>NW_027223763.1:58175497-59548148 GCF_028538775.1 Myotis yumanensis | reverse complement strand
CTGTCTGAAGTCTTTCCTGGAGTCCACTAAGCTAAAGGAGATTACTAAGGAGGGTAGGTTTTATTATTTTGTTTTGTCATTTTTTACAAATCAAAGAAATATTTGCACTTGATTTGAAAAGCCAAATAGTGCTAAAATGCTTATAAAAAATTCAGCAATCTCGCTCTAGCCGGCTTGGCTCAGTGGATAGAGTGTCAGCCTGTGGACTGAAGGGTCCCAGGTTCGATTCCGGCCAAGGGCACATGCCTGGGTTGCAGGCTCGATCCCCAGTGGGGGGTGTGCAGGAGCCAGCTAATCAGGGATTCTCTCTCATCATTGATGTTTCTATCTCTCCCTCTCCCTTCCTCTCTGAAATCAATAAATATATATTTAAAAAAAAATTCAGCAATCTCTCATGCTCCAGCCTCTTGGTCTCCTCCATTGTCTCTTCCCCAGTAAACAGTTTAATTTGATCTGTTTCTGCTAATATTTTCCTTCATATTCCTAAATAATGTACCTACACTGTCTGTTGACTCATTGACTTTAGTCATGGTCTGTTTTGGTTAATTAAGAGTTTTAGTCCTCTTACACTTCCCCTTCCCTCTTCCTTCTTTCATAATGGTTATTTGGCAATACTTGATTATATGAAGACTAATATGTTTTTTCTAACATTTCTGATGAGTAGGAAGGGAAGAAGATGATGAAGAATGATGACCCTGCCTGGTTAAGCTGAGCCTTCTTGGGGTGAGGAATGTCCTCTGAGCCCGCCCTTTGTGACATGTAGGGTCACCTCCATGGTGACCCCAGCTAGATGAGCTATCCAGGGCATCCCTGCCCTGCCCACTTCTGGACTTAAGGAGCCAGGTCTCCCCTCCTGCCCCCCCCCCACTTTCTTTCCTGTTTTGGTCTCAAATTATCTTTATTATTATAGAAGTGGTTAACTCAAGTAAAAAATTAAGAAAATATATGAAGAAGGACACAAGTACATATTATTGGGGCTGGTACAACACAGTGGCCAAGAGCATACCAGGAGACTGTCCAGCAGATCTGGGCTTGCATCTTGGCCCCTCCTACCCAGTAGCTAGGGGACCTTGGTCAAGTTCTTTAACATGTGGGCACTAGCAATACTGGCTGCAGGATTTTGTTGTTTGAATTGAGTGATAGAATATATGTCAATCACTTATCCTTGACTCATGGTTCACTCTCATTAAATGTAGGTGAGGATGATGTTGGTGATGATGAAGATGGTTGCTGAGTTCTGCCAGGTTGAATCTACTTATGATTTTATTGGTGTTTACAAGATGCAGGTAAGGATAATTGCTCGTATTTTATATTGTACATATTTTACAAAGTAATATATTTACCTTTTTTTTCACATAGTTAACATACTTTTTAGTTGTTCTGAGTTGGGATTGCTAACTGCTCTCCCTGGAAATGTCATTTTAGGAGGTAACCTGGGTCATGAGGAGGGCAAGAGAAGCTGAGCTGAGCAGATGGGGCTCTGGTTCCTCTCCCCCCGCACTTGCTCTGTCATAAGCAGCAGCTTGTTAATCAATTCTGAGTATTGGGCTTCCATATAAGAGTCTGTTGGCAAAAGGATCTATTCTATTATACTTACTGCTATAACACTTGATATGATCCCATTCCCTAAACCCTGACAATGAAAGGCTCCAAACAAATTGTCTTCTCTTGAAATGTTGTGCATGATTGATTGTGAGACTGAAGTGGGAGCTTAATCACCTGCCACAGCCCAGGGTTCTCAAGGCGTTAGGCATGAGTAAAAGAAAGTTAGTAGAGACCAAGAATACGACACAAAGGGAAAGGCTTTATGTCGAAGCAGGGAACAGAATGCAGTCTATTCTGTGGATGAGGTTCTGCAGAAGAAAACAGAAGGCTTCCAAGCCCTCAAAGGGCACAGCATCCTGTGAGAGGGAAGCCGAGTTTCCAGTGAGGTCAATGGGCTGCAGCTGCTGGGGTGACTTGGCCTGGAAGCTCTGGGCTGGTTGGATGTGGTCTGCTGGTTTACGATGTGTTGCCAAGGTGTGTCTTCTGGGGTGAGTTCCCACTCCCGATGATGGTGTCCCCCTGCCTGTGCCGTGCACAGGGCAGCCCCTGTCAGCAGGGTCGGTGACAGGGAAGGTCTTGTTCCTCGATTCCCTTACAGTGGGGCCACCTACATGGGTGAAGAACCTGGCACGTCACTCTCTTTCTGGTGATCAGGAACCATCTCTATTTTGTCCTCCAATTGAGAGTAGGGAAGGTGGGGCCCACCATTAGCAATTCTTTTAGCAATCCCCAGTTTTGGCATCAGTTGTCAGTCTGCTTTCTATGGTACCTGCATTTCAAATCTGGAAAGCCTTCTGGATTCTGCCTGGCAGGCCTGCTCCCTACCAGCTCCAGAATTCTTGCTGTATTTTTATTCTAGGCTGTGGCTTCACTTCTATACTTCCACCATCTACCCCCTGTCTTCTTGAAGTTTCTTGAAAACCCTTGTCTGTTGATGACCCTCCTCCTATTGCACTATGACATTTTATCATTTATTAGAGCTTAATGGTGTTTGTAAGGAGGTAGGGAGGAGGTAAGACAAGTAAGCAGCCCCCCACGTGGCCTGGGATAGAGCCAGTTGGTTGCAGATGATAAAGCATTAATGGGATTTCATCAGCATCTTCTCAACTAGAATGCACACTTGGAGGGTGACTTTTTTTCCTGATTGGACAGGAGGGCCAAGCTGGACAGTGCAGAATAAGTACCAGGCCAACCAGTGTCTGCAGGTGAAGGGAGCCGTGGGCCTCGGGCCATTAGCCTCTGACCCCCAAGCTGTTCCCCGAAGCTGCCCAGACAGCATCGGCCAGGGCTCTCCCACCTCCATCCTTGGCTCCACCCATCCTCCTTCCTACCCTGTCAGACATCACCTGCGATTCCAGGGAGGAGGGTCTAGGGGTCCAGAGACAGCCCTCAGCTGAGCAGAGAACACAGTCCAGTTCTGACATCAGAGCAGCCGTCCTGGCTGGGGCCTGTGCTGGGGTGGCTGGGGAGCCAGCACTCCCTGCTCTATGTCATGGAATTGCTTTCACGTGGTGTCCTCCAAATACCTTTCATTGTAGTCTCATTGCTCTACATGTGCTGGCTGTAATGGACAGAGTTAGAATAACTGTCTGCCCCAGTCCTGCCTCTAAAGCAGGAGTGAAGCAAACTGCTCAAGGCAATGGGCCCGGCACAACAAAGTCTTTCTAAAGTGATGCACCTTTTTTGGGATCTTGTGATTCAGGGCATGGAGATGAACGGAGGGTCCATTTCCTCTAAGAGTACTTTTCAGCTGTGCAGTTGTCAAGGAGGAGTAGGCGGGCAGGTGGGGTGTGCACAGGGCCCAATTGCAGATTAAATGGCCCCCTGGCTCCTTGGGCCTGCCTGCCATCCCCCAGGCCCACATCTGGCCGGCAGGCCTCGACGTGGGAAGACAGAGGCCCTTCTGAGCGTAAGGACTGGGGGTGGAGGGCGGGCAGGGGTGTTTTCTTTGGCAGGGCAGGCCCAGAGTTTCCACATGGCTGGCTGGGCAGGTGTGGGGCCCCTCCCCATTCTGGGGGTGCAAAGGGTCATAGGAGCCTATGACCCTTCCAGAACATGTGCTCAGGATTCTGGAAAAGTCATCAGGGCCTTGCTAGGCTGAGCTCCCGTTTAAGCCACTTCTGGGCCCCAGGTGCCCCAGTCCCTGCCTTTGCATCCTTGGACACAACATGATGGCTTTTCCTTGTCAAACTTCTAAGTGTGGCAACAAACTCGCTTGGTGTTAATCAAAAGGATTCTGGAACCTTTCACTCCAGGGATTGAATCTAACGCTGATTTTCTTGGGCTTTTCATGCCCAGAGCAGTCAGCCGGCTGCCTGCCTGCCTACCTGCGCGCTGCCTATCTACCCGGGCCAAGGCTGTTCTTTCAATGACAAGGGGGAAACTTGATTACTTCACCATTTTCCCCAATCCCCATCCATTTCATGTTACAGCATCACAAAACAGGGGAGCCTACACATACCCTTTAAACAGGCAAGCAGCTACTTGAGGGTTACAGGCAGACAGAATGCCTGAAAAATGACTGCAATTTGACATCTGTGCCAGGGAATGACTTATAAACTAAGAAATTGAATTTTTTGGACTGTAGGCTCTCTTGGGCTTAAAAAAACTCCACAAAAAACACCAACAACAAAACTTTTCATTTGAGTTTCTAAGCAGAGCTCAGTGCTCACTATCAACTTGGAGTGGCTCTTTTCTTGGCTAAGTATCACAACACCTCCCATATTCGAAGGTCAGTTATTTGGAAACTTCAGCCGTCCAAAACCGAGGCAAGAACCTGGAAATCAGCAGGCTTTCAGTTGCCAGAATCATTGACATGCATTTCATGTACAGAAACTTAGGTACTTTACTCAGCGCACACCCCCTACCCTGGCGCTGTCTCTCAGCGTACTGGCCCCCCTCTTCCACATTTTTTTTTAAACACACAGTTCCAATGAACTTCTATTATCTGGTTTATTAGCCACAGAAGAGTAGGAGGGGCTGCTGCTAGAGGCAGACACATTCAGAACAGAAAGGAGTGACAGCTGATAGCTTCTCAGTGGGACTAGAGGCTCCCAAATGAAAACAAATGCAGAACTAAAAAGCATGGCAGCTCAGGAATTATGACCCCAACATAATAAAACAGGACGAATACGTACACATACACACTTGTGTGCGCACACACACACATACATTTTTTATTAAGACTGGAAAAATATACCATGGTTTGTGCTTCTGACCTCAATTTAGTTAAAAGAATAAAAAATTATACACACATTTATAAAGTCTGGACAAATGCATCAACAGTGTTGGATAAATGAATTCCCACTGGTCTCATTTATCTGGAATAATAAGAGAATGGGGATTTGGAGTATTTTAATATGAAGTTAACGTATAGGTAACATGTATCAGTCTTTCCCCAGTTGTTCCCTGTGCTAAACCAGCCCTGTGAAATGGTTGTCAAAAAAAAGTTCACTGGACACATCAGTTTGGGAAAGGCTGGCTGTTAGATCCTCCTGTTGGCGTTTCATGACGCACGCTAATATTTTGAAGCCTCTATAGTACAGGAACTTTGTTTACCTTTCTATAACCCATTGTATGGATTAGCAATTAGGCACAGCCGGATCTAGGGGCTTGAATGCTGGGATAAGGGCTTGGCCTTTGATATTCTGGCTTTATTTTCTTCTGCCTTGCCTTCTTAGGTAATTTCTAGAAATTCTTTTTGATTTTAGACAGAGAGAAAGGGGAGAGAGGGAAGGAGAAAGGAAGGGAGACAGGGGTAAGGGGAGGGAGGGAGGGAAGGAGAAAGAGAGAGGGAGAGAGAGAGAGAGAGAGAGAGAGAGAGAGAGAACACTGATGTGAGAGAAACATAGATTGGCTGTCTCCTGCACACCTCCTATGAGGATCAAGCCTGCAACCCAGACATGTGCCCTGACTGAGAATGGAACCAGCAACCTTTCAGTGCAGGGAAGACACCCAACCAATGGAGCCATACTGGCCAGGGCTCTAGCAATTTTGAGCTTACAACATCCTTTAAACTAAAGGGCTTCTCCTTTCTAGTGGTTCTAGTGAAATTCCCTTAATTGTGTCTCTTTTGCCTGGACTGATCCCTGCACTGATTATCATGGCCAGGGTGATAGAAAATATGCATCATTCAGGCCGGAATTGGGGCTCCCCCTGGCCAGAGCAGCGTGTGTGTGTGTGTGTGTGGGGTCATGCCTGTGTGAGCTACATGAACTGTAGGGGCTGGGGGTGGAGTGAGTCCCTAAAAGAAAACTGAGGTATAGTTTCCAGGGTAGGGAGGGATGAATGCTGAGCAGGCAGAAACAGCAGTTTCCAACTCTGACAATAGAGCCCTTTTATTGTGTAAAACCTATTGGAACACACATGGAGAAACACTGCCAAGTGCTCGTCATACATTTTTTAAAATAAGTTCAGAATACAATAAAATACACATGCATGTAAACATGTGGTTGGCCCTTTCTTTGATGATTTAGAAACCTCGGTGATCCTGCAGTGCCTCAGTGTTGACTCCGTTGAAATATCCTGGTCACTGGTAGTTGGGATTGTTTGGCTGCTTGATAAATGGGAGGTTAGGACACAGCCAGAGTGCAGGGCCCAGGGAGCCTGGGAAAGCTCACTGACCGGACAGTAGATGCAGTGTATGGTGTAGTGTTCTCTCAAGTCCCGACCACCCCAGTAGATGTCATCTCACTTTATCCACACACAACCCTTTCTCTGTGTTACCTTCCCATCTGGGTGGGGAATTGAGGCTCAGAGAGGTTAAGCAACTTGGCAAATTCTTCACAGGCTTGCTCACGGCCTGCTCTCAGGGAGTTACCTTGAGTATCTTCAGTTCAGCTCAGGAGCAAATGGTCCGTGGCCCTGGCAGCTGCTCTGTGCCCTGGCACTGTGACTGCTGAGCTCCTGCTATGGGACAGAGCTACCTGGACAACTGGAAAACCTCAGCTAAGTCATTGCCTGGCCCTTTCATTATAATTTAAAAAATGATGGTGGATTGGGGGGAAGAAAACAAGCCCATGACACACTTCACCACCCCACTCCTTGCCTTTGATCATTAAACATTTCCTAGAGTTGCTCCCCCGGTAACTAAGTTGTTCACAGCTTGTCTACTATTCTTCCTGGGATTTGTAACGAGGTCACCCCTGGCCATCACACAGACCTGGAGGAGGGCTGTTTATGTCATCGTAAAGGAGGAGGCACGTTTCCCAGGCATGCTTCTGGTCTAAATGATGACTGTTCAACCTCCCAGGCCCTCCGAAGCCTTCTGTTCAAACAAACATTATTTATGTTCGGCAGGAGAACCGTTCCCCACTGTCTGCTTGCTCTACACTTACCTACAACTTCACATTTAATTTCTGTTTACACATATATAAACCATGTCTTTAGGAGCAGCCTGGGAAATCCTTCGTTGAAGATGGATCTCGCCTTTGGAAAACACAGAGGTGAGTGACATCTGTATATTGTGTTATCAGAAGCGTGACACGTGGCTGATTGGGACCAGGTGCTCCACAGAACCCATCTGAGTGAAGTGGTAAATCTCTAGTTGACAGGCAAGGTGACAGCGCAGTTCTTGTCAGCAAAGGCTTGGTTAGCAATATCTTCCCTCCCCCTTAGGGGTGGCGAAAAAACAGTTGAGAACTTTGGGGTGCTATGAATACGAAGCTGAGGTTTGACTAAAGATAACACTTACTGGTCAACCCATATACATTTGACCTGTAAAAGCAGCTCTAAAAGGACAGGATGGATGTGTGTGGGACAAACAACAGTTTTAGGTGAAGCTTAGAAGATTGGTAGAATTCATTGGGTATTTAGTTTTCAACTGTTTACTTCAAGGTTTGCATTAAGATCAATATTTTCTTAGTTGGCAGTCTGGGACCTGGGTAGGGAACCTTCCTTGATTTAACTCACATTCAATGCATTCTGAGTCTGAATCCTGAGGTCTTTAAATCATAGCTGACTCAGTTAATGAGGGACAGAGAGAGACAAAAGCAAGGAGGTGTCACCTTATTTAGTTTCCTAATTTATCCTTTCTTGGGTTAATTCACCAACAGATCAGTTTTCACTGGGTTAGTCTCCAAGAGGGTCATCTTTCTCTCTACCCCACCCCAACCCTAACTCTTACCCTTTGGGGATGAATTTACCTATTTTGGAGAGCCCCACAGGTAGATTACTGAGATCTAACTTGTCTAATTTTAGCTGAGAACCATTAATAAAATTGGATTATTTCCTTTGGGTTTATCTGCAGGATAATACCTGAGGCGAGTGAACAATAGCCTGCTGCCTATGAGAAAATCTACCACAAGGTAAATGAAATATCCTTAATTTTGCTTTTACTTGTTTATTCATGAATGGACATTTCATCAATTTTAAAAGTAACTTAAAGGAAATAGCCCTTATGTGCAGATTTGGGTATCTTTTAAAATATTTTTATTAATTTCAGAGGTAGAGATAGAAACATCAATGATGAGAGAGAATCATTGATTAGCTGCCTCCTGCCGACTGGGGATCGAGCCCACAATCTGGGCATGTGCCCTGACCAGGAATCAAACTGTGACCTGGTTCACAGGTTGACGCTCAACCACTGAGCCACATCTGCCGGGGCATTTGGGTCTTTTGACTTGAGACTAGGCTGTACATTTGGATCATAAGATAATGTCTTGGGAGGTATTTCTGGAAGTTTGTCAGTATTTTGGTGAGTCTTTGATTTAGCCACATGGGCTAAATCTGTTTTCTTCCAAGACACAGAGCTTGGTTTACTAGCTAACGCCTCTGGTGTTTACACTATTGTGCAGTAGTGAACTCTGAATGAATGACTGATGTCCTTCTCAATCAAGAATGAAAACACAGGGGAATCTTCCGGTGTTGACCATGGGAAGTAATGATATTTCTGCCAGCCTATCCTTCATCTCCCCTTCTCTCTGAGTAACTTGGGTGGTGATAATAGCAATTAGCATTCAGTGAGTGCATCAATGATACACCAGGCACCCTCATATTTCCTCGACATGAAGTAACTAATTGTTTTCTCATCACAACCCTATCCTATGAGGTATCCTCTTTTGAAAGGTGAAGAAGTTGAGGCATAAAAGAGCTTGGATGATGGCTGCCTATTCTGGTCTTAGTGGACTCACAGATTTCTTGGGCTCATCTTGCCAAAGTCCTGGAAACATCTGAGGCCAAGCAGGGGACTGTAGTGTGAGGAGTTACAACCCCAAGACTGGCCTGTGGTTAACATCCCAAACTTTTACACTGTGGTTGGTGGCATCTTGGAAGGTATGTCTCCTTTACTCCCTGCTGTGCTCTGTGATTTTGGCTGGAAAATTTTCCATGTGCTCTACTCAAGCCCTTTCCATGGTTTAGCCTTCCTGGGTTTTTGCTCTGGCATCTGACTCATCCGCCCTCTCCTGGAGTTTCTGTAGCGCATTGTTTGGTTGCTGGTATGTATTTATAGTTCTAGCATTGGCAAAATCTAACATGCCTTAGGAAATGATTGGAATTTCAAGACGAGCTTTCTGGTGTATTTTTATGCTGCTCAGCAGAGTGTGATGCACTGAAGTCAGTGCTGGCAAACGGGCTGGAGGTTGGCTTTCTGTCTGGGGCGGCTCGCAGAGCTCCATGCATGGCCAGTGTCTGGGCCTGGGGACGCGCCGACGTCCCCCAGAGCCTGTTCATGAAGAGCTTGGTAATATGCTGTTTTGTTTTGACACTTTCCACAATAGCTTTATTTAAAAAGAGGAGCTAGGAGCCCCAAAATGCCACAGTTGATTTTAGGGGACGATAAAATAACCCCCGTAAAATGTGCTATTGTCATCTCTAGCAACCTCCAAGCAGGAAGGAGGAATGGGGCACACGCCAGGGTGGCCACGCATGGTCGGCGCTCACACGGAGGAGCTGGAGACAGCACAGTGGGTAAGAGCGAGGCTCTGGCTAAAAAGCCAGACTACTGACGTTTGGAGCGGTTCCACCAGCTGGATGACCTTGGGCTTCTCATACGTTAATGGAGATAATTATAGGGTTGATGTGAGGATTAACTGTGGCAGGATCTAGAAATGTTAGCCCCTGCCAATAGTATACACGCACAACTTCAGCATGCGGTTACTCCACACTGCACACGGCACATAAGCCTGGCCCGGAGTGAGGCTCCTCCCGCACCCAGGCCTGCACCTACCCACACATGCCTGTGCTTCTTCTCTTCCCAAAGGTACTGCGGCTCCCGTCTTCCCACTCTATAGGACTGGAAATAAGACGATTGTCAAGGGCAGCACTGAGACTGAATATGGGCACATCCACAGCCATAGCCCCTCTGGCTTCATTTACAGAACTGGCCCTCCCAGGCCTGGGCCCCCAACACCCCCTGTGAAGCTGAAAACTGCAATTCTCCCTCTTTAGCCAGACACATATTAAGTGTCCCAGAACCACCCTCGCCCCGACACAACACAAGATGGGAGGGCTGAGCTTAAGAGAGACTCAGACGACACGATTTAAATAAATAAGCTGTATTATCTGTACAAAAAATATAAATACAGTTTTGTGTTTTAGAGGAGGAAGTGCCTCCTTCCACATTATTCAGCAGCCCTAATAATCTTGGGGCGCTGCTGAGTCACAATTCACAGAACAAACAATAAATGAACATTCATGTCATGCAAGGGGCACACGGTTTCCTACCCCGAACCCAGGCCCTCCAAGCTGGCTCTGCAACCCATTTCAGAGGTTCCAGCCTGACACGGGGGAGCTGAGGACACCTGCTGTGTAGGAAATGTGAATATTGGCCCGTGGTTTTCAAAAGCTATTGAACTAGAAATAACCAGCCACATTAGCAGTAGGATAGAATTTGTCTTCTTCACCCCACGTGTTAACTATTGTGTCACAAATGAATTCTCTCTCACTGCCCCATCATCCCATGTTAGTTTTTACAATGTCTTCTGTACACAGAGAATGGATCCAGAGTTAAACATCAGGTTCTATTAAAAAGAGGAACAATACAATAATCACCAGAGTTTACAGAAACACAACTGCAAGAAGTTACTAAAAAGTCCCCCAAATACTTGGTTTTCTGGATGACAATGTACAATTATTAATATTGCACTTTTTTTTATACAAGAAATCCTAATAAATATTCACAAAAGATATACAGACATAGAAAACATTCTCTTTTATTTTAAATAAACATTACACTGATTTTTAGTAACATGATTTCTTAGAGCCCATTTTTGTGGTGAGGAGGAAGGAAACCCACCTAACTGTCCACAGCTCGCCTGGGGAGGACACAGGGTAACGTCGTCTCCCCTCCAATTCCCTTGCAGGCTGGAAAACACAGCCCTGATGTCAGCGGAGGCCCCGAGGGAGTGGTGCTTTCTCTGAAGGTGAGTGACTGTCGCCGCCCTGCCATGACGACTAAACTGTGGCCACTCGGGGAAATGGCCAAAATCATGCGTCCAAAGCCGCTTGCTGAATAAGCAATTAGCCCAATCACCAAAACTGGCATATGTGGACTCCTGGTAGTTCACTGTGTGTGGGGAATGGGTTCAAAGTCTTGGAGGACAGTCTTGGAAGCTTTAGTTATCTTTTGGCTTTGCCATTGCACCCCACACTCCGCCCCAACCTGCTCTATAGACAGGAGGGAACTCTCACTGTGGTCTGGGCAGGGCTCCCACAAGCCTACCGTCCCCCCCACCCCCGGACAGCTCTGGAATGAAGTGGCTGCTATGTCCTGCTGGCTGCTCTCGGGCAAATTGATGATAATGAATTGGTTTTTGAAAATTGACTCTAGTCCCTGGCTCTTAAGTGGGGCAGCAAAGGCCATACATGCTCAGATGCCCCTGGCTCACATCAGCAGTGAGTTCCAGGCTGGGGGACTCCGGACTTAGATAGAGATGCCAGGGATGGTTTTGCTGCGGGTGTACAGGCAGAAAGTTCTCTGAGACAGCGTGGGGAGAGAGCCTCCCCTCCACCCCATAGAGGGCATTTCTCATACCAAAGCCTGAGCCATGAGGGCAGCAGAGCTCTGAGCGGCCCCTCCTCTGAGCCTGCCGGGGTCCCATGCCCAGGGGGTTCAGAGCCCCTCTGGGAGCCGCCTGGCTACTCACTCCTCCCCTGTCTCCCTCTAGTCTCCCCTGAGGAACATGCGCAGGCTTTCTTGCTTCTGGCCCTCTACTCCCTCTTTCTGCACTGTGTCCTTTAGGCCTACTTGGACTGTCTCCTCCTTTTCCCCTACATGTCCATGTTTTGAGTTCTTGTTGCTGTGCCCTCCACCTCCCCTCCCAGCAGAAGAACTAAGTTCTGGGCTGCTTCTGCCTCAGCATGGTGCCCCCCTCGCCCTTTCTGAGGCCTAGGGACAGAGGCAGCGGAGGAGACAGGAACAGCGCGCTCCTGCATTAACAGTGCGTGGGAAAGACCCAGTCGGTGTCCAAAGTTGGGACCAATGCTTCACAAACCATCTGGGACCTACCCACCTGCCTCCTGGGAGCTCTGGCTCCACGCTGTCCCGAGGGGCTGTCCCTGTCTCTTCCCAGGTCTCTTTAGGACCCAGGTGTGGGAGGGAGCCAGCTTTGCACGGGAGCTCCCACTGTCTGGCCCGGTCTGCTCTGCAACCTCCTTTAGACCTCTGTCCTGTCTGTTCCCAACATTCTGTCCTCCATCGAACTGAAAGAGAAGGCATGCTGAGGTCCTCAAGTCTGGGGTAGGGGGTGGGCAGTGGGGGTTGGATGGGGGTGTGCGTGGTTGGGGGCAGGGAGGGGGAAATAAATAAAACGAAGAAAGCTTAAGTTCTGTCCAAGGTGGTTGCGTGAGTCCTTGGTGCAGCCAGGGTCGGTCTTCCCTAGGCCCTCTCTTCACGCTTTGCCACAAGTTCCACAGCAGCGAGACTTGAACTGGCTGAGTTGGCAGAGTTTCAGCTGTTTCACCTTCTCGCAGTACCTGGTGGTATCACTGCACTCCACTGGGAAAGGGGGTGGGGGCAGAAAGGAAACGTGAAACAGAGATTAACGGCTCTGGCCAACTGGGTGTTTCCTGGGGTCTGCCGTGGGCACCAGACTCCTGTGCTGGAGGGGACACTGCTGTCCCGTGAGCTCAGCCACCACCCCTCCTGCCCCTGGCTGCCAACACGGGGCCTTTCTGAGAGCCCCCCCTTCCTGCCGGTGCCTGTGGGCTTCCTGTCTTTGGCCCGCCTCACCTCCCAGGCAAGCTTGCTGTCTCCCATGGTATTTTAGTATTTTAGTAAGTGACTCTCCTTCTTGAGATGGGTTCCAGAAGGACTACATTTTGTTCCACTGCAAGGTGGCATGTGAGTGAGGCCCTAGTTGATGGCCTCACCCCCCTAGCAGCTTTGTCTTGGCATATTCTCCACCTATGCCTCTCTACTTCTCATCAGCAGGCCTTGCCGGACACCATGACCTTCTGGTTCAGTACTGGCACAGACTGCAAGTTCTTCAGCACTGGTGCCGATTTGGGTTGTGGACATCCCGGATTGACCTAGTCTGAACTCCTTTCACTGAACACCGGTCCTCTGTGTGGTGAGCTCCTACCACCAAGATGGGTCAGCCCCACCCTCCCCAGTGTAGAGAAAGCTACCAGGACTGAAGGTAAGGGGACTGTTGGCCTCCAGGTCTCCTGCCTCCGCGCTGGGAATCGGATGCCCAGGGAGTCCCTGTTGGAAGGAAATGTCACTGCACCAGGTAAGTTTCCTAGTCTTTGCCTCACGCTTTGTCGTCTTCCCTGTGGGGGAAACACCTCCAATTTGTTTTGGGTCCAGAGGAATAAAAAATAGATCCCCACCCAACAGGAATACAAATGCTGGTGTTGGGCTGAGGAAGACCAGACCTGCAGAAGGAGGGAGTGAATGAGTGTCAGATGCCTGGGCAGGGCTCAGTGTGGTCGGTGCCCTGGGGCAGGGGAGGAGGGAGGCGGTCAGTAGAGCCTTGTTCTGTGAGAAGCAGAGCCGTGATGGGCACCGGGCCTGCTGAGCGGAGGCACTCTGCGTGCTGCTTTAGTGTGCACAGTGCTTTCTCCTTAGTAGCCCTCCTCCAAGACCACAGTTCAGTTGTCCCCTGCGCACCTGCCAAATGACTGCAAGTGAGCTGGAGGCTGATTTCATCTGGCACTTGGCTCTTTCAGGGCCGGGATGGAGCCCTGAGGGCACACATCCTTGCACACACCCATGAACCCCTCTGAAAATACCTAACTCTAGCCCCAGCTCACAGTCCTTGGGAAGCCTGATCCAGTGCCCTGTGCTCAGGCTTGGGCCCGGGGACTGCCCTCTGCACCCGGTGCCCTGCGGGGAGTTTGGGGAAGGCTCTTTGGGATTGGAACATACTGTTTTCACATGGGGTGATGTTGCAGCGCTGCCAGTTGGCGGGCCGGGGCCCCCAGGAGCACAGGTGCTCAGGCACCGCCTTGTTGGTGTGAGCGTGCACACACTCCACACGCCGGGACTGGAAGCCGTAGTTGCCGCAGGTTGCTGTGCACAGGGTCCACAGGCTGACCCTCCAGTGTACGCTGCAGGCTTCTGACCAGCAGTTCTGGGTGCTCACGGGTCTGCAGGAGGAGGAGGGCAGGGTTAGGCTCTGCCTCTGTGGGGGCTGGAGCTGGATGCAGGGTGGGGACAGATGTGACAATAACACTGCAAACCCAAGGATGTTGGGCAATGAAGAGCTTCCAGTGCTACCAGACCTGGGCTCTGATCTCTGCTCTGTTACTGAAAGGCTCTAAGACAGTGGTTCTCAACCTTCCTAATGCCGCGACCCTTTAATACAGTTCCTCATGTTGTGGTGACTCCCCAATTTCATTGTTACAAATTGAACATAATTGAAGCATAGTGATTAATCACAAAAACAATATGTAATTATATATGTGTTTTCCGATGGTCTTAGGCGACCCCTGTGAAAGGGTCGTTTGACCCCCAAAGGGGTCGCGACCCACAGGTTGAGAACCGCTGCTCTAAGATTTCAGAAGTCCACCTCCTCTAACTGGGACTTTGCTCATCTCTACAATGCCTGCCTCACTGCAGGACCTGAGAGTGGGCTCAACCCAGGGTGCAGGTTTGCAGAGGCAGAGCCTGGAGCCAGCCTTAGGGGCCTTATGTGGGGATAGTGAGCCATCACCCCAGGGGGACACCTAAAGGAGGTATGACAGGAAATGGGGGCTGGATAGGGATGACAGGACAAAGGCTCTCATGTCAGCATAACTTCTAGAGGGAGGTCAACAAGAGTGAGGGGGGCTGCTGGAGCCCTTAAGATCTGGTGACCACTTTGTGGACTTCACCTCCTGCCCACCCTGGGGCTAGTCAGGTCTCTTGTGGTTTCAGGCTTTCCTCAGAGGAACCTACACATCTTCATCTCTGAGAAAGGAGTGCCCAGCCTGGCCCATTCAGTAAACACAAGGCCACCAATTGAGGTGAAAGGGCAGGGTATGTGACCCCTGGGAGATTAGAGGAGAAACATTCATTCACCACCATCTTTCTGTGCTATTGACACAGGGGCTGGGGCAAGGAGGCCCATGGTTTTCTCTTACCTCGGAAGGGCACTGCACTGCTCTGACGGTAAGGTGACGCCGTCCAGTGTCTGGCAGAAGACTTGTCTGTGTTGCACAGCTAGGTGAGGCCCAATGCAAGGCCCGTTGCACTGGTAAGCAGAGAAAGGTGACATATACATATAATGTTAGGCAAGCCAGCGGGGAGGCTGCAGTATTCAGGCTGCATGGGACACATGTGCAGGGTCAGATCATTCATCTTGCCCCTCTTTGGGCCAACTGAAGGGTGTTCACTGGCATGTTTTTGTGTGCCACAGTGGAAGGGTTAGCTTTCCTGTGGTCTGTGAGCACTCTGCTAGCAAATGGCCAATGGTAGTTGTAGAGCCAATCAGAGAATGCCAACCCCTCCCAGATTAAACAGGTGAAGGATTTCTTGGCCTAAGGGGCCAGGAATGTGTTGGTAACCTTTAGAGGTGAAGACCTTAAGAAAAGCCCCTCAGTCCCACCTTGAGTCCTGAGAATTACTTGATTTATTGTTTTCTTGCTAAATTCACCCAAGTAACCAAGTCTATGAGTTCTTTCTTTCCTTTGGCTTCATTTTCTCCAGCCTAAACCCAGGATGGCTGAACAAAAGCAGACTTAGGTATGTACAACTAGTCCCTGCTTATATTCTCTTGATGATATGTGCTCATGGAGATGGTTAAGCTTTTCCTAGAGTTGGCAGAGCCAGAGTCTAGCACAGTAAATGCCCGTAACAATGGTGTCTGTAAAGTACAAAAGCAGCAGGCCTTAGCTGACATCTGCTATTTGAGTAAGAGGCCAGATATCCCTTAGAGGTCACTTTAGAACCAAAGTCCTTAACTCGGGGGTCTTTGGACTTCCTAGGGGACCCCAGGAGAGCTGTTAACCTTTAAAATTATAAACAGAAATCTTGTGTTTATTGACATTTTTCTAGCAAGAGGTTCTAGCTTTTATCAGATGCTCAAAGGATTTCAGAGGAATGTTGTGCACCGGGCCTCTAGTATAGACATAATTTGTTAAAATTTATGATTTTATTTATATAATTCAATGACATTAGTACATTCATGTTGTTGTACACCATTAACATTATTCATCTCTAGAACTTAATCATCCTGAACTCCCCGGCTGTGGTATCCATTATTCTACTTCCTGTTTCTATGACTTTACTCCAGGTACCTCATTTAAGTGAAATCATGCAGTGTATGTTCTTTTGTGCCCGGCTTCTTTAACTTAAATGTTTTCAAGGTTCATCCATGTTTTAGCATGTAGAATTTCTCTTTTTAAGGCTGGATAACATACCATTGTAAGTATACACCACATTTTGTTTATCCTTGTATCTGCTAACAAACATATGGGTTGTTTTTATTTTTATAGCTATTGTGAATAATGCTATCATGAATATTAGTGTACAAATATCTGTTCAAATTCCTGCTTTCAGTTCTTCTGAGTATCTAGCTAGAAGTGGAATTGCTGGATCATAAGGTAATTCTGTGTTTACTTTTTTGAGGAACCTCCATACTGTTTTCCACAAGCAATTATTCCATTTCATATTTCCATCAACAGTGCATAAGGGTTCCAGTTTTTCTATATCTTGGTCAACATTTGTTATTTTCTTTTTTTTAAAATAACAATCCTAATGGATAAGTAGTATCTCATTGTGGTTTTGATTTGCATTTCCCTAATTACTAGTGATGTTCAATATCTTTTCATTTGTGTGTTGGTCATTTATACATATTCTTTAGAGAAATATCTACCAGTATTCAAGGCTTTGTGTTTTGTTGTTGACTTATAGTCCTCTTCTATATATTCAGGATATTAATCCTTTATCACATTTATGATTTACAAATATAGTTGACCCTGGAACAACACAAGTTTGAATTGTGTTGGTCCATTTATATGCGGATTTTTTCAATAAATACTATACTGTTTTTCATCCATGGTTGAGAGTTCATGGGTGTGGAGGGCTTACTGTATGCACTGATCTATGCCATTTTATATAGGGGACTTGAGCATCTGTAGATTTTGGTATCCTCAGGGTTGGGGCAGTCCTGGAACCAATACCCTGTGGATACTGAGGAATAACTTAAGTTTTTGGGGAGTCAAAAGTTATAAACAGATTTTTGACCATGTGGCAGTGGACACCCCTAACCCTGATGTTATTCAAGGGTCAACTGAATTTTCTCCCATTCTGTGTGTTGCCTTTTTACTCTGTTGATAGTGTCCTTTAGTGAAGAAAAGCTTTTACATTTGATGATATCCAGTTTGCCAAATCTTTCTTTTTTTGCCTTTGATATTAGTGTCATATTCAAGAAATCATTGCCAAATGCATTATTATGAAGATTCTCCCCTCCCTGTTTTTCTTCTAAGGGTTTTATACTTTTAACTCTTAGATTCATTTTGTGTTAATTTTTGTATATGGTATAAGGTAAGGATCCAACTTCATTCTCTTGCACGAGCCTGTACAATTTTCCTAGCACCATTTGTTGCAAAGACTGTCCTTTCTACATTGAATGATCTTGACACACTTCATTTGACCACATACAGGTATGCTAGAGTTTATTTCTGGGCTTTCTATTTTATTCCATTCTGTTGGTCTATATGTCTGTGTTTGTATGCCAGCCCTATACTGTTTTGATTACTGAAACTGTGTGTAGTAATCAGGAATTGTGAAATCTTCAACTTGTTCTGGCCATTTGAGATCCCATGTGAATTATAGGATTTTTCTATTTCTGCAATTCAAGTCATTGGGATTTTGATAGGAATTGAATTAAATCTGTAAATCAATTTGAGCAGTATTGAAATCTTAAGTTTTCTAATCTATGAACACAAGATGTCTTTTTGCCTCCTTGGTTAAGTTTATTCCTAAGTATTATTTCTGGTACTATTACAAATTGAATTGTTTAAATAGCTCTAAGATTTTTTTAGGCTTTTATATATGAGATCATGTCATCTATGAACAGAGATAATTTTATTTCTTCCTGTCCAACTTGGATGGCTTGACTTTTTTCTTTTTCTTGCCTAATACTCTGAACTTCCAATGCTATCTATGTTGAATGGAAGTAGCAGACATTGAACCCTTCTGGGACTCCCACAATGTGTATATTGGTACCATTTTCTTCATTCAGCTCCTTAGACTTGTTAATTTTAATAATACTTTTTTCAGGTTTGCTAATTGTTTCTTCTGCCTACTTAAACCTGCTGTTGAAAATTTTCAATACAGATATTGTATTTTTCAGATCCAAAATTTCTGTCTGTTATAATTTTTCAAGTTATAATTGACATACAATATTATATTAATTTCAGGTCTACAACATAGTGATTCAACATTTATAGTCCTGACAATGTTATCACCAGAATAAGTCTAGTAACCATCTATCACCATACAAAGTTATTAAAATATTGACTATTTTTATTATACTATATCCCCATGACTTAAAAAATACGTGGAGGTTTGTACCTTTTATCCCCCACTCCCTTCCCTCTGGAAACCATCAGTTTGTTCTCTGTCTCTAGGGGTCTGTTTCTCTTTTGTTGCATTTGTTTTTAAAGATTCCACATATAAGTGACATTAGATGGTATTTGTCTTATTTAACTTAGTGTAACACCTTTTAGGTCCATCCATGTTTCAAATGGCAAGATTCCATTTTTTATGGCTGAATAATATATATATATAAAATCTTCATTCATTCATCTGTTGATGAACACTTAGGTTTATTCGATATCTTGGTTATTGTAAATAATGCTGCAATGAACATAGGGGTGCATATTTGTTTTTGAGTTAGTGTTTTCGTTTTTGTTTTTTTTTTTCCAGATAAATATCCTGAAGTGGAATTGCTGAGTCCTATGGTCATTCTATTTTTACTGTTCTCCATAATGGCTGTATCAATTTACAATGCCACTAGCTACGCAAAAAAGGGTTCCCTCTTCTCCACATCCTCACCAACACATGTTATTTGCTGACTTTTTGGTAGCAGTCATTCTTACAGGTGTGAGGTTCTCAATGTGATTTTGATTTGCATTTCCCTGATGATTTGTGATACTGAGCATTTTTTTCATGTTTGTTGGCCATCTGTATATGTTCTTTGGAGAAATGGCAGGTGCTCTGCCCATTTTAAAATTTATTGATTGTTGTTCTGATGTTGAATTGTGTGAATTATTTTTGCTATTAATCTTATGGGATAGATCATTGGCAAATATCTTCTCCCAATCAGTAGGTTGTCTTTTCTTTTCAGTTTGATGTATACCCATTAGTTGTTTTTTCTTTTGTTGTCCTTACCTGAGAAGATATCTGCCTATGATATCAGGCCTTACATAGAAGTCCTAATGCACTTTGAGTTTATTTTTGCTTGTATCTGTCCAGTTTTCCCAACATCATTTATTGAAGAGGCTGTCATTTCCCCACTGTATATTCCTTCCAATGTCATAGATTGACTAAGTGTGGGTTAATTTCTGGGCTTTTATTATGTTCCATTGATGTATGTGTCTGTTTTTATGCAGGACCATACTTCTTTGATTAATATAGTATAGTTTGAAACAGGGAATGTGATGCCACCAGATTTTTTATCCTTTCTTATATTGCTCTGGCTATTTGGGGAAGTTTGTGATTCCATATAAATTTTAGGAATGTTTGTTCTGGTTTTCTGAAAAATACCATTGGAATGTTCTAATTTTGTTCACATATAGTTTTTCTGATTTCCTTCAGTTTTTTAAAACTGTGTTTTTTCTTTAGCTTCTTGAGTGTATTGAAGACAGTTGTTTTAAGCTCTTTGTCTAATACATCTGATGCACTGTTTCTTCAGGGGTGGTTTCTGCCACTTCATTTTCTTCTTTGAATGGACCATGTTTTCCTGTTTCTTTATGTGGCATATGATTTATACTGAAATTGGGTTTTGAGGACACAGTCATCTCTCCATCTTTGCACATTCTCTTTACTGATTAGCTGGATGTTCTTTGAGCCTAGGGATCAGCCTTAGGTGAAAGCTTCAGGTCTTTTATGAGCATATGTCTTACACCTATGCCTGCATGTGGCTTTCTCAACTCCCCTGTACACATGGCTTACTTGCCAGAGTCTCATTCCAGGTTTTTCTAATGTCTATTGTATGTCTCCATCTGTAATCTCTTGCCCCAGGTGCCTACAGGTTTGTAGTCCCCCTGAAGCTTTCACAAGTAGTGGTTGCCACTTGAGATCTGAGTTAGATGAAACAGAGATCAGTCCTTCAGGCAGCCACCTGACAGATTAGCATATTGCAAATAGGATCTTCTCTGCTGCCTACAGATTAAAGGAGGGAAATGGGCTGCTGCCTCTAGGCCAAGTCTGTGCGATGCTGGTTGGGGTGAAAAGGATGAGTGAAAATAACATAATAGTTCCCACAGTTTTAAAGGTGTGTATTTTTTATTGGGTGTTTGCTGTAAACTTTGTTTTTCAGAGATTCTATTAGGGTAGTTCATCCAGTTTCTGGTTGTTTTTGATGTTTCCATGGGGAAATGAGAAGTTAGAGCTTCATAGTCTGCTATTTTGCTGATATCCTTTGACCACAATTGGGAATATAATCCCAGCAGCTCTATTTCCTCCAGTGGATTGACTTTAGTGCCAATTGCCACGCTGAAATTGCCTGTCCATCATGTTCCACTTGGTACTGACCGATACTCTATTTTCTTTGTAAGTTTCCCCCTAATCATTAGGTTATCTTCCACCCCCCTTGTTCCCCCCCCCCAACCTCCTGCAGCTTAATTAGTGTCCCTGAGGGTTCCATTTTGTGCCTTTTCTTCATCTCATGTTTTCCCTTGGGTTATCCTATCCATGACTCCTAGCTATCACCTGTCTATTGATGACTTTCAAATTGATAGTGTTTAGCATGGCTTTAAGTCCTGGCTCTATATAGCCAACTGCTTAATAAACATATCCAAAACAAACTTTCTGTCACCCCAAATTACCATTTTTTTTGCCTGTATTCTTAAGTCATTCAATCCATAAACCTGAGAGTCATTTTAGCTTCCTCCTTGTCTCTCATCTCTGATATCTAAGAGGTCACTGAAGCCATGTGAATCACACTTTTATAGGATTTCTTCCCCATTTCCATTGCCCAATGCCTTCATTCTGATCAGCAAATTTCTCATCTAGAATGGATTTCTCTTTCACTTTCCAATTCACTTATCATGCCACAGAATAATCTTTTCAAAGTGTAACTCTGTTCATGACATTCCTATTTAAAAATCTTTCTAGGTGCCCCCATACCTCACTGCTAACAAACTCCGTGTACAGTATAGCATACCAGACTCTTCATGATTTTGCACCTGTTTTCCAACCACATTTCTACCTCTCATTGAATTCTCCTGCAAACATTCCAGGGCTGCTTTTGCCTTCATTCCTTTTCCCCACCCAAGATAGTTGTCTCATAAATGTATGTTGGGTTAAAAGAAGAAAGTTGAATTACTACATGAAGACAGATTGTTTGAGCTGAGAAAGTAGTCTTATTTCTACTTAGACTAAAATAAGCATGGTTTTCATAGACTTCAAAGAGGTAGGCAAATGAAGGAGCAGATATTTACATGACATTATTCCAAAAGGACTTTCTTATCAGAAACTATTACTGTTTTCATTCTCACAGGATAGAATGCAGAAGATTGAGGGGCATCTATAGTTTGTAGCACATCCCAACAATACCAACAATAGAAAATTTTCAACAGGATTGTGAGATCAAGCAATTCCCTGTATTGCCTCAAGCCTTGCTACTACTTAAAATATGATCCTTGGACCAGTAGCATTGGCATCACCTGAGAGCTCTTGGAAATTCAGCAGATAAACACAGTGAGAAAATATAAGAAAGTACCAAATAGAAGTCACAGAACTTGTACTGAAAAATACCCTAGAGGGGTTTGGGGTTCAGTGAATCCAAAAACAGGGCAGTGGAACTCACCCAATCAGAGCAGCAAATAGAAGAAACAATGAAAACAAGTGAAGATACCTGAGGAGACTTAGGAGACAACATCAAGCAGGCCAACAATCACAGAAGGAGAAGAAAGAAAGGGGTTGAAAACTTCCCTAACCTGGGGAAAGAAACAGACATCTCCATCTAGAAAGCACAGGGAATTCCAAGGAAGGTGAAACCATACTAATTTACAATTTTAATTAAATGTCAAAAGTTAAAGTCACAGACAAAATTTTAAAAGCAACTTATGTCTAAGGGATAATGTTGCCCCACCCCAAGACCATTAGCATTCAGGATCAAAGAAGAATGTTTTCCACACAAAATTTAAAGGAGTTTATCATTATCAAATTAGCCTTATAAGAAATGTTAAAGGGACTTTTTTAAGGTGAAAGGAAAGGGTGCTAATTAGTAGTAAGAAAAACATATGAAAGTATAAATGTCACAGATAAAGGTAAATAAATAGAAAAGATAGTGGATTAATCAGTCATAATGCTAGTATGAAGGTTAAAAGTAGTAAATATAACTACAATAATTAAAGGATTCGTAAGATAAAAAAATGTTAAAAATGTGTGGGAAGAGTAAAAATGTTGATTGCATTCCAAATTCTAACTTATCAACTTTAAAATAGACTGTTCTAAATATGTTATTATATGTAAGTCTCATGGTAACCACAAATCAAATACCTATAATAGTTACACAAACTATAAAGAGAAAGGAATCTAAGTATACCACTAAATAAAGTCATCAGACCACAAGAGAACAGAGCAAGGGAAGAAAGAAACAGAACTACAAAACGGCAAATTCTCCACTCAAAAGAGTGGTGGAATGGCTATGGTGCCTATAGGAAACTCACTTCAGATGTAAGGACATAGAATGAAAGTGAAAGGATGGGAAAAGGTATTCTATATAAATACTAAGAGAAAGTAAGAGTTTCTACACCTTTATCAGATAAAATAGACTTTAAAACACACACTGTACTAAGAGATTAGGAAGGACATTACATAATATCGCAAATATGAACAGACTCAAAGGGAGAAAAGGACAGCATTATAATAACGCTAGGGAAATTTAATAAGCTACTTATATCAATGGGTAGATGAGACAGAAAATTAATTAGAATAGATTGGCCTTAAATGATACATTAGACCAGATGGACTTACCAAAATATATACAAAACAGTCTACACTTTCTTCTCAAGTTCACATGGAACATTCTTCAGAATCAATCATATATGAGGCCACAAAACGTCTTAATAAATTTAAGAAGACTGAAATAATATCAGTTATCTTTTCTGACCACAATGGTATGAAACTAGAAATGAATTACAAGGAGAAACCTGGAAAATTCACAAATATGTGGAGATTAAATAAATGACATGCTATTGGACAACCAATGGGTAAAAAAAACCCACCTTGAGATACATGAAAATGGAAATATATAATAAAGCTTACGGGATACAGTAAAAGAAATTCTAAGAGGAAAAAGGTCATAGGAAAAAATGGGCAGCGGACCTGAATAGACATTTTTTCCAAAGAGGACAAACAGATGGCCAAGAGACCTTTGAAAAAATGCTCAACGTCACTAATCATCAGAGATGCAAATTAAAATGACAATGAGATACTACCTAACCAGAATGACAGTAAATCAATAAACAACAGTACTGGTGAAGATGTGGAGAAAAAGGAACCCTAGTACAAAGCTGGTGAGAATGCAGACTGGTGCAGCCACTATGGAAAACTGTGGAGTTTCCTCAAAAAATTAAAAATGGAACTGCCAGTTGAGCCAGTGATCCACTTCTAGGAATATATCCTAAGAATTCCAAAATACAAACCAGAAAGAATATATAGAGAACTATTTACAATATCTAAGATCTGGAAACAGCTCAAGTGCCCATCAGTAGATCAGTGCATAAAAAAGCTATCATACATTTACACAATGGAATACTTATACTTATTATGCAGCTGTAAAAAGGAAGGATCTTTGGAGAGTATTATACAAAGCAAAATAAGCCAGTCAGAGAAAGATAAATATCACATGACCTCGATTACATGTGAAAACTGATGAATAAAATAGAACCAGAAGCATAGAAACATGGAACAGACAGACGAATCTCAAGGGGGTGGTGGTGGTGGGAAGAGATTAACCAAAGAATTTATATGCATATACATTGTCCCTAGACACAGACAATAGGGTGGTGAAGTCCTGGGGTGGAAGTGGGCAATGGGGGATATCTGTAATATTCTCAACAATAAAGATAAATAAGGGCATCTGAATAAAGTAGGGATTATTGTTAAAAAAGAAACCCGAGCCAGACGGCGTGGCTCAGTGGGTGCATGTCGACCTATGAACCAGGAAGTCATGGTTCATTCCCAGTCAGGAGATATGCCCGGGTTGCAGAAGGCAGCCAAACATCTCATCATTGATGTTTCTATCTTTCTCTCCCTTCCTTTCTGAAATCAATAAAAATATATATTAAAAAAATAAGAAAAATATCAATCAATCCAACTTTATAGCGTAATGAACTATATAAAAAGAACAAATGAAGCTCAAAGTATAAGGAAGGAAATAAAGATTAGAGCAGAAATGAATGAAACAGAGACTAAAAAGACAATTGAAAAGAGAAACAAAATTGACAAACCTTTAGCTAGACTCACAAAAAAAGAACTCAAATAAAATCAAATGAAAGGAGATGTTACAACTGATACCAAAGAAATACAAAGAATCACAAGAAACTACTATGTACCATTATATGCCAACAAATGAGACAACCTAGAAGAAATGGATAAATTCTTAGAAACATACAACCTGTCAAGATTGAATCATGAATAGAAAATTGGAATAGACTGATTACTATTAAGGAGATTGAATCAGTAATGCAAAACCTCTCAACAAACAAAAGTACAGGACCAGATGGTTTTACTGGGAATTCAACCACCAAATATTTTAAAAGAATTAATACCAATCATTCTCTAATGCTTCCAAACTCAGACATAGACACCACAAGAAAATACAATTTACAGGCAAATATCTTCAACAATACATTAAAAGGATCATACATCATACCAAGTGGGAATTATTCCAGGGATGCAAGGATGGTTTAACATCCATATATCTATCAATGTGATAATTACATTAACAAAATGAAGGATAAAATAGATGCAGAAAAAGTATGACAAAATTCAACATAATAAAGGCCATATATGACAAGCCCATAGCTAACATCATACTCAAGATTGAAAAGCTGAAAGCTTTTTCTGTAAAACCAGGAATCAGATGAGGATGCCCACTCTCACCACTTACAATTGCATCAAAAAGGATAAAATACCTAGGCATAAACTTAAAGGGGTGAAAAATGTGTTTTCTGAAAACTATAAGACATTAACGAAATTAATGGAAGAAAACACAAATAAATGGAAAGATATTACATGCTCATGTATTTGAAGAATTAATATTGTTAAAATAAAATGTACTATTACAAAGCAATCTATAGATTTAATGCAATCCCTATCAAAATTTCAATGTCATTTTTCAAAGAAATAGAACAGTGATGGCGAACCTATGACACGCGTGTCAGAGGTGACACGCGAACTCATTTATTTGATTTTTGTTAAATGGCATTTAAATATATAAAATAAATATCAAAAATATAAGTCTTTGTTTTACTATGGTTTCAAATATCAAAAAATTTCTATATGTGACATGGCACCAGAGTTAAGTTAGGGTTTTTCAAAATGCTGACATGCCGAGCTCAAAAGGTTTGCCATCACTGAAATAGAACAAACAATCCTAAATTTTTATGGAACTACAAAAGACCCAAATAACAAAGCAATCTTGAAAAAAAAAAAAAAAGCTAGAGTAATCATACTCTTTGATTTAAAAATATATTACAACAAACCTATAGTAGTCAACAAAGTATGGTGCGGGCATAAAAGCAGACACAAAATAGAGAGTCAGAGGGTCCAGAAATACACCCACACAACTATTGTTAATTACAACAAAGGAGCCAAGAATGTACATGGGGAAATGACAGTTTCTTCAATAAATGGTGCTGGGAAAACTGGACAGCCACATGCAAAGGAATGGAGCCGGACCACTAACTTACATAAGACACAAATTAACTCAAAATGGGTAAAAGACTTGAACGTAAGGCCTGAAATCATATCTCCTAAAGATCAGTCTTAGCAATGATTTTTTGCATCTGACACCCAAAGTAAAGGCAACAAAAGGAAAAAATAAACAAGTGAGATTACATAAAACTAAAAAGCTTCTGCACAGAAAAGGAAACCATTAAAAATACAACCTAATCAATAGGGGAAAATAATTTGCAAATCATATATATGATAAGGGGTTAATATCATATATGTATAACTCATACAACTCAATGGCAAAGAACCCAAAGAAAATCAATTTATAAAGGGATAGAGAATCTGAATAGGTATTTCTTTAAAAGAACTTACGGATGCCCAACAGGTACATGAAATGGTGCTCAACATCACCAAATAATCAGGGAAATGCAAATCAAATCCACCCTGAACTATCACCTCACACCAGGTGGAATGTCTTATCAAAATGATGAGATAAGTGTTGGTGAGGATGTGGAAAAAGAGAACCCTTGTGCACTGTTGGTGGGCTTGTAAATTGGTGCCACTACTATAGAGAGCAGTTTGGAGGTTTCTCAAAAAAATTAAAAATAGAACTACTATGTGATCCAGCAGTTCCACTTCTGGGTATTTATCTGAAAACACTAACTCAAAAAGATATATGCCACCCCATGTTCATTGTAGCATTATTTACAATAGCCACGTCATGGAAACAAGCTAAGTGTCCATCAGTGGATTAGTGGATAAAGAAAATGACACACACACACACACACACACACACACACACACACACACAGAGGAATATTACTCAGCCATTAAAGAAAAAGACATTTTGCCATTTGTAACAACACGTATGGATCTTGAGGGAATTATGCTAAGTGAAATTAGCCAGACAAAGAAAAGACAAATATTGCACAATCTCACTTATATGTGGAATCTCAGAAAACCTCGAAAAACAGGTTGGTGGTTTCCAGAGGTGGGGGTGGGCAGTATCAGTGAAGGGGGTCAAAAGTTACAAACTTCCAGTAAGAAAATAAAGTCATGGAGATGTCATGTACAGCTTGGTGACTATAGTTAATAATAATACTGTATTGTATATTCTATGCTTAGAATAGATCTTAAAAGTTCTCAGAAGAAATATTTACAACTATGTATGGTGACAGATGTTAACTAGATTTATTGTGGCGATCATTTCACAATGTATACAAATATGGAATCATTATTGTTGTACACCTGAGATTAATATAATGTTATATGTCAATTATACCTTAATAAAAAAATCAGCATCCAAAGCTTTACTTCAGATCTGCTATATCAGAATTAGCAATTTTAACAGCATTCACAGGTGATTTACATTAAAGCCTGAGACATTATTTGCCTAGAGGGTTTTAGAAGAAATAATAAGGGGGTGAGAGTATTTGATGGGAAAGACCTATTTTTCTCTCTTTTAGGAAAAATAATTACTGAGAATGATCAATGTGCACTGTATGTCCCCTTGATTGACCTCAATGATATAATACAGAAATTTCTCCCATGTGTAGCCAGATCTGTTCCCAATTGTCATTTCACAAGCTGCCAATAAGTGGAGAGCCTAAAAGCAGAGCTGCCTTGGGCTGAATGAGAGCTATCAGAAGTGGACTCTTCCAGGTAAGAGAAAGATGATATCCCCCAGGCGTCGGAGCAAGGGGGAGCTCATGCCTCTTTGATTATGAAGCACATACATTAGGTCACTGGAAGTAAGTGGGGGTTGGTAGAGGTGCCAAAAAGGAGCGTCTGGTCGAATGTGTTGACTGGCCAGCATGAACATTGTCCCCTGACTCACCTGGGACACAAATGACTTATGTGTTACAAGTAAATTCTGTGGCCACATTTCCCCAAATAACATCTGATTTCATTAGAGATGGCACAGTGTATTAACCAGATAGGAAATTCCAAGTGATTGTTCTCCAGAGAACACACCTTGGGGTTGGGGGGAGGGTGGGATATGAACGCAGCAATGTGTGGATAGCCAGTTCCAATGAGTTTTGAGTTGCTAACTGGCCAAAAGCATCTAGTCGCATTAGTTCATACAATAACAAAAAGAATTAAGAGCTTGTGGTTGTTTTGGGTTGGCCAAGCTGTTGTTCAGACAACAGCCACTCAGAAACTAAGCCTGATCAATCAGAAGGATCAGGCTACCAAGTAGCCCCAGCCCCCGATAAAGCACAGTAGTTGTTACCACACAGCTGATTATCAGCCCTGGAAGACAGCTCTTAGATGCTCAGTAGGTCTCCAAATCAGTTGTGAACACAGTACTCACATTCTACCAGGTTGAAGATGGAGGCTTAAGTGGACACTGAGCTCGCTCCCTCCTAAGAGCAGATAGAATGTACAACTGTCCCTATAGCACTTCCTCCTAAGAGACAACCCTGAGCCAATTGAACAGCTTTTGCACAATAAGCAAGAGAGAGAGAGAGACTGTAGAGGAGTTTGGGGAACTGTGAGAGTTCTCTGGAGCTGAGGAAAAAACTCAAGACGGGAGGAACGGCTGAGCACCATTGTTGGTTTCCCCTGTGCGTGGATAACAGGCGGGAGCTCTAGCCAGGTTCTCTGGCAGACATGCAGGGGGCTACAGTGTGTCCACAGCCTCTCCTCCTGCAGCTAGATCCAGCAGGAACAGGAGGGCTCCGTAACATGCCTACAAGAGGCCCCTCCACCCAGAGATGGATCCAGCAAGTACGGCAGGGTGATGCCGTACATGTTCCCAGACAGAGTGCAGAGCTAGAAAAATGCTGCAGTCTCCACGAGCGGGGCTACCCTGTGCAGAGATAGGGGGTGCTACTATGTGCCATGTGGTGCTGCTCCCCTGCAGAGTGTAGAGCGAGTAATACGCTATGGTACCCACATGCAGGGCTGCCCCGTGTGGAGTGAGAGTGTTGCTGCTGGGAGAGAGAGCGGACAGCAGAGTGCAGCTGTGTGTGCACATAGGCTGCCCCACCCAGAGAATGAGTGCAGCTTAGGAGGGCATTGAGAGGCAAGCACACACAGCAACCCTGCCCAGACCCTGCTCCGACAACAGGTAATTAAGACAGCAGGGCACACCAGCACTAGGCAGCCCCGCCCAGATTAGAGGGGCAAGGGAGCATGCACACGCCAGGCTGCCCAGAACCCACTCCTCAGGCCAGGCAACACAGTAGGCACCACATGCACCTGCCCTGACGACACACGGCCCAGCAAAACTGTTTGCCACACGGAGACCATCTTTTCAAGTCTGGGAGAGAGAGCTATTCCATCCAGCCCATAGGGACGAGTACAGAAGAACATGCCCCAAATGAAGGAACTAGAAAAAACTCCAGAGAAATTCCCTCATGAAACGAAGTAATTTTCCTGGTACAGAATTCAAAGAGCCCTGGCCAGGTGGCTCAGTTGATGGAGTGTCATCCTGTACACCAAAAGGCTGCGGGTTTGATTCCCAGTCAGGGCACATGCCCAGGTTGCATGTCCAATCCTCGGGAGGGGTGCCTACGGGAGGTAACCAATTGATGTTTTTCTCTTACATTAATGTTTCACTCTCTCCCTTTCTCTCTAAAAATCAAAAAAATTTGGGGATGTGAACAGATCTCCAGGTCCAGGAAGCACAGAGTGCCAAACAAAATGAACTCAAAGAGACCCACATATTGTAATTAAAATGGCAAAAGTAAAGATAAAGACACCGTCTTAAAGGAAGCAAGAATGAAACGAGTCACAGGGAAAACTCATAAGGCTATCAGCTGATTTCACAGAAACAATTTTACAGGCAAGAAGAGAGTGGCAGGAAATATTCAAAGTGCTGAAAGTATAGTATTCTACCACCTAGAATTTGCTTACGCAAGTTCATGACCACTAAACCAGCCTTATAAGAAATGCTAAAGGATCTTCTTTATGCAGAAAGAAAAGGCCATAACCAGAAATAAGAAAATACAGGAAAGAAAAAAAAATCTTACTGGTAAAGGCAAATATATAATAACGACAGTAAATCAACCACTTAATAGCAGCGAAATTAACTATAAATACAATAAATCAGGGGATATACAAAACAAAAAGATTTAAACATGTCAAAATAAAGAATGGAAGGGGTGTAAAAATGTAGTGCTTTTAGAATGCAATTGAACTTCAATGCCTATCAGCTTAAAATAGACTGCTGTAGCTATAGATGAATATATACGAACCTTATGGTAACCATAAACCAAACCCATAAAAAACACACAAAAAACTAAGAGAAAGAAATCCAATCAAAACCCTAAAGAAAACCAACAAATCAAAGAAATCAAGAGCAGAGAACAACAACAAAATGGCAATAAGCACACACCTATCAATATATTATATGTAAAGGGACTAGATGATCCAATCAAAAGACAGGGTGACAGAATGGATTAAAAATATGACCCAATACACATGCTGCCTATAGGAGACTCATTTTAGATAGAAAGACACACATGGGAAAAGATATTTATGCATATAGAAATGAAAAGAAAGCTGGGGTAGCAATACTCATATCAGACAAAATAATATTTAAAACAAAGAATATAAAAAGAAAGACATTACATAATTTTAAAGGGGTTAATCCAAGAAGAGGATGTAACAGTCATAAATATCTCTGCAGCCCACATAAGGGCACCTAAGAATATAAAGCAAATATTGATGGACATAAAGACAGAAATTCACAGTAATACAATAATAGTTGGGGACTTTACTACTCCACTTACTTCAATGGACAGATCATCCGAACAGAAAATGAATATGAAAATAACTGCTGTACATTGCCACATTAGACCAGTTTGACTTAACCACTTAGAGAGCATTTCATCCCCAAACTTCAGATGACACACTGTTCTCAGTGCACATGAAACATATTCCCGGAGAGATCACATACGAGGCACCTCCTACTGTTGCAGGGTCAGCACTCTGAGATTACCTGTCAAATACATTCCTCTCACCTGGCCCCAGCTGGAGAAGGCCCACTCCACACAGAGCTGCTGGTTACAGGCCTGGGTGTCCACCGGCCTCTTGGCAAGCTGTGTGCACATGTCATTGGACACGGGAGTGGAGATTCCAGAGGCTTTCAGCTTCTGGCAGGTCACCCGGCGGGTCTGGATGCCTCCACCACAGCTGCGGGTACAGGCGGACCAGGAGGTCACCATCCACCTGTGGAGAGGAGGAGGTGTCAGTCTCGGGGAGAGGAACGAGGCTGTATGCTCTCAGGAAAAGAGCCCCCCCCCCCCCCCTCAGGCTCTCACCACACAGCTGCTTATTTGGGGGCCATGGCCCTTTTTACTGTATGTACTTGGAGTGATAGGCTGAAAATGGCCGCTCCAAAGAAACTCCGACAAATCCCTGGAACCTGTGAATGTTACTTTATTTGGACAGAGGGGCTTTGCAGATATAATGAGGGATTTGGGGATTATCCTATGTTACCTGGTTAGGCCTTAAACGTCATCACAAGTATCCTTGTAAGAGAAAGACAGAGGGAGATTCCACACAGAAGAGGAGACGACAGTGTGCTCACAGAGGCAGAAGAGGGAGTGATGTGGTCACAAGCCGAGGGATGCTCAGAGGCATCAGAAGCTGCAAGGGCCAAGGAACAGATGCTTCCCTAGGGCCTTTGGCGGGGCACAACCCTGCTGACACCTTGATTTTGGACTTCCGGGCTTCAAAACCATGAGAGAATCAATTTCTGTCGTTTTAAGCTACCATGTTTGTGGTCATTTGTTACAGCAATCACAGGAAACAAATACCCTTTGGAAATGGACTAAAAAGGTGTATCCTGAAAGCATATTTTGGAGATCAGTTGCTTTAGCTTGACATTGGCCCCAAAGCCATGAGCCTGCAGAAAGTCTTGAGCTAGTTACACGGCTCTGCAGTTCTCGTACTTCTTACCGGCACCCGGTGTGCGGCAGAGGAGAGACAGTCCCCAGGGAAGTCCCATCCAAACCTGTGCTTTCCAACCATTCCACTCACCTCCTGACCCAGGAGCAACCTGGTCTCACTGAAGCCCACATTTTTTCTGCTGGTACCCACTGTATTTTCTGCCTCGCCTTAACCCATGTCTCTGATGTTGTTCAGTCCCTCAGGAACATGCAAGCTCCTTCCAGCGCTCTGGAGCTACATCCCCCCTCTCTGAGTCACGGTCCGTAGGTCTTGCACCTCTTAGAGAGCTGAAAGGAGTTGTCCTCAGAATACTTGGTTCCAACTATAGTTCGGATCCTTGGAAGTGAGACTGGCCAACACTGAAACATGGCTTTTTTTCATAGAGCCCAGATGTCAGCTGGCAAACCCTGAGATCCCCGGTCCATGTACAAACATGCAGGGGCTCTCTTTGCATGTTTACGCCCTAGGATAATTCTCAGAGAGGAGGAGGGAAGGGGGGATAGGTTGGGGAAAATAGTGAGAAAAGACGGTGCTTTCCAACCATTTCACTCAAACTGGGGGATGGGAAGGGAGCATTCTTTGGTTTTATTGCCCGAGAAAAAGTTTGTCTAAATGAAATGGTCCTGTGTGGGCCCAAACAGGACTGCCCACAGCTATTCAAAAGAGAGGACCAGGGTGCCTCCCCCCGCCCCCCTTTTTTCTTTTTTTTTTTTTTTTACGTCTGCAAGGAAGGCTGCTGAAGTGCCCGAGGCGGGACAGCCACTCAAAGGTGAACCTGTGGTCGCTTCCTAGTGCAGTGGTGCCATGTCTGGCTCTCAGGAGAGGCCAGGAGCAGGGACAGGAGGCCAATTCCTCCAGCGCCTGGATCTGCGATTTATTTAGTTTGGTGGAACTTCCCTGCTCCGTTTGCCCCGGAGAGAGAGGACTGCGTGCAGAATTCCAGCCCACAGAAGCAGAGCCACTTAGGAAGCAGGCGTGAGGCGTGTGAAAGCTCCTGGGGGCCTGAAACCCTACCAGACTCGGCCGTTATTTCATCTGCAGAAGTAAATGAGGCTGATTGACTCTGACTATCACCCCAGCAAATCAGAAAGCCCCTGGCATGTCCGAGACCGCTTCTTCATTTCACACAGCTTGGCAAGGGCAGTCTTCCAGGCTCGCATATCCCTGGTGAATGTCAGGCCTGCATTTCAATCAACTTTTATTTCCAAATATACATTTCAGCAATTTTTCAGGAGCCGGGGCGAGGGGTTTGAGAGAGGAGAGGTACGGGCTATGTTACAGTTCAGGAAGGGTATAAAAGGACATTAATCATTCCCGTGGAAACCTTCCCGTCAGCAAGTCAAACTGCTGATATTAATGAGCGTGTTTCATATTTCATTGAGTCTCTCCTGGTTTCAGCTGCTCCTCATGACTCAGCTGGCAAAACACGAGGCGGTTGCCTAAGTGGTGTACGCAAGTCCTACAGCTAGGCAGTGGAGGGGCATTTCAGGGACCGGCCAAGTCCCCCCAGGCTCAGGGCACCATGCTGGTGCCAACTCGAAGCCCATCCATTATCCCTTCAGCTACTGACTGAGGACTGCGGTGGGCATGCTCAGTGGGACTCACAGCTTCTCAAAGCTCGAGGAAGCTGTGAGAGGCAGAGACTGTGGGTGTCAGTCTGGGCTCTGTGAGGGTCCCAGATGCAGAGAGTGTTTAGCCAACATTGAGGCAACTAAGGAAATGAAGACGTAGCTCAATGTTAGAGGATGCCACTGTTTATGGAAAAGAAGGGGATCAGATTCTTCGACTAAGCTGAAGTATTGATTAGCATAGGTATTCAAAGTTCGAAGGAAGGGGAAGGATAGAGGTCGAGGCAGTAATCCCCATCCCTGAGCACTTCAGCTGCAAACACCTTTCTTCTCCTACAAACAGAGCCAGTTTCTCACTGCAGGATGCGAGCTATCTCTTGCCAGCGCCTGGGATGTACCTGCTCCCTGAACAGAGCCTTTCAGGCACAGGGATGCCTGGGGAAGCCCTGAGAGGTGAGGGGTAGTTTCTGCAGAGTGCTGAGTCTGGACAAAGCTGTGCTTGTAGGAAAGAGCAGCTCCTTGGAGGGCACGTCCCCCTCTGCACTGAAGTCCCCCCTTGCATAGTGCTAGACAAGGAAGGGCTGGCCACCAACTTGGCTAAAAGCCGGGGTCCTTACTGGGGGGCAGAGAGGCCTGAGCCAGCCTCTGCCTCACTCACCGGGAAGGGCAGTCTCTCCGGTTGCAGGGGACGGGATGCACGGCAGGGCGGACCTTCCCTGCGCAGTGAGCGGGGTTGACCTCTGTGCTGTTCAGGAGACACCGCAGGCGGGGCTGCTGAACGCCCCTGTTCCCACAGGAGGCGGAGCAGGTTGCCAGTCTGTCCACAGACCACCAGTAATCTGTCACAGAAGGTGAAAAGCAGAGAGCATTACTGCCCATGCTCTATATTTCTTCTGATAGGGCACCGGGGGAGGAGGGGATGGTTGTTATGAATGAGCCTGGCCCCTCAGTTTATCCAGGCAAGTTATGTGGTCTCCAGAGCCCTCCGTTGGCTCACCCAGAAAATGAGCACAATAGCTCTTACGTCAAGTTATTATGAGGCCTGGATAGAACGAAGGTCAAGAGCCTCGCCCAGGGCCTGGCACAGAGAGAGTATTAATCAGCGGCTGTAGCTCTTATTCTTTTTAAACATACGTCTTAAAGCACTCTTTTTTTTCCAACTGGCTCACCAGAAAGTCACCATGTTTTTCAACGAGAGAGAGAAAAATATCAGAGATACTTCACAATCGTATTTAAAAGTGCAGATTCAAGTTGGACATTGTAGCTGCTACGAAAAACCAGCCTATCCAGAGAGCCCTCGATTACGTGAGTCACCGACGTAACCAGTCAGTGAGAAAGGCAATTTCTCTGCATTTTCTGTGTGGGGGGCCTGGGACTCACTGGCAGGGAAGCTGTTAAAATAACTGTGGGCTGGTAAACTGTGAGTGCTTATTTGCAAAGTTGCGTGTTACAAATCTTGCAGATAGGCTCCGGTTTCCACCAGAGAATGGCTGGCTGGCAAGACAATGGAATACTCACTTTCTTGTCTGGAAAGCCAAATGGTGGGGGAGGATGTTTAAGGGAAAAAGGGGGAGGATGTGCTCAGAGGTCTCCCTTTTTATGGGCTATATTGACATACAAGTCTGTCGCCTTCCACAGAATCCTCCATTCAGAATACACAGTGGACTTTTGCTTTCCCTGAAAGTGTCACACACCGACCACAGGTACAACCGGCCTATGGAAAACTCAAGAGCCTCCTTCAGTTTCTATGACAAGGCCAGTGATGGCTCCCCTCTCACTGTATGGGCTCATCCATACTTTCTTGGTGCAGCAAATTCCAGGCCCTGCCCAAGGGCTTTCTGAGCCGCCAGTGTTCCTGGAAGTTGAATGCACCCGCCACACAGGCTTCCCAGTCTGGTCTTTGACTGGCTCACGGGAGAGGAACCTGGAGAGCACTCAGTGTGCGACACAGCTGAAGGCTCTAGGGTGATGGGCAGGTACCGGCACCGGCCCTGACTCTCCAGGGCGGGAGGCAATAACCAAGTGGTTCCAAATCTGTCTTATTTTGGAACCAAACCAACAGACAAAATTTGCATTTTTCGTAACAGGCTACTTTACACTCAACTGTGTGTTTTCTTTACAAATTCACCCAGCGTAAAGGAAATGCATTTGACTTTGCTACAAGATGGTGTTTCCTTGGTCCCACCTATGAAAGCAGCACTGACTCTTCCAGATTCTGCTGCTGTGGGGCCTGGTGGCTCTGCTGAGGGGCCTCATGGGATGGAAACATGGTTCAGTGTCAGTTTTCACATTCTAGGGACCATTGGAGACCAGAAGTCATTTCGTCCACTACAGAACTAGATTCTCAGGGGGACTCACTTGTTCAAGAAATAAGCCCAGCACCCAAAGTCCCAAGGGTTCTTACCTTGGATGATAAGAGAGGCCTTCTGCACGAGCATGCCTGCCTCGTTCTGGGCGACGCAGCTGAATTCCCCCTGAGACTCGCTGCTTAGATTGGCAACCTGGAGAATCTGTCCAGCTGCCAAGATGTGATGTGTCAATCCTGTGACAGTGGCAACTGACTGGCCACCATGGAACCAGGTGATATTGGGGGTAGGGTGACCTTGGATGGGGCAGCCTAGAGAGGAGAGGAGAGGAGAGGTAAGCTACCGGTAAAGCCAAAAAGGGCACATTCCTGATGAGTTGTTTTAGTGTGTTTGTGGCTCTAGGGGCCGTGGGTACAACATGGTCCTCCCGGGGCATTTTTCTTCTGCTTGCCATTCCCAAGCAAACAGGAGATGTTTCTGTACTCTGGGTTCTGGGAACATGACTATTATTCATTCAATTAAGTAAAAATTCGTGAAGGACACAAAGTGCCTATTTCTACCTATGTCCCTGTACTGACTTAAAAAAATGAAGCAATATTTACTCATTGAACACTTTTTGGAGTTAATTAGTTCCTACACCAATTTTATAATGAAAGAAATCATTTCTTCAAATGCAGTGAGTTCGAAAAGGTACACACTATATAGTAATAGGTAGGAATCAAACTTTAGTTGGTAAAAGTCTAATATCTGCCTCCATTTTACTCTTTATGTGATTTTTTCAAGCCAAAATTTTTCAACAGAGACTACGAAAACAATTTTAAATACTAATCTCATTTCTCTATAAGTCAAGAACCTTGGCATTCAGACAATTCTTACCAAGCCTGCACTGGACATGTACAACACCACACTTATTTACACAGTCATTGAACATATTTTGATACATTAAAATTCCAAAATATTAAATGGAGATACCGTATCAACTAAAGGCTTTGTAGCATAGAATTAGTAAAATAAACTGAGTGGTTGTGAGAGAAAACTCATTTCCTCTCATTTCAGAGTTTTTGCTGAATTTGCTGTTGCACTCCCAGCAACTTAGCTTCCACTGAAAATTTACTTGGAAGTTTAAAACACATGATAAGTCATTAAAAATTAAAATATTAGAGGATTTCCTTCAGTTAAAAAAAATCTATTGGTAACTACTATTCTGGGGACAGTTAAGATTATCTTTCCTCTTGCAAGGAAATAGCCAATGACAGACCATAAAAAAAGCACACTAATAAAACTGAAATACAAAGCAGAAAATGATGAGATCTATGACACACATGGATGGCCATCTGCATGGATGTGTGTGCCTATGGGTCTGTAAAGAAAAGGGATTTTCTAGTGTTGGCTTGTTTTCTATTCTGGGGCAGCACTGTTAGAATTGGTATAGGAGGCAGACTTAACAGAGAAAAGGCCCTTAGATATCATCTAGCCCACTTCCAGAGGAGGAAACCAGGGCTCAGAGATGTTAAGAGTCCTTCCAAAGGTCAACGAATAGGCCTTCTGATCCCTTGCCGTGTGTACTTGTTCAGCTGGGCACCAGCATTACGTAGGCACCTTGTTACCTACATCCTTTGTCTGCTCACTCCTTTCAGCACCTTGCCCTTTCTTTCTGCTTTTACATTTTCATTGTAATTGTGTAGGTTGAAGGGGTTGGAACAAACTACTCTGAAGAAGGGCCCCGGAAAAGTAATGCTAAAATCTGTATAGGAAGCTCAGTATAGGATATAGTGTTACAGGAGCCAATTCCTTACTCTTCCCCGTATTGACTCCCTCTGCCATGTAACTGTGCAGCGCCCTCCCACAACGGGTGCTCTGTACTTCCCCACCTCCTTCCTGACCTTGGCCGTGTGACTACTTTGGCCAATAAAGTGAGTTAGGTGTTACACTAACAATAAACAATCTGAAAAGGAAATTAAGAAAAAACAATTCTCCTTACAGTAGCATCAAAAAGAATAAAATACTTAAGAATAAGCTTAACTAAGGAGTTGAAAGACTTGTACATTGAAAATTACAAAACATTGCTAAAAGAAATGAAAACATGAATAAATGGGAGGATATCTCATGTTCATGGATTGGAAGATTTAATATTGTTACAATGTCAATAGTCCTCAAAGTGAACTACAGATTCTACTCAATGGCTATCAAAATCCTGATGATGTTCTTTTGCAAAAATAGAAAAATCTATCTAATAATTCAGATGGAATCTTTAGAGATCCCAAAGAGTCCAAACAATTTTTAACCAGAAGAACAAAGTTGAAGGTCTCACACTTACTGATTTTAAAACATATAAAAGCACAGTAATTGAAAGAGTATGGTACTGGCATAAAGACAGACATATAGACCAATGGGATAGATAGAAACCCCAGAAATAAACTCTTGCAGATATGGTCAAATGACTTTCAAAATGGGGGCCAAGAGCATTCAATAGGGAAAGGACAGTCTTTCCAACAAATGGTGCAAGGAAAACTGGACATCCACATGCAAAAAATGTTGAATACTTACCTGACTCCACATATAAAAATTAACTCAAAATGGGTCAAAAACCTAAAACTATGAGTTAAAAGTAAAAAAAAATCTTAGGGGAAAAGCTTCATGATAATAGCTTTGGTGAAGATTTCTTGGAAATGATGCTAAAAGCACAGATGGCAAAAGAAAAATTAGATAAACTGGAGATCATCAGAATTGAAAGCTATTGTGCAAAGGACACTTATCAACAGATTGAACAGGCAACTCAAAAAATGGGAGAAAATGTTTGTAAATCATAGATCTTATAAGGCATTAATATCCAGAATATATAAATAATTCCTACGAAAATAACAATCACAAACAACCACATTAAAAAACAGGCAAAGAATTGAATAGTCATTTCTCTGAAGATATACAAATGGCCAATAAGCACACGAAAAGATACCTGCTCAACATCACTAATTATTACAGACATTAGGATGGTTATAAAAAAATCCAACAACAGAAAATAAAAAGTGGTGTTAAAGATGTGGAGAAATTAGAACTCTTGTACATTGCTGGTTGGGAATGTAAAAAGATGCAGTCGCTGTGGAAAACAATATGACAGTTCCTCAAAAAGTTACACATATAATTCAGCAGTTCCACTTTTGGATATGTACCCAAAAGAACTGAAAGTAGGAACCCGAACAGGTATTTTTACACCAACGTTCATAGCAGCATTATTCATAATAGCCAATGGATGACAACAACCCAAATCCATCAATGGGTGGACAAACAAAAATCAGATACATTTGATGACATGGATGAACCCTGAAAACATTAAGTGAAAGAAGCCAGACGCAAAAGGATAGATATTGTATAATTCCACTTATATGAGATACATAGTGTAGTCATGTTCAAAGAATAGTGATTGCCAGGGGCTGGCGGAAGGGGAAATGGAGAATTATTATTTAATGGGTACAGAGTTTCAGTTTGGAATGATGAAAAGTGGTGGAGATGCAGAGCATGATGACTGCACAATAATATGAATGTCATTAATGCTACTCAACAGTACACTTAAATATGGTTAAAACAGTAAACTTTATTTTGTGTGTATCTGACCACAATAAAAGAAATGAGGCAGATGTGCTGGTATACCGGCTCTAAACACTAGACCTCAAGAGACCTTGCGAGTCCTTGCTTGTGCTCCTGTGCTGTGGCCATTGCCAGCAGAAGAACAAGCCTGGACTGGCCCGACGATCCCAAGAGGAGGATGAGGGAAACATGGCGGACAGCCAAGTCACCCTAGACAAACCCAGTTTAGATAAGCTGAGCTAAATAAGATCAGTAAGAATAAATTATTGTTATGAGGCCACTGAATCTTGTTTTTCTTTCTTTTTTTAAAATGCAGTTTCTTTTTCTTCTTTTTAAAAAATGCTTCTCCTCCTTCATGGCAATAGTTAACTGATGCACTTAGGGAGAAAATAATCCTTCCAGTTCTTCTCCTTGATCCACGTGTTACATTGTAACTAGTTTATTAATATTAGTAATAGGAAGAAAGCAAAGAGGAGGCCAGACATTCTAAGCATAGTTATCTGGGCATCTTTACCAGGAAGCTGTAATTTTATACTCCCCAGGGAACCACAGGTCCATTCCCTGCAAATAACTGGGGCCAGGGGTCCAACTAAGGGGAAGATGGGCGCATGAGCAGTGAAGTCGTGGTGAAGTAGGGGAGATGCCTGGGAACCATGAATTGGCTAGAGGGGTGGAGCAACTGCAAGTGTGCAATATCCTGAAGGACTCATTGGTTAAGCTTCTAGTTAAAATCTTCAAAGAAACTTTCCCTCTCTTGTTCCTTTTGTTTCATTCCTGCTTCCTTGCACTCACTTGTTCTGGCCTGTGTGGTCCAGTGGTTGAGAGATGACCTAGGAACCAGGAGGTCATGGTTCAATTCCTGGTTAGCGCATATGCCCGGGATTCGGGCTCAATCCCCAGTAGGTGGCATGCAGGAGGCAGCTGATCAATGAGTCTCTCATCATTGATGTTTCTATCCCTCTCTCCCTCTCCCTTCCTCTCTCTGAAATAAATTAAAAAAATAAGTCATGCTTTAAAAAAAAGAGAAATTCCTCCATTAGTAACTACTAAGTTAGATGATCTTTAAGGTGCTTTTAGATTCCAAGATTCCTCAATATCATCTCAAACTCATCTCCTCCCACACCCATGTAGCCAAGGGCAAAATAGATCTATATTCGATGTATACTTAGATCAATATATAGTGAAACTGAGCTATGTAAATGAAGGGCTCATGGAAGAGATATTATATTTGGAGGTTATTTACAATTAAAATAAGCAGAGACCAGGGATACTGAGTAAGAAGGGGAGGGCAGTCTAGAAGTGGTGTGAGCAAAGATGCAAAAATGAGAAAACAGGTGTTGTGGCTGGGAGAAAATACCAGTTGACTAAAACATGGGGAACACAGATGAAGCTGGCATGGTGGGAGTGGCAATGGGAAGAATGTTGAAGGCCAGAATCTGGTCTTTTGGGAGCAACTGAAGAAGGGGCGTGATGTAACCTAAATGGGCTTTAGGTGGATCAGTAAGGTGATTATTTGCAAGATGCACTGGGCTGAGAGAAAGGAGATTCTAGGATTTTAGTTCAGATGTGGCAAGAAGTGAGACATATTTGTCAAGGTTGTTCTGACAGGATGTGAGCAGGAGAGTGGTGGAAATAAAGAGGAGAAGCTAAAGATACTGCAACACTAGAGGGACTACTAATAGAATTAGGTAAGTCAGGAAAGGTGGGTAAGTTTAGTTTAAAGAATATTGATTTTAAAGGTTGTTATGAAAATCCAGGATGGAAAATCCATTGAGGTCGTAAAGATAAAAGTGTAAGTCAGAGGTAAGCGCTGAAGACACAGATTTTGGAACCCAGTCTCATATATGTGTGTAGAAGAAACCTTCAGTGAGGAGAGATCAGGCCTCAGGACAAATCAATGGGAGAATTCTGGCATTCAGTGATTAAAGAAGGAAGAGGAGGTAGTAGAGGAGACTTACTAGTAGAAGAAGTGATCTGAGAAATAGGAGGAAAATTGAGACTATGTAATATGGAAATACATAAAGGAAATTGACTAAGAAACACATTGTTACGAAATAAGAAATTAATAACTTGTGAAATGAAAGAGTAGTTTCATTAGTTTATGAAAATAACTAACTGAACAATCCCCCCTTTCAAATAAGATAAATGGTAAAATTCACTACAACTCATGTTTGAATGGTCAGTAATTCCAAGTTAGTGGAACTGGAAATAAAAGTGTTTGTATAATCAAAATATCCCATTAATGCTCTGCACACCCATTTCTTTATTTAAGAGATAATTTATCTCTGGGTCTTGAATCTTTAGAAGTGGGCCAACAACCGGGTTATTAAAAAGATGAATTAAAAATGAGGTTGAATGAAAATTCTTCAAATGTTGCAAAACAGGAACAGAGTAGATCTTGGTCAGAAAATTCTTAAAACAATTTGGGGATTCTAGCATCCAGGAATGGTGAATAATTTAGTTGGACTTATCTTCCTGCAGGTAACAATCATAAAATATAAACAAATGAAAAAATTACATGAGACAAAAACTCTTTGAAAGTACTGAGGTGTGACAAAAACCAATAGCAGAAACAGGAGGGAGAGCTTAGAAAAACCCAAGTACAACAGGTGTGATTTTCTAGCATGTGGTTTTTTGCCTGAGAAAACTGCTTACTCTCCACATGGCTCAGGGAGCTGGGAAACTTATAGCTTTACTGATTTAAGATGTCAGAGGATAGAGTCTGGGGGCTTTTTATTACAGTTGGAAAGTTAAGGGGAAAATCCTGGAAGAGTCACAGGGGTGATAAAGTTCAAAATATGCACAAATCTTGCACAAATTCTTAATGGGCAGACCCCAGGAGACTCAGGAAAAGATCAGCAACTAAGCTGAATTAACAAAGTTTAGTCTGTGTCCATTGAAGGGAAAACAAAGAGTTGGAATTTTAGTTTAGTGAAGTTAACTACCTTTTGGAACAAAAACAAACACTCTTCAGAGAAGAACAACAGAATCCAGAGTCTCTACAATAGATCATCTATAATATCCAGAATATAATAAAAACGCACTGGACAAGACAAAATGTAACCTATGCTGAAGAGAAACAGCAGTCAGTAGAAACCAATCCTGAGATGATGCAAATGTTATAATGAGCAGACAGTGACTTTAAAGCAGCAATTATAAGTATATAGGAAAATATACTCATAATAAATTAACAGATGGAGTATCTCAGTAGTGAAGTTGAAACTATATAGACAAATTCTAGAGCTGAAATGTACAAAAATAAAATGAAAAATTCATTAGAAGTGCTTACTATAAAATTAGAGATGGCAGGAGAAAGTGTCAGTGAACTTGAAGATAGTTAAGCAGAAATTACCCAATGTGAAGAACAGCGGGAAAAGATTGAAGAAAAATAAACAGAGTCTATGGATCTGTACAAAAATATTAAAATGTATAATACATGTACAATTAAAGTCCAAAAAGGAAAGAAGAAAATGAGACAGAAAAATATTGGGAAGAAATAAAACTACCAAACCTCTCAAATTTTTGGAAAACTAAACTTCCAAGAAGGTTGACAAACCACCTAGGAACATTACAGTCAAACTGTTGAAATTAAAGGAAAAAACTTGAAAGTCATGATGGAGCAATAAGGACTGGGTTTCCTTTCCTGCCTTAAATAACTAGAAAACTGGACAAAAATGTATGAAATGACTGTTTTTAGACATTAGGCAGACAGTAGAGGACTGTGATGTCTGAAATAAGAGAAACATTAGGTGAGCCCTATGAATTCCCTGGCTTCCTGCCTGGAGTCACATTCTAGACTGCAAAGCATGGAGGGTATATTAGCTTCCTAAGGTTGTTAATAACAAAGTACCACAGACTGGGCAGCTCAAACAGTAATTTATTGTCTCAGTTCTAGAGACTAGAAGTCTGAGATCAAGGTGTTGACAGAGTTACTCCCTTCTGAGGGCTGTAAAGATAATCTGTTCTATCCCTCTTTCCTATCTTCTGGTGGTTTGATGAAAATATTTGGTGTTCCTTGGCTTATAGATGCATCACTTTGATCTCTGCTTTCATGCCCACATGGAGTTTTCCCTTAAGTGAGTGTCTGTCTCTATGTTCACATTTCCTCTTTTTTTAAGAACACCAATCATATTAAGGCCCACCCTTATGACTTCATCTTAACTTGATCATCTGCAAAGACTCTATTTCCAAATTAGATGACATACAAGGTACGGAGGGTTAGGGATGTTAACATTTTTTTAGAGGACACAATTCAACCACAAAGCAGAAGACTATCTCACGCAGAACATAGCGGTCTGGATGAATTGATGAGACAGAACTGAGTTCAAAGAGGCTGAGGCAACTGGAAGTAGTTAAGAAGAATTCTGGAGATATGGGTGCTACATAGAAAGAGAGCTCCAGAAATTTGCATAAATTCTTCCTCAGTCTTTGCCCAATTGAAGATGTACATGCATAAGACAAATTTGGTAAGATTGAGAAAAGACCAATCAGGGACCTGTATTTTAATATTTACCAAAGCTCTAAGAGGGCTGGAAGACCTTCATGTTCTCAACAGCCAGAGTGGCACATCCTTACTGATCATCTGGAGCATTCAGCAGGGACTCCCGAGGGCCCTAGAGTAAAGGTTACTCTAGACTTGCCCTAATCAAGCTTAAAACAAGCCTTAAAAGATTGATTAGACTTAGAATAGCTTAACTGCTTAACAAGAAAATCCAACAATCTCTAAAAAAGATGAAATCCAGACACTTGATGATATAAAATTCACACCATCCAACATTCAAGAAAAAATTACTTATTAAGTCAAGCAGCAGGAAAATGTGACCCACACCAAGACAAAAACAAGTCAATGGAAACAGATCAAGAATCAACAGGGATGGCCCTAGCCAGTTTGCTCAGTGGTTAGAGTGTTAGCAGACTGAGGGGAGCAGGTTCGATTCCAGTCAAGGGCTTGATTCTGGTCAAGGGCACATAATTTGGTTGTAGGCTCCATCCTGGGCCTGGTAGAGGTGCGTGTGGGAGGCAACCAATCAATACCCTTAGGTGAGGATTAACAAAAAAAAAAAAAAAAAAAAAAGAATTGACAGGGATGATGGAATTCTATTCTACATAATAAAAGGGTAATATGCAAATTGACCCTAACAGAATGCCTGCTTGACCAGTCACTATGAGGCGCACTGACCACCTCTTGGTCCCTTTCCCTGGCCGGCAGGCTCCAATTGCCCGATGGCGAACGAGGAACTGGGGGATAGGTGGTGGCGGGGGGCAGGGCCGGCTGCCGGCAGCCGGCAGCCAGGAAAGATGGCCCTGACGCAGGCCAGGCTTAGAGACTGTACCTGTGCATGAATTTCATGCGCAGGGCCTCTAGTTATTAGATAAGGGTATGAAAACAAGCTACTGAAAACATGGTAAGTATTTAAAGGAAAACATGGAAGTTATACAAAGAATTGAATAAACTTCTAGAAATAAAACATTTTATGAAATAAAAAACCACTGGATAGACTTGCTAGAAGAATAAATTCTATAGGAAAACAATTTTTGAAACTGAAGATCTAGTAATGGAAATTATCCAGTGAAAGAGAGAAAAAAGACTGAAAAAAAATCAAGTGATCAAACATATGTTAGACAAGGATATAGTTACACAGGTGCATCTGTCAAAAGTCTATGGTTAAGAGTTGTACATATTAATGTCTGCAAATTTTACCTAAAACAATAATTAGTAGGGAGGGGGTAGAGAGTAGGTGGAAGTACTAATAAAAGAGAAATGCAGAATATTGATTACAGAAGCTGGGGTATTACTATATGGGGGTCATCATGCTATTCTGTCTACTTCACACATCTGTGAAGTTATTCATAATGAAAAGAAACTTGTTTGCACCATCTAGTCATTTATTGGCAGGAATGACTCAGTGTCCAAAGAATTGCTTTTCACATATTCTGCTTATTCAGCTCTATGCTTTTTTAAAAATAAAGTTTTAAAAACAACAAAAAAATATTGTTGTTCCAGCCTGTTATTTGCAGATGTTTCCCCAAATATTTTATAACCTGTCAAACTTAAAAATTCCTGCTGGCCTTCATTCAGCTCTGTTGAAGTCAGAGATCACTTTCACTTGTACATCTGTCACCCTTGATTCCGACAGCTTTAGTTTGGTTGTCCTGTATGGCAGAAACTGCTAGTCATCCCCTCATGTCGATCCTCTCCTTCTTACAATAAAATAGCCCCTGAATTTTAGTTAGGTGTGTAGCTGCCTGGGTTAGAGACATTTCCCATACGCCCTTGCAATAAGGTGTGGGCCTCGTGATTACATTCAGTGAAATGAGGGAAGTGATGTGTATGCCTCCCCGGACATGTCTTTGAAAGAAAAGAACTTGTACTTCTCGCCCCTTCCTCCAGCCTGCTATTGCGAATGTGTGTGTGGAGCAAACCATCCCGGCCTAGGTGGGTAAGGGCAATATTCCAGGATGTCAGAGCAACAGGAGTTTAACAATTTTTTGCCTGGGTCCCTAGGTAGCGGTAGGTTGCCAGACCATGGCTGGACCCTTTTTCTGCCTTTTGACTGCTATTCAGGTGTTTATTAGAGGTTGCTGAATGTATAGCCTAACTATGACAGTCCTAAATATTTCCTTACTGAGACAGTGTCCATCTGCTAAATAGGTTATTGTATTTTCCTTCACATGTGGACAGTGACTCGAGAGGAAATGTTCTAGGAAAGTCTATTTTCCACAATTAAATAAAAGCAAAGACCCAAACAAACTAATTATAATTAAGTAAATGAACAAATTGCCTTTTCTATCACTAATACGTCTTTCAATGCTTTCCACTGGATACATAGCTTCTTCTCCTTAAAAATGTACTTTGTCCTCAGAAGCGTACCCTCTTCGGCACATGCAGTGTGAGCCCCGTGCTTTCTGTCTATGTTTATGTGCGCGTCTCTGTGTGTACACAGTGGTCTCTGAGGTTTGCCAACAGCAATAGTCAAAATAAGGACTCTCGCATGAATTCCCACCGTGTATGTTCCCAGTGAATAATTATCCGAGTTTCACTGCTAATGAGAAAACCTGGTTTGTAACGGGGTTCCTTTCTGTCATGGACGTTTCTCATTTATTAAAGTAAAAGAAATATCAATCACTTCTCGAAGGTGAGCAATCGCCGTGAGTGCCAGGTTCAAGGACACCAAAAACCATGTGCTAACGTATTCCACACATCAAGAGGGGCCACACAGTGAACCCCTCCCCCGCCCCGTTGCTTCAGTGAGGAAGTTAACAGTGTTTCAGGCAGGGCTCGATTCTCCTTTTCTGAATCCCTCCCAGTCACATGATGCTGCCCATGTCCACCCTCCCAACCTCCACGCCCACCCCAGGAAACAGTCAGTCAGCAGGGACTGACTTCTGTCTCCCCTCAGCCTCAGTTATTACAGGTCTTGAGTTGGTTCGGTGGCTGAGGAGGGAGCGGAGCTTCGTTAATGAGAGTTCTGGCAGCAGAAAGCCTCTCTCTATCAACTCTTCCTAACCAGTGAAAGAAAATATTGCCCTTAGGCCTCCATTCTTGGGTCCACTGTGGCTCTAAATTGAGCCAAAGCCAGGTATGATTCACATATGTGTGAGGGTTTTCCTGCTAGTTTCACCTACTTTAAAAAAATCACATTAGCTGGAGAGTGGTAAAAGCTTAGAATGGAGATGTGTACAATAAGAAAAATAAATTATATGTGAAATGGTATCTTCTGGGAGTCAGTTCAGCTAAGTTGACACCCCTGATTAAGTCTAATTGACCACAGTGATTTTCTTCACTTTTGTCTCCTATTTCACATTGGTTTCTGGAACTATAATAGCGTCACTCAGGGAAACAGCCTGAGTTCAACAGGTAAGGGAGACGTGGGGGTAGAAAGCCAGGGGGCCTGGTGCCCTGGCTTCCACAGCCGGTGCGGTAGAGGCTGGCTCACCTTACAGGCGGTGGGAGAGGCTGCCTGCGAGGCACCTGTCTAGAAAGAAGTTCTGAACTCATCATGATCATTACTCAGTGGATATTGCTGCTCATTGGAAGGGCTGAAAAGCAGCAGGATTTCTGGACTGCTAAGAGACAAGCAAGCAGTTTGATTTGCGGGCTTCTTTGGAGGGTAGAGCAAATCAACACAGGCGTTTATTTAGCTGCTTGCCACTGGAGTGAGCCGCACATCAGGAGCTCACTTTCGTGAGTTCTTAGCCTTAACGAGCAGAAGGCAAGAGTTCAGAGTGCATATATGCCCCTTCCCTTCTTCCCTTCCAGCCAAAAGCTCAGCTGAGCTTGATACATGGATTATTCGAAGCAAAAAACATAAATGGACTGAAAGAGGCTCCCAAGAAGGGTGGCTTGAAGATGGGGAAACGCAATTTGGGAGAGGGGGAGATTGAGCGTTGTCGAGGGCTTTCACAACTTCACTGCTACCTAAAGCTGTGGCGGATTAGGACGCGCCATGTAAAAATATAAAGACGTGGCATTATGACTTCAGGAGCTGGCCCCGGGCCTGTCAGCATTGCCATTAGAATCCTGTACTTTTCACGGGCTTAAAACTTACTATAAAAATGATGTGTGCTGGGATGAAACTTGGCACTTGGTGGAGTCAGTCTGGGAGTCCTTTCCTTAATTTAATTTTGCAAAACTGGAAAACATGCAGCTATTTAAAATTTATGGAGAAATCTCTGTTCTGCGCGTGGTATATGGTGTGTACGGGCCTCGCTCTGAGGCTGTGGGGTGACCGGATGAAATCAGGGATTCCGCGTTTCCTGGCTCCCTTTCCTTTTAGGTCCCCTTGGGTGACAGAGATGGTCTCTAAAGCAGCACTGAATGAGTGGGGACTGGCACCAGGCAGGAGACCGAGAGCCGTGATTAATTCGCGTCGGAAAAAAAACACAGTTCCTTACTCCCCATTTGTCAGCTGGGCCCCAGAAGGCTGTGGAGAAGACAAGCAGCTTTAATTTTCACTCCGATTTCTGGGACCTCCCAAAAAGCTGGTCAAATAACCAGGCCAACACTCTTCCCATGCACACTTGCCCAAAGAAAATGAACTTTAAAACATTCCTGGAAAAAAAGGAACTATAATAAGCCCATTTTCCATTCCCCAAATGTCTTTTTACCCCTAGGGCAAGCTCTGGGTTTCCATTGGCAGGGGGTACGCGAATGTCTCCATGCTCCTGGGCATCTGGTGGAAGAACTTGATATATTTCTCAGCATGAAAAGCAGCTCCGTCCAGATTTATGACTTGATTAAGGCCTGGTCTCCTCCAAAGGGAATTGGTTGTGGCCTGGTTACTGCCCTCACCTATCACCTGAGGGCCTGGGTATTCTCTTATAGGTAAGAAGGTGAGATGCCACTTATGATGCCCATGCATACACAATCCTGGCTATGAAAAGAGGACTGCACTGTGGATGCTGGCGCTGGGCAGTCCTGATCAACATGCTTACCCGGGGTTAACCGGGCCACCTGGGTACGGGTGCGGGGAGGGGGCTCTAGGAAATTGGTCCAGTTTCATTAACTTCACAGTAGTGTTGATTGGGACTGAAGCTCTCTCAAGTGGATAATACCCAGCATTCCCAGGTGTCCTTCTCTGCCAGTAGGCTCTTGGCATAAAACATCTTTAAAAACACAGCATTTTTCTTTTAAAGTTTCAAATTTCTGGGTTTATAAGCCCTGGTTGACTCTACCCTCAGGCTTCTGGCAGGTGCTACCTGGTCTGCAGGACGGGAGACTGGGATGACCCAGAGGGGCCCGGCTGCAGGCTGCCCGGGTCTGAGGAAGGAGGTTCAGTCCGCTGACCAGATGGCCTTTTAATGAACTCCAGAATGTGGCTCATGCTTGGGGCAGGCCATACTTTTAAAAATTTTTTTATTAAGTTATTACATACGTGTCCTTATCCCCACATTACCCCCTATAACCCCCCCCACTCATGCCCTCACCCCCCTGGTGTCTGTGTCCATTGGTTAGGCCTATATGCTTGCATATAAGTCCTTTGGTTGATCTCTCCCCCTTACCCCCACCCTCCCATACCTTCCCTCTGAGGTTTGATGGTCTGATCGATACTTCTCTGTCTCTGGATCTGTTTTTGTTCATCAGTTTATGTTCATTATATTCCACAAATGAGTGAGATCATGTGATATTTATCTTTCTCTGACTGGCTTATTTCACTTAGCATAATGCTCTCCAGTTCCATCCATGCTGTTGCAAATGGTATGAACTCCTTTTTTACCACAACCAGACCATACTTTTGAGGTCCCAAGTCAGAACTCCACTCTGTGTGGGAGTTAAGCAATTACACCCACTGAGTCTAGATTCTGTAAGGAAGGAGACTGCTGATTCCTTCCCATTTGGTCCGAAATGGGACAATATTTCAGGACTTTCAAGAAGTGCTCTGTAATAATCAAGGTGCAACTGCTGTGAGAAGGAAACAGTTTCAGAGGAAAAGCCATGGATCCTATGACTATTCTCTTCCCGTGAGTAATATAGCCATTCTCACCCCCGCACTCCAGCCAATGGAGAGGCCAGCTAGAAAGTACCCAGATTAGGTTGGGGAAACAAAACAAAAGCCAGCCGCAGCTCAGAGCCAACATGCCTTCATGAACTCAGCCTAGGTTTGGCTGTGTTTATGGGCCAGAGCCTTTGCAAAAGAAATAAAAAACCCCACGGGCAAAAAAAGAGAGCCTTTGCTCATAGCCCTGTACACACCCCATTTCAGTCCTCTTTTGCTGAACCAAAGCCACAGAACAGCAGTGGATATGAAGAATGGCTAATATTCATAGCAGGTATCCTGAGAGGCCTCGCGGGGGCACGCCGCAGAGTTCAGCAGCAAGTCACAGGAAGGAGCAACTGCTGACGAGGAATTCCAGAGTGAGCCAGGGGTGGAGCTGGGCGGGAGGGAGCGGGGAGCATGAAGACCTTCCCCGAATTTATTATTCCTATAGAAGTCTCCTGGGTCTTGAGGTTCTAGAAACTTCTCAACAAAGTAAAGAAAATAATAAACAATTGAGTGAAGTGAATAAGGGGGAGAGTTAAGCAGGCCAACTGCAGGGGGATGTGAGCCATGTGGAGGGAGAATGAGGAGTGAGGAGAGGAGGTGGTGGTGAGTGTAAGGATGCTGCTGGCTGGCTTCTGCTGGGGGAATCATATATTCTGGCAGGTGATGGTCTGGCCTTTGGCAGCCAAGCCTGCAGAGTGGGTGGTTTGTGAAGGGCCCATAAGTAGAGATGTCCTACACAGAGGAGGAAAGAAACCTACAACTGTGATTGGAGAGGCCATTGCAGCAATGTGACATGCTGTCCAAGGAGAGTAGCTGTCCAAGTGCCCGCTCTTTGTCTTGCAACATACATTTCTCCTACTGGTTTGTTTGGCTCCTAATCCTCCCTGAGTGTGGTTCTCAGATCTGCCTGGCCCTATATATTTCAGAGACCTCCTTGGAGCATCTAGTGGGCTCCCTGAAGACTTAGGGAGAAATAGTAGGTTCAGATATCCAGGGCCATGCTAACCTTTGAAAGAATCACCTGGACTCAAAGGCCCTAAACCCAAAGCTGTCTCCAAGTGAGACAGAGCACATGCTATATTCTGCTGGGAACAGATGACTGACTTGATCAAATTCATTCGTTTTTGGATTCTCTAAAGCACTCACATCAGGTGAAGGTAGAAGGTCTAGGATGGAAAATGCATTCTGAAACAGGCAGGATTACCTAATCTCTGTATAACAGATAGAAGTGAGAATTACTGTTCCTATTAAGCTCCCTAAGCACTCTAAGTAGAGCAGAGATATGAAAGCCTAAAGGTCCAGACTTGGGCAGAACAAGGACACTCAGTATGGGGGGGTGGGGGGGAGGGGTTATGCCTGTTAGTCAGTAACCTCATTGGGAACCTGTATTCCACTTTAAAATACACAATTAGCACTCCACTAGAGTTTTGCTCCCAGATCTTTCTAAAGACTAAAGGTGAGAAATCTCAGAAAACAGGAAAGACAACTTTTCCTATAACAATGAGATTTTTTCCCCACTAAAATGAATTTCTGGATTATGATTTTTTGAGGGGGAAATGTGCATGAACAGTATTTACAATAAAGTGCTCTTTGCTTTGTGAAAAATAATGTCTTAAAAACTAAGCAATAAAAAGAAACTGGAGATCCAAGATGGCAGCCGATGGGACGGCAGGCTTCAAGATAGTGTGCGAGTGAGAGAGCTAAAGGAGAGTGTGTGGACATGTAGGGAGTGTCTGTATTTGTGAGTGAGGGACAGTTATATTCCACAGGACTATTGGGGACTGAAGGAGAGGCTCCCCTGGCCGGGAAGCCTCTGCTACTGTGGAAATCTCTCCTGGAGTGGATGGCTCTGCTGCAAAGACCACGCCATCGTAAAGGGGAGAGCTGCTGTGATTGGACGCCTAGCCTTACCTTCAACCAGGAAGAACTCGGATACCTCCTGGGACCCTACAACCACAACACCCAGGGACCAGCTGCCTCTGCTGCTAACCCACGAACACCGAGACTCCAGCCTTCCCGGCTGCAGATGCCTAAAATGTTTGTCCAGGGGGAGACAAGGTGGCAGCCAAATAAGCGGATGGGTCCTGCGCCTTCTCACAGAGCAGATAGAAGAACAGCTGAATTGAATAACATCCACCCGGAATTGGCGAATTAAACACAGCTGGTGAGGCAATCCATGGACGGAAAGGTCAGAGATCGCCTAGAGAGAATCAATGTAGGAGGGAGAGAGCTACATAACCAGACCCCTGAGAGGAGGAACATGGGAGGGACAAAGAAATAGCCCCCATACAAAAGAAAAGGAGGAATCACTGGAAAAGGAAGTAAACAAAATGGAGGCAAGCAATATGTCAGAGAAAGAATTCAGAGCAATGGTCATAAGGACGCTGAAAAGGATGGAAGACAAATTCAACAATATGTGTAAGAACCAAGAGGAAATGAATAACCAAGAAGAAATGAAGAATGGCACTGGTGCAATAAAGAACACAATAGAAAGCATCAACAGAAGACTAAAAGAAGTAGAGGACCACATCAGTGAGCTAAAAGACAAGGTAGGAAAAAATACCCAAGCAGAGCAGCAACTGGGGAAAAAAAAAAAACAGGAAGAGAGCCTAAGGGAATTTTGAGACAACATGAAACAAAACAACATCCGCATAATAGGGGTGCCAGAAGAAGAGGAAACTGTGCAAGAATTAGAAAACCTGTTTGAAGAAATAATGACAGAAAACTTCCCTGGTATTGGGAAGAAGAAACTCACACAAATCCAAGAAGCTCAGAATTCCAAACAAGGTGAACCCAAAAAGCCTACACCAAGACACATCATAATTAAATTGGCAAACACAAATGACAAAGCTAGAATCTTAAAGAGAAACCAAAAGTTACCTTCAAGGGATCTCCTATCAGACTATCGACTGATTTCTCAACAGAAACACGTCAGGCCAGAAGGGAATGGAATGAAATATACAAAGTCATGCAAAGCAAGGGTCTGAATCCAAGAATACTGTGCCCAGCAAGGCTATCAATCAAAGTTGAGGGTGGAATCAGGAGCTTCACAAACAGAAAAGGACTAAGGGAGTTTATTACCACCAAACCAGTAATGCAAGAAATGCTAAAAGGGTCTGCTGTTAACACATTGTATGTGGGAAACGTATTTATAAAACGTATAAATACGTTTCCCGCATACAATGTGTTAAAAGAAGAAATAGGAAGAGAAGAAGGAACACAGGCATAAAGAATAAAAATGGCAACAAACAAGTACCTATCAGTAATAATTTAAAGGAAAATGGTTTAAATGCCCCAATCAAAAGACATAGGGTAGCCGAATGGATAAGAAAACATGACCCATGTATCTGCTATCTACAGGAGACCCACCTCAGAACAAAGGATTTACACAGACTGATGGTGAAGGGATGGAAAAAGGTTTTTCAGGCAAATGGAAATGAAAAAAAGTTGGGGTAGCAATATTTATTATCTGACAAATTAGACCTCAAGGTGAAGGCCATCACAAGAGATAAGGAAGGCTACTTCATAATACTAAAGGGAGCAATTCAACAAGAAGATATAACGCTGGTAAACATATATGCACCCAATACAGGAGCATCCAAATACATAAAAAAAGTTCTGGAAGATATCCAGGGAGAGATTGACAGCAATACAGTCATAGTAGGGGACTTTAATACCCCACTAACACCACTGGACAAATCCTGTGAACAAAAAAATCAGCAAAGAAACATCAATCCTAAATGACTCTCTAGATCAGATGAAATTAATTGACATCTTCAGAACATTCCACCCCAAAGCCACATTCTTTTCAAGTGCACACAGATAATTTTCAAAGATAGACCACATATTGGGACACAGGCAAAGTCTCTTCAAATTCAAAAAGATAGAAATCATATCAAGCATCTTCTCAGATCAGAATGGCATAAAATTAGAATCAACTACAATAAAAACAATGGAAAAAAATCAAACAACTGGAGGCTAAATAGCATGCTATTAAACAATGATTGGGTTACCAAAGAGATCAAAGAAGAAATAAAAAGCATCGTGGCAACAAATGACAATGAAAACACAACAATCCAAAATCTCTGGGACACAGTGAAAGCAGTCTTGAGAGGGAAGTTCATAGCTCTACAAGCATACAGCAAAAAACAAAAACAAAAACAAAAACAACAACAAGAAACAATGGTAATAAATTACCTAACCCTACAACTCAAAGAGTTAGAAAGAGAGCAAGAAAAGCCCAGCATAAGCAGATGGAAGGAAATAATAAAGATCAGAGTGGAAATAAACGACAGAGAGACCAAAAAAACAATACAAAAGATCAACAAAACCAAGAGCTGGTTCTTTGAAAGGATAAACTAGATTGGTGAACCTCTAGCCAGGCTCACCAAGAAGCAAAGAGAGAGGACCCAAATAAACAAAATGAGAAATGAAAGGGGTGAAGTAACAACTGATCCCACAGAAATACAAACGATTATGAAAAAATATTATGAACAACTCTATTCCAACAAAATGGACAACCTAGATGAAATGGACATACTCTTAGAAAAATACAAGATCCCAAAACTCAATCAGAAAGAATAAAAAAAAACAACACCTGAATTACGCCGATAACTACCGAAGAAATTGAAGCAGTGATAAAAAAGCTTCCAGCAAACAAAAGTCCTGGTCAGGACAGGTTTACAGGGGAGTTCTACCAAGCATTCAAAGGAGAACTAAAACCTACCCTCCTCAGACTATTCCAAAAAAATTCAAGAGGAAGGCACACTTCCAAGTTCTTTCTATGAAGCCAGCCTTACCCTAATTCCAAAACCAGATAAAGACACCACAAAGTAAGAGAACTACAGGCCAATATCCTTAATGAACATAGATGCTAAAATCCTCAACAAAATTTTAGCAAATCAGATTCAGCATTACATTAGAAAGATCATACCTCATGGCCAAGTGGGATTTATTCCAGGGATGCAAGGATGGTTCAATATCCGCAAATTAATAAATTTGATACATCACATAAACAAATTGAGAGATAAAAATAACATAATCATATCAATTGATGCAGAAAAAGCATTTGACAAAATCCAACACCTTTTCTTGATAAAAACTCTCAGCAAAGTGGGAATAGAGGGATCATACTTCAACATAATAAAAGCCTTATATGACAAATCTACAGCCAACATCATACTCAATGGGCAAAAACTAAACTCATTTCCCCTAAGAATGGGAACAAGACAGGGATACCACTTTCACCACTTCTGTTTGATATAGTACTAGAAGTGCTAGCCATAGCAATCAGGCAAGAAGAAGAAATAAAAGGCATCAAAATTGGAAAAGAAGAAGTAAAACTGTCCTCATTCCCAGATGACATGACACTATACAAAGAAAACCCCAGAATCCATTTAAAAAAAACTACTAGACCTAATAAATGAGTTTGGCAATATAGCAGGATACAAAATTACCACCCAGAAAGCTATGGCCTTTTTATACACCAATAATGAACTCACAGAAAGCGAAACTAAAAAAACAATCCCATTTACCATTGCATCAAAAAAAAAAATTAAGATACCTAGGAGTAAACTTAACTAAGGAGGTAAAAGACCTGTACTCGGAAAACTACAGGACATTGAAAAAAAGAGATAGAGGAAGACATAAACAGATGGAAGGACATACCATGTTCATGGATTGGTAGAATCAACATCATTAAAATGTCCATACTACCCAAAGCAATCTACAGATTCAATGCAATCCCCATTAAAACACCAATGACATATTTCAAAGATCTAGAACAAGCTCTCCAAAAATTCATCTGGAATAAAAAAAGACCCCAAATAGCCACAGCAATCTTGAGAAAGAACAAAGTTGGAGGGATCACAATACCAGATATCAAGCTATATTACCAAGCCACAGTACTCAAAACTGCCTAGTATTGGCACAAGAACAGAGATATAGACCAATGGAACAGAGCAGAGAACCCAGAAATTGACCTAAGCAATTATGCTCAATTAATATTTGACAAAGGAGGCAAGAGCATACAATGGAGTCAACACAATCTCTTCAATAAATGGTGCTGGGAAATTTGATCAGATACATGCAAAATAATGAAACTAGATCACCAACTTACACCATACACAAACTCAAAATGGCTGAAGGACTTAAATGTAAGGTGGGAAACCATAAAAATTTTATAAGACTCCTTAGGCAGCAAAATAGCAGACATATGTCATAGCAATATCTTTACTGACACAGCTCCTAGGGCAGTGATGGCAAACCTTTTGAGCTCGGCGTGTCAGCATTTTGAAAAACCCTAACTTAACTCTGGTGCCGTGTCACATATAGAAATTTTTTGATATTTGCAACCGTAGTAAAACAAAGACTTATATTTTTGATATTTATTTTATACTAGAGGCCCGGTGCACAAAAATTTGTGCACTTGGGAGGGTGGGGGGAAGGGGGTCCCTCAGCCTGTCCTGTGCCCTCTCGCAGTCTGGGACCCCTCGGGAGATAACGACCTGCTGGCTTAGGCCTGCTCCCGGGTGGCAGAGGGCACGTCCAATCCCTAGGTGCAGCCCCTGGTCAGGCTCAGAGCAGGGCCGATTGGGGAGTTGGGGTGCCGCCCCCTGTCATGCACAGAGCAGGGCGGATCAGGAGGTTGCGATGCCACCCCTAGTCACGCTCAGGGTAGGGCCGATTGGGGGGTTGGGGCACCGCCCTCTGTCACCCACAGAGCAGGGTGGATCAGGGGGTTGGGGCGCTGCACCCTGTCACACTCAGGGCAGGGCCGATGGGGAGGTTATGGCTCTACCCTGTTACACACAGAGCAGGGCCGATCAGGGGGTTGAGGAGCTCCCCCCGTCACTCACAGATTAGGGCCGATAGGGGAGTTGGGGCACCACCCCCTGTCACCCACAGAGCAGGGTGGATCAGGGGGTTGGGGCGCTGCACCCTGTCACACTCAGGGCAGGGCTGATGGGGAGGTTATGGCTCTACCCAGTCACACACAGAGCAGGTCCCGTGGCGGGGGGGGGGGGGGGGGTGTTGGGGCACCGCCCTCTATCACCCACAGAGCAGGGCCTGTGGGGGAGGGGGTTGGGGCGCTGCACCCTGTCACACACAGAGCCACAGGGCGATCAGGGGTTTGGGGAGCTCCCCCCTATCAGGCACAGAGCAGGGCTGATCAGGGGGTTGGGACGCCTTCCCTTGTCACGAAACAGAGCAGGGCGGATAGGGAGGTTGTGGCCCCACCCCCTGTCACACACAGAGCCGAAGGGCGATCAGGGGGTTTGGGCACTTCCCCCTGTCACGCTGATCCAGGTGCCGGGAGGCATATTACCCTTTTACTATATAGAATAGAGGCCTGGTGCATGGGTGGGGGCCGGCTGGTTTTCCCTGAAGGGTGTCCTGGATTAGGGTGGGGGTCCCCACTGGGGTGCCTGGCCAGTCTGGGTGAGGGGCTGAAGCTCCCAACTGCTCCTTTTTTTCTTTTTTTATTCTGGGCCAGCTTTAGCTCTGAGGCCTCGGCTGCTGAAAGCCGGTTTCTGGCCTCTGTTTTTCCTTCTGTATTTGATACAATGTTTCGGTCAGGCTGGCTGAAGCCTGCTGACTGAAAGCTGGTTTCTGGGGTTTTGTTTAGCTTCTATATTTGCAACATAGTTGCAGCTGAGAGGCCGGCAGCGGCAGGCGGGGAACGTTGGAGTCCACAGTCACTGGAGCAAGCAAACCTCCCTGTTCGCTTCAGTGCATGAGTGCCGGCCACCATCTTGGCTGACAGTTAATTTGCATAAGGATATGCTGATTAGCCAATGGGAACGGTAGCGGTCGTACACTAATTACCATGTTTCTCTTTTATTAGTGTAGATATTTAAATGCCATTTAACAAAGAAAAATCAACCAAAAAAATGAGTTCGAGTGTCACCTCTGACACGCATGTCATAGGTTCGCCATCACTGTCCTAGGGCAATGGAGACTAAGGAGAAAATAAACAAATGGGACTACATCAAAATAAAAAGCTTCTGCACAGCAAAAGAAACCATCAACAAAACAACAAGAAAGCCCACTGCATGGGAGAACATATTTACCAATGCTATTTCAGATAAGAGTTTAATCTCCAAAATTTACAGAGAACTCAAATAACTTAAAAAAAGGAAGATAAATAATCCAATAAAAAAATGGGCAAAGGACCTAAATAGATACTTTTCGAAAGAGGACATATAGAGAGACATATGAAAACATGCTCAAAGTCACTCATCATCCGAGAGATGAAAATCAAAACAACAATGAGATACCATCTCACACCTGTCAGAATGGCTATCATCAACAAATCAACAATCAAGGACAAGTGCTGGCAAAGATGTGGAGATAAAGGAACCCTCCTTCACTGCTGGTGGGAATGCAGACTGGTGCAGCTACTGTGAAGACAGTATGGAGTTTCCTCAAAAAGTTAAAAATGGAACTCCCATTTGACCCAGTGATCCCACTTCTAGGAATATATCCCAAGAAACCAGGAACACCAATCAGAAAGGATATATGCACCCCTATGTTCATAGCAGCACAATTTACCATAGCTAAGATTTGGAAATAACCTAAGTGCCCATCAGCAGATGGGTGGATTAAAAAACTGTGGTACATCTACACAATGGAATATTACGCCACTATAAAAAAGAAGGAACTTTTACCATTTGTAACAGCATGGATGGAATTGGAGAGCACTATGCTAAGCAAAATAAGCCAGCAGGAGAAGATAAATATCACATGATCTCACTCATATGTAGTATATAATGATCAACATAATTTGATGAACAAAAATAGGTCCAGAGACAAATGGCAGGGGATGTGGGTGGGGGGGATTAGAGAGAACAAAAGGACTTGTATGCATGCATATTAGCATAACCAATGGACACAGACACTGGGGCAGTGGGAGCTTGCCTGGGGTGGGAATGGCTGGAGTGGGGGGTCAATCGGGAAAAAAGGAGACATATATAAATCTTTAGACAATAAAAAAGCAAAAACGAACAAACAAAAAATCAACTAAGCAGTAGAAAGATTTTTGCCATTGTTGGTAAGGAAGCTTAGAGTAGGAGTTGGCAAACTTTTTTGTAAAAGACACATAGCAGCTATTTTAGACTGGTCATGCAGTCACTGTCACAAGTACTCAACCCTGCCATTGTAACTTGAAAGCAGCCACAGCTAATGCATAAATGAAATGGGTATAAAATGGGTGTTTCTGTGCCCAAGTAAATCTTACAAACAGGGTAAAGTCTAGACTCTGGTCTAGGGTGTAAGGTCATCAGTGCATCTGAACATGGAACACACAGGGTAGTAAATATAAGTGCCTCTGCAAATTTATTTTTACCCCAAAGACAACTGCCATTTTCATAAAAGAAGATGAATTTAATACATTCGTTGCTAATTAATAGACTTAAGTTGTTATTTTTAAAAATACCAATACATGTTCATTATAGATTAGAAATTCAGAAAAATATAAAAATAAAATAGTCCTAACCACTACGAATGTTGTTCTTTCCCATTACACAGATGCACTGTCTTGCTGGGTAGATCGATACATCTTGGATAGTCTCTCATCAAGATCTATATCATTCTTTTAAATTGCTGCTTAAGATTTTGCATATGAGTGTGTCAGAACGTTTGTTCAATCAATTCTCTCAATTTTTTCACTCATATAAAACTATGGTATGGTGACTTATTTAGCATATACATCTCCGAATCCAGATATCTCCTTAGGTGACATCACTGAGGTGGCATTGCTGGGTCATTGAGTATCATTTAGAAACACTAGTACACATTATCCAGTTGCCCTCCAGAAGCATTATACTAATTTATGTTTTCGGCAACAGTGCATGATAGTACACATCCAATTCTTGGATATTGTGGTTGGTAGGCAGAATGATGGCCCCCAATAATATCCTCATCCTCATCTCTGAAATCTATAATTATGTTACCATTCAGGGCATCAGAGACTTTGCAGATCTGATTAAGAAAGGGTGTTGGGATGGGAGATTATCTTGGATTATACAGGTAGGCCCAATACAATCACAAAGGTCTTTACAATAGAGGGGATAGAGCAGGGGTTCTCAACCTGTGGGTCGCGACCCCTTTGGCGGTCGAACGACCCTTTCACAGGGGTCACCTAAGACCATCCTGAATATCAGATATTTACATTACGATTCATAACAGTAGCAACATTACAGTTATGAAGTAGCAACGAAAATAATTTTATGGTTGGGTCACAACGTGAGGAACTATATTTAAAGGGCCAGAAGGTTGAGAACCACTGGGATAGAGGGTCAGGGCCCGAGTCCAAGTCCCTGGCCATCTAACATTTAATGTTGTAAACATGTGCTGTGCCTAGAGGGCAGTAATTAGGGCCTCCTGGCAAGCAGAGCCTTCTTCTAACACAGAGTACAAAGGTTGGGCACTACCTAGCGCCCACTCTTGTTTTTCACCTGTTTCACCCTCTAGCTTCTAAGCCTAGAAGCAATTTGGTTTCTGTTTAGAAATTCTCATACTACCAATTCCTTTCCTTTTCCTCTTCCTTTGTTGAACAATTCAATCCAAAAGCCATTATGTGAGGCCAAAGAAGGCAGTGCGTGTAGGAAGAAGGGGGGTGTCAGGTAAACTAGAGCAGTTCATTGAGCCTGAACAGGGTGAAGAAGGTATCCATCCCTAGGGTCGTGGTGATGACTTGGTGAGGGTTGTGAGAACCGAAATGGGATGAGTACTACATCATGTGGGGGTAGAGGCAGTGGTGACAGAAGATTGGCTATTTAGAGAGGGCTTTATCAAATAAGTAAATATATTAAGGATAATGGGAGTCAGAGAGTTACAATATTGAAAGGGTGAAAAATAGAATAAATCTTGTGGTGTTCAACAAGAATTGAAGATACGAGGGAGGATTCACAGGTCCCAATGTATAGATACATTTAGAAATATACCAAGCATGTGTGCATTTTTGTTTATGCATATATGTATATGTACACAGATATATCCTACTTCTTTGCACTGAGTGAGCCTCAGAGTAGTGACACTCCTACACCAATGAACAGACCTGACATTGAGATCTTGGTTTCTAAATACTATTTTCTAATTCTGAAGCAGGGAAAGTTCGAGATGAGCCTGAAATATCTTGATGTGGCAGAAAATGAAGTTCTCGAAGAATTATATAGACATGTCAAGGGGTATAGAAGTCATCTTAAAGGAGCTCTCATTGGCTGAATCTGAGAAAATTTTTTACATTAAAAAAAAGGATAGCAACAGATTACAGCCCATTGAGTAAGACAGGAATCCATGAGACCATAACGATATAATTAAATAAATTGCCGAAACCGGTTTGGCTCGGTGGATAGAGCGTCGGCCTGCGGACTGAAAGGTCCCGGGTTTGATTCCGGTCAAGGGCATGTACCTGGGTTGCGGGCACATCCCCAGTAGGAGATGTGCAGGAGGCAGCTGGTCAATGTTTCTCTCTCATCGATGTTTCTAACTCTCTATCTCTCTCTCCCTTCCTCTCTGTGGAAAATCAATAAAATATATTTTTAAAAAAAAGATATAATTAAATAAATGAATAATTTGAAAGTTCAATGAGAAATGAGATATTTACCATAGTCTCAAAGTACCTCTTTACAAAATACTCGTAACAAAGGGAAAAAAAATGTCTTTACAATAGAGAAGTTGGGCAGATATCACCAGAATTAACATCAATTGTGAGGGTACAATGGAAATCATGATCATGTGATTGGGTGCAATGAGAAGAGCCCAGCATCACTTCCGTGATGCTTCTGCCAAAGATGAATTAACTTGAATCTAATCATGAGGAAATATAATACAAATGCATATTGAGGGGCATATTTTAAAACAACAGGCCCATAATCTTAAAAATTGTTAAGGTCATTTACGAAAGTCAAGGGAAGCCGGAGGAATCGTTCCAAATTGAAGAAGACTTAAGAGACATGACAAGTAATACAATGTGCGATTTGAGACTGAATTTGTTATTGGGACAACTGGCAAAACATGAAGGAAATATACGTTGGGTGATAGGGTATCAGTGGTCAACTCAGACTCAAATGGCTCAGGTAGAAAAAGTTCTTTGCATTATACTTTTGAATTTTTGTATAATTGAGATTATTTCAAAATAAAAGTATGGTAAAAAGCATAAATTCTTATAGCAGATCAAGAAATAAAACGAGGAAAGGGGAGAGAAAAACCTGCGCTATCTATCAAGACCTCAGGATTTGGAGGACTGGGGAAATGAGAAACAGAGCAACCAAAGCAGCAACATTGCTGATGGCTCAGAAAGTGGGGTTGTTAGAACTTCATTTCACACAAGTCTAATCAGATTTTAAGTATTTTTAAAGATCGAAGAAGAAAAACCATCAGCATTTGAATAAAATAAAGCTACTGTGGTACAGACTGAGTTGTCTGTAGTATTGGATAGGGAAGCCACTTGTAGAGAAGCTGGGTAGAGAAAGGAAGAAAGACCCTTCCAAAGTCATGGAACAGAATGAGTTTTATTAAACATACAAAGCTTATATTTAAGCCCTGTAAAGACTTAAGTCTTGTTTGTTTTACTTTATTTTACCTGCAATTTAACTTTTCATAATAGATTTTTCTCTCTGCAACTACACCTTTTTAGAAACGATTTCCGGTGCTTAGCAGAAATATTTTTAGCATAATCTCTAGGCCCTCTCGGTCTCCCTAGTATGCATTTCTGAACTCACTGTGATGAGTCAGTCTCTGAACCAGGGCTTTGAGCAAGGATCTGAGATGCCACAAAAAGTTCATTAAAGTTGAGAACAGCGGGATTACAAGGAGAATAATTAAGAGGAGGTGCAATCTTTATTGTCTGTGTAGGAACACTGTGGTCATTTTCTTCTGGGCCTAGGAAGCTGGCAGGACAACAGAGGCACAGGCTTATCTTTCTTGATAGCACTTCAAAGAGTCACACATTAGACACACGGTCCCTGCCACATCCCAGAAAGAGCCTTGAATTAAATTTTGCTCTTATCTCCTTGGTAACAAAGGCACAGAGAGCTCATTATTTTTGAGCAGGCAACTGCCAACAGAGAAATGGAGAATTTCATAATCATAATGGATTGTCACATAAAAAGATTCTTGACAGAATGATGTTTTTGGAATGAAATTTGTCTTTCTACATACCTTTTGGAGATAAAGTACTAAAGGTGAAGGATAAAAGAGCTTGAACTTTTAAACAGATACAGACATATTACTAGGTTATATTTTCTAGAATAACAGTTCAGTTATTTTCATCATCATTTTCTTATTTGGCCTAACCTACCTCTGGCCCAACCTACTTTCTAAGATTTGCTTTGATAGGCTCTGGTGGATGATGGACAAAAAAAAAAAAAAAAAAAAAAATCCCTTTTAAGCTGTATTAGTTTTCAGAGACAGTGCAAATCATTTTCTATATGCAGCAATGTTACCTGCAATACTATTAGCATGGGGATGTCCTGGCAAAATGTCTTTCCCAGAATGTTCACAAAAACATTTAAACAAAACCGAAACCCAACTACAGTGAGTTCCGTACTATGACTTTAAGGGACTGAAATGTGATTCTGACTCATTCCCCTGCTCCCCTTCCTACCAGCAAAGGGAGGTGTTTTCCCAACTGTTAGCCTATGTTTCTGTGGACTGTAAGTCGTGTGATGGCCAAGATATCATGGGGCTCTTGGCACACAGTGAAAGTACAAGAAATATTTGTGGAATAGAACTAGGTGTCCAATCCAGATTTTATTCCTTCATTGTTGAATAATAAATATATATACTTGATCAAAATCTAAGAGGTAATGAAAGGAATGCTGTGAAATTCTTCCTTACTCCCCTTCCCCCAACCACCTGGTTCCTCTCCTCAATGACAACTTTCTTGGATGTCTGGAAGGTACTTTTGGGCATGAAAAAGGAAATTGAAGCTGATGCCCCAAAGAAAACTATACCTTTCCGTACCTTCCTTTTTTTCTTTTTCTTTTCAAGTGTAAAATACAGTTCAGCAAAAATACTGAATATTTTTACTGAACTGTATTTTATCTCTGGAGGCCTTCAGGTCTAAGGAAGTCCTAAAGTTATAATGTTAGCGATGCCAACGCCCCTGGAGAACAAGGAGAGGAAGCTAAGATAGGTGCCTGTGTGCGTGCATGTGTGTGTGCATGTGTAGGGGTGTGTGGTGGGTTTGGCTTCAAAACTCTTATCCAGAAGACAAAAAGGTATCTTAAAGCAGAAGCTGGCTAGCGATTCTGCTTCACAAAACATAGAAGACACTGACGCTAATTATGATCAGAGGTTAAACAAACTTTTCACAATACCTGCCAACCTCAACTCCAAAACATAGCAGGGTGCATAGCGCATGAAAAGGGGAAAGACTGCAAACCCCCACAAGTGGGAATAGGCAACTGACTTGAGACAAGACACCGCTTGCATTTTTATTCCATTACAGCCATCTATTTGCACAAAAAACCCGAGTCCAGGCATCTGGATTCCATAGGTCAAGCACTGGATGGAGAACAGGACCCTGTCCTCGTCCACATCCCTCCCCGTCTCCCATGGAGCTGGTGTCTACTTCACACCTGGGCTCCTTTCCTGCCCTGGCTAATCCCATGGATCCTTCTTGGTGCTACGTGGGTCCCCTTTCCCCATGAAGTGTACTCAGCTGCTGTGAGTTCTCTCATTTTCTGAGCGAGACTCTCCAGGACGGTAGGCATCCTCCCAAGGGTTCCTTTGAAAACAATACGGCAACCTCTAGTCCAGTGTGTAGCCAAGAAGAGCAGTAGGGACACAGCTCTTGGCTAGAAGGGGGCTTCACCAAAGATCCAGAATCTCCCCTGAGACTTGGCCTTCTCCTTTGGGTGCCAGCCTTGCAGCCATCCTTGCTTCTGACCCCAGGAATAAAGCAACGACTAAGTTGTATACAGCGCTTTCGAGTTTACAAAATGCTTTTGCGTTTTTACTCCCATTTGATTCTAAAACCAGTCCTCAGAGACAGGTTGTCAACACATTTTACTCATGAGAAAGGCAGACTCAGAACGGCTAGGAGGCATGACCACAGTGCAACGCCTATTCCTTTTGGCTCAGTAGTGGGCAAAAGTCCCTTCCTTTTTCTTGCTTAATTAATATGAGATCAGCTAACATTTTCAAAGGTAACTTGACTCAAAAAAAAAGTTAAATTAGCTAGCAAATATATAACAACAGTATAAATAGCATGAAAATGGTAAGTTAATGGAAACTTTGGTTGAGGGAAGTTTATCCCTACCTCCAGGTCCTGGCCCCAAGAGCGTTCTTTATTTTTTCCCCAGCTTTACGGAGACATATAACATTGTGCAAGCTTAAGGTGTGCACGTGTTGACTTGATATACGGATATATTGCAAAATGATTACCATCATAGCGTTAGCTAATACCTCCCTCATCTCACATAATTGCCATTTCTTTTTTTGTGGCGAGAACATTTAAGATCTACATTCTTAGCAACTTCCAAGTATATAATACAGTACCCGAGGGCATTCCCAAGTTTCCCTGCTTCCTCCACTTTAAGAAGGGAGGGAGGGGGCAAGAGCTTGTACTACCAGGATGATAATGACTAACATTAACTGAGCACTTACTGTGTGCCAAGGCACCATTCTAAGCACTTTACATATATTACCTCATTTACTCCTTTCAAAATCCCTGAAGGTAAATGCAGTTATTACCTCTACTTTACAGTCAAAGGCAGAGAGAACTTCCAGAACTTGCCCAGGGTCATGTAGCTGTTAGCACATGGCAGAGCCAGGCTTCCTGGCTCCAGAGCCTACACTTCCAACCATTGTACTATGCAAGCCCTCACGTGCATGCGAAGGGGCCCAATGGACAGCATGGGACTTAGGTGGATAGATGGCAATAGGATTTTTAGGAGAGGACTGAAACCATGTCTTTTAATATAAATTCACAGAGCAGCCACTCAGCACTCTCCTTTTACTCTCCTTCCTCATCTACTTATACTGCTTTCTCACTTCTGTGCTGATGTTTCCTCCAAGTAAATGATACGTTCCTTGATGTCAGAGGACACACCTCTTCTCTGCTCCATTCAGACATGGCATAGAATGAACCCTTGAATAAGGTACCCATCTCCTGGGTGATTTCTCAGTCAGTAGTTTATACTCATTCTGGCAACCAGTCCTGGTCCTATGAGGAAGAATTTACAGCAGATCAGAGTGAAGAAGAGAATGGATTTCTTGGTTTGTAGATTCAACAGGGAAGTAAGCAACAGAGGCAAGAAATTAACACATATTAGAATCCACTTTGCACCAAACACTAACCTGGGCACACTGCCTATGATACCTTATTTAACCCCAGTGTAATTAATCCTGTGAGGTGGGCATGATTGCTGTGATCTGAATGCTAGTGTCCCCCTATATTCATATGTTAAAATCCTAACGCTGATGTGACAGTATTAGGACAAGGGGCTTTGGGGAGGCGCTTAGGTCATAAAGAAGCATGAATAGGTTAGTGTTCCTATAAAAGAGACCCCACAGAGGTCCTTCGCCCTTGCCACCCTGTGAGGACACAGAGAGCAGGGGCTGGCTATGAGTGAGGAAGAGGGACTTCATCAAAACGCGACCACGCTGCTGCCTCCAGAACCGTGAGAAATACATTTCTGTTGTTTCTATGCTATTTACTCCGTGGCATTTGTTACAGTAGCCTGAACAGACTAAAATAATTATTTACAAATGAGGAAGCAGATGCTGAGGCTTTAGAAATGGGTCTTCCAAGGTACCCCCATCCTTTCTGTCCTACAAAGTGGTCATGATCTTGCCTTTCCATCGGCCATCTGCCTCTGGCCTTGGCACCCGGTCCCACCATCTCTGGTGCCACACAGACCTAAGGAGGCGCAGAACCAGACTGGGCAGTTTCCAGAGCTGACACAGGGTTTAGGAAGGATTTATTAGGGAAAGTGTAGAGTTCCTCATTTTCCCAGTGTGGGACTCAATACCTGTCTATTTCAGGGACATCCGCCTCATTCACGTCATTCCTGTGGGGAGGATAGAGGGTCCTGGGAACTGTGTCCTGGTGCCAGGAAGGGCAGGGGCCAGTGTAAGGCAGTTTCTTGAGGTCCCCTTCCCTGACGATTTGAAGGCTTAAAATAAGCCCGTGCCTGGATGCTTGCCGTGGCTTGGAACAGTGGCGAGGCAGGGAGATTTACCGCTTTGCTTTCTGTGTCCAACTATTTTAAGTGTCACTTATGCTCTGGTGTCGTTTTAAATTTATGGATGTTCACTCCAGTCCAAAGAACCTCTGGACTCTTACGTGGCTTCCTCGTAAATGCCCTCTGAAATACTGACTTAGTTTTACACGATGGGTACTACAGAGCTTCCTGCAGTCCCTATGGGGTCTCTGTTCTCTACTTTGGATTTTATTTTAAAAAAAGACAAAGTACATAAACATGTGCCATAAACAACCACAAAACGCTGACCTTTCTTCTTAATAGCAAATCATATTATCTTTGTGGTCAAAACTAGGAAACCAAAAGCCTTTTCCTTGTGACATAAAACTTCAGGCATCCAATATAAATGAGGAAACGGATGCCAACTGATGCGTCTTTGATAAATTCCTCTTCTTTCCCCGCCTTATCAGTATGCTAGCCCTCTCCTACACTTTTTTTCCCCTTTCCTGTGCATCACTTTCCTTGCCACGCCTGCGATTTCTGATGGGGTGGATCACCGCTGTGGATGAATTTGTACCTAAGCTTCTACCATCAGAACTCGTTGTTCCCACAGCTAGAGAGGAAGTAGTGATGAGCTTAGTCTTCCGAATTATCATATGAAAAGTGATTTCCCAACAGGTGTGGCTGAGGGTATTCACTGACTGTTGCTGTGTGAATTTCCTCATAATTGGGTTCAGGAAGTATTCCATCCAGTCTGTATCAGAAGAATAAGGAAGTACACAGGGTGGGGTGATGGTGGAAGTATATGGGACAGATGATAAATCTATAATTATAATAGAAATGAAAGATGGAAATGACTCAAGAGGCCTTCCAAGTCAAGGTCCAGCTTACTAGGCCTGTTTTAAATCACCTGAGAATATTTATGCAGCCTCTGTTCTCCCCAAGACCTAGAATCCAGCTGGAAGACACGACAGAGAAGGGAACGATCTCTAATAATACAAGCTGTGGTAGGTTAAGTATCACATCGGTGGTCTAGAGCAGGCGTTGACAGACTATGGCCTGAACACCAAGTCTGACCCTGTTTCTGTAAATAACATTTTATTGGACACAGCCACACCCACTCATTTATTCACCGTCTGTTTCTGCTTTACAGCTGCAGAGTGTAGCAATTGCAACAGAGACCTAGGGCCCTCAACACCTAACGCATTTCCTATCCAGCCTTTTACAGACAAAGTGTGTTCAACCCTGGTGTAGTGGGTCCCTCAGGGGGTCAGCAGGCAGAGATCACTCCAGGCTCAAACACTGCAAGAAGGCTTCACATAAGGGCTTAGACTATGTCTCAAAGACTTCTGGGTTTGTCTAGAGCCATGGTTCTCAACCTGTGGGTCGCGATCCCTCTGGCAGTCGAACGACCCTTTCACAGGGGTCGCCTAAGACCATCCTGCATATCAGATATTTACATTATGATTCATAACAGTAGCAACATTACAGTTATGAAGTAGCAACAAAAATAATTTTATGGTTGGGTCACAACATGAGGAACTGTATTTAAAGGGCCAGAAGGTTGAGAACCATTGGTCTAGAGAGAATGGGGTGGGAGAGGGTATTCCAGGCAAAGAAGGCTCAAGGGCATGGCAATTACCAGGAAAAAGTTTGACAGGAATAGAAGGATTCTTTGAACAGGAACAAGATGGAAGGATGGATGTATAGGCTAGGTATGAATAGCAAAATGCCTTGAATGCCAGGCTAAAATACTCTAAGTGATAAAACATACATTTTCCCATACCAGCCTCTACATGGGTAGTAGGGTATAGGGAGGTGACTTTTAAAGTCCGTTTAAGCTCTAAGAGTCAATTTTTAAAAGTACTGATGCCTAGTCCCGCCCCCAGACCATCTGTTTTAATTGGTCTCAGGTGGATCATTGAGTTTTGTTTGTTTGTTTTCAAACACTTCCCAGGTAACTTGATTGTGCAGTTGGGAACCACTTCCTAGAATGGAGGAAATAGCCAGGACCCGCCTGCAGAAGCCCAGCTCAGGGCCTGGTAAATGCAGCAGGTGCCCAACACATGTGAGTCAAATTAAACCAGCAATATTGGCTTGTCCCAGAGCCAGCCTGATAAGCCTCTGTTTGACAAGTCAGCTATATCACATTAAGTTGGTCACATGGTTTCCAATAAAAGAAATCACTTCTGCTTGCCCTGGCCGAATCTTGGAAAAGCTCACAATGCTCAATACAATATTGGGTCCGTGTATACATTTGGGCATTTATAGATTTTTCTTTCACTGTTATTTTAACATGACCCTTTACAAGGCTTTACACAATTTGCCCTTGGCCTTGTTACCGCTCTGATCTCTCCCACATCCAACCCGATGACTCTCCTCCTGCCACTACACTGGTCCCTTTGTTGTTCCTTGAACACCTGAGGTATGTCCCCGTCAAGTATTCCACACAGACTTTCCTCTGCCCGAGATGCTCTTCTCTTTTCCTCCAGACATATGTGAGGCTCCATGGCTCACAGTCAAGTCTTCGCTCAAGGATTACCTTCTCATGAGGGCGAGCCCTCTCCTGACCATCTACGTAATTTAAAATCACATCCTCTTTCGCACAGAGGTGTTATCCATCCTCTTACTCTGATTTACTTTTTCTTCATAGCACTTATTACCTTTTAACATACGATGCCATTTACTTCGTTATGCTCATTTTCTATTTCCCCTGCTACAATGTAAGCTCTCTAAGAAGGGATTCTATCTATTTTGTTCTCTGCTGTATCCCCAGTACCTTCAATGGTGCCCGGGACACAGAAGGAACTAAAAAAAAAGTATGTGTCTATTGCATCCATGCTCAGACTGCCTTTACTCATCCTTTAAGACTGAGCTCGAGTAGCTCCTCTAGAAAACTCTCCCTGGTTTCCCCTTTGACGAAGAAAGGAGTCCTCCCTCCTCTGTTCACTTTGGCTTCTTTTGAAACTGTTCAAAGTTTCTCACACATCATTGGCTTTCTATCTCCCCTACTGCTTCTGCCTCCTCCAAGGCTGGGAGAGGGAAGAGGACCTAGCATCTAGTAGAGACTGAACAGGTGTATGTTCAGGAAATGAGCCAGAATTTGGCAACACTAGCTTTGGACTAGTCTTTTTCTTATAATAACACTCTCTGTAGTTGCACAACCCTGTAGTTCTCCATTTTATTCTCGCATCTTGACTTGAGTGGTCTGAAATGATTCATTATTACATAGAAGGTACATGAGTTTCATTGAGAAAAGCCTAAAAAATCTGATGCTTTTGAGAACCTTTTGGTTATGTGGACTATTTTTCCTTCCCCCATTAATCTATTTACCAAGTCCTGTTGATGTTACTTCCTACATTCCCCTGAATTTATTCACTTCTTATTCACTTCTCCTGCTCTCTAGGCTAAGCCACGGTTATCTCTTAACTGGAAGAGTGCAACCACTTCCTAAATGGTATACTCTATCTTTTCCGATGGAATCCATCCTCTCACAGCAGCCACAGCAAGCTTTGAAAAGCACAAATCAGATTTCTTTCTCTTGCTCGAAACCAAAGACTTCCCATTGCACTTAGCACAAAGTGCAAAAGTCTCACCATGGCTTCAACCTCACCGTAGGCCACTCTCCCCTTGGTTATTACCTCTGCTGGTCCCTATGCCTGGAATGCCCTCTCTTCATTCGGATAATTTCCACCCACTCTCCCAATCCCAGCTCACATATCCTCTCCTCAGAGAAACCTTGTCCTGTCCCATGCCCCCAATCCACCACTTCTTTCTGTTTAATCACTGTCCTCTTATTTGAATTACTTTTCCTACCAGACTCAAATGAGCCCTACTAGAATTCAAACTGCAAAAGGACAGGTACATTAATCTGTATTGTGCATGCATGTATCCTCAGTATCTAGAGAACAGGAATAGTGCATAGTAAATGTGCAATGATTTTTTTTGAATGACTGAATGAGGGCCTAGGTTTATCTATCTTATTGACTGTGCACCTCTGGTCCTATCACAGTGCCTACAATAGTACATAGCAGACACTCAACAAATACTAACTGAATGAGTAAATCGATCTTTGATATTGCCTTCTTTAGGCCCTTTACCAAGTCTTTCACCTTTGAACATTAATATTTATTCAACTGTGATCTGATTCACCTTGAGGGGTTTATATGTGAACATTGCCTGTAAGTTCCACCTGAGATTCCAGACCTGAGTCCTGTGTATCCCAGCCACAGCGCCCCCATCAGTGTGATAAGAGCAGCCCAGTCACAATTTCAGCATTAGGGAAAGAAATAAATTTTCACCTTTTAGTATGAGATTTGGGTCAACAAAACCATTGTTGCTCTTAGCAGACACATCTGGAACCGGAGCTCATGCCGGCCAGGCTCTGCAATTCTCAGCACTTTCAATAAGCGGAGAAGAAAATGTGCAAGACAGGTGGTCAGAAGGAAAGGCCACTGCCTGGCTGTGGGCCCTGGCCTTCCTGCCTGGCTTCCCAGGGCTACAAGGACTCTGAGAAGTGTTGTTGCTGTGCATGCAGGGCCTGGGGAGCGTGTTGGTGCTGCTGAGATGCTGAATGTGTGTTGGCTGTGACCCTGGAGCCCCCGGCTGGGGAGCGGGCACAGGCACAATGACTTCTTTCATGGAAAAACTTGACTCTGCAAACGCAGGGTTGAAGGCTCGATCTCTCTCCTCTTGGTAAATCACATGACATGAGAAAGGCTGTGCTGTTTGGCTCTGTGGGGTTAGCATGACATGAGTTTCTGGCAGAGATGTCATGAGGAGTCCCTCTGACTGAGGCACTGATCTTGGTCACTCACAAAGGAGAGTTTGTGGAGCCAACCTTATGTGCATATTCTATACAAGACTCGCACAGAGGCTAGACCTAAATAGAATATGCTGAGAAAAGGTACTGAACTGTTTCTCTTAAGCCACATGTGATTACATATGTGGTTACTGGAGGTACCTGGAATCATCTAGTTCTGATAAAAAACCCATGACCTTTATAATATGGATTTTCTTTTTTCCTGACCTTCCTGAGGAAGATCTCCATTCCTGTACATTGCATGTGTGTGTGTGTGTGTGTGTGTTTCGGGCTCTTTTGCTTCATGGAGAAAGCCCAACCCAGCGACAGGATAAAGGACAGAGTGATACAGTGAAAAGTATGCTCTCCTTCAGAAACAGGAGATGTGTGGTCACCACCATAGACCTCAGCATCTTTTCTACATAATGAGATGGATGGACTAATCAGTAGTTGGCAAACATTTTCTGTAAAGGGCCAAACGAAAATAGTTTAGTCTTATGGTTTTTGTTGCAAGCACTCAACTCTACCATTATGGTGTGAAAGCAGCCATAGACAATACATCTATATATATAAAAGCCTAAGCAACCATTCAACTGTTTGACTGTCCGACTGGTAGCTATCATGCACAATGACCACCAGGGGGCAGACGCTCAATGCAGGAGCTGCTGAGCTGCAGTGACTTGGCAGCTGTGGTTCTTGGGTAATGCACCTGGAACCAGAGAGGAGGGAGCCCGATTCCAGGGTGCATCACCTGAGAACCACCCTCTCGAAATCTGGGGCCCCTTGGGGGATGTCGGAGAGCCAGTTTTGGCCCAATCCCCGCAGGCCAGGCTGAGGACCCCACTGGTGCGCAAGGCCTCTAGTAGGTAAATAAATGGGTGTGACTATATGCAAGAAAACTTTGTTTACAAAAGCAAGTAGTGAACTAGATTGTGCCCAGGGATCTAGTTTGCCAATCACAGGAGACATTATCTCTTAAAAGCTGGTTCCTCTGTCTATGCAATGATTCCAGAACATGATTATTGGGACCAGAGGAGAACAACAATAAACAATAGGAAAACAATAAAATGGCAAAAAGTACATACCTATCAATAATTACTTTACATGTAAATGGACCAAATATCCCAATCAAAAGACATAGGGTGGCTGAATGAATAAATAAAAACACGACCAGTACATATGCTGCCCACAAGAGACCCACTTCAGATGGAAAGACATACAGATAAAAAGTAAAGGGATAGTAAAAGGTATTTCATCCAAATGGAAAGGAGAAAAAAGTTAGGGTAGCAGTACTTATATCAAACAAAATACACTTTAAAAGAAAGAGTGTAACAGGAGACAAAGAAGGGCATTTTTATAATATAAAGGGATCAATCCAACAAGAGGATATAACTCTTGTAAACTTTTATGGACCCTACATAGAAGCTTCTAAATATATAAAATAAATATACTAAAGGAGAGATAAACAGTAATACAGACATAGTAGGGGACTTTAACACCACATGACAGCAATGGATATATCATCCAGACAGGATATCAACAAGGAAACAGTGGCCTTAAATGACACGTTAAACCAGATGTATTTAGTTAATATTTTCAGCACATTTCACCCAAAAAGTATCAGAATACATTCTTTTCAAGTGCACATAGAACATTTTCCAAACAGACCACATGTTAGGGCACAAAACAAGTCTTAGTAAATTTAGGAAGATTGAAATCCTATCAAGCATCTTCTCAGATCATATGAAACTAGAAACCAGTTACAAGAAGAAAACTGAAAAACACAAAGACATGGGGGCTAAATAATATGCTACTAAACAATGAATGGATTAACAACAAAATCAAGGAAGAAATAAAAAGATGCCTTAAAACAAATAAAAATAAAAACATAATGACATCAAAAATCTATGGGACATAGCCAAGAAATAAGAAAAATCTCAAATAAAAATATCTAACCTTATACATAAAGGAGTTAGTCAAAGAAGAACAAAGTCCAAAGTTAGTAGAAGAAAGAATCTAAAAGTTCAATATTAGGCAATAGGTTGAATAATACATGGTGCCTCCTACCAATGCAACCATCAAAAATAAAACTATAGAAGGATATTTACAGGCATGGAAAGATGATTGTTATCTACTATTCAGTGAGAACAAGTTACAAGCAGTATACAGAGTATAATTTTGTTTTAGACAAAAGATATGTATAATGTGTATATTCATGGTTAGGAAAGGATATTAGCACTGGTTATCTCTGAGCTAGGCAATTATAATTTTCATTTTCTTCTATTCTTAATTATTCTACAATGAGCATGTACTACTCTTGTAATAAAACTCCAACGAAAGTTATTTTTCAAAAATATATCAAGGCTAATACCCTATAAATTAGCAGTCACCAACCTTTCAGACCTCATGGATCACCAGTGGTCCATGGACCACCAGTTGGTGACTGTTGCTCCAAAGGTTTCCTTAAACCACTGGTCGCCAACCTTTCGAACCTCACAGACCACCAGTGGTCTGTGGACCACCGGTTGGCGACCAGTGCTATAAATGATACTGTGAGACATGTTAGCCTCAGGCCTCAGTGGCTAAAAATATTTAACAGAAGTCTGAAAAAAGGTGTATGGAGGCCTGAATTATTGCTGTTTTACAAATGGAGCCCTGTGATCAGGCTTTGGACCACTAAGGATGGGGGCATGGGCTTTGCCTCCAGAACAGTTGTCACAGTTTAGGCCTCCCTGCAGAAAGAACAGCTGCAAAACAAGGACAAAAAAAGTAGCACCTGTCTTGCCTAGGACAAGATCCAGGTAGGCTGGGTCCACTCTGCATGGCCAAGCCTCCACTGGGCATTTTTCATGTCTAAGTCATATAACAAAGAATGTGAGAGCAACAAGGGACCCACTAGTCCTAGGTCTTCGTTTACAGTTACCTTCTTCTTGAAAGTTGCAGCAGTGGCTTGAAGTGATATCAATGCCAGAGTGTCTGATAACTAAATACCCATTTTTGGAGTAGACTCACCTATTGAGAGCCTTAATGGAAGAGAGTTAGTTCTGATATATGGCTTTAAAAAATCCAAAATCTTGCCCTGTATGCCAACTGCCACCATGCTTGGTGGAAATCTAATCTAATAAAAGACAAATATGCAAATTGACCATACCTTTGCTACACCTTAAGCCATGCCCACCATCCAATCAGAGTGACTATATGCAAATTAACCCAACCAAGATGGCAGCCGGCAGCCACGGAGCTGAAGCGAGCAGGAGTCTTGGTTGCTCCAGTGATGGAGGAAGCCAAGCTTCCTGCCGGCTCTGAGCTCCACTAAAAGCAACAAAGTTTCAATTATAGAAGATAAATAAACCCCAGATACCTGCTTTCAGCTGGCCATGGAGTTGGAGCGAGCAGGAGCTGGCTCTGAGCTCCACTGAAGACAACAAAGTTTCAATTATAGATGGTAAATAAATCCCAGAATGAAAAAAAAAAAGAAAAAAAAGGAGAGGCTGGGAGCTTCCGAAGCCAGGGGGCTTGGCCAGCCTGAAAATGGCCCTCAGCCCCTCACCCAGGCTGGCTAAACCTCCATGGGGTGAGGGTCCCCATGGGGGGGGTGTGACCAGCCTGCAAACACCCATCAGCCCCTCACCCAGGCTGGCCAGGCACCCTACCGGGACCCCCACCCTGATCTGAGACACCCTTCAGGGCAAACCAGCCGGCCCCCACCCATGCACCAGGCCTCTATCCTATATAATAAAAGAGTAATATGCAAATTGATCCTAACAGCAGAAAGAGTGGGAATGACTGGTCACTATGACACACATTGACCACCAGGGGGCAGACGCTCAATGCAGGAGCTGCCCCCTGGTGGTCAGTGCGCTCCCACAGGGGGAGCTCTGCTCAGCCACAAGCCAGGCTGACGGCTGCCAGTACAGCAGTGGTGGTAGGAGCCTCTCCTGCCTCCTCAGCAGCGCTAAGGATGTCTGACTGCAGCTTAGGCCTGCTCCCTGCTGGCAAATGGACATCCCCTGAGGGCTCCCGGGCTGCCAGAGTGATGTCTGACTGCCAGCTTAGGCCCAATTCCCCAGGGAGCAGGCCTAAACCAGCAGGTGGTCATCCCCCAAGGGGTCCCAGACTGCGAGAGGGCACAGGCCAGGCTGAGGGACCCTCTCCGAGTGCACAAATTTTTGTGCACCAGGCCTCTAGTCTATATTATAAAAAGCTAGAGGCCGTAACACCGTAACCCAGGAACGACCAAACAACTGGTCACCAGGAGGTGCATTGATGGGTCCCTCCCACAGTGGCGGCAGGAGGGACTTTGGACCCTGTGATGGTGGTGGGAAGGACTCTAGGTCTTGCATGATTTTGCATGCTGGGCCTCTAGTGTTAAAATAAATTGCAAGGTAGTGCCTGGACTAAGTGGAAAAGAATGTCATGATTGATCAGGGACATCTTGGCTGTGGAAGGGGTGATTAATAGTATCTTTGCTACCTGTTTCTAGCCTTGCTTAGAATATGTGTTACCCTCAAAATAGGTTTCTCCATTAAATCTCTCCTACTCTTGATTACCCTTATAGAATGTCAGATTAATTCTTTTAAATATTACTTTTACATCATTCTCCTACTTAACCCTCTAAAGGTCTAGCTCCATTTCCCACTTAGTAAATATACTTCCTGTCTAATAATCAAGGTCCTCCACAATTTGTCACCATTTAATGTTCTCATCAACCATACACAAAATCACCTCCCTCACCTATTTCTTAAAAAAAATATTTTTATTGATTTCAGAGAGGAAGGGAGAGTGAACGCGAGATAGAAACATCAATGATGAGAGAGAATCATTGATCGACTGCTTCCTACATGCCCCACAAAAGGGATTGAGCCTGCAACCTGGGCATGTGCCCTGACTGTGACCTCCTGGTTCATAGGTCGACGCTCAACCACTGAGCGACACTGGCTAGGCGAGACCTATTTCTTGTACTCAGAGTACACACTCTAGTCTAAAAGGGTCACTAGTAGGAGCAGGAGATGGGAATTTGTCCAAAGGGGAGCATCTGGATTAAGAGATCAGGATGACTCAATAACTGGGAGTTTTGAGATGGAGGAGGGTATCAGAAATCTTGGGGAGGGATCCAAGTCAAATCTGAGTGGACAAGCTTTAGCTGAGGCCTGCTCCTTTTGATGGCCTAGTTTCTATCCCAGTTTGGCTGCCCGTTATCAGTTTTAAAGCGGTGCTATTTTATAGCTGTTACTGAATAGGCACCTGATACATACCCCACACATTTTAATCTCTGCGCTTATAGCATCTTCACTTTAAGTGCCTGTTTCCCTCATTTCTGCCTATTGGAGTCCCACTTATCCTTTGGTGCTCAGCTCCAAACCATCACAGTGAGGCCCTGGTATTTTTCAAATGACCTGCTTCTCAGAGTCCTTAAATTTGACATCATTCCCTAATTCATCTCCATAACTCCACATAGATCTCTCCTAGGTCTATAGTGCTGGCGAGACAGCGACATTCACCACTAGGGCCCATTTTTGCCCAGGCAGTTACATTCAGGGATTTTATGGTAATTGACTTGCTGTCTCATTCAAATGGAGCAGTCTGGATATGAACTAGTGTATTAAGGTGCCTCTTACCTGCTAGATTTAAATACCAGTCTATGGTAACAAAACACTATAAACTAGCAATGAAATGCAGCAGCATAAAGCACAATAAATTCTTATTGCCCATGGCTAAAATGAGACAAAATATTATTCCAGAATAAGGGAGAAAGTAAAGCTCTCATGGAAAAATACAAGCAGGTTAACTTTTCCAGCATGCTGAATGGCACCTGAGTGACCCAAGAGTTATTGAATTTAAAAATAATCAATTGCTGTACCCTCTGCTAGTGACTGGGCTATGATGCATAGTTATGACAATTTCTCATGGTGATGAGTCTAAAATAAAAAACTTTACAATGTACACACTTCATTTAGAACAAGTTTACCCTTTATAAGCCAAGGAAAACAAGCAGTTTACAACTTCTATGAACTCTGATCAAAATGATGTGGAAAAACTCAATGCCAAGCTGTATAAGTTATGGGGAACAGACAAGGGCCACTCATTCCTGTATCGGTGTCTTATTTTTACCCAGATCAGAAACAGAGAAATCAGAAGCTTTTCCCCACATGCTATGAGCAGCGTTTGCTAATTTCAGATGATAATGAAGACTAAAGGTAATCTTTCTGTGTTGTATTCCTAAAGATACCTGACCCCATGGCCATGTTGAGAATACATCATCAGCAGTATGACTGGAAACTCAATGGCTTCCTGATCCTTGCTGGTTGGTGGGGATTAAGGGTTCAGAAAGTTTTAACTTTGAGCCAAAGGAATAATTCTAGTTGCCATTACCAACATTTGGGACCCAGGACTTGAATGTCCTTGAACAACTCTCTACTACCAGAGAGCACCAGCCATGTGGGCATTAACTTGGTGAAGGTCCCAATGACAGATGCCAGGGAAGCTGTACCTGGTGAAGCTATTTAAACACTTGGTTTGAGGAATCTGTCTGGGTTGGGTGTCGGTCCTACCAATATAAGGCTGGCGTAAATAGAATTGTCTGGCTTTTGGGGGATGCTGATATTTCACCTTTCTCTTTGAAACTTGATTACAGTTGTTGTTTAGTTGGGAGGAAGTCATGGGGGAATACTGGGGTGTGATTGGCAAGAAGAGGAGATACAGGAGCTGTTCCTTACTCATCGTTCGGTGAGTCAGTCTGAGATAGAGGATCTGGACTGTGGAATCAGCCCAAGAGGATTCAGAAAGGAGCCACGTTGGAATCTAGACAAGCTAGAGTCCAGACTAAGAACTGCGCTCACCTCATATGGAAAGTCAGCCAAATTTCCACTGGTGAGTCTGGATTCTGTAGGCAATTTAGTGATTTCCTGTTGGCCACCCCCCACTGCTGCCTCCTTCCCACCTGCAAGCAGTCACCCACCCATAAATCCTGTCCAGCCCTGGACTGCTGCCCAATGTTCCAGAGGGTTGGACTCACCAAGGAGAGCGGAATTCCCAGGGTCCAGGACCAGCTGTGTTCCCAGAGGAGACATCAGCACTGAAGGAAGGTTCGGTCCAGTGGCTGAAAGCAAGGCTCTGATATCCTCCAACTGCGTGGGGACTTGGGGGGGATCTGTGAGAAGGCAGATGGTGAATCAGACAGGTTAAAGCATGAAGGCCATATTAAGGGGGGAATGAGGGGTGAGCATGCGTGTAATTGTGTCTGTGTGTAAGGCAGGCATTACTCTTGTTGCCTTTTAACATAATTTTTCCTATTGAGAAGGTGTGCCTATCAAATTGAGTCTGAATTTCAAACAACACTTGAACCAATAAGGTCAGTAATAAGAATCAGGCATGTAGATTTCAGAAGCTCCTGACTAATACCACTTTATACCACAGGTCCACTGGGTCCCTATAAATGTAGGTACATTAAACCACATTGTAAAGACACTCTTAAGAAGCCAACATTTCTTCAGCAATTACTAAATGTCAAGTCCTATATTAAAGAGCTTTCATTTATAACATCCTTAGAGGGGGGCACTTTATTCTTGTCCCCACGGATAGGGATATGCCACAGGAATTCTTACTTAAAAGGAGCCCATGAGTGGCTTTTTCTATGAGGAAAAGGGTCCATCTATGAAGTCGATAAGTTAACTTGCTTTGTGGAGTGAATTTTTCATGCTCCATAGGACACATAAGCCAGACAGGGATCATTTGCTATTTAAAGTCTGATAAGGAGTCAGGGGTGAAGTCATCAGGGGTCACGTTAACCAGAGCCAAGGTGACAGCACTGGGAAATACAGTGGCTTGCTTGTCATTTCCACTGGACAAATACAGAGGCAAGCGGCTACTGAACCTAGTGGCGGGAGGATCCCTGGTTCTCCTGGGAAAGCGCAGACTCCCGCTCCCCCTCTTCCGGCATCTCCCGATGCCCTGCAATTCACACTCTCAAGGCCGACTCCTACCTTTTCCTCTCCAGCCCTTGCTGGAGCAGAAAGAGAAACAGGAGTGTTGTTCTTGTAATTGATGGTTATTTCAATAGGGTTCAGGGAGGGCCTACTATGTGCTTGCCACCTTGTTAGGTGCTTGTTAGGTCATGATGGTGCCAGCGTCTAGTTCAGAAACATCTGGTTTGGGTTCAGGAACCCTCAGTTTGATGCGTTGGTGGTATAGTGGTGAGCATAGCTGCCTTCCAGGAACCCTCAGTTTGAGCTGTGGCTCTGTCTTTCACTAACTTGGGCAAGTCACTAAATCCTCCTGAATCCTTGTCTATTAAATGGAACCTCATCATTTCCAAGATTTCTTTCTACTCTCAAACACCACGGTTTTAGCAATTGATGGCGGCAGTTTACTCAAACCCAGACTCTTTTCCTCGAATCCTTTTCAATATTCCCTCAAGAACAATGAAATTGAATATTGAGGGAAACGGAGTTCCCGCAATATTGCAATTGAATATTTCTTTAAGAATGCTAAAACGCAGTAAGCCTTTGCTTATTTGCTAAAACCCATCAGATCTCCTTGGGCCAAATGTCGACACCTTCTAATGTCCTCACAGTTTCTATGACATTTTTCTTTTTTGGTATATGTCCATTTGATCTTCTCAGGGACACTGTTAACTTCTCCAAGGTCAGAGGTCACCCCTTATAGTTGTCCTACATGGAACTTAGAGGCAGCACTTAATGAATAATCATCCTGTGACTATCTGAATAAATGAATAATATTCTGTCTCATTATACTTCAAGTCTCCTTGCTACAGGTTAAATCACAGAACTTGGCGTAAAACTGCAGCTTTATACATGAAATCCCTGATTTAAAAATTAAGCCATATTTTTGGCTGATAAAAAAAGAAGCACTACTTCTAAGTTCATAAACTACCTATAAAACTAACAAACTTTGATTAATAAATCAAGGCTTCTGATTAAGAAAAGCTCTAAACGTAAAAGCCTAAAATAGTCATTTTTTTTTCTCATCAAGTTTGATTAAAATGGGAAGCCATTCTGCTCTTCAAGCCCCATGCTCACAGTCATACCATATTAGTGCTGAAATGCTGCAAGGACTGGCTCCCAGTATACACACTCTTCATTGGCAAAGCTACAGTAGTAGCTACACATCCTAGGCTTTCATCTCTGTTAGCAGAGGCAATAAGGAAGGGTTATTAGGGAAGAGAAACCCACAGGAAGCACCATAACTCAGTGTGGGGCAACAAGCGCTGGGGCCCTGGCTCCAGACTAGCAGCTCAGACGATGAAACCCAACCCAAAACAAATGACATCCTTCAATGAGCTGATTTTCTCTGACTTCCTAAGACAACTGGAGGTTTATGCAGCCACTGGTGAGACGAAAACCCATCTGGGCCTCTCGGAGTTGGCAGGGGCTGGAGATGCTGGGCTTTGGTATATCCTCAACTTGGGGTGTGAATACAAGTATAACATTTAATTATTTTTCCCTGGTTAAGTCATAGTGTGTAATTAATCATATTTTTTTCTTTTTTTCCCCTTAGAATGATACCTTTCTCACCAAGAGAAAGTGCTCTAATAATTGCCTTAAAAAAAAAAAGTAAGACAAAAGCAGGCATTTTTTATTCTATTCCACCAACGCCCAGACTCTGTGGTGAAGAGAAACAGAGAGTCCCTAGTCCAAGGGACAAGGGCTGCAGCTCACAACATGCCGAGTCCTGCACTGGGCAACAGCAAGGGATGGTGGTGTCCAAGCAACTGCTGTTCATTTTAAATACCTACTTTATGCCAGGAACTGTGATAGACTCTTTAATCAGGAGTTCTTATGTTAGAGAGTACTCTAGTCTGAATGTTTGTGTCCCCTCAAATTCATGTGGTGAAATCCTAAACCCACTCTGAGGTGATGGTATTAGATAGCGGGGAATTTGGGAGGTGATTACGCCATAAGGGGATCAGTGTCCTTATAAAAGAGACCCCAGACAGTTGGCCTATCCCTCTGTAGGATGAGGGCACGGCAAGAATCAGGCAGTCTGCAGCCAGAAGAGGGCCCTCACCAGACCCCGACCATGCTGGCACACCAATCCTGGATTTCCAGCATCCAGAAGTCTAAGAAATACATTTCTGTTGTTTATAAGTTACCTCGTCTGTGGTGTTTTGTTATAGTGGCTGGAGTGGACTAAGACAGGAGGGTGTATGTGTGGATTTCATGTGGACTAGACTATGAACTTCCTTAAAGGACATAAAAGTTTTAGCATGTATAAATTTTTCTGGAGGGGGTAATTTAGTTTCATCTGATTCTCAAAGAAGTCCTTGACACCGGTGTTAAGACTAACTGCTTTAGCCTGGCTGGCATGGCTCAGTGGTTGAGCGTCGACCTATGAACTAGGAGGTCATGGTTCAATTCCCGTCAGGGCATGTCTGGGTTGCGAGCTGGATCCCCAGTGTGGGGTGATCAGGAGGCAGCTGATCAATGATTCTCTCTCATTATTGTTATTTCTATGTCACTCTCTCTCTCCCCTCATCTCGGAAATAAAAAATACATAAAAAAAAGACTAACTACTTCACTTCTGTTACCCCTGGACCCATCCACCAATGCGGGCAATCCTTGTTTTGCAGGTCTCCATGCAAGATCGCATCTGAACTTAGCAAGGTGAAGTAACTTGCCCAAGGTCACACAGTGAGTAAGCAGTAGAGCCAGGGTTCAAACTGATGTCTGCCTGGCCCCAAAGTCTGTATTCTTTCTATTGGAAGGCCCTAAGGTGGGGAGAAAGGGAGGGATATTGATTTTATCTTTATGTACGTATTTGGATCATGGAAAAGAGGAGGTGGAGGGTAAGTGAATCACCCCTAACGGGGCCCACCAGGGGCAGCCAGCCTGGAGGTGTTTACCTAGGATCAGAAGCTGGGTGTTCTCAGTCAGCTCTCCGTGCACATTGGCTGCCCTGCAGGAGTACAGGCCCTGATCTGAGGAGGACACGTCTGTGAGTAGCAAGGATCCCTCGTGCAGATGGTGAGAAGAGCCCAGTTTGCTTTTGTTCCTGAACCAAGTGACTTCAGCTTCGGGCACACCTAGGAAGCAAAAAAAACAATAAATAAATAAATAAATAAACTCATCAGCCAAACACGTTCAGGTGATTCTGGAGGCATTTATAGCCTCTTGGCGGGGACTCCGCAGGAAGCATCTGCCTGGGCGTCTTCTACCAGCCTTTGGCCAAACTAAATAATGCCTCGGGCCTCTCTGTTGTCTGGGGGTCTTTTGATTTTCGAACTTACACTGACGAGGCAGGAAGAGAGAGGCCAGTTAAAGAGGAGGAAGTATGTGGCTGGTAAAGGGTACTTCCAAGGTGGAAGGAAAATACAAAGATTCTTTGAAGAAAACATTATCTAAAATAATAAAAGGGTAATATGCTAATTAGACTGGACATTTTCTGGATGTCATTCCGGTCATCCTTCCTGATGAAGTCAGGGCCAGAGGGAAGCCAGCCCAGGTCCCGGGTGCCTGTGGGTGGCCCGAGGGAAGCCAGTCCAGGTCCCAGGTGCCTGCGGGTGGCCTGAGGGAAGCTGGCCCGGGTCCGGGGTGCCTGCAGCTGGCCCACAGGGAGCCAGCCCGGGTCCTGGGTGCCAGAGGGAAACGGTGCTGGCAGCAGGGGGAAGGAAGGCCTACTCTTGCACGAATTTTCATGCATTGGGCCTCTAGTAAAAATATAACAACCAAACCTATATCTATCAGTGAATATGAAACAAATAAAATGTTGAATAAGAGAAGTCAGACACAGAAGAGTATCTACTGCATGATTTCCTTTCTGTAAGTAAGAAACAAAGACTGATAACATCAACCTATGCTGCTAGTAGTCAGGGAAATGGTTGCTGGTAAGGCTGTTTTTTGACCTGGGGGCTGGTTTGGTGAGTTTAGCACCTTTATGACATGTGCTCTTTTCTGTAGAGATATAACACTTCAATAAAAGTCACAAAAGCTAAAAGCCACAAAAGTTAATACATTCAAGAACCAGACAAAGGAGAGCTGCTAGATCCTTACCAGAGTTGAGGATACACATAGAAAACATGGCTGTATTTTTGAAGCCTGTGTATTTTCTTAGAACAAGAGGACATGGAACTAAGGTATCAGCAGCACAGAAAAAGAAAGACAGGAAGGAAGTACTCTGCTCTCTCCTCAGTCCAAGTTCACCATCTGTGAGAAAGAGCTGGGGAGAGTGTGCGAATATGAATTGGGATTGCACACCTCCTTTAAGAAGTCTTTTAGGGGTGTTACAGACTGAAGGCTTGTGTTCCCACAAAATGATATGTTGAAGCCCTCACCTCAGTGCAATAGTCTTTAGAGGTGGGGTCTTTGGAGGCATTTAGATGTAGATGAGGTCATGATGGGCTGAGGGTGGGCCTCATGATGGGACTAGAGCCCTTGTAAGAAGAGATCAGAGGGCTAGTACTCTCGCCAGGTGAGGACCCGGCAAGAAGAAAGCTGCCTGCAAGCCAGAAAGAGAGTTGTCACCAGGAACTGCATGGATCAGCACTTTGATCTAGGAATTCCCAGCCTCCAGAACTGTGAGCTGTAACCTTCTGTGGTTTAAGGCTCCCAGGCTATGGTATTTTGTAGTAAACAGCAGCCTGAGTAGACAGCCTTAACTCCTTAGGAAGTTCCTTGTGGTTGACATGCTGATCAGCAGGCCCGAGGTTAGCACAAGCTTGAGATGATCTGCATGAGGCTCCCTCTGAGTGAATTGGGAGACAGATCTTCAGGGAGCAGAAAGCTCCCTCCCTTGCACCCCAGCCTGCGGACCCAGCTCACAAAGCTTACTCAGAATTCTTGGGCATGTATGCAGGGTTTATTTAGAATGTCAAATCCTGGTGAACAGGGTCAAACCAGGACTAGTTAAAGAGCCAGACCTTTTTGTCCTGTGCTTTCCCAGAGTTGGAGCTGGATTTTGTCCTTAATGGGCAGCCTACTGTTTAGGATGCAGGCACCTTCAAGAGTTACCTGTGCACCTGTTCCTTGTCCTTGAATCTGATAAAAATTTACCCCAGTCTACTCTATGTCACCCAGCTGAAGAGCCCCCACTATAGTCCCGGGGCACCTGCTGTTCCCGGGCTCCGGTGGAGGAAGTGAGGTGGGGTGGGAGCACGGTCTCACCTAACAATGAGCTGCCTTGTGTGAACTCACTGCTGTCCCGGCTGCTCTGCTGCCTCAGGTGGGCTTTTCCAGCCTGGAGCGATGGCCCCAAGTAGGTGGCCAGAGTGTTCAGCCAATTTGTGAGCCCTTTCTCCCTGTTATGGAGAACATAGGAGCGACTCTCTGGTCTTCACTTTTATTCATATTACCCATAATTCAGTGTGAATCCCTAGGGACCTACATGGTTGTTCAGAGGAAGAGGCAGGGCTCTCGAGAGGGAGTGGAGACTTGGATACGGCACCCACCCCTGATCCATTAGGGAGAGGTTACACACAAGGTGACACCTGATGCTTAAATGCATGAGAGGGCCAGGCTGCCATGGTCTCTGAATATACCTGGACAGAAGATGCAGGTGAGAGGCAGGAAAACTGACTTTTCATGGCAGCACCACTAGGGAGAGCAAGAGCATCATGATGCCCGGCCATGCCAGCGTGCACTTTGGACCCTGAGCTCAGTTTTTATGTATTAACGTCCCCCCTGCCCCCCCCCCTCCCCCCCAACACACAGCATTCAGGAGAAAGCCTCTGCAAAGTAAGTTCGAGAAAACATCCTCAGTCACTTCTCTCCCCAAGAAAAATGAGGTCCCACAAACCATCTTCTACAAGTATTTCCCTTGCAATGAATGGCTCGCAAGTAGCACCGTGGCCGGCACCTTCCTTTGAGGGCTGTGGGCAGCACACACAACCCCTAATCGGAACTATGGCTGCTCAGGAGCAGGAGGCAGAGTGAGAGACCTGGATTCAATGGGCCTTCAGTTCCACCCATGAAAGCATGATGATAAAGTGAGTGGGGGTGTGAACATTCTCTCTGTGACTGTGCTGTCCTGGCGATGGGCTGTGGTGTGGTGCTCTGTGCATGCAGCGTGGTGCCTCCTTCTCTGGTCAGGACCCGAGCTCCTGCAGTGCAGCCAGAGGCAGGAGGAGAGAGGAAAGGAGAGGGGAGATGGTGAGAAAGAGGGGGAGGAGGGACAGGCAGAGAACCCCAGGAGGGAGAGACCCAGGAGCCATTTCTCACTTCCCCAGGAAGGGGGCTGAGCCTTTCTGTTCGCCTCCTCATTCTTTGCCTCCCACCCTCATGAAATTGGGTCTGTTTACTGAAAGGCCTGCATTTCTCAGGTTCATGGGAGAAACGGAAATGCTCAGGAAAGCAAAGTGTGGAAGGAAGTAACCTTCGGTCTCCGTAAAACAAACTACAGAAGTGCCACAGGGCCAAGGGAAGAGAATTATGTAGGAATCATTGTAATATACAGGGTGTCCCCCAAATGTACACACACTGTAACAGCTGAGAGCTCAATTCTGAAAAGGAAATGTATTTTAACAAACACGGCCTTTATAATTATTCCAAGTGTGTGTATACATTTCCTGGGACACCCTGTATTTATCAGCAAACCTCTCACTCGGGCTCACTCAAGCAGGTACCCGCATCATGAGCTGGTCGGTGGAGGTGTCATTGCTGGTGCCACAGTGTGGGGCCGTCCTGTCTGAGCCTGGAGCCCTTAGGCAGAGAATGACACCAAGAAGATGCTTTGAAGTGACAGCCAGTCCTTCCATTATTGGCTCTGACATACTACAGATAAGTTGGGGTAAGGGAAGAAGAAAAATAAGTGAGGCATGAGAAAGCTCTTTTTTCTTTTTCTCTCGAGAGATGACAATTATGCTTTAGAAACTCCACTAGGTTTCACGTGCGCCAGAGTTCCTCAAAAAAGTGTTCAAATACACATGCTTAATACTGACATTCAGAACACCTTAACATCAGGGTGCACCGAAGTCAGGAGCTATGCGAAAGTATCCCAAACACATCAGAGGGAGAAAGAACACTTACTATAAGCCAAATATTTGAGAAACATCATATTTTCACAATGATCCTATTATTAATAATCCCATTTTACACATGAGAAAGTGGGACTCAAAGAGAGTAAGAAATCTGCCTAAAGTCACGTTAGTTTGGATCCCTGAATGATTATATCTGGGAACAGAGCCTGTGGGCCCCTACTTAGCTCCCAGCTAGTCAGTGACCTACAAATGGCCGGGTGGGGATCCAAACTCATACACTTGATGCTGGAGATCCCATCTTAACAAGTAGAAAGTCCTCACTTAACATGGTTGATGGGTTCTCAGATTTAAGCTAAAAATGATATAAAAAAGCCAATTTTACCATGGGCTAATTGATATTAACAAGAGAGGTTCCTACAGCAACTCAACGCTATAAAAAAAAAGTTGAATGAAATGACATTATTCAAGGTCCTGCTGTTCTTAGTCCTGCTTGCCATTCTAGTGGACTGACTCCTCAGAGAGGATCTGAATTGCTGCACTATTATTTCTGGTGTCAAATCCTTAAGTACTTTCTACTTTTAGAATTATGCTTTCTACTCCAATTGTAATACCAAGGTATCGTTATGAGGGAGGTTTGTCAAACCCATGTGTGCTGGCTTTGTTAGCTCTCTCTCTTTAAAGAAATTTTTTTATTGCTTTCAGAGAGGAAGGCAGTGAGAGAGAGAAACATCAATGATGAGAGGTAAACATTGATCAACTGCCTCCTGCATCCCCCTCCCCAACTGGAGATCGACCCCAGCATGTGCCCTGACTGGAAATTGAACCATGACCTCCTGGTTCATAGGTCAACGCTCAACCACTGAGCCAGGCTCTTTTCTTGTTGAGAAACTTGGTTAAGTTGTGGGAGATTTTTTTTCTAGCTTGTTATGATGTAACAGTATATTCTATAGTCAGAAATGTCTGAAAAATGGTAGAAAATACACTCAACCACAGAACAAAGTCCATAGCTATGTTGTTGACAAGTTACTTGGTTAGACTTCATACTCTGGACTCCCTGGTATGAATTGTGTCTAAAAAAGGAAAGGAAAAGAACCTACCTTTACTTTTCCCCCTTTGTGGCATATCTTATCAACAATACAATGCCCTCCCTGTTGCTTGAAGGAATCAATAAATGAGTCTGGCCAAAATGGGTTGTAATTTGATATGATTATGAGGATTAGTGCCTTTAATCTCCACTGAGCTGGCAGGTAGGGTGATGTGTTAATATTCTGTTTTTAAACCAGACAGGATATTCTTGTTAACTAGACTACTTGTTCTATTTGGAAGGTTGCTTGCACCGTGGCAGCTTGTCAACATCTCAAGGCGGGTGTCCACTGAAAGGTGCACCTCGACATGGTAAGTTTGAAAAGGTGCAAGAAAAGGAAAGGATACAGTAATTTAAACGCCAGCCTTGGAAATTCTAGAAAACAATGGGGTCTGGAAAGGAGGTTTTGCGCTTTCTAATTTCTCCATACTGACTGTGCAGTCACGGGTAGCTGTTCACAGAACCAATTTCCTTCTACCCAGCTAGGCTACACTGCCCAACATCCCTTGTAGTTGTGGGTGGCCATATGACTAGGAGGAAATGTGAAAGGTAGTGTGCACTACTTCCAAGTGTGGCCCTTAAAAACCTTCCTAGCCATCCTCTACACTTTATTTCCTCCCTCTTCCGATTGTTAGGGCAGAGATAACCAACAGGAAGGCCTTGGGAGGCATGTGCTCAAGATAACAGAGCCACCTCACCCTATTGTCCACTATTCCTCCACTTCCCTGTGACTTTCTGGTCCTTATTGGCCTCTGAGTTTGCAAAGCCAACCCAAGGGCAATGCCTGTCTCACAACTCCTACGTGCTGGCTATTTTCGTTAATGACTCCTACTCTCTTCTGATGGATAAGCTCCAGGTTCCGGTTGGTCTTATCTCTGCTATGCACTCCTTACCTTCCCACCACCACTGCTCTGAGGTCAGGCCCCCTGCTACCTCTCCTGTAAATTACTATGATGGCTTCTTAACTGGCTTTGCTGTTTCAGTATTTCCATTCTTCCACCCATTTTATGCACTGCTGGCAGCTTACTCCTCTGGAAGCATGCTCCCTAAGATCACTTTCTATCTGCCTGGGTCTAAACTCCTTGGCCAAGCATTTGAGGTCTCCCATGGTGCAGGTGCAGCCCACCCTGCTCCAGCTTAAGCCCCTCCACACCCTTTCTGCACCCTGGGCTCCAGTCAGACCAAAGAACACACTGTTCTTTGACAGTCCCTGGGCTTTCCTACTTCCGTGAATTTTCTCACACTCTTTTCCCACTTGGAACACTCTTTGCTCCATCTTTGCACATTCACATTCTATCAGTATGCAAGGCTGAGATAAAAACCACCTCTTCTATCTCATCTGTCCCAGTCAGAATTCTTCTTTCTTCCTTTAAACCTCTATAGCACTTTCCAGTTTCAGTGACTGAGGTCCATGCTTTTCCTGCTACCCCTGAATCCCTGAGGACAGAATTTATGTTTATCTTTGTATCCCCACCTTAGCACAGGGCTTCGTTAAGAGCTGAACAAATGAATTAACACATAAGTAAATTTCTCACCTGCAACTTGGCAGTTAATGGTCACATTCACTCCCCGCACTGTTTTGATGGTGCCTCCTATATCCACTGTGATGGCAGGCTCCTTGGTGTTGAGCACAGTCATTCGTGATGTTTTCACTAATGGCTTTCCTGAAGATGGGGAGAAATGTGAAATTTTATATGCAATGACTATAGACTTGAGGCATTCCCTTGAATCATGGGATAATGAAGAATGAACTACTGCTATACCCAGACTTTTTCCATGAATCATATTTTCCTTTGAAAAAACTGTAACTGCACAATATAAAAACCATCTACTTACCCACCCACCTACCTACCACAGAACTGTTGGAAAAAGAACAAGGATGGAAGCATATGAGGATAAGAGGATGGTGTCCAACAAGTTCGGATGGTTTGTACCTTTTTAATCATTAAATTCACAAATGACCCTATACATTCGATTTTTTAGGAGCTTGGTTATTTTAATTAAACTTTTTACTTTGAGATAATTCTGGGTTAACATGCAGTTGTAAGAAACAGCACAGAGAAATCCTGTGTAGCTTCTACCCAGTTTCACCTAATGGTGATATCTTATAAAACTAGAGTATAATATCATGACCAGGACATTGACACTGATAAAGTTAAGCTAAAGAACAATGCCATCATCACAAGGATCCCTCATGCTATTCCTAACCCCACCTTCATCTCTGGCAACCATTAATCTGTTCTCCATGTCTATAAATTTGTTACGTAAAGAATGTTATATAAATGCAACCATACAGTATGGAATCCTTTTTTTTTCCATCCAGAAAAATATTCTGGAGATTCTGCCAGGTCTCACATGGTACCATGCTGTGCATGTTAATAGTTTGCTCCCTTTTATTGCTGAGTAGTTTATGGATGTACCACAAATTTTTTAGCCATTCGCTTGTTGAAGGACATTTCGGTTGTTTCCAGACTTTGGCGATTCAAATAAAGCTGTAGTGATGTCTCATTGTGGTTTTAATCTGTATTTCTCTAATAACTAATAACGTCAAATACATTTAAATGCCAAAAAAATAATGTCAAATATATTTTAATGTATCTATTTGCCATCTGTATATTTTCTTTGGTAATATGTCTCTTCATGTCATTTGATCATTTTCTATTTGGATTTTTTTAATGTTTAGTTTTGAGAGTTTTTTATATTCTAGTTTATTAATTTTTAATCCTCACCCTAGGACAAAGAGAGAGGAAGGGAGGGAGGGAGAAAGGGATAGAGGGGGAGAGAGAGAGAGGGAGAAACATTGATCTGTTGTCTCTGTGCCTTAACAGGGGTTGAATCCACAACCCAGGGATGTGCTAGACCGGGAATTGAAATGGCAACCTTTTGGTGCACAGGACAAAGCTTAACCAACTGAGCCACTCTGGATGGGCAGAGTTCTTTATATTCTAGATACTAACTAGTATTTTGTTAGATATCAGGCTTTTCTTTTCATTTTCTTAACAGGATCTTTCACAGGGCAAAAGTTTGTTTTTTTTTTAACTCTGATAAAGTCCAATTTATCAAGTTTTCCTTTCTTGGAACATGCTTTTGAAGTTATGTCTAAGAACTATTTACCTAGACCCAGATGCTGAAGATTTTTTCCTATCTTTTTCTAAAAGTTTCATCGTTTTACATTTTGCATTTAAGTCTGTGATACATTTTGGGTTAATTTTTGTATAAGGTGTGGTACTTAGATCAATGTTAATTTGTTTTTTTGCCTATGGATGTCCAATTGTTTCATCACCATTTATTGATTTATTTTTATTTTTTAAGCTACATGTATGCCTGTGGTTAATTCTAGCATTAAACATTTTTCAATTGAATTTATTGGGGTGACATTGGTTAATAAAATTATATAGGTTTCAGGTGTACAATTCTGTAATACAGCATGTGTATACTGTATTGTATGTTCACCACCTAAAGTTGTCTCCTTCCCTTATCATTTATTGAACAAGCTATCTTTCCTTAAGTTGCTTTGTACCTTTGTCAAAATCAGTTGGACATATTTTTGAGGATCTATTTCTGGGTTCTCTCTTCTGTTCCACTGATCTATGTGTGTCTCTATCAATACCACAGGTTCTTAAATATTGTACTGTATAATTTTGAAATTGGGTAGGCTGATTCTTCCTACTTTATCATTTTTGATATTCTATTGTCTTGACCTTTCCACATAAATTTTAAATTATTCTTGTCTACAACTATAAAATCTTGCTGGGATTTCGATAGGAATTACATTAAACTTGTGTATCAATTAGGGAAGAACTGATATCTTTACTGTGTTGAGTCTTCCAACCAATGAACACTATCTTTTTATTTTATATCTCCTCTAATTCCTTTCATCAGAGTTTTGTAGCTTTCAGCATACAAAGCTTATATATATTTTCTTTGATTTATACCTAATTAATTTGTATTTTTTGAGGGACTGTAAATGATGTATTTTTAATTTCAGTATTTGTGTGTTCATTGCTAGTATCTAGAAATCTGTTAATTTTTGTATATCCAGTGACATTATTAAACTCACATGCTAGTTTTAGGACTTTTTAAAGGTAGATCCTTGATATTTTCAAAGTAGGCAATCATTTCATCTGCAAATAGTTTTATTTCTTCCTGTCTGATCTGTATTCCTCTTATTTCCTTTTCTTGCATTATTTCACTGGATAGAACTTCCAGCACTGTGTGGAATAAGAGTGGTGTGATGAGTGATTTTCAGTTGAAACCTGAACATTTTCATATTATGTTAAGCAACACTGGATCTTATTTAAACCTTCTGTGTTAGATGGCCTTCTCCGAAACCACTCAAGTCGGGGAGCAGGGAGGTGCCATCTCATTACTATCCAGTGAAGGTACAAGTCCAGGTTCTCCACTTGGCCTCCTCTGCCACCTAAGTGGGGAATCTGCGTTACTGCTGGGCAGGGGTGGAGCTTCTGGCTCCCCACATGGTCTCTGCTGACACCGCTGTGGGAGGGCCCTTGTTACGGCTTGTGTGTGTGTGTGTGGGGGGGGGGGGGGGGAGGGCGGTGTAAGTCCTGTCTCTAACACCACTGCAGACGAGAGGGTAAGGAGGGCACCGCAGGGTGAGGGTGGAACTCCAGGCTCCGTGTGGTCTCCATATAATGCTTGGTGGGGATGAAATCTGTCTTCTCTGATGTGGCCTCCATGGGGTTGTTGGGAACCTCATGTTAGTCTGATTAGGTCGAGTCTAGGCTCCCCACTCACCTCTGCTGGTGTGAGTGGCAGTGGGCTACAGTGTCTTCTGCGGTGTTTGGAGCAGAGTGGTGTTTTCCAAAGTTTTCTGTCTCGTTAGGCTGCCTCTTGGCTGGTGCTTTGGGTAAAGAGAGCAGGCTTTACTTGGGGCTCCCCCCGCCCCCCCAAATTTTTTTCCAGTTCCCATTGCATTTCCTGGTGGCTGGCTTCTTCAGCTCCAAGGATGGAATTTAGGAGGGAAGAAGAAATTCAAGGAAGTCATGTGTTTTTCCTCAGTTCCCAAGGTCCCTGGCCAGTCTGCGTTCTCCTTTCCACTTTTCAGTCTTCTTATGTTTGTTTTATATATGATGTCCATGGATTTTAGTTGTATTTAGCAGGAGGAATAGGGAAAAGTATATCCACATCACTTCCTGGAAGTGGAAATTCTGTGCACATTACATTTTAATAGGCCTTTATCATCTGTGGATAAAAATCTGGTACTTCATGGACATGACCACAAAATTACAATGAAAAACTCATTTATTGCGCAGTGTGGAGAAATAAGGGTCCACATGAGATCATTTCACATACCTAAAGCTTAATTTTTTGTATGTCAAATGGATTTAATTTTGTCTCAACCCTTTTACAGGCCGGGCATTCTACAATGGTATTTGTTCTGTTTCTTCCTTCATTAACTGTGAAGAAAACCGTGACTCAGCAATGCCATTTGGAGTCTTATAACTGCTTTTCATACTTTTTCTTTTCTTCATCATCTTTTTATCCTTTATTCCTGCTCGTAACTGTCACACAGCTGTCCCTCCTTTTTCTCCATCCTCTTTACTTCAAATGGTAAAGGCATTTATTATCTCCAAAAATGTCCTTTGAGAGATAGAGCAGGTTCCAGGAACACAGTGGTGTGGCCTGGCCTTTGGGATCCAGGCTCCTCCTATGATTTGTCAGTGGTTCCACTCATGGTCCCCAGAAGACTTCCACTGTAATCCAGGCTGTAGCCCCTGAGAGTGTAGACTAAGGTAGAGAGAGTTTAGGCTACCATAGCAATTTCCAAGTTGTAGCTGGTTTGTTTACTTGTTCCTGGTTTCCCCATGATGACTGCCCTTAAGGGATGTGGAATGACTGGCACCTAATACAGAGTCAGAAGTACTTCGGTTGTTATAGATGTTTGCCAAAGGTTTCTGAATTTCCTTTCCTCGGGACACAGAACTTTTTGGTTGAGTAGAATTATCTGACTAAAAGCTTTGGCCAGTGATTTGCTGAGTGAATAAATGGTTGCAAGTCTTCTATATGAAGTGTAGGGTGAGGGTTATTTACTGTTTGGGGTTCTGGGAAAGGAATTAGCCATATGAGGAAGGACAGAGGTGAGACATGGAAACGTGATGGGCAGTGTCTGTGAACATAAAGATGGATGAGTGAGTCTGTTTAAATGGAGCACTGAGTGGACATTTCTTGGCCCTTTGAGGTGATTATTTTCTTCTGGATCCTTGACCTGGTTCCTGGGAACTTAGCCATAGATCTTGGATGGAACCTACTAATCTAGTGGTTCTCAACCTTCCTAATGCTGCGACCCTTTAATACAGTTCCTCATGTTGTGGTGACCACCAACCATAAAATTATTTTCATTGCTACTTCATAACTGTAATTTTGCTACTGTTATGAATCATAATGTAAATATCTGATATGCAGGATGTATTTTCATTGTTACAAATTGAACATAATTAAAGCATAGTGATTAATCACAGAAACAATATGTAATTATATATGTGTTTTCCGATGGTCTTAGGCGACCCCTGTGAAAGGGTCCTTTGATCCCCAAAGGGGTCGCGATCCACAGGTTGAGAACCGCTGTACTAATATCTATTCACATGCTTTCTCTTCACTCCTTTCAGGTTTGCATTTGTAAGCATTGGCTACTGGGATGACTCTTACATCCAGCATCTTGTGAGACTGTCTAAAAAAAAGAAGGCCCCTGAAATTAACAGGCAAATGACCATCCTTCTCCCCAACATCTGCTCATCTGAGCGGCTTGAAGTTTTAGGAATTCATTCTTAAAAAGAGAAGTTGTGGAGAAAAGGGATCCCGAATTCACTGCTGGTGGGAATGTAGACAGCCACTATGGAAAACATTCTGGCGGTTCCTCAAAAAATTAAGAATAGAGCACCATATGACCCAGCAATTCCTCTCCCGAGAGTATTTACCCAAATGACTCAAAAACATTTATTCACAAAGATATATGCACATCTATGTTCATTGCAGCATTATTCACGGTGGCCAAGACATGGAGACAACCAAAGTGTCCTTTGATAGAGGACCAGATAAAGGGAGCACAAGCAACTTGTTTGGAAAGTTTGTAAGGACGACATTCTGATAAAAGGTAAGTGTGTGGAAGGCCACCCACCCTGTTTATTGGAATTCCAACTTAGGGGAGACTTAGGGGAATGTCAAAGGCGGCGCCCTAATTATTCCTTGACCTTTCCAAACAAGCCTGTACATATGCAGACTCCCGGGTGTTTACTGAAACCCTTATGCTTAATCCCTGGATGCCCTTGCCTAGAGGACAGTGTAAATACATCTGTCCTCCCAAGATTACTCACCCTACCGACTGTACCTAAAGATAAAAATTCCAATAAAGGCCTAATGAGACAAGCAATAGAGGCTGCTCTGGCCACTAGAGCCAGGGGCCCCTTAGCCCTCTCTTTCACAGTCAGACTGTGTCTGAGTAATCTGTTCGTTCATCGTTCAGGGGCTGCCGGTCAGCCCCTGCAAAGAAGATGTGGTACCTATATACTATGGAATTCTACTCAGCCATCAGAAAGGATGAAATAGTGCCATTTGCAACAACATGGATGGACCTCGAGAACATTACGCTAAGTAAAATAAGTCAGTCAGAAAAAGCCAAGAACCGTATGATTTCACTCGTATGTGGGATATAAAACTGAAACTCATAGACACAGACAACAGTATGGCGGCTACTAGAGGGAAGGGGGTGAAGGGCTGGGTTGCTTCACTGTGTAATAAAAACTGTGCCAATGGGGAAAAGCAGGTTAGGGACCAAGGAGTTTCAGACTCACAATTACCAAGTTATTTTTCCTATAGGAATTTTAATAATAAAGGTGGTTTTTATGGCTGCAAGTGTATAGCTATAAAATTCAAATGTCACTGAATTAAATCCAGCCCTTAATTAATTATATTGAGCTTTTGCTGAAAAGTAATGGCCTTTTGTCCTGTCACTAGTGGTGCTGGTGTTAGCAAAGGCTACTTATACCTCCTTATTCCTTCATGATCCATTGTTAAGACAAAGCATAAAGTTATTCAAGTACTTATAATGAATAGAAATTTATAATGAAAACAATGTTTGGTAATCAGTTGGTCCTCTTACATTTATTAGAAAAAGCTTGTATATGTTATTGAGTCCCACTCTAGACCTATTAAACCTGCATCTCAGGTGGCGGGATGGAAGCTGTAATCTCTCTTTTTAACAAGTTCCTTGTTGATTCTGATATGCAGCCAGGTTTGATAATCAATGAATTACATTGTTTTTGTTTCCCTTGAACTGGTTTTCTCTGGTTCCTGGTGGGAGTTGAGGAGATTTATTTTGAGAGACCACTAGTTCTCTATCAGACAATTTCAAGTTGGAACTCTTATTTTAATGGTCAACTAAAAACAACAACAAAAATAAGCCCATAGCAGATCATGTGGATGATCACCTAATGAGTACTGCCATGTAAGGACATGCCTGTGTTTGTGTTTGATTATAATCATATTAACTAGTGTTACTTTAACTATGGAAGTTAACTAAGAAGAAAAAAATAGAGACACAGAGGAATGAAATGATAAACTGTATGTTTGTGCTAAGAGAATGCTTAAACAAAAGTCATGGCATGCGCCACCAAATAGGCTCTCATATCAGACAAAACAAAAAAATGGCCAATTGCACGGAGCCTTCATCACAAAGCCTCTGGGAGCTGTGCCTCCTCCGTCATAACTATGTACACGTTGCAAATCAGCATGAGCCAGCAGATTAAATTAATTTCTGGAAATTGACAGGGTTTGTAGATTACTCTTTCATTAATTTGTAAATCTGTGTTATAGTTGAATGAGCGCTATACACAGAAGATGTCTAATTTTGTAGCTGTATAAATTTAAGCAAAACAAGGAAATGGAAAAAAGGCAAGCTGTTCAATTTGTCAGGCCCAATAGGTGGAATCACACCCTTTGAGAGTCAGACACAGAAATGGAAGCATAAAGAGAACCATTTTTGTTCAATTCCTTCAGACCTCATCATACGGTACCCATTAGCTTTCGGATTATATGGTTCCTGTTAGAAGTCACATGGAAGAGGGGAAATAGAGCCTCACTAGTAAGCAAGGACAAACCTGAGATGTAGCTAAAAATTGGTATCAATATCCAATGATGCAAAGAAGTGCCATCTCCTGATGCCTTGCTAGCAGAGGCGTTGAGTCAACCCAGCACTATCCTGACCCTGAGGGCCGAGTAATGATGAATGGTGAGACAGGCAGGGACAGATGGAGCCCCAGGAGCAATTGCTCAAAGCTCTGGGCTCTGGCTCCCACTTCTTTCCCTTATGTGTGGCTCTGGGTAAGACCAAGGCCCAGTGGGGAAAACTCTGAACATGTGTGCTTGAAAAATACCTCTGGCCCAGTATAAAGGTGACTGAGAGAGGAGCAGGAGGAGATGGAAGGGATTTTTTTTTTTTTTTTTTTTTTTTTTAGTTCAGCTAAGAATAGAAAGCATTATAAGTATCTTTTTCTTAGGGCCAAAGTCCAGGCCTCTGCTAATAGAAACTGTGTTTTCAACAGCATGGGGCCTTCCATGTTAGATGCCATGCCTGAGACTGATTTGCCATCCACCAAACCCTTTGCTACTTCCTCCTAGGCACACAGCTAGGTCATTTCCCAGCCCCTTTGCTTAGGTGTGGGAAAGGAACCGAGTCCTAGCAGATGGAATGTGGGCAGAAAGGAAGTGTGCCACTTCTGGACCCGAACCACAAAAACCCTCTATGCAATCATTGGTTTTGGACTTTATGTGAGCAAGAAATAATCTATCATGTGTTAGCCAGCATGCATTTATGATTTTGTTTGTTACAGTAATCAATTCTAATTGATCCAGGTTTAATTAATATTTGTTAACTTATTGAAGGAATGAAGCAAACGGGTCTTTCAATTCTCTGAAAGAGTCACAAACATCAGTTAAAAAGGTTCTTTACTATCCTTAACCATGAAAAATAAATTGCACTTCAGAAATTTCAGATTCTCACTGCTCAGCTAGAGGTGATCTGTGCGAGGACGTGTGTGTGTGTGTGTGTGTGTGTGTGTGTGTGAGCGTGTTGCAGATGCCTGGACGTTGGGCAATGGCAGAAACAAGGATTGCAGCAGGCAGGGTTGGCGATGACTGAGAGCTCCAGAAAGAGCGCATCAATAGCAAACAGGTTGAGACTGTGACACCTAAACTAAGCAATTGCAGAGATTTCTGGGAGTATAGCTCAGGTACAGATTCTGGGTTAGAGCAGCTTGGATAGCAGCACACATGATAAACTAGTGATGCGGGCAGTGGGCCTGGCCATGAGAAGTGACAGCCTGCATGCCAGGTGTCTGGACTCATAGTTCAATAGCTGAGTGACCTCTGGAATGTTATTTAACCTCTTTGTGCCTTAGTTGTCTACTTCCATGGCTAAGAGGAATGAGCGCAGTGCATGCCAAGCTCTTACTTAGAACGGTGTCTTAGCACAGCATGAGGTTTGTTTGAATAAATGTTGGCTATCATAATGCTAACACTATGAGAGAGAAAACGCCATGAGCAGCAAACAGTGTAGGGAACTTCTGATAAAGAAAACACACAGAAAAAAACTTTAAAGAGGAAAAAGATAGGAAAGAGGAGAGGAAACAAATCTGTGAGTAGGAACTTAACGACTTCTATATGGAATAATTAGAAAAAATAATTTAAATACAATGCATTTCCCCCAAACTGGTACCAGTAACTGGTCAGACACAGAGAGCTTAAAAGTTACACGGGGCCCTGGCTGGATAGCTCACTTGATTAAAGCATTGTCCCAATGCACCAAAGTTGTTGGATTTGATCCCCGGATAAGGCACGTACAAGAATCAACCAATGAATGCATAAATAAGTGGAACAACAAATTTATATATATACTAGAGGCCTGGTGCATGAAAATTCATGCACTGGAGGGGGGGGAGGGTCCATCAGCCCAGCCTGCCCCCTCTCACAGTCTGGGAGCCCTCAGGGGCGGGAGGTGACCTGGTGATCAGGGGAAGGCGATGGCCCCATCATACCTCTGCTGCTGCCACTGCCAGCAGCGCAAGCCTCAGCCGGCCCTGGTTACCTGAGACTTGGGCGGCCCTGGGTGGCTGGGTGCCTGCCATCCCAGTGAGTCTGAGGGGACTGGGTGTCGCCTTCTTTGAGGGCGGGGCAGCAATTAGCATATTCCCTCCTTATTGGCTGTGGGTGCTGCCATCTTTGTGATGGCGTGAGGGTCAATTAGCATATTCTCTCTTTATTAGATAGGATATATATATATATATGTCTTTCTCTAATCAATTAAAAAAAGTCACACTGAGGCCAGGACTCAAGTTTTAAGGACTCAAAACTCAATGTGTGCCAGGTTGACTTCCTGGTGACTTCCATGAAACTGCTCAAGAAAACAGTTGTGTTATCCATGGCAGATCCAAATCTCATTTCAAGAGAAAGGTGAATCAGATAGTGATGCTTACTAATGAAGATATTTGCGTATACAGCAATGAGGTATTATAAATCTCACATACCTTCAATACCTAAAATTAAGAAATTATATACATCTAAATTTAATTATATATTATATAAATGCATAAAATTGTATAAATCCAGATTTAATCAATGGACAATGCTCTAAAATCAGTGAGAATATCAAAGTGATGCCTTAAGAAATGCTGGCCTCTGCTTACAACATAATTAATGAACATAGGTTCCTCACAAGGGCCACTGGAGTTAAAGCTGTGAAAACTCCCTGAAATGAGAATTCTCAGTTGAAGAATTTAAAACCTCCTGAGCTAAGTTTAGGGGACCACAATCATTGTGAACCTATGAAACACTGATAAACAACAACAACATCTAATACAACTGAACCACTAATGATGGATACTGCTAATAATCAATTACCATTTCTTACTGGCCAGATACTTTTCAGGATCTAGCTACCTGGCAATTTCAACAAGAGTGGCTTTGTTACAGATAATAGTGATATTAAAATGCATGATTTTTTTTTTTTTTAGTCTGGTTCTCCTTCCAAATGCCTTTCACATTTTGTAGCTCAGAAAAATTTTAACTCCATCCTGTCCTGCTGTTTCTCTTGCAAGGTCTCCTTCGTTTCCACCTCCTGGTTCCTGAGTCAGCATTTGCCCTTTCAACCAGTTTTGTTTACTCGGCCCTTTTTCTCCCACTTGTCTGCTGAGAACTTTCCTCTCAGCTGTTATTTTTTCAAGATATTGCAAATGCTGTACTTGGCCACCTAGTCTTTTATTCTCCCAAATATACAGGAAGTACATTTGCAAATGTTAAACTTTGAGGTAAGGGGAGATGATAGCTGGTAGTGGATTGTTGTACCTTATTTGTATGTTAGCGACTGTAGAACTCTTAGGTCTAAAAGAGACCCCGGTGTGCATCGATTTAAAAGCCCTCTTTTTTACAATAGGGACAGAGGTTTGCAGTTCTAAATCTGCTTCTAAATTTTCCAATGAGACAAATACTTTCTCTAGAATCTTACTTATTTTATAACAATCTTCCTCTTTTTAGTAATAGTAAAAACAAATATTCTTCTCCCATCCAAATCATTACATGGTTTTAGTTAGTGTAACCCAATAAAATAAGATTGTTATTATACTTTGAGTAATACTCTGACCATATCTAGGAAATGAGATGGAATAGATGAGCACAGAACACAGAAAATGGAAGATTTAACCAGAGGGCACTGGTAGCTTCCAGTTCATGTTCAGGACACAGACAAGTTAGCCTGAAAAGAATTATTAAAAATTTAAAACTAGTTGGGCTCACTTTAAAAATGGGGTGATTACAAAAAAGTGTGTGTGTGTGTTTTGGTTTAGCTTACTTGGAAAAATTGGAAGGTCTATCAACATTAGACTTGCATTTTTCTTTGGCAATAGTCAGATGAAAGTAAGCTGTGCTGTTCAGACAGAGTGTGTGACAGGCAGAATAATCGCCCTCCAAGGATGTCTACACCCTAATCCCTGGAACCTGTGACTATGTTAGATTACGTGGCAAAAGAGAACTAAGGGTACCGATGGAATATAAGGTAGCTAATGAGCTGACTTTAAAATAAGAGGTTATCCTACATCAGTGATTCCCAAAGTGGGTGCTACCGCCCCCCGGTGGGCGCTGCAGCGATCCAGGGGGGGTGGTGATGGCCACAGGTGCATTTGGGGGCGATGAGTAACTGCTATTAAAATTTAAAAAAAATTAATTTCCAGGGGCTGAGTAATATTTTTTTCTGGAAAGGGGGTGGTAGGCCAAATAAGTTTGGGAACCACTGTCCTACATTATCTATATGGGCCTAGTATAATCACATAAGCTCTTTTTAAAAATTAAAAAAAGTTTTATTTTAAGCTTTTAAAATCAGAAGACAGAGGCAGAAGAGTTTGTCAGAGAGGCAACACCATTGCTAGCAGCGAAGATGGGGAAGAGGACCACGAGCTAAGGAATACAGCCGTCTCTAGAAGCTCAGTGTACAGCCAGCAAGAAAACAGGGGCCACAGTCCTAGGTCACAAGGAACTAAATTCTGCCAACAGCCCAAATGAGCAGGAAAAGCTTTCTCCCCAGAGCTTTCAGAAAGGAACGCAGCCCACTGACATCTTGGTTTTATCCTGGTGAGACTATACTGGACTTCTGACCTCCAGAATTGTAAGATAACATATTTGTGTTGTTTTAACAACCGACGTTTTTGGTAATTGGTTATGGCAGCAATAAAAACGAATACACAGGCAATATGCCCTGTCTTTATATCACCAAAGCCATCACTACAACAGAGAAGATATATACATGACAAATAAGCACTTGAGAAGATGCTGGACATCATCAGTCATTAGGGGAATAGAAATTAAAATCACAATGAACCATCACTTCATTTCTATAAGGATGGCCAGAATAAAAAAAAATAGGCAAAAAATGTTGGGATAATATAGAAACACTGGAACCCTCAGACATTGCTGATGGAAATGTGAAAGTGTACAGCCACTCTGGAACATAACTGGCAGTTTCTCAAAAAGTTTAACATAAATGTGTCACATGACTCAGCTATTCCACTTTCAGTTTTATACAATGGGTGGGAAAAAGTAGGCTTACAGCTATGAGCATGTGAAACTGAGTTTATTCATGTATTATTATTTAGTAATTAATGTATTATTTTCCATATGAACAACTGTAAACCTACTTTTGCCCATGCCTGTATACCCAAGAGAAATGAAAACATATGTCCACACAAATATTTGCACGTGAATGTTCATTGCAGCATTATTCCTAATGGCCCCAAAGTGGAAACAACCTATGTACCCATCAACTGATGAGTGATGAATATAATGTGGTACAGTCACACAATGGACCATTATTTCACCATAGAAAGGAATGTAGCATACATGCTCTAACACAGATGAACCTTGAAAACATTATGCTAAGTGAAAGAAGCCTGTAACAAAGGACCATGTATTGCATGATGAATGGGCAGATCTATGGAGACGTAGTATATTAGAGGTTGCCTAGAGGTGGAAGTGGGGTGGGGTGGGGAGTGATGGCTAAGGAGTGTGGAGTTTACTTTTGGGATGATAAAAACGCTCTAAAATTAAGTATGCTGCTGGATGCACAACTCTGAATGTACTAAAAGCTATTGAATTATATACTTTAAATGTCTGAATTGTCATAGTATGTGAACTATACCTCAATAAAGATTTAAAAAACACACAGCACCTTAGATTGTAGTGATGGCTAGACAATCACTAAAATTTTTTTTGGAAAAATTTGCTGGAAAAAAAAAATCACTGAATTGCATACTTACGATGAGCGAATTTTATGGTATCTAAATTATACATGGATACAGCAGGAAAGTAGTTTTTAACCTGATTTGACCATTTCTTAATGATTCAGGGTCAACATTGTGACTACTAATTATCTTGCACAGAAACTGAGAAGGAATTGGAATTTCCTTGCCCTTGTAATTTGTCAGTGTGTCTTTGAGATATATACTAGTATATAGCAGGGCCCTTAGTACCTAAGGAGGTGGGTGGGGCTTAGCTCCCAGCTGCCTTGCTTCCCTCTTCTCCATCCATTTTCCCAAGATATGCTTTGCCAATGTCACGAGTCAGGTTACTCAGGTTATTTCTTCTAATTATTCAAGTGAAGTCGATGAATCCTCAAAAGATGAAATCAGCAAATGGTGCTGTCATAACTGCTTTGGCATGTTCCACTGCAGAGTTCTAGACAGGGGACCCCATACCTAGGACAGCTGCGTGATTTTGCACCTCTCCTAGAAACAATTCATCGAGGATATGGTATGTCCCACTAGCTGTCCAACCACCCGCTCTTCCCTCACTCCATTGGGTAGTTGTGGGAACTGCTCTTTCAGAATTTGAGATGAGCTAGCTTGTACCATTTGTACTTCCTGTTTGTCTCCTGTAGTCTACTGGGAAATAGAGTAAGTTGGATCCTCTTGCTATAATTTTATCCATTTAATCCAAGTTCTATAATAGCTAGTCTTTAGTGGGCATACTATACATGTGTATGTATTGAGGAAAACTTAAAGGCCTTGGTTACTCAGTATTCTATCAGATAATGAGGTCCCCTGATGGCAGCTTGAATCAGTCAATGGCCATTAATGAGCCTGTTATTCAGAGTACCATTAGGAACATGGCCAAACTTGTCTGCCTCTCCCTCTGATCTAGTGTGCCAGAGTAAACCTTCCTTTGTCAGTCATTGCCACTGGTGACAAGGCCCTCTCTGAGTCTAAAACTCCCTGTAAAGCAAAATTCCCCTCTGGTTAGCAGAATTGCTGGATGAAAAATCCAGAAATGCCAATTCGAAATGACTTCCATTATGAATAGCTTACAAACTTGCTTGCTTTTTATTGCAGCTGCTAAATCATGGCGGGGAAGGGCAAGAGAAAGAATTTCAGAAACAACTGCCTTTTATTTTTATTTGCCCATAGAGGTTTCTGTGATCTCTTTATTAGACACAATATGTGTCAGCTATTCAACTCATAAAAAAGCAGAAAAACATGCCAGGAAAGGAGAAAATTTTCTGTTTCTCCTTTCCTGTGAAAACTTTGAATGAGCTCATCTGGGTTCTCTCCTTTCAATGAAAGCTATGCTCATCCCTCAGCCCTCATCTCCTCCTCATTCTCCATTGATGATGTCAGGCAGGCCTTACAGTATCTTTTTTGTGATCTTATAAAATCAATGACAACCAAAAACATTTCCCTTCTGGCTATGACTTCATCAATGTTCCACACCTGGACAGGCTTCATCTGCATTGGTAAGTAGAGCTAAACTCCACTGATCCAGACTGAAGCAATTTACCAGGATACTACTGCTTTCCTTCAAAATGCCGCCCACACCATTAAGACTTAGAAGATTTCTGAGCAACCTGGTGGAGTGTTGGGTCTGACTAGTCAAGATGGCTCTCCAATCTTTGTGCCGATCTTTGTACACACCAGAAACTCTCCTTTACTCAGTACTGTTTTTTGCCCTGGACACAAAGTAATCAGTACCTCAAAATGTTAGGTAGGTGACGTTTTGATGATATTCTTACACTCCCTCCTCCACTCTACTGTACGTTAGTCTCATCTATATTCTGAGCAGTGAAACAGGCAGTCCATTAAGTCAAGTTAGGACAGAAAGGAATTTTGGGCCACTGAATCTACATGGCTGTAAATGTCCTAAACCATGGAGACAGGGAAACATCTCCATTCCGAGAAACACTCGCCAAGTACTCTCAAAGCTCTGAGACTTAGAAGATAAAATCAGTACATAATGGATGAGTTTGGGGAGAAGCAAAAGGCACAAAAGACAATATCTCACAGGCCCAAAGAGAGCAGAGAAAGGAAGGTTTGACTGTATTGGCATGTCTGAAACGAAATGGTGTTTACATGTTTAAATACAAATTGTGGGGAGAGTAGCAATGGCCCTACAATGCATCTGAGAGCAGAAGTGGCAACTCACTCAAGTCAGAGGATGGGGCAGAGGAGAGGTCTAGCTGTGGAGCAGGGAGAGCTCAGCAGGCCTCCCTTTCTGTGGTCTATGTGAAATATGCCTTGTCACTAGCCACCTCCCTTGCTCTGAATCCTGGCACTCCAACCACTTTTAAGAAGGCTAATTCAATCTTTCCAGTTGACACCGAGACATGGAGAGGCTGAGATACACACAGGCACTCTACAAAGGACTCTTGAAAAGAATATTCCAGACTGTAAAAATAACTTGGCTTTTGTTTGGTGCATTATTCTCACAATAATAATAATAATAGCTGATAAATATTGAATGCTTGCTATAGGCTTGGCACAGTTACAAGCATTTTACATGATGAATGCATTTAATCGCTACCAGAACCCTCCGGGTCAAGCACTGTTATTATCACCATTTTAAAATAAAGAAACTGAGTCAGAGAATATAAAGAAGTTGCTCAGGGTTATATAGCTGGGAAGTGACAGAGCCGGGATTCAAATCCAGACTATGAGGCTCCAGAGCCCGCAGGTTTAATTGCTATGCTATGCCTGCTCCTGTGAATTATTATGAACAAATTTCCCTGCATCTGGTCAAGTCAGGTGCATTGGCAAGACCAAAGTCCATACATTCCTTACAAAATCATGGGAACACACGAGCACTTTGAGTCTCAAAACAACGCCCCCCACCCCCACCCCGCCCCGCCACTGAACTAGAAGGTAAGGAAAACTCTGCAATGTCATTAAAAGCACAGAAGCACGGAGATTTACCATGAGGAACTGATTGCAAGTGAGCGGAACCAGCTCCTAAGTTCATACTCGAAAAATTTCAGTGTGAAGACTTCTAGTGAAAAATACGTGGGAGCAAAGTTGAGCTAATGTTTTACACATTTTAGAATTGCTTTCAGGATGTGTTTCATTTTAGAAAAGCTAGAGAAAAAACAGAAAACATTTATTGAGTGTGAACTATGTGCCTGGCATTGGGCTAAGTGCTTTTTCACACATGCAATCTTATTTAACATCACAACAATCCTATAAAATATTATTAATTTCATTTTTATGGATGAGAACAAAGACCCAACGAGGTTTTACACTTTGTTCGAGATCACACAGCTAATAAGCAGTATAATTGGTAATCAAACTTAGAAATGCACACCCCCCTCTCCCCAATTTGGGTTATTTTAGGTTACATGTTATACAGTGCTACGCAGGATCTTGATGTCATTTGAAGGAAATTGTAACCTCTTGATTCTCGGTAGCCATGAATGCATCTACTGCCTTCACTCGTCTGTGAACGTTAAGGGGCACAAAGCTCGGGTCTTATTTATTGCTACATGTTGGTAATACTTGGTGGAGAGTATGCTCAGAACAGTAGCTGGTGAGCCCCTTAATACTGTGAGTGTAGACATTGACACAGGGATATATGAGAATCCCAGGTAAAGACACGAACACAATCTTAAGGCAAAGTATACGACTGAGCCTTAATTTTTCGAGGCACTGTGTGGCAGATCTGCCAGCAGATGTGCACAGACCCCACCACTGCAGCACAGGATGCAGCGCCCTAAGCCTTGGGGTGGGGTCTGTGACTTACCTCACCAGGCAGCCCCTTTCCCCCCCTTCCCTGGTGCCTCTCTGGCTGCTGTCTCACTTCCCTGGCTTTGAACCTTTTGGCAGCCTCCAATAGCTCCTCTTCAAAGAACTGAAGACAGGCCTGATGTTTCAATTGCCTTGCTTAATTCTAGACAGGTTTCCATTAATCGTATTAAATGCAGGTAAACAAAGGGCATTGAGTTTGTGACAGAGCTGAATGGTATCTGGATAAATATAAACAAGAGAGGTAATCCCCTAAGAGCCACTGTTTGCCCTCAATTGGAAGGATGTCAGCAGTGCCCTTGCTAAGGGAGGCTGGAGGGTGGAAGGCAGAAGAGATTTAACAAGACTGGTGCTGAGCATCTGGACTCTGTATTAAAGAGGGGGATAAAGCTGGTGACTGGAATACATTAGGAGAAACGCAAATGTTCTATTCACAAAAAAATAGGCATTAATAATATCAGCCTTTAATCTACCCAAGGCTCCTTAGCTTGCCTTATTCCTTGTTGACTTTCATCTTCTCTGCAAAGCCTCCTGCTAAAGGGCCCTTCTCAGAGCAGCTTTAGGTCACAGGGGCAGAAATACTGTTGCTGAACAGATATGCCAGGGAGTAGCATGTGTGACTGGAAAACAGTGTGACAACATAATCCCAGCATGGACCGATGAGGTCAGTGTGGGGTGATGTTGGCTTTTCTAGCATCTACTGAATCATCTGTTGGAAGCAACAATTGAAAAGAATAAAAACAAACACATGAAACACACTGCCATGAAGACTGCCTGGCCCAGGTCTGAGAAAAAGGATCCGATTTGGGTAGGATCAGGTGGGAAATGGAGGGAACAATGAGCTGGGAGTTAGGAGACCTCAGTTTGCTTCTTCTCTCCCCCTCTCGCTGAGTGGCTGGTAGACCTCAGGTTGCCTGACCACTGAGAAATGAGGACATTGGTTCAACTGGTATGAATCTAAGGTTTTCTTTAGTTTCAAAGGCAAGGATTTGTCCTAAATAAAAGAGGTTTTATAAAAGTGCACTACTGTAAGACCACAACCTTGGAGACACTGTAATCTGAATCTTGATTTTCTTAACTCACCCTGTGTAGAATGTTTTGCATAACACTTGGGTAAAGGCAAAGCATTGGCAGGTGCATTAGAGCAAGAGGTTGAAAACAAAATAAAACAAACAGAATCAGAACACTCCTGGCTCAGACTGTGACCACAGAATTCTAATTCCCCATGGGTCTTAAGGTCTTCTTTGCAACAGGTGTAACGAGGAGAAATTGACAGGATCCCAAAAGAGCAGTAAATAATCTTAGGTCACAATTACGTTTCCCAACATGCTACTTACTTGTGCACATCTCCTTTTCTCATGTTCTTTCTGTCTGGAATATTTTCCCTATCTCTGATTATAAAAATTCCACTCATCCTAACTCTAAGACCTCCCGATGGAATGAAATGTCTTTGCACACTCTTTGGTTATCAGTTAGAGTACTTATTTCATTCTACCTCCTCCTATACATCACCTTCCTTTAATTATAATTACAGATTATAAGCTTCCTGAAGGCAGGGCATGGATCTCATTTGTCTATGTGTCCCTGGTCCTGCTTGGCACATTGGAGGCACCCACCCAATAATGGTTTCTGAACTGAACCGAACAGGGATTTCCACGTTACCTGCTAACGTTACGGCAATGGAGACAGAGTCATATCCCAAGGCGTTTGTGGCGTTACAAGTGTAGAAACCCACATCAGCTTCCACTGGTGCCAGGATCTGTAAGGAATCATCTGGTTGTAGAAGAATCCTGGAACAACAGAAAGAAACATGTAGGCCAGGTCAGTTGAGTCCTTTTTGGAAATCAATATTGGTAAAGCAGGAGGGAACCCAAGGAACATTCAGAATCCTGTTTTAACAAAATGATACTCAGGAACCCAGGCTCTCTTTCCACTGTGATTGCTGGGATTCCGAATAAGGAGGTTTTGACTGCTTATGCTGCTTGTTGACTACTTGATCTAAATGCTACCAGTGGGAGCAGACAGCACATGTGTCCTAAATACACAGAATGCACCTCAGGGGTGAGAGGAGAGGGAGAATGAATGCTGCAGATGGATCTGGGGAAGTATTAAGGAAAAGGCAGTATTATAAAGGAGGAATGGGGCTTAGTTGGATGGGAGAAATAGAGCTTCCAGATATGAAGAAAGGCATCTGTTAATATAAACAAGAGAGGTAATCCCCTAAGAGCCAAGGCTTGGAGAAGGGAGAGAGGAAGCCAAAAATCACATATCAATGAGAGGATCTTGATGTGTACATTGGAAGGCAATGATATAAGTAATTACCTCTCCATTTCAGGTAGTCTTATGTACATCTATTGTACCCATTAGTCTGCAAACATTATGGGCACAAAACTCAGATCTTACTTATTATTTTAGTTCCCACAATATTTGGCAGAGGGCCCTCTGTAGAGGAGGTGCCCAGTAGAATGAAGGCAATGCCTGCCCTTTGGGGTCATGTAGACTATTCCAGAATAATCACTAGTTCAGACTCTTTGCTTTACTTGAAAAGAATGACAAGAATCAAATTGTGGGTGCCTACCACATGGACTTCAAAACCCGTCTCCTATTTTTTCTTCTCTTGACTTAGACCACTTACAAGAACTAACTATTACATCATGGCAGTGAGGCAGATTAATGATTAAGGGTGACTTGAAGCTGATATCTTGGTGACTTGGTGAGGCTGATGATAACTGGAATGTGTTTGTGGAGGTGAGGATCCAGAGGGCAGTTGAGGAGGACACAGTGGGAAGCTCAGAGATCCAGTACTCAGACCTGGCGGGGCCTTAGGTTGATAAATCATCCAACAGCACAGAAATGGCTTAGAGTTGGATTTTGCACTATTAGAGTCAGTCATTTCTACCTCTGTGATTATTTTCAACTCCCTAGTTTCAAAAGGCTCAAAGATCTGGTTGCCTAACATATTAATATCCATTCTTAGAAGGCAAGCAGGTAGCAGGGGATGTTTTTCAGGAAAGGGAAAAAAACCCATAAAAATCTCAGGAGAGCCCTGACTGGTTTGGCTCAGTGGACAGAGCGTCGGCCTGCAGACTCAAGGGTCCCTGGTTCGATTCCAGTCAAGGGCATGTACCTTGGTTGCAGGCACATCCCCAGTGGGGGTTATGCAGGAGGCAGCTGATCGATGTTTCTCTCTCATCGATGTTTCTAACTCTCTATCCCTCTCCCTTCCTCTCTGTAAAAAATCAATAAAATATATTTTTAAAAAAATCTCAGGAGAACTCACAAGACTTGGTGATAAAATGAAGACAGGGAGTTGGCTCTCCTGCCTTAGCAACACATTCTCCCCACTTGACAACTCTTTTCTTTCTTCAGTAGTGCTCTAGACCAGTGGTTCTCAACCTGTGGGTCGCGACCCCTTTGGCGGTCGAACGACCCTTTCACAGGGGTCACCTAAGACCATCCTGCATATCAGATATTTACATTATGATTCATAACAGTAGCAACATTCCAGTTATGAAGTAGCAAGGAAAATAATTTTGTTGTTGGGTCACAGCATGAGGAACTGTATTTAAAGGGCCAGAAGGTTGAGAACTACTGCTCTACACTCTATGGCATTTACAGTTTGGCACAGCCTCTAGTGAGCTCTTAATTTTTCTGAGGTGGTTGAGGAGTCTGGCACCGAATCAGGCCCCCTCAGCACTACTTTTGGCCTTGGGCCTATTGCATTGCTTATTTATTATTATTATTTTTTTTGCATTGCTTATTCTTACCTCCTATCTCAGGGAAGGCAGGGAAGAGAAAAAGCAAGGCTTACATCAATCTCCAATCTAGTTACACATGGGCAGATACAATCAAAAACCGGGGAAAGAAATAGAAAACCTTGGATGGTTTGTGTTTGCATCAGTGCCATTCCAGACCATCACTGCGATTACTGGGGACAGTCAAGCTTTTGTGGCCTTGAACCAGAGTTGAGGGACGACAGAGGGGCCAGGAGAGACTGTGATAGCACTCATCCAGCCATTCAGTCACTCATCCATCAGCTATTAGGTGTTTTGTCTCAAATAATCACATGTTCACTGTTAGTTTATTTCAAAGGAACTAATAAGAGAAAGATGACTATACAATTTACTTATCTTTGGTAAGCCATGCAATATTTAAGTAATAATGTCACTGTGTTCTAAAGGTATCTTAAAAGATATAATAGAGTATTATTTCCAAATCTCAGATGTTCAGGCTGTTTTAGACCTGAAAAATTACAAATTGACTTTATTATTTAAAACTTTATGATGTCCCAGGAACATGTATGCCTCCATAACAATTTCCAAATGAAAATAAGGACAGCAGGTTTAGGCAAATTTAAATATAACTCACTACTCAGGATAACAGAACTTAGTAGATAATTGTTCAATTTTATCACACTCAAAAGGCATGGATTAAAATTTGTTAAATTTCCAAGTCCACCAGGACAGTTGCCTCCCTAAAACTGGCACTCTCTCTCTCCTCTACAGAAAGAGTTTTTGAACTGAACATTCAGAGCAGGTCTACCGAACTTTATTTTGGTCCTGCTATGATTTACGTAATCACCATGGGCAAATCCCTTCACCTCCCTGCATTTCAGGTTATCAATGTCTAAAACCCAGTTGAAGTATGTTTTCCTACTTAGCAGAGGGAACTGTTAAAATGAGCTTGATAAGGTACTTCCAGACCAACTTTTGGTATTTCAGTGACCCTTCCATTGATAATGTTGGACACTTTGAATGGAGGCTTAACTGTGAAGAGGGGATGAGGATGAGAAGATTTTGAGAAAGAAGCAAGAGTCATATGATATTGGCCAATTTCCCCCTAGACAACCGATTAGATCTTCATATTCACAGATCATGTTTTCCCCATAGAACAGCGGTTCTCAACCTGTGGGTCGCGATCCCTTTGGTGGTCGAATGACCCTTTCACAGGGGTCACCTAAGACCATCCTGCATATCAGATATTTACATTAAGATTCATAACAGTAGCAACATTACAGTTATGAAGTAGCAAGGAAAATAATTTTATGGTTGGGTCACACATGAGGAACTGTATTTAAAGGGCCAGAAGGTTGAGAACCACTGCTATAGAACTACTGCCCTTGCCTGATCGCATGCAGAGGATGTAAACCTCTCTTCCCCAATGGGCCTGAACCAACTATGGTTTTAGACGGGTGTTAGCTTTTGTAGCTGCATGAGTTCCTCCAGGCCCTGGTGCTACTGAGTGAGCCATAGTGTGTTCTGCCTGTCTAATGCCTGGAGAAGAATGCTCACAAAGTTGGCAAGGAGAAGGGAGGAGATCCATGACACCAGGCACAAAACCATGTGTCTTAACTAGGATGGGAACAGTGGAAATGGAAAGGAATCTGGGTCTTGAGACCAGCATTTGTATATTCTTTTATTCTGTAAACTGTCTATACAAAGATAAAAAAGCTTAAGTATCTGTCTTCATAAAAACAGTTTTAAATATTGTCTTGAGACAAAATCTACATGGGACAAAATCTAAATTTGTCATGTATTGCATATATACTTATAAATTATTTATATTCACAAAACTGAACTCTTTAGCTCAAGGGTCTGTAGTAATTTGATGGCAGAGTCAGGATTTGAAATAAGGTTTCTTGGACCAGCACTTTGCCCCCAATCTATCATGTCTTTAATATACCCATAAAGCTGGTAGACAGGGGTTTGGAAGCTGCCACTAGTGGGCGCAATACAGTGGGGCCTTGACTTACGAGTGTCCTGACTAACGAGTTTTTCGAGATATGAGCCGTCTCTCGGCCCATTTTTTGCTTTGAGTTGCGAGCTAAAATTCGGGTTATGAGCCTGCTTCAGATACCCCACTGCTAGTTGGCGCAGCGAACATCACAGTGAACGCCACAACATCAGCCCAGCATCACCTGTCTCACTTGTTCACTTTAAGATTTGACATACGAGTAATTTGAGTTACGAGCTCCGTCACGGAATGAATTAAATTCGTAAGTCAAGGCCCCACTGTAGTTCTGAAGAGAGTACCCATGCAGGGCTCTCTAGGAAACATGACAAAGCAAAGGAAAGGGCTTGTTGCGAGAGTGAGGTTTGCTGTAGGCTCTCTATCTAGCCTGGCATCTATGGAGAGAGGTTCCTGGAAAAAACATACATTTCCTTTATACTTCAGGCATCTACTCTTATTAATATAACTTAATTTGTTAGTAGCTGACTTTTGTCAGCTTGTGTTTTAAGTTTTGAGTTGGACAGGACTGTTTCAGAATGCACAGAAATGTGGTGCTGCTTTCCAAGCAAAACCAGAAAAGATTTCTCTGGGGTTGTTTTGGAATTGAAGGAATCAGAGAATGAGGGGTCATGGAATGGGGCCTAATTAAAACCTACGTAGCAAATGGTACTGTGGTCATATTAGGTATATTAATACTCGCTGCTTTCCTCCCATACCCACACCACACTTTCCTTTTGGTTTACTGAGCTAAAACTTAATGCTTCATTTCTTTGGTCATCCTTTTAACCTGAAAATGAAGGAGCCGTTTTTGCTTTTCTGGTGGCCTTTACTAGTAAGCTTCTAAGCATGACTTCTCAAACACTCTACCAATTAAATGAGGAGCTGTTGAGAGAGTACAAAGAATTGTTTTAGTTACACAGGTAAAGCCCTCATCATCCATGTGAGTAGGATATGGGCAAAGTGCCTGTGGGCCAGTCCTACCAAGTACAGGCTCCTTGAGGTGAAGTTGTTGCCTCTGCATTTGTAATGTACAATGAGAAAGTGCTCTTGTTTGAAAAGAAGGCAACTCTGAGTGTCCAAAAGAAAGTTTATAGCAATTCTGTGAGTGGAGGGGCATCGTGATGCCCTCTGAATCCTTGGTTCAACTGTGAACATCACTGTCTTGCGCGGTCCCACCTCTCATGGTGACTTCCATGACCAACCATGGAAGCTGCCTTGGAGGGGAAGCCTTCCCCACTTCACTCAAGAGACACGGAGTCATGTCCTGGTCTTGGGTAAGCCTTCCTATTCTGTGAGCCTCTAAGTCCCGTCTGCAAATGTAGAATAATACTGACCTCAGAGAGTTCTTATGAGGATCAAATAAAGGAGTGCACAGACTCATTCTTACTGTTTTCTAAGTAAAAAGGCTTAAATGTCAGATGCCTATCTAAAAAATAATATATCTTCGTGGTACAGGTGGTGGTATCCTATGTTACCATCTTGGAATTCCTCCTTGAAATTTCCAGTTGTCAGAGGAAATTTTCAAGCTCTGGACACAGAAATACCCATCTGCTGCATGGGCCATGATTTTGTACCATCTGAGGCCTCTCCCCCTAACAAGTAAGCATTCTAAAACCCATTTTAGGCCTCAATACAGGATTGGAAGCTGGAAATCATAGGGATACCCTTCTCTATAATCATCTTCTTCATCAGTTGCAACTTACTTGCCCTACATCCCAACACAAACTTATCTCTCTAGTCAAAATGGCACCGTTGACTCTCCTTGTTATTAGCTTGGGGTTGTATTCACGCTCTTTCTCCTCCTGTCTATCCTTCCACATTCTTCCATCCCTTAAGGATGAGTTCAAGTTCTACTTCCTGTGTTACCACAGCTCACCACAATCCCTCCTTTTCCTGTTCTGGCAGAGTTGTTCTGAGCTGTTCTACAGAACCCTCTCCATTCCACAATGTCTCATTTCTTCAGTTAGATTGTAAACGAAACACTCCAGGACTGGAACTATTTTGCTTCTTTCATAGTTCCCTCTTCAGTATTCAGCAAAATGCTGGCATGCTGAATAAATACTCAATGAACACTTGTTTGGTTACCTTCAGAGGAGTGGAGCTGAAAAGAATCACACTGACAATATAAGCATACTGGTTATGAGCACAGACTGAAGGGCCATAGTGGCTGAATTCCAGCCCAGCTGTACCACTTCCCAGCTGTGTAACCTTGGGCATGTCATTTACTTAAGTTCTCAATGGCACAGTTTCCTCATTTATAGAAGGTGGAAAACTATAGCACCTATCTAGGGTTGCTTGGAATATTTTACATGACTTCAGGTATTTTAAGAACACAGAAAAGTGTCTGACCTATGGTAAAAAAAAATGTGGAAGTGCAGGCTATTATTATTCTGTTGTTGATGTCATCATCAGCATTGCCATTCACCCTTCATGTCTGAGCCTATGTATTCTGGCTGTTGTGAGAAACATTTTTTTTTTAAAAAAAATATTTTTTAATGAATTTCAGAGAGGAAGGGAGAGGGAGAGAGAGAGAGAAACATTAATGATGATAGAGAATCATTGATCGGCTGCCTCCTGCACGCCCCACACTAGGGATCAAGCCCGCAATGCAGGCATGTGCCCTGACCAGGAATTGAACTGTGTCCTCTTGGTTATAGGTCAACGCTCAACCACTGAGCCTCACCAGCTGGGCAGAAACCGTTTTGACATAGGTAAATAATTGGGAAATAATTGTTCCAAGGACAAAAATGTCAATCGCAGAAATGGGCAGGGGACAAGGGGTTTGCTGTGGGAGGAGGTGAGGAGGGAGCCACGATGCATCTACCTTGGTGGTAGCACTGGGAGTGGAAAAGGGGGCAGAGGCTGGGGCCACATGGCAACTGCCTCAGTTCTATTCGTGACTCAGGAATCTCTGAATAAGGACAACTACTTTTTTCCATAACTGTATTAACACTATTAACCAAATACTGAAATCTTCAAACACAAAGAAAAAAAGCCAGAATCCTGCAATTGCAAAAATGTACATAAATAAGTGTTAAAAAATACGAGTTGGAAAAAAGTAATTTTAGAAGCAAATAAGTAAAGGGAGGCCGTGCAAAGAACATCAGCTCCAAACTCCTAGGAGGTGCTGTTGAGGACTTTTCCTTACAATGAAATGCAGATTTATTATTTTTTTTCCTGCTTAGGAATTTCTTAGTTAAGGATAGTCAAATCTACCACAGGGGGAGAGTAGGAACCAATATTTGTTAGACAAGTGTATAAGCTTTAGATAATTTTATTCTCACTATCCTGTTACTAGAGTGCCATTAGTCTCCCATTTTAGAGAGGAAGCTAAAGTCCAGAGAAGTAACTTGCTCAGCTAGTGCACAGCGTGGAACCAGGAGTGGGGAATGACCTTTGACCTTTTAAAAAAACTGACTATATCCAGGCATCCACTGGGGCCTAATAGGAAGGCATGTGGTTTGGCTTCACTTTTGGTGGGGGCCAATTTGTGCCAAGGTTTGTAGTTCCTTAGGGAAATGGACGATCACTACCAAGAATATTCTGGATTTTAAATGGCTGGAAGGCATGTGGTTTGGCCTCATTTTTGGTGGGGGGCAATTTGTGCCAAGGTTTGTAGTTACTTAGGGAAATGGACAATCACTAACAAGAATATTCTAGATTTTAAACAGCTTGAGGTTGAAGGGGAAAAAATGCTGTGAGAAGAACTCCTCTATGAGCAAGAATTTTTTCTGAAACCAGAAATTATAGTAGCCCAGAGACTTGCAAGGGAAAGTTTTCTTTTGTGCAGATATTTTGGGGAACAGATTTGAGGTTCAGGAAGAGTTTTATATCACCATTTGGCTAGGGTAACTTTTTACAACTTTTGCTGTTTTTACTGTAATAGCCAACTAAAAGTTATTTAATGCCGGAAGCTTCATGATTGGTCCAGGTGGAAGTATAGAAAATATTTTTGGAATGGGAAAGGCCACCTGACCACACATTCTTAACCCTGTCCTAATTCTGCTTGCCAAACTGTTCAGCTTCCTCCTCTTCAGAAATTCATGAAATCTTGGATTTGCTAATGTGGGTTTTTATCTGCTTACTGGGTAGTTCATTTCAAACTAAAAACCTCTGCATAAAATGACTGACTCAGGACAGGGATCATCAGACTCCAGTCAGCTGTCAGCTGTGTTTGTAAATAAAGTTTTACTGGAATGCAGCCACACCAGTTTTAGTATTTTCTCTCTCTTCCTCTTTTTAAATATATATTTTTATTGATTTCAGAGAGGAAGGGAGAGGGAGAAAGAGATAGAAACATCAATGATGAGAATCATTGACTGGCTGCCTCCTGCATGCCCCCCACTGGGGATCGAGCCCGCAGCCTGGGCATATGCCCTGACCAGGAATCGAACCAGTGACCTCCTGGTTCCTAGGTCGATGCTCTACCGCTGAGCTACACCCGGCTGGGCTCTTTCTCTTTTTAAATAATATATATTTTAATTGATTTTTAGAGAGGGAGGGAGGGGGAGAAAGAGAGAGGAAGAAACATTGATGTGAGAAAGAAACATTGACAGGTTGCCTCCCATACACACCCCAAACAGGGCTTGAACCTGCAAGCTTAGGTATATTCCCTGACCAGGAATCAAACCCGTGACCTTCCCGTGCATGGGACGAAACGCCAATCAACTGAGCCACCTGGCCAGGGCCAGTTTTAGTATTTTCTCTGGCTGCTTTTATGCTTCAGTGGCAGACCTGAGTGGTTGAGGTAGAGATAGGATGGCTAAAGAGTTTAAAATGTTTACTTTCTGGCCCTTTACAAGAAAAATGTGCTGTCCCTGACCTAGAACATGGAGGAATTTCCACTTGTGGTTTCTTTCAGTGCTTTCCTCATTTATGACAAAAATGTTGCTTTTTCGGAACACTGCCATTTGCTAGGACCATTTTTCTGGAAAGAATAAGTGAACTGCTCGGGGGACCTTTGGAGACCTACTAGGCTTTCAGAGACTAGCTAGTGCCTGACTCTGAGCTCCACCTGTGCTGCCCAATGGTCACTGATTGTCACATGTCCTTGGATGCTCTCCGCTGCCTGGTTAACCCTGGTCATTTCTGTGACCTTTGCATTCACTCTTCTCTCCTTTTTTTGCTGAAGCTTATTATTTACTGGGATGGTTCCTTTTTTCCCTGACTTGCTATTCTTACACTTTTCAGCTGGGAAAAACATTTGTCATCCCCATTTCCTTTAGTTCTATAAAGAAAACAAGCCAAACCAAATTGAAATTGGTTTCTTCTTCCTTCCCTATCTGCCCTGCCTGCAGAATTTAGAGTATCTGCAAACTTGGAACCTGCATTTCATGTGCTTATGACTTATACATCTAGCATTATTCACAACCGTGGTGCTGAAATTGACCCTGGAGGCAATTCCCATCCGATGCTCTCTTCTAGTCTGAGAAGATTCCATCTGTGGATACTCTGTGTTGCCCAAGCCTTCCAAACACTCCTTAATTCATTTCCTATTCAACACCACTTTAGAACATTGTCCAAAGCTTTCTGGAAAGTATAAGTATTTAAAACATACAGATTTCTTTCCTATCAGATCAGAAATGATAGTAAAAGAATGGTCAGGGGAATACAAGCCTCCTCTCCCGTTGCCTGGATTTAGGCTGAAAATTCTCCATTACACTGTTTTCCTAGATGCCTTTCTATTTCAACTCTTTGAACAGCTGCGTAGGTGTTCCTGTAAATAAGAATAAAGCTCCCTAGTTTGTGATGTCCTGGAAGAGAGTGTGATATATTGGCCCTCTATCCACATGACATGACCTCGATACTGACAAATGAGTACCCATGTGGCCCTGGTATTTTACAGATATTTCTGTTCTTCACACCCTTGCTCATCTGCAGGGCAAGTATGATCATGTGAACTGGAATTTGAGCCTCAGTGGCTATGATTCCAGCCTCATTGTCCTTCTACCACTGTTGACTATCCTTCGTGCTAACTGATGTACCAATTGGTGAACACAGCATGAATCGGGCAGGCCCAGAATAGAAAACACACACACATACAAAGAACAGGAAAAGGCTTAAGGGTCAAAAGGCAGAACTTTTGGGAGGAAAGGATCAATCTTCATTCAGATTTCCCTCCCAATTTGTAATTCAGTTTTTAGAGCCAATTTTGGAGGAATTTGGCTTTTCTTTTTTGTAATAAAGTCAGCAGTGTCCTTACAGGTATTGTTCCAGAGTTGGATTCAGATGTAGGAACACTGTACATTCAGGGTGGGGCAAAAGTAGGTTTACAATAATTAATATGGAAAATAAAACAAGAATTAGTAAATAATAATACAAGAACAAACTCTGTGTTTTACATACTCACAACTCTAAACCTACTTTTGCCCACCCTGTATATTTGTCTGTGCCCCTGGTATTAGATGTGGGGAAGAGTTACTTCAGAGGTCCTTGGCTAGTGTGTACTCTAACCAAATGCTAATTGGTGTTAGCTTTTGCCTTAATCTCACCTCAACATGTGGTAGAGAGTAAGATGGCCCAATACGTGTTCAGTGTTTCTACAGCGTAACTTAAAGGCAAGAAACTGTTTCATCTTGCTTGTGGTCCAGGGCTCTAAACACACACACACACTCAAACACACAGGCATAGGGCATCCACACTGTAAACATACAGAATAAGAGACACAAACACAGATCTAACAGTTATAATGTTTACAAGCGCCTATTATGTGCCTAGCACTGTGCATAGGTATAGCTGGGTATGCATATGTCAAGGTAGAGCAACAAATAGAAAAGGCTTTCCCTCAGATGTGCCAAAATAAAAACAAAAGCCTCATAGATAGAAGCCAGCTGGCAGAAGACTGAATGTTAATTTATGCTGGCCTAGCTGACCCCAATGGCTTCTTTTCAAAACAATGGCAAGTCCATGTATTCAACTGAGGTTAAAAAAATCAATAAAAAGAAATAGATCTTGGAGCCAGACTACTTTGGGTTCAAATCCCAATTCCACGACTTGTGAAGTGAATTTAACATCTCTGTGCTTCTATGTCAATACTGGTAAAATGGGGATAGTAACCTCAAAGGGTTATTGTAAGAATAAATGAATACCTGTGAAACCATGAGAACAATGCCCCGCTCAAAGCAAGTGCTCATTAAATGTTAGCAATGACTATGATGGTTTCTCCACTGGCCTGAATGCATGTGTTTCAAATTGTACAGTTGTGAGCCACAGATCCTCAGTTTCTGAATCTTCTCTAGTGGAGAACACTTTGGCCAGGCAGAGATGTTTAGCTGGGAGTGGGGATGACTCTGGAACTCCGCCATAATTGCACATTAGATACTAAAAATCCAGATTATGCAAAAGCATGCAAACTACATAGCAATTAGGAAATCTCCCTCCTAATCACAGGCATCCATCATCCCTCTGTTCATTCATTCATCAGTTTATCCTGTGTTGAGTGTCTATTATGATCTTGGAATGTCAAGAAAATAAGACTTTCTTAAACATCTGTCCTTGAGGAAGGTTAACATAATACAGAAGGTAATGTGGAAAAACATCTAGCTAATTCTAATGCACAGTGCCAGGGCTGAGACAGAGTACTACATATAGGATACTGTGTAGGTGGTGGAGGAGGTCGTCCGACCGAGCTTTCTGTAAGGAAGGGTAGGCTTAGGCAGACAAAGTGGGTCAGAAGGCCCCAGGTAACTGCATAAACAGCGAGTAATCCGGTACTACCGAAGGGCAGAGCTCAGAGGGGTGAGGTTGGGGGTATGGCAAGAGATGAAGTGAGAGAGGCAGGCAGATGTCAGGTGTTCTCTATCATCCTAAGACATTTGGAACTTATCCTCAAGTGATGGCAAGCCATTACAAGGATTTTCGAGGAAAAACTGTCCATGCTTAAAGACACTCTGGCAGTAACACATCAAATGATCTAGAGCAGGAATCAGTCAAGTTTTTCTGTGACAGGACAGAGAGTAAATACTTTAGACTTTGAGGGCCACCTACGGGGGTCTCTGTTGTACAGTATGCTTTCTGTTTGTTTTTAAAAATGTAAACACCATTATTTTAATAACACTTTAAATAACCTGGGTTCAAGTCTCAGCTCTACCACTTATTAAGTGCGAGACCTTGAGCAAGTTAACCTAACTGCTCTGGGCTCAATTTCAATGGTTCTTTTAATAACTGTTTTAAAGCCATTTTTAATAACCCTTTAAAATATGTAAAAGCACTAACTTTAGTTTACCAATCCTGGCCCACAGAAGTCAAGTATAGAGCCAGGAGGCTGTTACAATCATCTAGAGCTGACAAAGGTAAACCAAAGTAGGGGCAGTGAGGATAGAGAAGAGCTCAGGGAAAAAGGAACTACAGAGAAGCTAGAACAGCCCAGAAATATTGTGGCTCAGGAAGCTGGATGGATGGTGTTTACTTTACTGAGCTAGGGTTTCAGGAGTTTAGTTTTAGATAGATGGAGTTGACCTATGTGTGGAGCATATGGGTTGGGATGTCCAGTCAATAGTTTTGCATATGAACTTCCCTGTGCCTTAATTTCCTGACCTGAAAATAGGGCAAATTATAATATATCCACCTAGTATGGTTATTATAAAAATTGAGTTAATATAGCTAGAGAAGTTTTTAAAAATTCCTGGTATATGGTGAGTGCCATGTAAACATTTAATTAACTCACTCCTAATGCCTTGGCAGGGCCAGACCAAATGATTTTGCGGGCCTTATACGGCCTGCTGCCTGGACATTCCCCACCCCTGTAATCTAAGCCATCAAGTTTGTGGTCATTTGTTACAGCAGCCCTAGGAAACTAAAACAATAGGCATAGACAAAGAACAGACAACTCACAGAAGAAATAACAGTCAAGGAATATATACGTGTAAGATGTTTAACCTCACAGAAATGTAAATTAAAACAGAATGAGATCTTTTCTGCCTGATGGATTGGCAGTTATTTTAAAGATAAATAGCATATAGAGTTGGCAAGAGTTTAGGCAGATTCTCTATAAGTAAAAGTATCAACAGGAACTTTTCAAGACAGTTGATTAATTTGGAAATATCTGTCAAAATGTTAAATATGCAGTCTTTAGCCAAGAAATTTCATGCCTAGAAATTTAATATACAGAAATATTAACACAAGTTCAAAGTAATTGGCTACTATGATTTTTTTACAGTATTCTTCTAGTGCAAATGTTCATTAATAGGGGATCAGTTAAATAAATTGTGATACAATAAAATACTATGTAACCATTAAATATAATCTGATAGATCTATATGTACTAACAGGTAAGGAAATTCAAAATACCCAAAGTTTTTTTTTAAAAAAAAGCAAGCCGTAACCGATTTGGCTCAGTGGATAGAGCATCAGCCTGCAGACTCAAGGGTCCCAAGTTCGATTCTGGTCAAGGGCATGCACCTTGGTTGTGGGCACATACCCAGTAGGGAATGTGCAGGAGGCAGCTGATCAATGATTCTCTCTCATCGATGTTTCTAACTCTCTATTCCTCTCCCTTCCTCTCTGTAAAAAAGAAAGCAAGATACAGAACAGAACATTATCATTTATGTGAAATTTACATATCTCTCTATATAAAATCGTAATATGCACATAGACAGAACAGTGGAACAACTGAACAACCAAAAAACCAGTCGCTATGACATGCACTGAGCACCAGGGGGCACGCGTGGAAAAAAATAGTTTTGCATATGAGTCTGGGGCTAGGTATATGAGAATCATTGCACACGGGGGGATGTTTGGGACACAGCAATACTTAGTGTTTATAGAGGGAGACTCCAAGGAAGGAAGATAACAGTTGGGTACAGGAAGAGAAATTCACAAAGACAACTGAGGAGGAATAACAGGAGATGCAGGGAGCAAACCAAGCATGCGCGGCTTCTGAAGTGGCCAGAACTTGTTTTAGGAAGAAGTGCTTAGCCTGTATCCAGTGTGCAGTGGCACACTGCCTGAACATCGCTGTTCTGGCATATAAGTTAGCTACGTTAGGGCTAAAAGAATAATGTTTCAAAAGACTTGGGCACCATTAATGCACCAGGTCCATGAGAGAGGCTAGAAAACTTCTCTTCCGATGGGTGACTACCAACTCTTTTAAAATAACGAGTAGCAAGTGCATAATTCTACTCTGAGGTTCACCTCCCTCCCTTTCTCTCTCTCAGCACTTCTTAAAGGTGACCCTTGAACCTCAGGTCTCAGTATTACCTGCCATGCTTGTTAAAATGCAAATTATGGGGCCCTGCTGTTGAAAGAATATCTGGGATAGGGTGGAACCATGCAGGAGTGAGCATTTCTAACAAGTTCCTGCTAATATTATGCACATTGATTTTGAGAACCCCTCCCATACCCACTTTTTAAAAGTTTAGAAATCTGCCCTAGCTGGTTTGGCTCAGTGGATAGAGCATCGACCTGCGGACTGAAGGGTCCCGGGTTCAATTCCAGTCAAAGGCACATGCCCGAGTTGCAGGCTCGATCCCCAATTCAGGGCATGCAGGAGGCAGCCAATCAATGATTCTATTTTTAAAAAAGTTTAGAAATCTGAAGAGAAGTATTCTGCCTACTGGAGTTTAATACAAACTTGGAGACTAAGTTATTTTATCCTATACCAGCATTTGTGTGTTTCTTAGTTTCTGAAGGGCAGTCACCTTGCCTTATTTATCATCTCACTGTCTGATGCCTATCACTGTACTTAATGCCCAACAGATATTTGTGGAGTTAAGGGGATGAGTGCAAAGGGCCCTTACAAGTCCCTCCCCCCACCCCAGCTTCCACTACTGTTCCTCTGCTGGGGACCAAGCCCACAACCCTGGCCAGGAATCATGGGAGGATGCCCAACCAACTGAGCCACACCAGCCAGGGCCAATTAGGTTATTTTATTTCCTTGTCTAATAGCCTCCAAAATGCCCCTGAGGTACTCAGACTAAATCCTAAATGCTACCTTGACCTGTCTTGCTGGCTCAGGCTGTTTGAAGTGTCCTTGAATACACTGCAGAGTTCTACAGACCAACAGCCAGCTGAATCTTGCAGACTCTTTCAGGAAGACGGATTTGGGCACTAAGCAAAAACAGACTCACTGAACTACAAACTGGGCATTTCAGCACGTCTCCATTTGAAAACAAATGAGCATTTCTGAACCGCTACCGAGCGCAGTAATGATGACAAGCAATGAAACCCAACACAAAAGAGGTCACCAACAGCCCATAGCAAGCAGTCCCAGTGGCAGCTCCATGCCTCCTGCCTGCTCTGGGCAGATACATTCACTTTCTTTTCTCAGAAGAACTTGGGAAACTGTACAGAAACGAACTCCAGCCATATTTCTTACTTGCCATTTAAGTACATTGGAAAACTTATGAGGTCAAAGATCAGAAACTGAAATCTCTCGTTTTTCCCACCTCATGCCATTCACCTGCATTAACAAACTCTGTCAAGCCTAAATCTAGAAAAAAATCTTGCCAGTGGCAAAAACTGTAAGACTATTTGCCCAGGTCCCTCATGTGCTTTCCCTCTTAATGCTACTCCCCACGCGCACCAAGGTTCTGGTGACTGAAGACACAGAACCTGCCCTCTTCTGTCCCAGCCCTCACACCTTTGGTATCGTTAGCACCTGGCCGCCATGTGTCTTTTCCTAGCAAAATACTGATGAAACTTTTAAAATCTGAAAGCCATTACGGATAAACTCTCAATGCCCATTAAAGTAAAAATTAAAAGACGAAAGTGGTGTTTCTAAGTCGTATTTCAAGAATTATTGGTATTCCTGAGATTACTGGGCCAAAAAATCGTTCATTGATCAAAGGAGTACTTGGAAAACACTCATATACTATATTGTCTACTTGGAAAGTCACAACACACGCTGGAGTGCTTAAAGGATTTAAAAAGGAGGCGAAACCAAAATAATTTTCAATTGGGGGATAGTTAAATGCATTCAAGAACAGTAATCAGCTGTTTAAAAAAGATGATATAAATTTCTACACACTATTCTGAAATGTCTCCTAGACATGCTGCTGAATAAAAATTAAATCAAAATTCTAAACATGAATAATAGTCCATTAAAAACCCCCAAGTTCTGTGTGTGTATGTTTTATATGCAATACAATAAAATATATATAAATTCCAAAAGGATGTATACCAAATTATTAAGAATGACAGCCCCCCAGGAATAGGGCTAGGGGGCAGAGGGAGACTTATAGATTTAGGTATTATTTGAATTGTTTTATAGCCCCTTTATTACTTTTATAATAAAAAACAAGCACTATATTAAAAAAGAGAAGTAAAAATCGAGCAGTAAATACATCTGTTTAGCTTTAAGTGAGCACGTCCCAACTCATGTGATCAAGGAACCCGTTTTGTGGAGCGCGCAGAAACAACTTGTGCAACAAATTTTTAAGTTACTGCACCCAAGGCTCTCCCCACTCCCTGCTAGCATATGGGTTTTCACCTTCTGTGACCTTCCGTAAATGAGTGAAGGAGATAGAAGGGACTTCAGAGGTGGTCATAGACACTCCCCTCACTTTTGCAATGAAGGGGCTAAGGCAGTGGTCGGCAAACTGCGGCCCCTTGAGTGTGGCTCTTCCACAAAATACCACGTGCAGGAGCGCACATACAGTGCGATTGAAACTTCGTGGCCACACTCAAGGGGCCAAAGAGCCGCATGTGGCTCGCGAGCCACAGTTTGCCGACCACTGGGCTAAGGTAATGAAGAGAAGGGCCTTGGCCTGAATCCCCCAATCCTCACCTGGGTCCTTACACATCTTTCGTGTAATCACCAGGTGAATCAGATGGGCCATGAACTTTGAATTTCATTAAAAAAGTCATTAAATTTTTAAAAAATCATTAAAAAAACCTCCAGGACTCAAGAAAATTGTCAGGACCTTTGAGTAAGCCCTGGCCTCAACGTGCTCCCTGCAGTTCCAGGCACAGTGCAGGGGAGTCCTAAGGACCCCTCCTTCTTCCCAACGGCCTATCTGGTTCTACAGCTTTTTAGGAGGAGGCAAGTGCCGTTGAAAGGAAGGGACCCTAGTCCTGGCTGGTTTGGCTCAGTGGATAGAGTGTCGGCCTGCAGACTAAAGGTTCAATTATGGTGAAGGGCACATGCCTGGGTTGTGGGCTCAATCCCCAGTGGGGGGCATGCAGAACACAGCCAATCAATGGTTCTCTCTCATCATTGATATTTCTATCTTCCTCTCCCTCTCCCTTCCTCTCTGAAATCAACAAAATATATTTAAAAAACAAAAACAAAGGAAGGGACCTTGGAAACAGCTGGTAGAAAACAGCAAGGGTCTTGCAGCAACTTGGGATTCCGATGAAGATACATAGAAGCACAAATGTCCTCATTCCCTCAAACAGCATGGGGTTGAGCTGGGCAGGACTGGCTTTGAATCTGATCTCTTGATTCTGCCTTTTATGCACTAACATTAAGTTCCTTAACTGGGCGCCTCAGTTTCCTCATCGCTGAAATGGGGACAATAGCTTGTACGTCACACCTTGTGGTAGATATTAACTAAGACGAGGGCTAGGAAGGTTGCTAGCATATGGGGCACAGCGTATGTAGTCAAGAAATGTGACTTCCCACCTTTTCCCTCACACAGCCAGCCGCTGCTCCATTCAGTCCTTACGCTACCAATCCTGGGCGACAGGCCCAGGGGCTCTGCATAAAATGTACCTACACTCGAGGAAATGGCTGTCTGGTGGAGGAGACAACATGATTTGGGCACAGTGGGTATGGCAGGTGCACTGACAGAGGTGAGTTCCACTGTACCACCCACCTGAGCACCAGGGCACCATCAGCCTGGGGGCCTGACACTGGAGCTGCCTCTCAGTGTCCCAGTGACCTCAAGGGATTCACTACAGCTTTGGTGTGACCCACAGATTTGTTGTAAACATCGCCTGGATCATAGCAGTTAAGCTGATCAAGGGAAGTATGAGCTGGGGAAGACCACACTGCAAATAAGTGGAGAGGTTAGGAGCAGAGGATCTCAAGCCCACATTCAAACCCTTCCTCAGTGTTTTTTTATTTCTTAAAATTAAACAAAATAATGCCTTTGAAACACTGAGCACAGTGGTCTGGTATATAGTAAGAGCACACAGGGAAACAGAACTGTTATTGAAGCTATTTGGTATGGAAGTACTAAGGCTGAGAGGCAATGTTATTGATCATTTAAAGGCACAAAAATATGTGGGCAGGGTGGACAATGTTACTTTTGTTCACCAAATCACAGAAGAGTGGACAGAACTACTCTTTAGAATCATAGGAACTTGGTATCAAATCCTTGGTCTGGCTCTTACTAACGTGATGTTGGGTGAGTTGCTGAACCTTGATATTCTATGCAGAACTAGAGGATAATGTCAATCTTGTGGACCATTAGAATAACAAATGCAGTTACATAGAAATAAACCTGGCACACCGCCTGGCACAATAAATACATCCTGGTTTCTTTCCTTCCTTTCCCAAAGCTAGCAAACCAGAGAGGAGGGGTAGCCAAACAAGAGGTTTAGAAGTATATTTGATGAAAAGAGCATTTCCCATGGATTCAGAGATGATAAAAAGTTAAAATGAGGATTCTGGACTAGAGGACCTTAAAGGTTCCTCTCCCATACATCGTCTATGATTCTTCAAGTGACAATGTTATTTTTGCGACATATCTTAGCTCTATCACCTAATAAATATGATCATGTGTCCTCTTCTGTAAAATGTGGATAAAAAACTGTGCCCACTTCTCAGGACTACTGTTGAAATTTAGTGAGATAAAGCCCATAAAGTATTTATACTTGCCTGGCAGATAGCCACTACTTATTAATGCTGCTATCATTGCTATTGTCAGGGCCACTATAAAGATTAAAAGAGACAATGCATACAGAAGTCACGTGACAGTACTTGGCACATAGGTGGTGTACAAAATATACATATATTTTTTAGCTTTCCCCCTTTTAAAAAAATATATTTTTTTTATTGATTTCAGAGAGGAAAGGAGAGGGAGAGAGAGACAGAAACATCAATCATTGATTGGCTACCTCCTGCATGCCCCTCCCCCCCCCCCCCCCCCCCGGCCCCCTGGGGATTGAGCCAGAAACTAAGGCATATACCCTGACTGGGAATCAAACCGTGACCTCTTGGTTCACAGGTTGACGCTCAATCACTGAGGCACACAGCTGGGCATTGTTGCTTCTAATACCCGTCTTGATTTTACATTACTAATGGCTATGGCCCAAACCAGTAATACATGCTGTCATTCCAGCAATGACACATCCAAACAGAGCCACCAAGAGATATTAGGATAATTATTCACAGTTTTCCACAGTTTTCACCAGGGATAAAAGCTCTCTGGAACAAACAGCCATGTCCAGCCCCGAAAGAGGCCAGGCTCGGACACGAGGAGCAGCAGGTGCATCTGCACTCTCTCCCCAGCCCTGGGAGCTACACACGTGGAGTCAATGTCTGGGAGGTTAATAGTTCATCTCACAAAGACCTAATGCCATAAATAATGCCTTGTCCTGAAACCACCGCTTTCTGTCCAAAGTTCAAAGCTCTCCAGTGAGTATCTCATTAACTGTTGGGATCCTCTGGGGATCCGGGTGGAGAGGCATTGCTGCTATTACCTTATAAAGATGAGAGCGTACAGTTTAGAGAAATTAAATGCCGTGTCTTTGCTCCAACAGTCCATCAGTGCTGACAGAGGGCCCGGTACCCTGGGTGCGACCCCTGAGCCAGGGCTTTAAGTCCCACCCTCGGAAGCACCTTGAAAGAGCGAACCGGGGGCCTTGGAAAGATGTGGCCCTTTGCCCCCCTCCCTCCCTAGACCAGGAAAGGGCAAGGCTCACCTGTCACTGAACTGAACTTCCTCGCCGTTCCTGGCCCAGCTGATGGTGGGCCGAGGGTTGCCCACAGCCTCGCAGTGCAGAAGCACACTCAGGGTCCCGCTGGCCAGGGCCACCGTCTGCCCAAGGTGGGTGACCACTTCGGAGGCGGAGAGCTGCTGGGCGGCCGAGATCTTCCGCAGGATGGTGGGCTTGCGGTGCGGCCGGCGGGAGCCACCGGCTGCCTCTCCGGAGGAGGAGGCGGCGGCGCGGAGCAAGCTGCTGAAGCTGGACACGGCCTTGCGAGGCGGGATGGCCACGGGGGGAATCCGCTGCTCGGACGGCTTGAGGAGGGCGTCCCGGTGCTCCCCGTGGCTGCGGAAGATGTCCTGGGCCAGCTGGGCCACCAGGTGCTTGCTGTAGACGTCGCGCAGCTCCTCGGGCTGCTGGGACAGGTTCCGCAGGATGTCGTCCAGGCGCTGCTGCTCGGCCACGATGGTGAAGGGCAGGTGCAGGAGCGCCTGCTCGGCGTTCGGGTCCTCCTCGGAGGACGCGTTCCTTTCCGCCGAGTCCTGCGCCTCCCACGCGGCCAGCAGCTCGCCGGGCCAGCCGCCCTGCTCCAGCAGCCGGGACACCAGCTCATCGTAGCGGCTGCCCGCGTCCGCCGCGGCCAGGCCCCGCTTCTCGGCCTTGCTGCCGTTGGAGAAGATCCCGTTCTGGTGCTTGTGGGTCTGCAGGGCCTCCTTGGGGTGGGCCTTCCTCACCCGGGGGGCCTCTTCCTCGCTCCTCGGGCTCCCGGGCCTGGCCACGAGCTTCTGGTTGCCTCCGATGAGCTTAATCCCGAACTGCTCGCGGGCCGGGCCGGCGGAGCAGGTGTAGATGCCGGCATCGGCGGGCTTGAGGCGGTGGATCTTTAAGTAGCCGAAAGGGGCCACGGTGACGTGGGCGGAGCTGATGAGGTGCTGGCCGTCCTTCTCCCAGGTGATGAGCGGCTTGCGGAAGCGCCGCGTGGGGCACCGCAGCACCACGGTGGTCTTGGGGAGCAGGTACGCGAACCCGCCCACCACGAAGTGCAGCTTCCTCTGCCTGCGGGTCTGGATGTATACCTTCCTGGCCGCCTCAATGTGCGGGCTGTGCTTTGTGGATGGCCTCCCGGGCCCTGGAAGGAAAGGGAACAGACAGACGACGGACAAATGGAGAGCGGAGAGACGCGAGAGTGAGATGCGGGGACAAGCCAGAGGGGGAAAAAGAGAGTGGGAAGGGAAGAGAAAAAGAAAGGAAGGGACAAAAGAGAGAAGGGGTGGTGAAGAAAGCGCTTCAGAGTTGCCTTCTGTTTAACTGGAGGAACTGGCTACCAGCTGTGCCTCATCATGAGCTCAGTGGGGCTCTCGCCCTGCTGGGTCTTTCTGTCCCTAGAGTAGTGGTTCTCAACCTTGGCTGCACATTAGAATCGCCTGGGAATCTTTTTAAGATCCTGATTTCTGGGCCTCATCCTCTGGAAAGTCTGTTTCTTTGTTACTAATGTTGTGGCCCCACCCCATAACAAAGACACAGAATTTCCGGAGGATGAGGCCCAGAAATCAGGATTGTATAAAGATTCCCAGGTGATTCTAATGTGCAGCCAAGGTGGAGAACCACTGCCCTAGAGGCTGGGATGCAAGGTTCTGGATGCAGGGGGTTCCACGGGGAAGCAGCTCCTCTCATTAAAAGGACTTAGAAATGAGCATCATTGAAAAGAGGCAGAGAACAAAGGGAAGGGGAATGTCCCCCTCCCACGTTTATCCTTTGCACCCCGCAGAGCACCAGAACACTTGCGGCCCCGGGGGGGGGGGGGGGGGGGGGGGGCGGGGGGGGGGGGAAGCTCAGAAGTGTTCCAACTCTAGGGATTAATATTAAAGAGAACAAATCTGTTCCGAGTATTTTAAAACCCCAGAGAGGATAACATGAGCCTTCATTAGTAGCAGGCTGCCTCCAGCTTCCAGATCGCCTTATGTCCGAGAGTGAACTTTGCTCTCCCCCTTGCAAACTGTTTTTCCAGGAGAGAAGAGAATCTCACCTGGTCACCAGTAATTAAGATTCCTTTTCCATCTCCAGCTGAGCTCCCCAGTCTGCTGCCCTCCAGGGCCCAACAATCTCCCACCGGCCTGGGCTTAGGGAAGGTGACTGTGTGCTTTCACGTGGGTTTCATCTCCCCATCCCCAGAGCTCTGAGGTACTCACTTGCACAGATTGCCAGCATACAGGGCCTGATTGAGGACGAGAACGGCAGGGGAGGGCACAGGGAGGAATTGACAATAGCCGAGACCCCGGTTTTCAGCACCTTCCTGCAAATGGCACTCCGCGTCTGGGTGCCCTCGCCGCAGCTCGTGGAACACTGATGGGAGAAAAAGGCCAAATGCGTGTAAATGTAGGGAACGATAGGCAAATGGGCTTTTGTATGAGTTCTCAAACTCACCAACACATGAGAAAAGTTATTTGAAATCTGCAATAGTCGCTGAGAGAGAGGGGGGGGGGGGGGATATTACTCGACAACGTGTGAAGACATGTCCATATTGCAGCCACATAACATTTTCTACTGTAAGGTTTCCTGTAGACATTTCATCTGTTTTGGTATGTGGCCTGGGCTTTAGAGTTACAGAGTTAGAGTCCACTGTTCAAATCCATCTTAGTTTTTCACTACTTGGCAAGTGACTTAAACTGTCTGAGGCTATTGCCACTTCTTGTGCTTATTTTGCAAGGTTGGGCATTAAATGAGGTAATATATTTCAAATGTCATACACAGAACTGGCATTCAATGCTAATTCCTTTCTCCTTTCTTCACAAATAAGTTAAAATATTTTAATGTCAAGCATCAGATAATTGTTATATATCTACATCATTTGAGGTGAGGTGCTAGATACTATAGAAAAAAGTTGTGCAAGATAGTTCCTAATGTCAAGGCGCTGTCATCAAATGAAGGAAAAAACACAAATACATTAATAAAATGAAATAATACTTTAGGGAAAGAAATCAAAAGCACATTGAGATACCACTTCATATTCATTAGAATAGCCATCATAAAAAGGACAGGTAATAATAAGTATTGGTGAGGATGTGGAAAAATTAGAGCCTTCATAGATTGCTAGTAGGAACATAAAATAGCATAGCCCTCTTGGTAAACAGTGTAATAGTTTTCTTTAAAAAAATTTTTTTAAATAGTTTCTTAAAAAGTTAAATATAAATTTACCATGAAACCCAGCAATTTTACTCTTAGGTATCTATCTAAGAGAAATGAAAACATATAAGACTTGTATGTTAATATTCATAACAACATATTCATAACAGACAAAAAGGGAAACTCAAATGTCCATTAATTGGGAGATGGATAAACAAAATGTGGTATATCTATAAAATGGAATATTATGCTATCATAAACAGGAATTTAGTTCTATGTGCTACAACATGAATAAACCTTGAAAACATGCTAAATTAAAATTTATAGTATTCAAATTATACTTCAGTTAAGCTGTTTAAAGAGTCAAATAGTAATAAAAATTTTAGTAAAAATACAAAACTAGAAGACAAATGAAGTATTATAAAATTAATTCTAACAATTGTTGAATGCTTATGGTACACTGGGGATTTCCTGACCTAGGTCTTGAACATGGGTGGATCTGGACAGGTGTAGAGAACCAGGGATAAGCATGGGAGACAGGGAAATAACCAGATCAAAGGTAGAACCGTTCAGTGCAGAAGTCCAAGGCAGGTTTGGGGGCAGAACTCAACCTCTTTTGAGCAGAAGGATCCTATCGAGAGCGTCAGGAGTTCAAGAGGCCAGACGTTGGAGACTTAATTTTTCAGACAGGAGGTTTGGAATTGGTCCATAAAGCAAAGAGGAGCCATTGAAGGGAGGAGTGAAATGATGAAAGAGGTGTTTTGAGAAGGTTAATCTGGCAACAGTGTCCGGGAGGGATGGGAGTAGGAGATGGATGGCAGGTAGGGCTATCAGTTAAGGAGGCTGCCACAGTAGTCCAGGCTTGAGATGATAAAGGCCTGAACTAGGGTCATGGCAGTGTGCCATGGTAACTTAAAAAGTGACAGTAAAAGCCAAAATATATTATCTTATCTTTTCAAGTATTATATGCTAGCCCATTGAAATAAACTATTCCACGCAAAGTTCTATGATCTACACTACTCTGAGAGACATTTAAGATGCAAAAATGGGGATGAGAGTCAAACCTATTGATTTTGTTCCCCGATGATTATAGATTCCAGATTCCACTCATCCCTTATTTTATTGTAAATGACAGCACCAAATCCAGGGGTCAGGTAGAATAGAGGTAAGGAGCCTGGAAAATTTGAAAGCATGGTCATTTTAGTGCTGCTTAGTAGAAAAATAGACTGCATGTCAGACGATTAATTTATGATATTGGTCAAGTCTAATTCTTTCTCTAGGCTCAATTTCCACATTGCTAAAATACGGAAACTAAGCTAGAGCAGGGAGTTTCAAACTGTGTTCTATAACTATGTTAAGTAAGTGATTTAGGGGCTTCTCATATGAACTGGAGACCCAACCATTGGAAATCTGGGACCACTACCCACACTTCAACCAAAATAGCTCTGACTTGATCTGTTTTAGATTTCTGGTTTCATAGTAACATTTCAATTTAAAAAGTTTCAATTTAAATAGTGCTGTGATTTTAATTTTTAAAAGAACAACTAGGCTATAGGTTCTAAGTTCCCTCTAGCTTCAAAATATACTACTCTGACTTTAATTTCTTTTATATTTTTTTTGAGGGGGCGGGGAACAACTTCCCTAAAAATATGATTTAAAAATATTTGCTAGCTAACTCTTTCAGGAGATGGAACAGTTTCTTTTACACAAAAGAGGTAAGGCCTTTTGAGGGTCTTATTCTCAGAGAAGAATCTGAGAGTAATTTTATTTAAGGTGTCTAAACATTTGGCTTAATTCTGTCTCTGAGGGATTCTGTGAAGTAACCAGGAGAGTGAGGCAGATAGTGGAGGATAAAGACACTCGTAGATCATCCAGGTCTTCCTTTCTCCAAGGGGCCTGTGCGGTGTATGTGTGGAATGCGGGTCTCATCTCAGCCATGGGGCCCAGAGAAGGGCTGTTGGGATGACAGGGCCAACTGGAGCCTCTGTGAACACCTCCAGGGGCACTTTTGTATGGCACCAGTGTGAGTTTCATCTCCTTGCGTCGGTGATCACTTCCCACCATTCTCAGCCCCTCCCCAATGTTTGGAATTTCGATTCACCAACCCAGATAACTCAGAATCTAATAACATCCCTTCGATAATCACAAATGATTCATAGTTCCCACAATGCAACTTCCTCCTCCTAGGAAGACTGACAAGGGCTGGAGAGGTCTATGCCATGACCCCTGTTCTAGCCAGTCAAGGTGAGTCCTTTCTTTTATTACCTCTCTTCCTGACAATGGGCAGGGATGGGAGAGAATCGTAGCAATGACTATGGTTAACTTTTACTAGGCACAAAACACTTTATATGCATCATTTAGTTTAAGCCTCCTGATAATCACAAAGGTGGACACTATGATTATCTCCAATATTTAGATAAGTGAACTAAGGCCAAGAAAGGTTAAGTAGCCCAAGGATATTAGAGCCTTCATACATTGCTGGTGGGAATGTAAAATACAACCAATAAGTAGTAGGGGCAGCATTAGAACCTAAGTTTGCCTCAACTCTTCACCACACATGACACTGTTGTAAAGGTCTGCTCTACTTAGTGGTTCCCATGGGACCTCAATTCAGCAGTCTTCTTTCCTGAGTGCCTGATCACAAGGGTTCCTCCTTCAAATCTGCAGGCCAAAAAGGACATGTTCTGTATTCTGTGTCCCATATGCTCAGGGACTACAAAGTCCAGGAACATGGGAGGACAATTATAATCACACAGTCAGCATTCCATTCATGGCAGGCTATCACCCACGGACGTAGGAGAGCAATACCTTTTGCAGTACACCCTGGGAGGAGGTCTTCATCTGCAGCCACGTACTTGGCAAATGCATCAGGGCTCTTTCCTGCCCTGCTATATTTATTATGACTTTTTTTCATATATAATACCATACCCCAAATCATCGTTCCATGGGAAAATTTTCACTATCATACTCATGTAGGCGCGCGCGCACACACACACACACACACACACACGAATATACACATTCTCATTCTACACACTTTTTTTCCTTTATTCTGTTTTTAAAATATGACATTTTATTGTTCTAAAGACATTTGGGGTGAGAAACCACCAGAAGGCAATTTTACTGCTAAATTATAAAACCTATGATAATGTAGGCTAACTCTCAATTGCAATGTCCTTAGCAGGCCTCCTCTGATGGAACGCTATATGGGTTGATAAAAGGTGGGATGAGAATTCTAAGAATCTATGTTGATAGAGCTGGCATCTTAATTTTCAGAGGCAGCTTCCCCCGCGGTGGAAGCAAGTGCCCTGTGGTGTATTTCAGCCAGCACAGCTCCACCCTGTGATGTGTATATCAAGCAAAGAAGGCAAAGGAGTCAGCAAAGCCAATTCAAATGCTGCCCTATGCAAAAAAAAAAAAAAGTGGAGAGGGCCTTGAATCTGGTTTTGACACTTCACTTCAGGCCTAGTGATTCTGTTCTTGGCTAAATTTGCTTGAGGGGCAACAATTTGGGGGAGAAGGGGGTTCTCTATGGAAGACACACAAGCCTGTTGTAGGCAATTGAGAAAGATGCGGGGGCTGAACACAAATCAGTTGAAGCTGGGTTTAAATGAATGAATTGACGCTAGTGTTAGAATAGGAATTATTTAGACAAATAGATTAGTTGGGGACATATCCCTAACTTTTGAGGCAAGTCAGTAATGGTGAAGGCTGTTGCAATCATCTCCCTAAAAGCAAGAGGGGAAATCGAGTTATCTTGCTGGAAAGTTGTTGAAGTTTTGGAGCCAGGAACCTGACAGGAAAGAGGCAAGATTTCCTTGGCCTTCTTTTCCTGATAAGTCATGTTCCTGATTGTCTAGTAACGTGGAAGAGAAGAACTTGAGAGGCTTCGCCCTTCCTAAGTAGAGACTAGAAACATCCTGGAGTAGGAGGTGCAGGGAGGTCAGGAAGACACGTTTGGAGATAGAGGGAGAAGCAGACTATGTTCTGAGAAGAATCCTGGGCCCAAATAGCATGAGTGAGGCCTGGTTTTGCTCCATGAGGAACTTGTTTATAATTGCATGCTTCAGATTGCTGAATAAGGGCTGGCGGCTTTAACTCATGTCCCTGTAGACTAGTTAAAAGTTAGTCACACAGGATGGTGTAAGTGGTTACAATAATACTGCTCCATAATGTTAGGAGGATTATTTTGCTCTGTTCTCGCCTTCTATATGTATCTACTTGGGGTGCCTTCTTTTCCTCCTTATTTATGCCTCTTTCATCATCTCCTTCTACCACACGTACCTCTGACCAGTCAGAGAGGAGCCACTCGCTGGGACAGTCCTCTTTCTTGCAGGCTTGCTGGGCGGCCAGTTTTGAGGCTGAACAGAAGGTCTCAGGAAGCTCCAGGAAGCTGCCATCGGCCATGCGCTGCTTGCAAAGCACCTCACGCCTCTGGACGCCCCCTCCACAGGTCCTGGAGCACTGGGCAGGGAAGGAAAGTCAACCCAACATAAGGAAGTGGCGGGTCTGAGTGCCCAGTTTGGCCTTGGCCTTGGCCGAGTAAAGAGCGAAAAAAGAAAAAACAGGAAAAGAAGAAAAACCAGAAACCAGCCCAAAGGATTTCGCTTCCTCTCCGTGAAATACATTTTAGAGCAAGAGCTACACCCTCCACTCTTAATCTCAAGTATTTAACTAGAGCGCCAAGGAATTTGAAGAGCATTTAAATCTTAGAAAGTTGCATTTAAAGGATGATTTGCAGCCACCCAAGACAACTGGTTTAAAAGGTTAGTATAATGGAGTGTTAAGCATATTTACGATCCAGTGAAAATAATCTGTGCTGCTTCCTGAAAGAATAAGAGCTCCGCCTGCCATCGGTGTAAATCTGGAGGAACTAATCTGCAGAGAAGGCAGCCCTTTCTGAGTGTGTGCACCCACGCTACCACATCGGAGGGGCGTTAAACGCGAGGCCTGGTTTGCTGAACTCCCCGGGAACACTTTTCTTGTTGGAGTTGTGATTTCTTAGGGCAGTGGGAGCAAGAGCCACTGATATTTGGGATACAAGAAAAACAGCCTTATTTCAGTGGTTTTCAGCAGGACCCCAAACACACTGTCTACATGTAACTCATAGTTATAATCCACTTGCATGAGGGAGAGAGGACCCCAGCGGCATAGTGTTGGCTGTTATTGCAAGTATTTGCCCTTCCCTGACAATAGCAAAGGGGCCTCCAATTTGTAGCTGGACACATGACGTTTCAGCCTACAGAATAGATGTGGCCACCTCCCCTGAAGGTAGAAATGGCCAGGTGACCAGGTGCTGCCCCTGCTCCGGCAGTGGCCACTTAGAACTTGGGGTCTGTGCTCAGTGCACTGAATTCAGAACTGCAAGGGACATTTGTGTCCCCAGATGAAGGTAGGGTGTGTGGTGAGACATGTCCTTGAGTATAATTAGCAGGCTGTGTGGCCCAGCTGCCATCCATTCCTCAGTGGTCCCAACCTTAGATACTTTTTTAAATTGCCTGGGGTTGTTTTTTTTTCTTCTTTTTATAAAGTACTGAGGCCTTACATTTAATCAGAAACTTAATCATTAAAGCAGAAACTCTGGAAGATGGGTCCCAGACATCAGTTTTTTAAATCAAACAAAAAATCATTCTCCCAGGTAATTCTGCAACCAGGGCTGAGAATCATCTCTCGAAGAATGCCCCTCTGCCATTTCTAATGGGAATAAGGTAAACATAGAGAGGACATCCGGGGACCCAGAGAGGCCTCAGTTAGAACCAGTAGTTGTATGGATCACACTGGAGCAGAAGTGCCCTTTGCTGGTAGTTGTGAATGGCTTGAGGTCACAGAGCTACTGAATAATGAAGTTAGGAAAACTATGAACTTAGTCTTGTTAGGCTTTTATTTAAAAAAGTTTTTATTATATTTTTTGCTGTGTTTCTTTATTTTTTCAATTTTATTTTCTTTATTTTTAAATTTATCTCTATTGTTGAAAGTATTAGATATGCCCCTTTTTCCTCCCCCATTGAGTCCTTCTATTCTATTCCTGCCCCTCCATCGCCCAGCACCTTCACAGTACTATTGTCTGTGAACATGGGTTATGCATATATGCATATAAATTCTTTGGTTAATCTCCATGCCCTCCTCCCTCTGAGATTCATCAGTGTGTTCCATGCTTCCATGTCTCTGGATCTATTTTGTTCATCAGTTTATTTTGTTCATTAGATTCCACATGTAAGTGAGATCATGTGATACTTGTCTTTCTCTGACTGGCTTTTATTTTTCTTAGCATAATACTCTCCAGGTCCCTCCATACTGTCTCAGAGGAAAAGAGATCTTTCTTTTTTACAGCTGCATAGTATGCCATTATATAAATGTACCACATCTTTTTTATCCACTCATCTATTGATGGGCACTTGGGCTGTTTCTAAATCTTAGCTATTGTACATAGCGCTGCTATGAACATAGGGGTGCATATATTCTTTTTGATATGTTTTTATTAATTTTAGAGAGAGAGGAAGGAAGAAGGAAAGAGGAAGAAACATTCATGAGAGAAACACTGATTGGCTGCCTCCTGCACACCCCCTCCTGGGGATCGAGCTGGCAACCTGGGCATGTGTCCTGAATGGGAATTGTACTGGCAACCTATTGGTGCCTGGGGCTATGCTCAACCAACTGAGCAACACTGGCCAGGTCTTGTTAGACCTTTTAACCCTAGAGCCTTTCAGACCATCTAATATAGTGGTGAACAACCTTCATTTGCATTTCAAAAATTTAAAATTTTTGAAATGAAAAAAACCTATTGACTTCCGTAGGAAAAAAAAGTACTTTCTTATGGCTGGATTCAACTACTTAGTGAGTAAAAGAAGGCTAAGGATAAAGATGAAACCACCCAATGAGGTAAGTCTTGTCCCCACTTTACAGATGAAGAAGCTGAGGCTAAACAGGTGAAGTGACTCAACTAAGGCCCCAATAGAGCATGTTCTCTGGGCTGGGGTGGTGGACACAACTGAAGAATGAGCCCACACTTGGTTTCTCTTTCTTGTGGTTGTGGGAACTGCTCTCTGTTTGCAATGGCGGGTACTCTGATTGCTGCTTCATACCGAGGACCCAGGCTTTGCAAGCCCCAAGCCTGTTAACACTTGGAATGGGGGAAACGAGTTAAGTCGGCTCGCGTGAATTGCGCGTACTCCGCGGGAGCCGTCTTAACTCGGTTCATATAGATTTGCGGTGGAGTGCGGGAAACGTGTAAACTCGGGCTGATTGTAAATGCGTATTACCAAATATTTGTTTGTTTGCCGTTCACAAAGATACCTACCTGCGTATGCGAACCGTTTCATACCCATTGGGGTAATAGGTATCATAAAAATCCCTGATTTTGCACGGGAAACCTAAATAATTGCCCGTGCCATCTTATATTTTGGCGGGAAATTCACCCCACACCGGAGTGTTAAGGGCCTGATCTTCCCTTCACCCCCACCGGAAGGGCAGTGCTTTGAAAGCCAATCCTCAGCCTCTACTCTGTGACTGTTCCTAACCAGCAGGAACCAGCCTGAGATCCAGCTTGGGGACCAACATTCTAAAACAGCTCATCTGCACTATGGTAGGCCTGGAAATGTGTTCTCTCTAGACACTTTGATTTCTGAGCTGAAAGCCTACACTGAACATAGCTTCTAGGCTATGCCACTGGCTGGCTGGTGGGGTAGGCTACGTATGGTGGTCTACAGCCAACTGTTACTCATCACAGATTAAACAGTTTCTTCCAAGACTTGCTTAGCATGTCATTTAGTCTTAAGGAAAAATCTATGGCTTTGAAGCTAATGATTCAAGTGGAGAGTGGCCCAGGCCTTTGGCTTCTCTGGCTCATTTTGGTGATTCTCTGGCCTTTTTATTTATTAGAGAAGCAAACTTTTTAGTTCTTGTTTAGTAGTAGTTCAATAAACTCTTGAAGGATTTTACTTCTTGAATGCATTTGTACCCACACTGTACTGCAAAGTGCTTTTCGTGAATATAAATTCTCAATAATATTTGTGGATTAAAATGGAAGCTGTTGGTTGAGGGAAAATTTGGGTTTTTTTTGTTGGGAGAAGTTTAAATTAGCACCTAAGAATTCCATTTATTCAGAATAAACATTCTTGTTACCGTGGATAACTAAGGTTTTAAAGTCTTTTGCATGACTTCTTACTTTCAGCCTTTTCCTATTTCTGTCAAATTATCACTTCTAACCAACCAGTTATTCTATAATCAGATTCATTATAACCTTCATTGTTCAGGCTGTCTTCAGAACTCTTTTATAACTAGACAACAAATCATGTGCTTTATTGATTCCCGAGGGTTTGCCAGACTTAGGGACTGTGTTCTCCACAATGCTTTCCATTCTGTGAATTATTAAATTTCTTTCATAAACTTCATGTAATTTTGTTCAAGTCATAATTGTCTGAAAAAAAGTTTATACTGATGAGTTGAAAATTTAAATCTTAAGCTCTGATCTCTCCCCTATTCTTACTCAGTATGTCCGCTGAAATGCAAATAGGTATCTGGACCTAAACATGTCTAAAATGAAACTTATGATACTGCCTCTCCAATATCACCCCAAATCTGCTCTCTTCTCAGTCTTCTTCACTCATTTACTGGTGCCATAGCCAAGACACAACTTAGGAAAAGTTCTTGATTTTTCTTTTTTCTCACCACCTCTATCCTGACACCCAATACATGAGCAAATGCTTTCAGATTTGCCTCTAAATAAGGAAAACTGACCTCCACAATAAATAATAAGTTGGGATACCACCATCTCTTGCCTAGCCCACTACTAAGCTTCCTAACTGGCTTTCCACTTTCTAGTTTTCTCAGTTAGCTCTTAGCAGGATATAGATAGCATACTCAATTGAAGATCCTCTCTCTCTTTGATGTTCTCTGAAAACCCATTGACTGAACACAACTAGAAGCCAGAGGGTAGAGTCTATCTAGGTCAGCCTCCTGGACACAGGTGCAGAAGGTAAAGAGTGGATCTAGAGGAGCAATGGAAGATATCGAGCATTTCACCTTATTCTCCTGCAGTCTATTCTCCACGAGAATGATGTTTTCAAAGCAAAAATCAGCTCACATAATTCCCCTGCTTAAAAATCTCCAATGACTTTCCCTGGTGATTAGAATAAAATTTCAACTCCTCTAACCCGGCCCTGCAAAGCCCTACATGTTCTGGTCCCTGCCCTGATGAAACTTTGAGACTATCTAACTCAAATCCTTCCAACTTCATTCATTCATTCCACACAAAGTTATTAAATACCAATGATGGACCAAGCCTGGTTCTAGGTTTTAGCAGGGAATAAGAAGCCTCGCATAACCTCTCTCCAGTTTCGTCTCATACAACTCTCCTCCTTCCTTGCATATTCCAGCCACAGTGTTTTGATTTTTCCTGTTGCTCCTCCAATGCCAAGCTTGTTTCTTTCACAGGGCCTCCACACTTGATTTTTTCTCTACTTGGACTAATCTTCTCTTGCATCTCCATGTGGCTGAGAATTTCTAATCACTCAGGTTCAATTCCATTCTCACCTGCTTAGGGAGGCCATCCCTAACCTCCTATGCTAGAGCAGCCAAAGCAGTCTCTATCCTATAAACCTTATTTTACTTTAAAAAATGTTTATTGATTTCAGAGAGGGAGAAGGAGAGGGAGAGGGAGAGGGAGAGGGAGAGGGAGAGAGAATCCTTGGCATATGCCCTGACTAGAATAGAACCATGACCTCCTGGTTCATAGGTCGATGCTCAATGACTGAGCCACACCGGCTAGGCTTACTTTATTTTTAAAATAGCTCTATTAAGTACTCTCAGTCTTTTCAGAAATTATCATCTACTAGAACTCTTCAAAAGAAGCAGTTTTGATTCTCTTATAGCTCAATATTAGTGTTCAAAACTTTTCCCCAGCATGATATTGTTACATCTTTATTAAGAGACCGTAGGATTAGATGACTTCATCTCCAATTTTTTTTTATCCACATCCTTTCTCATTTTCCCTCCTTCAAAGTTAATGATTTGTTTGTTTCCTAGTAAAGAAGTAGTCAGGATATGAGCTAAGCCGTAGAATGACATTTTATAACAGATGCTGGAGGTATGTGATGCTTTCGTATGATCCATAAATATGTACACTCTAGTGAAAATGCAGTGTATTTTTCTATGAGAGAAGTAATGGCTGGTTTATAAAATCGTTAACCCCTAAACCTCAAAATGACATCAAACCACTTTTCTTCTAATCCTCTGATTACAACTCATAGTCAAATTCCTCATGGGTCCTATTGGGTTTGTTAGGCATAAGGAACATGCTCTTGAAGTTTCTGTTACCTGTGACTGACATTTTGGACACTTCACTAGTGATGTAAGATTTGTAGGAGTACAGCTCTCTTCAATGCTTGATGGTTGAAATTTTCTTTTTCTAAATATCTTCTGAGGCACATGGGCTTCTATTCAATTAGAATAAATGCTCCAAAAACAAACAGGTAGTTGAATAAAAAACAGCTCTCAAATTCAAGCTGTCAGTGAGAGCTTTTTAGCAAATGGGGCAATAGGGGAAGATGAAGGTTAATTTTTCTCTTTCAAATGGAGGAAGTAGATGACGAAAATAATTGGTCTTATTTCAAGGGCAGAGATGTAATAAAATTGTGCTATAGCGTGTGACCACTCACTTAAATAACATAGCTGGGTTATCAAATGGCAGATAGGACCTGATTTAAGGGACAGACATTCAAATAATTGTTCCCAGCTCTGTACAGAAGTCTGTGACAATATGATGGCAAAACAGCTGCCAAAAATGTTTTTAAAAAATCAGCTAACTTGAAGTTTCATCTACAGTAGTCCCCCTTCACTCCTGGTTTCAGTTACCCATCAATATTCAGTGGAAAATTCCAGAAATAAACAATCCATACGTTTCTAATTGTCTGCTGTTCTGAGTAGCATAATATAACCGAGTGCCATCCCACTTGGACCGGCCTGGCATGTGAATCATCCCTTTGTCCAGCATCTCCATGATGTATGCGCTCCCTGCCCATTAGTCACTTGGTAGCATCTGGGTTATCAAATTGACTGTGGCGGTATCACAGTGCTTGCATTCAGATAATCCTTATTTTACTTAATAATGGCTGCAAAGCACAAGAGTAGTGATGCTGCCAATTGGGAAATGCCAAAGAAGCTGTAAAGTGCTTCCTTCAAGTCAAAAGGTGGGACTAGTACAATGAGATGTTGAGAGAAAGAGAGAAAGAGAGAGAGAGAGAGAGAGAGAGCCCACATTCACATAACTTTTATTATCGTATATTGTTACAATTGTCCTATTTTAATATTAGTTACTGTTGTTAATCTCTTACTGTGCCTAATTTATAAATTAAACTTTATTATAAATATGCATGTATGGGAAAAAACATAGTATATATTAGGTTCGTACTATCTGCAGTTTCAGGCATCTACTGAGCATCTTGGAACATATCCCCTACTAATGGGGGGGGGGGGGCTATTATACACATAAAGTTCTTAGGAAATTCTCAGTGCCCAGAAGATGATGTTTAGACCCTTGAGAATGGCCGGCAGGGCCCTCATCCTTAATCCTGCATTGACTTCCCAGCCACGTCCTTGTGACCTGCCGTGGACCAGTGCTTTAGCTAGGATGGACAATTTGCCTGCTGTTGGGCCCACAGATGCCTTCTCTGCTCTGGCCTTCACTGAGAGCAATGCCCTTCACTTCTTTGTCCATCTAGAAATTTCTGAGACATCCTCGAAGACCAACTCAGAGGCTACTTTTTCCCGAAAGCTTCCACTAGAGCAGTGGTTCTCAACCTTCCTAATGCCGGACCCTTTAATACAGTTCCTCATGGTGTGGTGACCCCCAACCATAAAATTATTTTCGTTGCTATTTCATAACTGTAATTTTGCTACTGTTATGAATCGTAATGTAAATATCTGATATGCAGGATCTATTTTCATTGTTACAAATTGAACATAATTAAAGCATAGTGATTAATCACAAAAACAATATCCTATATAATAAAAGGCTAATATACAAATTGTCCCTACTGGTAGGAGTTCGACTGGGAGTTAGATGTGCGCTGACCACAAGGGGGTGGCACGGAACATGGCAGGTGTCAGTGACACAGTGCTGGTAGTGGGTGGCAGTGGAGGCGCTGCCAGCCCTGATGGGCCCCAACAAGAGCGGGACCGTGGTGGGATGGTGGAGCAGGTGAGCAGGCAGCAGCAGGCCAAGGTGGATACAAAGGAATGCTCCAGCCGGCAGCCACAAGGGAGCCTACCCGTGCACGAATTTCGTGCACTGGGCCTCTAGTGTAATTATATATGTGTTTTCTGATGGTCTTAGGCGACCCCTGTGAAAGGGTCGTTTGACCCCCAAAGGGGTCGCGACCCACAGGTTGAGAACCACTGCTCTAGAGCCTCTGCCTTGTGGCAAAACGAGTCCTCTCCCACCCATGATGAGCTGGAAGGGCACTGCTGCTCCCCTGTGAGGACCCTTTCCCTCTGCCTCCCTGCAGGCTCACAGGATTATGCACCTTTTGAAGAAAGGGAATGTATTCATCTTTCAATTCCCAGTGCTTCCCATAGTGTCTGCCAAAGAGCATGCACTTCATAAATGTTTGTTGAATTGATGATTGGATGAATACAAGGGCCCCAAATCCAGATGTTTAAAAGATGTAAAACAAAATCCAGCTGATGGGCTGAACATCCACCTTTTATCGGGCTGTTTCATCCATAGCCAGGAGCTGCTTCTAAGCAAGTCAGCAGCGGTCTCAGCCACGGCAGCATGTGCTCTGCTGGGTGCCTGGCCCTCCAGGTATGGTAGATGACCATCTAGCTGAGTTAATATGGTCAGGGATATTTGTCGGGGTTTCATAAAAGCCCGTCTCATCTTTGCTCAAAAAGTTTCCCTGGTCTATTTATATAGGGGTGGGCATAAGTAAGTTTATAGTTGTGAGTATGCCTATCACAGTTTATTCTTGTGATATTATTTATTAATCATTGTATTATTTTTCCATACAAACAACTGTAAACCTACTTTTGCCCCACCCTGTATGGATGAAAAGGTGGTTTTAGATTTTTTTTTTAATTGCAGAAGATGAAATTTCAAATTAAGGAAGGTTCCAAAGTCTGTGATGACTTTGTGAACATGTTGAGATTGCCGGGGGGGTTGACAGTTCTGAAGTGAGAGGCAGACTGCAAAGAAGAAAACATTTTTAAAGAATCAGCAGAGAAGTTTAATAGAACTAAATGAAAAATGTTTGCCTTTATAAATCATTTAAAATGATATTATGGTATGAAAAGGTAGACTTCTGGTAAGTGGCATTATTTTTAAATATATGCCATAAACAGAATATATAACAAAAAATAGTATTTATATTGCTTTTCCATATATGTTTCATTATATAAGGTCATGGATTCATTAGTTTTATAAATTAAAAAAATACACAATAAGGGGGACACTTAAAAGTTATGATGCTATACAAAAATACAATGGCTCAAGGGTCCTGTATTTTTTAAGATTTTCCCATAATCATCACATTAATAAATTCTGCCCATATTGACACTTTTAGTTTCATCTTGGTAGTGTAATTTATTGAGAGCTGAGTTCATTTCCTTGATACCTCAAGTCATATTATTGAGCCCAATAGAAAGAGACATTTATGCTTTGTTTCTAGGGTCAACTTTCCAATTTTAACATAATGCACTCTTGCTTATAGCTTCTAACTCATTTCATTCATTTTTCATTCACTAATTCATTCTCTCATTAAAAATTTAGTGGGCACTATCTGAGTGCCAAGCACTGTATTAGATGCTGGGATTTAAGATGATTAATAAATGGTTACTATGCCTCAGGTATTTTTAGTCAGCTAGGGAGAAAAAATTACTATAAAATGTGATTAGTTTTACAAAAGAGGGAATACAGAGGAGAGTATAATTAAGTCTTTATGGAAAAGTTGGGGCCTGGCTGGTGTGGCTCAGTGGTTGAGCATTGACCTATGAACCAGGAGGTGACAATTAGATTCCCAGTCAGGGCACATGCCTGGGCTGTGGGCTTGATCCCCAGTAGGGGCATGCAGGAGGCAGCCGATCAATGATTCTCTTTCATCATTGATGTTTCTATCTCTCTCTCACTCTCCCTTCCTCTATGAAAACAATAAAAATATATTTAAAAAAAAAGTTGGGGAAGGGTCTTCAGAGGAGGTTGGCCAGAGAGAGAAGGAGTGCTGGCAGAGGGAGAACAGGTGTTCATAGACTCAGGGTATGAAGGACACGTCATGTTCCTTATCTGTGAGGGGTCATGAGAAGGTGGACCATAGGTTTCATGGGAAGGGTGGTTGTTAAAGTGAGACTGAGAAGGCAGATGAAGACCCGATTGTGAAGGGTCTTGAACATAATCTCAAGACCATGTGGTGTCATTAAGGATTTTGAAGTAACGGGTAACATGATCCAGTTGTAGAAAATAACTCAGGCAGCAAAGGCCAATGGGTTCCAAAGACAACTGCCCTTTGAGATGTTAATAGTTGTGCCATGGAGAAGAGCCTTCCAGGTCAAGTAACTCTAAATAACACAGCATATTTTACACCTACTAAAATAGTAATAGTAATATGTTATATATGACTATTTTAAAGGCTCAACAGGGGGCCTGTAGTCAGGAACCATCAATACCAGGTTGGGAAATACTGGATGAGAATTAAGCCAAGACAACACAGGGAGACCAAGTAAAAGGCTGTTTGTAATGGTTTGGTTAACTGTGAGGACTAGAACCAGCACAGTAGGAGAAGGATTAAGAAGGAAGAGAACAGTTGGGGTTGGGAAGGTATAGGAGGTGGAATCCAAAGGTTTCAGGTGTTGACTGGGTGTGAAGGACAGACAAGGCTGAGATGGCTCCAGTTACCAGCTACAGAACAGGCTAGAAGGTGCTGTCACCCAAACCACAGACCCATGAAGGGGGACTGGGGAAGGTGGCAGGAGGCATGTTGTCAAGCTTGGTGTTAGACCTTTGATATTTGTAACTGCAATATTTGAGACTGAGAGGTTAAAAAGGCAGTTAGAGGCAACAGAGGTGGAAACTGAGCCAAAACACATTAGGGCTCAGAGAAACAAAGAAAATGAGGACTGAATCTCACTTACTAAACAAGACTATAAAAATGGGAATAGAATTTCTAGCCCACTATTTTGTGGATTAGAATTTCTTCAATCATCTAATTTCTTAAACCTGGAAATACAGGGGGTATACTTCCTGTTTAATATTCCTATTACTGGGTGAAACTTGGGGTTGCACACCCACTAAAATCCAGAGCAATTATTACAAGGAGCTTTCTGCTAATACAAACCAAAGCACTACCCATGTGAGATTTGACCTCTGATCTCGGTTTTGCTTACATTTATTGTTGATTCTAAAGGTAGAATGAGGTGCACTTTCTTATGAAATATACTACTGAAAGTGAGATAAATATCCTAAGAGATTTTTCCTCTCCTGACACAACATTTTAAATAAACATGCTCTCTAACTTGTAAGGATATTTATTTTAATCACTGGAATATAACAAAACTGATGACTAAATGGATCTTCTGCCAGAATTCAGTCCTCAAAGGCAGATTAAAGTTATTTTTGTCTCTCTGTGTTTAAATATAGAAAATGAAAAATTTAATTCTCAAGCATTTGTAGTTGTCATTAAAATTCTCTTTTTTTCTTAATATTACCAGGAGGGACTCTTCTCCCATACACCTTCTTATGCAGCTAAACTACAGGCCTTTTGAATTGTAACCCTGATTTTTTTAAAAAATAGTATACAGGGAAATGATCGCATAATTACAGTTTTAAGCAAGGATGAAAATATGGGCTGTGGTGAATGTTTCAGTCTCTCCACAGATGTGCACAATATGTGTGGGTGGACATAATCCTGAATATAAGATATAGGCAACATAGTGAAATATAAATTATGTTTTAGAGTGAACTCTCTGATTCTTTTGGTTTAACTTGTCTGTCACCTTTCTCTCCCCCCCCCTCATTTCTCTTAGATTTTTTAAAGAATAAAAACGAATACAGAAAGAAGATTGATGCATACGAAGCTCATAGACAATGGTGAGGAGTGTGGAAGTAGAAGGCAGGTTTTGAATCTCAAGTACCTTGTGCTAGTAGAGACTGATGCTTACAGTCAGCCCACAGAATAGCAGATCGTAGTAGCCTGAGTAGTGACCCCCAAAAACATCTGCATCTTAATCCCTGAGACCTATGAATGTTACCTTACATGGTAAAAGAGACTTTTACCATTCAGTTGTGATTAAATTAAGCATTTTGAGATGGGGAGATTACCTGGGCTATCCAGGTGGGCTTGATGTAGTCACAGTGGGCCTTAGAGGAGGGAGGCAGGAGGTTCAGAATCAGAGAGAGGGAGAGAGAGAGAGAGAGAGAGAGAGAGAGAGAGAGAGAGAGGATGTAAGGACAGACTCAGAAGTTGAAGTGAAGCACTTTGAAGGGGCCATGAGCCAAGGAAACAAACAGAAACTGGAAGAGGCAGGGTAATAGATTCTCCCCTAGAGTCTCTGGGAGGAATACAGGCCTGCTAACAAACTCCTTGATTTTGGCCAAGTGGAACCGACCTTCAGAGCCACTTGACGTGTGGTAAGTTGTTACAGCAGCAATGGGAAACTAATACACAGATTAACTGCCCGGATATAGGCAACACACACTGAATGTTATGTAAACTGCTCATTTTGGAACTGATATCAGATTTCCTCACAGTTTAATGCCTGAGCAAATGGTAAAGAGGCCTTGGGAAAGCTGTACTGCATAGGGAACAGAGAATGGGTTCTGAAACCTACAGGCCCCCCGTTTCATTTATTGGCTGTGTGACCCAGGGGAAGCACAGCCTCTCTGAGCCTTTCCTCACAGGGTTGCTGTAGGAATTAAAGGAGAACATTCAAGAGCAGCAGAATGAGTTCTTCCACATGAAGTGTGAATTCATGGTAATCTCTCAGTGCTTCAGGTTCCTCATCCGTGAAGTGGGGATAATTGTAGTAACTACCACATTAAGGATAGTGAGGATTAAATGAATTAAACATGTCAAGTGCCTAGAACTGTGCTTGATACATAGTGAGTGCTTCTCTTTAATAAGTGCTTCTCCTGAAATGAAGTGGGTGCTCAACAAATGAGCTGGAAGACTCGCCATGGACCTTTTCAGCACCATCCTCGGTGCTCTACATACCTGCACGGGGTGTTGTGGGGTCTCACTGAAACCTGGTCTCTGCTGTCATTGACCTGGTGGTCTAACTCAGAAGTCACAGGAAAGCACCTGTCCAGGTAAGGTGGTATATGACTGTTAAATGAATAGCACTGGTCATGAACAGCGTGTGACTTCAGTGTGGGAGGACGGTAGAGGTCCTGGCAGAAGAGGTAGGACTCCTGCCCTACTTTGACAGACAGGCAGAGGGAAGGGGAACTGTGTGTGGGCAGGGAGAAGTGTGGGCGATAGCAATGTACCTGCCGAGATGGGAGAAGCAAGGCTGAAGATGGGCAGGCCGTTGGGCTTTATTACATAACAATAGAGAATCACTGAGATAAATCCTAGCAGAAGACTGTTATGATCAAGATGTGTTAGACTGACTTTTGGCTCATACAAAGTGGTTCTCAGCCATGGCGCTGTAACACACCAGTGTGATATAGCCTCTTATGAGGTGTATATGATAGGTTAATATACAGCCAACACCAAAGTTGATGATGATGATGATGATATGTGCGTCTATTAAAAAAACTAGAGAAGACTAATGCGCTAAATATGTGTTTCAAAAGCCAACTAAACAAAAACCAACATGATTTTAAAGCTAAACTGATAAAGAGAAATATTCAATGCATCCTTCAACAAGACCAGAGATAAAAACCAAGGCACACAGTATTGCGTAAGAGGCAGAACTGAAATAAAGAAGGCCCCCTAAAAACCAAATGTAGAATTAGATTTCTGCTTCACATCTGCCTAATTGTTTCTAAACTAAAATTTTAACATAAATACTTGGACTCCACTCGAGGTCCCTCCAGACCTGCAGAATGTGTAAATATTGGCTATTTGCCATTTGTCAGGCAAATGCTCCAGAAGGTACAAAGAAGGTTGAATTCTTAGCAGGCAAATGAAGATTAACCGAAATTATGCTTTCCCCTCTGAAAAGAAAAGCATATTGCATGAGGTCAGTATAGCCCAGTGTTCAAACAGCAAGGAGGGGGAGTTTCTCCCTTCAAATGAGCCAAAATCCATAGTCCACGGGGTTACCTGTCTTCTTGAAATGAAGCATTTGATCCCCCATCTCCTTTTCTTTCACATGAATAAAGACAGTAAACTGCCCCACTGATGTGACTCAATGGTTGAGCATCAAATCATGAACCAAGAGGTCGCAGGTTAGGGTCCAGTCAGGTCACATGCCCGGGTTGTGGGCTGGATCCCCAGCAGGGAGCAAGCAGGAGGCAGCCAATAGATGCTGATGTTTCTCTCTCATTGATGTTTCTATTTCTCTCCCCCTCTCCCTTCCTCTCTCTAAAAAACCAATAAAAACATTAACAACAACAACAACAAAAAGACAGTGACCTGGGTGTTGAAGGATTAGAGACTTCAGCACTGTCCTCTATTAGATCCAAGCTGCTAAATGGGACAGACCTTGAGAGTACACAGCAGGTTTCCTTGTCCCAAAAGGACTGCCAAGAACAGGGCTCACCAGACAAATGGATGATCAACAGCTGGTGTCCTAAGCACTCCCTGAAGACAACAGCCAATTAGCCTGGAGACACATGTTACTCTTGACTTATTCCATATAACATAAACAATGACTTCCTTTCTTTTAATAAGTGGTCAGTAATAGCTGGTTCTGCCTTACAAACTTAATCAAAGAAGTAGGACTCTAGGAAATAATGTAACAAAAATAGTCTATCATTACCACTAGGTTCAGAGAGATTCCTGGAAGTGACCAAGGATCCTTAAAACAGACCCTATGCACCAAATGCTTTAACAGCACTTTTCTTTCCTGGAGGATAGAATCATTGGTGGCTTTCACTTTCTATGTTCTTTACTTCTTACTATGTTTTAACATTTTCCACAATTATTATGTATTGAGTATGAAATAGGATATTTTTAAAGGTCCTAATAAAGTGTAGTCAGTGGCTCATTGGATGAACTTTAAAGAGCTGTTTACTGTTCGTTTCCTGATCTGAAAAGTGTACTTATACAAGCATACCTTGGAGATATTACAGATTTGGTTCCAGATCCCCGCAATAAAGCAGGTTGTAATCTTTTTGCTGGTGAAGGGTCTTGCCTTCAATGTGTAAAAACACCCAAAAACCCCTGCAGTATCTGTGAAGCACAATAAAACAAGCCATGTCTGTACTTGAGTTATCCCCAAAACTTTTCCCTAACGGAAGGAAATAGAAACTTTTCAAAATGAATTCATGTCTTAACAGGCCCAAGATAGGTAGAAAATGGAAGAATAATTACTCCTTGGAAATCCACTCTTTTTAATAGGGAGACTGGGCATGGTGGTATCAAAAGACCAAAAAGGTCTTGTACATGGAAGTGCTCTAAAAACTTAAAAACTGCGGTTATTCAGTAACCTAAAAGGATTGGTATTTCACTCACTTTTACTGCTAGGTCAATATGACTTAAAATCATGTAGCAAACAGAGCAGTTAGATATAAAGTCAGAATTTTCAGGGCTTGTGTGGCAGTATTCTTGATCTATTTATCCCTTTTGTCATTCAATAAATGTTCTATCCAGAACTTACTATGTGCTTAATGGCAAAGCAAGCTAATAACACAGGGACTTAATAGTTACAAAAATGGAGGTTGAGTTGAGCTGATTCCTTGAGGGCTTGCATGGGTTAGTGGTGCAGTTTAAGGTCCTGGATTCACTTTAGTTAAAGGTAAAAGTATGAAATCAGGAGACCTGGGTTCTGGACCAGCCTTTAAGATCTTGGGCAAGGCCATATCTAGGACATGGTTACATCATCTGTAAAACAAAGGGGCTCATGCATAATCCCCGAGGGCCCTTTTGGCCACAGTGATCTCCAACAGTGGAAAGGATCCTATAAAACTGGTTGATGGCCAATCCTAAATTTGCTAGCGATGTGAGCCTCAGTTTCCTCAAACCCCAAAATGAAGATAATAAAACCTCTGTTTCACTGGATAGTTGTGAGGATTCAATTAGGTGTGTAACCCTATATAATAAAAGGCTAATATACAAATTGACCGGTCACTATGACATGCACTGACCACCAGGGGGCAGACACTCCACTCAGGAGCTTCCCCCTGGTGGCCAGTGCACTCCCACAGGGAGAGCACTGCTCAGTCAGAAGCCCTGAGCCAGGCTCACGGCTGGCAAGCGCAGCGAGCGTGGGGAGCGGGCCTAAGCTGTCAGTCATACATCCCCCGAGGGCTCCCAGACTGAGAGAGGGCGCAGGCCGGGCTGAGGGGACCCCCCCCAAGTGCACAGATTTCATGCACCGAGCCTCTAGTACTATATATTTCTTAACCAAACACTGTTACATAGACACTGAAAAGGTATAACATCCTCTTGACTTCCACAAACCATAACACAAAAATAGAATTTATGAACTTAGCCACAGTCCTCTAAGCTCTAAAAGAAAATGTACAGTCAATGTCTGTTTCCTGATGCTTTATGTTTTAGTGTTTTGCTCACTCATTACTATTTGATCCTTTGAGCACTTTGCTATATCACAGCCCCAGGATGGGCTGGGAGAAGGCAGGGGCTCTGGCATCTGATTGTGAATAGCACAGAGGACGTGTGGGAACTGCAAGGGTATGTATGACACTGCTACCCTCTCTCCTTCTCAGCTATAACCCTCTACTTTATCATTCTAATTGGGACAGATTCGAGAGTGAAAAACTGTTTCAGTAAAACCAGAATGTATGTCCCCCTGACCTTTCAGGCTTACTTTTTGTGACCTTTGATGTCACTTCAAGGTCCTGGGGCTGGAGCTATGACTAATGTCCTCATGGGGTGGGAATTGCAAAATAGGATTCTATTAAAATCATTAAAATCCTTCTGTGCTGTTTTAAAGGCAGGCAAAAAGATTATTTAAAGCTTGATAAATGTAATTTTAGATAAGATACTGTGATAAAATAGTTTTGTTTGTATTATTGTAATGTATGCTTTCGAGGGGGGTCAGTAAAGTTTTTCTGTAAGAGGACAGAGTGCATATTTTAGGTTTGGTGGGCCATATGGTCTCTGTCAAAACCACACAGTTCTGTCCTTGCAGGGTGAAAGCAGCCATAGACAATACATATAAAAGCATGGGTGTTGCTGTGTTCCAATAAAACTTTAGTGGCAACAACTGGCTGTGAGCTGGATTTGACTTCGGGCTGCAGTTGCCAAGCCCTGCTTTAAAGCAACAGTTCCCAGACTTGGAATTCATAGGACCAGGAAAAAAAATGTCTGGAGTTGATTCAAGCTTTCTAACTTTTTATTTTACTAAGTAATTATGTTAAAAAAAAACAAACCCAAAAACATCATTTCCTAGTACCTTTATCTCTTAGAATTTTAATTAGCCAAAAACTAGTAAGGGTACAGATTCAGGACAAATTTCGCTTTATGAAAAACCTACCACGTTGTCCTTATTTCTAAAATTTTTCATGAGCCTGGTGAAAACATTGTCACGAATATGCTCAGGTTACTAGATGGTTCATTTGAGTTGCTTTTGGAGATTACATGGTGAAGCACGGTAGAAAGAACATGGTATGTAATTAAAAGATCTGGAGTTGAATACGATTGGGGGAGTACTCACAAGGGAAAAATGAGCTGATCTTGAACATTCCTTTAAAGGAACAAGACTACTCAAAGAGAGTGACCCCTGTCCTGAACCCCTGAAGCAAACACAAACTCCAATACTCAGAACTCACTGGCTGCCATGGCGCAGGGTACCAAGCCGGGGGACAGTTGAAGCGGTTACAAGCTTGCACGGTGTTGGGCTTGTGCTGGCGACACAGGTCATCAGCCAGGATTACTGTTTCATTCATCTCTCTGGAACGTATCTGGGAGCAGAAGACGTCTCTGGTCTGCAGGCCAACCCCACAGGTGAGGCTGCATGGACTCCACTTGCCGATTTCCCACCTGGGAAGAAATCAGAGAAGAGAACACCTTGAGCACCTGTGCAGAGAACATTGCCCATGATATGAAATGTTACTGGATAAAAACAGCTACCTGGGAATGTGGGAAGTTCCAGCACAAAGATTGGCTAGGAATTCTACCCCCTTCCTCAAATCCACCCTTTCCCTTTATGCTCTAGCCTTTATTTACTTCGACTAAAGCAAAGGAGGTGATAAAATGGAACATTCAATTTCACCCACAAAATCATCAAAAATGATCTCAATCATGTTTATTTTGATGGAACATGAACTTCATCAAAATAAGGAGGGTGTGCTAGGTAAGACGTAAAGGCTTTGGGCACCACGTATTGAAGAGCGGGCCTGGAAGGAGCCTTTATGTTCATCTCTCCAGCCCCCATTCTTAGCAACACTGAAAAAATTGTGCTTGTTTTTCTTTGGCTTCAAAGTGAAAGGTCGTTGGCTCCAACTTCCTTCAAACTTCCATCACAGAATAGAAATGGCTCTGTCCTATGTATAAATCTCATCGCTGCCTGGGACTGGAGAATGTAACAAAAGTGAAGGTTGCTAAGTAAATCAGTCTTCTTGAGGGAAAATAACTGGAGAGAACTCCTCATTATCTGGAGGTGGAAGTCAAATAACCACAGATGAGTCGAGTGCATAAATGGGCCATTCCAAATGGCCACGTCTCAAGAAGTACATTTATAGCGAGCCAAGGACCTATAAACATATTCCCACTGCATTTCCCTGCTGTTGCAGCCTCCAACATGGGAACGATAAGGATAAAGCTCAGTTGCTCGGGCTCTGAGTCAGAAGCGCTCTTTAACGATCAGTTTTAGAAAGCTCTGTTTACAATGTGAGGCAGAGAGATACTGCAATAGGACTTGGCCAAGAAAAGCATCGCAAGGATGTCCTTCAGTAGCTAGGCTCCCTACCTTCCATAGCCAGCCCTAAAAATTGGTTTAAATTCTTTAGCCTTAAATATTTTTTTTTGTCAGACTGTAAAACTGAGTGTACACTCAATCTCTTCTTGATACTCTGATATGTAACTACTTTTCCAATTCCTATTTCCACGACCTCCTTCCATCGACTCTATGTTTAAGCTCTATCTGTAGTAAATTACTTTCTTATTCTCAATTCATGCCACCCTCCCCCCACCCCCTGGTATTTTCTAGCTCTGTGTTTACTCAAATTATTGCTCCTAATTTGGAATACTTTTGGTTCTTTCCTTATCCCTCAAAATTTATTCCATTTCTATATATACAAATTTGATCCACATTTAAAGGATTATACCTGTGGCAGACACGTATCATTTTCTCAACTGTATTATAGTTATTCGGCCTGTTAAGAGCGCTATGGGAGTATTTGCCTCTTAAAAGCAAGGTCTATGTCTGAATCAGTTTCGTATCTCATAGCACCTTCTCGATAATTAATGTATATTGTTCATCGTTTCCTGAAAATTAGCCAATGGAAGGGATCTACCATCATAGTGGGCACTTTACGCATGTCATGTCATTAATTACCTCCATAACAACATGAGACGAGCTCTACTGGTTTTCCTCCTTTTACAGTTGGCTAAGAGGCAGACTTGCCTAAACGTGGGTGTGCCTGGCTCCAAAGCCTTTGTGCTTTCTATTGTACCATGCTATCTCCAGAAAATACCTTGGAAATTGTCCTGTCAACATTCAATAAATTTTAAATACATAGAAGAGGAGAAGTTGGGTTGAATGTATTTCTTTTAGCTCCTGTATGAATTTCTATAAACTTATTTTTGAGTCCCTAGCTTGGGTGAATCCCACGCTTTAATATGTTGTGGGGTTATTGGTTTTAAAATACATACACACATTCTTTGTCACTCCTCCCTTCTAAAGATGGAGTCTTGAGTGAGGGCTGAAATCAGTGACTCAATTGTAATGAAGAGAATGAGGCAGAGTGATGCTTTGTAACTCCCAAAATGAAATCATAAAAGGTTTAATACAGCATTGCCGACTATACTTACAATGTTGTACAGCAGATCTCTAGAGCTTATTCATCTTGTACAACTGAAACTCTATGCCCATTGCTCAGTAACTCCCCATTTCCTGCTCCCCCGAGCCTATGGCAGCCACCATTCCACTCTTAGAGTCTATCAATTTGACTATTTTAGATACCGCATATAAGTGGAATTATGGAGTACTTATCCTTCTGTGCCTGGCTTATTTCACTTAGCATAATGTCCTTAAGATTTTTTTATGCCCCATGTTGCAAATTTACTTTGTGTTTAAGGCTGAATAATATTCCATTCTATGTAGAGAGCAAATTTCCTTTATCCATCCATCTGTCTCTGGGCATTTATGTTGCTTCCACATCTTTCCTATTGTGAATAGTGAGTGTACAGTGAACATGGGAATGCTCATATCTCTTCAAGATCCTGATGTTTTTGGATAAATATCCAGAAGTGGAATTGCTGAATAATATGGGAGCTCTATTTTTAATTTTCTGAGGAACCACCTGAGAAATTGTACTGTTTTTCATAGTGGCTGCACCATTTTGCATTCCCAACAATGGTGTGTAAGAGTTCCATTTTCTCCACACCCTCACAAATATCACACTTGTGATATTTCATGGAATCTTAAAAAATAATAGCCATCTTGACAAGTTTGAGTTGATATCTCATTGTGGTTTTGATTTGTATTTCCCTGATGAGTAGTGGCATTGAGCAATATTCCTATATCTGCTGGCCATTTGTTTGTCTTTTTTTTTTTTCTAAAATTTTTTTTTATTAGTTAAGGTATTACAAATGTGTCCTCATCCCCCCCTTAACCCCCACATTTGTTTGTCTTATTCCAAGAAATGTCTATTCAAGTCTTTAGCCCCTTTTAATATTGGATTAATTGTTGTATTGTTGTTGTTTTGCTATTGAGTTATAGGAATTCTTTACATATTTTAGAGATTAACTCCTTATCAGATAAATGATTTGCTTTTTCGTTCTGTTGTTTCCTTTATTGTGCTTAGGTATTGTGTACCTGTAATCCATTACCTTGATGAGAGCGTGGCGGTATGGCTATTCTGGTTTGCCACTTGTTATGGGTTGATATGAATCCCCCATCTGAATCCTAACCCCCAGTCCTTCAGAATGTGAACTTATTAGGAAGCAGGGTCATTGCAGATGCAATCACTTGAGATGAGGTCATGCTAGAGTAGGGTGGGCCCTTAATCCAACATGACTGTGGTCCTCATAAGAGGTGAGGGAAGAATGCCATGTAATGACAGACAGAGATCGCAGTGATGCATCTATAAGCACAGGAATGTCAAGGATTTCCAGCAAACACTGGAAGCTACATGAGGCAAGGAACGATTCTCCCTCACAGGTTTCAGAGGGAGCGTGGCCCTGCTGACACTTTGATTTTGAGCATGACTTTTGGCTGCAGAACTATGAGAGAATAAATCTCTGTTGTTTTAAACCACCTTGTCTGTGGTACTTTGTTTCAGCAGCCTTTGGAAACCAACATACCCCTGTAACCTCAGGGCCTAGCATGGTGCCTAGAACACAGCAGGTGCTCAGTAAGTACGAGGTGAGTGGAGCCCCAGTCAACTGTGTGGGTACTTTCGGTTAGTCACTCAGCTGGTCAACCATCTCAACTGTGTCCACTAAAGAACTGCCACCACCAATTTACAAGACCCCAAAGCTCTGAACACCATAGAGTTTTCTTCAGTGTGGTACAAACTATTGGTGACAACACTGGACCTGAATTGACGTAATGCTTTTATAGGTCACATCCTGATTGGTGTAAATATTAACTTATTTCACTACAACAGTATTAGCCTGGTGGATTATGCTCCCCCATACTGACCCCCCCCGCCCCCAGAACTTACTAGGTGTGTTACACATTTTATGTCTTAGTAATCCTAACATATTTCTAAAAATACAAAAAGTTCTGAATTCCAAACACACGAGCCACAATGATTTTGGCTAAAGGACCAAGGCTCTATATAAAAAGGATGGTAAACATGATCACTGTGGTTTCTTTCAGCTTTTAGGCTTCAGGTTGGGCCTTAGGGAGACTCTGGTTCCCTCTGAGTTCTCTTTCTCTAAGGCTTTCTTTCCTCTCTGCCCTTCTCCACACTCCTGTCCCTTTTGTCAAAACCTGCTTTCAAGGAAAGTTCTGAGAACTGGCAGGTCAGAGCTGATGCTCTGTAGCTTCGGGTTGGACCCTGCCCAGGTTCTGAGTGAGTGACACCTGATCACAGGCAGGCAGGAGACAGAGGGCTGCCTCCCCGCCCCCAGGCTAGAATTAGTCTTCCTGCCCTCTGCCCAGCATCACGCATACTGTCTCTAAAACTGGATTTTAGGTTTTAGCCTTGGTTTCCCAATTCCCTGATGGTGCTGGAGTTCTGCCCAAAGCCCAGCTTTTTAGATTGTCGTTCTGTCACTCTGTCTAGATCTGGCCAGCCCCTGGCCTTGGGCTGGGCAGAGACCCTTAGCCATGAGCCATAAGCCATAATGTGACAGCAACCTAGCTGATACATACATTATTGCTAATAACAATAGTGATTCTAACCTTTACACAGAACTTACGATAAGCCAGACACTTTCTAGTTGCTTTACATCTATTGTCTTCTGTAATCCTCTCCATACCCCTGTGAGATAGATACTAATATTATTTGTATTTTAACAGCAAGGAGCTGAGGCCTGGAGAAGTTAAATGATTAATTAGTCATGGCCCACAATGCCTCTTGCCAACACTCACAGATGTCAATGCCACTTGCATTACATCCAAGTCTACCAAGACTTGGACACATGGGGCTGAGACTGGGGCTGCTCCCTATCTCAGAGGCCAGCACTGTGGATGTATCAGCCCCAGCTCCACACCCCAGAATTATAGCAGGACTCAAGGTTAAGGTCACCCAAGACGTGGGATACATATTTGCATCAACCCTATGAAGAAGGTACTACAAGTTCCCCTGGGTAACGTTATAAAGGCTCTCAGAAGTAATTTGTCCAAATCACACAGCTAGTAAACAGAATCAGGATTCAAACTTAGGCAGTCTGGCTCCTATATGCTTAACACGTTAAGTGCCAAACCTGTTTTGTCTTCCTTTCCGTTTCCGTCACCGGTGACTGACATGGCGCTTAACGTGTTAATTATATTCTGCTACTTCTTAGGGTCAGAATAATGAATACAGCAGAGCAAAATAGATCTGAAATGCACACTTTAGGATCCCTGATGCTTACAACTTCAGAAAACGACAAATGACAAAATGATAGCTCTATTCCTAAAGAATGGAAACACACTGATGCCACCCAGGGTTACAAATATACTTGGAGGTATTTCAATAGCATAGCAGTGGTATGTGGCAGTCCAACTGGCAAAGGCAGACTGCAGTTCCCCCAAGGACAGGTTTGCTTTTTGTAAAGGTGGCCATCAGAGATAACGTGGTCAATCAAGAACTCATGGAGGCTGGCGCTTCTTAGCAGCCTGTGTTTGCATTAGCTACACACAGGAGGAATTTTCGCCTTCCTTTGGCTGAGGGCTCATTAGGTGAGTTGCCAAGGTTTTTCTCCCTTACTCTTTAAAGAAGGCAATGAATGGCCTATTGTCTCCAGTAACTCACTGCTTGTTGCTGGTATAAATGCACATAATTTCTAAAGGCAGACTCTCCCTACCTCAAGCTATTATACTCTAATGCCCATCTCTTACCTTGGTTTTTGCAGCAAAACAGGGCTTGTTTCTTTATTCAAAAATTTAAAATAAAGTTTTTGTTAGGAGGCAAAACGCCACTGTAAATTTCAGTTATTTGTTAGAAGCATTCTTTAAAACCTTGTGTCTAACCCTTCAACTTGGCATTTCTGCCCAACATTTCTATCCGTGACTTTTTAAAGTTCCCCACAGATGCCTGTTTCCTTCAGCATGCCTCTGAGGTCAGGAGGCAGACAGCAATCAGGCAACGGCCAATCACCCCGGAGCACAGCCCTCCAGAAAGCCTGAGGCTGGGCATCATCTAGGATCCTGTCCCACTTTAAGGGATTCGGACAATTACTAGCAGCTCCCAATTTATCTTTACATCTCCCAGTTTCCAATTTATCCATAGCCCTAAGCTTCCAACATGCAAATCTGGTCACTTTACTTCCTCTGATTACAACCCATAGGAGTCCAAGGGAGTTTCAGGAGGGACGGCCTGTCCAGGGCTCAGCTTTGGTCCAGTGCACTCACTGGGGGCGAGAGGGCACGGCATGACTGCAGCTGAACTTTCTAACTTGCTATTCCTCCCTCCTCTTCTTTTCTCCTTCTCCTTTTAGGGGATAAACTTTAGCCTGAGCCATGATGAGGAATGGTCCATGGCATGTGACAAGGCTCAGCACTGGCCAAGGTAGCTGGGAATTGAACATTCAGGGAGGATTAAACAAATACATAAATATATAAAGAGGAATGAGAATCAGCTGTCTTGCTATCAGAAAGTGGAATTGGATTGGTAGAAAATAGTGTGAACTTGTGATTTTTTTTTTATTTTTCTAATTTTTCAATTAGAGTTGACATTCAATATTATTTTATATTAGTTCCAGGTGTACAGCATAGTGGTCAGACATTTATATAATTTACGAAGTGATCCCCCTAAGAGGTCTCATACCCACCTGGCACCATACATAGTTATTACAATATTATTGACTATACTAGAGGCCCAGTGCACAGTCGTGCACTAGTGGGGTCCCTCGGTATGGCCTGTGGGGATCAGGCCAAAACTGGCTCTCTGATATCCCCCAAGGGGTCCTAGATTGTGAGAGGGTGGTTCTCAGGTGATGCATCCAGGAATCCAGCTCCCTCCTCTCTGGTTCTGGGTGCGTCACCTAAGAACTGCAGCTACCAAGTCACTGCAGCTCGACAGCTCCTGCGTTGAGCATCGGCCCCCTGGTGGTCAGTGTGTGTCATAGCTACTGGTTGGATGGTCGAATGGTTGCTGGTCAGCCGGTGGCTTAGGCTTTTATATATATAGATTCCTTAGGCTGCACTGTACATCCCCATGACTATCTTGTAACTACCAATTTGTACTTCTTAATCCCTTCACTTTTTTCACTCAGCCCCTCAACCCTCTCCCACCTGCCAACTATGAGTTTGTGCCCTATACTGTGAGTCTGTTTCTGTGTTGTTTGTTCATTTACTTTGTTCTTTAGATCCTCATATAAGTGAAATAATATGGCACTTGTCTTTCTCTGTCTGACTTATTTCACTTAGCATAATACCCGCTAGGTCCATCCATGCTGTTGCAAATGGTAAGATTTCATTCTCTTTTATGTCCCAGTAATATTCCACTGTGTATATGTACCACATCTTCTTTATCCAATTATCTACTGATGGACACTCAGGTTGCTTCCATTTCTTGGCTATTGTAAATAATGCTGCAATGAACATGAGGTACATATATCTTTCAAATTAATATTTTGGGTTTCTTCAAATATATCACCAGAGGTGGGATTGCTGGGTCATAAGGCATTTTATTTTTAATTTTTTGAGGAACCTCCACACTGTTTTCCATAGTGGCTGCACCAATTTGCATTCTCACCAAGAGTGCACAAGGGTTCCCTTTTGTCCACATCCTCATCAATACCTGCTGTTTGTTGATTTATCGATGATAGCTATTCTGATGTGAGGTAATATCTCATTGTGATTTTAATTTGCATTTCTCTGTGAACTTGTGGTTTTTAATAGATGGACAGATACCTAGATAGACATAGATACATCAACAGATATAAATGAGTGTATACAAATAAAACACATATGAATAAAAGCTTTCCCAGATCTTTCTGCTGAGAGGCCTAGAAGCAATGATAACCCAGTCGTATCAAGTATATCAAGTGCCCAGATCTTGATTCCAAATACCATTCTCTACTCAGGAAGCAGTTCCTGTAGAAATGTCTCCAGCAGGGGCTGGGAAAATGAAAAATGAGCCTGAACATCTTGTATCCCAAAACTAAGAAATGTTCAAAGAATAATGGGATACATGTCAAAAGGACACAAGGGCCAGTATGAAGAAGCTCCCACTGGCCATGCTTGGGACAATTTGATAGTAATGGATTTTAATCCTTTGAGAAAAATAGAAATTTAGAAATAAATAAATAAATAAATAAATAAGAAGAGAAAGTGCTACCCTACAGTAGCATGCCTATTAATAATCTAGAAGGAATGATATAATTTAGAAAGTCACCATTTGTCAACCATAATAATAAAAAAGGATTCAAGCAAGGCTCATCAGTGAATATTAACACTGGTGGGTCAAACGCTGATGAGGAATAGGGTATTTACTTAGTTCAGATTGTCTCTCCATAAAATATTTATGTTACTTACTATTAATAAGGGCAACATACTTAATAATTTTACAGTGGAAAACCTGGCTGACATCACCTTAGCCAAGTAATAAGAGCTAACATCACCAGTAATGAATGGAACACAACAACCATTCATTGTTTCCTGCCACATGCACTAAAAGAATATAGTATATTTCTGTGGTATTTCTGTCAAAAATTCAAAAATCCTGAGGCAACATCAAGCAAACTCAAACTGAGTGACATTTAACAAAGTATCTGGCCTATATTCCTTGAAACCATCCAGGATATGAACGACAAGAACATACCGCCAGATGAAGGAGTCTAAAAAGAAATGACAATCACATCTTGGACCTATAAAGGACATTATTGGGACAACTGGCAACATTTGAACAGAGTCTGTGGATGAGATGGTGATTTAATGTCACCTGTGGTTCTGATGGTTAGACTGTAGTTATTTATGACAGCATCCTGTGACTTAGGTAGTACACATGGACATGTTAAGATGCAATGGAATATCTCCTGACATGATTCTCAAATGGCCCCAAAATGTTAACAACTATGGAACTGAGGGGATGGTATAAGGGAGCCCTGTATATTATTTTTGCAACTACTAAAAAACTGAAATTATGTCAAAATAAAGGTTATAAAACACCACAGACAGTTAACCACAGGCAAAGGTTCAAATCCTTGGCTGGCCTGTACTGTGCTTCACAGAGAAGGCTGGATGCATCTTTCTGGTTTAATCTCAGGTCAGCCCCATCCGGAACTTGGCTGAGTACCCAGCAGAGAGAACCCCTCTTCTCTAGCTGGCGAACTCCTCTGGCTCTCAGGGTGGAGCCTAAACATCCCCCTCCTGTTTGAATACTTTTCTGGTATCTCCGCCACCAGGCAGAGCTAGACCTTTCTCTCTGCAGCATGCTGCCGTCTCCTTCCTCCCAAGGTCATTCTTCTCTTCCCTCAGGCTCACCTTCAGTATTACACTGTAGTTATTTTTTTAATATATATTTTATTGATTTTTTACAGAGAAGAAGGGAGAGGGATAGAGAGTTAGAAACATCAATGAGAGAGAAACATCGATCAGCTGCCTCCTACACACCTCCCACTGGGGATGTGCCTGCAACCAAGGTACATGGCCTTGACCGGAATCGAACCCAGTACCTTTCAGTCTGCAGGCCAACACTCTACCCACTGAGCCAAACCGGTTAGGGCTACACTGTAGTTATTGTTGTCTCTTTGTTTCTCAACCTAGACCCCACTCCGCAAGTGCAGCAATGGCTCTGACCTACTCCTCTTTCTATCTTCAGCACCCCCTCCAGCGCCTGGCACATCACAGATGCTCTGGGTGGTCTTAGGACATAATGTGGAAGACCCTGGGCCCTGGAACTGGATTATCTGTGAGTGAACTGTGCTCTGCCACTCTCTAATTGCATAATCTTGGGCAAGTGACTTAACAATGTATTAATATTAAGAACGGGAATAATAGCAATACCCACTTCAAAGAGCTATTATTAGGTTTAAGTGAGACCATTTAGATTAAGGGCTTAAGCGCAATGCCTGGCATAGATTAAGGGCTTTATTAACGTTAGCTAATGTGGACTGTTATTACTGGGTGCTCAGTAAATATTTGTTAAATGCATGGATGATTACTGTGAGGATAGAGATTAGATCAGTGATGGCGAACCTATGACACACGTGTCAGAGGTGACACGCGAACTCATTTTTTTGGTTGATTTTTCTTTGTTAAATGGCATTTAAATATATAAAATAAATATAAAAATATACATCTTTGTTTTACTATGGTTGCAAATATCAAAAAATTTCTATATGTGACACGGCACCAGAGTTAAGTTAGGGTTTTTCAAAATGCTGACACGCCAAGCTCAAAAGGTTCGCCATCACTGGATTAGGGTGAGACTTCTTCCTGGATTGAGTCGGAGTCTGTGGAGACGGAGGGAAAGAACATCGGTGGCATGGCCACAGTACCTGACAGCTTAAGCATTCACTGCTAAGCACTGTGACAGAGACAGAAGTGGGAAGCGTGCTCACCACCCTCAACATACTTTCAGCAAAGATGGGAGACTGACAATCACCCAGGGGACACAGCAAGCAATGTCAGGAAATATTGATGAGTTAAGGGCTATTTGGCTCACCCGTGAGTCCTGATAATTTCAGAAGACAGGCAGTGTGGTGCTTATAAAAACTTGCATTTATATGACTGATTGCGGTTGACAAACAGAGTTCATCTATTATCTTTTTGACCCATTTGCTTTCAGCCTACTTCCTCCACAGGACTTGTCAAACAGCAGAATGGCACTGAAACTAGGCCCAGTTGTATAGAATATATTTAGCCTTCCCTCCCTCACCACTACCCGCCACCCTCCCCGCCCCCCCCCGCCGCCCCATGGCATCTTACTGTCATAGAGAAATACCCAAGTGCCTGTTTACTTACAGGCAGCTTGATTCGATTAAAACATCTAACCTCTGGTTCCTATTCTCTAATCACCCATCTTCCAGGTGGCAGTACATTAGATGACATAGAATTCCTATTGGCTGTTATAATTCAGATATGAACATCCTGCCAGTGGGGTAGATGACGTGCTAAATCACTTTTCTCCTTAGGAGGTCAATATTTTAGTTGGCTTGCCTAGAATTCTAGGTGGAACTTTCTTATTAAAAATAGTTGCAGGCTTGTTCTCTTTGTGGTCAAGGTCAGGGAAGGAATCACTTTGATCATAAACATGTGTCATCTGTTGTTTTTCTCCCTCTTTTGGTTTATATTCCAGTTTTTCTCCTTTTATTTATTTATTATTATTTTTTAAATCCTCACCCGAGGATATTTTCCCATTGATTTTTAGAGAGAGTGGAAGAGAGAGGGACAGAGTCTCCTTTTTATCTTAATTGATTAGCATGCTCACACCAATGGTCTTGTACTAAAGCTCCTTCCTTTTTGCAGAATTACCTTCCTCAAAGAGGGTCAGCCTCCGCCAGGCTCAACCACTTGTTGACTTCCTGACACACCATCTCTTTCTCACTGCTGGAATTTGCTTCCAACTTCTCCTGCCTGGAATGCTCTCCATGTTCCTACCTCAGGGTCTAATTCAGGGGTGGGCAAAAAGCATGGATGGAGGGTTTGTGTGAACTAATATAAATTCAAAGTAAACATCTACACTAATAAAAGAGAAACATGGTAATTAGTGTACGACCGCTACCCTTCCCATTGGCTAATCAGCATATCCTTATGCAAATTAACTGTCAGCCAAGATGGCGGCCGGCAGCCAGGCAGCTGGAAGTGAACATGAGGGTTGCTTGCTCCAGTGACTGCAGACTCCAACGTTCCCCGCCTAACTTGCCGGCCTCTCAGCTGCAACTCTAAGCAACTATGTACTATGTTGCAAATATAGAAGCTAAACAAAACCCCAGAAACCGGCTTTCAGTCAGCCCCGGACCGCAACATTGTATCGATGTTTTCAGCAGCGAGGCCTCATAGTTAAAGCTGGCCCAGAATAAAAAAAAAAAAAAGAAAACAAGGAGCGGTTGGGAGCTTTAGTCACTCTTGGGAGCTTCAGTCACTCGCCAGCCGGAAAATAGCCCTCAGCCCCTCACCCAGACTGGCCAGGCACCCCAGTGGGGACCCCCACCCTGATCCAGGACACCCTTCAGGGCAAACCAGCCAGCCCCACCCGTGCACCAGGCCTCTATTCTATATAGTAAAAGGGTAATATGCCTCCCGGCACCTGGATCAGCGTGACAGGGGGCAGCGCCCAAACCCCCTGATTGCCCTGCGGCTCTGTGAGTGACAGGGGGCGGGGCCACAACCTCCCTATCCGCCCTGCTCTGTTTGTGACAGGGGAAGGCGCCCCAACCCCCTGATCAGCCCTGCTCTGTGCCTGATAGGGGGGAGATCCCCAATCCCCTGATTGCCCTGCGGCTCTGTGTGTGACAGGGGGGAGCTCCCCAAACCCCTGATCGCCCTGCTGCTCTGTGTGTGACAGGGGGCGGGGCCACAACCTCCCTATCTGCCCTGCTCTGTTCATGACAGGGGAAGGCGCCTCAACCCCCTGATCAGCCCTGCTCTGTGCCTGATAGGGGGGAGCTCCCCAATCCCCTGATTGCCCTGCGGCTCTGTGTTTGACAGGGTGCAGCGCCCCAACCCCCCTCCACGGGCCTTGCTCTGTGTGTGACAGGGTAGAGCCATAACCTCCCCATTGGCCCTGCCCTGAGTGTGACAGGGTGCAGCGCCCCAACCCCCTGATCCGCCCTGCTCTGTGTGTGACAGGGGGCGGTCCCCCAACTCCCCGATCGGCCCTACTCTATGAGTGACAGGGGGGAGCTCTTCAACCCCCTGATGGGCCCTGCTCTGTGCGTGACAGGGGGGAGCTCCCCAACCCCCTGATCGGCCCTGCTCTGTGAGTGACAGGTGGCAGTGCCCCAACCCCCTGATTGGCCCTGCTCTGTGCGTGACAGGGGGTGGCGCTGCAACCTCCCCATTGACCCTGCCTTGAGTGTGACAGGGGTCGGTGCCCCAACCCCCCAATCGGCCCTACCCTGAGCGTGACTGAGGGTGGCATCGCAACCTCCCGATCCGCCCTGCTCTGTGCATGACGGGGCAGCACCCCAACTCCCCAATCGGCCCTGCTCTGAGCCTGACCAGGGGCTGTACTTAGGGATTGGGCCTGCCCTCTGCCACCCAGGAGCAGGCCTAAGCCAGCAGGTGGTTATCTCCCGAGAGGTCCCATACTACGAGAGGGCACAGGCCGGGCTGGGGGACACCTCCCCCCCCCCCCCCAAGTGCACAAATTTTTGTGCACTGGGCCTCTAGTCATTACATAAAAGGGTACGGTCTTTTTTTTTTTAGTTTTATTTATTTCAAATGGGCAGCATCCGGCCTGCGGGCCGTAGTTTGCCCAGGGCTGGTCTAATTCAATCCCTTCCTCTTCTGGGGAGGTTTCCCTCACATCCCAACCCACAACAAATACACCCTCTCTGTAATCCTATTGGATTCTTGGTCATTGTCTTGGTTGTATTCTAAACACTGACCACATAAACTGCTCTAAGCCAAGGTTAGAGTGTCTTAGTTGATACAATTCTATTTGCTTAAATGTTTTTCTCTAGTTATTATCCTGAGTAGAATACAAAGCTTTTAAGATTTGGGATCAAATTTTAATAGGGAATTGTTTGGCATCTATCAAATCAGGCTATTAAAATCTCCATCTATGTGTTGATTTGCAGGTGGCATTCTTCACAGAAAAACAAACAAATAAACAAAAAAACACGACCCTACAAGCCTAAGAATGTTTCCCTGTTATAAATGGATAATGTCCTCCCCAAAAAGATATGTTGAAGCCCTAACGTATTTGGAAACAGGGTCTTTATAGAGGCAATCAAGTTGAAATGAGTCATTAGGGTGGATCCTATTCCTATATGACTGGTGTTTTATGAAAAGGGGAAATTTGGATACAGACAGACAGAAAAATGACCACATGAAGACAGGGGATTAGAGCAATGAATCTACAAGCCAATGAACACCAAAGATGGCTGACAAACCCTGAGACAAGGAAGAGGTGAGGAAGGACCCTTCCCCTGCAGGTTTCAGAGAGAGAGTATGGCCCTGCCAACACCCTGATTCAGACGTGCAGCCTCAGAACTGCGAGAGAATAAAACTCTGCTGTTCTAAGACACCCAGTGTGTGGTACTCTGTTACTGCAGACCTAGCAATCTCACGCACTCCCCTGAGTTAGTGCTTTTACTCCATTTATTTGTGTTGTAAAAAGAAACCTTTCTGGACATTTATATTCACTTTTTTGTTTGTTTGTTTTTCTGCAAGTGAAACGCTTGGAAAGGTCAGTCTTTCATGTCAGGATCCACAGATCTGATTCTGTTATCTCCCGCAAGATAATTGTTTTTGCAGCCGTGTAGACCCAATTTTTCTAGCCACCTGTGTATTCAACCACTCATATATGTATGTGGGCCTATAACCATGTATTCATTTGTTGAAAAATTACCATACGTCATGTGCTATACTGAATGATGGGGAAAAAGAGATCTGAAAAGAATTCTTGACCAGAAGGGCCTTCAGAGATAATTACAAGACACTGTAATAAGTGCCATTCATTCATTTATTCAGCCAATTAATGCTTATGGAGAACTCTTTTGTGGCCAGATTCTATGTGAGGGGTAGGGAATCTTCTGCCAAGGGCCATTTGACTATTTATAACATAATTTGTGGGGTATGCGAAATTATCAACTTAAAAATCAGCCTGCTACATTTGGTCAAATATTTAATTAACTCACCCCTAATGCTTTGGCAGGGCCAGACCAAATGATTTTGCAGGCCTTATACACCCACAGACTGAACATTCCCCACCCTTGCTCTGTGTGACAGATATAGACCCCGTTCCTGTGGGGCTTGCAGTTTAGTCTATGAGACAGATTAGCACGAGCTGTTAGGGGGCATAAAAAGATGGGCTGGGAGTCAAGAGGAAGAGATACAGTCATGAAAGCCTTTCTGGAGTTGGTAAGGTCTGGGCTGAGTCTTGAAGGTTAACTAAGAGGTGGCAGGGCAAAGGAAGAAGTAAAGAGAAGGTATCAGGCCCTGTTGGAGTTGCTCAGTGGTTAGAGTGTCGGTCCGCACACCAAATGGTTGCAGGTTCAATTCTGGTCAAGGGCACATACATGGGTTGCAGGGTCGATCCCCGGCCCCGGCCCGGGTGCATGTGGGAGGCAACTAGTCCATGTTTTTCTTTCACAAGGATGTTTCTGTTTCTTTCTCTTTCTCTTCTCCCTCCCTCCTTGCTGCTCTCTCTCTAAAAAAAAAAAAAAAAAAAAAAAAAAATCAATGGAAAATCGGGGAACTCTAATTTACCTATTACCATGCTTGAGGCATAGAAAACCTAGTAAGTCCTTGGAAAATTCTGGTTCTCACTCCTCTCTGTTTTCTTGGAAACAGAGGCACTGTGGGCAGTCCAAGCTCTAATGAAAAAGGTGACATAAGCTCACTATAGTTCAAACTCATTGCCCGCAGGGCACTGTTGAATGGCACACCCCTCATCAGGTGAGGGTTGGATGCTCAGCATGTTCTCTTTCTGTCCATCCCAAGGGGTGCCAGGCTTTGGTGGTGAGAGTTCCAACAGGCCCATGGCACAGGGTAACACAATGCTTCAAGCAGGTCTTCCACCACATTTAATCAGGCCGTAAATTCAATTCAAACCTGGCTTGGCAGAGGAAAAGAAAAGATAGAGCTGTTTCTCTTGGAGAGACCGCCTGTCTCAATCTCCAGAGTTTGATATGTGGAGTCAGGAGAGGAAGCAGCTAGCTATTGGAGCAGGGTGTGATTAATTCCATCCGTGCGGGGACACACACACACACACACACCACTGTTCTTCACAGACCAGGAATGTTTCTATCCAGGCAGATATTCTATCCACAGGCTGTGGAGAACAGAAGCCTGTATTTTCTAGTCCCGAGGACTGAGAGAGAGGCCTTCCACAAATGTCTTCATATGTGACTACACAAAAATGACCAGCGATTATTTTTCACGTTAGGTTCAAAGATCTCTTTAAGTAGACGTATGTTTTACTCTTTGATGTTTTGTTATCTCAGGGTGAGTTAAGGGATTACTGCCAGGCTAAAGTCTGAATAAATTGAAACCTTCATATTACCATTTACATTGGCTTATTAAATCTCTCATTTGTTTTTGATTATCCATGATGCTCACTCATTGCTAGCACTTTGAACCCTGGAACGCTATTTTTAAACACACTTGGATCTGAACAGTGCTGATGAATTGCCCTGAATCCCTGAGCTGTGTTCATCAAGCTGGAGACACATGAGCATGACATCAAAGAATCACACTGACCCAGAACTTTGCGTTCCAGCAGACCAGGACTGGAATCTACTCCTACCTGTGTTTTGTAACCTTGGGCAAGTTATCTACTTTGAATGTCAGGTTCTTTATCTGTAATACAGGACAATAATTCAATAGCAGCTTCCAATAGTTCCTGGATGCTTGTTATGTATGAGGCACTGTTGTAAGAACTTGATATGTACTAACTCATTTAATTCTCATGGCAATCCAAGATAGAAGTATTATTATGATGCCATTTTTACATAGGGGTTACCTGGAATAATGTGACCAAGGTCACACAGAGATCCCGGATTCAATCCTAAGTGGTCTGCCTCCAGACTTCTTAACTGTGTTCTTACCTGCTAGCCTCTAGCTTGCACAGGTGCTGGGAGAAAAATATCACATGGCAGCTGCCATCATTATTATTGCTGTCATTGTTGTTATAATGTTAGTTCTCAGACACAAGAGAGGCCAACAGAAAGAATGGTCTTTGGGATTCCTTTCCCCCTATTTGTGGTTCCTGAGAATTATTGCTATGATTATACACAAATTAGGGCAACAATTTTGCTAGTCCATTTTGCTTGTTTTATCTTACACTTACATTAATGAACAGTTTAGCCTCATGCAGCCAAACATTCCCCAGACCACAGAGAACTTTCTAGCTGCCCCCTGATCTCAGAGCATGTTGTCCACTTTTCTAGTCAGCAAAACAGAAACAGTGGGGCAACCCAGGCACTTAACTTACTGGAATCCATCTGACTTCGACAAAACTGTGGAAAGGGTTTCTGCCCCATGCCACATGGAAGTCAGCTGGATTCCTAACTCTTGACTATCACTCATTCACAGTAAATTACTAGAAAAATCCTCATGCTCTATGAATGCAGCTATTTTCCTTCTTTCCCTTTCATGCCCCACTTGCCTTCTTACCCCCTACTCTTCACTCTCAAAGAGTAAGGCATGCCTTTCTTATTGATCAGTATGCATATCTTTGGAAAGGATGAAAGATTTTCTACATGAGGTAACTGGTATTTTTCCAGCTATACATAAAATACTCAGTTCATTTCTCTAGGATAATGAGGTATAGAGAAAGAATAAAAACTTATTTTAGTAGTTTGGTAATAAAATTATTTTTTACCCTAGTTAGGAGTATATTATGTCTACCTTTGACCATCTGGATCCCCTATTCTGTCACCTGATTCCAGCTCTTAGTGCATCTTTAGCACTGGAAAACTCTTATATAGAGCATGTTCTTCAACAGCTAGGCATTCATGTAAATGCCCAACATATATTAACTCATTAATATGCACAGAATCCTTATGAGGACAGTATTATTGCATCTTTATCTTACAGATAAGGAACCAAGAACAAAGAAGAGTTAAGTAACTTGCTCAAGGACACACAGTTGATAAGTGGTAGAGCCAGTATTTGAACTCAGGAAATTCAGCTCTAGATCCCACATTCTGATTCACTATACCTGTTCATGATAAACACTGAAGTTGGGAAACATTACTTTTTAGGCTTTTAGTTTGAGTTCTGCTAGACATGGCTACTTGGGCAAGTCACTTAATACCTCTGGTCTCTCTTTCTTCACAGAAAATATGAGGGAATTTAACAAAGTTACATCCTGGGGTTCTACAACCCTAGACACTGAGGGAGATTCATGTGTCAACTTTTTAGATTCCAGACAAGTCTGTCAACCAAACTCCTTGCCACTCTCTGGGTTTTTGAGTATAAAGAATAAAGCTCTATGATCTTCTGTTGCTGACAGTACTAATAGGGCTGATAGAGCTGACAGGGAAAAGTGATGAGAATTTGGTGTCCACGTTCTTCATGTGACCATGATTCCTCAAGCACCAGAAGTGAATGAATCCAGCTTCCAGTACCTGGTTGGCAAAATTATTGCTCACAACAAACATGTGAAGTCTCTTGATCTATCAGCATTATCTTTCAATGGGCACAAGCATGGGGATTTGGAGCGGAAACCACCCCGTGCTTCACCTTTTTATTGGCTTTGCAAGTAGATTGAGTTCCCTTGAACAAATAGGTACATTTGATGTTCAGAAAACCCATCTTTTTCAGATGCTAGTCTGTCTACAGAGAAGGGCTTGGGGGTCCCAAATGTGATAAGTAACAAACAATTATGGAACTGGCATCAGTGTTGGGATAGGCTTACATTTAGAGATCACCTATGCTCAGAGACACAGCGGGAAGGGAATTTTATAAATTGGAGGATGAAAAGATGCAGAAAGATATAATGGAGTAGCTAAGATTTTAACACAACAACCATTCTAAATGTCAAGGGAAAGGAATACAATCAATGGGCCCACTTTCTAGACCCAGATAGATGCACAGCTGCAGCAAGACCATGTGTGATGAGAAGTAGTCTACTTCCTGCCAACCTTGTTCTGCAGGACTACCCTCCTGGAGGAGTTAAGTATGCAGGGGTGAGCTGGAAAACAGCACTTTTCTTTGCTAGATCAAGGGAAGGTCAATCCAGCCCACATGTGGTTTCACTTCCCTCCACCATGGGTCAGTTATATCGTCAACCTCCATTAAATGAAAGATAAAGCACATGACATGCCCATTTTCACTCAAGGTGTTTCTAGGTGTGCCTGGGATGTGCCTTCAGAAGGACGGTGGAAGTGCCTCGCAGGTAACATGGAATAAAGAGGAGAGAAATGGAAGCGTTTCTGGTCCCCAAACAGTCTTCTTACTGTCTCCCCGCAGATGCAAACAAACAGCCTACCATTAGTACAAAAAAAAAAAAGCCACAAAATCGAGCTTGACAGTGGGGTGCACCTTGGGAGGAAGATCTGGCTCCATACTAGCCTCTCCCACATCATAATTCTGGCATCATTTTCCTCACAAAAAGAGCATTGATAAATGGTATCTGTCTAGTTGTGGTGGATTTTACATCAATAAATACCTTGCTTATAACAGTTTCCTTCTGTGATTTTTCCAGAGCTTGAGAAGCTCAAAATTGTATAAGCTCTGGGCATCACAAGTTTTGATTTCTCTGGCTTGCTATTGTGGAAAAGGAGCTGGGGCAGGAAAAGTATCATAGATGGGTGGTGTGGGGGGGTTGGGCAATAGACCACCTACAGACATATATACATTTATTCCAGAAAATTTCCCCAGTAAATGCATCTGTGATGTATAAGCTTTATTTTCTATCATTCAGAACTTTAATTCAATTTCTCAAAGAGCACCCTGGACATACTCAACAATGATCCGCAGAGTCCTCCCACATATCCTTTATCTCTAAGAAAGGAGAAACCCAGATTTGACATGTGGGGCTTTTTAACAAGGCCAGAGTATAAATTTCCATTTTGTTTACTCCCTAAACTTCAAAACAACTTGAGTGTCAGTGCCCAAGCTCAGATTTCTCTGCAATGTTGATGTCTCTTTGTGTTAAGCAAATCTTCCAATGACATCTGCACAATAATCAAGTATTTAGAAGACTGATTAGATAGTGGGGCCCTGAAAACCAACCCTCTGAAGTATTTCATGTGGCAAGAGATGAAGCAGGAGCTTAAAAGAAGAAATAAAGAGAAAGTAATAATTCAATATCTTATATTTACAAAACACCAACTTTCACAGAGACCTATTCGAAACTGATCTAAGAGCTGTTGACCTAAGTTTACAGCTGAGGGAAATGGCAGGATTTGGGGAATGTACCGGGGTCTGAGCCAAGTAGTTCTGTTTTCTGTAGTTCTCCACCATTGCCTCAAGATGCAGCACAACACAGTGCCTATATTCTAGGTCCCTCTCTTTAATCTCCTAAGCCTTGAAGAGGGCATGGAAGTTACAGATAAATGCTCAGACTTCAAGCTCTAGTGTAACCCGTAGGGATAGAGATCCAATAAATCTGGCAGTTGATGAATCTGACCCATTTAAAATGGTTGTCATAATTGTTATTGGATTACATGCTTATGGGATGCAAATGTATCAGCTCCTTGGTAATTAATTGAGAGCAAGCAGAGATACTCTCATAATACAAAGGAATCAAGCATTTTCAGGCTCATCAGATTGGAAGGGAACAAACAAAGGGCAGGACACAAACTTGTCCCAAGGGTTTTGCAATGCCTGGATTGCGACCTTGGGAGGAATATGTAAGTAGTATACCACTAACATGTTTGATTCGAAATTTAGAAAAGAATACTTTGACCTCTATAAGAACAAGAGACCCAGCTTCTCTGGGTCACCTCTCATCTGGATTAGGTGGCTTATCTCAGTGTTCCCAGAAGAGAGTCATTCATACCTACTGTGATCATTTGGACTGTGCACTGTGATGATCTGTTTGTGTCCTAGACTTGTTTGTTTCTTCAGAACCTAAAACACAGCAGGACTTTAATAAATGTTTGCTGAACTGAGCTGGATTTTGCTGTAACCAGTAGAAAATGCCTCCATCCCCCTTTCCCTCCAGGAGTTAGAGCTTACAAAAGGAGATAATTAGGGACCAGGTATTGTTGGCGTAGACTGGGCAGCCCTTTTCCTCTGTAACAGAGCTTGTCTCTCCTTCCTTCAGGAAAAACAGTGAGAGCCAAAGTTCCCTAAATGTACACAAATCACCCAAGTCCTCCAACCCAGGCATAGCTTTTTAGAGAATTAAACAAAAATCACACAAAAACCACAACTAATATCTATTACTGTTTATTGAGTACTTAATATGTACTAAGTATTATGCTAAGCACATAACATACAGATCCTCACAAGATTGATCAAAGTTAGAGATGAAGAAACTGAAGTTCTGAAAAGTTAATCTAAGACCAACAAGCAAGTAAGTTGTATGAACTGGGTTTTATCCCAGGTTTGTATGACTCCAAGCCCATGCTCCTAAGACTGGAATGAAGGACTGTGGATCAGTCATTTACACCTTAGTGTGAATTTGCTTAGGTAGTTTTATTTTTCTAATTCTTAGTTGAGATGAACTGAATAAATGGGGGGCAGGTGGGAGAAAAAGGGTTGAAAGGATTTGGGTCCTGCACAAGTGGCAGAAAAGGGTCATCTGGGAATTTGGGTGCTCAGAAGGCAAGGTGATTCAGATTAAGTCTCGGGAGGCACGGGGAGAGGAGAGAGATACTAGAAAGAGTTAGAGAAGAGAGTGGCACAGTAAAGGAAGCAGGGACTCAGGCTGCACTGGGGCAACTGGGGAAAGAGGTGTGTGTGTGTGTGTGTGTGTGTGTGTGTGTGTGTGTGTGTGTATGTGTGTAAGGGAGAAATGGTGTTTATAACTTACAACATGAACAGGCCATCTGCTAAGCAAAAACTAAGCCAGTGGTTGGTAGTCGTGGCAGAACAAAGACGCAAAGCTTCAAAGCAGCCACCAATACCTTCCAGATTTGTAAGCCCAGCCTGCGTCTCTCTGGATGACTTAGTATTTCTTTATAAAAATGAGCTTTTTAGGAACTGAGCGCTTTGCCTAATGACTCAGTATTGGGTTTTAAGACATTCACTTAGGTCTACTTGGTTTCTCTTTTAGCATGGTTCATTTCCTATATGTTTGGCTTTCTGTGTACTTGAGTGATTTTTTTCACTATCCCTTACACACTAGCTTTAGCCAAGAGTCTAGTTCTGCCCTTGGCAACTAAGAGTAAGAGATGGAGCTTATCTGTTAGAGATAGAAAAGAAGCCTGTTAACCTATTTGTGGTTTTTACCAGGTTATAAGCAACTACGGAACTAGGAGGACTGTTCTTTTCACTGTGGTAGTTCCCACGCCTGGAGTTTAGTGCCTGGAATAGGATGGGGGAGGAAGAGAGGGAGGGATGTTGGAAGGGAGGGTGGATGTATAAACACCATTAACAGAGGCCCAGACTGAAACACAAACTCTTCAGTAACAACTTTGGAATGAAACACACCTTGTTCCAAATCTGAAACTACCACGGGCTAATGACATGATCCCCTTAAAGGCTCAGTTTCCTCAGCTATAAAGTTAGCATAGGAATAGTAAATCCTCCCAGAACTGTGGGGACGATTAAACAAAACAGTGCCTGTAAAGTGATGAGCACAGTGACCAGCATGCTGTAAGCTCCCAACGAATGGAAGCTATCAGGGAAACCCTACCTTGCTGGAAGATGGCCTGTGAGGGTTAGCGAGAGTGTGGGCATAGGATGCCCATGCCTTATCTACATCCCGGGTTGGATTTTACTTCTTTCCTGTGCTCTCTTCTTTATTTCCTTCCTTCTTCCCTTTCCTCCTCCCTCCCACAAGTATTTGAGGAGACAACTGGCTAGGAATAACATTGTTTATGTGCTTTCTGATTCCTTCCTGACTTATCACAGGCTTTTCTGACCATCACGACACAGCTGCTCACTTCCACGACTCACACCGCCCCTGCCCACAGGCCTTACTTCCTTCAGTCATGTCACACAGGATATTAACTTTTTAAGAATATTTGGACTCTGTCTCCCCTGGTCCCACTTCATCATCTTGTTACTGTTTTTAAAACAACACACCTTATTAGATTAGGTGCTAAAGTCAAACAGAATATCCCAACAATTGCTGCCTTTTGCAGACTTGGTGGATCCATGAGACAGGAAGCTCTGCTTCCTGTTCTAGAACTGCCTAAGGGATCTGGCCAGCTGGACAGAAAGCCGGCTTGAAGCGAGGTTCTATCCACAGCCTCCCCTTCGCTCTGCTCCCACACTAGCTGGTTATAAAAAGACAGGAATAAATTGCAGTGACTGTGAAGTAAATATGAAGGTTCTCTTATATCATGTGGTTTCCTGCAGAGGGAACTAAGAGGGATAGCAGGTTCCTAGTTTCTTGAGCAGTTACTATATGAGGTAGGAAATGGTTGAGTGCTTTACATACAGGATGGGGTGAAAGTAGGTTTACAGTTGTTTGTATGGAAAATAATACAATCTCTCTCTCTCTCTCTCTCTCTCTCTCTCTCTCTATCTATCTATCTATATATATATATATATATGGCTAATATGCTAGGTGTCCATTCAGGTAATGACATCACATAGCAATGCCCAGCTTCCTCTTCCTAGTGACCACTAGCCTCCTTGCAGTTTCTTCAGCCCAGGAACACAACTTGCTTTATAGCCAGGTGGAAACATTTCACACTGTAACCAAATGTCTGTGAAGCGTTTTCCCATGCCTCATCTCATTTGATCCTCACAAAAGTCCTAGAGTAGGTAGACAGGAGACTTGGTGGAATCCTATTTTCTTTTCATTAGCCAGAAAACAGAGATTTAGAAAGTTTAGAAACTTGACCTGACTGAAAAGAGGTAAGAAATGGTGGACCTTGAAAATGACTTCAGGTTTTCTCACTGTGCAGAATATAGTCAAACACTGCTGCAGTTAAATATTTTACCCTTTGTTCTCCATGTGTGATCTACAATAATAATCTGCTTCATGTTGATATTTACTGCTGTGTTGCTGACAATTACCTAAAAGAGAAATTGGGGTGCTTCACTGGACTGGAAAAAGTTTAGCTAAATCAGAAAGCAGGTCTAATTAAGCAAGTTTGTTCTATATCTATAAAAGGCTAAGTTGACTTGCGCATGCATGATACATATAAAGTTCTCAGTGCCAATCGCACGCGTGTGTTTCCATCTGTCATTGTCGATCATGAATTTGGTTTGACACTTCTATTATAGAGAAAGGGTGAATAGCTATATTAAAATATTTCTTCTAATTAATTCCCTTTCAATGTGCACAAATCTGTGCACCAGGCCACTACTAATTAATAAATAACAATATAAGAATAAACTTTGTGTTTCATGTTCTCATAACTGTAAACCTACTTTTGCCCCACCCTGTATACGATCACCCTTACAACCCCTTTCTGTGGTTGGAACAATTATCTTTGCTTTACAGCTGAGGACAACTGAGTCCTAGAGAGGCTAACGTAGCCAGCCTAATGCCACAAAGCAAACAGAAAGTCAATATCTGTTTGACTTCAAAACCCACAATTCCTCCCTTATTCCAGGCAGTGTCCCTATTCCTGGTAGGGAATATTTAGGTTTGTCATTGTCAAGTCCCCATTTAGACAGAATGATGAAGTCGCCCCATTTCCAAGTGTTGCCAAGATTCCTGTTAGGAAAAATATGGTGTCTGATTTTAAAAAATCATGCTAAGATGATAATGACCTACCTCTCCCAGAGGCATGCACACCATCAAAGTAAACCGAGGCTTCGGCACCTAACACCCCTGCTGATGGTGGAATAAGTGTCAAGTCCTATGCACCCTGGCAGAGGGCCTTGTTTGGCTGCTTCAGTCCCATGTGTAGCTACCTCTGGCCAATGGGAAAGGCAGTTATGTCTGTCCACTCAAGAACCAGAGCCAACAGCAGGAAGTTACCGAGTGCACCACCTGCAGCTGCCTTGGCACACGGACTCTGGCCTGTGCCCGTGTCTATCTGGGCCTTAGGGATAGTCCCTCCACAAGTGACCTCAGAGCCCCATGAGAAAGCCATGAGTCTGGGAGCTGTGCTCATCGAATAGCAATCATGTATCACTAACACAAACACCAAAATGTCCTGCAGCTCTGGGAAAGATAATTAGACAGAATGATGAAGATAAAACAACAGTAAAGACAAGGATAAAGGGACAACACTGATTCGCCACAGGAAAGGCAGTGGTTGGCTGAGCTCTGCTCTGTGACAGATCTTTCTGTCACCATAGCAGATGACCTAAGAGCTACCCGACCTCGGGCTGGTGTCAGGACAGGAATACTGTCTCCAGAAGGATGAACTGTTTCTGAACTGTGTCCCCAGGTTACAGGACACAAAGTAGAGCATTTCTGTTCACTCCCTCATTTTCATGTTGCTGACATATGTCTTTTTCTCCAGCTCTTTCTCAAGTCTTTTTCCTACGTCTTTGTTTTCCAAGCTTAAGGAACATAGTAACATAGCGGATTCCTGACACTATAGTCAGAGAAAAGCTCTTCATCTCAAATTGCACACGAGGGCTTTCCAAATCTCCAAAGGAGTCATTGGGTACACTTAGGCAGCAATAATTTTCATCTCAAAGCTTTGGCCAAATCATTGCTTGCCCTTAACTCGTTACGTTAGGACTTTTGAAAAACTTTGGATTATAAGGAAAGTAAAATAAAACAATAGATTTGTTTTGGGAGTCTCTACTCCACTTCTATTGATTGATTTGTAAGCTGGAAGATTTTTGAACTGTAAAACTCCAGTGTTTCCTCACCATATCCACAGCAGAGAGTGATCAGGTGTGTTTCCATTCCCATGGTGCTTACATGACTGGTGCAGATATGTCAGCCCTTGGAGCAGTGAGGAATACAGTGGGTTATTTGGTTTAATAACTATCTTTAGGACGGCAGCACTTAAAGTATCTAAGATTTTTAAAAAAAGTAATGGCATTCCCCAAACCCTAATTCAGGGAACAAAGTAGGTTTTTCATCACTGAATCCCCAGAACAATGCCTGGCACAAAGCAGGCATTCAAGAAATATTTGTCCAATGGAGGCTGACTGAAGAGAAATTCTAGTCATATTAAAGGGCACTATAAAAATCTAAATTGAGAGATGCAGACCATTTTGTATCCTTTTACACATGGACAAATACTAGTAAAGTATCTATACATATAAAAGCCCAGTGACCGAACGGCGGAATGACAAGAACGACTGGTTGACCAGTCACTATGACGCACATTGATGACCAGGGGTGGGCGCTCAACACTGGAGCTGCCTCCTGGTGGTCAGTGCACTCTCACAGAGGGAGTGCCACTCAGCTGACCAGGATGAGCGGTGCTCCCACAGTGGGAGCAGCTGCTCAGAGGGCAGGTCCACAGCTACTCAGCTGACCAGGATGAATGGCGCTCCCACAGCGGGCTGATCCCCACAGGCCACGTCCTCCATCAGTGCATGAATCTGTGCACCGGGCCTCTAGTTATATATAAATATGTTCATCATTTCAGTGTTTTCCCATTCTTGCTGCCCGAATACTCCCACCTAAATTTTTCTTATGAATATGTGAATCTAGTTCCCTGTAGATTTCTCATGGTTCCTTGATTTATAGTTAAAGCCAGTTCCTATTTTGTGACTAATAGACTTTGTGCTTTGTCTTTAGGACTTAAATCTGACTCAGTAGTTTTCTAATAGATTTACTTTTTCTCTCTTTCTAGAAAAGCTTTAACTCTGGATAATTATTACCTTCAAAGAATCACAGAATGTTAGAACTAGAAAGGCCTCAGGGATCACCCAGCTGCACCTCTCATGACTCCTTTATGATACCATATGTGGGGCTCTATTCTCCTGCCAGGAGAATCAGTCCAAATCTCACTGGGTTGATTGGGGGAGCATACAAAGTGCTAACTTATCTAGGGCAAGAGTCATTATTAATTTCAATGAAAATATAATGGTGTACACCCCACAGAGCACACTATTTATTTGTGAATTTAAATGAGAAAAAGTGTGGATGCCTGTAATATAAAAATGTTAGTCACCAATACCACTTTAGCTCTATTGGATGAGCAGCCAGAGGCAACATTCTCCAAGCAAATCTACTTTGTCCACTCCCCTGTTTAACCCCCTTCAATGGTTCCCACTGATTGCAGGACATAAACTCCACAACTTCATTTAGCACATTGGGCTCTCCTGGATCTGACCCCCACCCACCCTCTAAGACTACCTTTCATTTCTTGTCCTTACCTTTGCGATCATGCTTTTCCTTTCTCCTGCGACATCTACCCATTCTCTTCCTTACTTGGGTGACTCCTACTCATGCCTTATGATTTAGTACAGGCTTGTCTCCTCCAAAAAGCCTTCTCTCAGCCTCATGCTACCACAGAGTCTGTGCCTGCCTCATTCACAGTAGCTACTATTTTTGAAATCTTCCTCCTCCATTAAATAATAGCTCCTTTAGAACAGGGTTGTATATTTTAGTCATCTCTGAGGACCAAATGCAAGCAGATTGTATACATGAAAAGGCCCAGTGCATTTTTATTTTTTAATGAATTGAGATATGTAATACTTACTGCCATTTTTGTGTGTGTGTGTGTGAATACAGTTAACTTTAGTCAATGGTCCATATAAGAACATTCCCAGAGTTAAGGCAGAAATATGTGGTCTAAGGGGCTGTCCACTGACATATGTAGTTGTTAAACACCAGGAAAGCTTCCCTCTCAGGACTTAATTGAATGGACTTGCCTAAAGCTGATGTTTCTACCTTTTTAGAACAGGAGACATGATGGGAAGGTAGATCCAGTCCTTTGATTTTTACCTCAGATTCATGCAACAACTAAATCTATGCATGCAAAGTGATTTCACATACGATCAAAGCTCATTTCAGCTTTGAGGTTGATAGAACAGGTGATGTGTAACCACGGGAAGGGCTGTCTTTAGGAGACATGAACATTTCAGCCCCAAGGCAAGTACACATGTGACAGTTACTCTTGTTAATGTCAAAATGCTGCTGGGGACAATTCTGATCACTGGGCTAACACATTCCTGGGCAGAGCAATAACAGAGCCTGCCATTGGGCCAATCAGGTCCAATCATTAAGAAACAGGTCTTGGCAGGTTCCTCTGTTGTAACTTGTCCATCAGTGGAAGAAAGAGAGGCCGTGTAATTATGCATCTGGGTTTACCAAGGAGACTGACAATAGTAATAGCATTAGTTCTCCGAAGGCGCCTGAGTATGGCCTCCAGATCTGGACTTAATTTCTGTGAAGCCAGTGAGCTTTGGTGTGCTTTTGCTTTAAGCACTTAAAAGTTAGTATGGACAGAGCCAAGAGGCAGCATATGGAAACGTTGGGAACATAGCAGCAGATAGACCAATATTTAGAGAGCATGTTGAAACAGAAACCTTAAAGTACATTGTCAAAGGGGAAGGTGGCTGCAAAGCTTTGAAAGCTCCAACAAATAAATTAAAGCATGGCTGTGTAAAAAGGCAACACCTTCTGCTCGAGCCATTGTAGGCCAATATAAAAGGGAATCAGAAATTGGAAATCATTTGGTGCGGGTGTGCATGGCTTTTGTTAGTGTACAATAAAATTGGCATTCTGCAGTGTGCTTTTAAAGAGGAGACTCTGTGACCTTTGAGATGTTTTTCTTAACTCTCTCATCTCAAATAGGGATTCTCAAACTTCTCTTATAGTTCTTGCTGGTTCTAGGAACCACCCTAGGCCTGAGAAAAGGAGTTGGGGTGGGGGTGGGGGGGGGGGGGCAGAAACCAAGTAATGTTCCAGGAATTATGAGCGCCCCCTCCTTACTGTTTATCTGTTCTGTACCACTCAGCTGTTCTCTGTTGCAGAGAAATAAAAGTTTAGTTTAAAAAGTATGTTAGAACAAAGCTGCAGAAATTGCCTGGAATTTCCTTCATTTTCAGCCATCTGGCTTTCATTGCTTACTTCTTGCCCCTCCTCCAGGTACGTTTACCAAATCTTTTCAACACACACTGGCCAAGCTATCAAATGCTTATAATTAATAACAGTTGTACTCTTTTTTTTTTTTCTTTTAAGGTAGTGGTTTCTGGCTCTCCTTGGGCTGCTCATGTCACTGCTAGTATAACCCAGGGAGATGACCAGTGAGGCCTTTTTCTCGAATAAGAGAGAAAAAACTAATCAAATTTGAGTTAAGCACTGAATACAAAACATTGCTTTATTCAAAAATAAAGTATTTCTCACCATGAATAAAAGGGAAGGAGAAGAAAAGTACTTTTTCATTTTTTCTGAGTGCTTACTGCAATCCTCTTTTTAGAGATAAAGAATCTGAGGATCCAAAAAGACCTGTGACCTCTGGAAGGTCACACAGCTAAACGTGACACAGCAGAATTGGGGCATAGTGTCAATTTACCGACTGGTTTTTATTTTGGTGGCCTCAGGGATAGGAACCGTTCTTAGTGCACATTAATTAAGTGGGAAAACAAGTTGCCGAACAACATATCAATATGATCCCATTTACAAAGGGAAGAAAACCTTATATATTTGTCTGTGTTCATATATGCATATACATTCATAGAACAAGTTCTGGGAAGGCAGGTATCAAACCATCAGCAGTGGTTATCTCTGGGGAGAAGAACGGGAGGGGAGTTGTAGAGCATGATGGAGAAAGGAGAGCGGATGCCTTTCTGGATCACTGTTGCTGTGCTGGACTCTTAAAGGATGAGAATATCCATGTATTGCCTGCATCGGTTCTATAGTACTCAGAAAGCTTTCTCATTGGGAGCAGGAGGCTGACCTCTTTCCTAATGACTGATCTTAGCTCCTTTTTGGATACTTCTGCCATATGCTGGTCTAAGCCACCAGTGAAGGTTGGCAGGGTGGTGGGGCTTCCGGACACAAATTACTCAATGACAGTGAAAGAACCTACAGTGATTTTTCTGCCTTGTAATAATAACTTCTTTGCGATTATCAACTTTGATGTAAAATTCTCACTGTCAGCTCACAAGCAAAAACAATCCTAATTTCTCCTGGACAATTTTAGGCAAGATTGTTAAGGGATTAACATCTGTCCTCATGATACACACTACTTTCTCTCTCTCCCGATGAGCAAATTCATTTCTGGACAATGCAAACAATTCATTCAACAACCGTGTCCACATCCACTGTATCAAAGCTTGCCTTCCAATTCTTATTTTGAGGATACGTTGCCATATGTGATTGCTAACATGCAGGGCTACTTATCCTAAGACTATTTATATTTTAAATTGGCATTTAAAGCCTTCAACTTAGGGAAGGGACTCTTAAATAATGGCAATTCAGTACCACCTGGTACGTGGGAGGGAAGGGATAGGGGGATTGAGAGTAGGCAGCATTGGGGTCTTCCCAGCTAGCATTGATAATAGGGTATAAACCCTACTACTTGTAAATTTGGCCCTAGTCCTTTATATCCATTTATTCAGTAAACACTTAATAAGCCCCTGTTATGTGTCAGACATTATGGTAGGCATTAGTTGCAGAGAGAGGAGGAGTAAGACATAAAGCTGACAGCAAGAACTTCAAAATATAGTTCTCTTCAACAGACAACTACTATTTTTTAAAGTGCCCCCCAAAATGCAGGCAGTTTGTACGCATGCACATACACACACGCAAGTGGGAACAGCAGGACAGTGTCTCTCGCTTGAGAATACAGCCGTCCTGCTGCGAACAGCTGGGTGTGAGAACGTATCTGCCCAAACCTGCTGAAAGTTGGACACGTGATTCTGATACCAGCTCTGCCATTCACACAGAGGAAGTCAGGGGAAGGGATGTGTAATCTTAGGAAGACGCCCAGATAGGACATGCCCTGGGGCCTTGGTATGCACCCTGGGATCTGATAACTCTGAGCACACACAAGAGCAGAAGCGGCTTCCTAACTGGTGTTCAGTAGAACTAACAATTCCCTAGGAAAGCTCCTTAACCAGCGGCCTCCTCTCAGAGAGTAAGCCCAGTGGCCCAGACTTGAAACGTCATTTCTGTCCATCCCACAGAAAATGCTATGGCTTTTTGAACGTACGGACATTAACACAGGCCAAGAGTCCAAAAGACAATGTACAGAAACTTGGGGCCCAACAGAGGACACCCTAAAATGTGCAGGAAACACGGGTCTACGCACAATAAAAATTTCTGTGGTTTAAAGATTTAAATTAATCCCACTGAACACAAGGTGATTGAGAATGCACCACCACACGATTATGCCCCTGCCAAACATACCTCCTCTTTCATATACATTTTACACCAAGCTTTAGAAAGAGAGTCAATCAAAGATTTCCCCCCTTGATGTCACATTGAAATATTCCATATGAGTTACCTCCATACATTTCCCATTGTTAAAGTGAAAATCTGCTTTGGCTCTTTGATGGGACGAAGTGAGCGAGTCATACCAGCCCACTGTACACGTGTCCACATTGTTGTTTTAATAAGCATCAACCTACAAATGCTCATCTGTGTCTGGTTGGCCCATGAAATCCCTGGCTATGCCCAACAAGAGAGGTCTGGCCTGTCAGTCTGACCACTGACTAGTGGAAAATCAAAGTGCCGAGTGCCTCTGGAGCAAATGAAATAAAGTGAGGCGGAACATAAGTTCTTGTTGAAGTCAGTATAAATTAAGCTCATCTAATTTAACACCGTTAATACTCGGAGGATGAAAAGTAACATCTTGTGTCCTATTCCCTCTGCTGCCCCAGGAAAGGGAGGGTTTAGTGGCTGCAGATCCCAGATTTCCAGCTTGTTCCAGGTACCGACTCCTCGACATTGCCTCAGCTCATCACAACATTTGGATGTCATTACTACACGGAGATGCGGTTAGGGAGACATTTCTGCTTGTTTTTAAAGTGAGAGTAAATAAGCAGACAGAAGTGACAGCAATGATCAGCACAATAAAGCAGCAGCAGTAGTCTTCACTCTACAGAAGAATCAGAAGAATGAAGAGTCAGGGGATATCTGAGCAGGAGGTGGTGCCCTCCGATCATTTGGCAGATGTGGATAGCGAAAGGGCAGGTGACTTGCCCAATGCTGCACAGCTAGTAGTGACAGAGCTAGGATGGGAAGCCAGGCCTCTGGGCCTCCTAGCCAAGGCCCTAGTTGGCTGTCCATGCTGACACCGCTCAGCCTCTTCTTACATGGGGAAAAGACTGTCAAATAGAAGGTGTTTGTATCCCTTGCCCAGGCAATTAGGTCTTAGATTCACCCAATGGGAGAGCAGCGAGGTTAGGACGGAGGTGTAAATTTAGGTCGGGCAGAAATAGAAAAGAGGTTTCCAGCATTCCATGCACTGGATCTAGCTCTAGTGGGGCCAGTCCTTGACTTTGTTTCCCTGGCTGCCACTCTCCCGAGTGGAGGGGGGTTCTAAGCAGCGGCTGACTGATCTTCTGGTTCCTTTGGAGAATATGGCCCTAGCGGCCCTCCTCATTTCTGCCTTTGAAAGGGAAAGCCAGGCTTACCATTCAGATAGATGCCTAGAACAACTCTGTGACCGGCTGAAGTGCCACTGTGAGATTGCCCTGATTTGATCTGAGGAGGCCTGTGATCTGTACCCTCTACGTCCCAAAGGAAAGCAGTTAGTTGGCTGAGAAACAAGACAAGCAGCATCAACTTGAGTAGCAAATTATTGTTAATTCCTGAAGGCAACACGCGTCTTCTTACAGGATACTGTGCAGAAAGAGAAGAGATACCATTCAGAAACAGCATTCCCTGCATGCCTAGGATATGACCTTATCTGGTAACATTCTTCATTCCATCAGCCAACTTGCAAGTCTGGCTTTGGTTGCGTAAACCTGTCCCTTTAAGACCAGAGTCATAGATGAGACGGACTAGCTCCCACAGAGATTTGCTCCAAAGAAGCGTCAGGAGGCAAGTCCCCCAAGACACCATAAAATTGTGTGGACAGAGGCAGTGATCGGATTGACTGACTAAGACTCAAGGTTGGATAATAATGAGACCCAGGCAGGGCTGAACAATAAAATGCTCTAATTGATTTTATGCATGTGTAATGACACACAGACACCCCAGAGCATGCTATAATGAATCTACATGCTGTGTGCATGAGATTTACCGTGGGTCAATTATTCCACCCAGATGCTCCATGAGCCAAACCACTGGGTGTGGTATGAGGCCTTGGGACACAGGCTCCAAGGTGGCAGAGACCCTGGAGTCTGTGGTCAGTTCATATTCCCTCCAGGAGAAAGCTGCCATGCGGCACGTGCACATACCGGTCACGCCACGGGACCACTTCAGTGCACGGAGCCTTCTGGGCCCTGAGCATGACCATCGGGCTGGAATTCCAGAGCCCTGGTTTCAATTAAACTTAAGTGGATTTGACTCACAGTTTGAACTGATGCTAATTGGTTTTCAAAACACTGGGTAACAATAAGCGTTCTGGTCTTGCCCACGGACGGACGCACCCAGCTCCGAACACACGCTCCAGGGTAGCAGGGCAGGCAACATGCCTGTTACCTTGATGGGCAGGGCTCCAAGCTGCAGGCTTTCAGGAGCTTCGGGGGCCGGCGGCTGGTCACGCACAGGTTCTCATCAGCAGGCTCCCGCGTCTGTTTGTTCAGGCAGCTCACCACAGCCTCCTGGACACCTGTGTACAAATCACACTGTCAGGCCGAGCGGGCGTGTGTGGGTGATGAAGTGTAGACAAGGCAGTCGCTGGGAGGTCCCTGTGATTGGTAGGACTCTCGCCGCATGTCAGAGACAGCAGTTTCAAGCCCGGGACTGCCCATCTCATCTTGTCAAGCATCGCTCGGTCTGGGAGAAAGTACACGTAGCCTCGTGCCTCTGGGAGTGTCCCCCGAGAGGACAGGCTGCTACCAGGATGTTGGAATGCTTTAAAAAAAAATGCCACCAGGCCCTATAGCTGCCAACGCGGAAATGTGATAATTTAATGCAGACGGAGAGCCGGGTGACAAAAAAAATGGCCCCAAGACCTTCGCACGTTACATTTTAATCAACAGGAGATTGTTGTGTTTGGAAGGGAGTCCCAGAGCCATGTTTTAATATCCAGCAATCTGTAAACTGCTGTTCTCCCGGGGCCTCGCATCCAGGACTCCAGTTTCTGTTGGTTTCTTGTGATTCGGGTTCCTTTCTTTAGTGAGCCAGGGCAGTTCTTTAGAACAAAGAAAGAGAACAAGATGCATAATGACTACACCATGGAAAGTGTTCCCACTGATGCCTGCCTGCCCCTGACGCAGAGCTCGTAAAACAGGAATCTGAGCAGTGATGGGCACAGGTGACTTGGCAGGTCTAAGGTGGCAGGCAGGACCTGTCATGGAGACTTTCATGGAGCAAGGAAGCATCGAACTGGGTAAGGTCATTACCTTCCCGGACCAGACTTTTCATTCCGGTGCCCACAGTCATAACAACAGTCCAAACCCACCGGTTGCACATGGTCAGCGAGGTATGAGGCTAAGAGCGTGACATGCACCATTCAATCTTCTCAATGACTCCATGAGGAATGCACTACTTGTATCCCCAGTTTACAGCTTAGAAAACTAAAGCTTGGAAGGGTCAAAAGGTCACACAGATGACAAACATGAAGCTGTGCCTTCGTATGGGAGCCTTAATGCTGACAGCGTTCACATTTAAAAATACTGAGAGGCTGTTCTATCTGCTGAGATCTTCAGGAATAGCCTAGGCATTTGTCTGGAATCATTTCAGCAGAGTTTAGTTTAAAGAACAGGCGAGACAAAACATTCTCGATAATAAGCTTTCAGTCGTACATAGCTATGTATATAAAGATCTGTATAGCTAAAGATACCTATCTGTAGTTAAATATTTGTATGTAGTTACAGCAGAATATGTGACAATCCATTGAATTAGTGTTATGTATAAATACACATATCCAGGGGTGGGCAAAAGTAGGTTTATAGTAACGAGTACACAAAACACTGTTTATTCTTATATTATTATTTATCAATTATTGTATTATTTATTTGTATTACAACTGCAAACATAGTTTTGTCCACCCCTGTATTTCTTATTTTCTGCATTGCTTTGCAATTAGTCCTTGATGTAGTTCAACTGACTCATTTCTTTTTTAAATAAAACATATTTTTATTGATTTTTTTAGAGAGAGAGAAAGCGAGAAGGACAGAAAGAGAAATATCAGTGTGAGAGCTTAACATCAATCCGCTGTCTCCTACACAACCCCTACCAGGGAGTGAGCCTGCCACCAGGAATCGAATGGGCAACGTTTTGGTGCATGGGATGACACCTAACCAACTGAGCCACACCGGCCAGGGCACTGACCATCACTTCTTAGCCCTGTTGTTCCCCTCCTCCTATCTACCCTATATTTCTCCAAGAAGATATCACCCCAACAACAGGCTAATGCTTCCTAGGGTGATGCTATACTGGCTTACGTCACCCAACAAGACCATTAGTCAAAAAGTGACATTTTAAAGCCAGAATCAGTATCACCTTTCTTCCTTCCCAGTAAGTCTCATACACCAGACATAAAAAAAACAATCAGTCACAATATTTACCCTGTGGCCATGAATGTAAATTTTCTTTTTTTCTGAGTTTTTAATAAACTTTGAAATTTAATTTAAACATATCATGGCTAGTTCAGAGTACAGAATTTGGGAATTGTATGGGACATTCAAGCTACTCCATCGTATTCTGTAATGCTGACTACAGGGTGTTTCTCTTGGTTCCAGCTGGGATGAGCCATTTGAAGCCCATGGAATGATGATATAGCAAAACATTTCACAAGAAATGGTTGATATCATCACTGACCCTTCCCCCTGGAATAGTCTGGCATTATTGAGGGAATGACGGCAAGGCGCCGGATGAGGTTAACAATTCCATACAGAATCCAGAGCTGTGGTTATATTAAGGAACACATTAAGAAATTAAGTTTTCAATTTATTTAAGAGATACTAAATGGTGCTCTAAAATATAATATATTTGGGCTTTGTTGAGCTACGAATATGTTATCATTTGCCTTATTTAAAAGTATTTCAGGTGTAGGTGTGTGTGTGTGTGTGTGGGGAGGGGGGGTATATGAGTAATGTGACCTGTTTTCACTGTGTGAACTCCTTGTTTATAGAATTTAGGTTCTCCTAAGATTTCAAACAATGGATGTAATAAAGGTTAAGTTTCCACAAGGACATCTGTAGTCTCCTTTCTTGGATTGTGGAACACAAATTTACATTAAACCAATAATCATAGCTCAAGATCAAAATCACCTTTGGGATGGTTAAGAGCTGAGATTAAGCAGCATTTTAGAGTTACTCGATTCTAATCTAGCGTAAGATAAAACAATGTACCGCGCCTCTACAACACTAGGAGTTAAAGGTCTATTGCGATAGAGGCCAGTTGCCTCGGCATTTTTAGGTGGGGCTCCGGATGGTGGGGGAAAGGAAGGACAGAGCTCTGTCATAAGAAAGGAGTATCTGGGACCAGCCCTGTCGTCAACACACAATAAATTTTTGTGGCCTGACGAATGGAATGAAATGCCTAAAGGGCAGGGCATTCTAAGCATAGTGTGCAATTACGGCTAAGGGGAGGAGGGGATGGGATGCCTGGAGGGAGGAACATGGAGTGAGGGAGCTGCCTTGGACCTGGGAGTGTGGGAAGTTGGAGGAGGGAGGAACTGTGAGGACTTCACCTTCAAGTTCACAGTATCCTTGGCCCAGGGGAGTCAGGCCAGGAAGTGAGAAGTTAGCTCATCCAGTTTGTGCTCTTTCCAAACAGGCTAATATATGCACTGAGAAGGACATTCTAAACCAATGCAGAACATATGTATAACTACAGTAGTTTATGATTTTGAGTTTTCCTTTCTTGACAGAAGCAAAAGGAGAGAGGACTCATAAGGAAAAGGGAACAGCAGGTATAAGACGTCTTCATTCTTGCTGAAGTAAATTTCGAGTTTTCCCTCAGGTACGGTTCAATGTTGATTTTTACCATCTAGGAGTTTAATGTCAGAAAGTTGTTCAGGTTCAAATCCTTGACCACACCTAATACCGTTCATAGGGAAATTAAAATAGAACGAGGAATTGATAGTGGAACACAGGACACAGCCACCAACAGGTTAGGCCAGGGGTGGGCAAACTTTTTGACTCGAGGGCCACCATGGGTTCTTAAACTGGACCGGAGTGTTTGTGTGAACTAATATAAATTCAAAGTAAACATCATTACATAAAAGGGTACGGTCTTTTTTTTTTTTAGTTTTATTCATTTCAAACGGGCCGGATTCGGCCCTCGGGCCGTAGTTTGCCCATGGCTGGGTTAGGCTCATTTTTAATCTTCCAGAAAATGGAATTTTCACTGTTTCTCTCTCTCAGAATAGCTTAATTATTACATGATATTTGATGACAGCTTGGGGAAACGTAGTCACCCACTGCAGCCTAAATTACTAACTAGTTCCTTCTGGTCGCTACCTCTGCTAGGCGAAAGGTTACTTTTGTGTCTATCCAATTTCCTCTCTTGAGATTACAAAAACAATAAAATTAGCCCGACTGGCCTTACAGCCCACAATTGATTAAAAAAAAAAAATCTACCTGTCCATCTTGTACGTTTTTGGTTGCCTTCAGCAAGAATGATTAAAAATATGTGTAACCTCGTGGGTTATATTTTGGTGAAAGATCAAAGTTGATAATACAATAAAATGTTACTGCCAAACACTGACTTCAAAATGTACCTGTCCCACATAACAAAATAATTTTTTAGTGCTATGGGCATCATATGGGCCCAGATAGCCCAAGCCTATTTTCACCAGTTTGGAGTTTTCAACTCCGACATTTTAGGTGTAAATATAGGACGTTGGCACAGGGACATGACTGTAGGTAAGTTGGCACAGTTGTTGACAGTTAAGGACTAAGGCATTTCATTAACTTTGCTGCCTTGGACAGAAAGGATGTACAATCTATGTCATACAAAGACGCTCAGTTCCTACAGGCAGAGATCAACGGCACATCCAACATCCAAGTCTTATTTCTAAATCAGTATCTCCTGAAAACATTTTACATGAAAAACATTCCATATACTCTCTCCACTTTGAATTTTATGCCCTTGGTTGATCCGCAAAATAGTTAGACTCTTAAACATAAAGGTATCCGCTTATTTATATATTCCATTACTGCATCTATTTTTTCCATCTGCTCATCAAGTTCCAGGCATGACTTGTAACTGAGAACCACAACTGAGAGACCAGAAGTAATGTTTTTCAAAGCACGTTTGTTTTAGACTAGAGATAATGATCGTTCAATTCAGGTGATCACGGAAATTGGGGATAAATACACACCATCTGAACTCTTGAGTCATTCCTTATGTTGGAAAGAAGCCATGGTAGCCACTGGCAGGTGGCCTTTCCACATGACCTCGTAGCTCCTGCCCAGGCTCAGAGATCACCAGCTTATTTAACACTTCTCCCTCGTTAAGGACGGAAAGATGTCCTCTGTGTGAGGGAAGAACACCCTAAGAACATAGATTAGCTGAGTTCCAAGAAACTCTTCCAGAATCAGATGGAAAAATTTAGGTTTTAAGAGAACAGGGCTCTCCATTAAACTGCTTAAGAATTTCACGGTTTCAAACTGGAAGGCTTAGAAACAAACAAGAATCTCAAGGTCAAAACTATTAAACACTTATTAAAAAATTGTGTTGGAGAAAATTGATTCTTTGCTAGTACTTGTTCCACTATTCATTCCTTTTCAACTCCATGGGAACAATTTGGGCACATTTCTCCTTACATTCTCAATAATGACAAAAGATGCCTTGTTTTTTCAACTTTCACCTGAGGAGTGAGAATACTTTTTCCATTGATTTTTAGAGAGTGGAAGGAAGAGGGGAAGGTGGAGAGGGAGAGGAAAAGGAAAGGCAGGGGAGAAATGAGAGAGAGAGAGAGAGAGAGAGAGAGAGAGAGAGAGAGAGAGAGAAGAATGAACCTGCAACCCAGATACATGCTCTTGACCAGGAATTGAACCCTCAAAACTCCTGTCCTTGGGCCGACACTCTAACCACTGAGCAATGCAGGCCAGAACAAAACATGCCTTTTAAAAAGAGTTTTCAAAATGTCATGGTTTCTAATGCAGTTTGGGGGAATAATATATATATATATTTACAGCACTTAAGAAACTTTGCTGGGAATGCAGAACACTGATAGCCAGAGCGGGGGATTTGGCAGGAGGTCAGCAGAGTTTCCTCACCCATCAAAATCTCAATGGGAGGCAATGGCAGTAGGAATGTAATGTATTTTCTAAAATGGTAATTACATTCTATAATGTAATCTCAACGAATTAGCTGTTGATTTAAATGCCTTCCTCTCCCACCACAATCCCATTCAGATTTCACCCGAAATAAAGAATCACTGAGTCTATTTGATCACCATGAAATACACCTAGGAACCAGGTCAGAATACATGGACCATTTAACACTAGTTCAATCATATTCATAATGAGAAAGCTTTAGGAATTCTAGGTGCTTAAAGAAGTGTGGTGTGATGCACTCTAGACAGAGAAATAAATAAGTGGCAAGCCTAGTCCCAGCTGTCATGCACTAGCGGTGTGATCTTGCACAAGTCACTCAGCTTCTTTATATCTTTGTTTTCTCATCTGAAAATGGCGGTGGGGTCAGACTTCAATCTTTCAACTCCCCTCCAGTTACAGGTGACCGCGGTGTGAATTGCCCTTTACACACCCTTTCTCTTTGGAAACAGATAGTACTTTGGGAAATCAGCTGAGTAAATCAGAGGCACTAGAAGTTATTCTTGGCAATAGTAGGCTGTTCTGTCGTCTTGGGTTCTGGTTCATCCCGTGTGCACTGAGGCCAGGGCCTAGATGAGTAAAACTGAAAGTTGGGGGCATTGCTGGGTCCGTGTCAACTGCGTTTCTCAGTCAGATCCATCAGGATATTGTGCAAAACACCAGAATGACAACGGAAAGTAAAAGGATAAGCTGTGTTGGCCACTCCCAGCTGACAATCTCAGAGCTCCTCAAGCCCAGGAGAGACACATCTGGGTTTCATTCAGTTTGCTTTATGTTTAGAAAGGCTCCCCCCGCTCCTCCCCCTGCTTATCATTCCTGGACCAGAGGCAGTCACATGACACAGTTGCACACAGGGAGAAAGGGTACAGAAAGAGGACAAGAAGATGGTGGGGATCTGAGCCAGAATCTCCCTTCTTACCTCCTCCGCAGGACTCAGAACACTTGGTGAAGCCCTTATACTCCCAGTCATACAGCTCATCAAAGTCCTGCAGGCCACCGAGGAGGCCATCCGTCTCTCCCGGGTTGGACTCAGGAAGCTCCCCGTTGCATGGTCCCGCATAACAGGCTCGCTGGGATGCCGGCTTGGGGCCTTCACATTCGTCCACAGGCAGGTCGGCCACCGACTGGGAGAAAGACAGGAGCACCTGGCACTTGACTATTCGCACCTGGGTCCCCACACCACAGGTAACTGTGCAGGCCGACCAGGCCTCTGGGACGAACCTGCAGTTGGCAAGCAAACAAGAGGACAGGGTGAGAAGCCCCAGGCAGGAGAGCCTGGGCACCGGGAGGGGATGCATCCCACCTGCTGCCATGGCCCAGTGTCCTCTCAGGATGTGCTCAGGGCCCTGCCACCCTGTCCTCTGATGGGCGCTTCTGTTTAGTTCATCAGCTCACTTGCCACTGTTTCTGGATTGGTCTCTTCCAGTGTCATATGAACTCCCAGCTGTAAGACATTCCAGCCACAGACCACCTGCTTTCTGCCTGCCTTGCCCCCACAGGGGTCGCGATTCCGAACAGGGAATTGATGGTTTCTTCTCTCTCGCTCTAAATCCCAGCACTTGTGCCTGCTGCAGGATGCTGGCTATTCTTACAGCAGGCTAATTCTGATACTAAAAACTCTAACAAAAGAAGCCCTTGGAGATATTTAAGGAAGTATTTCTCTTAGTCTGGATCTCATATTCTGTAATTTTCTTTGCTTTTCTGCACAATGTGCTTCCCAAGATTTATTTATATGCAGAAAAAGTTTTTTGTTTTCTTTTCGTATTTTGTAAGTTTCCAAGAATGGAGCAGTCTTGTTCCTCACACATTCTTTGAATTAGTCTGGACTACAGTTCTTTTTATATCACAGAGAAAAATCTGTGCTACAAATTTAAGTCCACAGGCATGTGACAGTAAAGAGAGGCTGTGCTTTCATACAAGTGTGTCCTGTACCCCCCAACCCCTGAGAGAGAAGCCACAATAGTCAGGATTCGATTTATCTCTGAGTTTCTCTAGAATGTAGAACAATATCCACATTTTTTTTAAAGTATTTTTTTTTCCCCTCCCACTAATCAACAATGGCCATGACTGCAATGACCTTGAGAGGGGCCTAGGGAAAAAAGCCCAGAGGGAACTCCTAACATTTCCAAAAAGTTAGTAAAATAGTCTGGAGAAAGAACTTTGGAATAAACATTTTTTTTATTTTTCCACAATCCTACTGCTTTCTCACAGGGAGCTGTGCTGAGGAGGCATGCAAACCTGGCTCCTTAACCTTGACTTTGGCAGAAAAGGAAAGAACTGATAAGAAGGTTCTAGCATTCAATCCTAGCGAGCGCAAATGGTTCATATCTAGTTTAGGGAAATTGAAATTCTCACAGAAAACCAATCCAAGTTTTCAAACTGGAAACACCGCAACCAGGATGCGTTCTAGGCCTGTGCCTGGGCTGTGCACAGAGCAGAGGGACCTGGCGTGGTGTCTCAGGCATGGAAGGAGTCCCTTTGGGAAGGGTCTGACATTTGTTATCCTTAAGGAGCCACCCCCCTAGGAGAGATTGAAAGTCACATGCAGCCTTGTCAGGAAGGTGGATGAGGGAGGGAGGGCCACCCAGAATTATTCCCAAGAAATTCTCCTCACAATGTGACCTCCCTCCCTCTCTTGTTTTTGAATTCTTGACTTCATCTTCTGGCACCTAGAGAAGTTGGGGCAAAACAGTGTCCTAAAAGATTAAAAACTCTCGTGGTCTTTAAATAATGCTACCTATGGGGACTCTTCAGAAAAATAAAATCAAAATCTGCCCTCAAAAATAATCTTAACACTCTTCTTTCACACTCCCATATACCTGCCTGGCTCCTGGAACAAGCATCATGACAAATACACAGACACTGAATATTACACTCCAGGTGTAGACATAAAGGAAAATGCAAAATACTAAACAATTTCAGATATAGGAAAAATCTGAAAGCAAATGATAAGTCTGCCAACTGGAGCATAATGTGATGAATAATGCTTGTTTAATAATGTGGTGCTGAATTTTGTTTTCAAATGCAAAAAGATGACAAGCTCACAAGAAGAACGGTACCCTATTAGCTTTCCCTATGCAATGAGGATTACTATGCTGTCACCTATCACAGGTCTCGTCAGTGACCATTGTGAAAAGACAAGATCAGCTAGCTTTTTCTGTAAAGGGCCAGATAGAGAATATTTTAGATTTTGTGGCCATGTTTGTAGTCTTTACTGTGGCAACAACTCAACACTGCCAACATAGTATGAAAGCAGCCCTAGACAACATGCAAACAGATTGGTTCAGCTGTGTTCCAATAAAACTTTATTTACAAAAACTGGGGGTCAGGTGGAAAGGGTAGTGGAAGGGTCTGAATTTGGCCTGTGGGCTGTAGTTTACTAACTCCTGCTACAGAACATTTAGTGAAGATGCCAAACACACTGAGACTGGTAAATAATCTCCAACCTTATTTTAGGTCTTACTTTCTATCCCTCACTCCCCCACATATATATATATATAAAGCTTGTAAGAATGACAAGTAGCTAAATTGATTCATGTTTTATCTTCCAAAGTGAATCCCTGATGAATTCTGGGAATATAAACGATGAGCAAACTAAACACTCAGCTCTCCTTGCCTATAATGTGGATCACTTTGCATTTGGTCTCTTTCCAGGACCAAGAAGATACAGGAAAAGCCCAGAGTAGAAAAGGGCATGCTACTGATGCCCCATGAACTCAATGCAAAGGTTGAAACATTTATTTTAAAGCAGCAACGAAATGAAAAATGAAAATAAGTATGCAATGTGCGTGTGTGTATTTTTGACTATCTGAACAGTTAGGGTTAATAGCAAAACCAATAAACATCTATTTTATATCTCCCAAGTGAGAGTCTTATCAGATATCAAATAGCCTTACTGGCTTATCTCCCAACCCACTATCCTAAGGTCTTCATCAAGTTCACACCAATTAAAAACAATTTGGCTTTTAAGTGGTGCTGTCTTCTAGCAGTCATCTTAATTTCTCTAATGCATACACTGTATGATATAATATATCCTCTCTCGTTGAAGGCAGAAGATTATATTTCAAAAGAAAAATACATAATAGTGCAAATGGCCAAATGAATAATAACTTTCTCATATGAAACTTTCCCCCACACCCCGAGGTCTCTCAACTCTGCATTTACTATCTTGAGTTTTCTGGCCACAAGTGGGAGGAAGCAAGGTCAGTGAGAGGGCAGGCAAGTGAGCGAAGAGGTTTAAATGTGTGTGTGGCTGACTCAATTAGAATAGTACTTGTTGAGTTAGAACCTTGAAAGTGGGATCTTTAAAACGGAGTCAATAGGCATTTAAAAAGTCATTTCGATGTACAAATGTACAATGAAAAAGTCCTTATTATTGAAGTTTAATTTGGGCAATTAAAAAATTCTTTTTGTTAGCAGCAGTACTGTGGGATGAATAAAAAAAAATGGCTGGGTGAGGTTCTTAAAAGACAGGCTTAAAGTTCAGGAAGGACTGATATGATTTCACATTTAATATTGCCATCTCCAGAAAATTAAAAGAAATTCCAGCAAATAAATGATTTCTGCTTCTGTCTAGTCGTCCATTGATTTCCAAGCTTAATTGTTCATTTTATTAACAAAAACCTTAGTCTTTTATTAGTTATTACCATAGTCCTTTTCATGGAATAAAAAAACAGTGATAATGAAATTCACTTGTAAAATCCCAAAGTGGTTTAGTTTATTAGTAGCTATTATGGAGTCAGAGTATAGACTAAAATAATAAAAACAATTGCTTTATTAATTTAGTTAAACAGAACCAACTCACTCTTAGTTAATTAGTCTCATGTCACTGCAAATCTTAGCCAGAGGTAGGCTCTGATTTTAATACACTATTATATAGTCTGTGGTTAAGATATTTAACTTCTTTTCTCCTCTTACTTTCCTCTTGCTTCTCTCCTCCTTTCTCACATATATATTTATTTAAAAAATCATTGGGATTATTCAAAATAAGCGTAGCTTTAAGGTATATCATTTTGATGCTGTGACCAGCCTCGCCTTGTGCTCTGGTTTCAAAATGCAAATTGAAGCTTGCAGGAAATCACATTAGGAATATTTAATTTTGGTTTACTTTTCAATCTTATTACATTTGGGTTATAAGTCGACAGGGGTTGTGGATTTTGTTGCCCTCTCTCTGTTGGCAAATGTTTGCATATGAGAGTGGCGGCGACATATCAGAGAGAGGAGAGAGGAGGGAATAAACTGAATAGTGTAGTTAAAAATTATAAGATGCCCTAACAGGTTTGTCTCAGTGGATAGAGCATCAGCCTGGGGACTCAAGGGTCCCAGGTTCAATTCCGGTCAAGGGTAGGTACCTTGGTTGCGGGCACATCCTCAGTAGGGGGTGTGCAGGAGGCAGCTGATCTATGTTTCTCTCTCATCGATGTTTCTAACTCTCTATCCCTCTCCCTTCCTCTCTCTAAAAAATCAATAAAATATATTTTAAAAAATTATAAGACTACTATTTGAAACAATAAACAAGTTAATTAAAGTTGCAGGATACAAGATCAATATACAAAATCTGTTGTGTTCTTATATACTAACAAAGAAATATAATAAGAAAAAGCAATGAAGAAAACAATCCTATTTACAATACAACAAAAAGGATAAAATGCTTAGGAATAAACTTAACAACTGAAGTGAAGGACCTGTACACTGAAAACTATAAGAAATTGAAGAGAATACAAAGAAATGAAAAGATATTCTGTGCTTATGGATTAAAAGAATTAACATTGTTAAAATGTCCATATTACCTAAAGCAATCTACAGATTCAATATAATCCCTGTCAAAATCTAATGGCCTTTGTCACAGAAATAGAAGAAAAGATCCTCAAATTTGAATGGAACCACAAAAGACCCCAGATAGCCAAAGCAATCCGGGAAAAGAGGACAATGCCGAAGTGTCACACTCCCTAATTTCAAACTACACTACAAGGTGACAATAATCAAAGACATGTGGTATTGGCAGTAAAACAGACACATAGACCAATGGAACCAGAACCGAGAGCCTAGAAATAAACCTACACGTATGAGGGCAACTAATTTTCGACAAAGGAGCCAAAAACATATATAATGGAGAAAGGAAAGTTCCTTCAATAAATGCTGTTGGGAACATTGCAAAGCCACATGCGAAAGAATGAAATTAGACTGCTATCTGACACCATACACAAAATTACTCAAAATGGATTAAAGACTTGAATATAAGACCTGAAACAATAAAATACATAGGCAGTAAACTTATGGACCTTTGTTTCTGACAGGTTTTTGTGAACTTGATCTCAAAGGCAACGGAAGTAAAATAAAGAATGAATAGGACTACATTAAACAAAAACGTTTCTGTACAGCAAAAGAAACCAATAACAAAACAGCAATCAACTGAATGGGAGAAGATATTTACAAATGATACCTCTGATAGGGCTAATATAAAAAATATATATAACCAACTCATACAGCTCAGCGACAAAAAACATATAACCTGATTAAGAAATGGGCAGAGGATTTGGGTGGACACTTTTCCAAGGAAGACAGAAGATGGCCAACAAATATATAAAAAGATGCTTAACATCACTTGTTATAAGGAAAATGCAAATCAAAACGACAATGAGATAGCACCTTGCACTTGACAGAATGGCTATTATCAATTAGACAAGAAATAAGTGCTGGATAGGATGTGGAGAAAAGGGAACCCATGCACATGGCTGGTGGGAATGTTAATAGGTATAGTCACTATGTAAAACAATATGGATATTCCATACAAAAAATAAAAAATATAGGTACCATATGACCCATCGATAATCCCTCTTCTGGGTATCTACCTGAATAATTTGAAAATATTAATATATATATATATATATATATATATATATATATATCCCTATGTTCATTGCAACATTATTCACAATAGCCAAAATATGTAAACAATCTAATTGTCCTTTGACTAGATAAAGATGTGATATGTATATGATGCAATATTACTCAGCCATAAAAAAGAAACTACTGCTATTTGCCACAACATGGATGGATATTGACAGTATCATACCAAATAAAATAAGTCAGACAGAAAAGGACAAGAATTGTATAATTTCACTCATGTGAGATATAAAGCCAAAATCAACAAATGAACAAGCAAAAAAAACTCATGACACAGACAACAGTTGATGGTTACTAGAGGGGAAGGGGAATGTGTGTGGGCAGGACAAAGAGCATAAAGGGAGTCAAATATACAGTCATAGAAGGAGACTAGATTGCGGGTGGTGAGCACACAATGGAGTATACAGGTTGATATACAGTGGGGCCTTGACTTACAGTGTCCCGACTGACGAGTTTTTTGAGATACCAGCTGTCTCTCGGCTGATTTTTTGCATTGAGTTGATAGAGTAATTTGAGTTAATGAGCTCCTTAACGAGCTCCTTAATGAGCTCGGTCTCAGAACGAATTAAACTCGTAAGTCAAGGCCCCACTGTATTGTGTGATAATGCTTTACAACTGAAACTTATATGTTATTAACCAATGTTACCTCAATAGATTTAATAAAAAAATAAAGAAAAAAAATCACTTTAAAATGGAACAAAAAGATTACTGGATATCTTTTTAAGTGGATCGTTCCTAGTTTTGTTTTTTTTTTTTCAATCTTTCATTGACTGTGAGTTATTTTATTACTCTACAAATTGAAGAAGACTGATTTTCCCATAGGAATGCAGATTAATTATGTCTAGTGAAATGCAATTGATTGTTGCTCTGTAGATAGGCCCATTTTGTGTCCATTTGTAAATTTATTTCTGTAGTCTTATTTGCCTATATGCATATGGTTCTTTTAAATTTCCTTTGAATTGGTTGTAACATTAATGAGGTAAAGAAAATCTTCAACAGATGTTTATTTTATATTTGCATGAGAATGCTGTTTTTTTTTCTCTTTATAAAGATTTATCATTTATCTAGTGGCCACTGAGGTATCTAGAAGGTAGCATATTGGAAAAATAAAATATTACATAAGTAATTGCACCTCACATTAACCAGGAAGCCTTTTATATAAATATGTTATTCAGGGGCAAAAATCACCATACTGTATTGGTAATGATGTTATTCCATATTGCTTTATCTTATTTTTAATTCAATCTTCCTTTCTTTATTCTTTTTCTTTAGTTTTGAAAAGTTTGTTTTCTTCTGATTCTGGGAAATCCTTGAGATATTAATGAGTAAAATCTTTAGGAAAAGGTGTACTTAAAATTAAGTTGGACATTTGGCCTCTGGAATGAAGAGCATTTGGATGTAGGAGAAAGAAATCTGCTGTTGTGTGGGAAAGAAACTTAGAAAAGGGAAGGGGAAACATCTCCCATCTGTCTCAATTTTACAGGTCAAAAGACCTGAATAACTAAAACATTTTAGTTATTTAGTGTCTCTCATTGAAATTAAAAGGGAAGATTTAAAAATCTCTCTAAAATAAGAAAACAAACAAAAACCTTTGGAATGCTACAAATGGAAGGCAACTCTTTAATTGAATCCCTTAAGGAATTTTAGAACTGTAAAACCCATCATACCAAGCCGACCTTAAAATGATTAAAAATATGACAAAAGCATTAAAGTTTTCAGAGAATATTGATCCAAAATATGCCTCTACAACATCTAAATCATTCCAAATAAATGAGGATCTCACTTATTATGAAAGTTCTTTAGTCAAAGATACCTGATTTGAATGCAGAATTATGAAAATATTTCTCAACTGTTGTTGTTAGCTTACAACTCTCCGGAGCTGCAAACAATTCATGCTAGTTAGATAACTCATTGAAGTCTCCAAGAAAAAAATCTTCAAAGGTGTCCAGGACACTGTTGCACCAAACATCTGATAATACCACTTTTTTTCATAGGTTCCTCAAATTCTTAAGTATCATGCTGGTTTGTGCGAGTCTTCAGCACTGTTGAGTGCCCTTGGTTATTAATCTAACCAAGAACAGAATGATCCTAGAAATTAGAATAGCAAAGCAAATGACAATTTTGATGCAGCCACCAACATAACCCTTTGATGAAAAAATTTAGTGACTGCCCTGTATAATGCCACTAACCAGTAACAAATGAATGAATGAACGAATGAATGAATGAATGAATAAATAAATAAGAAGGAAGGACACAATTCCAAAACCCACTGGGGCAGCATTGGAAGAGCTATATTTAAGTGGCATTTTCAAGTAGCAGACTTCACTTTCTCATGATAAAGATGCCCTTTTGTGTCCTTTGAGGGGCAGCTCGCCTCTGCAAGAATGTCTCAGTGGCTTTTGTGCAGAATGCGCAGTGCTAGAAGTAAGCGAGGAAAAGCAGATTGCCTTAGAGACCACATTTTCCTTTCAAAGAGATATTACACCAGCAGGAAATGCTGCGGGGGATCAGAGTTCTCTCAAAGTGCTAATGAGTCAGACTACTGGCTCTTTTAAGGGCCAGGACCTCAGATTTGAGTCTCTGTTAAACTCATCTTTCAGTTCTGACCCAGCTTTCTCTGATATGGCTCCAGATAAGATATTAGAAGGAAACTTACTAAAGGAGGGACCCTGTTGGCCATCAGAAGGTTGTTATTTATTTTTTTTTTTTACCAATAAGAGAAAAGGTGACAGAACAATAGCTAATAATCAGTTTCTAAGAGTAGTGGCCTCACATTGTCTGCTATCCCCAACAAAACCAGTCCTCCCCTACTGTGTCCCCAGTGGTACCCACCACCACTGACCTGACCTTTCTTCTTGAATTATTTCCCTCTCTTGATTTACATGACACCAAACTCTCTTGGTCTTCTTTTCTGGTCATTTCCTTATCAGTTTCCCTTTCTAGATCCTTCTCCCCTCCTCAAACTGTAAATATTTCAGTGCCCAGGGCACAATTTGGTACTGTCTTTTGATGTATTCATCAATGATTCTTGGCTTCAAATACCACCAATGTGAGTGTAACATTTTTTAAAAAAATCATCACTTGAGGATATGTTTATTGATCTGAGAGAGAGAAACATCAGTCAGATGCCTGCCACATGTGACTTGATGGAGTATTAAATCCCCAATCTTGTGGTGTAGGTAGGGGATGATGCTCCAACCAACACAGCCACCCAGCCACGGGAGGGTAACTTTCTAAGTATAGTCAGCCTTTAGTTTCCACTGATTCTGCGTCCATGGATTCAACCAAGGGTGGATAGAAAATATTTGGAAAAAAAAGTTCAGTTTTACTGACATGTACTATGTAGTTAGGCCTACAATGGTTATGTCTGTACTAAACATGTGCAGACTTTTTCTTATCATTGTTCCCTAAATAATACGACTATAGTATAACAACTATTTACTTAGTATTTATATTGTATTAGTATTATAAGTAACCTAGAGATTATTTACAGGATACAGAAGGATATCTGTAGCTTATATGCAAATACTATGCCATTTTATATAAGGAACTTGAGTAGCCACAGATTTTGGTATCTGTCGGGGGCCCTAGAACCAATCCTCCATGGATACCAAGGGACAACTGTATTTAATCTCTAGTCTGGACCTTTTGTCTGATTTTTTTTTTTTTGCTAAGATTGGGCTAGGAAGCTATTTTACTCTTTGAAGAGAGTAAACAGTAATTTAATAATTCTCTATTTATCAAAAACTTACATAGGGCTTCTTATGTGCCAGGCACTATTTTAAGTGCTTTATAAATAAAAGTTAAATCTTAACAACCTGATAAGAACTATTTTTATTTCCATTTCATCTATAGATGAGGAAAGTGAAGTATAAGTCAGTCATGCAGCTAGTAAGGTTTCATGCCCTTAACCACTACACATGGTTCTCTCTCTTGCCTGACATTCTTAATTTGATATTTCAAAGGTATCTTCAACTTAAAATATCCAAAACTGAACTCCTGATTTCCCTCCTCAGTATTGTATTCCCATCACAGCACACGATTCTACTGGCCATCCAATTGCTTAAATAAAAAAATAGAAGTTATTCTTGACCCCTCATTTTCCCTGTCTACTCACTTCTAAATGATTCCTAAACTCTATCAATTCTCTCTCAAAAACGTATCAGATATTTATTTACTTTGCTCCATCTTCACTACTACCACATCGATTAAAAAAAAAAAAAGGCAATGATAACAGCTAATGTTTACTGATGTGTTTTAAGCACTTTCTATATATTATACCATTGTTAGGAGTGCGTACTGTCAGAAACATTCTGAAATGGGCAAAAGAGATGATTGGTGTCCTTTACACTGGAGGGCTGGCATTGCCTGGCAGACTCTCAGGCTTGTCTAAACCCATGGAAGTGTAAGTCTTTGCCTTTGGCTGGTCTGTTTTGCAGCTAGAGAGAGAAAGAAGTTAGTTTCCTTGTAGAGCAGAGGTTCTCAACCTGTGGGTCGCAACCCCTTTAGGAGTCGAACGACCCTTTCACAGGGGTCGCCTAAGACCATCGGAAAACACATATATTTGTTTGGTTGATTATTGTTTTTGTGATTAATCATCATGCTTTAATTATGTTCAATTTGTAACAATGAAAATAACAATGAAAATACCTGCATATCAGATATTTACATTATGATTCATAACAGTAGCAAAATTACAGTTATGAAGTAGCAATGAAAATAATTTTATGGTTGGGGGGTCACCACAACATGAGGAACTGTATTAAAGGGTCACGGCATTAGGAAGGTTGAGAACCACTAGTGTACAGGATGACACTCCAACCAACTGAGCCACCCAGTCAGAGCAATAAATGCTTTTGTTCAAATGGATAAATAGGAGGGGAAGAGTTGATGATATGAGTGGCTGGTATTGGGCTTCTTCTTGGGCTTGAAGACTGGAAGCATGCTAACTAAGGAGGCAATAGCCTGGAAACTCCAATACATTAAACCATGCCTCTCAGTTCCAGGTATTGGCATGAAGAAAACAAAAACTTTTTCCTGTTGTAGGAGTTTCTTTTGGTGCCAGAATAAGCAGCTGCAGTGGGCTCCATTCTTTTTATATTTCTTATAGCTGACGCAGGCAGGATGTGCCAGCCTCACTTCATGGTGATGGGGTGTTGGGTTATCGTGTAGCTTGGGGCAAGTTTAAATTCTGTGTCTATCACACTTAAATTTAATATTCTTAAAAAAGATATTTTATAAAAGAAAATGGTTTTTGGACAACTTTGAGCCAGAGGCTGTCTCCTGTAATTTATACGTGACTATCCTTATGTGGCCAGCAGCGACCGGGCAGTGAAAGCTAGGGAGCGTTTGGAGTTGTTTCTAGGTTAGAGACGCCTGAGGAGAGCTATTTTTCTGTCTACTCCTTAAAACTCCATGTGCACAGAGTTTTGGGAGAAAGTGAAGATAGAACACTAATACTATGTAGCAGATGGAAATGGAGCCAAATGACTCTCTTCACAAATGAAGAATGAGAAGCTGACACTTGCTCCAGTCCATCTTTCTCTCCCATTGCTTTCCTGACTTATGTGAACAAAACATGATTTAGAAGTTTGATTTTTCTTGAGGCTAGTATGATTATTTAAAAAGCCATAGCCCATGGACTAAAATGCCATTATAGCTTACAATACTATTAGTACATTTGTAGCCTTCAGCTTAATACCAGAAAGTAATCTTTTTTAAATTAAAAATGTTTTCAATTATGGTTTACATTCACTAATATTTGTATTAGCTTCAGATGTATAGCATAGTAGTTAAACAATCATATACTTTACCAAGTGTTCCCCTGATATTTCCAGTACCCAGCTCGTACCATATATAGTTATTATATAGTAGAGGCCCAGTGCATGAATTTGTGCACTTGTAGGTTCCCTCCGCCTGGCCAGTGATTGGGCCACTCAGGGCTAGCCGGCCTGGGGGAGGGACCGCGGGAGGTTGGCTATTAGAGTGCACTGACCACCCAGTTGGCCAGGGGGAGGGACCGCGGGAGGTTGGCTGTGGGAGCACACTGACCACCAGGGGGTAGTTCCTGTATTGAGTCTCTGCGCCCTGGTGGTCAGTGCGCATCACAGCGGCCAGTCCACCTGTTGTTTGGTTGACCGGTTGTAATGGTTGATTAGGCTGTTATATATATAGATTAGAGTATTATTGACTATATTTTCTATGCTGTACTTTATATCCCATGACTATATTCCAAATACAATCTGTACTTCTCAATCTCTTCACCTTTTTCACCCAGTCTCCCAGCCTCCATTTCCTCTGGAAACCATCAATCTGTTCTTTGTATCTATGAGTCTGTTTCTGTTTTATATTGTTCTTTAGATTCTACATATAAGTGAAATCATATGGTATTTGTCTTTCTCTGACTCACTTATTTTATTTAGTATTAAACTCTCTAGATCCATCCATGCTATTGCAAATGCTAAAATTCCTTTCTTTTTTTATGGCTGAGTAATATTCCATTGTATATATGTACCACTATTTTTTTTATCCACTTGTTTTGCTTCTACAGCTTGGCTATTGTAAATAATGCTGCAGTGAGCATAGGGGTGCATTTATTCTTTCAAATTAGTATTTTGGGTTTCTTTGGATATATTCCAAGCAGTGAAATCACTGGGTCATAAGGTAGTTCCATTTTTAAATTTTTGTGGAAACTTCACATTGTTTTTCACAGCGCCTGCACCAATCAGCATTCCCACCAACAGCTGCATGAAGGCTCCCTTTAATCCACATCCTTGACAGCACTTGTTTGTTGATTTATTGATTGTAGCCATCTAATATGTGTGAGGTGATATCTCATTATGGTTATAATTTGCATTTCTCTGATGATTAGTGACATTGAGCATCTTTTCAATGTCTATTGACCATCTGTATGTCCTCTTTAGAGAAGTATCTATTCAGAACCTTTGCACATTTTTTAAATTAGATTGCTTATTTTATGTTGTTGAGTTGTATGAGTTCTTTTTTTAAAAAATATATTTTATTGATTTTTTACAGAGAGGAAGGGAGAGAGATAGAGAGTCAGAAACATTGATGAGAGAGAAACACCGATCAGCTGCCTCCTGCACACCCCCTACTGGGGATGTGCCTGCAGCCAAGGTACATGCCCTTGACCAGAATCGAACCTGGGACCCTTCAGTCCACAGGCCGACGCTCTATCCACTGAGCCAAACCGGTTTTGGCTGTATGAGTTCTTTACAAATTTTGGTTATCACCCCTTATGAGATCTATCATTGGTGAATATGTTTTTCCATCCAGTGAGATGTCTTTTCATTTTGTTGGCTTCCTTTGCTATGTAAAAACTTTTTGGTTTGATGTAGTCACATTTGTTCTTTAAAAAAAAATTTTTTTTATTGATTTAAGAGAGGAAGGGAGGAGAGAGAGATAGAAACATCCATGATTTATTGATCTTCTGCCTTCTGTAAGCTCCACACTAGGGATCGAGCCCACAACCCAGGTATGTGTCCTGAATGGGAATCAAACTGTGCTTCCTGGTTCATATGTCGACGCTCAACCACTGAGCCATGCCAGCTGGGTTCATTTGTTCTTTGCTTATTTTGTTTCCCTTGCCTGAGGAGATATATCAGAAAAAATCTTGCTATAAGAAATTTCTGAGATTTTATTGCCCATGTTTTCATCTAGGCTTTTAATGGTATTCAGTCTTACATTTAAGTATTTAATTTATTTTGAGTTTATTCTTGTATATGTTGTAAGAAGGTGGTCTAATTTCTTTTCTTTTCCTTTGCATGTATCTGTTCAATTTTCCCAGCACCATTGGGAATAGATTGTTTTAACCCATTGTATGTTCTTATCTCCAAAGTCAAATATTAATTGACTATATGGGTGTGGGTTTATGTCTGGGCTCTCTATTCTGTTTCATTGACTATATGTCAGTTTTTATGTCAGTACCATGCTATTTTGATTACTATGGCCTTATAGTATAGTTTGATATCAGGCAGCATGATCCCTCCAACTTTGTTCTTCTTTCTCAAGATTGCTATGGCTATCTTAAGGTTTTTCTTTGTGGATTATTTGATCTTGTTCTGTAAAATATACCATTAGTATTTTGATAGGAATTGAGTTGTAGATGTAGATTGCTTTGGCTAGTATGAAATTATAATGATGTTAATTCTTTCTATCCATGAACATGGAATATCCTTCCATTTATTTTTATCTTTTTCAAATTATTTCTTCAGTGTCTTAGAATTTTCTGAGTACAGGTTTTTAACCTCTTTGTTAAATTTATTCCTAAGGTATTTTTTTCATGCAATTGATTGTTTTTTAGTTTTCCTATATATAGTTCATTATTGGCATATAAAAATGCAACCAAATTCTAGATATTTATCTTGTATTCTGCTACTTTATTGAATTCATTGGCCAGTTCTAATAGTTTTTGGTGGAAACTTTAAGGTTCTCTATATGCAGTGTTATGTCATCTGCAAATAATGACTGGTTTACTTCTTCATTTCTTATTTGGATGCCTTTTATTTCTTCTTCTTGTGTGATTGCTGTGGCAGACTTCCAGTACCATGTTTCTGATCTTAAGGGAAATGCTTTTAGTTTGTTCTCATTGAGTATGCTAGTTGTGGATTGTCATATATAGCCTTTATTATGTTGAGATATGTTCCCTCTATTCCCACTTTGCTGAGAGTTTTTATAATAAATAGGTGATAGATTTTGTCAAAAGCATTTACTGCATCTATTGATAGGATCATATGACTTTTATCCTTCAGTATGTTTATGTGGTGTACCATGTTAATTGATTGTGGATACTGCACCAACCTTGCATCCCAGGAATAAATCCCACTTGATCATTGTGTATGATTTTTTTCATGTATTGCTGGATTAGGTTGGCTAAATTTTTGTTGAGGATTTTTGCATCTATGTTCATCAGGGATTCTGGCCTATAATTTTCTTTCTTTGTCGTGTCTTTATCTGGTTTTGTAATTGAATAATGCTGGCCTCATAAAATAAGGTTGAGAGTGTTCTCTCCTGTTGAATTTTTTGGAATAGCTTGAGAAGGATAAGTGTTAGTTCTTCTTTGAATATTTGATAAAATTCACCCATAAGGCTATCCTGTCCAGGATGTTTGTTGGGAGTCTTTTGATTACTGCTTCAATTTCATTAGCAGTAATTGGTCTTTTTCAGATTTTCTGTTTCTTCTTGATTCAGTTTTAAGAGATTGTGTGTTTCTAGGAATTTAACTTATTTCTTCCAGATTGTCCAATTTGCTGGCACATAGTTATTCATAATATTTTGTTATAATCCTTGGTATTTCTGTAGTGTCAGTTGTTACTTATCCTCTTTCATTTTTTATTTTATTTATTTTGGTCCTCTCTCTATTTTTATTTTTGATGGTTTGGTTAAAGGTTTGTCAATCTTGTTTATTTTTTCTGAGAACCAGTTCTTGGTTTCATTTATCTTCTTATTTTTTTTAAGACTTTATCTTATTTATTTCTGCTCTGATACTTATTTCCTTTCTTCTCCTTACTTTGGGCTTTGTTTTTATTTTCCTAGTTCCTTTAAATGTAAGGTTAGATTGTTTATTTGAGATTTTTCTTTTGTTTCTTGAAGTAGTCCTATAATGCTAATAATTTCCCTCTAAGGACTGCTTTCACTGTGCCCCAAAATTTTGGGTTGTTGTGTCCTTGTTTTTATTTGTTTCAAGTTATCTTTAGATTTCTTCCTTGATCTTACTGTGAACTCATTCATTGTTTAGTAACATGTTATTTTGCCTTCTTGTGTTTGTGTGTTTCCCAGGTTTTTTTCCCCCCCTCTCATGATTGATTTCTAGTTTCATATCATTAGGGTCAGAGAAGATGTTGGGCTTGATTTCAATCTTCTTAAATGTATTGAGACTTGTTTTGTGTTTTAACATGAGGTCTAGCCCAGAAAAGTTCCACATGCACTTGAAAAGAATGTATATTCTTCTGCTTTGGGGTGAAATGCTCTGAAAATATTAATTAAATCCAATTGATCTAGTTTGTAATTTAAGGCCACTGTTTCTTTGTTGATTTTCTGTCTGAAAGATCTATTCATTGAAGTCAATGGGGTGTTAAAATCCCCACTAAGACTATTACTGTTAATCTTTCCCTTTATGTCCAACAATATTTGCTTTATATATTTATGTGATCCTATGTTGGGTGCATAAATGTTTACAAGGGCTATATTCTCTTGTTGAATTTATCCCATTATCATTATGTAGTGTCTCTTTTTGTTTCTTATTATAGCCTTTGTTTTAAAGTCTATCTTTTCTGATATAAGTATTGTTATCCTACTTTTATTCATTTCCATTTGCATAAAAGATTTTTCCATCCCTTTACTTTTAGTCTGTGTGTGTGTCTTTAACTCAATGTGTCTTGTTTTGTTATCTAGTCAGCTACCCTATGTCTTCTAAGCCATTTACATTTAAAGTTATTATTGACTAGAGGCCCGGTGCATGAAAATCATGCACGGGCAGGGTCTCAAGGCCAGGCTGGCGATCGGGGCTGATCTGTGGGGCAACTGGTGGGGCGATCAGGGAGCCCCCTGCTGGCACCCGCCTTGGCTGGCCTGGGGCCTGTGGGCTGAGGGAAGCTCTTGCATTGAGCATCTGCCCCCTGGTGGTCAGTACGCATCATAGCGATCGGTCAGTCCACCCGTTGTTCTGTTGTTTGGTTGATTTGCACATTAGGCTTTTATTATATAGGATAGGTACATATTTATTGCCTTTTTATTCTTTATAACTGTATTCCTCTTTTTTTTTTCTTCATAAAGAAGACCCTTTAACATTTCTTGTAATACTAGTTTGGTGGTAAAGAACTTTAGCTTTCTCTTGTCTGGGAAGCTCTTTATTTCTCCTTCAATTTAAATGATAGCCTTGCTGGGTAGAGTAGTCTTGGTTGTAGGTCCTTGCTTTTCATTACTTTGAATATTTTGTGCAAATCCTTTCTGGCCTGAAATGTATCTATTGAGAAATCAGCTGACAGTCTTATAAGAGCTCCCTTGTAGGTACTAAACTGTCTTTCTCTTGCTGCTTTTAAGATTTACCCTTAGTCTTTAACCTTTGCCATTTCAATTATGATATATCTTAGTGTGGGCCTTTTTGGATTCATCTTGTTTGGGACTTTTTGCACTTCTTGGACTTGTGTGTCATTTTCCTTCACCAGGTTAGGAAAGTTTTCAGACATTATTTCTTCAAATAAGTTCTCAATTTCTTGCTTTTTCTATTCTTTTGGTACACCTATCATACAGATGTTGTTATGCTTCATATTATCCCAAAGATCTCTTAAACTATCCTCATTTTTTAAAATTCTTTTTTTTCTTTTTTCTTTTCTCACTGGGTATTTTCTGCTACCTTGTCTTCTTCAATCCTTTGCTTCATCTAGCCTACTGTTTATTCCTTCTAGTATATTTTTCATTTCAGATTTCTTATTCTTTATTTTTACTGGTTATTTTTTATAGTTTCTATGACTTTTTTTCATGCTGTCGAAATTCTCACTAAGTTCCTTCAGTATACTTATAATCATTTTCTTTTTTTAAATCTGTGTGGTAGATTACTTGCCTCCATTTCATTTAGCTATTTTTTTTTTTGGAGATTTCTCCTTGTTCATTTATTCTTTGTCTCCCAATTTTGGCTGCCTCTTTTTGTTTGCTTCTGTGTATGAGATAGATCTGCTATCTCCCAACCATGGTAGAGTGACCTCATGCAGAGGTGTTATGGGGTACCCAATTGTGCAGTCTCTTTGATCACCTGATCTGGGTGCCCCAGGAACGTCTGTTGTTTGGGTTAATGTCTGTTGTCTATTATAAGCCCTCCTGTTATAATTTAGTCTTAATTTTTTATTTAAATTTATTAGCATGAGATTGGTTAATAAAATTATATAGGTTTCGAGTGTACATTTCTATGATACAACATCTATATATTGCTTTGTTTGCCCACCACCCAAAGTAAAACCTTTTGTCACCATATATTTGATTCCTTTTATCCTTTATTATCCCCTCCCACCCCTTACCTCTGGTTACCACCATACTGTTGCCTGTGTCTATGAGTTTTTATTTGTTTCTATTTTTCTTTCATTTGTTGCTTTCATTTTTTTATCCTACATTTGTAAAATCATATGGTAATTAACTTTTTCTGTTTGATTTATTTCACTTAGCATAATATTCTTAAGGTCCATCCATGTTGTCACACATAGCAGTATTTTTATAATTGAATCTTGATTGCTATTGGCCCATTTGTGCATGGGGTCGACCCTCAGGCTGGCTGACCGTGAGGATTAACCATTACCACAGTGTATGAGCTGTTGTCCAAGTGTTGACCACATGAAGCGGAATTTGCCTCAGCAGGATCTGAGGACTGCCGAGATATCCCTTTGGGTGTGCAGCTTGTGAAGGTTATTGGATCCTTCTCTGATGTTGTTTGAAGATCACCACTGGATGTACTGATCCTGGGGCCTCTTGGGAGGGTCCCTGGTGCATACTGATGTTAGATGCTGCCTGTAATTGGCCCTGGGCAACCTGTTTAGAACTACAAAGTGATCCACAGTTTGTGGCTGGCTCTGCTGGGACTGGATGTGTGTGGGAAGGACCAAGCTGTGTACCAAGGCCAGCTTCCACCAGCACTGATTCAGGGGGCAGGACAGCAAAAGGCCCAAGGCAACCTGAGATCTGCCTTTGCCTGCCTCTGCCTGCTGGCTGCCTCTTGGGCTCAATCACTGAAAGAGCCTCTGGTGGTATTAGAGGTCCACGAGAGGTTCTCAGTGGGTCACCAGGTAGAGGCGAGTGGTGTTCACCAGACTGATACAGGTTCAAACTGCCAGTGCTTGGTCTGATGCCACTCAGCAAGGTATACCAAGGTATACCAAGGTATACCAAGGTATACCAAGGTATACCAAGTCTAGCTGTCATTTGCCGGGTGCTTACAGACTTTTGTGGTGGGGTGGGGTCTCAGAGTCATCAGGGTGAGGCCAGAAGAGTTTATCAGGTGCAAGCAGACCAAGATTTGGCCATGTGAAGGGTGTTCGAGGGAAAAATGGCCCTGTCCTAGAGCTACAAGTTCAGTCTGTCTTGGATTCTGCCTACACCTTCTGGAGGGCCCACGCTCAGCTGGGTGGGGCTGCCAGAGTCTGTAGGGTGGAACTACATGAGCTCTCATGAAGAGGAGGAGCCAGTCAGGGTCACAGGAAGGTGGGGGTAATGGCCCCTGCTACAGGGCCATACAATTCAGTCACTAACACCTCCTGAGACTGCCAGGACTTCTACGTACACCCTGGCCCAGGCAGCTAACTCCTCAGCAAGCTGTGAGACCCTCAGGGTTGGGTGACAGGGTGTCTACTGGGTAGGTGTATTGTGTTCCCCCAGGCTGATGCTGTAAGGAAGGCAATGCTCTACCCAAGAAAGATGGCATCTGCTGTGTGGGACAGGCACTCAGTACAGGGATCCTGGTGACTGTACCTTTAGCTCTCTCCCTAGAGTCACAAACTTATCTCTCCTCACATGACTAGTCTGCTCCACCCTCCCTCAACCAGAGCCCAGGGTGAGTGGCTGCAAACAAAATTGTGTGCACTGGCTCTTTAAGAGGTCACCTGTATCTCGAGCAGACTTCCGCCTCTCCCTGGCAGACAGAAACCCCTCTGCTTTTCACAGCCAGATGTTACATGGGCACCTCTTCCTGGCTCTGGTGCTCTGGGCTGAGGTGCCCAGTGTGGGCCTGAGACCCCATGCTCCTCAGGAGGAACCTCTGCAGTTGAGATATCCTTATGGATTCTCTACCGCTGCACCTGGGTGCAGGGTCAGCCCTTTTCACGTCTCTACCCTTCTTATCAGTCTCGATGTGGCTTCTGCTGTAATCCTTGGTTATAAGACTTCTCTTTAGCAAGGCTTCAGTTGGTTATTCAGGTTGATTGATCCATATTCCAGTTGAAATTCCAGTTTTGTTCTGGGAGGAGGTGAGTGTAACTTCCACTTACTCCACCACCATGTTCTGAACCCATACTGTAGTTTTTAGGTGCATATCATTTCCCCTGACTTTGATAAAAATCTAAACTATTATACACTCAGAATACTTTTCACGAGCCATTTCTTCTTCTCATGTAGTGAAATTAGTTTATTTTGCAATTTCGTAAAGGTTTCTTTCCCTTAATTCAACAAGTTTGGCAAAGCTTTGCAATGAAAAGTTCAGTTCATTAAAAATGACCTTAATGGCCGTAACATATATTGGTGGTGACAGGGTCCATGCTTTATTTTGGCACACAAGGATCCCATTCATTTATCTTTGTCACTCTCTAGGGCTCAGCTGAGCAATAGTTCAGATTGAGCTTTCTGAAAGTAGCTACAGAATGAGCAACAAGTGGAGACAGTAGGAGAGGTGACGCATGTGGAACTTCTTGGTTTGCATTAAAGGCTTTTCCAGTGACTACATAAAAATGGCTCTGTCTGTTCTCTTGAATTTGTGATTGATTTTTCTGTCTTGGTGCATGCTGGGAGCAATCCGCAGAGATCAACTGCATTTAACTCAGAGTTGAGAGGATGCTTTTCCACTTAAGCATTTTCTAAACGTTTATTATTAATGTTTGCAGTTCCCTATAGATCCCTTTTTATTCAAATAAAGGCAACTAACCTTTGTCCTTTAGAATAAATTGTGAGCTAAATTCAAAGTGTGATGCTTAAAAAGCCAGTCCTCAAAGAACCTCAGAAGTATAGCAGAGAGGCAGGTGGTGTTAGCTGGGAAACCACTAGCTTAATGTGGAGTTAAATTATACCTTCTTGCTCTCACACACCATTAGATACGACATGCATGAAGCTATTTGTAAATGGTGACTATTGTACATTTTTACTCCCTTCAAAGTTCTCTAGGAAGATGAACGATGCTGAAAACGGCTCAATCATAACCACGGTTAACATATATAGAGAGCTTCCTCCTAACCAGGTGCTTTACATATACAGTATTAAGTTAATTTTCACAATATGTCTATTGTTATGCTCATTTCACAACTGAGGGAATTTCAGCCCACAGGGTTAAGTGACTTGCGCAGGGTCCCTGTTGTGAGTGGGGGATTCAAAATTAACACCCAGGGAGTCTGTCATTGGAGCCCACACTTCTTTTTCCAAGCAAATTAATAATTTATTTAGGAAGAAAATTATTATATATCTAAATGCTTTAGCTATAGTGCATATGATCTTTTTAAACTTTTTTATTGAATTTCTTGAGGTGATATTGGTTAGTAAAATTATATACGTTGCAAGTGCACAGTTTGATGACACATCATTTGAATACTGCCATGTATGGTGATTCAGGCAGGAGTGAGTTTGGGTGGTGGAACACACACTTCTCACCACTGCACTCACTGCTGCTCTGCATGGAAGTATGATCAATAATTAAACTGCTTTTGTACTTTGATCCTGGTAAGGCTGTATCCTTGTTTGAGCACAGAAATACATAGACTCATCCCTCACCAACTCATAGAGTTGGCAGCATGGTGTATCTGAAAAAAAAATTCACATTTTAGGAAAGTCTCTGTGATCAACATAAAGGTAGCAATTACTCCGGTACATATATGTGTACAAAATATCTGGTCATTTACATATGAAAAGATCCAATAATCGTTCCTCAAGTTCCAATTTTGGAGTCAAAGTCAGAGTCAAATAAATTCTATCATAATCTGCCAAACATCAGTTGTCATAAACATCCCCTCTCCAAGTCCTTTCAGTGCATATTACATTTTACTCTCATTTATTTCTCAGATGCGTGAATCACCATGTCCTAACTTAACTATTCTGATATTTTAGCTCAGAAGGACATACCGTAATGAAGAATATAATCTGGAAATTCAATAAATAATTCGCCACCATTCTTTTTTGGATCTACAACACTATCACACCGTGCATACCCAAACATCAAATGGCATTTCTTTAAAAACAACTAGCTCATTTGTTCAATCTGTAGATAACTGGCCAACACTCAACACTTTGATCACAATCCTATTATTCTGTGATAAGAATGCACTCCAGGTTACTTGAGGACAAGGACTATTAGGTTTATTTTGATAGGATCTACACCTGGCACAAATAATGGCAGAGAGCATGTGATTTATGAGCAAACTAGAGGCCCAGTGCACCGATTCTTGCACCGGGGGGGTCCCTTAGCCTGGCCTGTGGGAATCATGCTAAAACCGGCTCTCCGACATCCCCCCAGGGTTCCCGGATTGTGAGAGGGCGGTTCTCAGATGAGGCACCCCAGAATCGGGCTCCTGCCTCTCTGGCTCTGGGTGCATCACACGAGAACCATAGCTGCCAAGTTATCACAGCTCGGCAGCTCCTGCATTGACTGTCTGCCCCCTGCTGGTCAGTGTGCATCATAGCTACCAGTCGGCCAGTTGAACGGTCAGCCTGTCACTTAGGCTTTTATATATAGAGAGCTTCTTTCATTAGGAGGTGTGAACAGTTACCAGGTCCAGTGACTCTCCTGAGTCATCTAAAACACAGTAAGGAGAGAAGGAATTGGAAGTGAGAGGTCACGACTACTGCAGGTGTAAAGGCTGCATCCATTTGGCCAGGGTGAGGCTTTAGCTCTGCTACATGCCAATCCTCAAAATAAAATGCTTTTCTGTTGTTGTTTTTTTAATCTTATAATTCTAATGCTCAGCCCTGTTCTGCTAAACCTCCTTTATGTTGGTTTAATGATCTGCAAATAGTGTTTAAATATCCTGATCTTAGGTGAGATGACTCTTGATTCCTAAGAAATAGATGTGTGTGTGTGTGTGTCTATATATATATATATATATTTCCTTTTATTTTCTGTGGCCTGAAATACACAAAGAGAATGTAATTCAGGCACCTTGTGAGGATATAAAAAAACAAACTATTAGGATCTATTATGGATGTTTGATTCCCTAAATATTCTTTGAGGGAAAAACACATGTCACATAATTAACATTTCTAGGCACACTTTTCTTCTCTTAAAATATGAATTCACATTCTAACCACCAAGTTAAACCATCCACATTCTCAGACAACTTACTGGATATAAATATGGATTAATGTAAACATACGCTTAAATATTATACATCTAAATGCTATTTCCAACAAGGTAAACACGGCATTTCAGGACTATAGGATCGCCATGGTGACTCTATCAGCTTTTCTTTCTGGACCTAATTCCTTGTGGGTTCTGTCCACACAGAAGCATGGCAGGAATTTCTCTTTGCTTCTTACTGAATCAGCCCCATCGCTAAGCTGATGCCATCTGGCAGCCAGATATTACTGCTGCCTTCTGCCTGCTCGCTTGCCTCCTTCCTCTTCCTTTTTGAAATGGCTCACACTAAGGTTATTTATGGCAATATGTTTAAGGCCTGCATACTGTGCCGAATGTTTCCCAACCCTGTAGTAAAGCTGCTAACTGAAAATTGAGTAAGAGAACTCAAGATTTCTTAAGTGCAAGTTCAAGGCACGCAGGACCACTCAATCCTACCTTCAAGAGGATGGCACTGGTATGGCCTTCCACCTGTGTGCCAGGGTTTGCTGGAGGGATGGCTGGACAAATGGCTGTGCTGACCATGTAGTGCCCAAAGGAATCACCTTTGCTTGTTCTGAGCCATCCAAGCAGAACTCCCAGCATCTGAAATAAATCTGGGAGGAACCTCACTACCTAGGTGCCCACTTAGTCAGTCCTCCCTGCCTCTCCCTGGGATGCCTTTGCTGGGAGAGCAGAAAGCCTGGAGAGAGAAAGCCGAGCATCTGGAGTATCCAGGCCATACCTTTTCCTTACACCTGCCTCCTTAACAGATGACACTAGGGCATTGGTGGCCTTAGTGGCCTGAGGAGTTAAGGAAATGAATAATTTCTTTTAGTTAGATTAGGCTTTTAAAAAAGGCCAGTTTATTAACTCCCTATATGGCAATAGTAGACGAACTATATCTTTTCATGTTCTAGAGGTCACCATAGTATCATTTTTGGCTCAAGAAATTAAGCTGTCACCCTGGACAGCATTGCTCAGTGATTATAGCATCGACCTGCACACCAGAGAGTCACAGGTTTGATTGCTAGTCAAACGCACATACCTGGGTTGCAGGTTCAATCCCTGATCTGGGTGCCTACAGGAGGCCACCAATCAATGTGTCTCTCTCACATTGCTGTTTCTCTCTCTCTCTCTCTCTCTCTCTCTCTCTCTCTCTCTCTTTCTCTCATTTCCCCAACCCCCTCTCTTCCATTCTCTCTAGGAATCAATGGAAAAAATATCCTCACTCCTTGGGTGAAGATTAAAAAAAAGAAAAAAGAAATTAAGCTGTCAAAGTATTCATAACATTCACTTGGCTTAAGGTGGTTGTAATATTTACACTTACATCTCAACAAAGACCGAAAGTAAGGGGGAAAAAAGGTTGGAACTCAAGTTGATAATTTCTTTAGCTCTCACCTGATTCATAAATATAACTCTTCTACCACATTGTAGTTCTGATCCCTCACCAAATAAAAGTAAAATTTTGAGGGTTTAAAAGCATCCCTAGAAAGCAACTCCCACATATTTGTCAGAGGAGGCCATCAGCTGGGCTCAATCTGGTATTTTACACACGTTCTAAACCTAACAATACTCTCATCAGCTGGAGGCAAATTCAGAAGGAGTTCAAATCATAGCAGAGGAGAAGTCCATTAGTCATATCCTATCTCCCTCCTTCTAGTGCTAGAATGGCACCCTCTTCTCTTCAGAAAAATGCAACGCTCCCGGAATCTGTTAGTTGTAGAAATCTGTCTCTAACCATAATGCTTTCTGTGTGAATCGGGTAGCAGAGATTTCTACGGATTCCTCAGCGGACAGTCTCGGAAGCAAGGATGTCTTATTCATAAGATTGTCTATGCTTGACCGACTTTATTGGCTCACCTCTCACATTGCTTAGGGTTGGACCTTGTTCACACTGTCCTGTTCAGTGGAGAGAATCAAAACGACCTTGCTTAAACATTCTTGCTGATGTTTGTCAGACAAACCTGATAAAAACATGTGCCTGAATCAAGAGAAACCATGGCCACCAGTGAAAAATCAGTTTAGAGGGTCTGACTCCCACAAGTGGGTTAGGGAATCAATTCTTATGTCAAAGCAATCCATTCATTACTACATTCCTACCTTGGGACCATATAAATCAAGTGCGGCATGAGTAAACCAGTTTGTTGCTGAGGAAAAAGCAATCGAAGTCTAAAAGAATTTCTGAATGAGGCTGCAGCTTGATTACATGGATCGCAATATATTAAGTGCGTTGCCACAACGTGACCCAATCTCAGTACTTAGTCCAGCCTTCCCAGGAGACTGGCATATGTATTTGCATCTTCTGTATAGCGTCAGTTTAGTGAACCAGCACTGCCGGCACAAACCTCTGTTCTAGAAAATTTTAGTTATTCCTTGGCAGGTCATATCTTACAGTGGTTGCTTTCCAACATGTTTTTGGCCAGAGTGCTAACCATTTTTTTTTCATTTGGGGGTTACCAAAAATACCTAATATTCAATAATAGTATCTCCATACGCTAAAGTCTTTCCCTACATTATTTAATGAGACAGGCTAGTGATACTGGTTTTAAATAAGGGGAAATAAATGATATTTGCTGTTTTACTACAGAATTGTCTAGGTTAACTGGAGCCAATGTGAGAGATAATAGTTCTGGGCCACTGTTTCTGCTTCTCTGTCGCAGAAGTGACAGCCACAGCTTCTGAACGTTACAGTTTAATTTAAGCAATGCGAGTCTCGTCGGTGTGGGGAGGGAAGACTTGCTGACAGTATGTCATTTTCTCATTATACTATGGAGAGTAATTATAGGTTGCTACATACATTTACAAACTAGTCATGTGGTTAAAAAAGAGAGAGAAAGAATTAAGCCCGTGCAAAATTATGTTTTTTAAACTCAAAATCAATAAAAAATATAATGTGACACGTTGGACCTTTCCTACGGTTCGGTGCACTGAACATGTAAAGTGTATTAAAGTGTGGAAACCATATACCTTTCACTACATTATCCTAAAGCTGTCATTTATTTCATTTTGGTATAAAAGTAATTGTTCTGAGCATAATAGTATACATTTCCTGTACCTGGCACCAGCACTCCAATTACAATCGACTTCAGTTCAGATTAATCATGCCAAGATGGCAATTCCATTACACTGAGAATAAAATTTAATCATCTAATATATGGCTGGAGTTCCAGTGGCTAAAAGTATATGTTTAACTACTTTAAGAATTTTATTAAGATTAAAGTTAAACGTAATGCATCTTAAACAGACCTTTAGTGGAAAATACTCATTATAAAATATGGCTGAGCATAGGTAATGCTTCTTCCAGCCTTCACTTGAAAGGTGTCTAATAATGGGAAGGATGTTTAATTATGGATGCAAAATGTCTGGATTTAATTTTAACTTTGTTGTGCCATTTAACATTGGTCATAATACAATATTCCATGTAGGGTTACGCTAAATGACAAAATATAGTGCATGGGAGAGCAGATATTGTTTAGGTAAAATAATACATACTTGGTTTTCAACATTTAACTTAAGAGGATATGTAAGGAGTAACTGGCTCCAATTACATAGTGTCTTAGCCTGGACCTCAGTGGATGAAAGACTTAATATTGGTCTAAAATGAACTGCTTTCTCCCTCTTCAGCAGCAAGAAGGCCTGTCAAGCCCGGTATTGGCAGGAGAGAAAGGAAAAGAAAAATATGGCACTGCGACCTTTAGCCACTGCCTTTCCTCCGAAGCTCTGCCGTGGTTAGGCATTCTTTCTTAAAGCCTTTTCTCAGAGAAGTAGAAAAAGGTGCTGTGGTAACTTTATGGTACAGAAACAAGCTGTGTTTTGCTTATTGTCCTGTGAAGTACAAAATGTGTTACCCAATGGACGAACCGTTCTTTTCTGTGAAAAATTTGTGCCTAGTGGTGTTACAAATTTGATGGCCTTCATAAAACCGAGCAGAAATGAGACCGTGATCAAGTGAGGCAAAGACCTAGTATCCATGTGATCGCAGGAAAGAGAAAGGAAACGCTAATCAACTTCCTTTGCCCTCACATACATCTCACTCACTTTTATTTTTTGCGAGTGACTATATCGCAAAGCTGAGCGATAAGGAGTATGAAAGCTGCCCAGGCTCCTACCTCAAATCTACGTCATCATCAGCTGGGCCTTGTCACATTTGGCCTCTTGGGAAAGAGGAAGTCAGGTTTTGGAGAATAGCGTAGGCACTACCCTTTCATTTTCTTACTTCAAGATGGACAAGCATTTAGGGAGCAGTCCTGTTCTGAGAAGCACTTTGAAACGGATGGATCTCCAAGCTGACAGCCCAGAGCCTCTCTTCACGCTTGGCAAGAGGGCTGCACCTAGTTCAGAACCTATGAAAGCCACAACCAGCGAGACACGGCCTTCTTTAGCCCGATCGGCCTCAAGAGCAAAACAACTTGTGGTTTTCAAACTTACGAGGGCTCTTCTGACACAGCAGCTCCTTCATCTAGCTCTTGAGCTTGTTTGTACCATGGTGCCCTGGCCTCTACCGGAACTTTCTCTGAGAATTAAATGTATGAACATAAAAGAGATAAGGTTAGAACCCCAACTAGCTCTTGAGTTTGCATTACCCACAAGCTATGTATGAACATTACCCACAAGCTATGTTGATAACAGCAAATAATGTTTTTAGGTAAATTTCTGCCTCTGATGATGATTATATCCAGAAAAAAAGAATGTGATTTTAACATGTTTAATAATACTGTGTATGTTTTCCCCCTATTTTATATATATATAAAATTATGAAAGTTATAACTCCAGGAGCACTAGCTCAATATATCATCAAAGTATCTTTTCACTATTTTCTGTTGAAAAGATAGAGCAATATTTACCTTTTAAAACAAACACAAAGTACAAAAAATTATACCATGTTACTTTCATAAATTCTAATTTGCTTTTCTTTTGCCTTTGTCTGAGTGTGAGCTATGCCATATTGTCAAAACCAAACAGAACTGCCACTCTGATATTTACAAACCATTGCTTCAGATATCCGATTCATTCACTATACACTCCAAGGCTCACTGACAATTGGAATATGAGCAACTGAAGGATAATAACCCATGATTTGACTTGTTTCACCTATTTCTGTAGCTTTGGCCAAACAATTCAGAACAAGCTTCCTAACTACTTCCTGGGGAGAAATTGTGGAGAAAAAGAAAGAGGGAGATTAAAACTGCTCCTACAGAAGTAACTGCCAAGATTTCCATTCTGACATATTTTATTAGGGCCATTTATAGGCATATTTGCTTTATAGTATAAGCCAGTGAAGCTCTATCACCATTTTATAACATATAATTGCAAAGATGAAAGAAATGTCTATATAGGCATACACCATAGAATTATATAGCATTTTAATGATGCTTAAGTAGAGCCAGACTCACTACTTAGTTGTGAAAATCCCGATTTTATTTTTGATACTTAACCACAAACTGCTTTTCTTTTTCTGAAGTGGTTTGGTAAAGACAGAGCTAATGACTAATTGACTATTTTAAGTTAGGGCATCGCTTCTTGTCTTCTGTGTGCAGCAATTGTTTACGGTCAGAAAACAAAGCGAGTGAGAAATATAAAACTGCCAAAGCCCAAAAGATTGGCTAACACTTTAAACTCAGCAATACGGTACCTATATACAGGAAAACCTCGATATAACAGACTAATCCGGGCAAGGGGGTGTCCGTTAAAGCTGAAAGCCCATTATATAATAAAGTAGATTTTCTGAATGTATCTGTTAAAAAATTGGCCAATTAGTTTACCTGTTTTTAGTTATGTAGATACAGTTGTGTAATAAAAATTAAGTATGTGTGAAAAGTTTAATTTAACAGAAAAGTTTTCTCTATGTATCGCAATAATTTTAAACTTATTCTGAATGGGTCTAGTAAATGCGTGCATTCACCAGTCACTGTGAGTTAACAAATGCACGCGGCTGGGGTGTGACTTAGCACACGTGGGCACATCGGCTGGCACCAATTAAAACTGCGGCAAAAGTCACGCCACATGGCAAGAGAACTATTTACCCTGTGTGATGCGGTGTGATCACATGCTAATCATTTGCCAAACACTGTTTACGAGCGGCGACCCTAGGATTTACATATGTAGACTATAGTTGTAGATATGTAATATTTATTGACATTTGGTGAAATTACTACAGTGTTTTTCCCCAACATATGGCCTATTAGCTAAAATTTGTTAAAAATAACAGGGAATAACAACAAAAAATAACCTGTTAACTTAAACATAAGCAAATACTGATTAAAAACATTTGAAAATTAACAGGTTGTTAATTTCACATATGACATACAGACTGTTATTTTGTCCATTAAATGGCGGTCTGCAAAATTGAGGGTTTAACCATCATTTAACAACTAGTCCGCGTCTCCCAGCTAATTGACTCAATGACGCCATCTCTGACAGCATGAGCCATCCCTGTCTTTCAATAAGGAAGCATTCAGCTTGGCACGAATAGTGGGCTCATTGCACTTTACTGCCTATTTGAACTGAATCCTGTCAGATGTACTTCCTCCCACATATGAGGATGCTAATGATAGTCAAGATAACATTTATAGAACACTTACTACATGCTAGGCAGTGAGCTAAGCACCCTGTTTGCATTGTATCTCATTAAATCTTCATATGGTCTCTGAGGGAGCTACTGTTATTATCCCCATTTTACAGATGAAACTAAGGCTTAGAGAGAGAGGTGATAAATTAAAATTAATCAGGATTTCCAGGATGCTTTTGTTTTTCTTTTATATCATTAATTTAGATTTCACAATGCTAGTCATTCCTACCAAGGGCAAACTGTAGTATAATAAAGAGCTATATAGTGGCTGATTTTTGGAGAAATTTAATGGCTTAAGAAAATAAATTGAGAAGAAAATGGGAATCCTATTCAATATTAAAAATAGGAGGAAGCTTGTACAAAAAGTCCTTTACTTCTGAATGGTTTGTGACTTTGGAATTTTCTACTTCATTGACACAGATTCTACCAATATTAGCAGAGAAGTCAGTTTAATATTCATGCTAATCTGAGTGGTCCAGCATAATTGTAATCTTGCTCACTAGGGTAGAACTGTTCTAAAGCCTACTTTTTAAAATTATTTGCAGTAACTATTAAATTCTAATTTATTTCAATGTTTCATTTCAAATTATGTTTCTGGATTCCACTACATTCATAATGTGTTGATTTTTAACATAAAAAGCAACAGCTTTCTGTTTCATCTGTTTGAGGTATTAGGCTTCCCAATGTATTTTCTGCTTAGCAAAATGGACACTTAGAATTCACTGCATTGTTTTTAACAGCCAGAAATGTGGACAGTTAACCACACATATTTCTACAATATCTCTATAATATCTGATATTCCTCAGCAACAGTCTTCAAACAACGTTATGACTCAGGAGAGCATTATATAAATATGTAGTGCTTTATAAGAATTTGCAAGCAAGACTATTGGAAAGATCTTTTAAAAAGTTAAGTCCACTTAGTAGAGTCTAAGTTTACAAAGAATAGTTACTAAGAACACGTGGGATACTTAACAATATTCTAAGGAGTTTAAAACAGCACCCAAGTACACATACTAAAAAGCTTGATCACAGAGCACCTGCCAACTTACCTTTGGGTTTATAGCAGGGGGTGGGGATGATGCATTCCTCCTTTATGTGGGGCTTGGTTTTGGAGTTACAGCCTCCTGAGTGCATTCCTCGAGGGTTGATGCAGAGAACCACGCGATACCGGAGTCCCTGGCCACACGTCACGGTGCACTAGAAGGAGAACGCAAGAGAGAGGAGACTCACAGGCAAAGCTTTGTTTCCTCTTCTCCATTTCCCACTGAGGTTTTTCAAAGGGCTGCTTGTGTATATAAGGACTCCTGATGAATTTAAACCACTTCTTACCCATCATGGGGTCTTTCTGCTATTGGGCTTTTAGGGTGCAGCTGGCTGAAGATGCAATCACTTCGTTTTGGATTACTCAATCAGCATTCCTTCAACACCCACTTTGTGCAAAGTCCCAAACCAAGCAGCAAAAAGGAGAGAAGAAACTAGAGAGTGTGCTCATTTTGATGACTAACAAGGCATTTTAATATTAATAAGTCCCTTTGATAATGATTGGTAGGTCCAAAATATGGGAAATTCTAGCTCCGACATGGACATAGAAAGTTTTTCAACTGTCATCATAGCTAATTTATGTTGCAGCCTGGCTGATCCAATTGATGATACTGACATGGAGAAAAGTGTTTAAAGGAACTGATTCAATGGCCAGATGTAGACAACACCTCAGTGGTTCTATACGCCTGGGAGCAAGTATAGAAAAAGAGAAACGTCACATCTGGGATCTGCTGCCACAAAGCCACTTAGCTAAAATGAAAAGTCTTTTGCCATCTCTGTGACCGAGGGCACAAGGGTTTATCCCCCCATCTTTCCATCTCCCTTGCTACTTCAGATCTTTTTGCACTGGCAGCCAGGAAACCCCAAATCCAAATAATTTTGTTTAAGCTGCTGCAGCATCTTCTCTAACATCTAGAATGTATTTGTTTTAGTTATTCTACTTCATCTCTTCCAGTTATTTTGTGATTTTTATTGCCTCTTTTTTTTTTTCCAATGGATGATATACATAGCTTTAATTTTAATCCACTCAATCCCCTTTTGGATATAGAGAAAGGATAAGAAATTTAAAAGAAAAACACAACAAAACACAAAACTTTAGGTCTACTGAGCTCTTTCACGGATTCAGGAATAGTCATTTGGCCTCACTTACTCTTGACAAACATGTGCCTCCTTGTCCTTAAGGGGACATGGAGAGGGTAGAGGCTTCTTGAAGAAACTTGAAGAAAGATAGGGATATAGATTTACTCATTTTTTTGGTGATGCCGGCTTTGGGGCATGCCTACTCCAGGAGAAAACTGGTAGATTTCTAGACACCTCAAGAGGAGAAGTAGGGAGCTGCACAGGGTAGCCGGTGGGGGCATGGTGATGAGAGGGAAGAGTGGACTTATTCTCTTAACGAACAAAGAAAGAAGGCACAGTTACCGGAGACCACTCCTGTGCCAGCCATTTAGGGCAGTCAAAAATGTTGCAGGGCTGCACGATGGGCATCTTAGGGGTGTACATGCATTTCCACTCTTCCACTGAGGTGACATGCCCCTGGATGTCCTCCTCCACACAGGAAACTGCCCGGCTCTGGATGCCCCCCCCACACGAGGAGGAGCACGCGGTCCACGGGGTGGCCTCCCACCTACAGAAGCAAGGGGAGTTATCAGGGCAGACATGCACATTGCCAAACCTCCTTAGTGACCTTTCTGAACCAACCCCAATCCCAGTGCCTATTGGGGCCATCGGGTTCTGAGAAGCTATGGTCCAGAGGGCTAAAAGCCATCTGTTGCCTGAAATCTGATGAGTAAGAGAAAAGGAGTCAATGTTGGCAACAGTGCCCTGTCAACCTTGAAGCCCTACACAAATGTAAGAAACTACTGTTTTGAGAGCTGTCCACAGAGATATCTGTGTTGTCTGTAACTTACTCAAAAGAGGGCTGTTCACCTGGTCCATGTTGCTCAGTGGTTGAGCGTCAACCTATGAACCAGGAGGTCATGGTTCGCTTCCTGGTCAGGGCTGAGGAACTTTAAGATTTCTCTTAGAATTAAGAGAGATATAGTTTTAATGAGAGCAACACAATCCACAGTAGGAGGCATGCAGGAGGCAGCCGATCAATGATTCTCTCTCATCATTGATGTTTCTCTCTCTCTCCCTCTCTGAAATAAAAAATATATATATATATTTTTAAAGAAAAGAGAGCTGTTCAGTCTTTCTTCCTCTAGTTTTAATACACATGTTTTACATGTGTGTATATTATGCTTTATAAATATATATTCTGAATATAGAAATATATGTTATTAAATCATTAAATATTTATGTCAAGACTAAAATTGATTAATCAATTAACACTATATAGTTTGCACCTGGGCTGACACTTTTTATTTTCAATGCAATACTTTATTACTAAGCTTCCGGATTCTTTCACACGAGAAGCTCATGAAAGATCAAGGTAAACTGAACACTTTCCCCTCTTGCTTCTACAATCGTCAGCTTTGTGACTACCCTGTACATGGATTCAGCACAATTCTGAAGTCCAAACTGTGCCATCCTTACACTAAGGAGCAAACGTGCTAGTACCGGTAATACCTACTTGTTCCATTGAGGGGTACTAGCAGTTAGCATTCCCCCAATAAAGAACTCCTGGAATTGTGAGGAAGTTTGGTTTCAGTTGGAAGGTTAATGGCATTGGAATCTAGAAATACAGGTAAGTAATGGAGAAAATAACAATATTATCCATAACGTTTAAGAGAATCCCATTGATTCTTCAGATCTGCCCATAGCTCTGAAGCATTTGGGAGCAGATGCAGAGAGGTATCGGCCTGATCCTTTTCTCTCCTCCTGTAGATATAGAGAGTATAGAATTTAAAAAAATAGAAACATTGGAACTGAGCTTGTCTTTCTTGCATGTATTCTGCTTGTTGATGAGGACTGCTGAGGAACTTTAAGATTTCTCTTAGAATTGGGAGAGATATAATTTTAATGAGAGCAACACAAAGTATCACCAAGTTAATCCACTTGAATAGTTAAATTTAAAAATATTGCACAAGTGGCCCTGGCCAGTGTAGCTCAGTTGGTTGAAGTGACATCCTGTGCACCGAAGGGTCAATCTGGAGGCAGCCGATCGATGTTTTGCTCTCACACCCCTGTCTCTCTCTCTCCCTCACCCTTCCTCTCTCTGAAAATAAATAAAAACTTCTTTAAAAAACACAAAATATTGCACAGGTAGAGTATGGAGACAGAAATTATTCTCTAAGTAGGATTTCATGAACATGTGATCCTGACTTCTCTTGTGCATGAGACTGTATAATGTGTGTTTAACAGAGAATTTTCCTCCACATTTTCTTTGTACTGCTCGAGTCTAGGCAACAACTATTATCTCCACTGCGAACAGCCTAAACTTGTTGCCAAATACAATATTTTCCTATGCACATTTCCCCAGGAGACTCAAAAGAAAATGTTATTATGGGGAAACTGAGGCCCTCGGTTTAGCCCTTAGGAAACTTTCTGATCCCTTTCAAGAGAACGAAGCAGCGCTGTGGCGTGTTTCTCTTCCAGAAAGGTAAGCCCAGTCCTCATTTGTCTCCACAGCTCTCTGGAGAGCTTCCCTCAGGAGGTGGAAAACAGGTCCGATTCAGACTGAAACGGGGCTGCATAGAGAAGTACATGCTCGCCTTGGATTTGACCTGACAGTGAAGTGGGAATATGTTATTGAATGTACTTTAATCTCTTAGAACATTAAGATGCCATAAAAGGAGCACATGTTTTAATTGGTACTTTAACATCCCTAAACTTGACCCTTCTAAAGAGAGAGTGATTAATTTCTGTCTCAACACTGGGGCCTGCTCCAGAGTGTAATTTCATGAACGGTCATAAGTATCCTTTTCCATGTCAGTAGTCACAGAAAGACAAATGATGCTAATATTATTCTGAGAATTTATAGTATGGTTACAGCATGCAACTATAGTTCTATATGGGAAAAATTGTCAGATGAATCCTTGCCTAACAATAGTATTAGGAGGAATTTCAAAGCAAAGCATGACTGGGTGCTTTAAAGAATGTATAACAAAAGGTGAGAGATGTATCTTTATACAGGGACTAGATAAGTGCTTGGATTAAAAAAAGAAAAAAGCCTGGCCTGTGTGGCTCAATGGTTGAGCTTCAATCTATGAATCAGGAGGTCATGGTTTGATTCCTGATCAGAGCACATGCCCAGGTTGTGGGCTTGATCCCCAGTAGGGGGAATTCAGGAAACAACTGATCAATGATTCCCTCTCATCGTTGATGTTTCTGTCTCTCTCCCTCTCCCTTCCTGTCTGAAATCAATAAAAAATATATTAAAAAAAGAAAAAGAAAAGCATGTCCAAGAATCTTTTTCTGGAAAAATAAGAAATGAATTTTCATATAACATATATTCTAACTCCTTTGGCTTTTCATTGTTAAACACACAGTGTGTTTAGTTTAAGAAAGAACTTCTCAAAATTAAGAATGATGTGAACAAGTTGCACATAGTAATTATGAATGAAGTATAATTTATCAGGTTACATTCTTATATTCTGTTCAGATACGTGTTATAGTAAAAACCGAAAGCAAAAACAAAAAAAATAAAAATTCACTAATTGTGTTTTGTGTTGACAGTGTGGTCGTAAGCCCATTTAAATAATTCCAGTAAGTGAGGCCTTCTGCTTCCATCTGAGAAACTTTTCTGAGCCTCAATTCTTCTTATGAAATGAAAACATATTGTGGCTTCCATTTACTAAGACTTTATAAATAAAGCAGAATATCTAACTTTAGAATTAGTTCAGTAACAGAAGTGCAAGAAATAAGAACTATAGTCCTTTTGCTAATAGCCTTTTACCCCTGTGATGCACGGACAGGCCAATGTGTGCCCAGGCAGGTGCAAATGGACATCAGGGAGGCTCATCTCAAGCTGCTACTGAGAGTGCTGGCTTCAGGCTTTTGGAGGAAAGCCAAATACAGAATAAATCAAGTTTAACTTAAGACAGGTATGAGGCATACCGAAAAAATATAAACAAAAGAGAGCATAGATATCCAAGAAATTTAGGAGTGCCATTACAGGGAAAACATAAACTTGATGTTGCTCACTCACTCTGACACCCAACTTTGTTTTTATCATGAAATACACAGCCTTCCCATAAGCACATACATGTGTCTTGCTTTACAGATACAGAAATTGAAATCAAATGAAGTTTTGGCTCAGCTAAATTAATCTTTTTATATTTTCATTCTATTATTTTTTTTTTCAAGAAGAGTTTACTATATAAGCTTGATTCTGGATCAAACAAGCAAAATGATACATCAGTAGCATTCTAAAGTCATTTATCATCTTTATCAATATAGTCATAGGAAAGTGGGAGAGAGCTGACTACTAAGTGGAAGAATTTAAAAACAAACACACAATTATATATAATATAAAGGCCCCTCTCCACTGCTACCATTAAATGGTGAAAAGTGAGTTCCCTGTCAATCACTGGAAGTATTTAAGTAGAGACTGGATGACAACTTGCACTGGTATATGAAAACTAATGTACTGCTGAAGTAGCTTCACAACTGGTATGTATATACACGTGTGAATACATATGCATTAGATACACATCTATGCATATTTGTGTAAACATATGTCTCTCTATATGATTGGTGTGATTTGGGGGAAGGAATGGGAGAATGAAACATCATTGGGGAGCTGGACGAGATGGCCCTAAATGCCTCCACTGGGACTCTAATTCATTAAGTATTTGGAGATTTTCAATCAAACTTTGCTTTATTTTATAGTTCACAATAAAATTATATCCCAGGCTTTGTTTAGTTTGAGACTGAGCAAACTATTGTGGATTATTTCCGACTACTATGTTTGCAATCTGTTTTAAGCCCTGGGTTCTAAAAAGCAGCTGACTCCCTGAAGACCTAATGAGCCCCGAGAATGGAGCAAAGGTCTCTCCTCGCAGGGTGGTTATTTCAAACCCAATGCTAATTCCTGCTACCTGGGGAGCTGTTTCCAGTGTGGCTGATAATACACTCAGCAGCTCGCATATTTTTCAGCTTCTCCTGTTTTCTTATAAATATATTAATAAAGAGAACAAGTTCTTTAAAAAAAAACTTTCATAATTTTTTCTAGTTTTACAGAGCTACTGTAGCTTTAAAAAAGCAACATAGAACATGGAATTTTAAAATGTTTTGAAAAACAAAGCCCCCTCAAACTTTCTGAATAATAAGAATATTTTTAAAAAAACCCAAACCCTGCCTTTTTTTCTACTTAATTATCATACTTCGGAACAAAAGGAGGATATCTAAAGCCCCTATTCAGAGAAGTACCACATCTGGAGTTCCACATGGATGGTATTGTGGTAATACTCCAGGCAATGTTTGTTTAGCAGTTGGCAACAGGGCTTTAGTGACTAGGGTCCAATTGCAGAGGAAATTCAGAAAAGGACAAAGGGAGTGAAAGAAAGACATAACATAAACCCATCCACTGAACCTAATCAGAGTGAATTACTGTGTCCACTCTAATGAACTCGAGCCTATCTTAAAATGGTTTTTGAATGACAGGCTTCAGTCTGAGCGGGCCAGTATTACTCGAAAGCAGAGCTCAGGATGGCTTGCAAAACATACTACCTACCATTTTATTTTGACAGAAAAACACAAAATCTCTATGCACATACGAAAGAAGCAGAAGATGGATTGACTAGTTCTAGCAGCAGGACGATTGATTTACGTACCGAGGAAGGGGATGGTAGAGGTCATAAGGCATGATCTGCTTGTATCCGCCACTGTTAGGAACAATAATGCCAACCCTCTGAGTAGAAGGTACACACAATAAAATAAACACTAAATAATTACATTATACACATTTTTTAGACAAATGCAAAACAACATTAATAAATTGTCTTGAAAACAACACACAAACAGTTCAATATCTTTCTGCTACCACATAGTTTAGAATGGGGCATGTTCTTTGAAAGGGTACCGTTGACTATAATTAGTTCTCTGATCCAAGCAGGAAATACCAAGGGAAAGGGTGGTGGCAAGAAAACTTGGCACCTCATCATTAACTATGACACAATAAGCTTGTAAATGTTCTTTAAACCCCCAAATTATACATCCTATGAGGTCATTATTATCATCATTATTAATGTTGCTTCCAGATGCTCACCAAGCAATTACAGTGACTGTGTCACTTATGATGAAAGAGAAAGCAATATAGAAGAGTATGTACCTGGGAATTGACAATGCTATATAATGTGCTACATAACCCAGCAAAGAGGTTTCTTCTCTTGGCAGACCTAAGGATTTTAGTAATGGCTGGAAAGTAGCCACTTGGTTACTTTATAAAGGGGAGGAGAATTAGTGAATATAGTAGGCAGCTATCAACAAAAGCAAGATCCCTACCAACATAAGGCAGGACAATTAAAATGAGAAAATAAGTACGAAAGATCTTTTCTGTGATATAGTATTAACTGCTATTATGGTGGTGGTTGCAATTGTCATGACTGTTGTTAGTATACCTGGTGCCCTGGGAAACCTGTGCAATTTAGAGAGAGAGAGAGAGAGAGAGACACTAAAGAAGCCTTGAGAAGTGACATGATAGTCTGTACGGCTAATGGATTTACAAGGAATGATATGATAGGCTGTGTGGAAGGCCCCAGAGGCCTTCAGGACTCCAAGAAACGACACTAATCTACCTCACTGAATTCAACTAAAGTCTCCAATTGGCAAGACTTTCTTATTCCCGAGTCCCCTGGCTTGTGGAAGATATATGACTTCTGGGTCTTAGATGAAAGAGCTAGTATAATAGACCCTCCCTCAAGAGTGCAAGACAGAGCTCAATACACAGGTCACCCTGGGGCAGAGCTTGATTGGATATGAGCAGCAGGTGCTTATTTTGCAAGTGACAAATGACAGGAAGTCCCTCTTTTGAATTCTGAAGGAACTCATGTATTTTCTATATGTATTCCTTGATGGATGAGTGTATATTTATATATCTCTATTCAATGTAAATGTTTATATCTATATTTACTATAAATATTTATATCTATATTCAATATACATGTTTACATTTATATTAAATAAGTAAATTAAGGTTTTTGTTTAAAGACCTGGAAAATGTTCAAATGGAATGATGTAGTATTTTTGTTTTTTTAATATATGGCTTGCAAAGCTTCTGGGTAGAAAAAGTAAACTGGTTATACTGTGGATCAGAAAGATAAAAAAAATCACTAAATGGCAATCATGAGGAAATGGAGATTATAAGGAACAAAGAGGAAGTGATAAAGAGGTAATTCCTAAAGAAATTACTGAAAAGGGGATATGTGAAAGAATTTAAATTTGAAAGAAAATGAGAAACAAAGCTATGAAGATAGATTTCCCAGGAGGGACAACAATTGGGGTACTAATTTACTTATTTATCTTACATTACTAAATTTCTATGTTTATTTGTATGAATAAAGTTTTTTTAAAAACTCATTTGTAGGACTCAATTTTCATGGTGTATGTATATGTATTACCCTTAAGTAACAGTGTTCATGAAACTGAATGTTGCCTTTTGAGGGAATGCAAAATCTCACAGCTGTAACACAAGAATGAAATGAATATTAAAATTAAGCTCTTCTCCCTGTTTTTCCAAGTTAGAGAAACTTCCTATTGTTTTCTGCCTTCTACTAGACACGAAATTGGATATGAAATGCTAATCCTGTCTGCTGTTAGAATAGTGTGATATCGTTACAATAAATCTTATGTCCAATAATTTAGAAATTTTCTTTCTAAAGAACCGTATTTTAATGAAATGCTCCCTTCCAAAGTTCTTCTAATAACTTGGAACATAATCTAATAGTAGTTAATTAGGAAATAAATTAAATTGACTTCGCAGTAATATTTTAGCTAACCCTAGTATGCCTACATCAATTTCTAATTGCAGAAATGCATATCATTGCCTTCTCTTCTGAAGAAATTTATAGCTATAATTTGTCATCTTCAGTATTAGAATGAACTGTTGTAGCTCTTTGCCAACTGATTTATCAGCTGATGATATTTAAAACGGAGGCAGTAATGTTGAAGGAGACAGGCTAGAAATGAAAAAGAGGGAATAAAAGGGGGGAATGTATAGAATTTGAGAGGTTAGGCTTTGCTTTCGACTGATTTAGAAATTACGTTTTTGTTTAAACAAGAAGCTTTAAACCTGGATTCAGCAAAACTATAGCTATATTTGTCTTTCTATGGCATGGGTCATAGTGAAGACTCATAAAATGACTCTATGGCACCTGTGAAAACAGAAGGATATCAAAACAATGGTGCTCTGTCCAGTCCTGTTCATGCATATGCCTGTGCAGGGGCTCTGCTCTCTCTTGGGGTTCATGCCATGGCCTTGGCCTTTCAGCACACTGTCACCGAGGGGCAGGCTCTGCTGCCGAAACTTAACTTTCTATTGCTCGCCTTTGAGACACTGGACTTTTATCCTAGGCGGAGTGTATATATTGAAGAATGATGACAAAGGATCTCATTTAGAGATGTTAAGAAAGACTTCCCATGTTTAGGTCTTGATTTATAGTATGTGTATACATGTATGTACTCTTACATGTGTATGAATGTGTTGGGCGTGGGGATGGAGACAAAATGATTTTAAAAAGAATTACAAAGGGAAGACATAAGAAACAGTTGGTTTGAGGGCAAACCTGTTCATTCTCCATTGCCTTAACTATTCTGACCCCTCAAGTACCTCTTCTACTGGGGAGTGAACTGTCTCCCTCTTAAAATCCCAATGTCAGGGATTGTGGTGGGAAGAAGAGAAGATGATGAGGAGGAGTAAGTGGTCATTATAGACTCATGTGAAGGAAGTCATCACACCAGATCCTGTCAAAGTGCACACCTTGCAGAACTGTCCAATGACAGGAGGGTGCTTCAGTGTCGGATAGGCTCATGTCATGAAATATTAAGCAGTCTATAAACCTGAAGCCTTTGGAACCATATTTAAAGACATGGAAAATGTTCAAATGTAATGTCAATTTAAAAATAATGCAATGTAAAATAGAATATACAATGGGATTCATAATACCAAAAAGATTCATGAGTTCATATATTATCTATACAACCATTTTCACAAAGTGTATGGGTATGTGAGTAGTGAGTACATATGTGTGTGCATATATATCACACATATGTATACACAGATATACTAGAAAAATACCAAAACAGTTATTTGTTTCTGGTGCTTAAGTTATTGGTGTTTCTTTCATTCTTGTTTTTTTAAATGTTTCTCTGTTTTCCAAGTTTTTTTAATGTACATTCAGAGGAATTAGAACATTCAAGTAAAAACAAAACTCAAGTCTGAGAAAGTATAAAACAGAGACCCTTGGAAAATGTAATATAAAATCTAAATGAGTTCATCACCTCAAATTCCATGTGTTATTTAAAGATTATTGAGTTATTGTCCTGAAATCATTGAAGAAGCAACTTTAGACACTTTCCTGGACTTTAAATATCAAGCCATATGCACGTTCCCACTCTTCAGCTGGAATTTACATAGAGTGATAAATCTCTCCAAGAAAAAAATCCCACGATAACTAACTCTATGGATGCCTAACTTGTGGGGTTCTTTTTATAAGGAGTCCCTTTCCTGGTTTCCACTGTCCCTTTCGGTGGCTCTCTCAGGACCCCTGGCCTCTCCTTCGGGCTGCAGGGCCTCCGTTCTCACTTCCTGGCAGCTGGATGTTCTCTAGGTGTGTCACGCTCAGAGCCTCCGGACAACTCATCATCTCCCCCTGCAAACTGCTGCTTCTCCTGCGGTCACTAGCACAGTTCAGAGCACTGCCAGCCTCCCATCCACCCCAGCCAGATACTGTGGGACATCTCTGCTTTTTCTCTGTCCTGGGTTCCCTTCTAGCTGCAGTGTCTGGGCCCTTTGGCAGCTGTGTCCTAACAGGTCTCTCCACCTGCAGGCATCACTGCCTCCAATCCAGCCCGCTCTCTGCTGCCATAGCAACCGATACATCCCTTCCCAATGCCGAAGTCTTCAGGGTTCCATAATGTCCAGGGAAGTTTCTTAGTCAAGTGCTACCTCTTCGAAAGCCTGTCCTTATTTTCTCTTTCAACACCTAGCCAGAAATTCTCTCTTCCCTTTCCAAATACCCGTAGCACCAACTCCTCTCATCATGTTTAACTATGTTCTAACGCTTAACCATGCATAAGTGTTCTTTAAAACACCAAGGGACAGAATCCACATTGATTCTTTACCATATCTCTTAACACATGGCTCTGCACAAAGGCAATTAGTAAATGTTCGTTCAATAAAATCATGCTGTTAGTGTGCAAGTGCAAAGCAAGCAGCACTACTACCAACCAGAATTGAAGCAAGCCAACACAAAAACACAGTTAAAGAAACTCCCCAACTGCCACTCACTGTGCACATCTTAGTCTCCCGCCTTGCCTTTGGCTAGCTCTGCCATCTGTGTGAGGGGAGGTGGTTTGGCAGTTTAGGGAGGCTGCTCTGGCAGGCAGAGGTGACTGGGTGATCTGAGGCAGAGAAAGGCAGATTAATGGCAGCTGTGCTTCTAGCCTGCTTGGCTTCACTCTGCATCTCTTCCATTGGACATCTCCCAGAAATAGCCACGACAGCTTTTAAAAAATTGTCTCTTCCCTTTCTGTCTCATCTATCTTTCAGATATCGGGCTGTTGTGTAGGTGTACAACTCAATTCCGCCAGGGCAGTCTTGGGGCTCAGACTTGAGTTGATTCTTCTTTGCCTTTGCTGTGGTACCAAGGACAGAACTTGGCACAGGTTATATTCACAATAAAAAATGAATGAAACTGTGGGCTGTGGGAAGAGTTCTGGTACAGAGAGAGCAGTTCATCTTCTCTTGACAACTCTAGGGCAATAGGAACCAGTCTCTTCCTAATCAACAGTCAGAAAGGGGCACGAGATAAGTAATAAAAAGTTGGAAGAGAAACAATCATTTCCTTTTTCATGAGGGGCAGAGCACAAAGGATCTTGGCATAATGAGCAAAGGACCTCCCAAGGACCTGGGAGATGGAAGGTCCGTTCTCCTCCCTGCCACTCTCTTGCTGTGTGACCTTGCGTGCATCAGGACTTTTGCTTTGGTCTTCTGCAAAATCCAAGTATGGGATGAAATCAGGACTTTTAAGATGAAGTAGGAATGGGTGCCTGGAAACCAATCTCCTGGAGGGCTATCTTACCTGAAGCTTTCCTAGCAACTGCTGAGGGCAGGACTTGGAGCTCTGTGGGCCACTGATTGAAAACCATCTAAAAATCTCTCCTCCTCTAACATTTCGTGACTTGATGAAACATAGTAAGTTTCCCTGTTATTTAAAGAGCCAAGTTGGGATCCAGCAAATGAGAAAATATTCTGTAAATAAGTCACACTTTTTTTTTTTTTAAAACCATAGTACCTACTAGGCAACATTCATTTATCTTTTGGAACCAGACCAAAACGGTCCTGTGTCATTGTCTAGGATTTGAAAACATTTTTTAAGGCACATATTTATTTTTTGGCTACGAAACCAACTATTGGAGAGTTTTTGATCATCTGACCCAAAATATTAAAAATGTCCTCACACCTTTGTTTCTGTAGTGAAACATTCTTGATACTAATGAATGCACTTTCTGAACTGCTTTTAAATAACTGGGATGAATGTGCCCCTGGGATTTGGTCATTGCTTGGTTGGAGTAAACAACTGTATTTATACTTATATGAAAGGGGCTTGCTTAACCTGGGTGTGTGGTCAATTCAAAGACTCAGGGCCCCAGCTTTGCACTGAAATAGTTGGCAGTTCTGTGCTGGCCGTGGGGATCTATGTTGAGTTTAAACCAGATCTCAGAGGTTGCTGAAGCCATCATGAAAAACAAGGGTACGTGTTGCAGAGATGGCACAAATGCTGCACCAGGGGCCAGGTTCCCTGACTTCATGTAGAATCAGAGATATTCTTGAATTGGAAGCACTAGGATCTATGACCCAGCTCCCTTTTGTCCACCAGAACTTGGGGCAGGTCACTTCACCGCTTTGGGCTTCAGTATTTTCACCTGTAAATATGCATGATGATCTCTGTCCTGCTAACTTCTCCGGGAATATAAAACTAAACTGAGATAATGGATGTGGAAACCCTTTATAAGCTTCAAGTAGAAGCAACATTGGAAAAGTCATTTTATAGGTTTGGCTCTAATTTAAGAGTAATAGCTGGCTTTTGTTGAGTGCTTGGCCCCTTGCTAAGCCTTACATGCATTATCTCATTTAATTCTCATAGCTACTCTCTGACTCATTTTATAAATGGCAAAGCACAGGCCTAGAGAAGTTGAGTAAATAAGTTACTTAGCTAGTAAAATCAAACTGATAGATTGAGGTTAAAAATGAGGATAATGGTAAATACATTTTCTATTAACTCACAAGTTCATTAAAAGAACTGCAGTTAATTAAATGTAAAAATTTAAATGTGAAAGAGCAAGTGATTATTATTACTAGTGATGAGTGGCTTGATAGAAGAACTGAATTGCCTCAATAACTGAGTTATACATTGGATACTGTATGATATGTCTATAAACTTGGGAAAGACGACCATGCACTCTACGAAGCACCAGAACTCTGTTTTGTTTACCACACTATAAATAATGCATGAAAGTGGAAATGAGGTTTTGTGGTGATCTTTCTAATTGTTGACTCATTAGCTGCTCAAAGCAGTATATTTAAATGAGGCTGATCAAAAGAAGGAAGTTATTACTTTTCTAAATCACTTACCTATTGTAATAAAACAAAAAGGCTGCTGTGATTAGGAAAACATTGTATTACACTTTAATTGAAAACATTTTCTAGTTCTTACATTGTGTTCTCCTTTTTTGGAGACGTACCTGGCATAGATCCCATGTGAATTAAATGACAGTGTCTCTAAGCTACTTCAGGGGGGTTATTAGACAAATGCATGCTGGGATCAGGAGATGCTAATGATCTTCATTTCTCATGGTCATTATATTTAAAAAATCTGACAAATGTGATTTACTTTCATGAAGATATTTCCTAGGGATTTGTGTCTCTTATTGTAAAGATAAGAAATAAAGAACTACATTTTTAGATCCATGGATAATTCTAGAGTTTTATTTTTTCCCTTCATGGAGGAGAAAACTGATTACTAGAGTTTAAGAGTTTCTCTGATGTAACGTTAACATTATCACAGTCATGATCTTAGTGGTAATAGCTGCAGTCACTAACGTGTTTTGAGTACTTATCATATGTCAGGCACTCTGCTAAGCTCTTTAATGTATTATGCCATTTATTCCTCATGACAACTCTATGAGGTAAGTACTGTTATTATCCTCACTTCACAGGATAAAAAAAAACCAAGGCTTCGTGTGGAGAAGTAATATGCCAAAGGCTACTCAACCAGTAAGTGGTCGAGACAGGATCCCAGGCCAGGCTGCTGTGCTCCAAAGCTCCCCTCTGACCCACCAGGCTGCATAGCCATTGGACTCGTCACCAAATTAGCATGACCAGGTTTTTATGTGCCCACTACACATCCTGCCTCTCACGCTGCAGATCATTTCTTTACAATTACATTAGGATTCAATTCTGAGATCCTGTTCACAATTTGGTACCTGACCAGGATGACTTACACAATTTTCTGTCAAATTAAATGGAGCTGGACAATAAAAGTCCGCTGGAACTCCCAAACTACTGCCGCTTGGGCCATACAAACTTGAACATTTGTTTAGGACCTTTGCTCTGAGTTCCTGGAGGGCGGGGGGGGGGGGGGGGGGGGGGGGGGCACCTGGAGGCAGTTCCAGCTACAAACACATTTGTTTGCTAATGACTGTGACCATGATGCTTAATGAAGGAGAGCTCTTTTCATTAGTCCAAGCCTTGCCAATATAAGCCCCTTCAAACCAAATCTGAAAAGGTGGTTCTGTGATCTTCTCACGAACAATGTCTTGCACAATTACTCCCAGGCAGCCGTAACAGTCTTACTAATCTCATAGAAGGAGACATGTAAGGCCAAATGTAGCCTATTTTACATTTAAAGCCACTCTGAAAATACAAGGTGCTCATTAGCTGACCTAAAACTATGCCTCTTTAGTCATTGGTGAAGCATAGGCATATATTTTTGGTCACATGATGGACTTTACCCTTTACCCAAGAGGCAAAGATGACACAAACCAATGCACAAACCAGCAGGCACTGCATGAAAAGAAAATCTCCCAGGGTCAGACAGAGCTATGGCTGAAGCACGGCAAGCACGAGAGAATTTTACATTTGATTAGATTTCAAGTGTCTCAGCTTCAAGGGTTTCTCCTGTAGTGTTAAATGAATGAAGCAGAAAACAAGTTAAGCATGCAGTAGATCCCTGACATCCAGGAGGGGCTTGCCTCTAGACTTCTGGGAGTGCCCACGTTGGCACTGCCACCAGAACATATACTGCCCTGTGTATATAGAGCATGTGATGGGATTAGTGATGTCATAGCTCCAAGTCACCTGTGAAAAACATTCTTAATTTTAGCCAAAAGCCAATACATTTTTAGCTTTATCTTTCCTCCCATTATAACTATTAAGTTTTGTTTTCCTTTTGAGAGCACTTCTGGCTAGGAAACAAAGTATGTTATCACTTCAAAAAAATGGCGGCGTAAATGACACCAGCAAAGAGCAACAAAGCTCTCTCGGGATGGAACTACTGGCCGCCAGGTAGACTCACTTGTTAGTCTTATAGTGTAAGGGACTCAAGCAAAATGTCAAGTCACTACAAGTCATGGACATTCTAGCTTGCTTTAGAATAGTAGACACCAAGAACACTAAGTCACCGATATCCAAGTGTCTATTGCATTCAGTATGATTGCACCTGTGTTATGAGCTATAGACAAAATAAAAAAATAAAGCAGAAGCATTAACAGGAGTTCCCTGAGAGCACTAGAGATTATTAGTGAGTTTTATTTTTTTCATCATAGCTTTTTAACTCATTAACATTTCTAAGGTAACATTAAGAATCAGAAAAAGAGCCCTAAAAACATAAAAATTATTTTGAAAAAAATAGGCATGATGTTAATGATCTTTTTAGCCCCAAGAACCACTAGATGAACCAATGCACAGCCATGGAGGCCAGTGGATGTTGCTGGTGAGTGAAATGAGCAAGTGATGTTGTTCATTAGTTCAAATATATAACATTTACTTATTTTAAAGCAAATTAATGGCAACAGTGATGCTATTTGGAAAACAGATCATTAATCGGATATCAAGGATTATGGTTAATGGTTATCATATCCAATTTGTTTTGGTTTTAAACATGTAGTAATGAAAAAGTCTCATCATCACAGAGAAGTAGTTGCTAATGGTAACAGCTTTCACAGCTCACCTTGCAATCTTAGAAAATGTAATTTTCCAATTAAGCTGGCATAATTGAAGAAATGAATGAGAGTGCAAAAAGTATTTGCTTTGGCGGTACAATGTTTTTACAATTGTTACCACAATTTTTATAACTAAACTTAGTTCAAATAAATTCAAATTAATTTGACATGTTTAAATATGTTTGTAAGTTATTATTTAGATAGTGTAAGATACAGAAAATAAAATTTAACAAAGCAACTATGAGAAACAACAGGTCTGTAGGCAGTTTGAAAATCACTCACTTAATATAACGAATAATCTTCTTACCCCCATTTTGTGGGGGAGAAAACTGAGGCCCAGAGGGTCAAATAATGAGCCGAGGGTTAGAAACTTAATTATTTAATAACCTTTTTACTGTCCACGGTCCTTGTGATCTTGACAGGGAATAAATGCGGCTCTCTGAATGGAATTTGTTCTCAAATAATATACTAGTACAATAGGTCAACTCTAGTCTAAGGCACATAAAGCAAACAAATATCTCACTGGCTAGACAAAATAAAAAACTTGTGACTTTAAGATTGTCTATATTTTCCCTTTTGGGGGCTTCTAATTTTGCACACAAAGGCATCGGTTTAATATTATTGTGTCACTCCTGATTTTACTATCGGACAGTTAAGTCTGTAGTTAGAAAACAGTTCCTTGAGGATGGATTCTGCCAAGTCTGATGGGAGGGTAAATCTCTTCTATAGTCTGTTTATTCTTACTCAGACCATCACTTCTTATTTTCTCTTTGAACTCAGAAAGGTTGCTTTGATCCCAGGCATGCAAATGAGTTCAGTGAGTTCCCCAGCAATCCTGAAGTATCTTAACCTTGGAGCAGCATATCTACATTTCCTAAAGCAGATGCCTCTTAAACCTCTCCTACTGCTAAGTATTAATTTTACAGCTTTGTTTAATTACTCCTGGAATAAAAAAAGCAGCTTCCTGGCATGTGCCTCTAACTCACTTTTTCTTCCTCCTTTTCTTTTTTAAATGGCCACCTGTCCCAACATTTATGCATGTGCTGTATTAGATGTTTTAAAATAACATAGGATGCAGAAAAAGCATACATTTCACAGGCAAACGTCTTTCGATACAGAATGACCTTTTGCTTTTGGATAATAAGACATAGGCCATGAATACGATTCCAACAGAGGAGCTAGGTAAAAATCAGAAGCCAGAAAAAATTGCATAAATTTATTCTGATTGTAAACATTTTCTTAAGATGGTTCACGTAATGCTTTTATCTTACAACTGTCTCCCACAGCCATCTCTTTGTTCAAGTTTTTTCCCAGTGGGGAAAAGCTTTATGTAGTCATGGGAGTGAATCCTTCATTTCTCCTAGAAATACACATACACATTTTTATGGAAGTGTGTTTAAGATTTTCAAAGTCTTTCCATGGCTCAGCCAACTTGACTGAATTGGGTTAACTATGCTTTTCAATGGAATGGAATTTCTGGTATAGATATGGGTAAAGATGTTTAATAGTAGAATGATTTTAAAATGGGATTGAGTTACATTAGGTATAATTATCTTGGCTAATAATACTTCATAGCTTAATATTTCCAAAATAAAGACGTCCAAGCAAAATTCTGACACCTCATTCAAATTTATACCATATACAATTTTTAATATAGAATTTTCTGGTGTAATGTGAAGCTACACTAAGCTTCACCTGAATGATATAATTATAAAATACCTATTATTTCTGTTTCTTACATAAAAACCTGTCATTCGGAGTTTACTTTTATAAGCTAGGTATATGAAATAGGCAATTTCACTTCACATGTAGCATTCAGAATTCATGAATACGAGGCAGAAAGAGTCCAAGTAAACTTTAAAAAGTTAACAGCAGAAAGCAAAACCTAAAATTGTATTGCCTCCAATTCAAAGACAGAATGATTTTCATCCACATTGCTCATGTAGTATTCTAAGTATTCAAAGTTTTGTTTTATGCACATATATTTGGTAAATATGCTTTTAATAAGTAACAATGAGGTGTTTCTCAGAAATTGAAGGAGCTTGCAAAAGACTTCTTTGTCTTTTGGTTTTCATGATTAGTTTTGTAGAAGAGTTTTCTTATGTCCTTCCTCATATATTGGGGGTGAGTAAGCTCATAAAGAGATTTAACAGAAAGTGTTGCAACTATAAATACTACACCTATGACTTGCACTTCTGTGACTACTCCTCATCTGAGATGTTTTATTGGTCAGTCTGATTCCTGATCCTGCAAGTAACTGAGGGCCAATTATGGTTTCCAAACAGCCAACAGTGATATGTGACAGCATCAAGTGTCTCTTTAAAGCTCCTAATTAAAAAGACCTTTGAAAATATTTTACTATTGGAAATAAGTCCTGCTTCCTCTTTAATAAGAGCTGAGTTTATTCAAATATAGAACTGTTCTAAGACTGGTTTTGAGTCCAGTTAACCAGAATGGAAAATGGGTCAGCGGGGACCCTGAATGGGTCTGCTGTGATCATGTCACTGACTAGGTAACAGATTTGAAATGGAAAGAATCCTGAGAACATTGTGCCATCACATTTGTTAGGGCCACTGACCTGGACCTTATTAAGGAGAGAAACAAGTAACCATGATGAACAAAAAACCAGAAGAGAAAAATGACTATGAGTGCTTCACGTGTAGCTTTACGAATGGAAAATCTGTAGAACATGGGATGGTATCATAGCAGTAAGAACAAGGGGCATGGACACTAATAACACCTGGTTAGGACTGGATACTGGACAGCAACATTTACTTATTTTTAATGAAAACATCTTAATCTAGGAAACTTATTTGAAACTTTATGCTTACAATAGATGAACTGGTAAATAGACTGACCTGGCTGGACAAGGATCCAAGTTGCACTCCTGAAGTTTGGGCTTGGGTTTGATGTTCTCTGGGTAATAGTGACAGTACTGATCGGCAACCACGCGGTTGCTCCGAAGATCGTAACACTCAGCCGATGTCAGCTGGTAACCTGCAGTATCAAACCATATGGGCGAGTTTAAAGGCACAGGTCAATATGATATGTTTCTTCATGCTTTTTAGCCATCCTCACATTAAGGAAATTCTTCCCTGATGTGCCAGTCATTTCCAGGACAGAAGACAGAGAAATGGAAGGCTCATTAACTTTTAATAGTTAAATCAGATTATTCAACAAATATTTGTGGTGTGCTTACTCTGTTCTAGGCACTGTTCTAATTTCTAGATATACACAAGTGAACAAGTTGGACTAAGTCTCTACATTCACAGAGCTTACATTATAGTAAATGGAGACATAAAGAGAAAGAAGAAGAAGGGGGAGGGAGTAAATAAAGAAGTGTAAGATAAAGTGGCTATAACAAGAATAAAAATGGTATAAAGTGATAAAAAAAATAGTTAAATCATACTGTAGTTCCTAACCTACATGAGGGCATAAACTAGCTTATAAGACTCTGTCATAAGAACTATTATTATTTATTTGTTTCACATAATCTAAAAGTCTAACACAGACTCTGTATCCCAAAGAGATCATCAGTATTTATTTACCAACCACCTCCTGCAAGGAGGCAAAATTGGCTCTGTTGTTCCTGGAGCACCAGAGAGGAAAACTGGTGCTCCATAAATAAACCCCAATAAATACATAAATAAATAAATACATAAATAAACCCCAATACCGCTCCCCTTGTCAACGGGGGACAATGGGAGATAGCACGGGATCAGGTCCTGCCAGCTGCCTGACATTATTTTTGCCTGATTTCAATCTGGCAGGGTTAAACGGAGTAAATGGATGATTGAAACTTTAATAGTAGCCATTGTGAATTCCAAGGTTTCCTGCAGATAAAACAACAAGAAGCCTCCTACTGTATAATTTTTGCTTCACCCCAAATCCTTTGTCATTTCTCTTTAAGTTTCTAGCCAATATTTCTTAGGTTCCATGTACAAATTTCCACTCTTAGAGAATCCTCTTGAAAAAAAAAAAAGTGGTGCAGAATATTACTTAATTCTATTGATAACGTGTTTTACCTTTTTTAAACCTGCCTCTTTCTTGTCCTATGGATTTCTGATGAGGACTTAGATTCTTGGGGTGAAAAATAAATGTACATAGAGAATTTTTAAAAATTAGACTTTTTTTTCATCATTCTAACCCTAACTAACTCCAAAATATATTCTCTCTGGCAGTGGTTGAATATTGTTGTTACTAAATACATGTTAGGAAAGCAGATTTAGAGTACTTAAAAGTCTTGCAAAATTTTTTAGGAAATCAGACAGAGGTTTATAAACCAGAATTTCTGGCTTGAGGCTTTTTCTCAGACCACCCACAAAAATTAATTGTTCATTTAAGACCTAAAAAAAGATCTTTTAACAATTTTACTGTAAAGATGAAAAGCACTTTAATTTAATGGGTACGAGCACATGTTCCATTTAATCTTTTGTTTTATAAGAAAAATCAAAGAGCAAAATTTTATTTTATGCAAGTAAATATATCTTTAGTTGTCAATTATATTATACTCAAAAGCTGATAAGTTTATGAGAAGATAATCATTTTATAATTTTTCATAAAATAATTTCTATTCAAGTACAGACTTTATCACATAGTGAGGTGTGGGTACAAGCAAAAAACAATTTATAAATCTGAGATTATGATTTTTAAAAATTATAATTTGTCAGCATAAAATGTTGCTGTGACGCTTTCTAGAGTATATGAAATGGAAGTTTAGATTAAAAATTAAATAAATGACCAAAATCGTCAGATAATTGTATTTTCTAAAGTTTCAGAAGGTACTTGGAATAGCAATTCTTCACACTTAGCACAATGGTTAACCAGTTGAATCTGGAACCAGAAACATAAAAGGCAATTTAGAGATCATTTCTTAAGTAATTTTAAAACTGGTCTATGAAGGCTGGTTTCTATATTCCTCACATCTTTGCTCTGAGCAGTAGGTATTCCTTTTACTTCTAAGTAAGATTTCTTTTTTGTAGAAGGCTTTGATAGTTCAAAACATTTGAAAACCACTGATGGTTCTACTTCTTCACTTAGATGTGAAGAAAATAGGCCAAAGGGCTGGAATATACATCAATCTAACATTCATTGACTCATATAGGGAGCCATTGTCAAGGTTACTCCAAAAGCAGCTTATATGAAAACACATAGTGGACATATTATTGAATTGCTACTTCTCTAAAAACACGGTGTAATTTAAAAAGAAAAAAAGAAATTCCTGTGATTTCTTTACTTGAAACCACTCCCTATGTTAGTCATTAACAGGTGAATCAAAATAACATATTCCCACGAAACATCAACAAAATTGGCAGTTATTTTTTAAACCAAGTAATTTTCTATTCACGGCATATAGAGGAACTGCAAACACTATTTTATTAAAATTCTTAAGATGTTGAGAGAATAGTTTTTTAATAATCAAGTTAAAAGCACTTTATGTATTTTTGATTAATTGCTTTTAAACTAAAATTTAACTTTGCTCTATGGAACCTCACGTTCAGCGATTTGTTCACATTATGTAGACGTAGATAACACAGACAAAGATAAATTATGTATGTTAACTGGTTTACAAAAATTAATGGATAGTCATTTGTCTTCATTTTGAGGTACCATCCTTCTTTGGTCTTGTCAAAATAATCTAGCAATACCTCTGTGGATTAGTTACTTAAAGCCAGCCAATTAACAGGCTTCCATGAAGCTGGAGCCAGAATATATTTGATGTGCTCATTTTTAAAGGAATATATATATATATATATATATATATACACAATTTTACATCCATTAAATTACCAAAGCTTATAAAGTGATAATCCACAAATGGCTGGCTCAGTTGGAAATGGAACTAAGATATTCTGGAAAGAATTTTGGTAATACATGCCAATGGCCACAAAAATTCTGAAATACACTCTGGAGAATTTATTTCAAGGAAATAATTTCAAAGGAGAAAAATACTTCGGTATCAAGTTATCCATCACATTATAATAGAGAATTTAAATGAACTAAATGCTCTTCTAAAGGGATATGGCTAAATCAATTATGAAATAATTCAAAGAAATTATTATGTAACCTGTATAATAACGAAGAGCAGAAAAAGGGGGAAAACCTTTTCTAGTGGCACAAAATGCTGTCCACACTACAGATGTGATGGGGCAGGGACAGACATTCATTTGGTGACTTTTTAAAAGAGATGTGTTTTTGTGAATAAACTAGAGGCCTGGTGCATGAATTTGTGCATGGGTGGCATCCCTCCACCTGTGATTGGGGCTGATCAGGGCCGTCTTGAGTCCTGATCAGGGCCAATCAGGGCCGGTGGCCAGGGAGGGACCACGGGAGGGCTCCAGGGTGTGTCTGGCCCCATCTTGCCCAGTCCCGATCAGTTGGACCCCAGCAGGAAGCTAACCTACCAGTTGGAGCATCTGCCCCCTGGTGGTCAGTGCACGTCATAGTGACTGGTCAGTCGACCTCTCGGTCAGACACTTAGCATATTAGGCTTCTATATATATAGATAAGGCAGTGACATTTCCTTTTACTGCACAGATTAAGGGATAGAGCTGAAAAATAACTGAGCCAAAGTCTGCAGTACAGTGATTTTTTCCCCCCGTGGTAATAAACTACTTCCTTTAATTAAATTAATCTCTGATCCTTTTTGGACACATCATGCTATAAAATAGGCCATTACAAATACTCTTCATTTGATTCCCGAATAAATAAATTCACTTCAACCAGATGAAGTTTTTCCTCAAATGAAAAAATCGCCTCCAGACCACACTGTTGCCAAGCTCTGACACTTTTTGTCCTGGCCTTCCATGGACTCAAGGAAAGGAGTGAAGACAATTTCCTCTAATGGGACTCCATAGACAGAAACTAGAGCATCTGCCTTATGGGAGGGCTTCAGGATTTGGCCTCATTCAGAAGAAAGGATCTGACCCCACAGCACTAAATTTCTTCTATGCTGAAGTGACTCTACTCTTACAATAGCCAAGTCTTCCCTCTTAGACGCCAACAGACCCTAGGCTAAATGAACAACACTGTTACCTCCTCCACACGTTGCTGAGCAAGGAAAGAAATCCGTCTCCCTCCATCGGTGGATGATGGGCTGATAGAAGGTGAACTGGACTGTGCTGTTAGCAGGCCCCGAGTTGTGGATCTGTAGGAGACAACAGCAAAGTAGAGGAGTTAGTGTGACAGGTATGTGCTTTCTGGGTCCCTTGCCACTCTAAACAAGGAAGTGTGGTAGTGCTGATGGCCTTAGGCTGTGTGAAGGGTTGTGTTGGGAGAGAAGTGGCAACAGCCGTATCACCAGTCTTACCATTTAACCAGAGAATGCTTCTTGCATATACCTACTGTCACTATCATCACTTTCCCAGTTTTGTTGTAATTCCCGTAGGATCTTATCCAAAGCTAATTAGTCCCTCACCCTCTTTTATTTCCATCCTCTCTGGTATAATGGGTAAAACTATGTGGATTTTAAAATGTAAGATCAGAAAGAGACAATTTGTTCTAAGAAAATTTTAAATGCCATTTGCTGGGAAAAAAAAGAAAAAAAAGAGAAAGAGACTATCTTTGGTTAAGAAAAATAAGAGTTAAAGAACTAAGTAGCTCTTCCCACTCAGAGACATACATGGAGTTTCCTGACAACTCAGTGATTTATATATTTTAATGTGCAAAGTTACCAATTGGAAGTTTGCTAAAATGCAAATTCCTGGGCTCAAGCCCAGAGATCCAGGCAATTCGAATGTAGCATAGTCCAAGAACCAAACTTTGAAAAACACCAATTTACAGAATTGAAAGCAAATATATCAAATAAAACATGTGCTTATGGAAATGACAATTCCTTTGTGTTTTTTTTTTTAAAGAGAGGATATGAGGCAATAATTCTTTAATGGTTCTTAAAAGTACAAGGTTGAGAGAAAATACTCAAACTGAAAGAGAAGAAAAAGGTACCCAACAGGAATGATGCCTTGATTTGGTGAAGACAGAATGACATATGACACAACACTTAGATAGCTCAGCTAGGGCAAGGCTTGGACTGATTATTATACTAAAGGTAGTTCTATGGACAACTGAGAGGACCACCTCTTACTCCAACTCCATTACAGGAATGAGAAGTGTCATCAGGTGAATCCTGTGGCCAAAGTCTTTGTCAATATTTCCAAGGCTTACTGCCTCGTTTCTCAGATATGTGGATAGATTCGGTCCTCAGATTCTTAAAAAAGAGAGCCTTATTCTTCTGCTACCGAATTTAACAACTGGATTAAACATCTAGGATGCAGAGGATAACAGAAACACTGAAGAAACAGGGAATAGGTCCTGACCCCCAGATGGGTGTTTGGCGTTTTGATGAGCATATGGGAATATTCCTCAGAAAATCTGGAAGAGCTGGAAAGGAGAAAGAAGAAAGAGAGAAAAGCTATCATTTATCTCATGTCATGCTGGGATTCTGACCCATGGTGCATCCAGGTCTTTCCTGATTAGAATAAACAGTGATACAATTCCCTACTTTAAAGCAAAAACAGCTGAAGCAATACGACATCTTTCACAAATGGGGAGCATGGCCTACAGATGAATATTTTTCAGTCCCAGTGTGTCAAATACAGGATATTTAATTGCTTGCTTAGGGATGTAGTATTAATCACATTCTTTGGAAAGTTTTTTTATTTTTTAACCTCACAAAAGCCTATAGCTCTCTTGGGATGTGTGGTTATCATGCTGGAAAGCTATTAGAAGAAGGCTCTGATTTGAACAAAAGCTCCATGAAAAATACTAAAAAGGCCAGAAAATCTGTTTAGATCCTGAGAGATGAATTGTTTTGCAAGGGTCCCTTTTGGGATGCTAGAGATTAAACTGAATCCTGGGGAAGTGGGGGGTGGGGTGGGGAATCAAAATTAGCAGAATATAACATCAAGGTACTTGGACACTTTGATGTCATGGTGTCAAGGCGATATGGTGCCAAGCAAGAGGGTTACTAAACACCATGTTGAAGGGGAAAAAAAGCAGCTTAGGAAGAATATTGTTCTTAATGAATTAATGAAAGCGACGTATAATGACAACAAATGCTGAAACTCTATGTCCACGTTTGAGAAGAGACTTATAACTGGATTGAACACTTAGGATGCAGAGGATAACAGGAACATGGAAGAAATAGGCAATAGGTTCCACCCCTAGATGGGTATTTTGTTTATTTTCATTGATAACATTCTTGCTTCTCCCTTCTCTGTCATTGAGTAGCTACAATTCCCACAGCAATCAGCACTAAATACGGTCCTACTTTGTGCAGGATACATTTTATTTATTTATATTAAATCTAATCTTAAAACTCCTCCTGTATTATCTTCCACATTAGCATTACAGTGAGAGAATGGAGGCCCAGAGAGGTTAAGTATCTTTGTCAAGGCAACACAGCTAGGAAAAAACAGAGCTGGGGTTTGAATTCAGGTGTGCCTGGTTCTAAAGCTGCCATTCTTTTCATGGAATCAAGCAATCTTTGTTAGTGCCGTGAAGATATAAGTATTTATCTTTATCAGTATTCGTGTACCTCTCTTCTCAGTATCTTCTTAATTTTTCATTTTCAAGTAGGAAAAAATGTTTAAAAATAAAAAGAAGAGGCTAACCTGATGTCTAAGTTTGATGGCCTAAGTGTTGCTTACAGAGATGAACCACTGTGTTCCTTTTTGGTTTTATTAATCCTGGGCTGCTGGGATCACTGTTATCATCTGCTCTGAAGCATCATCAACCCTAAATCCTTAAAACTCAGGCCCTAGTATGAACGCGTCAGTGTGACACATTAGAATTTTGTTTAAGGGAGCTAATTACATCTGGCATGTGTAATTTTGACCTCCTTAAGTTAATAAGCAAAAAGAATGTTCTGAACCATACTTTTCTTCCTATAATTACAATGATTCGGTGTTTCAAATTCAATTTAATGACTTCTCACACTGAAAGTAAAGGAGACAAAACTGGACACTTGCCATAGCGACTGATTGCACTGTCATAATAGAGCTGCAGGGCAGTACAAATGGCATGTGGGTAGCAGTTGAGCTTTAAGTCCATGTAAAATCAAAAGAATTAGGAGAAATTTCAAATACACGAAAGGCATCAAATACACAAAGGCTCTCCCAGATGAAGCACTGTGAAATGCCATACCTCTTGCTTCTCATTTGGGGAGAGGGTTAGTTGTGAGCCTTGGAATGTTCCTCAACTAGGTTCTTTACTTTCTATGACGTTGTAGGAAATTTTTCCCTCCAGACAGGTGAGCAGGGGGACTGGCATTCAGGAGTCCCCCACCCACCTTGGCTGCAATTGAGTTGCTGCTCTGGCCTGAGGAGAGGAGGACAAAAGGGAGCTGTTCCCATGAGCCTCTGAGCTGGAACCCACAATGGCATTCAACTTGGTCACACCGGTCTCACGGCAGCCAGGGGTGTCATGACCAGGCTGTGCTTGAAAGTGGTAGAAATACATCAATATGCCTGCTCGGAAGGGAATAACATGGAAAATAGGAAAAATCTATCTTTTCAATGTTTCAGTCTATTATGTTCAATTTTGGACTGTTCTGGTGGTTGATGGTGATAGTGAATCCTCAAGGAACTATTAAAAATACTTTAAAACGCTTTTCTGGGCTTTCAAAATATGCAACAAGATCTTCCTTATATCACTTAAATGTTTACAAGCACTTGATATCGATATAATTGTTATTTCATTGCCTTTCTCCTCCATATGCTATAAACACTATGAAGGCAGGTGCCATTTATCTTGCTCATCACTCTTTCTTTAGCATCATCTACAACGTTTGGCACATAGTAAGTAACCAATCAATTGCCCCATACTGTAAATTGAATGCATGAATGAACAAACAAATGAATTATATAATGATGATTGTTTCAGATACTATTTGTGGCAAATTCTTAGAATAATTATCATCTTTATATTTGTATATCTACCAGTTTTCTTGAAGATGTTATTGATCATTTCTTTTAAAAATATATATAAATATATTATTGATTTTTTTACAGAGAGGAAGGGAGAGGGAGAGTTAGAAACATCGATGAGAGAGAAACATCGATCAGCTGCCTTTTGCACAGCCCCTACTGGGGATGTGCCCGCAACCAAGGTATATGCCCTTGGCTGGAATCGAACCTGGGACCCTTCAGTCTGCAGGCCAACACTCTATCCACTGAGCCAAACCGGTCAGGGCAATCATTTCTTGTTGACAAAATGTTGATAAAATGTTGCTAAAGTTCATGAAAAGAAGTACTGTTATAACACAACCCTTACCCAACAGTACTTCCCACTGTCCTTTGATAATACAGTAGTATAGTAGAGTGGAAAGGGCTTGTAAAAATGCTAATTATTATTGAGTGAAATATAAATTCAATCATCCCATTGTTTGAAATACCTGACAGTTTCAACAATTGGAAATACTGACTAAAATTAGGGTTTATTCAGTAAAAATAATGATAAAAAATTGTTAGCATCCAACTTTACTTTTACACTTCTTATAGAGTTTTCTAGTCCCCCTAGATTTCCAGACCTCAATATTGGGAGATACTAGCACAGCAGTTCAACCATAGGTCCCTGGGTCAAGGTTGCATGAGAGATGTTGGTTATGGATTTACTACTGCCCACAGCCCTTGAGTAGGGCAGCAGACCAGAGATGGCTCCATGGGGATAATGGGTATAATGTTGGCTACAAAGGCTTCCTTAATCACATTAGCCTGTAGCAAGTATCTACAGCTTTTATTGTGCCCATTTTATTTTAGTACTTCATTATATTCATCACTATTTCAACATTTCCTATCCAGTGTGTTATCTCTCAAATGACATTATAACCTAGGAAAGGGCAGATACTATGTAATTATGTACAGGGTTATGCTCAAGGATGTCCAGAAAGAAATATGAAGGCATCTCTCTAATACTCCATGGAAACCATGGTATTTCTAGTTCCTAGACTACTCAAACAAGCTTCTTGGACTGCAATTAGAATGATGTCAACCTTCCTAACCCAAATTCTTCAACTATAAAAATGTAATGCATTTAGTAAATTATTCTCTGTAGGAAGTAACTGGTCTCTAGTTTTCAGTGCATGAACTGTGAGTCAGTATTCTTAGTTCTAAATGCACTTATTGTTTACTATTCTACTGTGTATTTCTGCTCTTTTGGTGGCTTGGGCACCTCATCAGTCTCTTTTCTATCTATCTAATATGGATTTCTTCTTACATTTAAAAAATGAGCACACACTGACATGAATAAATATAACTAAGTTTCTTATACAAGTAGAGCTAAGTTGGAAGTTCTAATCCTATATAATAAAAGGCTAATATGCAAAGTGTCCCCTCAACCAGGAGTTCAACTGGGAGTTTGACCAGGGGGCAGGCCAGCCAGCCAACCTGCTGCATCCCCTTCCCCAGCCATGCACAAATTCGTGCACCAGGCCTCTAGTAAAGAATAAACCATAACTAAAAAAGACCATCTAGTATCTGGGAAAGTCATTATCTTCTATTGAGTCTGCAGCTTGAGAAAGGATGCCAATGGCATGGTAGGAGGAAGGGGATAGTAAGCCATGCAGTCATCCAGCCAATAGCCAATTGCCCCTGACACTGTCACAGCCAGTCTGCTCCTACATCCATCTGTCTTAATAGCTACACCTGCCAAGTTGTTCCCGGGTATACCAGTTATTTGTAAATTGACCATCTTCAGAATAGCAGCTTTCTGAGTATAGAGTGCAGGCTATTGTGATAAGTTGGATCAGAAGTTAAAGCATTTAAAAAAAGATGGAAAGGCAGTAATTTGGATCTATCTGCTGTTATACACACTATCTGATTCAGTTCCTCACAAAGACTATGGGGGGGTATTTTATTACCATTTTTCAAATGAGTAAACAGGCTCAGGAAGGTAAAATAACACACTGAGGTTACATATCCAGTGAGCAGGAGACTATACCAAACTCTAGAGAGCATATCTTTTGTACCACTCTACACTAGCATTGCCAAAATGTTGTATAGCCAATGTGTAATTTTTAAATTTTTGAAAGATATGCGTCCCTAGGAAGCAAGGTGATAATTCAGTCTGGTTTTAATCTTTAAAGGAGATTTCAAAATATAACTTTGGAACCAATGGCAATATATAATGATTTTCACTGTGAGAAAATTTTACTGCCATGCAAAAAATGTTTTTTTCTTCTTGTAAATAAACAACATTTGTGTTTTGGCAATAAGTTCCCATAAAGATGTTGACAAATAACCATTTCCATTTTGATTCCTGTGTATCTCATTCAAAAAGGAAGTCATTGCTTAAGTTAATATATAATGCAAAAGAGACTACACTTTGAATGATACTGAGGATGAATGCCAAATTATGTGTATAATTTCTAAGCACCTAAATCATGAAAAATGATAAAAATTAAATGGTAACTTTTTATTTTCAGCTATTTCTGGTGGAAACTTAGGAAAGAAAAATTGCTTTATTATGAATCACTGGGAAAAAAGTAATTTTCTTCTTTTCTCTATATCTTCTTAAATTATATGACTCATTTTCAAGTTTGAATAAACTGATTTTAAAAATTACATAATCTATTTTAGAATAACTTGACATTTATTTGATCTTGATATTTTCTAATGAAACCTAAATTTCCTCTCAATTGCAACCTGAAGCTACATGACAAAATAGGATATATAATGCAAAAATCAATGAAATGATAGCTTAGCTTGTTCCTGAATGAAAACATTTACAAATGGTAGGCATCTAGGAAAGCATCAAAACTTCTTTAAAGTCCATTTTTTTCTTAAATATGTGTATTTACATGTAGAAGAAAAAAAATAGTCTTAGAAACAACAGAGAATACTGAAAAGAGTTCTGGGCCAGAAGAAAAGAGGTTATTTTTGGTTGTGGTTTGTCATCGGGGTGAGCTTGGTCCTGTCACTCAACTTCCCTAAAGTTCAGTTTCCTTGTAGGTAACATGAAGATGTCAGCATCTGTCCCCCTTCAGCAACTGCCATGTGGCTAAAGTCCTTTATTCATCCAACACTTCCTAGGGTTTGTTGTGTTTTCTTATGGAGATATGAAGACAAATACGATTTAGTCCCTGGCCCTCAAGGAACACAAAGTAGGAAGATGTAATGTCAACAGGAATGTTGGGTTGTATCACAGAATGCTTCTGGATGGAGAAAATACTAAAGAACAGTTATAAGTTGTGAAGTGAATGGAAAAAGAAAAGATAATAGCACTGAGAGGGAACAGCATTATGCAAAGGTAATCAGTTATGGGATTGCAAGATTTGGGGACCTGTGAGCCATTCAGTTGGTTGAAACAGAAGAGGAAAACTCAAAGGTGAGGTTGGAAGGGTAGATGAACCCAGATTATTGAGAGTTATACATGCTATGCTATGGGTCTGCATTTTAACCCCAAAGCAATGGGGGTGGTGGTGTGGAGCAATGCAGCATTATGAAAAGAGGGGTTCCGGTTTTAGAAAACTCACTCTGAAAGCAACATGGCTAATGGATCAGAGGCTGGAAACTAATTCAGAGTCAATGATATTAGTTCAGGTGAGAAATTCAAAGGACTAAAGAAGGAGAAGAAAAAATAGTTTTAAAGGATGATATAGAGGTAGAACTGACAAAGTGTAATGTCTAATGAGGGGTCTAGGAGATGGGGAAATTCATGTGAATCAAAGTTTTCCGAGTCAGCTGGGTAAACATTGTATTATTTAAGATAAAAAATCGAGAAGATAGAGCAGGATTTGGGGATAGAAGGGTCCAATTTTGGACATGTTGAGCTCATTGTCTCTGTTGGACATCCAAGTGGTGATGTGCAGAAGGCAGCTGGATATATGAAATGCATTCAACAATGCCATGAACTATTCAAATGTGCATATTACTTGAATCATATTCTATACTTTCAGTATGTGTATTAACTCTCCAACGCCTCTAGGGAAATTAGCATAAATGGTTTATTCAACAGTACTCTAAGAGCTTCAGAATATAAAGATATCTCTCCATTTTTTACTGTACGGCATACCTCGTTCTATTGCGCCTTGCTTTATTATGCTTCACAGGTGTTGCGTTTTTTACAAATGGGAGGCAAGACCCTCCACCAGCGAAAGGATTATGACTTCATTGTGATACTTATTTTATTGCAGTGGTCTGGATCTGAAACTGCAATATCTCTGAGGTATTCCTGTATTTGCTTGTTTAACTACTTACAGCATCATTTCTATTGTGAGCTATCTCTCATGGTTTATAGCTTCTTGCTCAAGTTCATGTGGCTGGCAGGTGGACTGGATTTAAAAAAGCTACCATGCAGATGGAGGCAGTACAGTACTCTGGAACCCTTCTTCCATCCAACCTCACTGCCTATCACATTTTCCTATATGCATTCTTACTTTCAGCTGCCCTGGGGTCATGAAGCCTTAGCTTAAATCAAATGTCCTCTGGCTCCAGGTCCCATGATGAAAAATTTATGGAGTCCTGGACACATTACAAGTTTTACAGCTTTACAGCTGAAATCCTTCAGGTCCTTCTGACCTACTGAAGGAAAAAATATGTTCTATTTTATTGTGATTCCCAAATGTTCTTCTAGTGTGTACATTTTTTCTTACAGAATGTGTACGTTGCTTCCAGCAATGTGTTTTATATCACCTGCAAGAGTAGGGAAGCTCTGATAGAAGGAAACAACCTCATCTTGTTGCCAGTACAAGGGAAGACAGAACTTACGATTGGAAGGAAGCATGACCAAGTCTATGGATCATTAGTTTGTCTCTCTCTTTGACTAAGAATACCTTATATGAGTCAGTGACTACCCAGGGGTGGGCAAACTTTTGGACTCGAGGGCCACAATGGGTTCTTAAACTGGACCGGAGGGCCGGGACAAAAGCATGGAGGGAGTGTTTGTGTGAACTAATATAAATTCAAAGTAAACATCATTACATAAAAGGGAACGGTCTTTTTTTTTTTTTTTTTTTTTAGTTTTATTCATTTCAAACGGGCTGGATCCGGCCGGCGGGCCGTAGTTTGCCCACGACTGGACTATACCCTGACTTGTTTTAAAAAGAGTTTGTATCCCCCAACTAATGATGTATTGGCTTTGTGAGTGGGGTCTTTTTATTAAAACACACACACATACACACACACACACACACACAATTTTCTTAGGACTTTAAAAAAAATCATATGTTCTTGTAAAGTCCAGGATGTAGCTCAACACCCTTGAATTAAACATCTCTTGGATAATTGGCTTTCCAAATCTCTGTCAAAGCCTAAAGCTCTCTCTTCAGGAGATTGTAAACATCATCAGTTTGGAGGGGGCTTGAACACAAGATACCTAAATGGGCTTACCTTGACGATGAAATCTGCGTTGAGTGGTCCAGCGATACTCAGGTTCTCTTTGCCTGGATATTTCTGGAATTCCACACTAGAATTGTCCACAAGAAAGATGCCTGGAGAGCTGAGACTGTTTTCACCTTTAGCCCCCTGGAGGGTTTTGGTTTCTAGATCTACAGAATCAAACACATGAAGAGAAGAGAAAGATGTTCCCAAGGTTGCAGCAGACCACATGCAAGTACTTTCCATGGAACAGAGCCTAGAGCTATATAAGGGGAAGTATCATTCTTTATATGGCTGACACAATTACAATTAGGATATAAACAAAATATATAGGTACACTGGATCACATAAGAGTTTATGCTGCAAATGAAATTATTTTGAAACTCATTATCCAAACATTCAAGTCTCCCTCCAAAAAAATCTTTGATTCCCTGGATGACCTCATTTGGGCACTCCACCTGATCACAATCCTATTCCTTTGACTAAACCATCTTCCATACATATTCATTGATTTCAGTATTCACAGCACTCAGCCTAGAATACCCTACCACCTTCCTTTTTACTCTATAAGATCCAGGGTGTCTCACTGAACTCCTTCAGTACCTGTGTGACTTTATATTCATGAATTACCTTGTATTTATTTATACTTTCTGGTTATTTATTTTATGTGTGCTATCTTTAAAAATGAAGAAAGTCTAGTGACTTAAGGACAGAGAACTAACTGTCCGTTTTGTTTCTCTTTCTTTTTAAAATCCTTCTTGATACTTCATTTAGTATTATGTGCATATATGATCTTTCGTAAGAGCTTAGGACAGAAAGAAGAACTTCTTGATTCCTGGAACATTCCAAGCTGAATCTGGCCAATAACCAAGTCTGTGAATCATGTTTTCTTGTAGGAAATTAAAGTCTGCTGGGAGGATGGTAATTATGACATGTATTTCAGAGCAGGGGAAGTTCTTATGTGATTGAGAGGGATTTAGAATAACTGCCCGCTGCATAAGGGAATGTAGATAGGCTAAATCTAACAAGGACCCTTGGTTTGGGCAGGGGTTCTTTAGAAGAAAGATGGGGAGCCTGAGTGAAGCTCTAGGTCTTCTACCCTAGATTCAATCAGACCGATTCCCTTCTTAAATGTTTTACAGATTGGGGTTCTGTGGTTAAGAAAAATTTTAAGGTGTCTGGATGTACTAAAGTGCCTAAAGTATTTATACTAAATTCTTCTAGATGTTGTTTAAGTCAAGTTCTGTACTGCAAGGAATACCAGTAGGGGGAAAGGTTGGTGTCCAATTAAATGCCCATGACCCTCAGGTGAAGTCTGTGTAGCCCTTCTCTGGGAGTAGGTCAGATTGCCCTCCCCTATCCCAGCACAGAGAGGCCCTCCCAGAAGAACATAAGGCACCCAACAAAATATTCGAGTGTAGGAACTACAGTTGTCATCAGAGGAGAGTAATAGCACTGCATCTCCTTCCTCTAGCCTTCATTCTTCCAGCTGCCTTACATGTGTTTACATGCATTTATGGAGATATCTCCAGGATGTAAGTTCATTTAGTTTTGGAAAAATCTTGGAGGTCTAAGCCTAATGTGAGCATCTGGTTCAATTTTATCACCAGGCCTCCTAGTAACCATCTCAAGGTATTCTGATGAAAGATGAGCTGGACCAGACCAGACTGCCTAGTCTTGTTCTAGTTTGGCCCTAAATTTTTAAGGTTGATCTCATATTGGAGCAGCTGCTGGGAGTGAAAGGCAAAGGGTTGCAAGAGAAATAGAGCATCATTTACTCACATATTCATTCTGAATTATATTCCAAATACAAAACAAAGCAAAAACTTTGTTAGTTATACATATGTTATCAATAGTATATCGACTGAGGGGGAGGGGTTAATGAAGATTCCATTTTGCTTTTCATCATCCATAAATATCATTTGCAATTTTTATCTACCAAATCCTTGGGACAATTAAAGCAAAGAAGGCCAATTCATCAGCTTCCTAGTGATCACATAATCAGGGAATTTGGGAGGCTAATACATTTATAAAAATAAATTTTCCTCTTATATCTATATCCCTTTGGGTTCTTTCTTCCACAGTGAGGAGTCAGTCCCCAGGTGGGTGATGGTCTTGGTCTGATGGGTTTTTGCCTATCCCGGCTCAGAAAAATACTGTTTTTGAGTAGGGTTGCTTCACCAGCAGTTACCTCTGTCCAGCTCTCAAAGGGAAAAACAAATCATTTAAATGGTAATAGTGAACACATATATATCATCCTTTGACATGTGAACACTATATTTTTGGGGGCTGTTCAGGGCTAGGAAAGAACTTGGAACCATATAAGGTGTCTTATCAGCATCTTTTGGCTTTGCCTGAACTGTACCTTACTTATTCCTTTACTTCACATGACCCTTCACATCCCACCTCTCCCATAAAATGTACTTCTTTTTATTTTTAGAAAGACTCTAGTAGGCTATCTGAACTTTCACAGGCTCCAATTTGTCTTCATCTTGTTTGTCTTTCTGGAATGATTTCAGTCATAATCCAATTGCCAAAAGACAGGGCTTGCTACCTAAATTGGTTTCTTAGGCATGTGTGTGGGTGGGGAGAAAGAGCAGAAGATGATAGATGGCTTTGTCGGAACCGGGAACAATTGAAGTGGAGATCAGAAATGCCTGAGGGATCAACTGAAGTGAAATCTTCCAGGGGAATTGAATTTTGCAGAAAACACTAGCATATCCTCTCCTCCCGGCTCCCTGGTTCACAGCCCATAATTTTCTGTTTGTAACTTAGAGGTCTACGTCTAAGCAGCACTAAATAATATTTAAAAAAAAAAAAGACATGGCATGCCTGAAGGTCAGTTCTTGTACAAACTCCGGTGGGACCGTGCTACTATTTGATCTTTGGTCCCACCAGAGTTTGTATATGATCTCCCCATTAGTAATCCTGAACCCAATAACTATCTTCAAGATATTAGGACCCTATATTGTCTTTAATACATGGGATGCTTAATTTACCAAAATGGTTTTCTTTAAATGCCACAGGGTCAAGGTTGTTTGGGGTTTCTATGTTCCTCTGAATTGATACAGTAATGAAACACGAGAAAAGGAAAAATAAAAAAGAGAAAGAAGGAGAGGGAAGGAAGGTTGGAAGGAAGGAGAAAAAAATGCCAAGAGGCGAGGTAAGAAAAAGATCGAGATTAATTGGAAATAAAGAAGACAGAAAATGAGAAATAATATTCACAAAAGCATAAACATGTGCTTACCTCAGGAACAAACTATGGGAGCATCTATTTTGTATTTTTCAGGATGACTGTGGTTAGAGATAATTACCAGAGAGTTTTTTTTTTGCTATCTAATTAGGCAACCAAAAGATAAACAGAAGCATTCAAAATATCATATTATGATAAAGTGGAAAGATTTGTACTTCTGTATTTTAATCTATTCTGGGAACAAAAAATAAATAATAATGCCTAGAATTCCCAATACCCAAAGGGAAACAACTAAGTTTACTTACACAAGTGATCAGGTCCTTTTAAGGTAAGGTGAATGTGTCTGCTTCCATAGGGAATGGCAACCACAGTGTCATCCACTAGAGAGAAACAAAACAAGGTCTTAAAAGCACATAATTGGATACAAAATTACTGATGGTCTCTTATTAAGGCACAAACTTACATACCCCTACCACCCAACCCCCCAAAAATGACAATCTTTTTTTTTTTAAATCTTTGAAATGTGAACACCAATATTTGGGATTCAAATTTTATTTCCTCAAAATAAAATATGACAAAAAAGCTACTCACTAGGTCACTCATGGGGCTATGACCTTTAAAAAATATGTGAATTTTGATATATGAAAAAATGAATTTGCAAGTTTTCATTTCTAATTTTAAATCCTGGTCTTATATTGCCAATTTTCTCTAGATTAGCGCAATTGTGTTAAATTACAAAAGGAAAATAAATTCTAATGTTCCCAGGGTGACTTTATTATATCAAAATCTGGATTTCTCTCCAGTAAAGTAACTGTCTTGGATAAATACAACAGATTAAAGAATAGGGGAAATAAATGTTTGTTTACATTCTTTTAGCTCCTCTAGGGCAGAAACCATGCCTTCCAGTTCTTCAATATCCTTTACTCTATCTGCATCCAATACTGAGTGTCCCATCAATGGTCATTCACATTTCCCCCACACACCCTCTCTGTAAGCCTTAATTATAGATCATTTAAAAATGGATTACTTTTTACAATGCTTGAAATTGAGCCTAAACTCATTGGAAGCAGTGCCAAATGCCAAAACCTACATTTTTAAAAAATTGAAGGTATAGTACATGCACTCCAAACACATCACTGGCCTTCTTATTTAGAACTTCACTTGTGACAACAATACCATATATTTACACAGCACTAAGGAGTTTCACTTTCACCTGAATTATACTACTTATTCTTTCACTCAAAACTTAATAGAGGCCAAGAAGATGCCACCATCCCCACTTTATGATGAAGAAATGAAGCCTCTGAGAAATATAATGAGTAGCTCAAGGTCAAAGAACAGAAGACAAGGACAGCAGGTATTTTAAACTCACCAGCATAGTCAGAAGCTCTGTGGGATCCTCTGTTTCAATATTATACATTAGTTTCAATAAAAGAAGCTCAAAAGATAGGCAATTTCTCTGAACTTCAACATATCATCTTGTCTTTGGGTTAATTTAATTTCAATAAATAAATAAATCTCAGAAGTTCCCTAACTTCTCTGATCCTTAGTTATTCTGTTTGTAAAACAGGGAAAACAACACTTACCTATAATGTTGTTGTGAATAGATAGATGATATAGATATAGATATACAGGTGTATAGGCTGGAACACAGTATTTTGTGAATATAATTCCTTCCTCTCTATTCCAAATCCCCTAAAAACTGAAAGACTGTTTATTTTTATGTTTTTAAATGCCTCAAAGGCCCTACCACATAGCCAGCTGAATGGAAAGAATTACACGCCTTCAATCTCTTCCCCAAAGAGGTTACATTTATCAAGTTCTCTGCAATATTGAATATTCTACTCACACTGCAACTTCCTAGTTGTTTTTAATGTCATATATTGTTAAAGAAAAGACTGAGTTTTAGATAGCTTAGGGTTTGTGGCTTATAAGAACAAAACACATAAGGAGAATATAGAAAAGGAGTAAAGAATGTTCAGACTGGGCCCACAGAGCTCTACACGCCTTGCATAAAGACATGCGTGTTTAAGTTTACAAAAGAAACTCAAAGCAGTCAAAACAATAGGATTTCTAGAAATAGAAAGTCTTTGTTTATCCACAGGTCAAGTAAAGTGCAAGCAAAAGAGAAGCTTTCTGCTGGCGGCAGTCTCCTGACCCACACACTGCTCAGGCGGCCTCCCTCTTGTTCTGCTGAGAAGTGACTCACATTCCACGTGCTGGGGCATTGGCCCAGCTTTAGGCTGATGCAGTAACCTTTGTATGCTCCCCGAGGAAGAGGCAGAGGAACCTCCCAGGCTGTTGGGGGAAGAAGGTAAGGTGGAGTGTAGACCAGGCAAGAATGAAATATCTGATCCCCTCTACTCTTCCCTGGTCAAAGAGAAATGTGGAGCAACTCAGGCTGGTGCTAACTTGAACTGTCAGCAGCACACAGCCCCAGAGACGGGAGAGTCACGGCCTAGTCTGTGGTTCCGTAAAGGGCTAACGGACAACTGGCAGGTTATCAGGCAACCAGCAAATTCATTACTGCAATGCACAAATGTTTCTGAGTGTCTCTTAGGGCCAGGTTCCATGCTAGGTACCAGAGACTCAGTGACGAACAAGACAAAGCAGCAGTCCTACAAGATGGTCCATGAAAAAGGGACCTAAAATTAAAAAATGTGTGGAAAATACCCACATTGATTAGTTTCTTAGGGGCCCTGAACCAAAGAAACCCATTTCACAGTGTGTGTAACCCACTCAGTGTGTCCCTAATGCGTTCATGCAAGGAAGCTTTTGCTTATGTCTTATCTGTTAACACCAGCTGATACATCTCAGAATACACTTTAATATATGATGTTCTTAATTTGGTAAAAAGCAAAATGGAAAAAAAAATTAATTTCATTTTCTGCATGTTAATAAAAAGCCAGTCATTGAGTTATTTATGTATTAATAATTGTCTCACTTGACAATACATTCTCAATGATCAGGGATGGGTTGGGGGATTCTACTGTTTGGTACCTATGATAGTACTGTGCACAGAGAGGTGTGACATCTGAGAATGTGTGAGCAGTCAGTTTATCACCTGCCCCTCAGTGATAAATTGAACGGGTATGGCTGGTGAGCAGGTGGCTATATCCTCTCTTTGCACAACCCTGAGGGTGACCTTTCTTCCAAAGGCACACTTGCTCTGTGATCAAGTGCATCCGCCCTAACCTAGTCTGACTCAACCATGATGCCGATCTTCAGGGCATTTTTCCAGGTTATTAATCAACAACTCTAAAAGACCTGCTTCAGAGATCAGGTAACCTCTTTCTCCATTAAATTGACAAGGTTTCCATGGGAATCACAAATGTTGTTATTTCACATGCATGGGTTATAAATACCCTTTTCCAAGAAAATTGTTCTCAAGGGTTGTACCTAAAAGATTTTGTCAAAAACAACAACAACTACAGTTATTGCCCTGGCCAGGTGGCTCAGTTGGTTGGAGCATCAGTCTATACCCCCAAAGGCTGCGTTAGGGCACATACTTAGGTTGTGGGTTCGATCCCTAATTGGGGAGCACACAGGAGGCAACCAATCAATGTTTCTCTCTCTTTCTCTAAAAGAAAAGCACACACACATATTCTTGGGATAGATTAAAAAAAATTACAGCTAGCCCTGGCTCTTTTGGTTTAGTGGTTAGAGTGTCAGCCCATGGACTGAAGAGTCTCGGGTTCAATAAGTCAAAGGCAACTAATCAATGTGTCGCCTTCTCGTCCATGCTTCTCTCTCTCCCCCCCTCCTCCCTCTTTTCCACTCTCTCTAGCAATCAATGGAAAAAATATCCTCCAGTCAGGATTAAAAATAAACAAATACACAGCTATATACATCTATATTCCACTTCTTTCTGGAATTTTAGATTAATTTTTAATCTTTTCATATATGGATTTTTCTGTATAATTCTTTGCTATATCAGAGAAAGGTGATAATAAAAATGATAAGTTTTGAAAAGACAGGATTTCCTATTCTGATACCTGAGTTTATCTTATTTTTAGACCTGTTGATAAGTGCATGATTTTAAAAGCTCTTTGCTTTAAGCCTTTGGAGCTGATTCTCAATCTTATCATTATTATTTTTTTGTTGAAAGAGCCAGTTAATAGAGTTGGCTACATATAGTCTGCCAGTCTTGAGGAGGTTTTAATGGTATATTTTTCATCTTCATGCCAACTTTATTACTCACAACATATACCCAATAAAACAAGATGAGACCTTCATATCTCTTCTCCTCCTAGTTTATTAGTGATTCCACAATGGAGGGTGTATACTGGAAAGGCCAAACAAGATGCTTCCTCCCCCTGTCCCTGTTTTTTCTAGATCAAAAACTTTGGAGCCATCCTTGATTTTATGCTTTCATCCGATCAGTTAGAAAGTCCTATTGTCACCAGAGTCAAAAAGCCATATTTCACAGATTCTACAATATTTCACATTTTAACCTACATGAAATCGAATGTGTCTCACAATCACTGGTGCTTTATATTCATTCTCCCCGAGGGAGGCGGTAATCCTGCCATACGTATCTTTGTCCGCACAGACACTAGTATCAAAACAGCCAATATCAAACTTGCAAAATGGGTGTCAGCTGCTTGGAAGAAAATTCCAATAGTAGAACACATTCATTTAACCTCTGGGAATCAAATGGTTAGGAGGGTGGTAGGGAGATGACGAATCAGAAGTGCTAAAGAACATCCTCAAAGTGGGAGTCAAAATCTGGATAGTTCTACATACATAATTGGAACGTGAATTAAGATCCCAGTACCAAGACTTGGGCTTTCTGCCAGATGGAGTGGTAGGGTCCAGGCTCAATCTCTTGTCTGAAACAGCCAAAAGGTCAGAAAAAAATATATGAAACCATGACTTTCAAGATACAGGATATCAAAAAAGAAGGTCAGCGATCATTGAGAGTCAAGAAACAAAGTAGGTAAGCGTTAACATTACTTCACCTTACTGCCATGGGAGACTTTCTAGGCGGTAGCTCAGGAAGTGGGCACTCACAGCCCATTGGATTCCCTGAGTTGAGGAGACAAAGCTGAGAGTTCAAAATCAAGGCGGCTAGAGTCTGAAGGACAAATTACCAGAGAGAGAGAGAGAGAGAACTATACAGAGAACTGACTCAAGAGATTTAAGAGTGCTCCCTACAGATATCCAGCAGCACACTCACACCAATCAATCAGTACGTGCATGTGGAGAAACGACCTGAGGCCAGAAAAGAACCAGGCCGGTAAAGGAACTATAGGGTTGAGTACCTGCCACACATCTAGGGCCTGAATAGTGTTTTATCCCATCAGCTGGGCTGTCATTGGACAGTGAGCACCGAGAAGGGTCTTGCCTCAAAGCCAGGGCACAATTGGCACTAGCCCAAACGTGGCTTTGGTCCCAGCTACCGAATTTTAAGATCCAAAAGGATCAAACTGATTTTAAGTAACTTAACTGCTTCCAGAACAAAATTTAGACTATTTAGAGGAATACAAAAATACCTAGTATCTGGCAAGATAAAATTTGCAATGTCTGGAATCAGGTCAAAAATTACCAGACATGAAAATTATACAACAACAACAACAAACAATGACAACAAAATACAGCCCATATAGAAGAGAAAAATCAAATCAAAACACAGAAAAGGCATTAAAATAGTTACTATAACTGTATTCCATATGTTAAAACATTAAGTATAAAAACAAAACAGAGCAAAACAAAAAACTCCAGGCCCAGGGAATTTTACTGGTGCTACCAAGAATTTAAAGAAGCAATAACGTCAATTCCATACAATCTCTTCCATAAACAGAAAAGAAAAAATCATTTTCCAACTCATTGTGTGAGGCCAATATTACAGGTGTATCAAAACCAAAGACAGCATAAGCAAAGAATGCTATAGACAATGATCTCTCATAAACATAGATGTAAAAAAAACCTTCAAACAAAATGCTAGTAAATGAAGCTCGGTAATCTATAGACAGAATAATACACTATGAACAAGTAGAATTTACTCCAGGAATGCAAGACTTTTTGAAATCAATTAACATTACCCATCACAAAAGTCTTAGAAAAACTACATTATCATATCAATTGAGGCAGAAAAAGCATTTGACAAAATTCAAAATCCATTTATGATAATAACTCTCAGCAAATTAGGAATGGATAAGAACTTCCCCAAGGTGATAAAGAGCATCTATAAAAACAAACAAACAAACAAACAACGAACACCTACAGCTAACATCATGCTCTGTAGTGAGACTGAATGCTTTCCCCCTTAAGAATGGACATAAGGTAAGGCTATCCACTCTCACCACTTCTATTCAACATTGAATTTGAATTCCTTGCCAGTGCAGTAAGGCCATAAAAATAACTAGTGGTTTATAAATTGAAAAGGAAGAAAGTAAAACCATCCTGATCTGTAAATAACACGATTGTTTATGTAGAAAATCCAAAAACTCATAGAACTAATAAGTGTTTGGCAAGTTCACAAAATACATGGCCAAGAATAAACTAGCAACACTACAAAAACTGAAATAAAAAATACAATGTCATTTATGAGGTATAAATCCAACTAAAGCTAAAGAGTATGTATGCTTAAAACTAAAAAAGACTGATGAAAGAAATTAAAGAAGACTAAAATGAATGGAGAGACATGAAGTGTTCATAGGTTGAACAACTGAACATAGTAAAGATGTCGATTCTCTCTAAATCAGTCTGTAGAATTAAAATAATTTCAGTCAAAATCCCAGCAAGATTTTTGGTACATATGGGAAAAACAGATTATAAAATTTATGTGGAAAGGCAAAGGAATTAGAATAGAATAGCCAAAATAAGTTTGAAAAGAAGGATAAAGTTGGAGAAATCAAACTACCTGGTTTTAAGATTTACTTTAAAGTTCTAGTAACCAAGATAATGGGATACTGTGAAGAGATCGGAATAGACTCCAGAAACAGACCCACACAGAAACGGCCAATGAATTTCTGACATCTTAAAAGGCAATTCAAGGAGAAAAGGTTATATTTTCAACAAATGGAGCTGAAAAGAATTGGACATCCTAATAAAAAAAAATCAACCTAGATATAAAACTTACACCTAATACAAAAATTAACTGGAACTCAGTCGTAGATCTAAAGATGAAATGTCGAATTCTAACACTTTTAGAAAAAACACATAGGAGAAAACTTTGTGACCTGGGGGTAGGCAAGAAATTCTTGGACATGACGTTAAATGCAGACACAATCCATGAAAGAAAAAAAATGATAAACTGTTCTTCATAAAAAGTAAGAGCTTTTGCTCTGGGAAAGGTAACATTAAGCGATTTTGGGGGGAAAAAAGTAAAAAGCTACCAACTGAGAAAAAATATTTTCAAATCACATATTTGACAAAAGCACTTATATTCAGAATATATAAAGAACTCTCAAACTCAACAGTAGGAAAGCAAACAACCATTTTTAAAAATCGGCAAAGGACTTTAACGCTACACCAAAGAGGAAATACGCACATTTGTGATGGGCAGAATCATCCCCAGCCTCCTCCTCCTGCCGAAGATGTCCCCCAAACCTATGAATATCTTATGTTACGTGGAAACGGGGAATTAAGTTGCTGATGAAATTAAGCTGGCTAAGCAGCTGACCTTAAAATAAAAATATTATCCTAGATTATTTGGGTAGGCCCGATGGAATCATAAGCATTCTTTAAATTAAAAGAGGGAGGCAGGAGAGGAGGTTAGAGTCATTAACATCCGAAGATGCTCTGCTGCTGGGCTTCGAAGATGCCAAGGAAAGAAGATAGACTCCAGAAGCTGCAACGTCAAACCAAAGGACAGTGCGTGCTTCCCTGGAGCTTCTAGGACAGTGATGGCGAACCTATGACACGCGTGTCAGAGGTGACACGAGAACTCATTTTTTTGGTTGATTTTTCTTTGTTAAATGGCATTTAAATATATAAACTAAATATCAAAAATAGAAGTCTTTGTTTTGCTATGGTTGCAAATATCAAAAAACTTCTATATGTGACACGGCACCAGAGTTGAGTTAGGGTTTTTCAAAATGCTGACACGCCGAGCTCAAAAGGTTCGCCATCACTGAGGACCGCAGCTCTGCCAACACCTTGATTTGAGCCCAGTAAGACCCATTTTAGACTTTGAGCCTCCAGAACTATAAAATAAGAGGGTTGCTTTAGGCCACCAGGTTTGTGGTAATTTGTTGCAGCAGCTACTGGAATAAGGCATGAAAAGAGGTTCAACATATTAGCCATTAGAAAAATGCAAATGAAAGCAATGATGAGATAACACTACAAACCAATTCTAATGCCTAAAACAAAAAATACTGACAATGTCAAGCTCTGGTAAGAGTGCTGAGCAAGTGAAACTCTCAGATATTGCTGGTGGAAATGCAAAATGGCAAGACACTCAAGAAAACAGTCTGGCGGTTTCTTAAAAGGCTCAGCATCCATCTACCATACAATCCCAGCCATTCTAATCCCAGGAATTTACCCAGGAGAAATGAAAGCATTTGTCCATACAATGGAATTATGACAGTAATAAAATAAACTGCTGATATATGCTACAACATTAATGCATCTCAAAATAATTAAGCTGAATGAAAAAAGCCAGATGGAAAAAGAGTATGTAATGTATAATTCCATTTTATAAAATTCTAGAAAATGAAATCTAACGATGGAAACGGGGTGGGAGGGAGAAGGAGGAAAGGATTACAAGGGGAATAAGAAAACTTCTAAGATGATGGATACCTTCAGATCTTGCTCATGGTAATGGTTTCACAGGTATATGTACATGTTAAAACTCACTAAACCAGCGGTTCTCAACCTGTGGGTCGCCACCCCTTTGGGGGTCGAATGACCTCTTCACAGGGGTCACCTAAGACCATCGGAAAACACATAATTACATATTGTTTTTGTGATTAATCACTATGCTTTAATTATATTCAATTTGTAACAATAAAAATACATCCTGCATATCAGATATTTACATTACGATTCATAACAGTAGCAAAATTACAGTTATGAAGTAGCAACGAAAATAATTTTATGGTTGGGGGTCACCACAACATGAGGAACTGTATTAAAGGGTCACGGCATTAGGAAGGTTGAGAACCACTGCACTAAACTGTATACTTTATCTAGTTTATTGCATATCATTTATAACAAAAGTGCCCAATACTTATGGACTTTATTTCTTTTTTGGATTCTTTTAAAAATACTGTATCACAAGTACCCTAATGATGTGGAAATTGACTGAGTCTAAAGGGATTAAAAAGAATTGAAGTCTGAGAAAAAGTTTAATTTTTTATCAATTTATTAATTTATTTCAGTTTTATTTTCCCTTTCTGGATGTGTCAGTGCAATACAGTTAGTCTAAAAATATGTCTAAGTTTAAAATAGACCTTATAGTAGTTAAGAAGTAAAAGCCCTAAGTGGTCAGAAGGCAGTGTCATAGTTTCTTAATTTCAATGACTTTTTTTTTCTCTCTTAGTGGTGTATAAAATAATAAATAGTACAGTCTGGCTGGTGTGGTGCAATGGTTGAGCATCGACCTATGAACCAGAAGGTTGTGGTTCAATTCCCAGTCAGGGCACATGCCTGGGTTGCAGGTTCGATCCCCAGTATGGAGTGTGCAGGAGGCAGTCAATCAATGATTCTCTCTAAACATTGATGTTTCTCTCTCTCTCCCCCTCTCCCTTCCTCTCTGAAATCAATAAAAATATATTTAAAAAATAAAATAATGGCACATCTTTCAAGCAATGATGTCTTAGATTCAAAGAAATGCAATTATCCCAAATTGGAACATTTCTCACCACCTCCATAGCTACTACCATGGTCCATCATCATCCCTGGCCTGGCTTACTGTAGTAGCCTCCTGACTGCTTTTCTTACTTTCACAGTTGGGACTCCTTATAATCTATTCTCAGCATAGTAGAGTGATCCCTTTAAAACAAATCATGCCCCTGCTAAAAATCCTCCTGTGACTTCTCATTTCATTGAGATGAAAAGCCAGAGTCCTTATAAAATCCTGCAATATGGGTGCCATTCTCCACCACACACAAGCTTCTTTGCTCTTCAAGAAATATGTTAAGAATGCATCTACCGCAGACCCTTTGCACTTGCTGTTCTTTATGCCTGGAATTCTCTCCCCCCTGACTTTTGTGTGGTGCGCCACCAGTACCTACCTTAGATGCTTGCTCAAATGCCATTTTATCAGTGAATCTTTTCTTACTAACCTTTTTAACCCTCTAATATCCTTGGGTAGCAGCCCAATATCCAATTCTTCTCCTTCCCCACCTTACTTTTTTCCAATCTCCTTCCTGCCTTACTATTCTCCTATCACCATATGACACATGTATTATTTTATTTAGTTATTTGTTTTGTCCCTGTACATGTCTGTCCCTCATATTAGTATGTAAGCCGCTGAGAAAAATGGATTTCCATCTGTTTTGTTTTTTCTTATGTTTCCAGTACTAAAATAGTTCCTTAACACATAGCAGGTATCCAAGAAATATTTGTTGTGGAATAAATAAGTGAACTTCTGCTGAATGAATGATAAATGAATGAATGAATAAGTAGCTTGTGTGTATAACCTGAAGTTCAAGGTAGAAATTTCTTTAAAAATTTGTGCTTTCTTTAAAACATTCCTATGTATTATTCACTTTATAATACATAGGTCTGTGTTTTATTATGAACATCCTTTACCTCAAAATCTTTGAGCCAAAATAACAGTCCAGGAAAACATTTACCCATCGTTATTATAAATCAGCATAAGCCACAGTCTGAGAAGCGAAGCCAAGCATTTAGGAGCTTCATTTGATCTTGATATAAATTAGTGTATCCAGCTCTTGCCACTCAAGAGAGGTGGAGAGAGAGCTTTAGGATACCCAGTAGATTTCAAAACACGCAGATACATATCAGAGGTTTACAAAGCTGGAGACATCAAATTGATAGCAAATAGGCTGGCTCTAGGTCTAAGTATGTTCTGAACAGACTTGGAAAATACATAATACGGCACAAGCCAGTCAAATTTGGGGGGAAATGAGTCTTTAATACCAAGAACCAAACGTAAGTTAGTGTTAGCTAAATCTGATTATTTTTTGTTGGGCTGGGGGAATAGAAACGAAGTGACCAGGATGAATGGAAACACTGAATGCTCTCAGTGGACAGCTTTCTCTTCTGAAAAGGGGGAAGGAGGGCGTGACCTATCTCTTTTTCTGTTGCCTGCATTTGTATTAGGCAAAAAGTCATGTCTTCTAGTACAAATATGGTTTCTTTTTTCTTTGCCAGCTAAGGGAAGCCATTTGCAAGTTCCTCCAGCTCTACCTTCCCTTCTGGCACTTTCCACCGTGGTCTTTCTCCCCTCTTCTGTGTTTTCTTTGTTCCCCCAGGGCTTGATAACACAAGGAAAAAAAAAGTTGGATGTAAGTTCAGAAGAAAATGAGTTCAATGTGGGGAATCCGAGTGCTGGGAGTTCGAAAGAGCATGCGGCTGGCTCCGTGTGCTTTTGGCAGAGCCGGGGAGGGGCCTGGCAGAAGTCTCCGGGCCTTCACGGGTGGAAAGCTGCTCACCTGGCCACTGCACTGGGCCCCGCAGAGCAGCCTAATGTTCCCTGCCTGTGGGTCACCCCGCAGCCTGTAAATCTGGGCGGAAGGTCCTTCTGGGGTGGGGAAAACATAAATGAGGCCGTTTGTTCAGCATCTGCTATAGATTGTGGTGAGGTGCACGCAGATGCTGGGCTTTATTGATATAAATCATTTTGTCAGGAGGCATCATCAGCGCTAAGGTAAACGAATCAATTGCGTTTTGTCATTACGGAAAATCATCGGGCTGTGCATTATGTAATTTACCCACTGCCGCTCTCGAATAGAGCGGTTTGCACTGAGGTGTCTATTTGCAGACCCCGAGATGACTTATGGCTCTCATTTTGCCTCAGTTTGTTCCTTCAGCGTCTCTCCACCTTTGCTCCAGTGATTCTGGCCCCAAAGGTCCTGGATCACCTTTTAACAGGAGGGTAAGAGGATCATCTATCCAACCGGCATGTTCAGGCTCCTCTATGAGGATGGGAAGGCGGGGGACACACGAAGGAATGAAGGAAAAGCATGCCCTCTGCAGCTGCTGCACACAGGCCTGCCATCTTTTTGTGCCTAACAGAAATTTTTAGATTCCTAGAGAATGAGCATGACTCAGTTATGTGACTCAAGGAAAAAGATTTTAACTCTTCTGTATTCCTTAAAGAGTTCTATTAAAGGGACTTTCTAAATGTACCTCCCCCACCCCTCCCAAATATATCTCACTGTGATTTCAGAGATTTACAAAAGAATTATGCCTCTAACTTTCTATCCTTCTCTGGTTTTCGTTGTCTAAATTCTTTAATTTTTCATCTTACAGAAATGCTACCAAACATGACCCCCCCAAAAAAGTATCTTGCCTGAATGTACTATATCAATGTCTAACTTACCTCATCATTCATTCTCTCTGCCAGAGTATTTAAAAAAATTTTTTTCTTCAAAATCACATTTTTCACTGCTTGCAGGGATATTAGAATGTGGAGAGTTTCCCAAGCTGGCACCTCCAATGTTTCATGTGTTTAAAAGTCCCTAGCTTTTTATCTTGCCACCTCCTTCCCCCTAGAGCAGTGGTTCTCAACCTTCCTAATGCTGCGACCCTTTAATACAGTTCCTCATGTTGTGGTGACCCCTAATTTCATTGTTACAAATTGAACATAATTAAAGCATAGTGATTAATCATAAAAACAATATGTAATTATATATGTGTTTTCCGATGGTCTTCGGCGACCCCTGTGAAAGGGTCGTTCAACCCCCAAAAAGGTTGTGACCCACAAGTTGAGAACCGCTGCCCTAGAGCCTAATTCTTTTGGCAAGCTGGTTTTTCCGGACTTCTCGGAATAGTTCTCCAGTACCCACTACCTTTCTTCTTGGCCTGCGAGTCCATTTAAAGCCATAAACCGCTCATATGTCAGTTGTTTTCCTCCACTGAGTCAACAAGTGAATAAAGCCACATTTAGTAAAGATATTCCTTCTCACTTTCCAAGCCAGAGGAGACTCAATCAAGGATCTATTGAAGGATTCTGGATAAGGGCAAAATCTGGAGACAATATGCCAAGCAAGGTCAAATTATTCTAAAATGGCATGTCCTTGGCTACAAGGGCTGTCTTATTTATGTCTACATCTGCTGCAGTACCAAGCACAGAGCAACATTGATGTGTGACTCCGTTGTTGGGTTGGATATTATAAGAACATATACCACCTACCCTAGCAGGACCCAGCTAGGCAGATATCTGAAGTTCCTTGCCTTGATCCATCTACCTGCTTTACAAAGGTCCCACCATGTTCCATGGGACAGTCCAGAGGAATGAATATGTGCTTAGGCTTTGGAATCAGACCCTGGGCTTAAATCTTGGCTCTGCTACTTGATGGCGGTGTCACTCTGAGCAGGTCACACAACATGGCTAAGCCTCAGTTATCTCACTTGCAACATGGAGACAAGCAGCATCTTGCTAAAAGATTGTTGTAAGGGTTAGATGAGATGATCATGTAAAGTTTCCAGCACACACGGCTATATAGTAAGCACATATTTATTGGGCTGGTGCAGAGAGATTAGGACAAAAAGGCAACGAATGGCTTCGCATAATTGCTGCCTGATGTTAATGCTGAAAAAAATCTGTGATCAACACTGATCAAAAGTCACTTTGTAAATGAAGACCATGTGATTTCACCATTCGAGAGTGGATTTGCTCTGATCTGTTTAGGCTCCCTGCTATCTTCCACCACGCACATCTGACTATGTGTGAAGGAGCAATGGGGATGCATTCTGTCCTCAGGCTGGGCAACTAGCTCATGCCTTCACATAGGGTGTATGTCTAGATGCTCCTAAGGTATCTTAAATGGAAAGGTTTCCTCCTTGGGGTTGCAATGGGTGACTTGATTTATCCCACTTCAACGAATCCACAAAGCAGGGTCATGAATCGTTTCACAATACTTTCAGATCTGGCTTCATGTTGGGGAAGGTGTTATTCACTAGTTGCTGAGGGGAGCTAAGCAGGAGCGGGAGGGGGAGGAGCTAACAAGTCAAAAGGCCCAAAGATTGCCCCATCTCTGTAGCATCTTACGTTTGGTTGCTGAGAGCTGGGATTTGTAGTGCCCTCGGACCAGCCTGCAGGTGGACCCATCTCCGTTGCAAACTCCACAGTTATCTTCCTTGGTAGTGCTTCCCAGCTGATGATCACAGCCAACAATCTAACAAGAAAGAGAGATGTGTAATTCAACCAGGTGCCTACTGCTGGACCCCGGGTCCTCCCGTTGTCTTTGAGGAGGCATAAAACATGATTCCTATGAAAGGGACCGAATTCAGCTGGAATTTGAATCAAGCTAAGAAAGAAAAAAACAACATGGGTAAAGATGTTTTTATAGCTCAAATAAACAAACAGAAAGATAGGTGAGATGGAGAGAGAGGCAGGGAAGGAGGGAGGGAGAAGAGAGAGAGAAAAAGGGAAGGAGAGAATCAGGAAGGGGGAAAGGTGTGAGAGAGAGGAGGATCTGGCACTATTGATATTATAGAACCTTCATTCAAAAATAATTCCCACTGTCAATAATTATGATTCACTCAAATCACATAGGCATCTTTTTAAAAAAATATGTTTTTATTGATTTTAGAGAGAAGGAGAGAGGGAGAGAGCTAGAAACATCGGGGCATGTGCCCTGACCGGGAATCAAACAGGGGATGTCTTGGAGAATGGGTCAGTGCTCAAGCCACTGAGCCACTCCAGCCAGGCCACACAGGTATCTTTTAAAAATAGATGACAAAGCACCAACTCCTTCAACGGTTGTACATTTTTTGAAATGCAAAGATGTCATTTAGAAAACATAGTGCTGGGCTCTTAAGTGGGGAGCAAAGGTAAGCTAAGTCTACCTGGAGGGGTTCACTGTGGTGGAGCAGCAATAACCCTCAGTAGGTTCAGAGGCTGCAGTGAGGCGACGTCAGCATTCCACCAACTGTCGTCCATGCAGAGCCAAGCGCATGCTGGCTTAAGACTTCTTCAATGTGCTTCTATATGACTGCAGCAAAGTTATTTTCAAAATGAACCCACACCTGAGCTGAGCAACTTCTGTATTCACTCTCATGTCTGAGCACAGTGTGGAATGGGAGTGAAGAAGAAATGTATTTACCAAAAAGGCATTTAATCTTTCAGCCAACAATGATCAGAGATCTGCTATGGGCCAGGCACAGTGCGAGGAACAAAATCCAATGGAGACTTTAAGCACATAGGGGTCCAACCTCAAGGGACTTAAGAGTTTAGTGGTGGAGGCACCCATTACTCAAATCACCAAATACAATAATGTACAATGATAATCACCATACAAGCTATAAAACACAGATACAGGTACTGCAAGAGCATAAAATATGGAGAATTTGATCTGGCTTGGGAGACCAGAGATAATGTCCCTAAGAAAGCATCTTTTGAGCTGAGATATAAAGACGCAGATTAACTAGGAAAAGGGGACATGTTGCTGTGGGGTTTACAGAATATTTTAGTCTTGCCTAGATACTAGCTAATTAGAAAATAAGCAAAAAGTAGGCCCTGGCCGGCTAGCTCAGTTTGTTGGAGAGTTGTTCCAATATATCAATGTTGTGGGTTTGATTCCCAGTCAGGCCTTATATAAGAATCAACCAATGAAATGAATAAATAGGTGGAACAATAAGTCAATGTCTCTCTCTCCCTCTCTCTCTCTCTCTCTTTCTCTTTCTCTTTTCCCCTCTCTCCCTTCCTCTCTCTCTCTAAAATAAATAAATAAAAATTTAAAAAAGAAAGTAAGCAAAAAGCAAAGTTGGCAAAACAAACTACAACCACCATCAAAATATCAGAAGATTAAATCATCTGATTTCCTTAGGGTTGAATCTTTTGAGGAAACGTGGCGATCTTAATTTAAGCAGTATTCAAAGAATCGCTGCCTCTACTGCTTTTGTTTGGAGTTGGAAAGATACTCAGCTCTGTGGAAGGACAAGGTGCACAGTGGGGCATGGGAATTTACACTCTCAGGTATCTCAAAGCTAACTAGGTTTATTTCTCAAATTAAAGAAATTTCAGGTTTCTCAAAAGACTTAAGTTTCTCTGGAAAATTTTTAATAGGCTCTGATGTCTCTAAAGGAGCCAAAAAGAAGATAATCATGGAAACCTCCCTAATCCTAAATATTTCTTATGGTTCTAAAGCCATTTTAAGAAACGGACAGTCCAGTTCCACAGATCCAAAATAACAGTGATGTTAGGAATCGCTAAATAGAAGGTGACATATTTTCAGGCTGACTTGGGCAGACCACCAAAAGCTCTCAGTGTAGGTTTATGGACCCCAGGCTATGAACCAAGTCAGTTCTAAATGGGCTTTGTTTAACTTCAGAATTGAAAAGACAAACATCGCCCTGACACAATTGCTTTTCCTCTCTCTGTATCAATTCCTTTTTAAGATGCCAAAATATTCTAACTCAATTATTTTTAAAACGTGGAATACTTTATCATCAGATAAGTGTTCTTATTTTGGTCCAAGTGGAAAATTATTTGCAGTTACATCAGGAAAATTATTGTTGACATACCTTAATCTGTTGATCTTTTATAACTATTTGATTAATTAAAAACTAGTTAAACTGTTCTTTTAAGAGCTATCATTAATAACAGAGGAAAATTAGGCATAAGAAATGGGCTTCATTGGCAGGTATAATGTCAGACCCCTCTGCGTCTTTGCACATATTATTATTTCTGCCTGGAAATAATTCTTTATTTGGCAAACTTTATTTGGCAAACATTCCCAATTCTTTATTTGGCAAACTCCTATTCATCCTTCAAACCCCAAATTGTCTCCTTCTCAAAAAAAGCCTTTTTCAGATTCCAGAGTTAACTGCTTTCTTGCTTCATGCTTCCTCAGCCTTTTGTTCATACTCCATGAGGCAGATAACTGGTTGCCACACAATATCCATCTTCCTTAGTTTTCTCAATTCTATTTGGGTTGGAAATATCTCCAGTTAAAAAAATATATATTTCTCATGGGCCATGTGACCAAGCTGTAATTAGTGAAATAAAAGTGGAAGTGTGTGGGGCGCCTGGGAAGGCTACTTCAACAAGTTGACTTAGCCGGGGAAGGTCCCTTCTGTCTTTTGCCTTCCTGCCGTCCTGTGGACTCCAGTTGCTTATCCTGTAGAACAGGACAGTTCTGAGATGGGAACCTTGCTTTAAGGAAAGCAGAGCAGAAAGAGAAAGAGCCTGGTTCTGGAACCCTACTTAGACTGATTACATCTTGACATTTTCGTGTGTGTGTGAGCAAGTAAATCCTGTATGTGCTCAAGCCAGTATTATCATGGGGTTTCTTTTATATGTTCTCAATTCAAATAGTTATATACCTTATATTGAGTTTACTCTATTAAGATGTCTGTCTCCACACCAAATCATGGGCTATTTGAGAGCCTCTGTCTTAGTAGTCTTTGTTATTTCTGCTGCTTAGCACAGTGTTTGACATTTGAGATGGACAATGAATATTAGTGAATCAGTGAAACACATAACACCAAACATCATGATTTGCTAATATTTTAATGTAGGCTATAGAGCCCTAGCCAGTTTGGCTCAGTGGATAGAGTGTCGGCCTGCAGACTGAAGGGTCCCAGTTTCGATTCTGGTCAAGGGCATGTACCTTGGTTGCAGGCTCCTCCCTGGCCCAGGCCCTGGTCAGGGTGCATGCAGGAGGCAACCAATTGATGTGTTTCTCTCACATCGATATTTCTCTGTGTTTCCTTCTCTCTTCCACTCTCTAAAAACCAATGGAAAAATACCTTTGGGTGAGGATTAAACAAAAAAAGTAGGCTATAGAGAAGCAATTTGAGATTGCAGTCATTGATGACACACATATATACAAAGTGTGCACGTATTGTTGTATCTGTGTACACAGAGGAACAGACATACTATTAATCCTCTGTCCTGATTTATGAACAAGAATTACTATAAAGGGCTATACTTCTAAAAACACTATTTCCCAGTGCATCAATGCTCCTTATTAGTGAAATGTCACGGAAGGCAATGTTCCGGTCATTGAGTTCCCAGACCAACCCCCCATTCTGGACAAAATATTAAAGTGAGATAATGACCACTCATAACTTTGGCAATTGCATAGCATTTTTTTGTAAGGGATTGGAAAAATAACTGGATATTTTGACCTAAAGCAGCTTATTAGTATGCTGCTATGAGGTGTCAGCTCAATTCTGTGCCCCCATCATCTAAAATGATTGCACACTGTTGCTTTGCTTTCTTTTCTTCTTTTTTTTAACAAAGCTTTTGTCTCAGGTGACATAAAAAGTGAGAAACTCCAAGATGTTTTTGTTGTTTGAACACCACTAGGGAGGTCATCACCTTTTGCTTTTCTATCTTGAATATATGCCTTTTGCATCCATATATGCACACACGCATACAGACATGCAGTCTTTCGTCTTTTGAGTAGAACACACACACTCAGCAGGGCTCATTTTCCTTAGTCTCCTTCAGGATTCCCTACATGTAGGGGAAAAACTCTCCCTAAACAAAAACGTAGGACTATAACATCCAGTCCAAGTTGGCTCACAGACCCGCAGCCTGTCGTGCAGATTTTAGGCATCCGGCCTGCAGTGTGTGCTGATAGGGGCTTCTTCCTTCACTTCACAGAGCTGATAGCAAGTGAGCAGGCAGAACACGAATGAAACTCTCTAGATACCTAAATATGTACAATAAAATGTCTTCACCAGGAGCCACAGGAGGAAAAAAAGATCACCATGTAAATAACTGGGAGAATGTAAATAAACACAATCCATAAGCAGATACCGGGCCCCAGACTGACATGCTTCGATGGGTTCACTCTGGCCACGTTTCAAATGGTTTCCCATAAGAACCTCAACTTCTAGCATTAAATACTGAGCCAGTGATGTCAAGCTTTTCTTGATCCAACACCATGAGGTAAGAAACTTTTAAATCCCTTTATTTTCAGCACTGGGAAAGACAAATATGGAAAACTAAACTCTGCAAATCTGATCACAGCTGGTCTTATTTATAATTATTTAATTCAGAGAGAACTTTATGGGGAAGGGTGTGCTTTTACATACATTATAACTCATTTACTATTTATGTTAACAGGGAAGAGAGTATATATCCAACATTATCTTCAAAAGATTTAGATATTGATTGATTTGTTTATGCTTTTGCTTATTAGAAGAAGATGTCTAGCATATACATATGATACAACACAGTGTAATGGCTGGAAAAAAAAGGGAAATGGGGCAAAGAGAAAAACAAAGGCAAGAAAGATGAATAAAGCCAGGAAAGAGAGAACTACATAGAATGCACACTATAAAGTCCTATACAGTTGCTGGGGGGTGGGGGTGGGGTCACATAGATGGATGTGAGCTTCTTAGAAATGAGAAAAACATGAGAAGTTACAAGGGTGACAGCATCTACTGAATCTTTTAGAAAATGCATAGGCTAATGCATTCCTGGTAGTAGATATGTATTAATATTTATGTAATAAATGAAGGACAAACTACCTTCGGAGAACCATAATTACTCAGAGTACCGAAATCCTAGAAATACATCTGCTGTGAGTTTTCTGAAAGACATTGCCATGTAACAATGTCCCAATAACATCTGCGCACATAAATACAAGGAGTTTCAAAGAAGTGGTTCTTCAGTTACCTTTGATGACCCCTAATGGTCAGGGAACATTTGGTAAAAGCAAATTTAAGGAGCCAAAACAAATAGTCCAGGCACAGAGCACTGTGACGGTCTGATTTAACAGAGCTGGGCTGGCAAAAATATGGCCCATGTACAGCTGTTTTTCCTGCCAGGATCCACAGCAGACATTGCTAATCAAGAGCAGTACTCTTTGCCACTGAGATTTCATGTGGTCCCAGATCCTCTACGACACTGTGCTCTAGAAGCCAAATCCAATAGACGACGATGGCTGTTATGCAAGGAGACTAGACCAATTTACCATTCCAGGGTCAGAGAAATGAGTTGGCTGTCTATCTTTCAGGAAATTCTACTCAGGTATTTCTTTTAAGATTAACATTCTCTTAAGAGTTGAATGATTTCGAGTACAGATTATAACACTGAGGTTTAGAAAATATAAACAACTAACCTAAGGTCACATAGCTGGTAACTAACAAAACCCAAATTCCAACTCAGGATTCCTAAGCAAGAGTATGATGCCTATGAAGCAGGAAAACACACACTATACAGTATTTATTATGGCAATGGTGAAAAGTGATTACAAGGGTGACTATTTCTATCAAGATCTCCACCAGTAGAGGCAGACTTCTGCACAGGGATGAATAGATGCCTTCATCTGTACTATGTGATTTAGAAGCACATGCTGAAATAAATGGGAAAGTACCACTCCCCATTTATACCTTTGCTTCACACCTCCTTGTCTATCCCCTCCCCCAGCCTTTCATACATATGCGTATACATACCCTACACCTCCCGTGGCTTGCCATGGGGCCCAAATTTCCTCCTGTACAGACTCTTTCTTTTCAATTATGGTTTTCAATATGAGGAAACAAGATCCCTGGTCACTCACAAAGGTGCTAATAGCAGTCCATGAGCTATGTTTAGTAGTTCCAAAAGCCTAATGGAAATATATTTACCAGCAATAAAACCACATAAGGTCACCAAAAACACTAACCATCTCATTATACAAATAAGCTGAATCCTGATATTTATGGCATTTATTCTTAATTGTACTCAGGTCTTTAAGTCATAAAATGGGAAAACAAATTATTACTTAATACATTCAGTGTTTTGAGTCAATGGAAACTTCCAAAACACAAGGCCCATAGGGAAAAAATAATAATAAAGGGCCCCTTTGTTTGAAAAAGTTGGGAACCACTGGTGTAGTCCTTTGTTTGTTGTTCAAATACCTGTGGGAGGACTAACACATGAACTTGTTGATTATACTTAAATTAAACCAGATCAATGGAGCATAAGGCATTGTGCTGGCTATTACGGTGCTGTGGGGAATACACATAAGTAGTAGTAGGCCTGGTCCCAATCTAGGGTGAATGGGTTTAATCCGATCATTTCCTCAAAACAGGTGAGAACAGAAAGGGAGTAAAATCACTCCAACTAAAGGTCAAAATGGCAGGAGGAGGAGAAAGCAGAGGGGAAAGCCACCTGGAGAAGGGAAAGTAAATGAGCATTTGCCAAACACTTGCTGTATTTAGGTTCAATATACAGCTTCTCAATCAATTCTTGTAATATCCCTGAAAATTAGCTAAAATTATGCCTATTTTACAAAGATAAAACAGATTCCGAAAGGCTCAACAACTTGCCCAAGATCACATTACTAGGAATTGGTGTTGCCAGAGTCGCAATCCAGGCTATGTCATAGATGAGTGATCCCTCAATTCTGTGATGAGTTACGTTTCTCTCGGGGGTTAGAGGGAGTGAAGAGACAAGGAGGAGGAGGATGAACATGCTTTTGTCAGCCACACCTTGTTGCCAAAAACAACAGCTGACTACAGCTCTAAGTACTAAGATTGAGCACCAGCCTTTTGTTTTGTTTTGTTTTGTTTCTCTTTTAGGAAGCAAGTGAATATATATATATTCTTTACCACCTGAGAATATTTTTTCCCATTGATTTTTAGAGAGACTGGATGGGAGCGGGAGAGAGAGACAGAGAGAGAGAAACATCAATGTGAGAGAGACACACTGACTGGTTGCCTCTCACATGTGCCCTCACTGGGGCCAGGGATCAAGCCTGCAGCCGAAGTATGTGCCCTTGACTGGAATTGAGCCCTAGACTCTTCAGTCCGAGGGTTGATGCTCTAACCGTTGAGAAAACCAGCCAGGGCAAATGAATATATTTTTTAAAAATCAGTTACTTTTGTTCAATAGCTACAAACACACGGTACAGGGAAATTTTGGTAAACACCTTAGATTATTAGGCTAGATCAGTAGTTGGCAAACCTCGGAAGTCGGTTTTCGGCCTGGGCGAGTCTATTTTGAAGAAGTGGCGTTAGAAGAAGTGGGGGGTGTCGGTCCCGGTGCAGGTGGGCCAGGGGATACACAGCACGGGGGAGGCGCCAAATATCAACAGTCCTTAAACTATATAGGTAGGTTAATAACAATGTACCTACCTATATAGTTGAAGTTTTAAAAGTTTGGCTCTCAAAAGAAATTTCAATCATTGTACTGTTGATATTTGGCAAACTCATTAGTCAACAGAGCCAAATATCAACAGTACAACGATTGAAATTTCTTTTGAGAACCAAATTTTTTAAACTTAAGCTATATAGGTAGGTACATTGTTATTAACTTAATTAGGGTACTCCTAAGGCTTAGGAAGAGCCACACCGACCATGGGGCTAGATGATGAGATGTAGCTCTGTTACATTCTAATATACCATCATGTGGAAAAAAAATATGTGAAAGCATTAAGTCCTTTCTCTTCAGGCAAAGATTTCCTAAAGCGGCGGTTCTCAACCTGTGGGTCGCGACCCCTTTGGGGGTCGAACGACCCTTTCACAGGGGTCGCCGAAGACCATCGGAAAACACATATATGATTACATATTGTTTTTGTGATTAATCACTATGCTTTAATTATGTTCAATTTGTAACAATGAAATTGGGGGTCACCACAGCATGAGGAACTGTATTAAAGGGTCGCGGCATTAGGAAGGTTGAGAACCACTGTCCTAAAGGAACGCTTCCCATATACGGCATTACCCACTGGGTTTGCCTATCACTGGTGGGGCTGCTCAGTTTCCTCCTGGGTTCACCAGAGTCCTTCCAATAGCCCACAAGAACCTGTGTCATTGGACTTAATTACGTCTCTGAGCTCATGTCCCTCTGGCTCACTCTCCTTGCCGTCACCAAGCACTTTCTGGTCTCAGCACAGCACAGCTGTTACCTTTGACTAGAACTTTCTTCCTTAGACACCTCTACAGCGGCTCTCAGTCTTTTGGAAACTTCCACCTCCTCAATAAGGCCTACTTTGACCAGGCTATTTAAAGCTGATTCCCTCCCCAGATCCAAGTTCTCTGACCCTGTCCCATATTTCCCCTTTATCTTATGACACTTATTTTATAATACAATATAATTTACTTATTTATTAAGTTTGATGTTTATTTTCTATCTCCTAATAGGATGCAAACCACAAAGTATCTAGTAACAAGTAATTAATACAAATGTGTTGAGTGAATGAAGTATACAGTAGCTCCCCCTAATCTGCAGTTTCACTTTCTGCAGTTTTAGTTACCTGCAGTCAACTGTGGTTTGAAAATAGTACATGGAAAATTCCCGAAGTAAACAATTCGTAAGGTTTAAGTTGCTTGTTGTTCGGAGTAGCATGATGAAATCTCATGTGGACCCGCTCTGTCCTGCCTGGGGCGCCAATCATCCCTTTGTCCTGTGTCTCCAAGCTGTCAATGCTCGCTGCCCATCAGTCACTTGGTAGCATCTCAGCTCTCAGATCAACTGTCCAGATATCACAGGGCTTGTGTTCGAGTAACACTTGTTTTACTTAATAACGGCCCCAGAGTGCAATGCTGGCAACTCAGAAATGCCAAAGAGAGGCCACGAAGTGCTTTCTTAAAGACAAAAGGTGAATGTTCTAGACTTAATAAGGGGAATAAAAATCACAGGCTGAGTTTGACAAGATCTATGATAAGAATGAGTCTTTCATTCATGACATTGTGAAGGAGGAAAAAGAAATTTGTGCTCGTTTTGCTGTTGCACCTCACACTGCAGAAGTGATGACCCTAGAATGTGATAAGTGCTCAGTTAAGATGGAAAAGGCATTAACTTTGTGGGTGGAAGAGAAATAGAAAACATGTTCTGATTGACGACAATGGTGCACCAGACAGCACTGGGCCTATATGAAGACTTCAGCAAGGGATCCCCTGAAAGGAGGGACCACATTCATATAACTTTTATTACAGTGTATTGTTATAATCGTTCTATTTTATTATTGGTTACTGTTGTTAACCTCTTACTATGACTAACTTATAAATTAAACTTTACCACAGGTATGCATACATAGGAAAAAACATAGTATATATAGGGTTGGATACTATCTGCAGTTCTGGCATCCACTGGGGGTCTTGAAACACATTCCTTGTGGATAAGGGGGGATTACTCTAGAGCAGTGCTTCTCAACTTTCCTAATGCCGCGACCCTTTAATACAGTTCCTCAAGTTGTGGTGACCCCCAACCATAAAATTATTTTCGTTGCTACTTCATAACTGTAATTTTGCTACTGTTATGATTCGTAATGTAAATATCTGATATGCAGGATGTATTTTCATTGTTACAAATTGAACATAATTAAAGCATAGTGATTAATCACAAAAACAATATGTAAATATATATGTGTTTTCCGATGGTCTTAGGCGACCCCTGTGAAAGGGTCGTCTGACCCTCAAAGGGGTCTCGACCCACAGGTTGAGAACCGCTGCTCTAGAAGCAAGGCTAGAAGGGACAGGGATATATTATGATTTCAAAAAATTGTCCTCCTTGTCCCAACCTAGAACATAACAACAGCTTCCACCACTTAAACTCTCTGCCGCTAGTTCCAAAGACCAAAAAAGAGCTCCCTGTCCAAAAGAAAAGGATCTCTCTGTTTGAATCACTTGTAAATCACTTTTTAATCGGAGAGTTTAATTTCTACTTGTCACTTTGCCTGCTATGTCTCTAGTCCTTCATCCATTATTCCAGAAGTGCCTTGGGGTATAACGGCTTATTATTTCCAAGCAAGGCTCCCTCTGACCTCTTCTCCACTAGGCACGGGGCTCTGGGCATCACGCCCCAGCTTGACACCAACCCTGGACCAGAAACTCGCTCTGTACTTGCTCTCCTCAGCGCCTGATCCTTGGCTCCTCCTAAGGGACTTGAGCTTGGACAGCCCCCTGGCCTGACTCTTCCCCTTCCTCTGTGTGAGCTCTAGCCCTTTGGCTGATCATTTGGCTGGACCAGAGCCAGACTCTTTCTCCATCTCCGACCTACCCACCCCCAACCCCACCACCACCAAAGCGTAGAGACTTCAAGCACCTCTATGGTTAGTCTAAAGGAGGTCCTGCTTCCATAGGAATGAGATTTGGTCAGGTGATTTTTTAAAGGGCCCCATTTCTATCCTCTTTATTGTTTGAGCTAGAGATGTTCTCCTGTGCTCTGCATTAGCTTGCTTACCCTGCAGTTCTAGAGATGTTGAGGGGTCACCATGGGCTCTGTGGTGCTTATCTCTTTATGTTATAAAGTAAATGGAAGGGAAGGGAGATGTCAATGTTAGGGGTATGAGGCAGCTGATAGAAAAAGTGGTGAATTTATTTGATTGTAAACATTTTTAAGAGTTTTTCCTGGGCTGCCTTTCTGGACATCAATAATCTGATCTATTTGCCTGGCTGGTGTGGCTCAGTTGGTTGAACGGTGTCCCATGTACCAGGATGTCATCAGTTCATTTCCAGCAAGGCAGGCACAAGCCGGGGTTACGGCTCAATCCCCAGTAAACTGATTGATGTTTCTCATCAATGTTCTCTCTCTCTCTCTCTCTCTCTCTCTCTCTCTCTCTCTCTCTCACATGCCAGGGTTACGGCTCAATCCCCAGCAAACTGATTGATGTTTCTCATCAATGTTTCTCTCTCTCTCTCTCTCTCTCTCTCTGAAATCAATAAAAAGATATATTTTTTTTTTAAAAAAGAAAATGTCTCTTTATAAAAAAGAAGAATCGAATGTATTAATGGCTGGATAAACATCCTGAAAAGGAAAAAGAGAATGGCTAAGTCTTATTTCCAACATATACGAAATTTCTCAGGTGCTACCAGCCTGATTTACTTTGCCTTTCTTATTTATTTCAGGTTCTGTTTTGAGTTAAATGTGTTTGTCTGGTTGTCTTCAGCAGAAATCCTAAGAATTAACCTCATACAGAAAAGAGTGCACACAGACACTGGAATTCATTCTCAGCACATGATCCGGGGACTTTTCTTTAACAAGCCGTCTTCTCCCTTCCCTGCTTCCAAAATTAGGGTGTCTGGAGAATGTGAAACAAAATTATACAAAGGCCTGACCTCTGGCCTTGCTTCTGTCTCTCAGACTGTGAAGTACCCAAGAGGGAAAGTGTTGAAATTGGCCTTACTTCACATGGCATTAACTGTAATTCTTTGTGAATTGTGGTGACATCATGGTATACTTTGACATCACTGCTCAGACTCCCCTCTGCTGCTGGGCATACAGCACATCGTTTTTGTTCAAACACAAGAGTCCTTTGTTGAGAAGAAAGGATAGCAGCTGGTCTTCTGCCCTGGTCCGAACGTGGATCGTATGGAATGTGTCTGTTTGGTAAGTTACCACAAAGTAGCCATTCTGCTACGATGGATAGAACTCATTCACACGCATAGCTCTGGAAAAGTTTGGGAAAATTTATATCAAAAGAGTTCAAAATTCAGATATGGGCCATAAGTCAGCAAATTTATGTGTACAGTAAAGCTCTCATTTACATGTCTGAATATATTATCTGAAGTCAATATTCCAAAAGCAGCAGTATGCTGGCTGCGTGTGAATGCCAAGGCCAGAGGTGAAGAAAAAGGAAAGGTAAAATGGGACGTATCTGTCCCAAGACACTTCTCCTCCCGCTGTAAGTGGTCAAGTGTCTCAGAGCCCCAAGTCAGGAGGACTTCTGCTGTTCCCTGGCTCTCAAGTCATTTCCTGGTTACGTCCCCAAACTGATTAGTTTATACTAATAAAGCTAGTGATGCTATTATAATTCTGACTCAGTCAGTCAAAGAGGTCCTCAGTTGATATATTTTTTCTCTTCTCTTTTCCTGGGTTCTCTACTGCCATTTCTGTCTCAGAAAACAGCCTGAGAAAATTGTCAAAACAGAATTTATGCAAAAATATCTTCTGTAAAATAACTCCAAACTTCTGTTCCATATGGCTCTAATGCCTGAACAAGCAGAACATTTTCACATCAACTTGAGAAACTAAAGTTTTAATTCAACACTATTCCCAGAGGAATAAGTCATATCATATTTGGATGGATATTTTATTTTAAAAATGTGAATTTTTTTTCACTCTGTTACAGAACAAGCAAAGCCAGATATGATCCTAGGTTCTACCAAGAGCCTTATATTTGTTAAAAGTATTTTTTTCTCCCTCTGCAAATGTTACACTTTCAGACCAACTAGTGTCCTATCTCTGCCTTTACCACACATTCACTTCCCTGGCCACTTCTCAAGCTGGCATGACATTTCTCACATCAAGAATCTGCCTGCTGTAGAGCACTAGGCCATGAAAGAGACTGCATGACATGTGGGCAGAACAAACAACTCAACCTGGACGTGATGATTTATTACCACTTGCTTGAATGCATCATACATTCTCAGTAGGAGATTCAGTTCTCATGAGTTACAAAAGGATAATCAGGTCTACTTTACACACTCTTGTAAGAATTTGATGTGATAGCTTATATAAAAAGTCTAGTGCAGGGCCTAGCACATAATAACTTTCTCCATATACTCTGGAATTTCTAATTTCAAATCTTCTACTTCATAGTTCCAATAATTATCAGAACATAGGTGCTGATTACTTTGGGGGATATGTGGTTATTATACAAATCAGAGGTATTTCTCCCTAAGCGTGAAAATCTATAGAAGATACCTTAGTGATCTGAGCACCTATAGACTTGTCTCACAGCTCCAGGTACATGGTCAAGTTTGCAAAAGCTCAGATCCATTTCAGTTCCTCTGCATTTGACAACAGCAAATACGAAGTAAGATTATAACCGCAGTCCCGGGGAAGAAACAGACTCCTTTAGAGGGCAGAGCAGGGGGAGCCTCATTGGAGAACGGTTTTTAACTTCCCTCTACGCCGCTAAAGTAGCCAATGAAATAAACACGTCTACTGTGCTCTTTGGGAAATGACAGCTGTGAGTTTTTGAGGATTCTGTTAGAAATGAAAAAGACCTCTCTGAATTTGCTGTGTGGTAGCAAGTCATCTCCTCTGCAGCCCACTCAGATGAGAGAGGAGAGCTCAGGATGCTTACAAGACCCTTCCCTAGTGCTCCCATTCTAGACCACTGATCCAGAATTCATTCAGGGCCACTTTCAAACATGTATAAGCAAGTAACAATCCCTAAATGTATGTCAACACAAGATAAAGGTTTCTCAAAGTCATTCTTCTAACACCTGAAATCCAGCGAAAGATATATATTTCCAGGGCTGGAGCAAGAACTTGGGGTCCTGTTTTCTCCATGGGCGCCTATACCCATACACATGTGTTGATATGACAGCTGAATTTAATGAATTAAATTAGTACTCAGAATATCCATCTTCTTTAGAGGCAATATTCAAAATCTATTTTTTTTAATGGGGAAGAAACTTTGAATCTGAACATGTGAGCCAACAACAAATCAGTTAGTTGTTTTTTAAAAGAGGAAAAGTAGGCTTCCTGAAAACGGGAACCTGAATTGCTCATTAACCAGAATCAGCAATACGCCAGTCAAAGCAGCCACAAAGGCCGAACAGAAAAATGGGCTGGATGATTTTTAATGGGCCAGCCATTTCCTAAGCCAGATGAAAGGTTAGCTGCTGAACGTGGTGACTGCACTGGGCTGGAGGAAGGCCGATGGTGATGAACTTGGCCACCCGTTCAATCTCCAGGCTTGTGCGTGCAGGAGAACCAGCTGCATTTTGCTGAATCACTGAAATCTTGACAGTGGTGAAATGAATGGCTGCTTCTTTCCTTTTAGACAACAACAAGTTCACTCAAAGGCCCTGAGATAAAAAACAATGACTGCATACATTTTTCCCATTCAGAAAGATGAGAAAATTCCACTCGCCACCCACACAGATACATAAAAATGAATTCTTATTCTTCCCTACTGTAGTCCTAGTTAAAAACCAGCTGAAACTACAAATTTCAAATCTGACAGAATTCAAGACTCAGTATATATCTTATTTGGAAATAAGATTAAATTAACATTTAAATTTAAAAATATTTTAAAATTCAAGTTTTTATGATAGATATAATTGGTTTTTAGTCAGTTTTCTAAAACTACTTAAAAGAGTTAGCACAGAAAACTTATATAAAAAACTTCTAACCATTCTATAGCTACCCAAATTACCTACTTCAGTGCCCTCATTTAATGCTTCCGAAAGGTCTATAAGCAAAGAAGAGAAGACATTTTTATGGTTGATGCAACAATCATAATTTGGCCATCCTTAAGCAAGTACGATTTCTTTTGCATGAATTATGTATAAGGCATGTAATTGGAGATAAGTGTTTTATATTGTTAAAATATGCAACATGTCCGTATCAATAAAAATTTAGAATTTTTGTAAGTCTAACCAGAAAAGTTCCCAATTGTACAAGGCTGAGTCTATCAACACTACATTTGCTAGAAAAGCATGATTTAACTATTAATTTTAAGGTTTCTTAAGTGTTGCCATTTCAAATGCATTCTTTGCATGGTTTTGACGGAGTCTTCATGCCATTTTTTCTACATTAAAATTCCACTATTTTAAAGTTGAACTATTTGCTGTTGGTGCAGGTGTGTTACAGGGACTCATTTACTAGGATATAATTCAAACAGAAGATGAAAACATTGGTTAGTATCAGCATGAGAATTTTTATGAACATAGTGCTCCCCAGAAATCCATGCATTGAGTTCTCAGTTGATGTCCAACCATGATTTTTTAATTCTTTCTAATGAGTATGTCAAGCAAGGACACATGAATTTTTCTGAGAGTGTCTGCTAGTCTCAGGGAGGTGTGGTCTTTCCAGCTGAAGTCCACGAAGCCTCCGGTTTTGTGGCCCATGAATGACAGTTGTACCTGAGTTGGCAGGAAGGTGTAAAATAAATACTCTCAGCCACAGTTATTCTGAGAGTGGGAAATTATATTAGGAAATTATAGACTGTGCTAATGGACAATTCTCACTGATCAAATCTGATGTCAAGAAGAGGCAAGAGTAAATAAATAGGGAAGAGGAAAGGAACTGTGACTCTTATGAAGCACCCACGATGGGCCAGGGGCTGTTTGTGTTTTGCAGAGTTCATGAAGCCTGTACACAAACTCTAACTGCACAGACAACACCGAAAGCACTTCCTAGGTCACCTACTTAAAAAATGACATAGTTGGGGTTCTAACCTCTGTCTAATTCATCATCCCTATTACTCTGAGTCGCCTAACACACCAGATGACTTTGAAGTCAACAGTATGATGTTCAAAAGAGTGGAGTTACACCACACGTATGCAGCAGCTACTCTCCTGAGAGCACACTGTTGGAAGAAATAGTTTTTGAGGGACTGTTTGTACCACTCTGCTTCAAAACCTAGCCCAACATACATCAGTCATATTCTCACTGTGTGTGTCCTAGTGCCCAGCTAGGTGCACTCGAGAGAGAAGGATGCTCCTGAAGCAGTTTTTTGGGAGATAAGAACTTCCAAAAAGGACTCCAAGCCTTTTCCTAATAGTAGGAAAATAACCCCCCTGTAAATTTATTTTCACTGCTTGCCTGTAGCTTGGCGTCAGCACTAAGTCAGTTATTACCTTAAGCAGAGGGGAAAACATCCCCAGTAGCATTTGGCAAGGCTGAAGAGAATGGAGAAGGGAGGAGGGAGGAGAGAGGAGTGAGGAGCGAGAGAGTGGAAACAAACTGAACTCAGCCCAAGCACAGCTCACATCTGGGCAGCCTGACCTGGCAGAGACCTCACAAACCCTGCCAGTGGCCTGTGATCATGACCTCTATGTGAACTTTGGATTTGTACCACTCATTGTCAGGAAGGAGAAGAAAACCCAGAATGACAGACACACTGTCAATTCCATTACAAAGCATGCTGACTTGAACATGCTGTTCTCACCAACAGCACCTGCCTCTGCTTCCTCCACCCAGCCTGGGTCAAGGGTCAGGGCCAGTGGCAGTAAATGTGTGGTCTAATATCTAAGTACCTTTACACTCAGCTCTGACCCTCTCCATCAATACTCATACAACGCAATACAAGGAAGACAAACATTCCAATTAAAAAGTGGGCAGAGGACCTGAATAGACATTTCTCCAAAGAGGACATACAAATGACCAAGAGACATATGAAAAAATGCTCAAAGTCACAAATCATCAGAGAAATGCAAATTAAAACCACAAGGAGATATCACCTATCAGAATGGCTATCATCAAAAAATCAGAAAACAGCAAGTGTTGACTAGAATATGGAGAAAAGGGAACACTACTTCACTGCTGGTGGGAATGCAGATTGGTGCAGCCATTATGAAAAACAGTATGGAGTTTCCTCAAAAATTAAAAAATGGAACTTCCATTTGACCCAGTGATCCCACTTCTAGAAATATATTCTAAAAACACCATAACAACAATCAGAAATAATATATGTACCCCTATGTTCATATCAGCATTAATTACAATAGCTAAGATTTGGAAACAGCCCAAGTGCCCAACAGTAGATGAATAGATAAAAAAAAAAGCTATGGGACATTTACACAATGGAATACTATGTAGCTGTAAAAAAGAGGGATCTCTTACCCTTTGGGACAGCATGGATGAACCTGGAGACTATTATGCTAATTGAAATAAGCCAATCTTAAAAAGACAAATATCACATGATCTCACTTATTTGCGGAATCTAATGAACAAAAAGAACTGACCAACAAAATAAGACCTGAGGCATGGAGGCATGGAACAGAGTGACATACCTCTATGTGGAGTTGGAGACAGGAGAAGAGATAAACCAAAAACTTATATACTTACTAGAGACCCAGTGCACAAAATTCATGCACTCGGGAGGGGGTGGGTGGGTTCCCCTGGGCCCAGCCTGCGCCCTCTCACAGTCCAGGACCTCTGGCTCCTTACCGTTCACCTGCTCGCTGCTCCTTACTACTCAGCTCACTGCTCCCTAGTGCTGCCAGAGGCGGGAGAGGCTCCTGCCAGCCATGAGCTTGGCTTCTGGCTGAGAGGAGTTCCCCCTGTGGGAGCACACTGACCACCAGGAGGTAGCTCCTGCGTTGAGCGTCTGCCCCCTGATGGTCAGTACGTGTCATAGCAACTGGTCCTTCTGCCGTTCGGTTGATTTGCATATTAGCCTTTTATTATATAGGATATGCATAGCCCATGGACACTAGCAATAGGGTGGTGAAGACCTGAGGGGGCGGGTAAGGTCTGGGAGGAGGGGTTTAAACGGGAGGGAGAGAATTGGAATACATCTGCAATTCTATCAACAATAAAACTATGGATATTTTTTAAAAAGTAAAAGAAAAACATTTGGAAAGCATGTGAACAGAATATTTTCATATTAGTTTTTATTTGAGAAACACATAATTTCAAAAAGCAGGGAAATTGGCAGCTTTAGCTCCAACAAGTGTTCAAGGTTAGAGCGTTGATGCAAATACACCACGAGGATCATGGGAAGAGTTACATGAGAAACTCGCATCCTTGAACGTGTTATTCTGGCTCCAGCCTGAACCAAAAGCAGTCTCCCCACTTCTGTTCAAATTCCCTACAGTGAGAGGGCAGAGTCCACTGCCAAACATAAGCATGCATGGCTTTGCAATGTGTATACTGTCAAGGCTACATCCCTGGACCAAGCGCTTTTTCATAGTTCCGCAAGTGACAACTTCTTTTGCAATGGGATTAGAACTTTGTTTTAGACATAACTGCTTTCTCAACTACAATGCTAGCCACTGGCTCTAATTAGGTATTAAGGAAAAAAGGCTCTCTTTTGTAAATGGTCATTTAAATTGCAGATGTGGATTCAGCTTGCCAAACATGTACTTGTAGACATGAATCAGCACTCAAATACCAGGCTGCCACTCTCATTGGTATGCAAAGAGGCACCGCTATACTTTTATTTCTTTCCTGCAGATAGCATCACACTATTGTCATGGCTCTTCTCTGAGGTTGGGAGCAACAGAGGGAGAAAGAGTAGGGAAGAATACAGGCCAAAGGATTCATGCCCAAACATTTGCAAGTTGCTGAAGAAGTTTCAGCATCAGAATCTCCATCACAATGAGCAAGTCCTTTACTCAACACCCTTCCTGTGAATGGTATTGTACTGGCTGTTAAAGGGCAAAAGACTGAAGAAGTCACAGCAAGGCTTTAGCAGGCTTTATAACCTAGAAGTGAGAGTGTAAGAGTAGGAAGCAGAGCTGGTGGGAAAGAAAAAGGGTGCAGCTGCTGGGAAAAATTGAATAGTCCTCAAAAAATTAAACAAAGGATTACCATCTGATCCAGCAATTCCTGTTCTGACTATGACCCTAAAAGGAGTGAACGCATGGACGTGAACAGAATATTCGTAGGCCCATGTTCATAGCAGCATTATTCACAATAGGCAACCCAAGTGTCCATCAGCAGATGAATAAATAAAATATGCTGCATGCTGCTACATTAACCAGGAGGTCATTAAACTGATGTGGCTCTAATGCCATAGTGGTCTACAAAAACAAACAAAATCTAAGCCTGTAAATGCCTCAAGGTTACAAAATCAAAACATTAAGGACAACGATCGCAAACAGCCAACAGGGCTTTATGCTATTGCCAATCAAATAATTTTCTTTCTTTGCTTCTGCACTTTGAATAAGTCCGTCTCCTGGCTCCTATCAGTGGAGTGCTCCTAACCATTGCATTTTATTTATTTATTTACGATATACAAAATAAATCCATTACCAGATTGTGGATACAAAATAATTAGCCATGTACATGCAATAAACATTAATATTTCAAGAAAAATGATTTTAAGTATAATAAGATTACATGCAATAGACATTAATATTTCAAGGAAAACAAGATTTTAAATATAATAATATTACCAAAACTGTACTAACATAGTATAATATCACAAAAGTTGTAGGAAATATTAAAACTCTGCAAATAACAGGATTACTTCTATTATGTTCTACTAGAGGCCCAGTACATGACATTCATGCACTGGGGGGTGTGGGGGTCCCTCAGCCCAACCTGCACTCTCTCCAATCTGTAAGCCCTCAGGAGAGCCCTCTCCAATCCGGGAGTTTCTCTCTATCTTCGCAATCATATGAGCGAATTGTCTGAGATCCCAACTCAGTTTGGTTTGTTGCTCACAGAATAATAGAGGCATTTTTTTTTCTTTGCTTCATTGGTGGAGATTTCCTGGAAGTTTTAGGATATTTTCCCTAGACACTCTGATTTTACTTATGTCTCTCACCTTTGCTTTTCCTCCATCCCCCATCACAACAGTAACTTGCTCCAGGCTCACTTTGCTGTAGTGTCTAGGAGAGCCATCTGCCACCAGAACTATGATTCCCAGCATTCCTGGTGCTCCCCACGCTCTGGGCTTCCGCTTCTGGTCTTAGGGCTGCTACCAGAACTACTATTCCCAGAATTCCTGGTGCTCCCTGCGCTCTTGGTTTTCCCTTCCTGCTCTGTCTCCGTCCCATGGCCTCCCACTCTGCAAAGTCCTCCAAGCTGCCAGCTTGCCCTCTCTGCTCTTCATCTGGCATCTTGGTGGCCAAGTTCCCCAAGCCGCTCCACTCTCTACCGGCTCTCCCGCTCTGCTCTCCGCCTGGCGCCTGTGTATGCAAATTAACCCACCATCTTTGTTGGGTTAATTTGCATATGCACTCATGATTGGCTGGTGAGTGTAGTGGAGGGACAGTCAATTTACATGTTTCTCTTTTATTATATAGGATAATATTTTTTCTTTTTTTTCTCTCTCTGGCTCTATTTTTAACCATTGCATTTGATGCTGCTCATTTCTAATTGACAAGTGCTCAAATTTGTCTTAAACCTTAGTTTGTCTTTTAATAGTTGATATAATGGAATATTATTCAGGCTTTAAAAAGGAATAGAATTCTGGTGCATAATACAACAGGCATAGATCTTATGCTTAATGAAATAAATGAGCCACAAAGGACAATTATTGCATGATTCAAATTATATAAGATACCTAGGATAGTCAAATTCTAGATACAGAAAGTAGAAAGATAGTTACCAGGTGCTGAGAGAAGGCAGGCATTGGGAGTTATTTCTTAATGGGTATGGAGTTTCCATTTAAAAAGATGAAAAAGTTCTGAAGATGAATGATGGTAATACTTACACATCCATATCTATGTACTTAATGCCAATGAACTGTATACCTAAAAGTGGTTAAAATGCTAAATTTCATGTTATGTATATTTTACCATAATAAAAAATAGGAAGTAGTAAAGCAACAGATACAAATAATTTACACACAGATGAAATTGGATAAAGAAATACATAAGTAAACGTATGCTCTGATTTTTATTGTAGTTACATCATCACTCTACTACCAACTGTTCCTATGGCCTCCTTCTATCTGGACATGGACAAAGTGTCCTGTGTTTGTACTTCCCATTCTTCCACTGAGCAAGCATTAAAAGTGTTATAACCATACCACATAGTGTAGTGTAGTATAGAATAGTGCAGCATAGCATAGCATAGCATAGCATAGCACAGCTTAGTAGAGTAGAACAGCTTTGGAGCCAGATGGGTCTGAAGTTGAATACAAGCTCTGTTACTTAATAGCTGAGTGACCTTGTCCATGTTACCACATCTCTCGATGCCTTGGTTTCTTCTTCTGTAACAGTATGAAGCATACTTCCCAATGTTGTGAGAGTCATTGTGAGAATGCAATGTTCTTAGAGTTTACTAATGGGAGCAATTACTACTACTCTAATTATAACAACAAATACAACTGTGCAAGTTGAAGAAATGAAAAAGGAAAGGAAGCGGATGCAATATATGTTTTTAAAAATTGTTCTCTGCTGTTCTTCAAAACTCAAAAGTGGAATTCCTATTTTTCATAACAATTATTATTCATTATTTAAATAACTTAATTGCCCTCTCTGAAGTTGCCCACGGATGTAAGATAAGAGAAGAAAATGAGATTACTCAGAGAGTAGGTATCAAAAATTCAGTGAGAACTCCCCATCACAAACACATTGGTTGTGCCCTTAGTCGGCCTTCCTGCCACGTCTCAATGTCTGAACTACTTATCTCCACACATCACACACCTCTCAATGAAGAAGAAAAGTCTTGACAGACTAGATATAATAACAGATTATCTATAGGAACATACTCCTTTATCAATATGAACAACTGAGAACTGTCTGTCTCTATTTGCTTGAATGGGAGAATGAACTCTAGTCTTATGGACTAGATTTGGGGTACAGATGGGGCTGATTTCTCATCAGGCTGGGGAGGGGTGATAGAAGAGGTGAGATGTGAGCTGTCAATTAAAGAATGGCAGCAATACATTGGAACAATAAAGGCAGGCTGCCAAGTCACCCCAAATCGGAAGCAGACTAGAAGGCTGGCCTGGGGCTTGAATCCAGGTGGGTCCTCATTTTAGAACTGGTACTGTGCTTGCAAACCAGAAACTGATTCCTTGCAGCCCCACAAAAATCTTGCTGGAATCCATTAAGACATTGTTTGAACCCTGGTGAACTTTTGGCTGAAGAAGAGAGGAGGCTCATGTTTGCAGCAGAAGGTTCATCTTGTCCTAGTACAAAAAGATTTTAGTATGAACCAAGACAGAGGTTTTCCATGGCTTGTCTATCAGCATTAACTTCTGAGCATTTCCAGGCCATTGGATTCACCCACCAAAGGATGAAAGATGCTGCTCCCTGTCCAGGGAACAGGAGAACCACTCAAGATGGAAGCACTTTCTCACAGACAACAGGCAGAATCATATCCATTTATTAACCAGGAAGACATCTCCTATGCATGAGTCCATACTGCACTGGCCTTGCTACAATTATTAATAATCATAAAGATGTTAGAACTTTAATGCAACTTGCAAAGCATTGCCATGATGAATTATTTCCTATTACAGAAAGAGATCTGGGATATTTCTCAGACTGAAGCTCCAAAGAACTGAAATTCTGGACTTTTAAAAGTTCTAAATGCCTCTGTCAAATAACTTTACTATATTTCATGGGAACTACATACACTGAATAAAATCTATTTTTAGGTGGACTGAAGGCCTGATTTAGAAATAAACATACAAGAAAATTAAAAATGTGCAAACCTGTCACCATATTCATAGTCATGCATAGCAGCCCTAAAGAAGTCCCCAGTGGCCATGACTGTGTTAGTTGATCCATTCCATGGCCAAGGCTAATAGGCTCAATAGTAGAGACACTTCAACTTGGCCAGATTGTCTCCCCTGGGATTTGAAAACTGACTGGAGACAGAGAGAAACAGAACATGGTTGGAGCAAGTTCTCTTTTGGAGACCTACGCTCATCTGTAGCTGAGGACCTCAAAGCCGCCCTAGTTCCTATGCCTCCTGAAGCCTGATCTGTCAGCTTTTTCCTGGATTCCAGTCACCCAATAAGTGTTTTCTAAGCAAAGAGTTGAGGTTCCTGTCATTGGTCCTTATCCTTTCAATAATCTCCCCTTTTGTATTGAGTATATTTCTATTGCTTGCAACCACAAGAATCTTAACATAGTAAGGCACATGTATTTTGCCAGGAGGAGAAGTTATTTTTCTACCCTAAAACTAAATGTATAGAAGAAAATTTTATTTTATTACTATTTGTATTATTTTGTTATTTGTATTCCCAGCATTTTTAAAAGGAGATGGCAAAACCCAAAGGAGTTAGTTTAAGGTCTTGAGAAATCTGGAAGAAAAGAAACAAGTGAAAGAGGTAATGCCAAGGGAAACCAACAGTAAATCTACAATAGCCTGGATTTGAAAAGCAGTAGTAGGCTTGAAAGATGGTGCAAGGCTGGGATCGAGGGAAAGAAAGATTCCATAAGTAAGATATGTAATTTCAAGAATAAGAATTTCACTTTTTCCTTTCATAATAACCACCTGCACAGTTTAATATTTTATATTTACAGAGCTTAAGATTTACAAAAATTTGAGTGGTTACTCCTAGCCTGATATTTATTCAGGTGTTCTTTTAGAAGCCTTTTATGTGGCGTCCAGTTGATTTAGAACAAATTTTCAGGTGAGTTCCTTTTCCCCAGAAACGTGGCTATGTGATCAGCACCCAGAGCAGGTCTTTTTTAAAAAAATATATTTTATTGATTTTTTACAGAGAGGAAGGGAGAGGGATAGAGAGTTAGAAACATCGATGAGAGAGAAACATCGATCAGCTGCCTCCTGCACAGCCCCTACTGGGGATGTGCCCGCAACTAAGGTGCATGCCCTTGACCAGAATCGAACCTGGGACCCTTCAGTCCTCAGGCCGAGGCTCTATCCACTGAGCCAAACTGGTTAGGGCACCCAGAGCAGGTCTTTAGCCAAAGGATAAGACAGAGTAGGAGGAGCCTCACCAATGATAACCAAGCTTTGCCTTTCTCCTCTTCCTGATAGAAACTGAAACACCAATGGCTAATAGGGCCCCTAGTTCTTGGCATACATGGATTATTGCAGGCCTAGCATTCAGGGCGGGTTTTTGTGGGAGGGATGTATGATTCTGAGAGGCAGTATGATAAAATGGAAAGCGTAGGCTTTAGAGTCAGACAGACCTGGAATTCAATTCCTAACTCAGCCACTCACAAGATATAAGACGGGCAAGCAAATTGAACTTTTTGGGTTGTAGATGAGATCCCTGTGAGGTTTAAAAGGTATATCAAGTGCCTGGCATGGTTAGTGTACAATATATGAGGTGGGTTATTTTATTATTCTTATCATTAGCAAGATGATAACCTTCCTAGCCTACACATCCTTTGGGGAAGGGCCAGAAATGCGAATAGCTACAGAGTCCAGGCTGTGTAATGATGTAGGTTTGAAAGTGTTCACACCATCTCAAGGCCACAGCGACTATTCAGCTCTATCGAATGATTGCTGTGTTGAAGTGCAGACCAAATATTGCAGATCTGATTTTTTTAAAGGATATGTCATAAATCTGGGTTGTTACTAGAAATATTATTTTTAAATACTAGCAACTAATTCAAAATCCACACTACGTGTACAGAACAAAAGTCGTCAGTGGGATTATTTAGCTGGTAGGTTGCTAGTTTGCAACCTCTGCTTTAGAGCCATGAAAATCATCTGGGGAGAAAGCTAAAAAAAATTCTCTGAATTATAGAGAGAAATTTGAAGGCTAGTTGGGGAAAGTACAGGAGGCTAGACCTACGTAGCCTTAATGAAGCCATTCTACATATACATTGCCTAAGAGAGTATGTTTTAAATGAGCATAAAAATATTTCTCTGGACGAAAGCAAAAGCCCATGTATGAAGGACTCGGTGCTCCTCTATGCTACCCCTTCTAAACACCCCTGGCTTCAGCATCTACCACATGTGGCTACAGCTGACCCACGACACACTGTGAGGAAGGGAAATGCAGGTGCCAAAAGAGATGCCCCTGTTTCAGCACTGAGGTGTCTTTGCCTTAACTAGCCAGATTATATCCTTTATCCACGCAAAGTAAGTGCTTGCTACCCCTATTCAAGAAAAGAGAAGCCCGGCTGGCATGACTCAGTGGTTGAGTGTTGACCTATGAACCAGGAGGTCACAGTTTGATTCTCTGTCAGGGCACATGCCCAGGTTGCGGGCTCGATCCCCAGTGTGGGGCGTGCAGGAGGCAGCCAGTCAATGATTCTCTCTCATCAATGCTGTTTTTATCTCTTTCTCCCTCTCCCTTCCTCCCTGAAATCAATAATAATAATTTAAAAAAGTAAAGAGAAAACACATTTGAGCTAGAGCACATAAAAATCAAGAGTGGAAATGGCTGCATAGACATCATATCATGTAGCTCAATAAAAGGCCATTCTGTGGATGGATAAATAAACAAATGAACATATCTTTCTGTCAATCAACAGCAATACTGAGCTTTCTGCCTGAGAAGTTGAGTCACCCAGTGTGAAGAATATCTCCCCCACCAGGAGAACCTAGAGGACAGATAGGAGAAGCAGTCAAGTACAGTTGAGAACTAGACAAACAAAACACTGGCTATGTTCTTTCATTTTAACATGATTGGCTACTTATTCCTCAGCTTCCAGATGCCCTCCCCCTTTCTGTGAAATATGTGTTTGTTTCTTTAAATCACCTGTCTCTACTAGCAAAGAAACTAAACTGGTACTCGAGTGCAGGCATGCACCTAGTGCACATGGGCTAGCCAGCCACTGGCTCCTGCCACCAGTGTGATCACTACAGCCTGCAGGTGCAGCAGCTCTGCGCTTGGCATTTCTGCAGGAATGGAAATGGTGTACATTGTTTTTTTAGAATGTTTATTGCTGGCAAGGTTTTTCACTTGTATTTTCTTGTATAGGACACCTATTTTTAATGGAATGCTCTGTGATAATTTAGCCTCAAAGGACAAAAATGCACTTAGTAATGGTGAAAGAGACCAACAAGATGAATAAATAATCCAAATCAAAAGAAAATAACTTAAACTCCTCTTAAAGGTTCTTAAAAACACACATACAAAAAGCATTTGCCACTTAGTACAGAGTAAAGAGCACGGGACTTGGCGCCGGAAGAGCTCAATTTGGGTCTTCTTGGCTCTGCAACTTGCTAATGAGAGACCTTGAGTACCTGCTCCTAGGCTCAGGGTCTTCAGAAATAGAATGAGGAGACTCAGCTGGTGATCTCCCAGGTCCCTTCAAAGCCATTGTTTTGTCATTAGCTTTGAAAGAGGTTCAAAGTATCTCCTGAGGCCTCTGAATTTGTCTTGGCCTCTCTGTTCTATTAACCACACAGATCAATGCTTGCTTTTCTCTCTAGATGTTTCAGGTTCTTAAGTGTTTTCTTGGATCACAAGTAGTGAACCCACAGCAAAAACACTTTGTTCCTTCTTGATTTGAGCTCCTCAGGGGAGTCTAACCAAAAGGCAATAGAAAGGACAGGTGGGGTTTATTATACTAATTTTAGGTGCTTGGTAGATTTTCTTGATGCTGGCAAGCGGCCCTTCCTCAGAGTGTTCCAGGAGAGAACTTGGCAAACCATGAAAATTATGTTCATGGCTCAAAATCTGGAAGGTACCTGATGCTTTAAATTGTTTTTATTAAAATTTTGACAATGAAAGTAGCTACATTTAAAATGATTATCCCTTAGATATATGCCAATCAGCCAATGTATAATTACTAATGGTTTTTCATTTTTGGATTTGATTTTTAGCATGTTAAAACAATTATATGAAGTGACTTAAGATACCCAATTCGAAAAAGGCTTTCTCAATTCTACTTTATCGTGTTAATTGAACAATTTTATTTTTAAACCTAAAGCAAAGTTTCAAATCTTTCATATTTTTGATACATTTAAACCTTTCATTTCAAGTTTCTGGGAAGACTAGCATTTTATGGCCCCAAACTTGATAACCACATTAATATGGAGTTGAACTAATTAGAAATACGTCTGGAAGGTGTCTAATTTAAACACGGAACATCCTGAAGGAGTAAGCAATTTCCAGATCCATTTGAATATATACAGTTAGGAAAGAAACTACATCACACTGGAATCCTGATTGATATTTATGGCCTTTGGAAACCTTGCATTTTGCTAGTTTAATCCCACCTTCAGCCATGCAAGTTCATCCAGAGAATCTGGTTGATATACTGAGCAAACCAACAGCTATCTTGATGGAGAAGGTTCTGGGTAGATCTGTGCCACCTCCTAAGCCAAATAAGTAAAGAACTACAAATTGGTAATCACACAATAGTCCCAGGGATGTGAAGTACAGCATAGGGAATATAGTCAATAACATTGGAATAACTATGGATGGTGCCAGGTGGGTACTTAAAATATTTGGCAGACCGCGTTATAAAGAATATGATTGTCTAACCACAATGCTGTACACCTGAAACTAATGCAATATTATGCAAAGATTACTGAATGTTATCTTTAATTGAAAAAAAAAAAAGAGTGGATGGCAAGAGACCCCAACTTCTAAATTATTTCTGGCCTAGTACTGTAAAACAACAACAAAAATTAAACTCACATAAATGGACTTTGTTTCATAGCCTGAAGGAAATGAGAACAAGGCCCAAATAGATAAAATGATTAAAAAGATATTTAGGATGAATAATTTAAGTGTGTTAGAGAGAGATCAGTCATCAAGAGACAAAAATAGTCAACAGAGAGATTTATTAATTCGTTGATCCATGCATGCAACAGTCTTAATACACAACTCAACATAAAGAAACTAAAGATGAGTAAAATATGGTCTCTGCCAGTAAGGACATCTCAATCTACTGGACTAGATGGGCATGTAAATAAACATAAGACAAAGGAAACAAGAGAAAAATAGGTGCAAGAGATGAAAATGAATATTAGTTCCCCTGGGGAGTTTCACTGAAAAGCTGTGCCTTTGGGGGAAAAGGGGACCTGAGGGCTGGACAGGAAAGCCTTCCAACCTCCTCAGAACCAAACCAGAGTGCCCTCCTGTACTTAAGGGTTGCATTCCTAGTATTTAACACAATGCCTAGCAATAAATGCTCAATAAATATCTGTTGAATGAATGAACCTACAGTACTTAATCTCTATAAATCTCTCTTTCCTCCTTTAAAAAAATAACAATCCCAAATGGATTCATGTGAGGATTAAAAGGAGATCACATATGTATAATGCTTACATAGCACAGTGCCTGGCATATAAGTGCTCAATAAAGATCAGATATTACTATTAGTATTAGGCATTATGACCTCTATTTTTTACAGATTAAAAAAATGAGGCTTAAAGAACCCAATAGTCCATGATCACACAGTTAGTTCAGAAGTCAGACTTCAAATTGAGTCCAAAACTCAAGCTCTTTCTCCATCTTGTGCTGCTACTGATTATATGGAGGTACTTGTGTTTGAGCCCATCGCACTAAGACTGTAGGCTTCTTGAAGACAGGGGACATGACATTTACTTTCATATCCCTATAGAGCCTAATTCAGAACCACATGGCAGCCCTATTTTAAAAATTGACTGAATGAAACTATCTGGGTTTCAAATATCTCAAATATAAAATGATAATATTAAATTGCAATATTTCACATTCCCTTTTATGTTTTAAAACAGTCTTCTGTGAAATCACTCAATGAACGAAGTGCAAAGTTAATATATAGTATGGCTAAATAAATAATGCTTTGTTGAGCATTTATTATACTTGGGAAAAGACCTCTCAAACCCAAACTTATTTTCCTTAAACAAAAAGAAAGGAGAGATGTTCAAATTCCTGCCTAATAGCACTATCCATTCATTCAGCATATATTCATTAAAGATCTATTGTGTCCTGGTTTCCAATCACTTTTAATCATACAAATACTTAGGGTCAGAAATGACTTCTTAGAACATGATGGATGAAGGGGACACTCAACTAGACTAATGGGTTAGTCACATTAACTTTGTCAAAGAGTGAGATCAGGCCACTCTCAGAGCTAACACAGACTTTAATTTAGTCCACAGACTTTGTACTTCATTTAAAGACAACTTTCTTGAGATATAACTCACATGCTATACAATACACTCATTTGAAGTATACAATTCAATGGTTTTAGTAGATTCAACTTCTTGAATTATTTCAACAGCACTCTATTGACCTCAATATTATAAGTCCCCAACCCTCTTACTATCTTCTCATAACATGGGACCTGACAACTTCTATCCTTCTTCAATTTCAGGAACTAATTGGGGTTTTCCAGCTATCTCTTTCTCTGAACATTTTTGACCCCAGGTTTTAGTTAAACTGTCCTATGATTTACCACAGTCTAACTTTCTCCCACTGTGACTCCTACACGTGACTCCAAAAATATATGAAAATACAAATATATAAATGTTTGTACTATATGCAAATAAACAGGAATGCATGCTATTGTGGGTTGAATTGTGTCTCCCAAAAATATATGTTGAAGTTCTAACCCACTGTACCTGTGAATATGATCTCATTTGGAAATAGGGTCTTTGTAGACACAATCAAGTTAAGATGAGGTTTTACTCAGTTAGAATGGGCTCTAATCCAAAACCTCTGTCTTTTTGTAAGAAGAGAAAAGAGAGACACTGGCAGGAAAGTGTCATGTAAAGACATAGCGACGCAGACACACAAGGGAAGTAGGCCACGTGAAGATGAAGCAGAGACTGATGCTTCCAACTAGAAGCTAAAAAGAGGCAAAGAAAGTGTTTACCTAGAGTCCCAGAGGAAGCATGGCTCTGAAGACACACTGATTTTGGACATGTAACTCTCAGAATGTGAGAGAATACATTTCTGTTGTTTAAAGTCATCTTACCATGTAAAGAAATGTGGGCTTTGATTGCCCTGAACCAAAAGAGGGTGATTGGAATGATTCAAGCAGACAAGAAATAAGGTAAATCTGTATTTTTAGAAAAAGCACCCTGTTTACAGTGAGGAGAATACAGTATAGTGACTACAGTGTGTACTTGATTGATTAGGGTGAGGAAATGTAGTTTAGTGAAGATAGTATACTTTCCTTTATACTTGTCAGATATTCCCTCAGAGGTTAAGTTCTGAGAGGGTAGGGGCTGTGTATTTTTCTATTCACTCATGTATTTTAAGTATCTAGTACACTGCTAATTCCTAAGTAAATATTTGTTAACCGAATGAATGAATGAATTCATTCCTAATAAAGGTATTATTCCTGAGGGAAGAGATCTTATTCTACTTTGTATCCTCAGTATCCAACACATAGCAGATTGTTAAGAGCATAAACAATTTTTAGAAACTAAGTAATTTGCCAAAATTCAACTGTACTTCATTTCATCTTTACAGTATCAGGCAAAGAGGGAAAAAAGAAAGGCTGTGCATTAAATCTTTTAAGCAACACAGGCTTCCATGTGGAATTAGATTACAAAACACAGAAGGAAAAATGTCCAACTCCTTGTTTCTGACATCACCACCTTTAGAATAACTGGTAGACATTTGATACTAGTGACTTAGGTCACAGACAGAGATGGAGAAATAATCATTCCATTCAATTCATTTCAAACTACTCACCACAGGAATGATTAAAAATGGAAAGTCCTTCTTTGTTAGAAGTATGGTTCATTTTAATGTTTCCACAGTACTAACATCAAGACTCCATGATCCAATTTATTGCTTATTACTTTATTGTATTATTCATTTAAAACAATATTACATAATTACTTGAAAGAAATTCTCCTTTTTTGAAATGTCTTATTTTCTGAAATAGCAGTAAGTAATACTACAAATATGCAGATTCATTACAAAACAGCTGGTTTATAATGTTACTTGGTCTTTTTCATCAATGTATATTAGGTATCAATTGATGAGTTTCACTAATTATAAAAATAAAACACACTATTCTGTATTTGACTTCAAAGTAATCTCAAAATTATTTTTAACAGCAGCACATGTTCTATCTATAAATTTATGCTTTGCTCTCTCTCTCTCCCTTCCTCTCTCTCTCTCTCTCTCTCTCTCTCTCTCTATATATATATATATATATATATATGAACAGAAACCAGCTTTGTGCTTTACAACAAATATAAATGGGGCAATTTGGATAATGGAAATAAATGAATAGAAGCAGTACTAATAGAGCTGATCCGATTTGTGATGGCTCATTAACTCTTCAGGATGCAATTTTACTCGGAATCAGGGGTTAATAATGACACATCATGGAGCTATTAGCAAAAGAAGGTTTCAATAGGAAATTAACAGAAGGTCGGTTCATTCATTGAGAAGCCAACATCCACTTGTGAATGTATAACCACATTAAACCACTCACTCAAAAAGGCCATAAAGTGGAATAATCAAAGAAAAGAAGTAATTTGGGTACTACTACTACTATTACTACAAGCTAGTATTTATCACGCTCATAGTAAGCACTTTAATGCATTTGGTTACCTAACCCTCACAACAATCCTCAGGCAGTTACAAATATTAACCATATTTGAAGAGAAGGAGACTGATACCTAGGACTTTGCTCAAAGTCACCTAGCAATGAGTGGTGGCGCTTAGATTCCAAACAGGTAGTGTGGCTATAGAGCCTTTGCTCCTAACTATGCATATTGCCTCCCTCGTTCTATCTACCTTGTCTCCAACCTCACCTACTCTAGAAAAATAATGAGCAAATAAAAATCCCAGTGTTTGAGTCTGAGTTGCTAGTGATGGGGAGAGAAACCAATACAACAACCCTCTGGGGACAATGATCAGATCCCAAGAGGGAGGGAAAGGAGAGAATATGGTTTGAAAAGATATATTCACTAAACCGATTGTTTTTATATGTAAATGACAGAGTTAAAGCTGGGCAAAATTTTGTTCCATGGGCGCTGCTGAAGAAATAACGTAGGGAGCAGAGTTAAAAAGTGTTGATAAACATTGACATCCTCTGACCTTGAGTCTGCCGTGAACTAGCTGCAAGGTCTGGGAAAATGGCACAACCTGGTACAGCACTATTTCCTGTGGCTGGACTAGATGATCTCAAAGGTAGTGCTTTCCAAATGCTGCGAAACACTATCAGTGACAATTTCTGTGCTCTGGGGAAAAAGTAAAATAAGTACAGCATAGCAACTTTCTCATTAGGCAAACCATATCCAATGTAAGGATTGTCCTCACTACTTTTTTGTCAACATTTCAATAACAAAATGATGATGGTGAAAGTACTTGGTAGAAAGTCTTTTTATTTTCCAATGTCCTTACTTAGCAGAAGAAGTTGGTAACTTTATCTCATTCTATAAACTTTTTTGAATTGTTACAGGGTTATGAAATCCCATACAGGGAACCACTACTTTAATATATTTTGGAACTCAAAATGTTCAGGTCTTTTTTTTATATGTGCACAACACTTTATAGTTATTTAAGCATTTGCATATGATTATCTCCTTTGCTGCTTTATAGTTTATGAGACAGTCTCATTTTTCAGAGATTGAAAAATAGAATTTAGGAAGGTTAAGTAACTTGGTCAAGATGACAGATTATTAAAGAGCAGCCAGATTCCAATCTGTGTCATTTGGCTTTAAATCCTGTCTGCCTTTCAATCTATAAGTGGTTCATAAATAGGGCCATACAGAAGGGTCATAAGGTGAGTGTTCTAAAAACACAGAACTAATGAATCTAATTTCTGGGGGATGGGGTAAAGTTTTAACAGTTCTCCAGGTGGTATGCAGACGTGTTTGGGGACCACTACTCAACACCAAACACTACTCTGTCCACCCAGCCTCAGTAGGAGGATTAAGGAGCTTTGGAGTCCTATAATCTGCCCAAGCCTCAGTTCTTCATCTCTGAGATGATGATAATGCTGCCTAATAAGTAGAGTTGTAAGTATTAAAAAAAATATTTGTAGAAGTCCCAGATATGGTAGTCACTCCAAATTGGAAGCTATTTGTCTCAACAAACAAAAGTCCAGGACCAGACAGTTTTACTAGTGAATTCTACCAATCACTTAAAGGAGAATTAATACCAATCCTTCTCCAACTCTTCCAAAAAAAAAAACAGAAAAGGGAACACTTCCAAACTCATTTTACAAGGCGAGATTACCCTGATACCCAAACCAGACAAAAATGCTACAAGAAAAGAAAATTACAGGCCAATACCTTTGATGAACATAGATGAAAAGATGCTCAATGAAATAATAAACTGAATTTAACAATACATGTAAAAGGATCATACATTATGATCAAGTGGGATTTATTACAGGGATGCAGAGATGGTTCAACATCCACAAATCAATCAATGTGATACAACACATTAACAAAATGAAAGATAAAAATCATATGAGCATCACAATATATGGAGAAAAAGCATTTACAAAATTCAACATTCATTTATGATTAAAATGCTCAACTAAGTGGGTAAAGAGGAGATATATCTCAACATAAATAAAGGCCATAGATGACAAGCCCACAGCTAATGTCATACTTAATGGTGAAAAGCTCAAAGAATTTCCTCTAAGATCAGGAAATAGACAAGGATGCACATTCTTGCCATTTTTATTCAACATATTATTGGAAGTCCTAGCTAGAGCAATTAGGCAAGAAAAAGAAATAAAAATGTATCCAAATCTAAAAGGAAGAAGGAAAACTATCACTATTTGCCAATGACATATTATATATAGAAAATTTTAAAGACCCCAGCAAAAAACTATTAGAACTAATAAATGAATCCAGTAAAGCTGCAGAATACAAAATTAATATAGGAAAATCTATACACTAATAACTACCAGAAAGAGATACTAAGAAAACAATCCTATTTACAACTGCATCAAAAAGAATAAAATACCTAGAAATAAATATACCTAAGGAGGTGAAAATCCTGTATACTGGAAACTATAAGACCTTACTCAAAATACTTAACAATGGAACAAATTAATGGGAAAGATATTCTGTGCTCATAGATTGGAAGAATTAATATTGTTAAAATGTCCAAACTACCTAAAGTGATCTATGGATTCAATACAATCCCTGTCAAAATTACAATAAACGTTTTCACAAAAATAGAACAAACAATCCTAAAATTTGTATGGAGAAAGAAAAGATCCTGAATAGCCAAAGCAATCTTGAGAAAGAAGAACAAACCTGAAGGCAGCATATTCCCTGATTTCAAACTATATTACAAAGTAATAATAATACCAAGTATGATATTGGCATAAAAACAGACACACAGATCAATGGAACAGAATAGAGAGCCCAGAAATAAACTCACATAAATACAGTGAAGTGATTTACAACAGAAGAGCCAAGAATATATAATGTGGAGAGGGACAGTCTCTTCAATAAATGGGGTTGGGAAAACTGAATGGCCACATGCAAAAGAATGAAACTGGACTGTGTCTTACATCATATATGAAAATAAACTCAAAATGGATGAAAGACTTGAATGCAAGACCTAAAACCATAAAACTAGAAGAAAACATAGGGGAAAAGCTCATTGACATTGGTCTTGGTGGCAATATTTTGGATTTGACACCAAAAGCAAAGGCAATGAAAGCAAAAATAAACAAGCAGGGCTGTATCAAACTAAAAAGATTCTGCACAGCAAAGGAAACCATCAACAAAATGAAAAGGCAACCTACAGAATGGGAGATAGTATTTGCAAATCATATATTTGATAAGGGTAAAATATATCAAGAATTCATACAAATCAATAGCAAAGAAAACAAACAATATGAATGAAAAATGGGCAGAGGAGCTGCACAGGCATTTTTTCCAAAGAAAACATGCAAATGGCATACATGTACATGAAAATGTGCTCAACACAAGAAGTAAGTATTGGCGAAGATGTGGAGCAAAGGGAACCTTTGTGCACTATTTGTGGAATGTAAATTGATGCAACAACTATGGAAAACAGTATGGAGGTTGCTAGAGGTGGGTGGGGTGGGGCAAAAATGGGTAAAGGTGGTCAAAAGGTACAAACTTCTACTTATAAAATAAGTAAATCCTGGGGATGTAATGTATAGCATGCTGATTATAGCTAACAATACTTTATCATATTTTAAAAGTTGCTCAGAGAATAGATCTTAAAATTCTCATCACAAGAAAAACAAATTTGTAACTATGTGTGGTGATGAATTAACTAGATTTATTGTGGTGATCATTTTGCAACATATACATTTATTGAGTCATTATGTTGTACACCTGAAACTAATATAATGTTACTAGAGGCTAGCTGCACCAATTTGTACACGGGTGGGGTCCCTCAGCCTGGCCCACGATCGGGCCCTCTCGCCCAGTCCAGATTGGCTGGACACCAGCAGCAAGCTAACCTACTGGTTAGCGTCTGTCCCCTGGTGGTCAATGCGCATCATAGTGGCTGGTCGAGCAGTCAATCGAATGGTCAACCGGTAGGTCGGATCCTTAGCCTATTACGCTTTTATTATACAGTGGGGCTTTGACTTACGAGTTTAATTCGTCCCATGATGGAGTTCGTAACTCAAATTACTCATATGTCAAATCAAAAGTGAACGAGTGAGACACGTGATGCTGGGCTGATGTTGTGGCGTTCACTGTGACGTTTGCTGCGCCACCTAGCGGTGGGGTATCTGAAGCTGGCTCGTAACCCAAATTTTAGCTGGCAACTCAAAGCAAAAAATCGGCCGAGAGATGGCTCGTATCTCGAAAAACTCGTTAGTCGGGACACTCATAAGTCAAGGCCCCACTGTATAGGATATGTCAATAAAAACAAAATGGGAGGTATTTTACTGTCTAGTATGATTTTCTGAATAAGAATAAGGTAAAAATTATAAATAGTAATGATTCTATAATGTTCCTGAAGCACATTCACAACAAATATAAGCAATACACTCATTCATGACACTGGATATCTCTAGGCCTCAATTTCTTCTGCTGTGAAATAGCTAATGTGTTCATTGCTAAAGTGCCGAAAAGGCTAGGATTCCATAGTTTTGGTTGTGTTAAAAGCCCAATTTTGAAAAAGTGGTATTCAGTTGAGTATTAAACAGGTATAATTGAAATAATTGATGCTTATAAATGACAAATATCTACAATTATGCTGTCATTTTCTATCAATGTCAGACTATGCTTGCTTCTTTACAGTTTATAATTTATATCTGCTTAGCCTCAAAAAAATTTGAAACAATATTGATATGAATAAATGTAAGATATCAAATGTCCCTGAAGTAATTACTAACACTCAGGAATATCTGCCTCCAGATTTTGTTCTATGTGTAGTTACACAAACACATGTATTGTATTTATTTGTTTGTTTATTTATTAATTAACACATGTCTTTTACCATAGTATTCTTCAAGTACTACTATCAAATGTCAACAGACCAACTGTCTTCCATATTTATTATACTCTTACAAAGAATCCAAGCAAACAAACAAACAAAAAGCCTGGTGTAATTTTCCCATAAGCTTTATCTGTGCTAATTTTTGAGTGTGTTCCATCACTTACTCTTTATAAAAGAAAAACTGTGTTATATACTTCTTCAAAAAATGCCTGAGGCAATTTACAAAAAATTATAATAAGACTAAAATAAAACCAGAAAGAGCAAAAAATGGGGTAGAAATAGAAGAGATGGAAAAATAGAGAGGGGGGATGAATTTTTCAGGGAACTAGGAAGAGCTGTTTATAAAAACTGCATATTTAAGTCAGCATTAAGATTTTTGACTGCTTAAAAAATGTGAAAACATGGCTTTTTCTGAATAATTCTTACCAAAGACTGAGCATACTAATTACCAATAAACAGATAACATTTAAATAAAGGACGTTTTTAAATTCTTTTGAGGTAGCAGTATTCTACCTCAAAATTCTACTTTTATTCCACAGTCATCTTGCTGTTTTCTGTTCCTTTTTTAAGAAGTTTTATAGAATGCGAGTAAGTTTTAATAATGAAAACACAAGACTATTATGGTAATGGAAGCAAGGATTAAAAATTGTATCCATGACCAATTCATATCAGTTGTAGTTTTTGATCCCCTGAGCATGATTGATTTTATTTATTGCTTTGTACCCTCCACCCTAGTTATAATCAAAATGAAAACGCCTTCCTCTCTGCTCCCGCTGTCACTGCCCTGGCTGAGGCACCTGCTTGCCTTCACCTTGGCTGCCCCGAGCATCCTTTTCAGCTGCTCACTTTGCCTCCAGGGCCTTCCATTTCAAGCATCCCATAAATGCAGCTATATTAATTTTTCTAAAGCTGAGCTATGATTATGTCTTTTCTCTACTAGCATTCTTTCCTGCCCACTCACTTTATGATAGTCCTGAGTGTGTCCTCCATTTCCTCCCAAACTCTCTCTCCTCACGGTGTACCTGGGGATACCCTGCTCTCTAGCCAAGAGGCTTGTTAGTGACTAAATGAAATCTGTGTTTTTCATCGCCGTTCATCGCCTCTAATAAGACAAATAAATGAAGACAATAATAAGAACTGAACATGATTACTATGGATGTCACAATTCTTTACAGATATTGTATAGTTTACATTCTCCTCTAAATCTAACAAGTCACACTCATAAGAATCTAAGTTAAGGAGGTATGCTTATATTTATAACCAAAAGTCCAGTACTATCATTTCATATTTACTATATATAAAATTTATTATTTTGCTGCTGATAGAAGATTTCCTTTCAGTTGCCAAGGTAAACTAGGCCAGCTGGCAGGATTAGACTAGGGGGAAGACATACAACCTTGAACTCCCAGACAAACAGAAACAAATGAAACGTAATTTACTGACCTGTCTTGTTTATTTTGGTTCATTCGTCAGCATAATATACCACAAACAACTTTAAAGTAGATATCAGGAGTCCTGGAGTTTAGTCCCATTTCTGCCATGGCCAACTATGCAACTTTCAGAAAATCATACAACTTCTCTGGTCCTCATTTTTTCCATTTACAAAATTGGAATCTGTCTTGCTTTATTCAAACACTATACATGCATAAGGGATTATTACTATTTTATTTGCCATTCCCTACAACATAGCTCCTTTTCTATATGCTTTTCAATTCTCTATTGTTCCCAAAGCTTTTGTGGACCCCATAATTTCATTCCAATGACACTGAGAATTCTAGAGAAGGAAGCAAACACCAAATATAAGAAATGATGTTCAAATATATTGCTTTCTCGATTAGATAATCTCGTAGGCCTTTCTTAGCTTTAAAATAGGAAGATTCTATATTCAAATTTATATCTGAAATTTATATATTTCTTATATATAAAGAAAACTTCAGATATATATAAACAATACCCCATCTCCTGAGAAGTGTTTAGACATGCCAAAGTTTCCCTGTCTCAGGATTCTAGACCTCATGAAGGTTTAGATTGTCTGTTTCCCTCTCAGGGACATGATACCTTACAGGCCACCCCACATCTCTTGTAGTAATTCACACTACAGTTATTCCTTTATATCTGAATATAGATTTAAGTTTTAAATAAACCTGTGGATTCAAAACAACAAATTACTAAGACATGTTTTATGTTAATTCTTGTATTGCTAGTTGTGACATGAGCGATTCCGAAGAGAGAAAAATCCCACCAATGTCTTCTTGGGAGGGAGAGACAAAGGTTCTCAAAATGTCTACATTGTGAGATATGAAATTATATAGTGAAGTATATATAGCACACAGGACAATACAGCAACTGCTTTTTCCAAAAAGTAGGCTGGGCATCCTAATCCAAAGAGTCGACTTTAAAATCAAGATGGCAATCATACTAACTCTCCTTCACCGGTCTGACTCCCCTCCCAAAGTAGACATTGATAAATTGATACCAGAAATCAAACTTCTTTGCCATCCTGTTGTAAAGATTTACCTGGCTGACATCTGACCTAGCTGACACTGCCAAGTTCTTCAGGACAGTTTGCCTGAATTTTCAACAAAGGTACAGTTACAATAAAGGAACAAGGTTTTCTACATTTTGGAGATTATAGAGTCAACTTCATCTGAGTGATTCTGAAGCTCTAAGTAAATGAAAATAGATGCCTCCAAATACACATACATGAAACATATTTTAGAGACAACCAAAGTAGAGGCAATTTCAGAGTCTAGTCTCAAAATGATATACAATACTCAAGAATTTCTATTCTTCGATATTCAAGTGAGACTCAAGGAAAGAAAAACAATTCTAGCCTACGTTTCTTGAACACAAAATACACTGGTAGTTTTAACTGAAATTAAACCTCAATTTTCAAATCTGTCATTCTTTATACAGGCAATAAAAAGTAGCGCTGAGTGATCCAGATAGCAGGGCGATGGGAAAGGTATTTACACGAAGACACTCAAACCCTCTGGAAAGACAGAATGAAAAGAAGCCAGTACTTACTTGGCATAGGCCATTGATGCACATATCCAGGGTGTCTGTGTAGCAGCGAGTCCCATCTAAGACCTTAGGTGCGAGTTCAACAACCAGGTCTGTGCCTTTGGCCTGGCACTTGAGTGCGCACGGGTTGTCAGGGTCGTTAGACACAGGAAGCCACTCATAAAACTCGCCATGGTGCTTGACATCATTATGAGCTGAGCATTGCTGAGCTCGGAAATCACCTGCTTCTGGTGGGCAGTCCTGGAGAAGGAAGTGGAGAGGGACAAATACAGGCTGAGAAGGGCACACATGTGGTCTTTCAAGGTCTTAGAAAACAAAGCAAATATTCTGGTCATATCATCCAAGAGGTCATATGATTATTTGGCCCTAAGAATGTGTAGATTTGAGAAAGCAATCAGCTTGATGTATATTTTCTGACTGAAGTTAAATGGCAAAGAAGCCAGCTTGAAACAGATCTGATTGATATTAGTTTCGAAAGTAACCACCTTGAAACATACAGTGGGGCCTTGACTTACAAGTTTAATTCGTTCTGAGACCTCAGAGTTTAATTCGTTTGGAGACCAAGCTCGTTAAGGAGCTCGTTAACTCAAATTACTCTGTCAACTCAATGCAAAAAATCGGCCAAGAGACAACTGGTATCTCAAAAAACTCGTTAGTCGGGACACTCGTAAGTCAAGGCCCCACTGTATTTTTGGAAAGATGTTTAGTGGTCCCATGGATTCCTCCACCTTACAGTATCATTTTTATTTCCTTATAACTTAGGTAGGACTTAGTAAAATCAGAGAGTTAGCTGAAAGCATCTCTTGATATCAAGAGCTATGACAAGATTTTAGCCCCCAAACAGCAAAAAGTTATGGTAATTTCACTCAAAAATTTTTGTGAGGTTGTTCATGAGGTTTTTTTTCTCTAAAACTTAGGGTGCACAGTATCTAGAGTTAAACATGGTGGACAAAAAAAGTGAAAATAGCATGTATACATGGATTTCTTTAGCATAAGGCAGCATGGCAGAGTGGAAAGGTACAGATAGCCTCTCCAGATGCGAGTGTGGCTGCACAGCGGGGGGTCTCACTGATCCTAGGTTTCCCCATGTTCAGAGCAGAGGCAACAATAGCACTCAGTTCTCAAGGTCATTCACTGTGAGCATTTCATGAGCTCATGTTGGTCAAATACTAGCACAAGGAAGATAGTACATGGTAGCTAATACTATTTAATGAAGCCACTGAAGAGAGAGAGTTGGAGAATGAGATTTTCTGAATTTGAATATTAAATAATGTTGGCAAAGACCAGAGGAGAACAAGAATGTTTTAATGTACATTTTATAAAGGGCATTTTAAAATGTAAAACTATAGCAATCACTATTATCTAGTAAACTTGAAAGCAAATATGATTTAACTTTAAGGCAAATGTTGGCTATCCCTTGTACCAGTTTTGATAGCTCCATTTTTTTCACCATGTGTTCCGATTAGAATGAACTACACAGAATATTCATCTGTGGAAAGGCTTTTGTCCTAGTTTGTATCTGAAATACAGAATGAGCATGTGCTCTTTATCATTTTTGAGAGTTCTCTTATACAAGTTTTCTTTCTCTGAAAAACTTACATTTAAATAAGCATTCTGAGATTAGCATTAATCTACTTTATAAAATGGAATTTTTGACACTTTAACACATTTTAGTGGTATTTAAATAGCATATAAGGCTGTAATATTTGGGGAAGCATAAATTTTTTTGACAAGATGGGGCATAACAAAAATAGATCAAAATATAATATAAACTCTCAAAGGCATATTATTGCTAGCATTACATATGTTCTCAGAGTTAATACATAGTACTAAAGAAGAAGAATAATTTCTAAAACCTAGATATAGAAACAGACATAGATAGATATATATAGATATAGGTACCCCACAAGGCATATGTGATTTTGATTACTGCCTGAAAAAGTAAAATTAAAATTCATTACTTATTAATTTCTTAAGGGTGAGCTACATATTAAAAGTTTTAAAAAGATAAATGTGTGTTATACGTTGTTGTGATATTTGCTTGTTTGTTGTGAGAAATAAAATGAAAACCACAACCTGCAAAACTATGCTCTGAATCACAACACAGGTAATTTGTACGACAGGTAACACAACTAGCTGAACTTCAGTGTTTCAATACCAGCTCCTTTCAGACCATGTGTTCCAAGATAAAAGTACAAACAAGTGAATTTAACATGAACTCTTTGGATTTATTTTCCAACAACAAGAATGCAACTTTCCTAGATGACAAATCCTACCAGTCTCTGCCTAACCTCACTTACTAGCTTCTGTCCTAAAGGAACCCTGTGACTAATCATAGCCCCTAAACTACCATTCTTGTCCCCAAATTTTCATCTGAGACACTACAGGGACCCCTTGCTTATTAGCAAGTTTAATAAAACCAACTTCATACAGTCAGCAAGTTTCCCTGGTGGCCACTGCATGAGAGCTTCCACGAGAACGGATAGTTTAATTAATAATCTATAATAATAAAAGCGTAATATGCTAATTAGACCAGACGTCCTTCCAGATGTCCTTCCTTCCAGACAAAGCCGCAGCAGGCAGGGGCCGAGGCAGAGGTAGACACCATGGTAGTGGGGGGCCAAGGCCCTTGCAAGAATTTTGTGCATTGGGCCTCTAGTGTTTAAATAAAGTGTTTTCAGTTGCATATTACCTTTCATCCCAAAGAATCACTTGACAGCACAGAAGAAATATTGAAATGACTCAATAAAACATAACAGAGAGGAAATTGTTTAGAGTGGTCCCCGGCCCCTTTCATAATTACTTTTACCTTCTTTATCTATAAATACAAGTGAACCAACTACAGGGAATTCTGGGTCAGGCTGAATTACCTCTGCATTACAGTAATAAGGATAATATCTAATTAAGAGATGTCTTGGTATGCACAGAGAGAATTTTCTGCATTTATCCAATTCCAAGAAAAGAGTATCAATTACATTTTTAATTTGATGTTACATCATCTTAGTGCAGACATAAAACGCCCACAGAGTCTCTCATGAGTCCTTTTTGTTCAACAAAATATGTGAGTCTTCCCATCTTTACTAAAATACATAAGATTCAAAGGTAAAATTAGTAAAGTGAAGTTCAAATATTGGAACCTTTAGGTTTTCTTTTCTGTGACAGAAGCAGTAAACTTATTTAGACATATCACAGAGAACCAACAAGCAGACAACTGCTCCTGTTCAAAATTCACCTGCACCTATTAGCTAGAAGAACACGTGCTATAGGTTTTATGAACTTTCACAACTGGAGATACATCTCTGAGAATAATTTATGTGAATAAACTTGACTTTTATCACTATCGTCTTTCCTTCCACCCATATTTTTGTAGGGGGTGGCTAACTATATTTTGCTAATTTGAGAATGCACTTAAAACCTGGAGTTCAGAGTTAGAAACTGAACTTGAACCTTTTTACTGTTTGAGTTTATTTGTACTTGGCAAAATGCAACTTCCTGTTTTAAGAAAAAGGACTTGAGAAGACTTATAAAACAGGTTTAGAAAGCTTCTTGGACATCAAGTGGCTCTTACAAAATAACATTTTGATGATTTAAGTGTAAATGAATTAGAAACATATGAATCAAATTTCCCTTGAAATACACGTTTAAAAATTAAGGAAAGAAGCGTTTGGCAAAAGTTTCTTTTGTTGAATCCAAAACATCCCAAGCATAGTTCAAGACACTCGCTGAACTCCCGATGCCTCTGGGATCACCCAGCTGCAGAAGTGGAAACTCAAGCAAAGTCATCACAGACTCTTGTCCCACGGGCATCATCACAGCAGAGTTTCTTATTTGTACAGAGATTCACCATGTACAAAGTTTTAAAATATAATGCAGTCTGTGAAACCACTGTGCTTCCTGATCCTACTAACAGTCAGATGTAGAAACTGATGTTCTAACTGCTTTGAAAAAATGTTTAGCACCTTATCCTGGGCATCACCTTTGAAATGTCAGCTTCTGAAGAGATGCTTTATGATCGCACAAGTCATCAGTTCTGACCAAGACAGGTGGCTTTCCTTAGGGCAGTGGTCGGCAAACTGCGGCTCATGAGCCACATGCGGCTCTTTGGCCCCTTGAGTGTGGCTCTTCCACAAAATACCGACTTCTGCGCATGGGCCACGAAGTTTCAATAGCACTGTACGTGCGCGCCCGCTTGTGGTGTTTTGTGGAAGAGCCACACTCAAGGGGCCAAAGAGCCGCATGTGGCTCGCGAGCCGCAGTTTGCCTACCACTGCCTTAGGGTATACTGAAAGTATGGAATATATTCAATGTGAGATTTCTGTTCTAATAAAACCTTAGTGGTAGGAAATCAAGAGTTTTCAATTTGGATAATTAAAACAAAGAAGAAAACAAATAAATTATTATAAATTATTATTATTATATGTTTAGGCACTGAACTTGGCTCGTAGGTAATAATGATGAAGACAATTAAAATCACTGGAAGTTTAATGTCTATTTGAACCAAACACATCCTCCCCCACCACACCCCCCTGCACAAGGACCTGGCATAAAACATGCTGTGGGAAGGATGCACTGGACTAAAGACCCCACCTTCCAGCCTCTCATACGTCTCCAGATGTACCATCCAGCAGAAATAGAGCAAGAGAGAGCAAAATAATGTTTCTTGGCCATTTGTCTATTTCCAACTAACAGTAATATATCTGTGGATTGGCAACTCTGGGTCAGGCTACTTTCTCACTCTGAAAAAAAATATTTTATTAAAAATAGTCAGATAATCCCATGAATTACTGTATTTGGCCATTTCATACAATATATTTTTTCTCTCCAATTTTTAAAAATCCAGTCCTAACCGTGTTAAGAGTTTTCTTCTTAAAAAGCACAAAAATAAAATCTGGCCTTTTATATGTTCCTATCATAATTCATAAAGTCCGTGGAACCCTGCCATATAGGAATCCAATTCAAAACATTTTCTGGTTAATCAACTAGCCAGTGGGAAAGATAAGATGGATCCCAGATGTCCCCTGATGGTGATAGGTGGATCAGATTACACTGTGGGACAAAGGGGGACTCACAGGGTGAAATGCAAAAGATTGTATCTCAGCAGCTAAGGTGGCAGCATCTGAAAGGCCTTTCAAATGGTTTTGAAAAAATATACAGAATATAAATTCGGGTCAGAAGAAACTCTTTTTAGAGAAGCCATTCTGCTTCCTGAGGGACATCCCTCTGTTTCACCTTTCTTCTGAAATATTCAGTGGTTTGCCTTTTCTGCTAATTTTGCTGTTTCATTGAAATTATTATCAGCGTCTTGGTATAAATGTCATATTCTGATTGTATAGTCTTATTTGTAGAGTCAATATTAATATCTGATAGTATTAAGAAAACACTGGAAATGATATATTAGGTAACCACAAGTAGTAACTGAAGAATATGTCCTTCTCAGTGCATTTTCGTATTTTGCAACTGTTCTTCTAAATTCTATCTTTCTCCCTATCTTAATAACTCTCCCTCCATAAAATTACTGTGCAAGAAAACAAAATGAGAATTGTTTAGTGAGGCATCTACTCCACCCTCAGCAAGTCTGGATTGCCACTTGATGATATAAACATGTATAGAAATTTATCAGCTACTTAGTGACTTTATAAAATCTTACTGGTTCTAAGTTTTACCTTAAAAATATTAGGAACCCTCAATGTACGGACGGTAAAATAGAAAAAGGTTACCATAAAAGGTTCCTCTGCAATAAATGGAAGAAGGCTCTAGAAAATAGACTCCCTAAAGCTCTCAAATCTCTTAGCACACTTGATTAGATAGATGGTGGCTGTCTCTTTTATATACAGTGGGGCCTTGACTTACGAGTTTAATTCGTTCCGAGACTGAGCTCGTTAAGGAGCTCGTTAACTCAAATTACTCTATCAACTCAATGCAAAAAATTGGCTGAAAGACAGCTGGTATCTCAAAAAACTCGTTAGTCGGGATACTCGTAAGTCAAGGCCCCACTGTATTTTGGTCCTTATTACTTGTCTTTCTGCTTCTTTTATTCAAAGTTAAGATGAAACCAGTGAAGAATAAATATTCACTTATGTAATTTTTTGTTCGCACAAACATAGTTGATGTTTCCATTTCTATTTCCAACTCAGACCCTCTCTCCTGAGCTCCAGATTCATATATATATATACAACTGCTTCCTCACCATCTGGATATCTAAGACATCACACACCCATCCTGTCCAAACCTGAACCCCTGCTCCTCCCCCTCCGCCCAGATCTGTTCCCTCTGCAGCCTTCACCATCATAGTCAATGCCAACTCCATCTTTCAGGCCCTAGTTCTTAAAGCAGTGGTCCTCATACTTGTGTGCATTAGAATCACCTGGAGGGCCTGTTAAAAATACAAGATTGCTGGGGCCCTAGCGTCCAGTTTCTGATTCTGTAGACTTGGGGAGAGATCCAAGAATTCGCATTTATAACAAGTTCTCAGATGTTGCTGATATTGCTGATTTGGGGTCCACACTTTGAAAACCACTGGCATAGAATGATCCTTGCCTCCTACGTTCAATCCGCCAGGAAAGATAGGCTCTATATGCAGAACTCTGCCGAATCTGACCACAATCTAGTCCAAGCCACCATCATGTCTTGCCAGCATTATTACAACAGTCTCCTGACTGATCCTCCTTCCCCTGCCCTTGCTCTCCTATGGACTTCTGTCAACAAGGCAGCCAGGATGATCTTATTAAAGCAGAAAGAGATCTTGTCACCTTTCTGCTATAACTCGATAATGTTCCCCACTTCACTCAGATGAAAAGCCAAAATCCTCCTCTCCAGTAGAGGTAAAGACCTGGCCCCCTTCCCGCCTATTGTCTTCCCCATTCACTTGGCTTCAGCCATGCTGGCTTCCCAGCTACTTCTTAAACATTCCAGGAGTATACTGACTTTAGGACACATCCATTATCTTTCCCTTCTGCCTGGGATTTCCTTTGCTCCGAATCCAAGTGGCCAATGACCTCACCTCTATCAAGTCTTTGCTCAACAATCACCTCCTCAGTGAGACCTGCCCTGACTGCCCCATGCAAAATTGCAACACCACTCCCACAACAGATTCTTTATCATCCTCTCAACTTTTCTTTTTTCCATCACACTTAATCACACTCAAGTACACCATATAATTTTCTTATGATGCTTTTTTTTAAATCATCTGTCTCCTTCCACTAAAGCATAAGATCAGGAGGACAGGGATCTGTGGCTGCTTGGCTTGCTATTATATACAAGGACTCAAATACTTGTTTTTGAAAACAAACAACGAACACATTGAATAAATAAAATACAAGTCATGGTTTTCATTGCACAAGTCTGTTTTTCATGACTCTTGCAGGAAATCTGAATCTTGAGAGCTTTCGAATCAAGAAATCTTAGAAAATCTTAATGGAGCATCTGAATGTTTTTCTTCTTTTTCTAAAATACAGATTTACAAGAATACTTTTCATTTCAGACACTAGGAAAATTGAGTAGGGATTCTTGCCTACTTTCTGAATAGGCAGATTGATATTTCCTCCTCCATGTAAACAAATTTAACAGGGCACTATTAAGAAACATAAAATGTGCTGAAATAATTTATTATTCAATAAATAGCCAGACATGGGTAAATTTTATGTAACACTCGGTGCATGCATGCTCTATAAAGCACTAATGTTAAGGTATCAAGCTTTATCCCCAAATTTTGGCCACCTGCTTATGCTAACATCAACATCATCATCAAAAGCATTTATTTGTGCAAGACTGCTAGCTGCTATGTAAAATGAAATTAAACAGACATAGTCCCTGCCCTGTCTAGACAGTCTGTGTGTAGACAACTCTATTATGTTTCAAGAACATAATATTTAAATCTCTAACACATCACTCTGAGTGCAAAGAAACAGAAAATGGGGTCGATTTTGGAGGGTGGTGTCAGTCATTCTTGGCCCAGTCATCCTCCTTTTTATAAGATGCCCACAGACTTCTTTGTGACAGACACTCCATTTTCACGTCTACAAGATGTATGAAATAGTCCTTCTCCCTGCTTCATTTTCTCCTGGTATAAAAGGTTCACAAATTTTCCTTACTTTCCTTCTAAACTGTCAATACTTTTGGAAACTAATATGTTGAAGGGAAATAAGTGCCCATGAAAATGAATCATTAACCATTTTAACACCTGACTATGGATCAGGTTCACGCTGAATAAAATAACATCTTTACAGATTTGTGACCCTGTGAAATAATATGGAACGCTCTAGTTTATTCAAGCTTTGGGTGTGTCCTACTCTGGGTCTACTACGTGAACACTGGTAACAGGTATATTAAACGGCTCCAGACCATTCCAATGTGTTTATTCAGGTCCAGACATCAGAGATTCAAAATGTATGATATAATAAATCATTAACCCCACCCTCCTTACTCGATAAGCTTGTTATGTGAAAACAAATGTTTTGCCTGGCTAGTTTTTTTTTTTTTTTTTAACGTCTCCAGGCATCTGTAAGCTGGTCTAAGGAAAAACATTTAAAACATTTCATTTAAAAATTCATTTTTTTTCTTCCTTGGGTAGCTTTTATTTCAGTGCTTTTATTTTTTCCCCCTTTGAACAATGCAGACTTTTGGAATCCAATTCCCCAGAGGTATTTGTAGGACTGTTTGTAGTTTGTCATGTTAGACTCTTAAATTCTCTCAATTTTGAAAATATTCATTCCTTGAGGCCTTTTATTATTTTTAGTCCATTTCTTTGAATTGGCTCCAGTTTAGCAGTATCTTTTCTTAAATCAGCATTTCTGACTTTTCACTATTTTTAATCCTCGTCTTCAAGAAATCCCCTTGCCTCCCTCCCCCAAATTAGCATATTTAAAGTGGTAATTTGTAGTCCTTTTTGGAACATGGCATACGATTTCATTTTGTAAACTCACAATTATACACTTTTGTTTGTTTGTTTGTTTTCAGATTGCATTTACCAAAATATTTGTGGTGGAGAGTCAGGTTAGAGGAAGGAAGGACTAGTATAGGAAAAACATTTCAGTGCATACATACTTCAACTGTTACTACTTCTTAGGTCTGTAGCATAACAAGTTCATTATGTTTCCATTTATTTGTGAGAACGAATAATAAGGATTGATATATTACAAAGGGACAAATATGTAGACTGAAGTGGTCTCCTGGAACATGAGGTGCTGATGCCAGTCACTTAGCGGAAATATGGAAAGAGACTCTGTCTAGAGCAATTCAAAGGTAAATACCATGCCAGACAACTCAGAGAGGACCGCAGCATTCTCTCTTCACCTTCTCTCCCCCTTAGTCTATAACTAACCACCTGATGGTTGCCTGCAGGCTTAACTTCTTTTTGGCTCTCCCTGAATCATGACAACTGTCTATTTTCCTGGCACTGTGATTAATTAATGTTCCTTTTTGGAGGCATGTAACATAGTCCCATGAATGACTTGAAATATATCTGAGCACAATTTTGGAAAGATCTTTGTAGTAGAAAATTTAAGGTTCACCCCAGTTAGTTCCTGCAAAACAGAGGTCAAGCTTCTACTTGAATTATTATCCAGGCAGGTCCCTGCTGAATGATACTAGGATTGAAGGCACTCTCCAATGGGAGAAGACACCAGGTCAATGGGTGATGGAGAAAACCATCTGTCCTTCAATCAATGGAATGGAATAGTCTCTCCTCTCTCAGCAGGATTCCTCTCTGGACGGGGGACTCTGACCATGACCACTAATGAGAGTCACCCTGGCAAGACACATGGTGCTCTCTGTGTGACATCTTCCAAAGAGAGAAAAAAAGGTGTTCTCAGGCTGTCCACAGTATCAGTGAAGATTAGCTGGGTCTTTCTTCATAGACTTTGGAATGAGGGAAAGAAGTAGGGTTACTGTGGATAAAATGGAAAGTTTGATGGCCCCCTCTCTCTTCCTTAACTCATCTCTTTTCAACTTCTAGATCAGAATTCCTATTCTAACAACCAACTTAATGGTTAATACTATATAAACCGATCCTGTAAAAAAACGTATCCTCAGGTTTCTGGAAGCGTCATCATGGGTATGGCGATGATTCTTTCCAAACCAAACATTAGAACTCATGTTTGATAGATTAGAGGTTACTTATGGTAACATCAGAAGCATAGTTGAAAACTGGATTACTTTAGAAAAATCTGATAGCCATAGAACCAGAACAAAGCAGCAAGTAAAACAAAGAAGTAGTGGAGGGAGTTTATTCTCCAATGGGTTCAGGCAGTACCCTGGGTCTAATGGAGACCCTCTATAGGTTTGTTGCAGGGAAGAGTAAAAGCTTCCCTTATAAAACCTGAGAAAGGAGTCCACTTTCTGTTTACTCAGGATATTCTGGTTGAGTGGGACCTAGACATTATTTGCTACCTTTTCCCAGTTCCCTTCCTCAATTTCCTTCCTTTCTCCTTTCCTAGGGGCCTAGGACCTCCATGATGTCCCCAGTCATACCTCGGCCTTCTTTTTCCACATCCCTAACCTCCTCTTTACCCTGCATAAGGGGATGGGTCCATAACTGCTCCTTTAATGCTTCTCTTACCAGCTTTCAACTGACAGCCATAACTTGGACTGCTGGGCATTACTTTCTGAACACAGCAAAAGAAGTCAACTCTTAAAAAAACAAAAAGACCTCTCTAGGGCCTCAATAGTCATCCTGACCTAACGGTGGCTGGTATTGTCATATGGTGGCTCTGTGGACAAATGGGATATGAGTTAATATAAGTAAAATGTTCAAATCAGAATTGGCACATAGTAAACACTCAATAAATGTTAGGAATTACTATTATTACCAACACCATAGAGGGGGGAGCTGGAGTTACACAGCTCTGGGGGGCTCCAGAGGAATCCGAGACAGTACTTGTTTCGTCTTTCCCACTGCCTTGCTGCCTCCAGAACTACTTTACTTAGTTGTTTGAACATATTTTTAATTAAAGTGACTTATATTAATGTCTTACCATATGAGTCTAATCAAACAAGATCATGTGCCAAATTTACTGGGTTATAAGTTTAATGGATGACAACACTCAACTTAGTTCATATGTGCTCATACTTCTTAGTTTGTTGATCTTGGACTAAAGACATATTTTAAGAAACCAAAAAAGAATTAGAGAAATATATTTTCTGACTCCTGAAACTCAGTGTTTTCAGGTTGTCCTGTGAAACTTAACACACAGCCTCTGAGCACCAGCCTCATTCTGAAGAGCATTTTGCTCCAAAGTTGATTTTCCTTTCTTCTTCCTATAAAATGTCCACTTCCTCCAGTGAGAGGGCTGCACCAGGTAAGAGTAGGGAGGAAAGGACACTGATTCAACTTATCTAGAACAAGGTTTGAATGACTAACAATGCTTTCTTATTCACTTTTAATAATATATGTTCATAAACAGAGACACACACTTATCAAACACTAGGCTATAGTGCAAAGTCAGATATACTCCCTGCCTTCATGATAATTACAATTTAAAGGGGGAAGACAGGTATTGGGCCATAATATTCTAATGATAGGATTACAGAAAAAAAAGAATATAATTCAAAATTGGAGCATGTTGAAAGTGTAATAAAAGAAGAAGTCTAATCAGATGTATTTTTAAAAGAATAAAATAGAACTTAGATGAATAAAAAATATAAATGTCTTTAGAAACTAATAGATAGAAAGAAAAGCATATTAGAGGAGTGGAAGAGTACAATTGTTAAATGGAATAAAAAGTTGAAGAAACTATTTAAATCATAGCAGAGAGAGTCAAAGGTATAGAAACTATGAAGAACAGAATGAAAATATGTATTATATAGGGAAAAATAAATTTCCAAAAATAATTAAAAATACAAATTCCTAGAGTCAGAAAGTCAAATGAAAATTAAACAGGATAAATAAGTGATCTTACATATAGATCATAGATAACTGTAGAATGCTAATGATAAAAATAAAACCACAAGAGAAAAGACAAAGAACAATTAGAATGACAGCTGACTTATCAGTAGCAATGATAGAAATCAGAAGTCAATGGACAGTTATCCTTAAAGTGTTGAGAGAAGGTAATTGTCAACCTAGATATTCTTTCAGAGTAAACCTAATGTCTATGAGAACCAAATATAGATATTTTACAAACAGAAGAGAACTTATTTCTATTGAATCCTCACTAAAAGAATTTCTAAAGGATGTATTCCAGATAGAGAAAAAATGTACCTTGAAAAATATCTATGAGTTAAGAGAGATTATGGATCAAAGAAAATTTTCAGAAATATTTTCAGGTATCTCTAAATAAACAATGACAATATACATGATCTAATCTGTTGGATTAATAAAGATGAACTTACTATAGAAAGCATTGACTATATAAAATATCTAATCTGTAGGGTTAATAAAAATAGAGCTAAAACACTTGACAATAAAAGCACATATGTCTGGAAGAGGGTAATCAGAAGTAAAGTGTTTTAACAAGCTTGAATTGATGGATAGACAAGTATAGATATTATTTAATTATAGTCTTTAAAGTAAACACTAAAATAATAGAAACAGATATATAATTTTAAAACCAGGAGAGGGAAAAGTGTAATAAGAAAATAAGAGCCTCAATAGTTTAAAGAAGGCAAGAAACAGGACAAATATAGATCACAACATAGGATGGTAGAAATCTAGTTTTATCATTAATTATCATGAATGCAACCAGGTTGAAGAAAGTCAAGATTATCAGAGAGCAATAAAAAAATGTTTAAAGTTAATTTATTTCCAAAAATAAATTAAAAATACAAATTCCTAGAGTCAGAAAGTCAAATGAAAATTAAAGTTGATAAAAGTTGAAAATAAAAACAAAAAAAGATGTATTAAACAAATCTAGCCAAATGAAAGGTGGATTAGTTATACTAATACTAGAGGCCTGGTGCACGAAATTCATGCATGGGGTGGGGGGTCTCTCAGCCTGGCCTGCACCCTCTTTAATCTGGGACTGCTGGCTCCTACCCACTCGCTTGCCTGCCTGCCTGCCTGATCACCCCTAACTGCCTCTGCCTGCTGGCTTGATGCCCCTAACTGCTCCCCTGCCAGCCTGATCGCCCCTAACCGCCTCTGCCTGCCAGCCTGATCGCCTCCTAACTGCCCTCCCCTGCCGGCCTGATCGCCTAATTGTCCTCCCCTGCCGGCCTGATCGCCCCTAACTGCCCTCCCCTGCTGGCCTGATTGCCCCTAACTGCCTCTGCTTTGGCCCCCACCACAGTGGCTTTGTCTGGAAGATGTCCGGTCTAATTAGCATATTACCCTTTTATTAGTATAGATCAGATCAAACAGATTTTAAGGCAAAAAGCTACTAACAAAGATGGTCACTACATTATGAATAAAGGTTAAATTCTCCAGGAAGATAAAATTATTTTAAAATGTATGTCTATATAATAAGGTTTAAATAGTTCAAAAAGACCACAAAGTAAAATTGGCAAATTAAGTCCTTTTCTCAAGCAGGTTAAAAAAAATTACTGAAGAAGTAGGACGTTTGGAAAACACATTTAAACGCTTGCTATACTCATGCTCTCTCCAAGAACACATGGCTATTAGGTCATAAAGCAAGCGTCAACAAACTTCAAATAAACAGAATGGAAAGATACTTTTTAAGAGATCACAATGCAATTGTTAGAGATTAAAAAACTGCCAGTAATTTTGATGTTAATAAACAGACTTGTAAATAAGTTATAACTTGATGAAATCATAATGAAAATTTTAGAATACCTAGAACTAAATAATAATAAAAATGATCTTTATCACACTGTGGGAATCAAAGCTGTACTTAGTTGAACATTTACAATTGAAAAAAAAAAAAAAAGGCTGAAACTTAACACTGTAAGCATCAAACCTAACAAATTAGAAAAAAGTACAATTAAATAAATGTTAAAAAGTAGATGAAAGAAAATATTACAAATATCAATGAAACAGAAAATACAGAAACCATAGACTCAACAAAGCCCAAGGTTGGATACTTGAAAAGACTATTAAAAATAAACTTCTGACAAACTTTATTGAATTATAATATTAGAGGGAAAAAAATCCCAAATAAACACTACTAGTGATGCAAAAGGAGAGACAACTGTCGGTTATAGTCAGAGTTAAACAGATAGTAACAGAAAAGTATGACCAGCTCTTGTCAATACATTTGAAAACAGTGTTAGAAAAAACTACTCAAAAGAAAATAAAAATCTATTAAAAAAGAAACAGAACTAACAATAATAAAAGTTAATGTGTACATAGACTTGATTACATACCTGGAACAGTGCTACATGGTTTGTATATATCTAAACTAATTTAATAAACTAATTTAATCCTAAACTAATTAAATCCTAGTTTGTATATATCTAAACTAATTTAATCCTCACAACAACCTTGTGTTCCATTTTACAGATGAGAAAACTGAAGCATAGTGAGGTTAAATGACTTTCACACAGCTATCAAAACAAAGTTGAGGTTGAACTAGATAATTTGGCTCCAAAATTCATTCTCTTGTCCACTATGCTATACTTTGTAAATATAGCCCCGTGAGTAATTAAAAAGTTTTCCTAAAAAACAACAACAACCTCATTCATGATTTTATAAACAAATTCTACTAAGTAATACCAATCTAAAGTCTTCCAAAGACTAGCAGAAAGATAAAACACTACCCAATTCATCCTATCAAAACCAGTAAGGATTGTACAAGAAAGAAAATTACTCATCAACCCAGATGCAAAAGTCCTAAACAAAATACTGGCAAACCAAAACCAGATGTATACAAAAAATATAATATATATGACCAAGTTGGGTATGTTCCAGGAGTGCACCAACAAGATCAGACAAAATGTAGAAAGTCATAGCATTGGCAAGGATATAGAGCAAAGAGAACAGGTATAATTCTGGTAGAAGTGTGAATTGAAACAGTCACTGTAGAAAACTTTGGCATTACCTTGTAAAGTCTGATCACACAATATTTTATTTTCCACTTACTATTCTATTTCTTTTTTTTGTTCACTTCTAGTAAATTGGTAAGATTGTCTTTACTTTCTAGTATTCCCTGTGCTGCAAACTATAGATTGTATTTTTATTCTTTTAATAGATACTTTAAAATTTTAAATACATATTTTAAATTTTCTAAAAATCTAACTTTATAATTTACCCTCTTCCCAGATATAATATGGATCTTAATACATTCTAAACATTGAGATGCTGTTAATGTATATACATTAGATAAAAACAAAGTTATGGTCAGTAGTTGGTTTACTCACTAGTATTTGTTTTCTATTGCTGCCTTAAAAGATTACCATAAACGTAGGTGCTAAATTGATTACCTCACAATTCTGAAAGACAGAAAGAAGTCCAGGTACACTCTGGCTCAACTGGGTCCTTCCCCTAGTGTTTCTTTCACAAGGCTGATCAAAATTAAGGAGTTGGAAGGGCGAGGATGCTTTCTGGTGTTGGGAGATGAATCCACTTCCAAGCTCATTTGGGTTTTTGGTCAAATTCAGTTCTTTGGGGTTGTAAGATGATGGCCCTCTTTCCTTGCTGGCTGTCATCTGGAGACCACCAGGATCCTAGAGGCCTCTCTGGGCCTCCTTGCCCATGGCCTTTCCATCTCAGAGCCAGTAATAATGCCCGACAGTCTTCTTGTGCCTAGAGCCTCTCTTACTTCTTTTCCCACCTCTTTGCTGCCAACTGCAGAGAGTTCTCTGCTTTTCCAGCACCACGTGATTAGATCAGGCCCTCCTAGGTAATACAGGCTTCTCTCCCGGTCTTAACATCTCTCACCTAGTAGTTTTGTGATGATTTCCATGTGGTTCCCATAGCTCCCAGTTCAGAATCAGATTACTATACTGGAATTTTGGCTTTTAATTTATAATGAGGAAATTGCAAGTCTGTCAGTTCATAAATGTGCTGCCCACCAGCCTCCCTAGTTCCAATTTCAGATAAAGCTCTCATTCCAGGCAAAAGGTCATTATTAAAACATCAACAATAGCAACAACTTTCAGCCTCTCTCCTCACAGAGAGCCCCACCTAAGCCCGTGAGATGAGTTTTCTGCATGGCTTAGGTGCCCCTAAATTTAGCATTGGTTATCCCATAGGAGTTGAGCTGCTGTCATCTTTGCTTCCTTCCAGGTATGGAGCCAAAAAGCCTGTGATATCTGCCTTGCTCTTCATCTTGCATTCATGCTCCATTTTTGGTTCATGGACATTTTAATCTTGCTTTTGAACTTGGCTATGTAATTGATTTTTATCATTTTATATTTTATCTGACATTGCGGCTTGTTTAGAAATAGAGGGAATCATAGATTGATTAAAAGTCCTCTTAGTTCTTTCCTTATGCTTCCCCCTCCAGCATATCAATCCTGAATTCGATTAGAAATATCTATATTTTTTCTTTCTTGTTTTCCTGTCTTCAATTGCAAAACATTTGAGAGCAGAAACTGTCTTGTACAAATCTCTTCATTTTCATTTGCCTTACATATAGTCAATAACTGTCTAATCAAATTAAATGGTAATAGGAAAGGATACATCAACTTATTCCTAGAAATAAGGTGGAGAATTTCTTCCCTAGAAATATCAGGCAGAACCTAGAAGACTTTAGAAGGGATAAGATAAAGCAGGGGTTTTCAAACTTTTTAAAAAAATTTATTGCCGAATTATTTCTCCCCCAAATACTGTTGATGAATGCTAATTAATAAGCCAAGTAAAAGCAGAGCTGTTTGGGGTGAAATAGTGGTGGTGTGCCTAGACCTGGCTGCTTGGCCTTCCTCACCCAGCAGTGATGTCAGGGTGGCTCCACAGAAAGTCGTTTGAAAAAGGTTTTCAAACTAAGTCGTATAAGGATTGAAAAGTTTGTCTAAATAATCTTAATATCTATAAAAAATCAAAGTCAATAATTCCTAGCAACATTTTAAAGGAAGAAAAGGAAAACTCAACAAGTTATAAATTACATGTGAAATGTAGTAATCTATCATTTAAGAACTGCTGTTTGGGAGGGGGAGTTTGGGATGAATATATGGCTTGGGATAAGTATGATGCTACTTAGATAACGCTGGTTTTGAATGCGTTTTGAAGTGTATTTGCTCAACGAAGATTCAAAGGAAAAGAAACCTAAATAATGCCTCTTTGCCCCTCTTTCTGTGATGACCATATTTCACTCAAAACTCTAAACTGAATTTGAAACCCAAACTAAATATACTGAGTCACATGTAGCTTCTGCTCATAGTAAATCTATAAAGAAAATATAGCCAAACCTCAAAGATAACCTCTTTAAAGTTTACAATCTTCCCTGAGAAGGAAGAGAATGTTTAGAATGAAAAGAAAAACACACGAAGAACAAGATTCCTAGAAGTATACTCTAGTACAAAAGTGCATTAGCTACTCAAATAATGGCCGCAGCTCATAGGCCTAGGCACAACGGTCTGGGAGTGATTTCCTGGGGGGAGGGGGGAAGAGATATAGAATTTATGTTGCTGAGTTTCAACACATCTTGATGTTAATCGGACGATTTGCTGCTGCTGATCATTAGTAATTTCATAGAAAAAAGGCTGCGCATAGACAAGTATTTTCACGTTAGCAACCTATTCAAGGCAGCTTGTTTGGTTTCATTCCAAGAGGCGCTCTGCCAAGGGAAGATCGGCAGTAGTAACTTCTTTTTCGAAGCCACTGTCAAATGCCTGCTTCAAGCTTCTATCTGGGTCACCAAGGCCAGCATACATTTTATGCAATTCAGAAACTAGGGCTTGGGAAAGTAGCTTTGGAGGACTCTTGACTCAGTAAATTTATATCCTCCTGACAAGTGAAGAAGCTCAAAGGGGAGGGGATTTGGGATGTTTTTAGCAAGGATACTTGCATTTCTGTGGTATTTAATTTGCACAATTAAAAATTTCAGCAGTTCATGTACTTCCAGACTTGAAGTATAATTGCTACAGCAAACTCATTTGGATATCTCATTTCTTTAAAAAGGCATATGTTGCCCTGACTGGTTTGGCTCTGTGGCTAGGGCATCGGCCTGTGGACTGAAGGGTCCCAGGTTCGATTCCTGTCAAGGGCACATGCCTGGGTTGCAGGCTAGATCCCCAGTAGGGGATGTGCAGGAGGCAGCCGATCAATGATTCTCTCTCATCATTGGTGTTTCTCTCTCTCTCTCTCCCTCTCCCTTCCTCTCTGAAATCAATAAAAATAAAAAAAAATAAAAAGGCATATGTTGCCCTGGCCGGGTAGCTCAGTTAGTTAAAGTGTCGCCCTCATCTGTCAAGGCTGCGGGTTCGATCTCTAGTTGGGGTACATACAAGAATCAACCAATGAATGAATGCATAAATAAGTGGAACAACAAATCAATGTTTCATTCCTTTTCTCTCTCTTCTTCCCTCCCTCCTACGCCCTCTCTAAACTCAATCAATAAAAAATTAATAAATAAAATAAAAAAGCATATGTTGTAAAGATGTTTGAGCTTTAACTTTTTTGTATCTCAGTTCTGTTATTTGCTAAACGGGTTTGTTTAGATCAGTGATGGCGAACCTATGACACGCGTGTCAGAGGTGACACGCAAACTCATTTTTTTGGTTGATTTTTCTTTGTTAAATGGCATTTAAATATATAAAATAAATATAAAAAATAGAAGTCTTTGTTTTACTATGGTTGCAAATATCAAAAAATTTCTATATGTGACACGGCACCAGAGTTAAGTTAGGGTTTTCAAAATGCTGACACGCCGAGCTCAAAAGGTTCGCCATCACTGGTTTAGATCATCTCCACACCCTCTTGTGTTATAGAGAAATGAGTATGGGCCTTGGTTGGGTATTATACAAGTCTCGAAACACTACTCCTTAGTTGTGTAACTTAGATAAACTATTTCATCTCTTTAAATGTACACATTTCTTTATCAAGTCAGGGTAATACTCACTTTTCAAGGTGGTTGTAAGAATTAAATGAATTAGGGACTAAAAAGTCATTAGCACCATGCCTGGCACATGTCAGATACCCAAAATATACTAGTTTCTTTCAAATGCTAATATTCTGTAAGTCCATGACTTTGCCAGGATCCCTTTGAGGTATACGATCAGTGTTTCGGTCATTTTCAATAAGGGGGATTGTGGCACATAGAGGTTAAAGCTGTTTGCCCAAGGTCATGGAGTTAGCTGGGAGATGGGGCTTATCTCAGCTTTTCTCAATCTAATAAGTCCCAACACTCGAGAAAATGATCCTTAATCCTCTTTATCAGTTGAATCAATGAAGGATTTCTTTTTCATCAAGTCTACCAAGTCAGTACTCTGCCATTAATAACAAGATGCACTCAGTAAAAGTCTAGCTGAGCTTCTTTCATCAGTTTCAACACAGCAATGATCATGACAACATTAAAGGAAACCAGTTTTGGGCTGACCAAGTAGGCATTCCCATCATATTATCAGCCTCAGGATAGTAGTTGCTGGACATTAGCTAACAACCCACAAGAAAATAGCTGCTATGTGAGGCAATTTGATTTATTATCTCTCAGCAACACATGTGTGAACTGGACCATGTAACTCTTCAGTTCAGAAAGGTCAGCTCACATCACTCAAAGGCCATTTCCCGGTGATGCAACATCCCCTCTGACAGTCAGTCTCCATGGGGTGATGCGTGCTTAGGAAAAACTATGATCAGCTTAGGGGGAAAAGTTCCCTGTGGCCTTTTAAATATACCAAAGAGATGCCAATGAGCAGAAGTTAGTTGTATTAATATATCTCCTTTTCCATCTTCCCCAACAATTTGGAGTTCTTCATATTACTTTGAGTAATGGACACAGGAGAAATTGTCCTGAGTTGGGGAAGCTGGCTTTTCTGGAAGACCATCGCTTGTTCATCTTTGTCAAAACGAGGTGGAAGAAGGAACGGAAAGGCACTGTGTCCCCAGGTGTTTGCACTACTGCCCTGATCCCTGTAAAGGAATACTGTAAAGTGAGTACTACTCTTACTTGCACTTCATGGTTGAGGGAGCAGAGGCGATGAGAAGTTAGAGCACTTGCCCAACCACAGAGTGAGTGAGCAGCAGACCTTGCAAGCCTGTGTCCTCTCCACAGAGTCATGCTCCCAACGCACCACTCCCAGAGAGTGAAACGTAGGGGCAGAGGATAAGAAATTGAGAGCATATTAAGGAGAAAGGAAGAGTAGAGGGACTTAGGAGGGGTCCGATAAAGACATGTCAGAAAAAGCATTAAAACAGAAAAGAAATGTGTGCAGCCGTCAGAAGAAGGCCCAGGGGAGAAGAAAAGCAGAAGGGCCCAACCCACTGGGGAGGAAAAACCCAAAAAACTTGGCCAGCTGCCTGGCAGCCAGCACTGCCGAGAGATCTATATCCACCAGATCCACCAAATGAAGGAATCTGTGAATCATTAAAAAAATGTTTATTTCTTTATGCCACAAATGATAAAACAGTTAGTCATAAAATATGAGGGTTTTTGTTTTCCCAGAATAATTGCTGGAAATATTTTTCAACCATTATTCTGCCGGCTCAGTGTTTAACTATTAAAAAAGAAATAATGGGTTTTGAACCAAAATCAACCTCCAGTTATCCACATGGCATGCTGTGTACTTGCATGTAGGGATTAATTCATTTGCAAGATGGTTAAAGCTACGTGAGCATTAGTGCTATCATAGGTTGGAGAGGAACGCTGTCCTCAGAGAAACAATAAGTCATTTATCATTTCCTACTTCCTGCAGATTATTTCCCTTTATGATCTAGTTTCAGCATGGATAAAAAGAATTGTGGCCCAAGTCAGGGAAATTGGGATGTTTTTGAATATGTGTTCCCTCAGCACATCCTCTTGTTTCAGCAACAGCCATTCTTCTCCAAGCTGAAAGGGAAAAACACACTCAAACCACAAAGCCCTACAAGTGGTGAAGCCACCATTCTACATCCATTCTGGCTTTGTGGTAAGTTAGGCTCATTATGGGGGACACTGATTGGGCCCCTGGGATATGTTTCTGAGAATATGCAGCCATTCTGATCAAGGATTTGTCTGGCCAAACTACAGTCAAACTTTGTAGCTGCCAGAGACCTAAGGACCGGGCATTGTATAGAAAGTCTATTTTTCTATAGTTCATCCAAAGGAAGGGTTGTTAGAAGCCTGCACGTCTGCCAGAGTTATGGCCTTGTTCCAGAATACTTGCAACCTGCTATTTGGCGAAACAGTCAGGAGAGGTGCCTTATGATGCCACACAGTAAGGCTGATCTTCAGAAGTATAGTAATCAAATTTTCACTTAAAAAATATGGAAAGAGTATTTTGCCCTAAAAAGGGGGAAGTTGAAGGAAGGGACTGAGTCAGACACCAGACTGACCTGACCACTATATGTGTGTGTGTGTGTATATATGTATATGTTATATATATATCATATACATATCTGTATAAATACATGTACATATCTATCTATCTATCTATCTATCATCTATCTAATCACATAAAAACCCAGATGGGTGGTATTTCATTTCAATTTAAAAAATAAATATTATTCATGATATGTCACACAGCCACACATACTTTTTAAGGATTTTTAAAAACTGACTGAGATGACATTAAAGATATTACTCCACAACTTGCTCTCTTTTTTGTACTTTCTATGTCTTGAAAGAACTCTACAGGTTATACATATAGATCCCTTATTCTTCTTAATGATTGTAGAGTATTCCATGATATGGACATACCACTATTTAACCAGTCCCCTTCTATTTGTTTCCAGTTTTTAAATGATCATAAATATGGAATTAACAAACATTCTTTGTACATATATAAGAAAAGGGCATTTTTACAGGTAAGAAAGCTGAGCTTGAAAGAGGTTAATGAATTTTGTTTAAAAGCACATAATTACTAACAGGCAGCTCTGGGCCTCCGATTAGCCTATGTTCCTTCTGCCATATAATACCGCTTTCAGTCCTCCGTGTCCAGGATTGAAGATGAAGAGTGTGCCCTTTAAATCACTCAGCCTCCCAGCCATCTGCCTTGATGGCCTCTCAGAGACTGCCCGCATCAAAGTGCACGTGGAATCCAGAGAGGAGAGCCTGGCTCCAATTTTGTTACATGAATGAATGTATAGGAAAGTGCAAATGAAGTCTTATTAAAGCTACTTAGAAAAGATGTCCTACCAGACATTAAAAGGAGAACACTCTCTTTCTCAGTGAAAATTAAAGTACAAGGAAAATTCATGTTTTTCAGCCAGACGGGTCAATAGGAGAGAAGCATGGATGGGTCTGGTGAGGAGCACATCTCTTTGGTTCTCTAATGGGGAGTTGAATCAGCCTCAGGGAGATCCACCAGGCTGCCCAGGGTTCGCTCCAAAGCCCCCGTTAGTAGGTGGGGGGTTTTGAACATGTAGTAAGAAGAAACCAACATCTTTCCCTCAGAATCTTTTCCCCATTTGACTTCCTACTTAAGGCTAAGAAATCCCTCTATTGCCTTTTACATGTTTCAGTCTGAGATCCACTGGCTGTGGAACTGGGAGAAGAGAAATGCGCAGCAGGGGGTAGTCAGAGCAGTCCTGCTTTTTGTCTGGAAGACAAGCAGAACAATGCCCATCACCCATAGGGAGAGGGTGAGAATGCCCCTTACAAAATAGCACTTGGGGTTAAGTTCAGACTTTTCAGCATAAATCAGTACCTCTTTCCTCACAACGTACCTTACACTGCACTTCATAAACTGATCCAACAGGGCCTAAAATAGGCTAGACTGCTTCATGGCCTCAACCTTCATACATACAGCCAAGGTGGCCTCAGAGAGAAATCCTGACCACCCCATGCAGAGCAGCCTCACCTGGGTCACTTTTTACCCCGTTATCCTGTTTTATTTTCTTCATAATCTTTCACTACTGAATTGTCATACTTTTCTTGTTTGTTCTTTGCCTTCTGTCTATAGAATATAAACTTCCTGAGAACAGGGCCTTCTCTTTCTCCACCACAAAGTTACCCCCGTGCTTAGAAAAAGGGCCTGGTACATAGTAGGTCACATGGATTCCATTTCTACTGTTCATACCACACTCTCTCTTAATGCAGCCTGGAAAAAACCTCTATCAACTTGAAAGTCTTGTCTCAAATGTCACCTGACTTAGGATGTCATTCATTCGTTCATTCATCATATGTGCTGAGTGCTTACCCTGTGATAGAGGTTACTCACTTCAGCTGTTCACAGCCCCTCTAATGTCTCAGTAATTTTTCTCATGGCACCCCTCGGTCCAACAGCTCCATTTATCAACTAGTTAGGTCCAAACAGTTTCATAGGTATTTGTGTTCTAATAACTTTGCAGATATTTGAAAGAAAAATACATATAACTTGAGAGAAAAATGATATTTATTTTATTCATAAATAACTATATTTACTTACTCATAAAATCAGATTGGACAATGCCACCTTCACTTCCTGTCCCAGATCAATTTTCTTTTCTTTTTAATATACTTAAAAAAAAAATGATTTCAGAGAGGAAGGGAGAGGGAGAGAGAGATAGAAACAATGATGAGAGAGAATCTTTGATCAGCTGCCTCCTGCATGCCCTCTACTGGGGATGGAGCCCACAACTCAGGTGTGTGCCCTTGACTGGAATAAAACTTGGGATCCTTCAGTCTGCAGGATGATGCTCTATCCACTGAGCACCCTTGCTAGGGCCCAGATAGATTTTCTCAGAGCATTTGCTTTTTACTAAAGTAAACCCAACTTCATAAAGGCATCATGGGAAGTAATACAGCATGATGTAGGAGTTCACATAGGGTCTAACAGATGCAAGTTTTGTTGTGTTACCTTTGACTATATAAAATATCCCACAGCTGCCACGTGTGTTTGCTGTGTTTCTCAGGACCCAGTCTCGGATGCACAGTGTCAGACACTTGGTGGTAGGCACTGGGCATACTGTGGTGAGAGAATCAGGCTTGGTCCGTCTGTAACTTTAGTACTTTGTGCTTGCCTGAGAGTGTTTACAACATTTTAATTAATTATGTCATGTGTGTTTGCATTTTCTACTGGACTCTGATTTTCCTGAAGAATGGTACCCTGTTCTTTTATTGATACGAACAGCTGTTCCTCACATCCTGAAAGCAGAATAAGACTTGAATGCTCAATAAGTGTTGGGTAAATAAATGGAAAAAAAATAAAGAAGAGGATGAATAAGTGAACAAGTGAACAAATAAATGGCCCTGACCGGTAGCAGAAAGGCTCATTTTCAGCTACCAGAAGAAAGACTCGACTATGGGAAAGTTAACCTCCTTCCCATCATAGCCGTGGCGCTTGGCTGGAAAACGGCCCACATGCAGCCTCCCTGACTGACTCCTGCAGTTGTTAGTATTTACTACAGCATCTGTGGAGACTCCTGGGGTATTTTCACTGGTCAGAATGTTGTTCCAGCAGGTTTGTTTTTCCAAATTCTTACCAAGGAAGGCTTGTAGCTGAATGTTCATTCCTTCCATGTGTTACTATTTCACTCTTGACATAAAGCAGAAATGTGCCCTGCCTTTATGCTGTACAAAGGTCCTATGAGAAAAATGGACATGTCTGGCAAATGGGAATTTATCTGTTATCAACCATTAAGAACAATGTGATGAATTCAATGAATGCCATGAACCTTTACAACCTCGATGATGAGAATTACAGGTTAAGATAGATGGGCAGTTCTGTAGCACGGATGGGAACTTTGTTCTACTGTCCGCATTGGCTCTCTTCACTTGGATGTTATTGCTAGCTGCAAATCTTTTTACTAAGTACTCCCAAACTATCGTAGCTCTCTCCATTGGTCTGCATTCAGATCCAAATCCAGTATAGCCTAGACATAATACTTTTGAAGAATTACAGAATTTTAGAGCTGGAAGGGACCTTTGAAATCATTCAGTTCAACCCTTTCATTGTCTGGGTGCATAAACTAAACCCCCACCCCAAACAAACAAACAAACAAAACACTACAAACTTGCCCACAATCATTCTATTCTCTCTGGCCATATAGCCACTGCCTTTATGTCTTGTTGGAATGCTACACCTAAGATGTTCCATAGTAACAATACTAGAGACCATAAAATGAATTACATTGAGGATCAAGCAAGGTGGTGTAGGAAAAAACATTGTACTTCTAAAACATATCTCAAATCTTCCCACCAGTGCCACTCTAGTCCAGGAAACTGTTAGCACTCACCTCAACTACTGCCATAGCCTCCTACCTGGCATTTCTACTTCCAATCCCTTCTTTGCCACCCATCTCCAGAGTAACCCTGCAGCCAAACCTATCTTTTCTTATCGTCACAAATCCAACTCTTTCCCCCTCCTTATAGTTCTCCAGTAGCTTCCCGTTGCACCTAAACTGTAATACTCTACAACATCTGCATGATCCAGCTCCAGTCTGCCTTCAGCTGCATGTTTTCTTATCTTCTAATACTTTTCCACATGGATACTATACACTAGACATCCTGGGCTTTACACACATCAACTTCCTTCACAGTTTAGAGCCTTTGCGCGAGCTGTCCCTTGGATCTGGGTTGCTCTTCTTCTGATATTCACAGAGCTGGTTCCTGTCTGTCACTCTCAAATGTCACTCTGCTAGTGAACTTCCCAGACCATCCATTCTGAAGCAGTCTAAAGGTTGTTCCAGCAGATTTTAGTTAGTTTGGTTGTTTTTTTTTTCCCAAATTCTGACCAAGGAAGTCACCATCTGATCAGTGCTCTGCAGAGAACTGGGTGATTTGTGACTCCTTATATAATCTGTTTGCATGTTTGTTCATAATCTGGTTTCCTCCATTAAATAAAAGCTTCAGGGGAACCAGGGCTTGGTCTTCTTCACCAGTGTATAGCCCAGTTCAGAGAACAATTCTTTTTTTTTTTTTAAATATATTTTATTGATTTTTTACAGAGAGGAAGGGAGAGAGATAGAGAGTTAGAAACATCGATGAGAGAGAAACATCGACCAGCCGCCTCCTGCACATCTCCCACTGGGGATGTGCCCGCAACCCAGGTACATGCCCTTGACCGGAATCGAACCTGGGACCCTTCAGTCCGCAGGCCGACGCTCCATCCACTGAGCCAAACCGGTTTCGGCGTGAGAACAATTCTTGTGCTCAGTTATTTTTGGAATTAATGGAGGATGTTTTGCCTTCATGTGCTAAAAACATTTTTAGTTGTTTCAACCGTTCCTTGGAAGACAGAAATCCCTTGCCCACTCACCTCCCTAGGAGTTCTAGAAGAGATACAGAAAAGCAGCTTCCCAACTTTAATCTTACAGTTGTTGTTGTTGTTCTTCTTCTTTTGAATGGTAACATTTGGCAATGGAGCAATAACATCTTAATAAAGGACTTAAGAGCACCATCAGCTACCACAGGCATCTTGGCCTATTGTGTTGCTAATTATGGCCACTACCTCCTCAATATCAAATTTTGTTAAGATTAAGGATAGTGACCAAAAAACAAACAAACCGAACAAAAACCCCAGAAACACATACAGCAGTTTATGAATAACAGCATTAGTCTAACACTTTAGAAGTAAATTCAAAATGCCTAATTAAGATCAAGGGGTTCAGATTAGAGGTTTAAGTTGAATAAATATGATGATGTGACCCAAGGAGACCTTTCTGAGGGGCCCCATGGAAGATCTCTGAGCCCTAAATGACTTGCTTGATTGGCTTGCCAGTTCATACCTACTATGTCTCCTAACAGTACCCTTAGTCTTTCCTTCCAAAAAGAGAGCCTTGCAACTTCCCTGGAAGAAAAGCAGAAAGTGTGAATAGGGAAAGGTTAGATGAACTATGTCCTTAAGAATGAAAATAGTCTACTTGGACCCTCTAGTAATAGTGTAAGAAGGTATCCTGGCTATGAGATGTATGCAAACATTATGGGAACTTGAACTTTCTATTGACATTGATGCACTCTGTAGAGTGATTAACAATAAAACTTTAAAATTTATAAACTAATTTTTTCAGGCAAGCCAGAAAAATTGGGAAACTGAGGAGATGTTTTCTCTTCCTTGGCCTTGGGGGACAAAAACCCAAAGAAATGTTATCTTAGCAACTTTACAAAGAATAGAAAAAGTGTGCATCTCTGAAAGAGACATGGTTCAGAAGAGCCCAGGAAGCTGTCCAGGGTTGAAGGAGTGACCCTGCAGACTTATCTAACAAGGACCCTCCAGTTTTTCCAAAACAAGTATCTGAAAGGAGAATATTTAACTGAACTTAACTAAATATTTCTGAACTTCTTAGTTAGAAAAAAATTGGAATGTGATTATGAAAAGGTCCTTTCTTATGAGATGTTTTTATTTGTTTTTTTGGCAATGTTGCTTCTGTCATGGCCATATCCAGAAGAACAAAAAAAAAAAAAACATACTTCAAATTATTCGAATACTCTAGGTTCTCATAAAAACTCAGTGTCAGTTTGATTCTACAAGCTATAAAGAGCTGGCTTGTGCAATGCTCTGGGTTTTAAGTCATATTGGGTCAGAGTCTTAGCCTGCATGTGTCCGTGAAGATGCTCATAATGACAGCAAGGAAATCGTGGGCTGTTTCTGAAAAGCTTTAAGGAAAGGGCAAGCAGACATCTGCTCATGTTGCTTTAGGCATTCATCTGCTTGAGATAGTTTGGACCCTTTCCACTATTCTAAAAACTAGAAACAAAAGGCTAAGGTAAGAAGATTCTTTCATAACATCATGGTGCATGTTTTGTTTTTGTTTTTTAAAAACTGATATATAAGATATCACTACAATAAAAGGGATAGTAAAGAAAACCAATAATCTAAAGTACATTTCCATTGAAAAAAATTTGATAAAATTTCTAAAACTCATTTAGTCAATACCATTTTTTTAAAAATTAAAACACACACACACACCTATAGCAGTTGTGTGTGCACACAAGTGTGTGTGTGTGTGTGTGTGTGTGTGTGTGTGTGTTTTAAAGGCAATGATATAACTCATGTTATCTGGCATCTCCTGTTCTTAATGAAAATAGAGAAATGGCCGAGACCGGTTTGGCTCAGTGGATAGAGCGTCGGCCTGCGGACTGAAGGGTCCCGGGTTCGATTCTGGTCAGGGGCATGTGCATTGGTTGCGGGCACATCCCCAGTGGGAGATGTGCAGGAGGCAGCTGGTCGATGTTTCTCTCTCATCGATGTTTCTAACTCTCTATCCCTCTCCCTTCCTCTCTGTAAAAAATCAATAAAATATATATTAAAAAAAAAAAAAAGAAAATAGAGAAATGAACTAGGCAAAATTTTCCATTGAACAATTACTCTTACTTCCAATGATCATGCTTTCCAGTTCCTTATACTCTACCTGTTCAGGCATTTAAAAACTTACACTTTCCATTCACTTTAGTCTCTCTCAACTCATCTGTATTCTGAACACAGGTCACTTCCAATGTCCATTTTCTCTATTACTGCTTCAGTGCAGAAACTGTCAGACTATGTCCTTACCCTTGCTGACCATGACCTCTGTCAGATCAAGCTCTCTAACCTCAGTCGAGCCCTCTTTGCTACTCAAAAATCCTTTTATTTGGCTTTGCTGGCTCCCACTCAACTTCCTCAGTGGCTCTACTAGGCCTTTATGCTCACGTTCCCAAATCCAGATCGCCTCCTTCACTTTCAGCAGATGAATCAGAACACTTCTCTGCAGAGACGCTGGAGCCTGCTCTTCATGCACGGCCTCAACTGTTCTCTTTTTCAGAAATCTTTCTATACCTTCATCCTTTCTTTCTCCGTTTGTGCCTGTTTCCTAAGAATAAAGTATATATCCTTTTCCTTTATCAAGATTCCTCTTCTTCTTTCATCCACTATCTCCTTTGGCATCAAATATACCCTGACCTCCACATATTGCCTGTCTCTCCCTCTAGATCAGCGGTTCTCAACCTGTGGGTCGCGACCCTTTGGGGGTCAAACGACCCTTTCACAGGGGTCGCCTAAGACCATCGGAAAACACATATATAATTACATATTATTTTTGTGATTAATCACTATGCTTTAATTATGTTCAATCTGTAACAATGAAAATACATCCTGCATATCAGATATTTACATTACGATTCATAACAGTAGCAAAATTACAGTGATGAAGTAGCGACGAAAATAATTTTATGGTTGGGTGTCACCATAACATGAGGGACTGTATTAAAGGGTCGCGGCATTAGGAAGGTTGAGAACCACTGCTCTAGATCAACTCACCTTTCAAGAGTTCGTCATTGCAAACAAACAACCCACCCACCTTTTTGTGACTCTGCAAATGATGAGATGTCTCTATGAACATTTTATAAGAATAACGTATACCCACAGACTCCATTTCCTTATGAAAATATTTCTCTAATCCCCTGCAATCTTGATTTCCTAATACACAATAGAAATTACTCCCTCTTTGGCCTTTTTGCATATTTTAACTTCTTGGCAACACTTATCCTACTGAACACCTTCAGGAATTCTCTCTTATTTCTTCTTTTACTTTTCTCATGGTGACTTTGATAGCTTACCTGGCACTATGTTCTCTTTCTACCTGAATACAGATATTCACCAAAGATCTGAGATTCTCTTCTCTCATCATTCTGTATACTCTACCAAACAATCTGCTACCAAATTTTCAAATTCTGTATTTCTTACCTTGTGTGTCTGTGGTTTGAGTCACAATCTCTTTCCTTACATCAAACCCCCACTGCCTTGTTGAACATACCATGTACAAGTCTAGCCTTTATGTCCAACTCAATGGTGCCCCTAAATCAAATTTATTATTGTCTTTTCCAAAATCTCCTCCCAACTTTCTTACTTTTAATAATGACATTTCCCATTATTCCAAAAGCCCGTTTGCATTTGGCAAATATCTATTGTATGGTTATAATATGTAAGTCATAAGTTCTAGGCATTGGGGATACAGGAGTGCCCAGGATGAATGAGGCTCCAGTCCTTGTGAAATTTACTTTCTATACTGGGAAAACAGAAAACAAACAGGTAATTAAATAAAATAAACTTGGTAGAGGCAAATGCTATAAAAAAAAAAAGTAAAATGTGCCCTAACCAGTTTGGCTCAGTGGATAGAGCGTCAGTCTTGGACTGAAGGGTCCCAGATTCAATTCCGGTTAAGGGTACATGCTGGGGTTGCGGGCTTGATCCCTAGTAGGGTGGTGTGCAGGAGGCAGGCAATCAATGATTCTCTCTCATCATTGATGTTTCTATCTCTCTCTCCCTCTCTGAAATCAATCTATATATATAAAAGCCTAAGTTACCATCCGACCGGTAGCTATGGCACACAATGACCACCAGGGGGCAGACGTTATGACCAATAGCTATGATGCACACTGACCACCAGGGAGCAGACACTCAATGCAGGAGCTGCCCAGTTGCGGTGACTTGGCAGCTGCGGTTCTTAGGTGACACACCTGGAACCAGAGAGGAGGGAGCCTAATTCTGGGGTGTGTCACCCAAGAACCGCCCTCTTGCCACCCGGGACCCTTCGGGGGATGTTGGAGAGTTGGTTTCAGCCCAATCCCCACAGGCCTGGCTGAGGGACCCCATCAGTGCACAAATCCATGCACCGGTCCTCTAGTAAAAATATATTTAAAAAAGTAAAATGTGATTGATAGACTATTGTGAGGGATGAATTTGAGCAGTGAAACAACCAAATTAGATAAAATGGTCCAGGAAACCTCTTTGAGGAAGTGGCGTTTGAGATGAGACTAGAACAGCCGTGGGCAAACTACGGCCCGCGGGCCGGATCCGGCCCCTTTGAAATGAATAAAACTAAAAAAAAAAAAAGACCGTACCCTTTTATGTAATGATGTTTACTTTGAATTTATATTAGTTCACACAAACACTCCATCCATGCTTTTGTTCCGGCCCTCCGGTCCAGTTTAAGAACCCATTGTGGCCCTCGAGTCAAAAAGTTTGCCCACCCCTGGACTAGAATAAGGAGAATGACCGTCATGCAAATGCTGAAGAAAAAGCTTCTCTAACAGTGGGATCAGCAAGTGCAAGAGCTCTAAATATGCACATGTCTGTTTTCTTTATTCCCACTTTAATGCATCACTCTGATTTTAATTGCATATGTCTTATAGAATGACCTCAATTTTTACCTCTTTTGTATATATATCTTCCTGGTTAAACTTTCATTACTTCTCGCTCTCCAACTATTTCACCTTCCAGTGCATCCCTTGTATCACTACACAATTAAACTTCCTAAAGTAAAACTATAGTATTATACTCTTGTTCCAAAACCTCTAGTGATGACATCCCCCCTCCACCCCCCCCCCCCATTATTCCTTGAACTATTATAAACTTGGAGGTGTAACATTAAAACCTGTTCATGGTGTAACCTCAAAATATCTTTCAGTTCTTCTCTTCCATACTGCTAAACACAATCTACCATCTTAGATATTCCTGCTTCCAAAATTCCCCATTATGTCTCCTCCACACAATTTGGGCAAGTCACAGCCCTCCCAGCCCTCTTAGCCCTACCTCAAATAACCTTTTCCTTGAAGAACCTTCATATTTCTCTCTGTTTTTAACCCACAAAGAACTTCTTCCCAGCATTTGTCATATTTTGATTTGTCTTCCTTCATTACATCTCTTACTATATCAACAGATGTTTTAAGATAGTGACCATGTTATTTATCCTTGTACTAGTGTAGTGCCTCACATTGATGGCATTGAATAGTATTTGTTGAATGAAGGAATGAAATGAATTTATTAAACCTGAGTTGATTAATATTTCATGACACCCCAAGTGGTTTCCCTTTTGTCATTCCTTTTATTTGTTATATTAAAACCTAGATATAAAAAGTCAGAAAGCAGAGACCTCTGGTTATGAAATAGCCTAGTAAGTTTCAATATGGCCACACCTGTAAAAGTTTATATTGAGGAACATTAAAAATACTTATTTTTCAATGCTGCATAATCCATGTGGTGTGAGACAAATCACTTTCAGTGAAGTGCTAATTGATTGATCTCTGCTCAGGATACATAAAATTGCTTAGCAGTATTCAGTGCTTAAAAAATACATGATCACAATCATATAATCTCAATACATACCACGTTACTGCAAGTCCTATATCGGATATTTCTTCCCTCACAGCTCCTAGGAGACAAAAAGAAAAACAAACACCTTATTACTACCTATAAAAGGCTCAATATTTGAACAATACTATATAATAAAAGGGTAATATGCAAATTGACCCTAACAGTGGAATGACTGGGAACGACCGGGAATGACCCGTTGCTATGATGCGCACTGACCACCAGGAGCCAGACGCTCAATGCAGGAGCTGCCCCCTGGTGGTCACTGTGCTCCCACAGGGGGAGCTCCGCTCAGCCACAAGCCGGGCTGACAGTTGCGAGCACAGCGGTGGTGGCGGGAGCCTCTCCCACCTCCTCGGCAGTGCTAAGGATGTCTGACTGGTGCCATTACATACTCCCATCAGCAATACATGGGAACAGTCCCCAGGGGGAGTGGGCCTAAGCCGCCAGTTGGACATTCCCCGAGGGTTACCGGGCTGCCAGAGGGATGTCTGACTGCCAACTTAGTCCCGATCCCCCCGGGGAACAGGCCTAAGCCAGCAGGTGGACATCCCCCGAGGGGTCCCGGACTGCAAGAGGGTGCAGGCTGGGCTGAGGGACACCCCCCCCCTCCCCGAGTGCACGAATTTTTGTGCACTGGGCTTCTAGTTTCCTTATAAAAAGAATTCTCTCTTAATCTACACTAATAAAAGAGAAACATGGTAATTGGCGTACGACCGCTACCCTTCCCATTGGCTAATCAGCGTATCCTTATGCAAATTAACTGTCAGCCAAGATGGCGGCCGGCAGCCATGCACTGAAGCGAGCAGGGAGGCTTGCTTCCTCCAGGGACTGCAGACTCCAACGTTCCCCGCCTCACTTGCCGGACTCTCAACTGCAACTCTAAGCAACTATTATTATGTTGCAAATAAGAAGATAAACAAAACCGGCTTTCAGTCAGCCCCAGACCGCAACATTGTATCCATGTTTTCAGCAGCGAGGCCTCAGAGCTAAAGCTGGCCCAGAATAAAAAAAAAAAAAGAAAACAAGGAGCGGTTGGGAGCTTTTAGTCAACTGCCAGCGAGAAAACAGCCCTCTGCCTCTCAGCCAGCCTGGCCAGGCACCCCAGTGGGGACCCCCACCCTGATCCAGGACACCCTTCAGGGCAAACCAGCTGGCCCCTACCCATGCACCAGGCCTCTATCCTATATAGTAAAAGGGTAATATGCCTCCCGGCACCGGGATCAGCAGAGCCGCGAGGCCTCCTGGCACCGGATCAGCCTGACAGGGGGCAGCGCCCAAACCCCCTGATCAGCCCTGCTCTGTGCCTGATGGGGGGGAGCTCCCCAATCCCCTGATTGCCCTGCGGCTCTGTGTGTGACAGTGGCAGCGCCCCAACCCCCTGATTGGCCCTGCTCTGTGGGTGATAGAGGGTGGCGCCCCAACCCCCCTCCACGGGCCTTGCTCTGTGTGTGACAGGGTAGAGCCATAACCTCCCCATTGGCCCTGCCCTGAGTGTGACAGGGTGCAGCGCCCCAACCCCCTGATCCGCCCTACTCTGTGAGTGACAGGGGGGAGCTCCCCAACCCCCTGATCGGCCCTGCTCTGTGACAGGGAGCAGCGCCCCAACCCCCTGATTGGCCCTGCTCTGTGAGTGACAGGGGGCAGCGCCCCAACCCCCTGATTGGCCCTGCTCTGTGCGTGACGGGGGTGGCACCGCAACCTCCCCATAGACCCTGCCTTGAGTGTGACAGGGGGCGGTGCCCCAACCCCCCAATCAGTCTACCCTGAGCGTGACTGAGGGTGGCATTGCAACCTCCCGATCTGCCCTGCTCTGTGCATGACGGGGCGGCGCCCCAACTCCCCAATTGGCCCTGCTCTGAGCCTGACCAGGGGCTGCACTTAGGGATTGGGCCTGCCCTCTGCCACCCGGGAGCAGGCCTAAGCCAGCAGGTCGTTATTTCCCGAGGGGTCCCAGACTGTGAGAGGGCACAGGCCGGGCTGGGGGACCCCCCCCCCCCCCCCCCCCGCGTGCACAAATTTTTGTGCACCGGGCCTCTAGTATTCATATAAAAGCCTCTCTTTTCTTCTGAGTACATTCTTAGTGGAGTTACACTCAAATACTAAATTGAGCAGATCTAACAAAGTTGTACATGTAAGAATTAAAACTAAGCATTTGGTTGTTAAAATAAGTACTTATACTTAGTTCTTATTTAACCAAATAAATATAAATTCAAGGTTTTCTGAAAAGTATTAATATTAAATGAATCCCATCCTAATTATTTCTGGTATGAAACTAGACATATTTCACAGAAAAAAACTTAAAATTGTGAATATGATAAAATTTGCACTTACTGTTTAACATGTTTTATAAATTATGAAATGGATATAAAAAGTCATAATTGTTAAAGAATTACTTTTTAAAAAATACATGTTCATTGCAGAGATTTTAGGAAAGAAAGATTACCTAAAAGTAAAAAAAAATCTCTCATAGTTGCCTCATGTAAAGATAATCACTATTATTTTGATTTATTAATTTCTTTCCACTGAGGAAAAAAATCACACCACTTATATAATTTTGCAGCTTGTTTTTCCACTTATAAATTTTTGAAGGTATTTTCCCAGAAACTGACAACATTTTGAGAGCTACATAATACTCCATCAAATGATATAATTTGTATAATCATTCTTCTATTACTTAAGTAATGTCCAATTTGGGGTTTGATAAATGAGAGTGTAATGAGCCATATCCATGCATATGCTTTACCTAAATTTCTGACTATGTCTTTAGGGTAGATAAATTTCTAGAAGTATTACTGGACTAAAGGGAATGAACTTTTATAAGCTCTTGATAAATTACATTCCATAAACTTTGTGCCATTACACACTCCCATCAGCAATACATGGGAGTTTTCATATTACTGAACTCTTGTGAACAAAAACAATCAATTTTTGATTAAGCATTCAGTGATGACACAAGAGCAGCAGTTCTCTGCTCTTTTCAAAATAAGTCACAATGACTTAAATTTTAGACTTGAAACCATAAAAATCCTAGAAGAAAGCATAGGCAATAAAATCCTGGACATTTCTCATAGCAAGATTTTTTCTGATATATCTCATCGAGCAAGAGAAACAAAAGAAAAAATAAACAAATGGGACTACATCAAACTAAAAAGTTTTGGCATAGCAAAGGAAACCATCAATAAAATGAAAAGACAACCCACTAATTGGAGAACACAGTCACCAATGATACACCTGACAAGTGGTTAATATTCAAAATTTATAAAGAACTCATACAACACAAGACCAAAAAAACAAACAATCCAATTTAAAAATGGGCAAAGGAGCTGAATAGACACATCTCCAATGAGGACGTATAGATGGCCAATAGACATAGGAAAAAATGCTCAAAGTCACTAATCATTAGACTGATAAAAATTAAAACTACAATGAGATATCATCTCACACCTGTCAGAATGGCTATCATCAATAAATCAACAAACAAGTGGTGGCCAGAGTGTGGGGAAAAGGGAACCGTCATGCACTGCTGGTGGGAATGTAGATTGGTGAAAAAGGAGAAGGAATTTAGAAAAAAATTCATAGACACAGACAACAGTATGGTGATTACCAGAGGGAAAGGGGGGTGGGGGAGATAGAAGAGGATAATGGAGGGGATAAATGGTGATAGGAGGGGACTTGACCTGGGGGGGGTGAACACATAATACAATATACAAATGATGTATTATAGAAATGTACATCTGAAACCTATATAAACCCAATAAATTCATTAAAAAAGTCACACTTAAAAAACACAAAACTCTCTATATAAAAGCCCAGTGACTGAACAGCTGCTAGCAGGCCCAGGGTGAGGCTGAGTCTCTGCACCTATAAAATACCTGAGACAATCCAGACTCTGGCCTGACCCCACCAGCTGATGCAGGCCCTCTAAGGTGTGTTCTAGAAAGATCGTGGGGAGCTGGCATAGGCTGATAGCAAGAGGGGATGTGACTGTGGATCTCCTGGGGAGGCTGCCCTGAACATCCCAATGGTGACTCTGACCTGGCATCAGACCTCAAGGACATTCACCAAGTGACTTTGGGGTGCAAAGCTCTCCACCAGGTTCCTTCCGGACACAGAACACACCTTTACCCAAGACATTACCCCCAAATATCAGCTCAGACTAATTTCCTCATTCAGCAGCCGCTCAGAGGGTGGGTCCACAGCCACTCAGCTGACCAGGATGAGCAGTGCTCCGGAAGCAGGCCATCCCCGCAGGCCACGCCCCCCACCAGTGCACGAATCCGAGGACTGGGTCTCTAGAATAATATAAAATTCTGAGAGAATGGTTATACTAATAACTAATAGTTATGGAGTTTGCAGTATATTTCTAAGTTTGTTATATTGTATTAATTTATTTAATCATCTCAGGTACCCTGGGAGTCAGGGTACTATCATTTTACCCATTTTACAAATGAGTAAACTGAAACTTAGGGAGGTTAACTAACTTGCCAAAATTGCACAACTACTAAGTAATAGAGCTGAGATTTGATACCAGACCATCTGGCTTCAGAATTTACACTCATAACCATGATGCTTTACTGCCTCCTAATTCACTTGTTTGTCCGACAAATGTCCACTGCGCTCTTGTTATGTGCTGGGCAATGTACTTACTTCTGGGAACGAATATGACATGGTTTTTGCTATTAAGAAAATCATTCAATTATAATTTAGTGACAGGAATGCTAAATAAATAGCAAGTGCTAGGTCTGAGAATGTTATCAAAAAGTAAATATCATCTGAAAATACAATTATACAAAGACTCTCTTAAAGAGATAGAAAGGTCCTAGGCGTAAACACTTGACCATAATCAGATTGACTATATTAATATGAATTAACAAGAAAATGTGGCCAAGAAAAGAAAGAACTGGCCAGGCATTAGAATCATAGAAAAGAGGAGAATGCCAGATACATGGCTGTCGGTGCCCAGCCTAGCAATGTCCCAGGGAAAGGACCCATAAACTTGAAATCCTGCATGTCCCATTGGCAAGGCTGCTGCCATCATGATGTGGATGCCTCACACTAACCAAGCTGCTGCCAATGAATGTTCTGTTCCTCCCAGGAATTACCCTGATTCTGATGCCATGTTGACCAAACAACTTGCCAAGAGTGATCTGGCTTTTCATGACTGCGCTGTGTGCTGGTCATGCTGACATGAGTATTCCGGTCCATGCGATAGACAGTTCTATTTTTAGTCGTAAGTTAATAAACTGGCATTTTACTTTGAGACATTAATCTCATGGGTCAAGTCACTGAGCCCAACTCCCAGACAAGGGTCTGTTCTTGGTGTGATTACTGAAAAATATCAGGTTTCCAGGTCTAAAAAGATGCGAGCTAGGCTCCAGTTGATGGTACACTTACAAGGTAATGAACTCTACAACCCAGAGGCCTTTGATAGAGTGCCACTGAGGCATCAGAATTGGCAGAATGTGATATGTTTTTCGATTTTGAAATTCCAAGTGCATATGTGACACAGTGTAGTGGATAAGAGTACCCAGTTTGAACCAGAATCCTCTTTCTGGAATCCTGGCTCTATTCCTCAGTTTTTTATATGTCAGTTTGTCATCTGTAAACTGGGATACTATTACTTATCCTCTGGGATTATTAGGGGGATTATCAGTTAATATTATGAAGCACTTCCAACAATGCCTAGCACATAGTAAACACGGTGTAGACATTTGATAAATCAATTAAATGCATAATAGAAGTAACAATATAAAAGATTGAAAGGGGGTTAAGAATGTGTGGAGAAGAAACTGTAGGCAGAGGCACAGAGGTACAAAAATATATGGTGTATGTGCACAATTCCAAGCAGTTTTGTTTTGTTGGAGTTTTGGGTTGATGTGAGGAATTGAAGGAGATGAGATAAATACCTTCTAACTTTGAACTTGGCAACAGGCAAAGGGAACTCATTGAAGGTTTTAAAACAGAGAGGATACAATGTGGACTTCTTGCTTTTAAAAGTGAAATATGGCGTTAATCATTAAGACCTTAAAAACCACTGTTTTTCATCTCCTTTTATTTTCTTTTCCTAATTTTATCTCCCTAAACGGAAGAATGGAAACAAATCTGAATTGGGGATTTGGAGTTCTGGATGTTGGACTTTGCTCATCTCCTTGCATACTCCTCTTATCTTCTCAGGGGGCTCTTAGCTTTTCCATCTGTCAAATGAATATTGGAATGGCAGTGCATACAGTTATGATCACCAACTGAGATAACTTACAAAAGCTTTGTCCACGTGCCAAGGGGTTATTATAGAGATATTGTTTGCTAAAAACAAAATAAAACAAAAACGTCAAAAAGCAGAAAACCACTTGCATCAAAAATTTAAATGAGCCCTTGCCAAGTATTTCAAATTATAAATTCCTACACATGTTTTAAAAGCACCTTCAGTTAATAGGAGATGTAAGCATGTACTGTAAAATATTGATTTGAAATGCTTCAGCAAAAATAAAAGAAAAACAAAAAACTAGCAAAGAGAAACACTTGTTGCAATTTTCAGAGACTCTCCTGTGATCGTCTAATATTTAATATTAATTTGCCAATACTTTAATTCTGTCCCTGAATTAAGTATTCCATTTGTATATTCTATTACTTACTTAGTGAGAGCTTATTTAGTTTAATTGACTGAAATATGCTATTAAGGTGGTAATGCTTGAATTTGGAAAGATCCTCATTATTGCAAAATATTATCAAGTTGTGAATAATAATAGTAATACTAGCCTCTACTATGTATTGTGTCTGCTATAGGTATCTGGCCCCCTGTTAGGTATTTTGTGTACACCATCACTAATTTTCCAACAACTCTTGTAATAGATAGATGAGAAAAGTGAGGCTGAGAAAGAGTAGGAGGCTTAATGTCATATGCACAGAAAACTAGGGATTGAAACCCAGGTTTGTCTAACTCCAAAGCATATAAAACAATAATAAAAATAAAGGAACAAGATATGCTTAAGATGTGTAGAACACTAACACGAGATTAAATCTGGGAAGCCGAGCAGAGATTTGGCCTGGGGGTTAACTGTGCTTTATTATTACTATACCAATACATCAGCCGCTTCTCAATTCTAGTAAATCCACTTCTAGTGAGTACAGGGTACCTGGGCACACACTGTACACTTGGAACATCTCCAAGGCAACTGCACTTGTCAGTTAAATGCGATGTGAAAGAACTTCAGGGCAGAGCAGCTTGAGTTTTTAAAAGTTCAAATTTATTAAACCCGAATATAAATTTTACTTAAGTACTGAAGTGACTCTTCCACCGCAAGAATTTTAATTCTTGCCAAGTGTGACTTTCTTCATCCAAGGCATTTATCTGGGCACAAAAGCCTCATCTGAGAATTAAACAGTAAAATGTATTTTCTTTTTCTCCTTAAAAAAATAGCTTGTTGATATAAAACAGCTGACTAGTTCCCTTCACATTTAAACAAAATGAAATCTGCCTCTTGGAATAAAAACAAACTTTAGAAATTTTAGTCCAAATGGTGTCTGAGGAAAGCTATAGAGCACTGATCACAGAGAACGCAAGTCAACGCATCCTCTCTGCGAAAACGCTGACGCAGCGACAGGCCTGTGTCGAGGGCGGTAAGTACTGTGCCAATTAAGGACTCAGAAACTGGTTCAAGTATGAAAGAACAAGATATAAACAAAAACATATCCAAACCAAATTTGTACAGAAAGGTCCTTACTTATTTCAGCCCTTTACGCCTGGCCCATCATTTTATGAATGTGGACTAATTCCTTCTCTCAAACATGGAAATCACCTCCATCACAAGTTATTTGCAAATTATTCAGACTTTAGTTCACTCTTGATAAGATTAGTTTAGGCTTGTGGCATTTTTCTTCTCTCGTGAACACATAATGATCAATCCAAACCCTTCCAATCCCTAGATCCTGATATGATCTCAGTTTCAATGATCACAATGTAACGACCTGAGAAGACTTGAGTGGCCTTGGAAAGTTAAAAGCTCGCTTTCCAGGCATAGGCAATTTGTTGGCTTCCCCTCTCTGCTTATATAATTTTAGTCTTTAAAAGAGAAAGTCATATTTTTTTTTAAATTTTTCATTAGGAATAAAAAATTTGGGTCAACTGCATCCATTTTTTCCCTTAAAATTCTTCTCATCTCCTGTCACCCTTCTGGTGACATATCCAGACTCATCCTGGGTGTCAATGAACAGTTCCGAGAAAGTCTGGTAACTGTGGGTTGAAGACCTGAGTCCTGAAGGTCTTCAACCCACAGTTGCTTTAGGCTCAGGAAGCTTTGCCTTTGATTCGGAAAAGCAAAGAGTGCAGCTAAGTAAGAACAGGGTTTGTATTTCTCTGAATACCTCCTACTTTTTAAAAGATATCTATTTTTATTGATTTCAGAGAGGAAGAGAGAGGGAAAGAGAGATAGAAACATCAGTGATGAGAGAGAATCATTTATTGGCTGCCTCCTGCACGCCCCACACTGGGGATCGAGCCAGCAACCCAGGCATATGCCCTGCCAGGGAATCAAACCATGACCTATTGGTTCATAGGTTGATACTCAACCATTGAACCACACCAGCTGGGCTGAATACCTTCTACTTTTAAAAATATATATATATTTTTATTGTTTCAGAGGAAAGGAGAGGGAAAGAGAGATAGAAACATCAATGATGAGAGAGAATCATTTATTGGCTGCCTCCTGCACGCCCCCTACTGGGGATTGAGCCCGCAACCCAGGCATGTGCTCCTGATGGAATCGAACCCAGAACCCTTCAGCCCACAGGCCAATGCTCTATCCACTTAGCCAAACCAGCCAGGGCTACCTTCTACTTTTAAAATAGAAACTAATGGGCAAAGGATTTTTAAAATAGGACAGTCCATCTGCTTATATATGTCTCTAATTTTAGTCATCCTAAAGGAAACTGAATTCTTTGCAAGAGAGTAGACATAAAACCGCACCAGCGAGTTGAGCCAGGACACTGGGTCCTTTAAAGCGGGTCCTGAAACAACCGTGGGTCAGACAAGACAAGTGCACCTGCAGCCGTAGCCAGGCCTCCCTGCAGTGTGGGAGCCCTGTTTTCGTCCCTCACTTCCCATGAGCAGTTCAGTCCTCAGGGGAGCTATCTAGCAGGAGGATGTCCCCAACAAGCCAGGAAAAACACGTCTACATTTCTGGGCTTTTTACAAAGCTCTCAAGAGGAATAGCGACTCCTGAGAACACCTGGGAGAACCAAATGCAAACGCATTGTTGGGCTGCTTTTCATTTTCCACAGACACATTATTGTGAGAGGTTCTCTCAGGAAACAACACTTGATGCCAATCAACTTCGCCATCAAAAAGGAAGTTATATAAGCCTCCGGACCCTGTGTGTAAAGCTATCCCCAGATGCTCACTGTCCTCCACCACGGGTCAAACTGAATGCTGAAAACCTAGGGGCGAGAACTGGCGTCCATGCATAACAGATGGTTAGTGATGATGGTCGTGCCTGGCACGTGGGGTAGAAAGAGGAGTTAAATGACATGCCATCCCTGTGGGTTCCATAAGTCCCTTGTTCTCTTCTTTCCCTTAACTCTCTGCTTTACTTTTTGCTCAAAAAGGTCATTCTTGAATTCTCTGTATTTTAATTTAATTCTCTCCATGTTTAAAATAGTTACTCTTTAATTCTAATTTAGTGTGCCTTTCATGAGAATCAAATGAGCCTTGTTCATGTGGAAACTCTACTTGTATGGTGGTTGGTCCTAACAAGAGGAGTCCATTCACCACTGTCCCTTCATTAAAAAGCTTCTACATAAAAACAGAGCATGGCTATCAGGGGTGAGGGGTGGGAAGAATCGGGAAGATGTTGTTTAAATGATCTTGCTCTTAGTAGATAAGTCCTGGAGACCTAGTGCATTGATAGTAGACAACAATATTGTATTATAAACTTCAAAGTTGCTAAGATCTTAACTGTTCCCAATACCAAAATAGAAATAATTATGTGACATGATAAAGATGTTAGAGAACACTAAAGTGATAGTCATACTGCAATATATAACGTATCAAATCAACATGTTGTAGACCTTAAACCTATGGAATGTTATATGCCAATTATATTTCAATAAAAATGTATCTATCTATTCAGATACATGTATGTATATATATATATTCATTACACACTCTATCACTACATAATTGGAGATGTTTTATTGTGTATTAACTTTATTAACATAAATAGATTTGAAGTTTTTAATGAGTGTTTATTACTCTGGATGATGACTTTGAATCGTCCTTTACCTTTCCACTCCCCAACAGAGCCATGTGCTCCCAGACAGCCACCTATCATAAATAACAAAATTGCTTCCAATATTCTTCATAACAAGCAATGTTGAATCTGGTAATACTTGAATCAACCTTGATAAACCTGATCTTTAACATTAAAAGGTGTCTTTGACCCTCTTCATGGCAAACTTCACAGTGTTTCCCATTTGAGGTTAAATCTCTTTCCTTAGACCAAGCCACCAAAATTCTAGGAATAATGCACTCCTAACACATAACGCCAGTGGAAAAGTACCTTGAAACGAGGAAACAGGGATTTTGGTGCGAGGGGACCTCCAATGAGTACATAAAAATATCTCTAACTCCTGAAACATCTAGTCAAAAGGTCCCCGAACCCCGAGCAGGATGCCCATTCGTTTCACACGGCCTCTTCTGCATGCGATGCATCACGTGGCTCAGATTAGTGCTGAGGGAGAGATTTATTTTTTTTCTGGGTAGATAGATATACAAGCCAAATTATTATGACAACTTGATAAATGTAGCTTTTGAAAATGCTTTCTGTTGTAATAATACAACAAACAACAAGGAGGCATGCTGCCAGGCCTCATCCATCAGTAGGTGAGCTGCCTGGGAACAGACACAGCCCTAGTGTCACACTAGCTCCTCGCAATCTGCCAAAGGCCTAAGGAGGAGGAGGAAGAGGAGGAGGAGGAGGAGGAGGAGGAGGAGGAGGAGGAGGAGGAGGGAGCCTTAAAGCTGCATTTTCACAGCAATTTTAAACAGAATATGAGGTAGTGGTGGTCCATGTTGAAAAACAGTGCCATGAGTTGAGGCCTTGACTTAAAAGTGTTTTTTTGGCACAGGTAACATATTTTTGTAACCTCAGTTTCATAATTCAACACCTCTGCCGAATACTAATCTCTTATTTTAAAAACATTCTCAATGCTGTCCCAGCTTAGAGGCTTTGATTTATGTCTACAGCAGCGGTTCTCAACCTGTGGGTCGCGACCCCTTTGGCGGTTGAACGACCCTTTCACAGGGGTCGCCTAAGACCATCCTGCATATCAGATATTTACATTACGATTCATAACAGTAGCAACATTACAGTTATGAAGTAGCAACAAAAATAATTTTATGGTTGGGTCACAACATGAGGAACTGAATTTAAAGGGCCAGAAGGTTGAGAACCACTGGTCTACAGAGAGTGAATGTGGAGCCCAAATTCAGTATACCGGGAAATGATGTCGGTTTAGGGAAAATATTCTAAGATGTCATCTCATACGGTTGTTTGATCTTCTTGTGACCATAGGTCACTGAAAACAGCTTCTCTGTACTTTTACAAATTCTTTTGCATTGGGTAAGAGGCCGCGGAGCTGTTAAATTAAAATTTAGACCCATGTGAGGATATTACAGATTGAATTTTGGAGTTTGTCCTGGGAGTTTCAGAGTGGTTTATTTGCTATTATGAGTGTTTGGTATGTTTTAAATTACAACTAGAAAACTCGCTGCCAATTTTTCCCCCAAACAAGTATGATTTTACATATCTCTGCCTGTTCTTCAAAGACAGACATGCTGCAACAAAGCCTCGTGTTTTCACAAATATGGACAGGGGTTATGAAAAAGAGGAGCGTGCTCATGAAATCAAAAAGGAAAGAAGAACAATGACATTGTAAACCACCACGTTCATGCCCAGCATCTAAGGAAGTCAGAACCCGCTCAGACAATTGACTGAGACAACACACAGTCCACAGTGTGAAAGTGAAAATGAGCCCTGGGCAGGGTTTCCTGGTGAACAAGGTTTTGTATAATGCTCTCTGATTTACAGTCACTTACACTTGCTGAGCATCCATTCTGAACCAGTATTAAGCAAGGCATGGTGAAAGATGCAAAAATGATGATTTCCCCGACCCTTATCAAAGTTAAAATTTAGTTGAAAAAAATCCACATGAGCCCAAAAAGAACACACAACAGTATAACGCATAGCCAACAACTAATGGATGTGGTCTGGATGCTAAATATAGAAGGAATTGGGCAAAGGGGCAGGTACATGGCAGGACGTAACTTATGAAGATGTATCTTAGGTGGGGTGTCCTGTGTGGGCCATATGAGTCCCAAGCATGTGACAGAAGAAAGGGGAATTCAAGAAATAACCTTCCCTCCCTATTCCTACTTCCCAAAGTACTACAGAAGGTTCTTAGCTCTAATAGTCACTTCGATCAATTCACTCAACACTGACTGGGTTCCTAGATATAAAAACAAAACAAGATAAAACCTTGGTCCACAGTGCTGATAGACTAATGGGTGCCGGTGTCATATACATAATTATAACACAAGCCAGACTATGTAAATGTAATTATAATGCCTTGTAAACACAGCAAAATGACATTAAGGGCCACTGCTGGAAGTAAGTTTAAATGACACCTAGGATTTTGACAGGGGGACGTGGGCAGCGAGAGACTCTGTAGACGAGGAGGCAGAGTCTGCAGAGGGCTGGTGCTTTAACAAACTAAGACACAGTCCTGCAGCTGCCCCGGACACTTCCTTTTCAGAAAACATTTTATTTCTTTTGTGGAAGGTTTATTTCACTCAGCAAAATGTGTGTGAACACACACACACACAAAAATGAGTTTTAAAATTCAGTTTAGGCCAGAATGTATAGATATGTCTTCATCACCCTTCTCATGCCATCTGATGCTGACAGCTATAGATTTTTAATTTAATTTTTTTAAAATTTCAATTACAGTCCTGACCAGTTTGGCTCAGTGGATAGAGCGTCGGCCTGCGAACTGAAGGGTCCCAGGTTTGATTCCAGTCAAGGACATGTACCTTGGTTGCAGGCACATCTCTGGCGGGGGGTGTGCAGGAGGCAGCTGATCAATGTATCTCTCTCATTGATGTTTCTAAACTCTCTATCCCTCTCCCTTCTTCTCTGTAAAAAATTAATAAAATATATTTTTAAAAAATTTCAATTACAGAGCACTACCCAATTAGCTTCACAAATGGCACACCCAAAGGTGGTCTCGGCAGCCAGAGTCCCGCTGGGGGTGGGGAGTGTTATCTTGCTCTGTAGGGTCAGCCCCTGCACAGCAGCTCATCTGCTTCAGTCATGGCCGGGACTCACAATCAGTAGCCTGAGGGTCAACCCTACCCACTGAGGTGCCAACAGCAATCAAGGCTCAACTATAATAGGAGGGTCACAGTTCACACAACAGACTCCCAGAGCATCCAGGTAACAAGGGAGACCGTGCCACTAGGCCCCACAAGACACCTACATAAGGCCACCCCGCCAAGACTGCGTGGTTATTAGGAAACATATTTTTGCTTCTTTATTTGCTTTTCTCTCCTACAGTGTGATCTTTGAGCTTCAGTGCCCAGCAAAGTGCCTGTTAGCCCTCCACAATCATTTATTGAGAAAAGAAGAAAAGGGAGGGAGGAAGGGTGGGAGAGAGGGAAAGAAGGAAGGGTCAAAGGAAGAAGGGAAGAATAGAACAGAAGGAAACGCTATTAGAATAATTTCAGGCGACAAAGACTCATTGGCCTCCCGGTTGCTCTAATTTTTGAACCCTGAAACTGGATTAAAATCTTTCTATAATAAACCAAAGATGAAAAATTTAAAATGAAACCAAATAGCTACCAAAGGAAAGAAACCTTGGCTCTTTGCTGCAAACATGTTTATTTTCACATATTTACTCAAAATTGTATTTGTCACTGCAATGTGTTTGGTCCCTCTGAAAGCTGACGAGGAGTGGGGGCCCGGGGATTGCTGCCTTTGGCTTGAGATCCACGAGCAGGAAGGACATGCACTTTCTAATACATACACACATGCCATAAGGTTTGCAAATGATCTTACATTTGCTCAGTAGCCAAAAGAGGCAAAGAATGAGAATAAAAACAAATGTGTTTTAGCAGCATCAAGTCCAACTTTTCCTTCTTCCCCATGAGGAAAATGTATATTATGAAACTCTAGGACTCTCACAACCTCACCCCATACAACCCTGGAGCTGGGAATTTATGAATTATTTTGGCTAGAGACAAAAGTTCCTCAATCCGCCCATATCGTCCAGATGTCCGTTGCAAAATGGGAGCCTGGAGAATCTAATTTTTCTTTAAAACCATTCGCATGAAGAGCAACTTTTGTTCCTCTTCCTATCTAGCAGCAGAATGGGTTTTGAATGCATGTGTGAAGGAGAAAGAACCCCTCTCCCTCAGGATCACACATTCAATTGTAGAGTTGAAGGGCACCTTAGATATTTGTCCAATATAAATATTTATTGAACACCTACTCTGTTCTAGGTGCTGCCCGCTTGACCAGTGAGTCCTACACCAAAGCCCAGAGGTAGGGATTGACTCGGCAGCTGTTTGAGGTTGGCAAAGGTAAGCTATGGGCTTTGGCTGAGCATCACACGTAAGTATGATGTTATTTGTCGTTCTATACTTATTCTTCCTGCCTCCAGGTAAAGTATCCACCCTCTAATGTATGCAATTCTGGTATCCCTCATTTTTTTGCTCTTAGTATCTGGTGTCCATTTAATTTTTAATTTCAATCTCCTCACCCCCCTTCTCCCTCCACACACCATAATCTGCCTTAGTGGTTGAAACCAAGCTACACAGTTAGGATTAGATAAAATCTCCTTTTCTATTATACAAACTGGCTCAATAAAAGAAAATAACAGAATTCAAGTAGTATTAACCAGCCTTTTTTTTTTTTAAGGGGGACAGGGGTAATGACAGATGCTGAATTGAAGGTGGAAAGTTAAACTCCACTCTGTGGATAAGAAATGTAATACATTTGAGGAGAAGTGAATATCAGAGAATTTGCATAAAACACCCCAGATGCTGGGCATTAACTTAATCCTATACTAACAACACGCAGGCTTCAAGAGTCATATACGGGGGTGGGCTAAAGCAGGTTTACAATTGTAATACGGATGATGCAATAATGAATAAATTAATAATGATACAAGAATAAACTGAGTTTCACATACTCACACCTTTAAACCTACTTTTTGCCAACCCCTGAATATAGGCTTTAATAATGGGATGGAATGTTATCCTTACATAACATTGCCCACTTGGGGCAGGGCTGATCTTGACTAATACTAGACAACTGGATAACTATTCAGAAAAGTTATTGCCTTGTCGTGCAGGGGCAATCGCCACTTCTACGTCCTGACATGCTGGTGTCCGTGATGCAGACTGGATCATTTTATAGAAATGTAAGTGAGAAAATAAACGTAAATGTTTTTCTTTCCTTTTTGTTTTTAATTAATTAATTAATTTGTTGTCTAAAGTTTTACATACATCTCCTTTTTCCCTGCTTGACCCCCCCACCCCCTCAAGCTAAACATTTTTTTTTTTTTTTTTTTTTTTTTACCAGAAAACTTCTTTTTGTCTTCATTATCCCGAGCTCTAAATTTCTGGAGAACTGAAGACAAACCTCATCATTTCACTATTATCTGCTTCAATAGAGCAGTAGTTCTGATAGTGGATATACATTTCAATCATTTGGAGAGGTTTTTAAAAATTATGGATGTTAGGGCTTCACACCCAGAGATTCTAATTGAACTGGTTTTCTGTGGCACCCAGATATTTGTATTGATTTTTGAAAAAGCTTCTCAGGTGATCCTATAGTGGAGCTAGGGTTAAGAACCACTGCTATAGATGTGTTACCCATTTAGAGATCTGGAGAAAACTCTTTAGTTCTTAAAATTTATTGTCATTATCATTAGTAGAATCTCAGAAAAATCTATCAAAACTTAATAATGTAGTAAATTCACAAGAGCAGCAGCTTGCCCCTTGGACTTTGTATACTTACATAACTAGTAACTACTACTATCACATAGTAGATATGCAATAAATACTTATTAAATGAATAAACAAAACATTGAGGCAATTCAGTCTTGGAAAGTGTGTGTTTCTAAGAATTTATCCATTTTTTCTAGGTGATCTAATTTGTTGAGGTAAAATTGTTATAATAGTCCTTTGTGATCCTTCTAACTCCTGAGTTATCCATTGCAATGTCTCCGTTTACATTTCTGATTTTATTTATTTGCATCTTTTTTCTTTTAGTCTAGCCAAAGGTTTGTTAATTTTGTTTATCTTAAAAACAAAACAAACCTCAAATTCTTAATTTAGTTGTTTAAAGTATTTTTCTAATCTCTATTTGATTTCCGTTCTAATCTTTATTATTGTCTCCCTTCTGTTAACTGTGAGATTTGTTTGTTTTTCTTTTCCTAGTTATCAAAACCCACCAACAAGAAAAGGCCAGGACCTAATGACTCCATTGATAATTCTACTAAATATTTAAAAATACCAATATTTCTTAAACACTTTTAAAAATACAAGAACAGAAAACACTTCCAAACTAATTTTATGAGGCCAGTATCACTCTGCCAGTCCGACAAGACACCACAAGAAAAGAGAACTACAGGCCAATATCCTTAAAGAACATGGTTGCTAAAACCTTTAATAAAATCCCAGAAAACTGAATTCAACAGCACATTAAAAAAATTATGCACCATGACCAAATACAATTTATTTCTGTGAGGCAAGGATAATAAAACATATGCAAATATCAATGACACATTAACAGAATGAAAGATAAAAAACACATGATCATCTCCTAGATGCAGAAAAAGCAGTTGACACAATTTAATGTCCATTTATGAGTGAAAAAACAACAAAAACTTCTCAACAAAATAAGTATAAAAGGGACTTACCTCAACACAATAGAGGCCAGATGTGAGAAGTCCATATAATCAATGGGGAAAAACTGAAAGCTTTTCCTCTTATATCCAATATAAGCAAAGAGGCCCACTACCACTACTTCTGTTTAGGATAGTATCAGAAGTCCTAGTCAGAGCTATTAGACAAGACAAAGAACTAACTAAAAGATATGAAAATTGAAAGGAAAGAAACAAAATCATCTCTGCAGATGATATGATCATCTATAGAAAACCATAATGACTCAACAACAACAAAAATACCTGTTAGAACTAATAAGTGAATTCAATAAAGTTGCAGGATAAAAATTAACATATAAAAATCAGTGGCATTTCTATATACTAACAATAAACTACCTGAAAAGGAAATTAACAAAGCAATCCCATTTACAATTGCATAAGAAAATACTTAGAAATAAACTTAACCAGTGAGATGAAAGACTTCTACCCTGAAAACTATAAAACAATGATGAAGGAAATTAAAGAAGACACAGATAAATAGAAATAGATGCTGTATTCATGGGTTGTAGAAGTTAATATTGTTAAAACGTTAATATTCCCTATGTGATCTACGGATTCAATGCACTTCCTTTAAAAATCCCAATGGCATTGTTTACAGGAATAGAAAAAACAATCATAAAATTCATATGGAACTCCAAAAGATCCAAAATAGCCAAACCAATCCTGAGAAAGAGTAATAAAACTGGAGGCATCACACTTCCTGATTTCAAACTAAGTTACAAAGTTATAGTATCAAAACAGTATGGTATTGTATAAAAACAGACATACAGATCAGTGAAGCAAAATAGAGAGTCCTGAAATATGTTTAGGTTAACTAATATAAATTCATTATCTAATCTTTGACAAGGGTGTATGAAAGGGTAACCTCTTCAATAAATGATGTCAGGAAAACTAAATATCCACATGCATAAGAATGAAATTGGGCCCTTATCTCATATTAAATACACACAAAAAAAATGGACAAAAGATTAAATGCAAGACCTCAAACTGTGAAACTACTAGAAGAAAACAGGAAAAAAGCTTCTTGACATTGGTCTTAGCAATGATTATTTTGGTTATGACACTCACTAAAAGCATAGGCAAGAAAAGAAAAAATAGACAAGCAGAACTAAATCAAACCAAAATATTCTGCACAGCAAAAGAAAACATTCAACAGCATAAAAAGGCAGCATATGTAATGGAAGAAAATATTTGCAAACCATACATCTGATAAGGGCTTAGTACTCAAAATATAAACAAAAATCCTACAACTCAATAGTAAAAAATCAAATAATCCAATACAAATAGGTTAAGGACCTGAATAGATATTTCCCAAATAATACATACATATGGCCAATATGCACATGCAAAGGTGCACAACATCACTGTTCATCAAGAAAATGCAAATCAAAACCACAATGAGCAACTAGCTCATACCTGTTAGAATGGCTATTATGAAAAAGACAAAAGGTAACAAGTGTTGGTAAGAATGTAAAGAAAAAGGAACCCTTTGTATATTGTTGGTGGAGTTATAAATTGATTAAGGACATTATGAAAAATAGTACAGAGGTTCCCCCAAAACTAAAAATATAACTATGATATGACCCAGCAACCTCATTTCTGGAAATATATATCCAAAGGAAATGAAATTTCCATCTCAGTGAGGTATCTGCACCCACGTTCACTGCAGCATTCTTCATAATAGCCAACACATGGAAACAACTTACGTGTACTTTGACAACAGATGAATGGATAAAGAATATTTGGTGTGTGTGTGTGTGTGTGTGTGTGTAAAGAGAGGGAGAGAGAGAAACACAATGGAATATTATGTAGTATTAACAAAAGAGAAAATCCTGTCACTTGTGATAACATGGAGGAACCTGAAGGGCATTATGCTAAATGAAATAAGCCAGACACAAAAACAGACAAATACTGCATAATCTCACTTATACGTGGAATCTAAAAAATTGTGAAACTCAGAAGCAGAGAGTAGAATGGTGGTTTGCCAGGGAAATGAGAAGATATTGGTCAAAGGATACAAAGTTTCAGTTATGCAAGATGAAAGAGTTTTGGAGATCTAACGGATGGCATGGTGACAATAGTTAACAATGCTGAATTGTATACTTGAAATTTGCTAAGAAAACAGATTTTAAACTAATTTTTTTTCAATATACACTCACACACACAGTAACTATGTAGAGGTGATAAATTATTTAGCTTGATTGTGTTCATCTTTTCCCAATGTATACATATATCAAAACATCAAATTGTATACCTTAAATATATATGTTTTACGTTTCAAAGATATCACAATACAGCAGTGAAAGGAAAAAAAAAAAAGAAAATTGTGAAGGAATAAAAACTTCAGAAAGGCAATTGAACTAACCAAATAAGGAATTTTTAAATAAAGAGAAAGAGACAGCCAATAGTTACAGAATCCCAATATGGCTAGTAAAGGTTATGGACACCAAACACATTTTCAACATCTTTTATTCCAACAAACAGGTTTATGGGATAAACCAAGCCATAAATTGGTCCCAAACATTCAGTCATTGGCCTGAGTGGATTCTCCCCTTGAAAGAAGATCAGGTCTTGGAACAAAACATCCCTCTAAGATATATGGCCTGGAATATTAGAAGTCTTGGTAATACATTTAGACTAGGCTTTGACCCAAAAAGTAAAAGGAAGGCAACCGCAAACTCTCAAACATAAATCCCAAAATGTGAAACCTCCTTTAACACAATGAAAAGACCACCTCGTATAAAAGACATGAAGAGTCAGGCCCCCTCTGAACTTGTATATCTTTCCTTTAAACAAAAACTCGAACATTTCCAAGGAAAACAAGGCTGATAACATGCAATACTAGATGAAGAAAAACAGATTAATCCTGCTTTGGGGCTCACTTGAACTGAAAGTTCTGAAACGTCTTGAAACAAGCCTTAATTAGATGTTATGACAGAGATGAGATAACTGTAAAAAAAAATATTTGTTTAAGAAGCTAAATCTGAACATTAATTTTTTTCTTTTGGTATTTATTATTATGTGATATAGAAATTAATTGCTAACTAAAGTTTATGTTAGTGTTAACTATCAATATTTTTATTGGAGAAAAATTCTTTGCAATTAAAAAAAAAATCAGAAAAACTCAGCCCTCTCTCCCTTAGCTCAATTATTATGAAATGAGGTGATTAGAATGATCTTCCTCATTCCTGTGAGAGAAGACTCCTTGAGGTTATTTATTTTAATTTTCTGTGTTTATACTGAGACCACTGTGGCAGCCATATCCCTTTGGAATAACATCATAACCTGACTTTTTTAGGCACCCTCCATAGTGTGATGATTTTATCTTTTGTTTATCTAACAATTTTATTCAACTCAAAAACTTTTTATTCAACTCAAAATGTATTAACTTTTAAAAAGTGCTTTCATATTTTCTAGATAGGCTGCTTTTTGCTCTTTGGATATATATGAAGTTGACACGCCCTTCATTTAATACATTGGGGTTTAGCAAAATATCTATATTTTTAATATATTAATTCATTAAGCCACAGTACTAACTAATCTGCATATTAACCTGGCATTTTATAAAGTAAAAAAGGTCATAAAAGACGTTTAAATCTTCAGTCACCAATGCACCGGAGACATCACATTTAAGAGCATCAGCTATCTGACCCACTGCCATTTCAGATAAGGAGCAGTTTCCCCTGTTGACCTTGGTCTTGGCATAGACCTACTACAGTGGTATATATCACATTAAAACACACTGTTCCTAAGAGCCTTATGCATCTGGAACTCCTTACGTGCAAAACTAAATTAACTGGCTGAAGACAAACCTAGAGCTCTCAGAGACAGATCTTTAGTATCAAATTTTAAAAAATATGCTTAAGTAATTTAGGTTGAAGAAGGATTGTTTCCACTAAAGAACACACACTAGGTAGGTCAACAAGGAAAATGAATTTGCTAAAACTGTTATTTCAGAGGATTTAGTGGGAAAGGTGAAGAACTGGGAAGAGAAGAAGCAGCTTTTCCGGTTGTGGGTACATTGTTTAATTCACTTGAAATAAAATAAAGAACCATCATAAAGTACAAGTAGATATAGTCTGTTTTCTAATTAAAATAAAAGCAGACATTATAGTGCCACTTGGTTATACAAGATTAGCAACAGCTGCATTAGTAGAGTTGCTCAATGAAACATAATATAATCTTATAGAAATCAGCAAATGTTGTAGAAAAAAGTTGATACAGTGCCTTTCTTCAGTGCTCAAAAAGGGTTGCATGTAAAGAGAATTATCAAAGCTCCAAAACCAGAAATTGGGAATATCAAGCACTGCTTACTTTCTGTGAGCCTCGGGGAAAGGATGAGGGAGACGCCAAGGGAAGACTTCTGCTCAGTATCTCCCGGGTCAGAGGTTTCCCCAGCATTAAAGCACCGCCCGTTGAGAGTGAAGGATTTAATATTTAATGCTTGTCTGTATTTTAACTCTGTTTTGCCTCCACTGATTTTTGTATCCCTGTATCCACAAAACAGTCACTCAGAGATGTTATCAGCTCAGAAGGTTAACCAAGCCTCCTTACAAGCTCCCAATCCACAGGAAACATCACGAACTCCAGAAGTCGAGCAGTTATCTATTGAATAAAACTGGGTATTGTAGCTCTCTTTAAAATTCTATCATGTTGGGAGTAGAATAATTTTTAGGTGGTAGAGTTAAAAATATTACAACTAAATGTGCCCTAAGAGAGCCTAGGACCAGGGCTAAGAAACTGGGTTGGCAGGTTAATTTCAGCAGGTGGGTGGGATTTATTTGGGCTGAAGTTGAATGCCTACCATTAGACTACTACACACACATTCCAGTTACCTGCTGGGGTTCTAGAGACACATACATTCATATTCTCTGATCTTTCCCAAGAGTATAAGGTGACTGAACTGATTTCAAATGCCTAAATCTGTGGTGCAGAGATGAGAGAAAAGCCATTCAGTTCATCAGCCATTATAAAACAAACATGAAAGCCATAGACTAAGCATGTCAAACTCAAGGCCCGTGGGCTGCATGCCTTGTTTATTTGGCCGGTGTTAGCCTTTGAGTTTGACATGCTTGCCATAGACCATCATGGTAGATTGCAAAAATGATCCCAATCCTTCACCCTCCCTACCTGGCATGCTTTCCATGTAATAATTTTGCTTTCTCACTTTGACTCTAGGCTTGGCCAGATGACTTACTTTGGCCAATGTGCATTTAAAAAAATCATGACAGGATTATTTATCTGTACCCCAGCACATGTTTTGACACCATTCTTCAATAGGGGTTGTGTTGTGAGGTCAGTTTACACTCAGCTGTACTATTCTAGTTCTCTTGGGACAAACGACACATCTGTCAATCCAGTCTTTCAGTATTTCATTATGTTCTTACTGGATTTGGCTATGCCATCTGTTTGGAGGCTCCTCCCTTCATCAAGTCCCTAGAACACGGGTGGTCCACTCCACTCCCATTTTAAACCTTCCTTTCTAGCCCCGTATGTGTTTACTGGATGTAATTTGAAAGCCAATTAGAGCTATGTATTCTATAAATTTATAATTTTAGACTTCATATTCTACTTTCGCAATTTATTATCGGTAGATGACAACTGAGACCTTCTATTGTATTATAACATCTTAACAACTGGAGTCTTAATTTACCATGTGGCAAAAATGGTATTTTTAAACTTCACATAACACCAATATTTGGTAAAATGCAGAATGACAGAGTTTTACTTGTGATATTAATTTATTCCTTAAGTGGCTTCTCAGCCTCTCACTCAATAAAATATTCTCATAGTGTCACATTCACTGAGCCAACATGAACGTTCCCATGCATTTCTTACTAGCTTTGTGAGACACATGTTTTGGCTCATCCCTAAAGAACACTCAAGCATGCTAATTTGATAAAGCTGCATAATACAGACATTCCACATTTGTACACTTTGGCCTTCCTGGTGGATGTTTATTATCAGTTGTGCCTCAGAGTGCTATCGCCGTGTAGCATCATGTAGTGCAGATTAAGAGAACAGGTGAGACATAAAAATGAAAGGTCTGTTCTTACCAGCTCGGGGATCTGGTTTGATATGAAGCTGGCCTCTAAAGAAGATAAACAAACTTGGCTACAACCCAATAGACCCACCTTCCGTGCAGACCCAAACATCAGAACTGCTAAATACCAGAATAGCTCTGGTTTCCTTCAAGATATCCCCTTTGGCCATTTTTCTCAGGGTATATCATTTCCACTGGACCTGTGTCTAGAACCAAAATGATCTGTAGTTATCATTGGATCCAGTGAAGAAACATCTGTTGAGCTCCTGATATCTGTCAGACCCTGTGCAGGCCTGGGGAATACAAAAGAAATAAGACTAGAACCCTATTTTCAAGAAATTCTCACTCTTGTTAGAATAAGTTGACGTTTTCCTGAACTGACATCTCACCACTTTCTGCTGTTTATGAAAAGTCTAGAAGAATCAGAGGTGTATGTTTTTTCCTTATTCTGTTTCATGCTTTATAATATGTAATAATATTGACCGAACCTTTTGCTTCCACATATAACACTTTTCACTGTGGAATAAAATCTTTCTTTGAAAAATATTACCAGGGTACGTACTTTATATTTTACAGTTTGGAGAAAAATCTACTCACAGACCACACAACTCAAGAAGTGGCTATGAATTATTATTGTAAGTAAAGACTTTCCATTGCAACACCTTAGGCCTTTTCTTTTCAGTTGCGAAGCCATTAACTACTCTCACTTCCACCTTCATCATCACTCTCACTGTGCATGCCCCATTCCCACTGCTTATATATTCTTCCAAATCTTCTTATAGTCAAAATCCATTAATATGAATGACCTTAGGAAACGTCATTCCAACATTTAAAAAACTAAACCAATATACCATTCATTCGCAAAGGATTCCAATCCTTTGGCCATTCCAATATCTAAAAAACTAAACCAATATACCATTCATTTGCAAAGGATTTGGTAACACTGGAATTCAACATACACTTTATTCATGTTCATATTGTTGCTACTATTGTCACTATGATTAAAACAGCAAAAAGTATAACATAATAGAGAGCTAAAGGTACTAGATCCATTTCTATTAAGTTCTCCTTCTAGTTCTAATCTAAAAACATTAACAAAATTTGCTTGGTAAATGGGATAAATTGTGTATTGCTTATTGTATGAGTACATAGAATACCTAGCTGAAGATAGACAAATTTAATTATTTGTACATTCCTTTGTCTGGATTTGTTTGCAACAAAATGCTCTGCATAACCCCAACCACAAGAGTAGGTTTCGAACCTGTTACCTCTGGGCCCAGGGTGGGTATAGGCCAGTGATGGCGAACCTATTACACACGTGTCAGAGGTGACATGCGAACTCATTTTTTGGTTGATTTTTCTTTGTTAAATGTCATTTAAATATATAAAATAAATATCAGAAATAGAAGTCTTTGTTTTACTATGGTTGCAAATATCAAAAAATTTCTATATGTGACACGGCACCAGAGTTAAGTTAGGGTTTTTCAAAATGCTGACACGCTGAGCTCAAAAGGTTTGCCATCACTGGCATAGGACTTACTTGCTGCTGAGACAGCGTCTTAATGAGTAGGAGGCGCCCCCACCGCAGGTGCGTGAACACTCGCTCCATGAGCCCCAGGCGTCCCATAGGCTGTCCCTGTCCTCCTCGGAGCGTGTTGTCCTGGAGCTCTGTGGGAAACAAGAGGATGGTCAGTCTCATGTCCCCAACGAACCTTGAAACACATGACCTGAAATGCTGGTGGCCTGTATGTCTGTACAGGGTGGGCTTTCTGGGGATGAAAGCATGCATCAGCTTCTTTCTAGCTTAATAACGTATATGTTCGGGGAGAAGAATATTTCAGCTCAGAGACCCTGGGTAATGACTAATAGAGTACATGGAAAAGGGGGCCAAAAAGGAGAATCTGGGTTAGTGGGAGGTAAATTGCAGTAAAGTCACAATTTTGGCCAGAGTTCATGAGTCTACTTTTCATCTCTTTGTGCTCTCAGGGAGGCTTCTGCTCTGAGAGACTGGATACGTGCATACCAGCACTGCTTTCCAGAACAACTGTTGATGCAACTGACAGTTGTTGTTTTTTTTTAAAGAAGCAATGCTATTCCCAGTTTTCAGATTTGTCCATGAAAGTAACTGCATGGAGTGACTTTAGCAGAGACTGACGTTAGATAGATCGACACACTTGTTACTGACAAGCTTCCTCATGGAAACTGCATCTGCTGTCAGGAAAGTCGTTACGTACAGGCCTCCTGTTGTGCTTCGCGTTTCATACACAGAAGAGTCAAGGATAAAATCTGCGCTATGGTTAATAGAACAGGCTCTGGAGTTAAAACTGTCTGGTTTGGATACGGATTCTGGTTTTTACTGTGTGTCCTTGAACCTCCTTACACTTCAACTTCTCTTTCTATAAAATGGTGATAATGTTATAACTACACTACCTCCCATGCATGCACACACACACACCCTATAGGAGGATTAGCTAAATGAACTTAGCTTAGGACTAGTTCCAGAGTAGAGCAATCATAAATATTACCTGTGATTACCATGTTTTTATAAATTGAGAATATGTCATATATGTATTTACATAGTTATGTTAGTCTTCTGGGTTATAATAACAAAATATTAGCCTGGGTAGCTTAAAAACAACAGAAAATAATTTTGTCACAGTCTGGGGAGATAAAAGCCCAGGATGAGGGTGCCAGCATGGTTAGTCCCTGGTGAGAGCTCTCTCTGTGGGTTGTAGATGGCTGACTTCTCACTGTGTGCTCACAGGATCTCCACTTTGTGTTAGCATGGAGAGAGTGTGAGCAAACTCACCAGTGTCTCCTCTGATAAGGGCACTAATCCCATCATGAGGGCCCCGCCCTCATGACCTCAGCTAACCCTAATTACCACCCATAGAACCCATCTCCAAATATTATTGTATTGAGACTTCAACATATGAGGGGGTGGGGCAGGACTCAATTCAATCCACAGCAACAGTTCTACAAATAGCTAATGTAAATTGTGGCCAAATCATTTTACTGAATAAACCAAATGTGATATTTAAACATTAAAGGTGGTATCTGCTCATGTCAATCAAAGACATACATAAGACAAATATTAAAATTTCAAGACTATATTTGTAAACACCAAACCATTAAGAAAATGTGCATGTCAGGCAATATGGCAATTTCATGTTCCGTTTTCTCCCTGAAGAGAGAGCATAGGCAGTGTGGAATACTGGGAAAGCATCGGACAGGGGGCGACAGAAAGGTAACTGCTCACAAAGCACTTGAAAACTTGACATGATGTAAGCCAACATCACCAGCACATAGTAGGCTCATAGATGGTAGCTCTTATTAGCATGTTTAAATTACTTTCGCATGCCCTACCTAGTCGTACTTAGGATTATGTTATCCATGCAGGAGGGGCCTCTGGAAAAACAAAGAATATCCTCTCCTCCCCAGAAAACTAAATCAGTTGCTGTGGGGCTTAGGGGCCAAGTTGATGACTTCTTGTAAGTTTTAAACCTGGTACAAATTAAGCCAGAAACATGGCCTTAGGGTGCTGTATCAAGGGTTGGTTAACTGGCATGTGCTTTATTTAGATTATTAAGTCATTTCCAGGGCAATGGGGTAGATAGTGGTTGAGAGCAGGGAGTGTGGGCCTGCTCAGCCTGGGGAGGAATACTGCTCCAGAGAATCCTGACTGAGATCTCCTCATGATTCAGTTATTTCTAAATCATCAGATGGGGATAATAAAGATCCCCACGTCACTGACACATTATGAGGACTAAAATAGTTGATATGTATTTATATGCATAGATGCATAACCTATGGACACAGACAATAGTGCCTTAAAGGCCTGGGGTGGTGCAGGAGCCAGGTGGGGGAGGGTAATGGGGCAAAAATGGGGGACATCTGTAATACTCTCAATAATAAAGGCACATTTAAAAAATATATGAAAAGCACATAACGTGGAAGCAACCCAAATGTCCATGGGTAGATGAGTGAATAAATAAATTGTGGTATAAACATAAACTGGAATATTATTCAGCCTTAAAAAGGAAGGAGACTCTGACACATGCTATAACATGACTGAAGTTTTGTGGACATTATGCTAAGTGAAAATAAGCCCAACACAAAAGGACAAATATGATACGATTCCACTTATAAGAGGTACCTTAGAGCAGTCAAATTCATAGAGACAGAAATTAGAATGGTGGTTGCTAGGGGCTGGAGAAAGGCAGGAAAGGAGATGGATATAGAGTTTCAGTTTGAGAAGATGAAAATAATTCTGGAGCTAGGAGGTCTTGATGTTTGCACGATAATGTGAATGTACTTTATGCCACTGAACTATGCACAAATGATCAAAATAGTAAATTTCATGTTATGCATATTATACCAAAATAAAAAAGCAAATACATACATATATTTTAAAAAGCTCATAGGGACTAAATAATAAACACTGTACAAGCACTGGATGCTATTATTATTTAACATTACTTATTAACATCATTTATAAACATATTTGGGCTCGGAAAGGCTCTAGGAGGTATACTGGGAAGGTACACGTGTTTTTCTTCTTTTTTCTGAGTTCAGTTGAGACACTGTACGCTTAAGGGATCATCTCTGAAAATCCTGACTTTCCCACAGCAGAACCTCCCAGAGACCTGCCACGTTGCTTGGCCTGGAAATCTGACCTGCCAGGAGTTTGAGGTGGCATAGAATGGGTAGCAGAAACACACCGGTTATTGCAAAGCCTGTCCTTTCCTAAAGGAAGTATTTATTGAGGTTTAGGATTAATAAAATCAGTCTCTAATCATGGCAATGTGGGGTACTCTGTTTCCAGAGCTTAATTAAGTAGTGAGGCAAAGAAAGCTTTTGGCCATTGAAGTATACCAAGCCTCTTCTCCATACACCCATTAAATCATTCCTCAGATATTAAAAAAGTTTGCGTTGCATCTCCTGACTCTCCTGTTGCTTGCTCTGTGTGATTGGAAGATGGCTCTGTTGAGAGGGTACTTGCCTGATCAGTAACTATTTGTGTGACAAACATACCTTATACAATCCAGTTTCCTTCATTTTATTAAAATTAAATATGACTGAGATAAAAACCAACATCACAAATGCTAGGATTCATGAAATAATTAAAATGACCAAGATGAGTGGTACTGTCCAATTACTACAACTGCAAAACAAAAACATAAAACAATCCACATGAGACATTCCCATGTGAACTCCATTCCCATGTGAGATAAGAACACTAGATTGCCAAATCTTGGGGAGGTTTCTCTTTGGCTGCTCTGTGGATAAGATATTTAGGAAATAATGTAGAATTGAGATTTTGTTTTTCTAGAGAAGCAAATTGTTTCATACTCTGTGTGGAAGTTGCTGGATCTTTTTCACGTGCCTTGTTTAAAGAGCACGAAGGTGAGATCTCACTGCCTAAACATCTTCCCTCATCACAAGACAAGTTTCAGCACAACTAGACATACCCAGTGCGCACATTTCTCATTAAGAGACTGCACGGTATCCCAGAAGCCGGTCATGGGCCTATTTCTCAAGCTGAAACGAATGATTCATTTCAACTGAATCCATGTTCAATGTTAGAAAATATAAAGTGATTTTCCTCATCTTTCACTGTGCTAGCTTTTTACATCTATAATCCAAAATGGCATTTCAGCAATGCCTTGCAGGTCATTTAAGACGTAAAAGTATTTGCTTATTACAGTTTTGCAGGGGGCCTTCCACAGACACAATGTCTGTGCCCGCTTCAGGTGGGACCTGTGCTTATTTCTCTCTTACTTTGGACTGTGCCGTCCTCTTCGTTCCACGGTAGCAGTTTTAAAAAGTACAAATTTTGAATTGCATCTAGCAAGAGAAACTGAAGCAGAGGGAAATAAGCAATAGATCATGAGTTGCCTAAAAGCAGTGATGATTCCTTTTGAGCTTAAAATTTTAAGGTTTTCTAACATACTGCAGTTATTCAATTTCAAAAAAGTCTAGCTATTTCTAAATCTTTGGTGCCACATGATGACCTTTGAATATAGTACTGATGATGACTTTTAAATCAACTACTTGTTAAAAACTCATCAATCCACTCCCCAGTTCCATCCATCATTGCTCCTGGTCAGTTAAGTGGCTCTACACCTCAGTCAATGCCAATTGCATGCAATGTACAGGCATGCCTCATTTTATGGTGCTCTGCTTTATTGCACGTCACAGGCGTGTTTTTGCAAGTGGAAGACAAAACCCTTCACACACAAAAAGATTACGACTTGCTTTATTGCCATACACTCTTTATTGCGGTGGCCTGGAGTGGAACCAGCAATATCTCTGAGGTATGCCTACAGATTGTGGCCATAGACCATTAAATAACCTCCTAGGAATATCAGAAGAAAATTAAAAGAGCTTCTCTAAATCCATCAACCTCAGAACGGTGTCATTTCCTCGCCATTACTGGCTTATCTAAATGTGGTTTTCAGCTGATAGTTTTGTGGTTGATTTCAGGGCCAAATGTAGCAACCAAGTCTCAGGTGATCAGCTTCAAGCCTGACAGCTACAAGTAGTTAAACACTGAGTAATCACATGAAGCAATAGTTTCTCTGCATCACACTGCCCAGCAGACACTTAACCTTAGAATGACCTCCCCTGAACCACTTTATCCAGAAACCGCTTTCCCTGGAACCTGGACAGGTTATCAAGGACTTATGAAAGATGTTGTAGGATGAAGCACAAATTAGCAATAAAAAGACTCTAGAGTTATATTTGCTCCCCCACACACATACACAGAGCTCTTGGAAAATATTTTTTCCAAATGTTATAACAAGAGGTCAGGATACATGGAACTAAATGAAAACGAAAGTAGGTGCTGAGGAAATGGATGATAGGTTTTGTAAAATTGAAATCATACAACAGATGAAGTTCTATTATAAGCAAAGTGTTTTTCAGACATGGACAGGTCCTCAAAGGTAGCAAAATGCGTTACAGGAAGAGGCAAAGAACAGTTCTTACTGTTTCAAGATCAGCAAGAAGGCACTTGAGTCCCTGGCTTTTCTCTCCTCCCAGACAGACAGCATTCAGCGTAAGCCATCTGGAGCTGTGCATGTGACGGTATAAAATGGATGTCACACACCTCTAAATTAAAACGAGGGGCGAGCCCTCCAGTGATGAGAGAACCGTGTTTCCTGTGGTGTGCCCATGCAAAGTGGAGAAATCTATACCCAGAAACATCCTGTCCATGGACCAAGCTTTGGAAATGAATTTGCAGATGCCATTTTTAGCTCCCCTACACATCAGGTCTCTATAAATCTTATCTAATCCTTGGCTTCTATAACAACGTGGAATACTGGTTCCACCGCCAACTGTACGTGGTAGGGGTTGTGATTCCCTGCTCCTGAGAGCTTACAGACGTTAAGCAGTAACTGGGCTCTTGTAAAAGTCCATTAGCTTTTTGATGTACTTTCTTAAAGAGCAGAGTGTGTGGATACTGAGGCATGAGCCTTCCCAGATATGTGCTGCTGGCTTTGCTGAGGAAATTCGGATCATCTGGTTCTTATCACAGCTGCACTGCTGGGGAATATGATGAACTGCCAGTGACACAGCGCACGGTCTTTCAGAGGCCACTGCCTGAAGCTGTCCCTTGCTACTGAGGAGAAAAGTCAATCCCGTAACACGGTGTAAGAGCTATCTGGGCACAGAAGGCCTTTTGGGTACCTGTCTTCCTTTTCCTTTCACTGTGTGTGTGTGTGTGTACACACACACACACACACACACACACACACAAGCACAACCCTTTCACATTCCTGTTAGGGCACCTACGTTGCACCGAAGCCTGGAGGATTGGTGATGAGGGGAAAATGCTGGGATTTACTCAGTATCTATGTGCCAGGAAGTATGCCAGAATTTACACAAATGATCATATTTAATACTCACAATGAGCCATGCCAAGTTAGAAATCTCGCCCCCGCCACCCCCCGACTTTACAAATAAGAGAATTGCGGCTCACAGAAGTTGAACCACCTGCATCATGGTGCAGGAGAAAGAGCACAGATTTGGGAGTCAGACAGTCTTGCTAGTCATATTCTAGTGAACTTGACTTAGGCACATTGTCCAATCTCTTCGAGTCAGTTTCTTCATCTGTAAAATGGGAACATTGATACCTCTCTTACCACGGTGATTATGAAGGTTAACCGAGAGAATGTATATAAAGTACATGTGGTAGTTTCTGGCATGTTAGTGTTAATTATTTTCTCTCTCTACTCATGTTGCAAATGCACACACATACACACATGTACACACACACACCACCTGTCACATAACTAGTACCTGGTGAAAACATATTTTTATGCATATCTGACAACCTTCTGTGCTGTCTAGCTTCAAATTTTGACCTTCCTTTGCATTTTAAACAGTATTTATCATTGCATGGATTTTTTTTTTATAGAAAAACAACCAATGTTGCTGATTTTCTTTTAAAAAAATACTTTGTCCTCAGAATTCTTTCCCAACTTAGGAATAACAACTTGGAGATGGAATTGAGACAGCTTCATAACTTTTTAGAAAACAAAAACCTGACTCTGCTCAATATTAAATGCTTCAGTAAGATTTTCATTTCAAAATGATGATAAATTGATTTTTTGCATTCTATCCAAGGGCAAGGCTGGATTATGGCTCATCTGGAAAAGTGCTGAGAAACCTCTGGGCAATTTGGGAGAGCTCCGCCAGAATACAATTTCACAGCCAGTTGAATTAAAATCAATAATTGCTAATGTAAGCAAAGATTAGTATTCAGAAAATTTGCAACTGGTTGTGAAATATTTTGAGTCAGCTTATCTCAGGGAAAGGCATAGTAAAATATTCTATCACTGTCCGTATTACTTTAAAAGCATACTCTTAACAAATAGAAATACTCTGCTTTGTTGTAATACTAATAGGATATTAATAGAAATATCACCATGCATTTTTTTTCTGATAGAAATTTCAAACTCCAAGTTTGGATGAAAACATATATACACACATATATACATATATGTGCATACATATACATACTTGTGGGGGTACATCTTATAGATTATCTGGCTATCTATCTTAGAAGATTTAGCCATTTTATACTAGAAATAGCCTGTCAGCCTGATTTTCCTTTTCTAGTATAACCATTTGCTTGATAATAACAGCCAAACTCGTATACCTAGGGGCTGCTCAATTAGAAAGTTGAAAGCAGTAATTCCACTTCTTTCACAAAGAAAAATTGTGCAATAGAATTGTATCCTGTAGAAATTGTAATAATTTTAAAAATCATTTATCCCAAGTTAGCTCTTACTATCTCAATATTTTGCCTAATCTGCTGTCATTTGATGTCACATCCATGCATTATTAATGTGCAAGGTTTAGTACAGAGTAAATGAAACTTAGAACAAGACTTTGTCGCTCTCCAGGATTATCGTTGCATGTAACAAATATCTTCCCAATTAGATTGCAAACTGTGAGGAAAGGGATGATGCTTTCTACTTTTGAGCTCCCTACAGTTGCTTTCTCATGAATATTCATGTCTAATTGAAATAACTCCTATGTATGTCATTTAGAAGAAAGTGAAGAGATTTGGACAAATACAGGGTAGAGCAGAGTTGTGAATATGCCACAGAGTTTATTCTTATATTATTATTTATTAATTATTGTATTATTTTCCATATGAACAACTATAAACCTACTTTTGCCCAACCCTGCATATAATAGATGGTGAAATGCTTTGAAGTTTGTTTGTTATTTGTTTCTCAAAAACATATATAGGGCATGGAATACACATGGGGGTGTGGTAGGGTGGGGGAGGCAAAAAGAGAGAGAGAGAGACCAGGGGGAGGGAGAGAGATCTAGTAATTTGCAAGTAGTTTCAAGTTCTGGGACTTTCTTCTTTTCTCCAGTTCTAATCTGTATCACCACCCCCCTCTTTCTTACTAGGATATCAATTTTGTCAAAAAACAATAGTTCTCTCAATTACCATATCTCTGTCTCTAGTTTTAACCTGTAGCTGTAGCTGTAGGCAACAGCTTGACAAACTGAAACCATTTTCCAGGTTTTGAAGTTAGGCAGGAAATCATTTTGAGGATCTATTCTGGTCCCAATACTTTCCCATCATCAATGTGAAGCAAACCTTCAAGAGTCCCAGTAACCCAGCAGCACCATGCTTGTCTAGTGTAGACTCACACTGATAATCAACAGATTTCTTTAGCGTCTATACCCTGCTAAATGCTCTGGGGCAGAAAGCCTTGTAAGAAAGGCACAAAAGGCAACCAGAAAGTTGACTTGCTGCTTTGAAATGATGGTCTCTCATCTAGGTTTATCATTTTTAACAGCTCCCTCTTGGATTCTCCGTGCCTGCTAGTGATTGTCTATCAGCTCTAGAGCTTGCTACCCCAAAGCACTCTCCTCAGCTTTGCAGTGGTTCTCAACCTTCTTAATGCCGCAACCCTTTAATTCAGTTCCTCATGTTGTGGTGACCCCCAACCATAAAATTATTTTCGTTGCTACTTCATAACTGTAATTTTGCTACTGTTATGAATCGTAACATAAATATCTGATATGCAGGATGTATTTAAAGGGGTCGCGACCCACAGGTTGAGAACCGCTGTGAGGGACCTGTTTGTTGCTTTCTCATGGATATTAAGGTCTAACACCTCAATGCTTATGTTTCTGCTTCTGCTCACTCCCCTGAGTCCAGCCTGGTGCAGCAATGCTGTTTAGAGGATTTATAATTTAATGGGGAAGAGACATAAAATATTTGACTGCTCAATATCCTCCATCTTTAATCAGACACCAAGTCTTATCAACTCCATTTTGAAATGCTTCTCTCTTCCATTCCCATCCTCTCCATTCTTATTTTCACTGCCTTAATTCTGGTTCTAGGATTTCATGCCTGGAATTTTGCAGAATAGGCTTTCCATCTGATATTTTGACCTCCAGTCTCTCCTCCTACCAGTCTGTTCTCCACATTGCTGCCAATTACCTTTCTAGAATACAGAGCTCAACTGTCCACTCCCTAACAGACTCTCCATGGTTCCACTCCCTATAGCTGGTAGCATCTAGTAATGGATTCCAGATGGACTGTGAGGACTCAGAAACTGTATGCAACATTTGGGCGTATGTGTGTTATTATCATATTTCTGAAAAGAGGAGTCATAACTTTCGTCAGATTCTCCAAAAAAGGTTAAGAATTATGGAGTAGAGGATAATGTCCAAATCATTAGTGTGGCATAAACACCCTTCCTAACCAGCCCTGAAATTAACGTTCTAGATTCATTTCTGCTGCTCCCGATCACTCATGTCCAGTGACGGGGTACTGCTCAGCAAAAGAGCCTGCGTGGGGGCCTCCTATATTCTGTTCCTGACCCTGCTGTTGCCTAGATTTCCTTCCTCTCCATCTTCCTCACATCTTTTTACTGTCTTTGACTTGTGTACTCCTGCTCCTGCTTTAAGATGCAGCTGCAAAGTCATCTCCTGTGTACTTTGAACTAGGACTTTATATACATGGCTGTTTTATAATTTGACAGCCACTGTACTGAAGTTACTTGTTTACACATCTATCCGAGGCATGGACCGTGAGTTTCTTGGGGGCCGTGACAAAGATGTACTCAGAGCCTTGTAGAACACCGGATGTGTAATCAGTCTCAGTGCATAGTCACCGAATGAATAATTAACACGAGGCAGGAGGCTCGGGCAAGTTGTAGTTTAATTCATAACGGCTGTCAGCTTTCACTCTCAAGAGTTCATATGAATTCAGATTCTCTAAAAACAGAAAGGGAATATATATATATACACACACACACATACAGATATATATATATATATATATATATATATATATATATATATATATTGCAGATAAGCAGGGAATGGAAGAGAAAAAATTAATCAGATCCATCAGATCAAAAGATCAGATTTCTGCTGATTCACGTCTTTTTATTCCAGCTTTAAATTTGCCGAAATGTTTAAAGCTGAAAAATGATTATTAACCTGTCACATCTTGCCTTAATCTAGCCTAACCCACGTCCTAGATGTCTATCTGCCAAAGAGCCCTCATCACTGAGTAAACAATAGTCAGTTCTTCTGCAATACTTGGAAAGCATGATTTGTGGAGATGAGTGTGCTGCGATTAGGAGGGAATGAAGATAGGTGGGTAAGGGAGCTTGACTTAAAGGCATAGACTCCTACCAATAAAAAAGTGATGAATATTATCAAATCATATTTCCATGGATGAAAAAATAAGTACAGAACAGATAATCACAGATCACAGAAAACTTTAATGTTGAGCAGAAGTAATCAGGAAAAAATGACTTGATAGAAACAAGTTTTGATACAGGTTTTAAAGTATGGGTTCTGGACTGGTGAGAATATATTTTCATTAGATCCCATGTGAAAAGAAATCTAAAAAATCAAATCATAGTGCTCTGATGTTTAAAAGAAATTAATAGAGGCAAAATATTGACACAAGCTGGAAGATAGGGACTATGCGATGGTTAGCCCTTACACCCTTGATGGCTAACATGGGCTTGATACAGAGATCATTGTTCAACAAATGTTTAGTGTTTAACCTATTCTTTTGTGAGCACTTTTACTTTTAAAATGTTTCATTAAGTGGACATACATAATATTAATGGCAAAAACTTCTAAACAGGGACACAGGCTGGGGATCCGGACTCGGCCATCATGGGATTTTAGGCCACTGAGTTCCCTGTAGCTCAGTTCATTCACGTCTACAAGAAGGAATTTTGGCCTGATTTCTTCCAAAGATATCCCTAGTCATAAAAAGTCTATGATTCTAAAGTATCCTATCTCATGAAAGCATATTAACATATCAATTTCTAACCTGCAAAATGAAACATGAATGTTTGCTTGATTTAACTCATAGGGTTGCTGTACCGATTAATTTAAAAAGAAAAGTGCTAAAATATGAAAGGGTTGACCTGTACAATTGCTAAGTGAAATTCAAGTAGAGATGATCCTATTGCTTCAGCTCTAAGAATCGTTTAATTAAAAATTAATTCCAGAAACAAAGAATCTCTATCGGGACTCTTTTTCTTTCTTCTTTTTTGAAAAAAAAAATATTTTCATTGATTTCAGAGAGGAAGGAAGAGGGAGAGAGAGATAGAAACATCAATGATGAGAGAGAATTATTGATTGGCTGCCTCCTGCACACCCCCTACTGGGGATCGAGCCCACAATCCAGGCATGTGCCCTTGACCAGAATCGAACCTGGGACCCCTCTTCAGTCCCCAGGCTGACGCTCTATCCACCGGCTAGGGCAGGACACTTTTTCTTTACTAATACAATTGCCAGCATCCAGGAGCTCTGTCAAATCCTACCTAGGGACTTCTGAATAAAAAAAAAAAAATGCTAAATTATACTCTGTACTTTTTATTGATAAGTGTGTACTATTTAAATATTTGAAAAATGGCAAATACTTGTAAGCAAAAGTTTATCAAGAGATAAATAAAAGTTCACTTTATATGATTGTTTTCAATTTCTATATTCGCTTATTTTTCTATCCTATGTTAAGGAAGAATGTTTTTATCTTCTTATGATGTTTATACTAATAGGTATATCAGTAATTTTCATGACATAATTTCCTTTTTTTTTTAAACCCTCATCTGAGGATATGTTTTTATTGATTTTTAGAGAGAGAGAGAGAATGGGAGAGTAAGAGAGAGAGACATCAATGTGAGAGAGAAACACCGGGCAGTTGCCTCCCTTACATAGGTAGCTGGTCTGTCCGGTAATTGAAACCACAACCTTTTGGTGTATGGGACCGATAACCAACTATCTAGCCCAGTTATCACAGGGAAGGAAAAATATTATAGGCATGCCTTTGGCAACTTTGGCACGGAGCTGCAGTTTAACACTCCCCAGGAAGCCAACAGTCCTGTCCCAACACATCGCTGGAGCAAGGGACTGGACAGGGAGAGAATAGACACATGCCCAGTAAAGTCTGGGTAAAAGAGGAAAGATACTTGTGTGTCAGTCACATCTGGGAACCAGTCACTGGCCAGAAGAGATATGGCCACTGCAAGCATGGAAGATTTGGAATATTTAAGCTCCTAAAGCAGGGATGGGGAACCCTTTTTCTGCCAAGGGTCATTTGGATATTTATAACATAATTTGTGGGCCATACAAAATTATCAACTTAAAAATTAGCCTATATATGTGGTCAAACATTTAATTAACGCACCCCTGGTGCCTTAGCAGGGCTGGACCAAATGATTTCATGGGCCTTATAAGACCTGTGGACTGGATGTTCCCCACCCCTGTCCTAAAGAAAGGTGTTCCCTCTCTTGTGCTCTTTACTCCTTCCTGGCTAGTGGAGCTCTCATGCTCCTGCATTTGCCCACATGGCTCACAGCCATGTGGAACCCACACAATGGACTGAACCAGCCTGATGCTGTACCAGACCAGCTCCACCATGCAAAGGAGACTTTGGATGCTGGCTTGCTTCTAGCTCTAGTAAATCCCCAGCTGCACATTTCTAGGACTGGATGAAGGGAAATGGAACGTTAGAAATGCAGAGATGTAATTCCATGCAAATAAAAATCACTCATACTCCCGTTGGAGTCTCAGCAAATTCTTCTTGAGATATCACAAGGACCTGACCCCCAGCACTCAGTGAGGAAAGGGATACCTCACTTCCACCAAGATCAGGATGATGCTCCAACCAACTGAACTACCTGACCAGGGCCATGACATAATTTCTTTTGTACCAAAACAGACACTCTGCTATTAGGGTTCTTATAAAACTTACTAGTGGCCCAGTGCATGAAATTAGTGTACATTAAAAGGGAATTAATTAGAGGAAATGTTTTAATATTGCTATTTGCCCTTTCTCTATAATAGAAGTGTCAGAGATGAAAGAAAATTAGTAAAATGTATATGAAAATATCCCTCCTGTCAGAGTCTGGGGTGCACCGCGGGACCCAGAGTCAAGTCCCTGCCCACCCACGTGCATCTTGAAATGGTGGAGACCAGACCTGGCCAGCCCCACCCCCATTGGGCGAGACCCAGACCTGGCCAGCCCCACCCCAGTCAAGCTCCACCAGGCAGGGGGCACAGCCTCAGGTCCCCCAGCCCAGCGCTGGGTGGGGGGCACGGCCTCAGGTCCCTGTTGATCGGTCGTATGGCATCACAGTGTGATGACCATTTGCATATTAGCCTTTTATTATGATAGGTGCTATTTTAAAAAATATTCACATTTCTAGGTATATTTTCAAACTATTAAGTCCTTTATCAGTAACATTTGAGGGCCAGTTCCCTTGGTAGTATAGCTTTTGCTGTAACTATAGGAATCAAGGTAAGAATTCTCTAGTTAAATTATTTTATTTCACAAATATAATAGCCTACAATTTCTTCTTTAATATTGTGCAGCATAGATTGTAATATAAGTTCCTTATTTTAAAACACTACAAGAAAGACTTCAGTTTTCTCATAAAATTTTATCTTTCTTGCTCAATTATAATTTTTCATCATTGCTGTAAATAGCCCAGATCTAGTTGTATTGCAATAGGAAATAATATTGGTGATGAGAGAGAGACATATGTACCAGTCATCTCTTCCTATCTCCCAGTCAAGTTCATAAAATGTATTTATATTTTTGAGTTTGCTAAATTTCCTATACTGTCAGCGTCTTAAAATCATATTTGAAAAATATCATTCAGTATTGTACATATAAGAAGTAACATGATCTTCCATCCATTCGTAAATTAAATGACAATGCCAAGGAGCCATTATCAAAAACCAGTTGTTAAATGTTCATTAGCAAATGAAATATAATACTTTCTTGTGATTCTGGTGAGCCCTTCTCTGACCCTCAATGCTTGATAAAGTAGAAGCAAATACTGTTTCTCTCAGAACTGATCAAACTTAATTTTTGCTTTCAATGTGCAAGCCTATTAAGTCTGTCACCTTTTTGTTTTTAGCAAGAAATAATCTTTTTTCTTTCACTAGCCTGACCCTGTCCCAGACCAACTCCACAACAATTCTTTCAGAATCATTCAATATTATTTAACAGTAGGAGTAATATTTATGTGCATCGCATTAATCAAGTTTACTAGTAGCAATGAGAAAAGTGAACTGATGCTGTTTAAAGCAATGTTATAATCACTGAAATGCCTCAGGAATCTATTAAAGTGAATCCTGGCCACAGACAATATCAAGATTGCTGAGGCACACCACAGGGGTCTTTTTTTAAAGCCTGTTTTGTAATAAGCAGAGAGAGTGAAGGTGCTAAATCATGGTTTACTACCCCATTTGCCTCACGGCCTCTCTGTCTCTGGTGCTGGGCCTCAGAAATCAATTTCACACACGGCTGCTATCAGCATTCTTTGAGCTGCTAGGAAGAGAGAACTTTCTCCTCTTTTTATTAAAACCAAGCTCACTTTTTATCTCCTAGCTCCCACGTTGTCAGTGGTGAAGTTACACTGCCTCCTGCCTCCTTCCCTTTCACTTCTAAACCTCTTGAAAGGCTAATCCATGTCCACTGCACCCACACTTCCTTAATGCCCTCAAACTCCTCAACGGTTTGCAATCTGGCTTCTGCCCTAGCCCTTGAATGACACAGTTCCTTGGGAATTCATCAGGACCCTGTCATTCACCACATCCCATGACCCTCCCTCGGACCCTGCTGTGGGATGTGCTTCCCGGGCCTCTCTGGCAGTGACTCCTGGCCTGTTCTGCCCCTGCCTTTTCTTACTCATCCTCACTGGTACATGCTAGAATTCTCCACGTCCTGTCCTTGGGCCCCCGTTGCTCTCTACTGTCTGGCTGATCTTACCTACTCTCCTCCTTGCTTGAACTCTTGTCTTTGTAGATGATGTACAAAAAACACCTCAACCCCAATCTCCAGGCTTCTACGTCCACTCACCTGAATGACCTTCAACTCAACATGTCCTGAACCAAACTCAATAGTTGGGCCATCAACCCTTCAGCAGTCCTTCCTTTAACATAGTTATACATATAAAAACATTTCTAGAAAACATTTTCCCTCCCTCCAACCTCTCCGTCCTCCCAGCTGACCCCACCCCATCCATCCACACACACATACCCAGGCCTGTATGAGATACTGTAGTTTACTTCTGCAATGGCTACGCTTCCTGTTCCCTCTTTTCCGTTCCATCTGGCGCCCTAAATCGGACTCTTCTTAGTCTCATCTGCATGATACACAACTGGTATCCCCTCTGCTTCCAGTTCTGGTGAGGCACGCTCCTCTGTAGCACAGCTCTCAGAGTGTCAAGACAGCGGCAGGTAAGGTTGAACTTGTCTGGGATAGGGCCTTGAGTTCCAGCTGAGATGAATGACACCTGAAGCCAATGAAGGCTTTGGAGCAGGGCGTGGTATGATTGGAGTTTTACAGTTTTCAAAGTACTTGCACCTATTCATTTGATCCTCATAAGATCTCTATGAAGCACAGCAGGTTTGTGGTCATTTTAGAAAAAAAGGGCTAGTAAGTTTGGGGGATGCAGTGTTGCTGTAAAAAGGATAAGAGAAACATTCACCTTACAACCACTTCCCCAACAGTTAAGAGGAATTTAAAATCTCTCTATGTCTAATTAAGTAATGGGCTAAGGAGGGATGAGAGTAAGTCAGTCATCTGGAGAGAAATTAAACTCGGTTGTCTGAGGAAACAGGAGGAAATAAGGCCAAATTTTCAATCTGACACAATCGCCACCCAGAAAAATTGAAAGTAAAGAAAATAAAAGATTAGATGACTCATATATGCAGAAGACCGGACACCCTCAGAGTATCTGTTTTGTTTTATTTTGTTTCTTCAAACCAGGCTCAGAAAGCTTCTAATTCCTATCTTGTATAAAATGTGCAATAGGATAATCATCTTCACATTAGGCATTATGTTCCTCCCTTTCTTCTCTCTCTCTCTCTCTCTCTCTCACACACACACACACACACACACACACACTTAAAATTACAAGGTGCATTCACATCAACTGTGAGTTATTAGAACTGGTATAGTAGTATTTCTGTTATAAGAAGAAAGGGCTCCTATTTTTTTTTTATTTTAGGTGGAAAGGGTTCTATAAATCATCTTCAAAGATGAGACAAATCCCTACCAGGTGAGAGGTGTATAGACCCTTTTAAATATTCTATTAGATCAGTGGTATTAACTGTGGCTACATGCCCAAATTACCTGGGAACTCAAGGAAAATCGTCAGTGTGGGCCTCTGTTGTGGGAGGGAGGTTGATGGCTGCCCAGACACTTTTAGTTCTGAGTTCTAAGGGTGTTTTTGATGCAGAGGACAGTTAGAACCCTGAATTAGACGATGGTTATGAGTAAATGCACCGGATGACTTTTTTGAACCAGCCTTTATCTGTTCAGAATCCCTGACTTCAGCGGGCTCCTGACCGCCCTTCCCACCCACCCAGATTAAAAAGAAATCCCAGTTTTCCTTCCCAGCCCTTTTGTTTGGGGTTGTATGGGAGACTAAAGGGACCCGGCAAAGCTATCAGCTGCCTTGAATCTGGGAAAAGATAACAGACTGGTTTCTGGGAATGAGATAGAGGAAAGTCAGGCTGCAGGAGGGGAGTAATAATAACTGCTGATGTTTATTGGGCACTGGCTGCGTGTGTGAGCTATTGTGCTAAGTATGTTGCATGACTCGTTTTATTAAATTTCACAATAATCCTTTGAGGTAGATGCTATTATTGGTCCCTGGTTTGCAGACAAGGAAACTGAGACACAAAGTTTACACTGGTGGAGCCAGGATCTGAGTCCAGGCAGTCTGGCTTGAGTTCCTGCTCTTAACAACCACACCAGTAACGCTCTCAACCTGGCGAATATCAGAGTCACCTGGAGAGCCAATAAAGCCCACGGGCCCAGCCTGCGAAGCGGGAGGAGCCTGGGCCTTCATAATTGTAACAAGCTCTCAGCTGATTCTCATACTGCCCCCAAACAGGAGACCGACCACTGCATTACAATATATGGGGTGGGCAAAAGTATGTTTACAGTTATCTGTATGGAAGATAAATCAAAAATTAATAATACAAGGGTAAACTGTTTTGCATCTGTAAGCCTACTTTTGCCCACTACTATGTTGCTTATAGATAAGAGAGCCGTATACACATGCACACAAACACTAAGGAGAATGGGGGTCCCGACCTTGATATGGGACAGACCAGAAGTAAGGTAAGGAAGCTCAATGTACAAATTCCCCAAAGTCGCAGATTGGCAAACAAAGGCAGAAACCATCTGTATCAGTGGATGGTGAATGGCTGGAGGAGGAAGGAGATAAATCCATAAATCGTATTTCTTCCTCTGAATCTCAAGCCACCTTTGCTCCCATTGGTTAGATACGGGAAAGACCCTGACACTGTATTTCACAGAATCCAAGATGCCATAGAATGAAGTCACATTATTTTATGTGCCATGAAGAAGAACAAAAGCCACCCATTAAACTGTGACCTGCTATCAATTATAATATGCATCCAAACTTCTAAAATAAGAAAAAAAAATTGTGTTTCTTAGGATCGATGAAATACGGTACAAGCAGTGAACTCTAATGAACTTGGTTCTGAAACTGTGGAAATCACTCAGCACGTTGGGGAGGCTCCTGCTGACAGAGTCCAAATAACATAGTTCCAGCAACATGGAAAATAGTCTGTACTGCATATTTTAATATGATTTGTTTGCTAAGAAAATTGAATACACATACACTAAAAGTAGAGGAATTCACACCGCCCTTTAGGTTTGGGTGCTCGGATTTCTTATCTGTGAAATGGGTTGTGGTTAGGCTGCTCTGAGGTAACGTCCATCAACAAATAGCTCAGTACTTGGCACATAGGAGAAGACTGAACATCACATCCCCCTCCCCCGCCCTCCACTAAGTCCGAAGGGATTTTTATGTCATGCGCAGTCAACTTGGGGGATGGAGGAAAGAGAGTTAAAGTGGTAGGTGTCCAAAATTAGAATGAAAGTCAGAAGGACCATATGATTTCAAACACAAATACCTGTTTGATGCTGTTCCAAAGCAAATGTACTTTATGAGGTGAGGCCAAGCTATAATCAATTTTGTACTAATGCTGAGTAAAGAGCTACGTGCACATTGGAGACTATTCATATAATTAGGAGATGAAGAAATCAGAGACCCACAGGATTCCAATGCCTGATTAAAAATCTGACCTTAGCATTTGGATTCATAAAGGGAAATATTAAAAAATAGATATGTGACATTTAACTCACACTATCTTTAATAAACCTGGAGGGGGTTCTTTTGGGAGTCACACTGTATTTTTAATATAAAATAACGCATGTATGAATTTTAGATATGGCTTGATTATTTTCTGAAGACCACAATTAATATTTCATCGGGGAAGCTCGCTCGAATTTAGACCTTCAAGGCTGCACCTTTTATTGGGGTTTCAGCTGCTTTCAAAGGGAACGTACATGTGGAGGCCATATTAGATCATGTGGCACGCTGCGAGAATTGGGGCAAAGAGACTCCTTGCTGGCTTCCCATGCAAAGAGTCATAACCGTGACATGAATCTGAATAGCTGAATAGGGCGCTGTGTGGTGAGAAAACAGACAGATAAACAACCACAGGAAAACACTGCATTCTCTGATCACAATAGTCACTCAAGCTCCCCAAATGTCCCTGTGTATGGGCTCTGTGTTCCATGGGGATGGCAAAGCTTCCCCAAAAGCACAGCAGTGCCTACTTGAAATAGCCCCTATTTTTTGAAAGGTTGACTGCGAGTGACTAAAAGGTTAGGTCACATCATGTGGCAATCTCTGTAGAAGGGTTGGACCTGTATTCGCTCTTTCCTGAGAGACAGAAAGTTCTTAACTCTGTAGGATACTGATACATATGCTGCCATGATGTGGGGAAAAGAACAAAATCTCTGACTGTATGCCACAATTTCGAACGAGGAGGCCTTCAAGAAAAGCATTCACTCTTCACACATTCATTCAGCAAACACTGGAGCACCTACTCAGTGCCAGGCGCAGGCTGTGTGCCCAGCAGTGGGGCCTAAAGAGCCCAGCACACAGCTGGCGTTTGGAGAGTCTCTGAGGCTGGGAGATGTAACACCAAGGAATTTTCCCTGCACAGAACTTTGTGGCAATATATATATATATATATATATATATATATATATATATATATATTCTTGTCCTCTCTTCTCTGTCACTGCTGCTGCCTTCATGGCACCTCGCCAGGAGAGGAGCAAGCATCTTCTAACCGGCTTTCTGGTCTCAGGGCCTCCGTGTTCACCACAGCAGTCTTTCTAAACACAAGCTTGGCCCAAAGCCCCTGGGCATGGCGTGCACACTCCAGCCACTGGGATTTACTCAGAGTTCCTACATCCCCTTCCTTCCTTCCTCTGTGCCTCTGCCTGGAAGGTCCCCTTTCTCTGTCTGTCTGCCGGGTGAACCTTCATAGGTCCTGACTCACTTTACATGTCCCTTCTTTCGTGTTACCTGCAGTGACCCACCTCAAGGCCAAGTTATTCTGAGCCTAGCCCAGAGCCCGGGACACTGCAGACAATAGATGCCGGCTTCCCTCCCCCGTATCCTTCTTTGTGCCACTCCAGCACCTTATTTCCTCCACTCATCTTCGGTGTTATCTTTTAAAACTTTGTTTAGAATCGGTGAGTTTCCTGGGTGTTATTTATGACCGTGTCGTATCGGGCATACCAGTCCTTGACCAAGTTTTCACTGACACAAAGAAGAAATAAAGAGGAAAATAAGGATACCGATTAGTTTCTCATAAAGCTAGATGTGTTGAGTTAGATTTTCCTCTCACATGACATACTTGAAACTTCTAGCTTATTCAAATAGCCTTTAATTTGCAGCAATGAAACAACAAGGCAGAGCTGGGATCAGAATGAATGCTAGCTACCTGGGTTGGAATCTGTACTAGCTGATCGACCTGCAGCATGTTATGCAGTCTCTCTGTGCCTCAGTTTCATCATCTGCACGATGAGGAGAATAGTTATAACTACTCCGTGGGGTTGCTATGACAATTAGATAATTTATATATGTAGAGTGCATCTCACATTGAAGCAAGCACTCTCTATAGCATTAACTATTATAATTATACCAGAGGCCCAGTGCACAAATTCATGCATGAGTGGGGTCCCTTGGCCTGGTCGGCCAATCGGTGGGGGGGCGGGGGGAGAGGGCCAGCCGAGGGGAGGGACCAAGGGGGGTTGGCCAGCTGGGGGGAGGGACCGTGGCTGGCTGTGTGAGGTTGGCTGTGGGAGTTCACTGACCACCAGGGGGCAGTTCCTGCATTGAGCGTCTGCCCCCTGGTGGTCAGTGCATGTCATAGCAACCGGTCATTCAGCCACTTAGGCCTGGTACACAAAATTCGGGGTGCGGGGGGGAAGAGCGGTCCCTCAGCCCGGCCTGCACCCTCTCCAATCAGGGACCCCTTGGAGGATGTCCAACTGCCGGTTTAGGCCTGATCCCTGTGGGATCGAGCCTAAACCGGCAGTGGTACATGCCTCTCGCAATATGGGACGGCCGGCTCCTAACTGCTCGCCTGCCTGCCTGCCTGATCACACCCCTAACCACCTCTGCCTGCCTGATCGCCCCTAACCACCTCTGCCTGCCTGATCGCCCCTAACCACCTCTGCCTGCCTGCCTGATCACCCCTAATTGCTCCCCTGCTGGCCTGATCACCCCTAACCACCTCTGCCTCAGCCCCGCACCTGGGACCCAGGATTCCCTCCTCTGGCCGGATGCAGGCACCTGGGACCTGGGCTTCTCTCTCTGGTCGGCTGCAGGCACCCGGGATCCGGGCCAGCTTTGCCCGGGCCAGCTGCAGCGCAGGGGACTATGGGCAGCCAGCTTCGCCTGGGCCAGGCTTTGTCAGGAAGGACATCTAAAAGGTTGTCCGGTCTAATTAGCATATGACCCTTTATTAGTATAGCTATAGATTTGTACAACTATGATAATAGAACTTTATTTTACTGTCTCAACAAATAAAAAAAATGAAGCTTCGTATCTATTTTCCATACTTCCTGCCTACTTACAAACATGTCTTTATTACTTTTGAAATTTTAATGGCCTGTTAAATCCAAAAGTCTGGGGGGAGTCACTGCTCTCAATAATCTAGAACTCTGAAGTGAACATAAATGGGGTTCTCAAAATCAAGATCCTGAGTCCACAGCCATTTCAGTCCCACTGGTGTGAGTCCCAGCACTGCTGGACTGAAGTTAGCCAAGTGGAACTTCCGGGGAAATGACGTCTGCCTTGGATTGAGGTAGGTTGGGGTTAGTAACAGAGACCTGGGGGAAGTGTTGGAAAATCAGAGTCCCTCCTAGCAGAGAGCTGAGAACACGCTGATGGGCGACCAGGATGATGCTCAAAGATTGTAAAAGTCCTACATACTAATGGTTCCACAGAGTGAACTAAACCTTTCCAGGAAAACCCTACTTTCATTAGTGTTCCGTATGCTACCGAGGCCCTTTATTCTCTTGAATGAGGGGCTGGTTTAAAGGTTTCACTACTTAAGCAAACTACAACAGAAAAGACAGGTGTTTAAGTATCAAATAAACAGAGACAAGGTAATACATTCATTAAGCTTAGGTTTCAGTATTACTGAAAAAGAGGATTCCTGAAAAAAAAAGGCATAACTTGAAGGAGTGACCTTAAATATAAATCTTTAGAGTTTTAGAGTTTTTCTAACACATTCTTTCTTGAATCACTATAAATAATGAATTAATGTGTCTATTTCTTTAGGCAGAGAACCCTTACATCAGCAATACTTAAATATACAGTTTAAAGAAAATAATATCATGACAGCAACATAAAACCAATGGAAAGTACTGGCCAATTAATTCCTCCTCTTCTCTCCTCCCCTGTCCCAAGTGCTTTAGAATATTATATGTAAAAAAGACCCATCTTGCCCAGCCAGTATGGCTCAGTGGTTGAGCATTGACCCATGAACCAAGAGACCACTGGATTTATTCCGGGTCAGGGCACATGCCTGTGTTGTGAGCTTGATCCCCTGGGGGTGGGGAGCAGCTGATTAATGTTTCTATCTCTCCATCCCTCTCCCTTCCTCTCTCTCAAATTAATAACAACAAATTTTTTAATAAAAGACCCATCTTTAGCCGAAACCGGTTTGGCTCAGTGGATAGAGCATCGGCCTGCGGACTGACAGGTCCCAGGTTCAATTCCGGTCAAGGGCATGTACCTGGGTTGCGGGCACATCCCCAGTAGGAGATGTGCAGGAGGCAGCTGATCGATGTTTCTCTCTCGTCGATGTTTCTAACTCTCTATCTCTCTCCCTTCCTCTCTGTAAAAAAATCAATAAAATATATATTTAAAAAAAAATTTTTTTAAAAGACCCATCTTTAGAATCCTGTCTGTTTTAGTCAACATGGTATACCCAGTGCCTCACACATAGCAGATTCTCAATAAATATGCTACTTTGCACAGCTGGGAGGAAGTGAATACTTCTAGGAGGCCTATTATGTGCAATATCCAGCATGAAGTTATTTTCACATATCTATCACCAAGATTTTTCACTGATATGGAAAGCTAGAGAAATGAAGCCTATTGACATGGCACAGTCTAGGGCAGTGATGGTGAACCTACGACACGCGAACTCATTTTTTTTTGGTTGATTTTTCTTTGTTAAGTGGCATTTAAATATATAAATATCAAAAATATAAGTCTTTGTTTTACCATGGTTGCAAATATCAAAAAATGTCTATATGTGACACGGCACCAGAGTTAAGTTAGGGTTTTTCAAAATGCTGACATGCCAAGCTCAAGAGGATCGCCATCACTGGTCTAGGGCGAGAGACAAGTTTTACATACTTCAGTCCCGTTTTGCCAGGCTGCTCTGATGTTTATAAACCAACAATGATCACTGAGTTTTAACTCAAGATGATTTTTTCATCAGCTTCGTTGGTTCCGTTGTCTCTTCTGTGTGTGACATTTCAACATTTCAACCTTGCTCTACCAAGGCCAGCTCGCCTGGCTCTTATGGAGTCCACACAGTATAACAGAAAGATAATAAACTCTTTTTTCAAAGGAGTACGGACTCCAGGGAAAGAGATACAGCTTCCAGGATCTGGATCCTACCTAGTAGGTGTTCCGGGCAAATACATCTCAAATTTCTTTATATTTTAAATTCAATTACCTGTAAACGAAAGGGGCTGGACTAGGCAATTAAATCACATATTCAACTTTTTGCCTGGTACTAGGGATATAAAGTGATCCACGACAAAAATAAAACCAAACTCCTGCCTTCAAAGGTATCACAGTCAACTGACTCACATTTTATGCTACTTCGAATAGGCCATTTACTTCTAAAACACTATGAATCTATGTCCCAAGATCCCAAATGTCATTTACACTAACTCTGTAACAGTAATTTCAATGTGTGTTTGTTATCTCAGACCAGCTACAAGCCCCAAAGTAAAAGTGTGTGGCACATGAGGGAAATTATATTGGATCTGAATGACCAATGGTTATAACAAACATAATGAAAAAACAGATTATTTCTAAAAAAACAACAACTTTCCTCTAAGTCTCACTTCAGCACCTGAACAGTAGGAGTGCTTACAGTTTCCATGACCCTTTTCCAGTCCTGGTTGTACTGATGAAGTACAATATTTGAACAATACTCTGGCAGGCTTCAAATAGTGGCTGAGATTACAGGTGGCAAAGTCGGCTAAGAAACCGGACACCCTACCATACCTTACTCTGAGAACAAAGTCAGGTGTATTTATTTTATTGGACAGTTTGAATTTATTATCGGTTGCTCATAATTTCCTGTCTCATTTCTTTCGGGCTCTTGGAGTTTATGTCAGGATAGCTTAGGTTATCACAATCCCTCCCTCCTTTGCCCCAACATGGATGCCAACAGACTGAATTGACTCAGACAAAGTCCCCGGACAAAAATCGAAGGGGAAAATACCCAAAGCTTTAGTTGAAGAATGGCAGAAGGTTTGGAAAAAAATCTGAAAAAGCAATGAAGATGAAAATGGAAACTCTGTGAAAATTAATGTAGTGTAGAATTGGCGAACATACCACCTATTTCTTTAAACAAATAGAAGAAAGAACCCGCTTATGAGGTGCACCCAAATAATTCACAGGTGGTGAAACTATTAGAGTCCTGCAATTTCTTGCCTCAGAAGTGGAATAAATCTCCTGCATTATAAATGGCATATGCTCACACGTGTGATTTTTCTACTATTTCCTTTCTCTCCACTATCCCCCCTTTCCATGCACAGGCCTTTTGGGTTTTATTGTAATTAATTTATCTTTAATGAGAACTTTAGAGGAAAATGTACTTGAGGAAGGGAGATGCAACCTACTATAATAACTTCACTCACAGAAATATAATGTCAAATGGAATATGCTTGGTCTTTTTTCATGGTTCAGTTATTACAAAGTACGCACAATGTAGAGAAAACTATGTTAGATCGAAGTCCACCGGCACTGTGCTTCAATGACAATGGGACAGATGGAAACTCTCTAGATCAGTGGTTCTCAACCTTCCTAATGCCGCGGCCCTTTAATACAGTTCCTCATGTTGTGGTGACCCCCAACCATAAAATTATTTTCATTGCTACTTCATAACTGCAATTTTGCTACTGTTATGAATCATAATGTAAATATCTGCTATGCAGGATGTATTTAGGTGACCCCTGTGAAAGAGTCGTTCAACCCCCAAAGGGGTCGGGACCCACAGGTTGAGAACCGCTGCTCTAGATAATGGTCACACATAATTAATGGTAATTCTCACAATGATAAGAATTTGCTTTGAGGATAATTTTTCCCTAAGTAATTTATCTTACCTAAGAAACTATTCTAGGAGCATTATCTCAATCTGTTGAGATTTTGCTTCCCAGAAATTGTTGACTAAAAGTTTAGCTCAAATAAACCCACAAAAATAAAAATAATAAAATAAACTATTCTAATGTGTTCTATTGCACAAATTGATATTCTGAACTATGGAAGTTGGGGGGAAAATAATGTTTGAAGTCAAATAGCGACTGATAATATCCATAAAAATAACACATTAGTAATCTGTAGGAAGCCATAATTTACATTTACACATGAATAAGAGAATTAAAAAGATAGAGTCTATGCAGGAACAGACAAGTTACTAGATGAGCCTTTTTGAGGGACAACTGAAAATAATAATATTCATCATAGGACCACTGCCTATGGAAGAGTTTTTTGAAATATTTAAAAAATAACTCTGACAACTCAATGCCCAATTACAAGGATTGTGTCTTCATCTATCTTCCATGGAGCTTGACTTTGTGTTGGGTATACAGCTGGTGACAGATAAATGATTTTTACATGAATAAAAGTAATCACTTTAAGTTTTACAGTACTTTGAAGTTTACAAAAACTTCAGCATCTAATTCTGATTTGCCTCTCACGGCACCCTGGAGAGTTCAGTGGGATGGGCAACGGTGCTTGATGAGTGGACAGAAGTTGGAGTGAGTTATGTGACTGGATCACAGAGATGGAATAAGTGCTACAGCCCAGATGGTTACACATTAAAACTAGTGTGACCTCTAGAAAAATGTACCAAAGATAGTTTGAGACTAAGTATACTTCAAAAGTACATTTTACTTCACATGCTGCTATGTGAAACATTTGCTTTCTTTGGGTGTGAGTCTGTTTTCCTCTCTGTCCCTGTTCACTCCTTGAGTTTCTGACATCTGCCTCTGGAACTGCTTTGGTGTTGGGCCTGTGTTTGCATCTTGGTATCTTTTCTTGTTTCCTTTGACTGCCCCCTGGGTCTGTGTGGTTCTGTGTCCTTGACCAGGTTGGTTGGTCCTGCTCTGCTGGTTACATGAGAGATGCCAGGAGTTCAGATTCCAATTGTTTACCACAGTCCTGCTCTCTTGGTTCCTCTCATTTATTACTGCTCCACTCGCTCCTGAACCCTATGTTTAAAAAATGGATGTGAACCCATTTTTCCTGCAGTACTGGCACGTATACACCCCCCAGTACTCAGCACATTCTGGGTCTGTGATAAGGTGCAAGCTACACAGATTGAATCACCATTAGGATGACTTGGCATCTTATTTCAATTTTCCGGCCTAATATATCGAAAGTAGTATCAGTACTTATATATCAATGAGTACTAGCCTGCTTATCATCTAAATTAGAAGCATATGTTAATTGAAAAGGTTTTTAGTTTAATAAATAACACCTACCTGCAATTCTCCGTGTTTTAACACAACAAAGGTCTATTTCTTGCTCATGGTTAAATGAATGTTCATAGATGTGCCTCTATTTGGGTGGCAGGTTGGGGTTCTGCTCCACATAGTCATTCAGGGACTGAGGCTTTCTATTTGGTGGCTGTGCCATTCCCTACTCTATTGAAGTTCTTTACTGAATTCTCTGCATCCAGCAGGCAGGAAAAGAGAGAGTGTTTGGTGCTTAGAGGGTTACATGAGAGATGCCAGGCCTAGAAGTGCCATATTTCATGTCTAACTATAATCCGTAGGCCAGAACTCAATCATATTGCTCCATCCACTCACAGAGAAGGCTAGAAAATACAGTTTATCCTGTGCCAAGTAGTAAAAAGAAATGAGTTTTTGTAACTCCATAGCATTATCTCTGCTAAAATTAGAGTTTATAACTACCTTCCAATTTTATAAAACTGTGGCTAATGTAAATGTCATTTTCTTCCTGAGGATCAATTTCATAAAAAAAAAATACTTGAAATCTAAATGAATTATAAAAGATATTAAACATGCAAAATTCATTCTAATTAACAACAGCAGAAGAGATTCTTGTTCAATTGCTATTCATTGTGTGGATGTATGTGTTTAAGAGAGACAGAAAAACAAAATAGATGTCTTCACCTTGAAACTTATTAGGATTGCTGACTTGGTCCTACCAACATCAGAATTAGTGAAATGTTTCATATTGTGAGATGCATGTTCACATTTTCCCTTTTTACAAGTATTTTCTTTTCTTTTCACCTTCTTTTGCCAAGTCATTCTTACTCATCCATCCATTCATTCATTAAAAAACATTTATTGGGATCTAATGACCAGACATCCTGAGAGGAGTGGGAGGAACAAGTCATTCCTTCTGTTGTCCCCCACATCTTTGTGGAGTAGACAGACATGTAAGCACAATATGAGATTCAGAAAGTCAGCGATAAATGCAAGGAAGCACAAGAACGAGAAGTTACAATTAAAAATATTATGGAGAATACAATGAAGTATTTATACCTCTGAAAAACAATTATTAAATGCTGCCTATACATGTAGCTAAATATTGGTGGAATTTGGGGTGGGGGTAGTCAAATAGAGAAATTACAGTACTTCTTCTAATGAAGGTTAAATGAGATAAGATATATTTCTATGATTGAAATAGAGACTATTAATAAATATATCCCAACTGATTTATAAATACTGAGCTTCTGGAAATACAACAAATAAAAAGCCAGGGGTCATTGCTGTCTACAGACTACTACCGTCGGGACATCTTCATGACATGGCCGGAAAACGTCTCATGGGCTTACATGCTGGGTACTCCAGTTAGCAAAGTCCCGGGGAGGGGAAACCAGACAGTTAAGCTTTATTCAATGTAGGTTTCAGGCTTGAAGTTCGGGAATTGGGGGAGGTTTAGTCATTTATTTTTGAGCTCATGGAAAGAAGGGGTTGATAGCGACAGCTCACCCCAGTTAGCAGGCAGGCTCCCCACACAGCTGTGCTGGCCTATTTCAATTAGGATCCTTTAGGACTGAGATCACCCCTGGTATGCCAGTCCTAAGCCGCTCATGAGCCAGTACTGCCAATCAAGCCGAAATTCAACCACATGGTATGGTTGTTATGATGTAGACAGAAAATGACATGGACTTGTCTCATTCTGGTGAAAACATAAAGTCTGAAGCCAGCTCTCTAGAAGAAAAAAAGTCAGTGAAAATGGCAAGACTGCAAAACTTAATTTAGACACATTTTCCTGCGATTATCTCAACACAATTAACCAGTAGGTTACTCATGATGATTCAAGGAATGCTCTCACTAAAAAAAAAAAAGACTGTGCTTTTCATGCTATGAAGAGGTCTCTTTTGAGTCACCCTGCTCATGAGAACACAAGAACCCATATACTCTGTATAATGAGGGGAGGGTAGAATAAAACTTAAATAATTAGATGGGAGAAACTTAAATAATCAGACCTGGAACCTGAAATAGACACATTTAAAGCAGAGTTGTCACTGGACCAAAGAAACTGAACTATACATATCAAGTTAGAAAACACCAAATATGTATGTGGAGAATTAGAGAACTGTGTGATAGTCTCTGTAAGTTCTTTCTTCTCTTAATTTAGTTCAACAACAGTTATGATGCCTATATATACACGAGATACTCTACTAGTTGTTGCAGAAAATGCAAAAATTCACAGGACACTGTATCTTTTCCTGAAATAGCTTTAAATTATATTTTGATTAAGCTATTATAAAGGGGAGAATCAAAACACCAGATCACATCCCATCCAAATATAAATCCTGTGCCAAATGCATCAATGTAAACTGGGTTAAAAAATGAGTTCTAAGTCTAAGGGTTAACCACACTTTACTGATTAAAATTGCACAAATTAAATCTCCTTCAATTTTGTTATAAGGATATAAGGATAAAGTTTGTGCTGCTCCTAAGTTTGAGTAACAGCCTACCCCATGACATGCTAGAGAAGTGCTTTCTGGCTTAGTCATGCATATTGATAAAGGGGAATCAATATGTGTTAACACTTACTGAAATGCACAGATACATTCATTTATTCATTCTCTCACAAGTCTTCAAAATCCATGTCGTTTTTCAAGGAAGAAAATTCCTGGTGTAATAGGATTCTTTTGTAGTTCACTAGTGACCACTATTGGACATACTTGCCTCAACTTATATAAAGCAAGAGAACTGGTTCACATGAAAATAATAACGGAGACCAGAAAGTGGTCCTGAACAGACCAGACACTAAAAACAGAAGCCTGAGAAAACAAAAATGCAGCTGACCATGTCTAGACAAGAAACTTTGCAAAAACACGAAGAAAATAATGTTAAAAGAAATGCCTCACTGTTTTGCAGATTTATGTAAAAAAAATCCTTAAGTTTGATTTAAAGACAATCTAGGCATGATAATAAACAATAGATATAAAAAGGTGTTTGTGCACACAGACACACACACACACACACACACACACACACACACACACACCTCTCTTATTGGAGCAGACCACAGTCTGCTGTAAATAAGGGATTTAACATTCATTCCACAAGCTAATGGTGCTTCTAGCCATCCAAGATAGATCCACTTAGATAATAGTGGAGGAGAGTGCCAGAGTGACTGAAGGGAATGGGCTATTGTGTTTGACTAGTTTCCATGTATAAATTAGTGCAGAGAAGAAAAAGAAATTCAACAGAAAAACACATGTACTTTATTATAATTCTGAGTGTTACTCTTGCAACTCCCACAATAGCAGGCGAAAGAGCTTAAAACCACTTAAAAGAAACAAAAAGCAAATGCAAATTTGGTTAAATGCCTTTCTGACAAGAAGTGATTTGACTTCAAGTTTGGATGGACACATATGTCAATGGCTGGTCATGGTTTCTGCCACATTCCTTTTGAGCTAAACAATTGGGACAAAAAAGAAAAGGAGAATGAAAAAGGAAAGCAGGGTGGGAAGATGTGGAAAGTTGGGTTATGTGGCTTAATTTGACCTGAATATCAGGATGAAAACCTTTTGGTCAGTCCTACTGTCCTATTGTGTCCAGAATAAAAATAAAGTCTATGGTGTATGAGCTTTGCATGAAAGTATGGGTGGTAACCTAAACTAGATACAATAGAACAGGGACTGCATTCTCTCAGGAACAATGCTCCAGATAAAAAGGGCTTTGGTGAACCACATTCGAGATTTGTACACACCAAGCAAGGCATGATACGGATGATTCAACTGCCAGTGATATGAAGGCTGTTTTGAAGTAGAAACTGGCTTGCCGCTAAAACAGAGTGTTTTCCAACTAAGTTAAAGGGATCTTTCAAAATTGCTTAAATTAATTCTAAGAGTAGACAGACTCTTGTATAAAAGAACTACAGAAAAAAACACAAGGCAACCAGTTCAATTTCTCTATCTAGACTGAGGGTTGAGTTGACAATGTCACACTTCTAGTTCTAAGTCAACTAAAGATCAGTCTAAAGGTTACCTTCTCTTAGGCCAGTTAATTTAATTTTGGCTACAAAGCTAAAGGGGGCAGTTAACGAGCAAATGTAACAACTGTGCATAATATGGTACACATCTTTAATGGCCAAGATGATGCAAAAAGCCTGCATATCTCAAAGTCCAAAGATCAACATATGCCATTGATTCCATCATTGCCACATAATTTATGACCACAGTAAAAAGCAAACAAGTTATGTTCTCTCCGTTATGTGTTGATTTGGGGACTCAAATATAAGCTTATTTCCTTATCTCTAAAATGGGTTTTAAAATGTCTTATTTGCAAGTTTATTGTGTGGATGGTTTGTAATGCTTTTCAAACAACTGGCCTAGTGTTTGGCCCTTTCAGACACACAGTACCCGGCACAGGGGCGTATCTTGGCACATGCCAGTTCTCTTTTCTTTCTACCATAACTCTCAGGACCCCTATTCATTTAAATACAGGTATGAAACAAACCTGGATTTGATTTCATTTTATCCTCAATACAATTATTGTAATTGAAACAAAATATATTTTATGTTTTAAACCTGAAATAAGTCTCATTATGTGCTCAAACACACATATGAATAGTCAAGATATCAAAGAGGGATATAATGCATTTACCAAATGGGTAGCAAAACAATCTATTTCTGAATGGGAAAGTTTTTTTCCAATGTAAAATGAGATCATACTTCATATGGAAGATACCAAAAAAGTAATGTGTACTGGTAATTTGCTTCATGATATAATTAGATGGGAACATAACACATACTTTTAAAAAATCACAAAGAAAAAAAAAAAGACGAGGCAACCTAATGGTGTGTATGTAAGTAACACGTCCCATATGGAAAAAATGAGACACCTTTCATAAATTGCTTGCTTCAGTAGTCATAAAGCACACCTAGGCATTCTGCTTTTTATATTCCTCCAAACAGCTAAAACTTCAGTCCATTCATGCCTAAAATTCAGTTCTCCTTTAAATTTTCAAGAAATCTTAAAAATACATTTCTATATATATAGCCTTTGCAATGTAGCATTCTGATTTCTTGGCTACAATGATGCAAATAAGTGGAAATGTATAAAATTGTTAATCACTGTCTGATTACTCTATCTGATGAATCTTCAATTTGTACCAAATGGCTTACTTCCCTTCTTCATAATTATAGTGCAGATCAAATTTGTCAGAGTGTAATCAGAACAAAACATTCCTTCACCATTGACGAATCAATGCAACCTACATAATTCGCTGCCTGTTTACCTTGTCCCCCCGTGGCCTTGTTGCCTCCTGAGGAAGTGTGGGCATCCATAAATGTCACGGGGAGAGCTACAATCACGTTTGTTTGGAATCAGCGTGTGCAAATTTTGGAATCAAACCTTCAGATGAGGTTTACTAAGCTGCCTGCCCAGAACACTCTGGTTTAAAAAATGTGCATTGCTATTAATATTTTGAGTGTAGATTTTTTTGGACAGTAAATGTTCATTTTCTGCCCATAAAACCAAGTATGAGTCACAATGGAACATTTACTTTGAGTCAAAAATGCAGTGTGTGCTGATGTTCCAGAGCAGGGCATCTTATCACTGCGACTATGGAGAGCAGCCGTACAGAAAGCCAGCATTTTCTTCTTCTTCAAAAGCAGATCTGAGATCAAAGACCATAATCCTCAATTCATAAATAGCAGCATTAACTTGTATCCATACATGACTTGGAGTAATTATGAGCTATAATCTGGGTTGGCTGCAAAGAGGCGCTCCTTCCCTCTTTTACCTGGTTCCGCAGCACATGCTCACAGAGGGAAAAGAGTTCCTAAAGGCGGTGGGGGAAAGCCCCTCATAGCCCATCCTTCAAAAAATTCCAGGAACACAGCAGTGAGTGAGTGATCTGAAGACGCCTGTCATCCAAATTCCAAGCATACACACCATCATTTACACAGTCCCCAGCTCGCAAACTCTGTGCAGTCTATCCCAAAGTTCGTGTCTCGATATTATTATAGACCTCTCACTGATCCCACAACGTCTGGCAGACTTTATTTTGCTTGAGAAGTTGGGGTTAAAGTTCTGAAAGAATTTTTTTTTAAGCACGTAAATTATTTTACCTGGCGTTTGAAGATCAAGATATACCCCCCGCCCCCCGCCCCACACACACACATACACGGCACCCCAACAGCACCCAGACTAAATGGCAATAGCAATGTATAAAAAGGAAAAGGCATTTACCAGGAGCAGGAAAGCCAGAAAGAGGAGCGGTGTGCCAGGAGTTGCCCGACGGCAGCATTCCATGCTTGGATCCTTGCCGGAATCCGGATCGGACACTGAATAAGCTGCTAAGTGCTCCTCTGCCTGCTGTCACATCCAGTCCCGGTGCTAACACTCCAGCCCTGCCTATCAGCTTCCATCAGCCCCGCTCACATTTCCTGACTAGGGGTGGGTGGGTAGGTGGATGGGTGGGGGGTAAGCTGAATGGAATCTCTCTCGGAGCAGGCAGCCAGCCAATCAGGCTCCTGCTAATCAGACATGCTGAATAACAAAGCCAGGGGGACAGAGAAAGTGTAACAGTGCGAGCAAAAAAAAAGAAGGGGAAAAGGACGAAAAAGAAAGGAGAGCAGAGCGCGCAGCAGAGCCAGGAGAGAAATGCAAAAGATGCAGAACTGCAGACGATGAAGCCAAGCCCTGCGCTATGAACTAACCTGGTTAGTTCTTTGTGAGATACATTTCTGTTTTGCCATTTGCTTGTCCTGATGCCTGTGGCTTTGTAAAGTACAGTAGCTCCCTGTGACTCTGTATTGTTCCATTCAGGAGAGAAACTTAATCCCTGTCAATATATAACATATGCCATAAAGGGAGGGAATCATAGACAAAACCTGACTTAATGTGCCCTTTAAATGGGTGCTGTACAACGGCTTTATTCCTCTTCCATAAAGTTGCTCTTTATTTTTCCCCTTGACTTGGAGAAGGGAGACTATATAAATTTTTGAAAGTTACTCCCTAAACCTAAATAGTGGCATAAGTTACTTAGTGTTTTAATGACTTGATCTAAAGAAAAAAAAAAAAGGAAGCTGATTCTTTGCAAAGTGACAATTTTAAACACCCAAGATTTACTAAGGCTAAAGGCACAATTCGAAATTTAGATCCACTCGTTTAAAAAGAAGCCCTTAACAAAGACAGGGATGACTGGCACTGAAATTGGAGGTGGAAGAACAGCCTGCTTTTGACACATGGCCAACTCTCAACTGTCTGCGTTAGGAGGGGAGAGAAAAAAAGGATGAATTAAATCCCCAGTTAATCCCCAAACCTTTTAACCGACAGACAGTTTCAGCCTCCTCCTTCGTGTCCTTCATCAGAACTGCTGTAACGCAGCAGAAAAGGCTGAAGTGAGTTTTGCCTCCTTTTCCTCTCCCTCCTGCAGTGGATGGAGGGATGACCCTCCAGGTCCAGCCCAGCCTGGAGGAAGTGCTAACAAGCAGTGAAATGATGACAAGGCCAAGGGAAGGGCAGGAAGCTTCTGAGTCCTGTTAATCCACCAGCGAGCAAGATTTCACTCTACCAGAGGGGATTTTATTACAGTTTTAGGAAAGTGTCAAGTGTCCAACAAGGACGTCTTTCTCCTTATCTGCTAAGGAAATCACTGGGTTTTTGAAAGAATGCAATAGCAAACTTGGCCTTACATTTCCATAGGTGTGTCGCCAGGAAGTTTTTTCTTTGTAGATCTCTTGATAGGCTATATATATATATGGTAGAAGACACTTAGGACTAATGTTCTTTCCTTTCATTAATAAAAAAATACCGACAAGAGGCATGAAACAAATATGGAAAACCTGATGAAGCCATAGTAGGCATGTGAATACAGGCAGGTCTGCCTATATACAGATCTGCAGTGTTGCTTTTCAGAAAGATGAGGAAAAGCAGGTTGTTCAACTTCAGGCTACTGGCTTTTCCTATGATATATCAATTAAAGACAGCAGAGCATTAAAATTCCCATTTTTAACCTGTGAGGAAAGTCAAGGGCATATAAGGATTCACCTTCTCTTCACCTAGGAAAATGGATAGTACTGATCCATACCACAGAGGCTCTGTTCCTAAAGTGTGCTTTTCTCTTTCACAAAGATTCATTTTGCGAGTCTTTCAAAAAATTGGTGAAGGCCCATAAGCTGAAGAGTATTCATAAGTATCTGTAAAAATACCTGAATGGTGTGATCTGAAGTCTTTATCATATTAAAAATGGATTGATTGAAATAACCTTTCATTTATGAAGCTATGTTACATCTCTCTCTTTTACACATTAGAGCTTTCTGCCACTGGGTTTTTTCTTCTATCAGAGTTATTAACTGTAGAGTTCCAACTAGTTCTGTAAAAAAAAAAAGGAATATTTTATCTCCCTCCTCACACCTAAACTTCACTCATGAGGCAGGTCAATAGGGCAGAAGAGGTGGTAGAGAAGGAATAATAGCAACAATGGTAATGGTACAATACCATTTGTAGAAGAATTGAAAAAATTGGTATAAGAGAATAACTGGTAGCCACTTATATGCTAGTCTAGATTCCTTCCTGCTTTGGAAATAAATATTGTCTAGATGGTTGAGTCAGAGATTTCTTTAGGCTCTTATGGACATGTCGATGTACAGCAAGATGGTCACCACTACCCTCACTTTATAGTAGAATATTTTTTAAGTCAAACTCTAAATCATTTCTTGACTGTCAGGAGGATGCCCACCACAGTGTCTCATGCTTCTGGTCCCTATGCTTGTAGCATTTCCTTTCCGGTTGGGGGATGCCCCTAGAAATGAGCAAAAGCAGTTGCACAGTCAAGCATTAAGCTTTCTAGGGAAAACTCCAAGCTTACTGTAACTTCAGAAATAGGAGAACAAAACCAATGTGTGTTAGGGTGATGGAGGTGAATTTCTGGCATGAGCTAATTTTGATAACTAGTGAAGTTTATGTGATATCTTTAAAGTTTACAAAATGATTTTACACCCACAATCTCATTTGACCTTTATGACTACTCTGTGAAGTTAGTTAAGTAACTCACCCCATTTTATGTGAAAACTGAGGCTCAAAGAGGTGAAGTGACTTGCCTGAGGCTCCACTGGCTAGAACTGGCCTTTGAAAGAGGTCTTCTGACTTTTACTCTCTCTCATCATTTATATGTACTCATCTATATCTATCTATCTATCTATCTATCTATCTATCTATCTATCTATCTATCTAGTGTGTGTGTGTGTGTGTGTGTGTGTGTGTGTGTGTGTGTGTTGGTAGTGGTGTCATAGTAGTTGGAGGGGATTGTTTATAGTGACGGCAAGGAGGCAGGAGGCAGGCTACCCAGGTTTACTATAGGTCCACACTACCTGACAATGGAAAGTATCTCATATTAGTGTATAACGTCTCTGTCTACTGTCTTCGTCATGTCTAAAACCTTTATCAGAGCCGAGGAAAAATAACATCAAACCCTAGGTAATCTAGCTCCATGCTAACGGCAGCCTGGGAAAGGCCTCTTATGGCATCTGAGCAGGGCGTTGGCCGAGTTCCTTTTTTCCTCTTCAGGTATCTAAATTAAAGCCGTCTGCCAGTGTCTGAGCAGCAGCAGCAGCGGCAGCAGCAACCCCGGCTGCTGTAATACTGGTTACCGGCTCCCTGCACAATATATTAGGTGAAATGAAAGCAGAAGCAAGAGTGTCAGGGCTGTCTGAAGCATCATTCCAAATGGTATGGATTTAACAATACTTAATTTAAAAAACACCAGCTTGGACAGGAGCAAGCTGTTAACATTCAGTGTGCTTTATGGCAGGAAAGAGTGAGCTAAACTCTCGGAATTTCTCTCCCTGGGGAGAGTACGTTACAGTGTTCACGCTGGAGCCACCTGTCTCTTCCTGAGGTTGGGCCTTCTCACATGGCCCGCCAGTTGAGTAACTGGGGTAAAGAGGGCAGAGGGTCTTCTGGAAAGAACTCAGGGGTGGGGAGCACTGACGACCCGGGTAAGGCCTCATCTCCCCTCTTGAAAGAGGTGGTTATGGTGGCACCTGCGCCTTACTGTCCTCACGGGCATGCGTGGAAGTTGTGCGATTTCCCTAGCTAATTCTGAAAATTAAAGGGAGGAAAAATGGTGTGCGAATGAATAAGATAAAACTACAGGAAGCTGACTGCTGGTCTCAGGGACAGAGCTGGAATTTGAGCAGGTGACTGTAGCTCTCCAATTCACCTAATACCCAGTTAGCACACAAGCAATTGGAGTGTTTGCTAAAATTTTCAAATCATCTTTCACACATAACCTAGTGTAATATAAGCAGAAACTCTATAAGGTAGAGAGTAATTATTACCCTCAATGATTGATGAGGAAACTAGTGCTTTTATAATAAGTAGGTTCATCAAAGTTACTTATTAGCAGGTGAAAAATTGGACTGTATCTAAGTGGTTTGACTTTGACCTGGACAACTCTCTGAGAAGTTGATGAGAATAGTTACACTTATTGAGTCTTTCACATGCCAGGCATTGTTCTAACTTTATATTTATTATTTCTTTTAATTATCACAACAACTCTACAATATAGGTATACTTATTATCCCCATATGGATGTTATTTATGGCAGATCAGCATCCACATTCACCCCAACCAGTGCCCTCCTGAAACAGAGGCCAGAAACCAAGAAACTACATTTCCCAGACTCCCTTGCAGCTAGGGCATTGGATGTAACTTAGATTTGGCCACTCAGAAACACTTCCATAAGATTTGGAAGGTGAAAGTGAGGCAGAGATCACACTTTGCTCTTTTGCTTGTAAAAATGACTACAGAGTAATGTGCTTTGTCTGCAGCCATGCTAGCCATTCACTACATTTGTAGGTGGCAAGAGGCACTTCTAGATGGATCAAAGAATGTGGGCAAGGTTCTTAAAGCCCTTGCATTTCCATTCAGCAGGGGGGGCTTCCTGGTTATGCAAGAGGCAGCTGCTCCTATGGTGATGTGTTGCTGTAGAGTAGCATGGGAGTCTTCAGAAAGTTCAAACCAGAGACTTTTTCCAATTTTCTGTTAGTTGATTAACACCCCATAAGATAACACTTTATGCTTAGACTAGAGGCCTGGCACACCATTTCTTGCACGGGTGGGGTCTGGCCAGACCACCCGCCATAATCGGCTTGTTTGAGGGGGTGGAGGGGTGAGGGGACTCAGGAGGTTGTCAGGCCAGCCCTGACCCCTGGTCAAACTCCTGTCAAACTGCAGGTTGAGGGTACAATTTGCATATTACCCTTTTATTATATAGTATTAGCAAGGATACATTCTGTTCTCTGGAACAGAATACTTGACTGATATATCCCCTTTAACAAAGGAGAAGATTGGGGCCCATAGAATTAAATAACTTGCCTAAGATCACATATCCAGAGAGGGGAAAGGCCAAGATCTGAACCCAGGCCATCAGTGTTCCTAACCATTAAGCAACACCGCCCCTTTGTAGATCAAAGGGCCATACGAATTTAGAGAAGAGAGAGGTCATTGCCAGTTTGAGAATTCAGTGAAGAGTACCCAAGTAGAAGAAATAGAAATCGGAAAAGACCTTAAGATACAGAGTCCTTTAGGAGATGAAAAGAAAAGGGCTTTGCGGGTGAGAACCGAGTAAGCAGAGAGAAGACAGGAACATGTGAGACGTAGGCTTTTACTGACCCTGACCCACACTACTTTAGACTGTTTAAAGGGGAAAACATGTTTTTAAATTCTTTATCCCACAGTCTCCCTTTCCCTACAAAGTGTCTAGCACTGCATGTTCTATATGGAAGGAACATAACACATTTTAAAATTTGGTTTGATTCATTTCTAGCTGCCCAAAACACTAAGAGTCTCAGCTCACATTTTTTCCTATTGTCTGCAATGTTTAATTCAGGGCTTCTCACACAGTAGGTACTTGGTTTGAATCTGTGACCCCAGCCAGTAACAGAGAGGAATTCTGAAGACCGCTTGGTGGAGTGCAAAGAACTCAGATTTTGGAGCCAATCTGTTCAATCCTAGCTGTCCCACTGATTGCCAAAAACACAGTAAGGAAATAAACTACTTAAAGTGTCTGAACCCAGTTGTGTTTATATATATATATATATATATATATATATATATATATATATTATTGATTTTTTTGTAGAGAGGAAGGAAGAAGGACAGAGAGTTAGAAACATTGATGAGAGAGAACACATCGATCAGCTGCCTCCTGCACGCCCCCTATTGGGGATGTGCCCCCAACCAAGGTACATGCCCTTGACTGGAATCAAACCCGGGACCCTTCTGTCCACAGGCCAACGCTCAATCCACCAAGCCAAACCAGTTAGGCTGTGTTTTTTTGTTTGTTTGTTTGTTTTGTTTTAAGCTGTTAAATGATGAGAGTAACACTCAGCACTGTAGGGCTGTTGTGGGCAGTGGAGTGAGGGATTTGCAGTCTATCTCAGAGCCTGATACAAAGTAAGAGCTCAATAAATAATTACCATGGTAGGTGGTGGGCTTCTAGACTGTGAGAGGGCGCAGGCCAGGCTGAGGGACCCCCCCGAGTGCACGAATTATTGTGCACCAGGCCTCTAGTTGAATTATATTCAACAAACACTTACAGAGCACCTACTATGTGCAAGGCATGATAAACAGAGAATCTGGCAACAGATACACTGCCTTTTGTAGCCTTTTTGACATAGAGAGACACCACGTTAATGGCTGACATTTGAATTATGGTTGCAATATTCATATATTAAACCCAAATGTAATATATAAATCCAAGACCCTTGATTCTTAGTTCAGTACTATTTCCATGACATCATCCTCTACAGATAAAATAATTATACCAGAGCCAGACAATAAGGTGAAGGGGTGTTAACAGATTTATAGACAATACAGAGAGAGTAGGATTAAAGTGAAAAAGCCAAATTCCTCAGCTTGGCATTCAAGGACGTCCTGATCTGCTTCCAGTCCCAGGATAATAGAAAGTCATGCTCCGGCCCAATTGAAATACCTGATATTGCCCCAGTACTCCAAGCTCTCCCATTTCCATATATTTGTCCATTCTGTCCCTTCTGCCTAGAAGGCCCTTACTCTCATCTCTGCCTCAAAAGTGTAGCCCTAATGTCAGTTTCTTCACAAGGTCTAGTACATAACTGACATTAGATAAATACTTGTCAAAATAACATATGAGTTAATGAACATATGCTATGTCTACCAATATGGTAGCAGAAAAAGAGAGAGAGAGAGAGAGAGAGAGAGAGAGAGAGAGAGAGAGAGAAGCAGAAGCATAAAAAACAAGCAAGCAGAAGAGTTACAAAAGAAAACATGGCCTCTGAAAACTGAGGCAAATCTAAATTAAAAATGAATAAAATTTGAATTTCAAAATAGCAATTAAACCACAGAAAACCAGAGTTCTCTTTCTCTAAAATAAAATAGGTCATTGTGAGCCTGTACTTTTATTCCTGTTATATGTTGGTTGTATTTGCTAACACCAAGTGGATGAATGGTTTCCCTGTTAAGTTAGAAAGTTTATCTAGGATCACAATTATAAATACTGTCAAAAATATTGTCATATAATGAAATCTTGAAAAACAACCTATAAACCTATAACTAAAAATAACTTATAATATAGTGGGTTTTTGTTTGTTTTTTAGGTTTCATAAAAGGACATGGAGTTGGTAGGTAAAACTGGATATTTTATCTTTCCTACTTGAAAATGTGGTGGGCCTTTCTTTTGAAAAAATTTTCATGAAGAAACTTTGAAATTGGTAAGTATGGCAAAAGGGAAAAATTATACAGAATAAAAACATAAAGAATGAAATACAAGCCAATAACAACAAGAATATTACCAATATGCAAGTGTTTTGACAGTGAAATATGGAGTACAATTGGTAGAAATAGGTAAAAGAATCCAGAGATTTCTTTTTTAACATGTGCATTTCCTAGAAGTAAAAATCTAATGTTGGTTTCATAGCACAGAAACTAGTAGTTATTGAAAGCAGAGAGTCCCAAAGATGAAGGGAAGAACCCCTGGTCCTTAGATCTGGTTATAGGGTCAGAGCCAATAACAAAAGCCTTTGGGAACAGCTGGATGGGATACAATCCTAGCCTGGAGGTTTCTTGCACTTAAGTTCAGCAAGCTAAGTTCAATGTGTCACCTGAGCAAACTTCTAGGATGAATACCAGTGGAGGCATGTCTGCAGTGTGCAAAATAAATAGGCAGTAAGGCCCAAGGCACGTGTCGATGATGGTTTTCTCATGATCTTCTTTAGAGAAGTATACCTTTGTCCAGATGGTCACACAGGCCTCACATTTGGTTTCAATGTTTGGTTACATATCATCCCTCTGCACCTCCCCATCTCTCCCTCTGTGCTGCTCACTTTTCTAAGACCAAGATAGAAATGGTCTTGTCAGCCTCAGAATGGCCTTGTACATAGGATGTTTACTCATATGCATTTACTTTTGTACTTAATAGCTTGGTTTTTAAACCCATGCCTGCATTTTAAATGCAATAAAATTTAAACAACATACCCGTGGCAGAAATATTAAGTGTCTCCCAATATCTATCATTCTTTTTTTTTGCTTGGGTAACAAACATAGATGGCTATCCAGAAAAGAGACATTTTCTAGCCTCTCTTGCAGCTATGTATGATGACCATGTGACAAAGTTCTTCTTAAGGAGATTTAAGTGAAGGTATAGGTGCCATTCCAAATAATGTCTTTAAAAAAAGGGGATATATCCTCTTCCCTCCTTATTGTAACCAGAATGATAACATATAATAATACTAGAATTTTGTTTGTATTGGTTCCATTAATCAAGTTTCTAATTTAGCTGAAATGATTTTCTCTTCAAGCTACTATTACAGATTAGAGGCCTAGTGCATGAAATTCATGCATGGGGGGGAGTTTCCCTCTGCCTGGACTGCACCCTCTTCAATCTAGGACCCCTCAGGGGATGTCAGACTGCCTAAACCGCAGGGATCGGGCCTAAATGGGCAGTCTGACATCCCTCTCGCAATCCGGGACTGCTGGCTCCTAACCGCTTGCCTGCTTGCCTGCCTGATCATCCCTAACCCCTCTGCCTGCCAGCCTGATCGCCCCTAACAACCTCTGCCTGCTGGCCTGATCGTCCCTAACTGCCTCTGCCTGCTGGCCTGATCACCCCTAACTACCTCTGCCTCAGCCCCCGCCACCGTGGCTTCCTCCAGAAGGAGGACCGGACGACCGGAAGATATCCGGTTGACCTGGTCTAATTAGCATATTACCCTTTTATTAGTATAGATTATTAGTATAGATGGTGTACATGGGGGAAGGGTTGGGGATGTCCTGAGTCATCTGATTTAGAGGACAATATACATGTACTGTTCCCATCTGATTCTAGTTGACTCGGATACTCAAAGCCTCAAGTTACTGAAGCTTAGGGTCATGAGGGCACTCTAGTCATATACTGTACAAATATATTACTATCTCAAGAAGACTGAGAAAAGGAGTTAATCAATCATTTATAAACCATTACTACCATCAACAATAAGAACAACAACAATCTACTGAAACGTTAGCCTGGAAGCCTTGAAGGCAGTGTCTGTGTCTTGTCTGTTCCTTCCCAACCTCTGGCATGGCCACCTGGCATGTAACATTTGTTGCAAGTATGAATTAAAAATCATAAGCTTTATTTCTTAAAAAAATTAAACATAGAATTACCCTGTCATTCTGTACTTCCACTTCTGGATATATACCAAAAGAAATGAAAACAAACTCAAACAGATATTTGGATACCCCTGTCCACAGCAGCATTATTCACAACAACCAAAAGGTAGAAGCAACCCAAGAGTCTGTTGACAGATGAATGGATAAATGAAATGTGGTATTTACAGACAATGTAATATTATTCAGCCTTAAAGAGGAGGGAAATTCTGACACATGCTACGTCATGCATGAAACTTGAGGACATGTATGAATCCACTTACATAAGGTATCTAGAGCAGTCAAATTCATAGAGACAAACTAGAATGGTGGTTGCCAGGAGCTGGGGAAGGAGGAGGAATGAAGAATGAATGTTTAATGTGTACAGAGTTTCAGCTGGTGAATTTTTTAAAATTCTGGAGATGGATGGTGGTGATAGTTGCACAATAATTTGAATGTACTTAATGCCACAGCACTGTACACTTAAAATAGTCAACATGGTAAAATTTTATGTGCTACATATTTACACAGTATAAAATTTTAAGGAAGGGAAAAAAGATTATAAAATAAAAAAATAAGTTACCTGTGTGAAAGCAGTCCCAATGAAATCCCGATGTGAGCTCCTAATCCTTGTGCCAAGTAAGTGTGGAACTCAGTACAATAATGGATATGCTGCCATGTTTGATTACTACATTTCTTACAAGTTAAAAATAAATAAAGTGAGCACGAGTTTTATCATGTTATGTCAACAATGCCACCCTCACTCAAAAGGAGAACAAATGTTAGAGAATTATTTCTTGGATTAAGTTTTCACATATGTAGATTGGATGTCCTTCTTTCAACATAAATGTAAATGGGGCTGTGCTCCCCGAGCCTTTGCCCTCACTCTTCCTGCTGGCTGGCATGGTCTTCCTCTCATGCTTCTACTGATTATGCTCTGACAGTTCCTCATGCCTCATCTTAAGAGTTTCTCAGAGAGGGCTTCCTAGATCTGTCAATCTAAATGGGCCTTTCCTGTTGTTTGTTTTCAATGCCTTCTTGTACAGAACCCATCATAGTTCATAGTTATGAATCATTTGTATTTACATTCATTTGTGTGATTATATACTCAGTGTCTCTCTCTCTCCCATTAGACTTGGAGCTTTATAAAGGCAAGAACTATTCCAGTTTTGTTAACACTGTATCCAATATCTAGCACAGGATCTAAGCACATAGTGTGTTTTCAATAAATATTTGTTGAATGAATAAATTAATATCTAAACAGACATCTTCAAAGACTTTGGTAACAGTCAATTTCTTAAGCTGGGTAATGGGTAATACATAGCCATTTTGTTATTTTTAAAATACTTTATGCACATACATACACATATACATAATTTATATTCTGTATACCTTAAACAAACACACAGACCATATATATATATATATATATATATATATATATGCACATATGTTTATAAATAATATTTATATCCCAACTGTTAATGAATGGACCAAGGAAGTCAAGTGTTATTTTCTCATGTCTAATAATTTTCCTGCTTATTTCTTCAAAGACCATTATTGGTTCAGTATCTGTTCTATTTCTCCTTTCTCTCAGTCCAAAGGTCTATGTTAGATAGATAAAGGCAAGCAATTTATTGTTCTACAAGTAAATGCAATTTCATTTCTTCTTTAAATGTTATTCTGACATACCAGTCTAATAATGACTGAAGTTGGGTAGATTAAATAAAAATGCAAGGGAAATGCATCTACATCTACTTCACATATGAACAAAAGTGATATATTTCAAATACTTATATGCAATGATTTAAGAACCATAATAATATGCACACAAAATATTCTTATCAATAATAATATATTTGGGTATATTTTCAAAACAGATATATAATAAAATTTGATACTGATATTTATTTGTCTGTACAGTCATGTATTATCTTTCTTAACTAAGATTTATATTGCTTATTCTTTAATTGTGCAACTTAGTTAGATTTGCAATATCCTTTGAAGATAAGGTATAAAATATAATAAAGACTTGCTTTAATAGTTACACTTATTAAAATTAGACTGAACACATGAACTTAATTTTCCTTGCAAAATAGCAATGTTGTGATGTTCTTAAATGGCCAATGTTACCACAGGCCAATATAATGTTTTTATGAACAACCAGCAAAAGTAATCTGTGGTGTCATTTGCTTAAGGATTCTATAACTATTTTCTCTTCATGTGGAGGGGTGATTACCATCGAAATGTGAGTTTGCTCATCATAGACAGAGATGTCATACACTGTGTGTGTCACAGTAGAAAAGGTTCATTGGGTGAACTTGAAAAATGTTAGCTTAAAGACTTCTTGTGGATGACCCAATGTCGGCTTTTCATGGGTCTGTTCAAGAAGCAACTCACTTTTGCAAAGAATGAAATCCATGAAAAGAAGCTGGGGGCAGCAATAGTATCCCAGTATAAAAATTTGTGTGTACACGTAGTAAAATTTGGAAATTGAATTCACTCTGCTTCAGATTTCACTTTCCTCCCATTAAATCAGAGCACGACACAGGCATCACAAAATCTGCCATAAATAATTCTTCACAACCGTCTGCTTCACTTTGAGTGCCCTGGACCCTGTCCAGCCATAAAACCTGGATCTACTTTTACTACTAAAGAGGATGGTCCCCCCATGGCTAGGGCTGAAGAAGCTGAAATGGAAAAGGAGCTTGCTGTTCAAGCAGTTACTCTGCATGTGGCATCTTATACAGCAAACAAACAGCGGGTTCGCTGTGGAGCTAGGCAAGTCCTTGAATATCTTGACAAGATTTATAAATAAGATTTGGTGTTTATTTATTATTTTAAAAACTTTCCATTGTTCTCTCCTTGGTAATGTAATATGATATATACTTTTGCCAAGAATAGGGTGTGGTTGCTCCACAGCTTAGCCCATCGTGAAATGTCATGCTTAAGACTTGAGTCAGAACATCAAAACAATGCAATTCTGGAAGCAGAGTGCCAACAGTTTTGTTTTTTTTCACTTCTGCTAGATACAACTCTACTGGAATTGGGGATATTAGATTTTGTCATTATTCTGTCTAGTCATGACACTGAAAATAATATGGGTACATCTTGAATTTTAAACTTCCTTGCTCCCTCATTCTGAGTATACCTTCCTTCCCTGTAGCCTGCCTTCCTACCACATTCCTTCTATCCATTTTTTCCCTCCCTGTGTCTTTGTCAATTATGATTGGTGGATAACATTATTACTATGGTGGTTAAAATCGAATGCGAAGAATCATATTTAGGGATTGCTCTTTGAAACATCCAGCAATGTAGGCTAATGTGCTCACTTTTAAGAAACCTAATGAATTCCCCTTGTTAAACACATCTTCATTGTGTTGTTGGAGATTGGGGCATCAATATTTGTAAAATTTGACATAGTACAATACTTTTCCAAAGGATCTGATTAACTAAGCTGGTGGGTGGGGGATCTATACTCATAATGGGCTCCTTCAGTATAAATTCCCTGAATGCAGGACATTGGTTTTTCATGGTCACTTCTATAACTCCAGGATCTAGAATAGTGCTTGATAGATCTAAGGTATTCAAAAAATATTTGTTGAATTAATGAATAAAATAACTAGTGAGATAGAGTGCTGAGTACAAGAGGACTTGAAATGAAAAAGTCTAGATCCCAGCCCAGAAACTAGGATCCAGAGTGGTAGATCAAATATGTCGAATAAAACACCCATAAAGTCTGACCATGAAATACACACTGTTTATGATGTATTATTTCCTGGATAACATAATTTTTAATATAAAAAACAAGCATTTTATATTTCACTATAATATAAGCTGCTTGAGAACAGATACTAGGTTCTCAAATTATATTTGCTGAATGTCTAAATAATGGAAAATCCATGCTATAGAAGTATTTTCTGAAGCAGATGTGTGGGTCATAAGTATAAGGCTTCTACAACTCAGTTCTTATGACCACTTCTAAACAAACAGAGCTAAGATACTAACATTATTCCCTTTTAAATGCTAAAAATATTTCTAGTATTTTCGATAATGCTAAAAATCTTTAGTCCTGTGTTATTTCTTTCTTACAACATAAACATTCTGTTTGTTTAAAATGTATCTGCTCATGGCAGCAAATGCTGTTTTTTAAAATGTTGTTGATAAGGGAACGATACTCATGCTCTGAACTCCTCAAATGTGCGTGGGAATATTTTTGTCATCAAATCAAAGGGTTGAACTAGATTTGCTTAAGTCTCTGCTGGCTCTAAAATTTTATGACTCTGGCTTAAAAAAAATCTATCCATGGGGAAGTAGTGTCTTTGTAACTCAGAACTTGCACTGCCGTTAGACAGATACTTCTACTCACTGATTCAGCATATTCTGGCTACATGTTGTTCACAGTGTAGTAAGCCTCGATAAAGTCTTTTTCTTTTAATGATGTTCTGGAAACCTTGTGAAATTAGCCATAAAGAGGTTATCATGAACCATAGTTGAGTTTGGGTATTGATGCCCCAATGAGGGAAGGCACCAAATGTCATGGGAGGTTCAGGCAAAATGAGGGAAAGCCCTCAGATCTCACATTCACCATTTTGTGAAATGGTTAAAGCGTCATTTTTCAACTGTGGTTAGTCATCCACTAACAGATCATGAAATCAATTTAGTGAGTAACAATCAACATTAAAAACAAAAGGAAAAAGGGCAATAGTTCCTAAACGGTAGAATAGAAAATATTGAGGCATATCACATAGTAAGAGTAAATATTGTTTGACATAAGTTTTACTTCAGGAGTGTGTGTGTGTGTGTATGTGTGCGCGCGCGCGTGTGTGTGTGTCAGTGCAGGTGTACACATACTATCTATTTCTTCCTGATAGGACACATTCAAAAAAGTTTAAAAACCATTGGTTTAAATGAAAACAGCCTTTCAAAATCCCTTCAAAGTCTATAATTCCTTCTATGAAATCCCGAAGACCTCATGGGCATCCTATCCAACTGCAGAAAAGAGATAGGTGTCAATGGAAGTGTTTCTTTCATCAAAGGAAAGCAGTACCAGACTCACCCACTGATTTTGATCAGCAGAAGCCAAGATCACTGAGTCCAACCTCTTCCATGTAATGGATCTGATTGGAGACATAGGCACATCATTTGTTCTGATCTTGATGTCAGCTACACCTAAGTGAGGTTGTGCCTGAACTAAGACAGAATATAGGCCAGCCAAGGGATTAAAAATATTGAAGCATAACATGCACACAGAAAAGTGCAACTAGGAATTCTTTTCCTGTCCTGAGAGGGAACGAGAGGCACTGCAGCTTTCTCCAACTCCTTTCCCATCGGCACTGTGTCCAAAGGGTTTCTGCCTTCACCCTATCTTCATTTCTGACTAAGGGGTTTCTCAGAACCCAGAGTGGCTTCTGGGGGACAGAGGGGGATATGCTAGAAGTGGAAACACCTCATATAAAAATTCCTCTCTCTTCTTGGAGTATGTCTATAAAACTTTTTCCCCCACAGTAATTTGATTTTACTTTAACCGATGAGTCAGTATTTCCATCTATTATTTATCAAAACAGTTAGTTCAATAACTGGACTGTCCACAGCACTCTATCATAATAAGTAATTGTGTACATAAAATGCATAAAAAAGAATATTTTTCACAAGGACATGGGATTTAAAGATTCTGAAGTCTGATCAATGGGAGATGAGATGGATTTTTTTAAAAACAGGCACAAAGATATATGCATTTACTGAGTGGCTGGGATGTGTCAGGAACTGTTCTAAATGGGACAGAAATGAATGAGACAGGCAGATAAGAACTCCAATTTTGTGGTGCTTCCTCTAATTGGGGGGGAGGTCTGAAGAAAAATTAAACAGAATAAAAGAACAGGGTAATTTCAGAGAGTAGTAAGTATCATGACAAAGAGAAACAGGAGTGACCTCAAGGTGGGTTTGGGGTACAAAATGAGATTGGGGTAGTCACTGAGGGGTGACCTTTGAACCAATATTTCAAAAAAACAGGAAGAAAGTAACCAGAGTTTCCAGGGAAATTAAAACATGTTGGTATTTCCTGTGTCTATGAGTATTTTTTCTTTGCTTAATCCCTTCATCTATTTCACCTAGACCCAAACACTCCCACCCTTCACGCCAAAGCTGTCAGTCTGTTCTCTGTATCTATGAGTCTGCTTCTATTTTGTTTGTTTATTTTGTTCCGCATATAAGTGAAATCATATGGTATTTGTCTTTCTCCAACTGGCTTATTTCACTTAGCATAATAATCTCCAGTTCCATCCGTGCTGTAGCAAAAGGTAAGATTACTAGAGGGAAAGGCGGGTGGGGGCAGGTAGAAGAGAGTGAAGGGGGTATAAATGGTGATGGAAGGACACTTGACTGTAGTGAACACAGAATACAATATACAGATGATGTATTATAGAATTGTATACTTGAAACTGATATAATTTTATTAATCAATGTAATCCCAATAAATTCAATATAAATATTATTATTTTTTTAAAAAAGCAAGTGGGTCTGATGGTCTGATCGATGCTTCTCTGTCTCTGGATCTGTTTTTGTTCATCCGTTTATGTTGTTCATTATATTCCACAAATGAGTGAGATCATGTGATATTTATCTTTCTCTGACTGGCTTATGGGAAGGGTGGGGGTAAGGGGGAAAGATCAACCAAAGGATCTGTATGCATGCATATAAGCCTAACCAATGGACACAGACACCAGGGGGGTGAGAGCAGGACTGGGGGGGGGGGGGGCAATGGGGGGATAACACACATATGTAATACCTTAATCAATAAAGAAAAAAAGCAAGTAGGTATGAGCACTGGTATTTACTTAGCTGTGATTTTAAAAATCTCCTAATTTGAAAAGAAAATGAAATAAAGATGTATTAACTGAAGAAAAAGAAATCCAGTAAAGTCAGTTTGTTTTAAAGGGATCCATTAGGTACTAAGAAAAGGGTCTCCATTTACTGTCCTATAGGCTGTAAATAATGACCATGGAGTTCTGGGAAATAACATGTCTCAAAGGAAAACCTGGTAGACCAAGCATTCAAGAATAACAGTGATAAAATCTGCAGCAACTTGTTAGCTCAGGATTTCCAATATGGCAGGAAAAGGGCAGGTGAGCAGGTTACACAAGGCTTGTTAATCTGTAAGGCCACTTTGGTGGACCTTTGCTACATTATAAGGAATAATTATAGGCTCAATAATCTCAGAGCACGATGGGAAACTTGAAGACTATTCAGAGGAAGTCAACAAAGATGATTAGGAATTGAATAATAGGGCCTCTGAGAAAAGGTATAGCCAAACTGGAATTACTTAGCTAGGATTATTTATCTTGGTGAGGACACATCCAAGGCATGGCTTAATATGGCCTTCAAGAATATGAAAGGTAATGGGGACTAACTGTTCTTTATGACCTCCATGAAGAGAATAAGTTGAAATGGGAGGCTCTTAGAGATAAGAATTTTTCGATTATAAAGTATCCAAAACAGAGTGAGTTACCTAGTAAGCATTTTGGGTCTCCGTCTTTAAACTTTAAAACAGGGGCTATTAACTTAAGATCTTTGAACCCCTTCCACATGGATTTCATGATCCTTGCCAAGATCAATGTAAAATTTTGTGGGTACATGTACTGTTTTTTTCTGGGAAGAAGACTGGCAACTTTTATTAGATTGGGTCCATGCCTAAAAATGTTTAAAAATCACTGCTTTTAAGAAACAATTGTATTTTCATCTATTTGGATCAGTTGAAGAACACTTTGGTCTAAAGAAGGCGAATGGACTAGACGCCCTTTCAAGTTTGCCTAGTATCTTATACATTACTTAGGAGACTTTGAGACCTGCTCTAAGGATTAAGAAAATGTATATTAGTAGTTTTAATGTTTGGTTATTTAAAAAATTACCTCTAAGTAAAAAATGCATTTATGAAGATATATATATACTCTTGTCATAAAACTGGAGGGTAAGTGGTACTCCTTGGGAATAGTACCAACTGAAAAAAAACACACTTGCAACATATGAGCAAATGGGAGAAAGGTATTCTGTGGAATATTTAAAACATATGGTTTTTGTTTGTATTTCTTCCAAATGTTTGAGAAAAGTGAACAACTTGTACCTGTATACAATCGTGACTATGAATGCACTATTCTTTTTTAACAAAAAATGTATTTATAAGCAAGCAGTAAAACACTGAAAGAAATCATAATGTTAATAAGTAGGAGGCTATCAGGTTCCATATTAAATTTCTCTTACCCAAAGCTTACTTTACAAAGAACAGTAATTTTAACTTGATGGATTAAACAGTTTTCAATATAGTACAGATTTCAGAGATCCACAGAAAGCGATATCATAAAAATCCTAATCAATTGGGCATATAGATAATATCCACACACATCCACACCCTATGAATTGTGCAAACAGGGAAAATTGTAGCATTAGTGAAACAGGTGAAACACAAAATTCTATTCTGTTCTTATCGCTATGATCTGATCAGTAATAAAAGCTAGGAAGTCTATGAAGCCTAAAAACTCATTTGGATCTTTATTGAGTAAATATAGTTGACTTTGCATAAATTTGAAAACGTTTTTCTTATTTGCTCATCCATAATCATTTCACTTTTGTATGCAATTATTCTTTTATAAAACACAACGGAATCTTAAATTATCATTAGTTCTGGTTCCATTATTATAAAGGAAGGGGAAGAGTACAAACCAGTAGTAAAATTGAGAACCAGAAACAAGGAGAGAGAAAACGGGATTACAGCTCTGTTTTCTGGATTCTTGATCTGCGGCACAAAATGCCAGCCTGAGTTGACAGACTAATAACTGAGTGGGATAGGTGCACGATCTCCTGGCATATTTGGGACGTTAGCATCAACTCTTTGGTCCTCATTTTTTTCAGATTTGAAGAACTTCACATAATGAAACAACCAGTTCAGATACAGTAAATTAATAACACATGGAGCTGGAAATTTTAAGATTTCATTTCTGGGGTGGCTAGATAAACAAATATATTTACACAAGAGCTGTTTGAGTCATACAAATTTTAAGCTAGTACTTATCTAAGTGGCAATAGCTTTTCTGAAAGTTGCACAAATAACGGTTTCAGTAATATAATTCCTCTTTTCTACCCATTCATATCACCGTCACATGGGTACACAAACTCATTTAGACAGTAAAGCTGTACTTCATTTCACAGGTGTAAAGTCAAATGGAAATCACAGACATAAAATCACCTCTAGCTGATGATGAGCTGGGTTAAAAAATATATCAGCAGGGTAGGGCAAAAGTAGGTTTATAGTTGTGAGTACACAATACAGAGTTTATTCTTGTATTATTATTTATTAACTAGAAGCCCAGTGTACACAAATTTGTGCACTCGGAGGTGTCCCTCAGCCCAGCCTGTGCCCTCTCGCAGTCTGGGACCCCTCGGGGGATGACCACCTGCTGGCTTAGGCCCACTCCCTGGGGGATTGTGCCTAAACTGGCAGTCAGACATCCCTCTGGCAGCCCGGCAGCCCTCAGGGGATGCCCACTTGCCAGTGGGGAGCAGGCCTAAGCTGCAGTCAGACATCCTTAGCGCTGCTGAGGCGGGAGAGGATCCCGCCACCATTGCTGTGCTGGCTGCCGTCAGCCTGGCTTGTGGCTGAGCAGAGCTCCCCCTGTGGGAGCGCACTGACCACCAGGGGACAGCTCCTGCATTGAACGTCTGCCCCCTGGTGGTCAGTGTGTGTCATAGTGACCAGTCATTCCCAGTCGTTCTGCTATTAGGGTCAATTTGCATATTTCCCTTTTATTATATAGGATAGAGGCCTGGTGCATGGGTAGGGGCCTGCTTGTTTGCCCTGAAGGGTGTCCCGGATCAGGGTGGGGGTCCCGCTGGGGTGCCTGGCCAGCCTGGGTGAGCGGCTGAGGGCTGTTTTCAGACTGACCACACCCCCTTCACGGTGGGGGTCTCTGCTGGAGTGCCTGGCCAGCCTGGGTGAGTGGCTGATGGCTGTTACCAGGCTGGCCACAGCCCCTTCAGGGTGGGAGTCCCCGCTAGGGTGCCTGGCCAGCCTGGGTGAGGGGCTGGTGGCTGTTTGCAGGCTGATCAAGCCCCCCAGCGGGGACCCTCACCCCATGAGGGTGTGGCCAGCCTGGGTGAGGAGCTGATGGCTGTTAGCAGGCTGGCCATGGCCCCCAGCCATCCAAACTCCCAGTGGAGGCTGTATGGAAGCAGGTATCTGGGATTTATTTGTCTTCTATAATTGAAACTTTGTTGCCTTGAGCTGAGGCACAGCAGGCCAGGGCAGGTGGGAATCTTGGCTTCCTCTATCTCCGGGGCAACCAAGCCTCCTGCTTGCTACAACTCCGTGGCTGCTGGCTGCCATCTTGGTTGGGTTAATTTGCATATAGTTGCTCTGATTGGCTGGTGGGCGTGACTTGGGCGTAGCGGAGGCGCAGTCAATTTGCATGTTTCTCTTTTATTAGATTAGATTGTATTATTTTCCATACCAACAACTCCATTCTTTCTCTCTCACTTCACACACACACACACACACACTGAAGTCAGACCTTTTCTGACTTATTTACTGATTAAATTATATGGCAAATATTTTTCTTTAATTGAGTTAAATCTGCAGCTACAAAATGGTGGTTTTTTTTTGTGTGTGTTTTTTAAACATCGGGTTTGTTGAGATGTGACATATGCATTTTAGATATACAATTCTAAGAGTTTTGGCAAATATATACAGTTGTGTAACCACCATGTCAACCAGAGACATAATTATTCCATCATTCCATGAAGTTTACTTGTGTTCCTTTGTAGTTAATCCTTGTCTCACTTTTTATTACTAAATACCCATCCATTGTATGAATGAACTATAATTTGTTTATCTATACACTGGCTGGTGGGCATTTTTTTTTTTAGTTATTGATGATTATGAATAAAACTGCTACAAACATTCCTATACATATGATTGCCTGGATATACATTTTCATTTCTCTTACAAATACTTAGGAATGGAATTGCTGGGTTTTATGGTAAGTGTATATTTAATTTTACACATGGGACTGCCGAACTGTTTTCCAAAGTGATTGCCCCATTTTGCATTCTTACAATGTAAGAGAGTTAGTTTCTCTGCATGTTTTGTCACACTTGATATTGTCAGTTTTTACAATGTTAGCCATTCTACTGGGTATGAAGTAATATATCATTACAGTTTTAATATGCATTTTCCTAATGACTGAAGATGTTGAACATATTTTCATGTGCCAATTTGCCAATGGTACCTATTCTCTGGTGAAGTGTCTATTTAGATCTTTTGTCTGATTTTTATTGAGTTGTTTATTTTCTTATTACCTGGTTGTGAGGGGTCCTTACATATAGGGTTCCCAAAAATGTATACACACAATGTCTGTAGATTTCATTACATTTTGAAAATGAAATGTATTTTAATAAACATTTATAATTATTCCTCCCTAACCGGTTTGGCTCAGTGGATAGAGCGTCAGCCTACAGACTCAAGGGTCCCGGGTTCAATTCCGGTCAAGATCATGTACCTTGGTTGCAGGCACATCCCCAGTGGGGAGTGTGCAGGAGGCAGCTGATCGATGTTTCTCTCTCATCGATGTTTCTACCTCTCTATCCCTCTCCTTTCCTCTCTGTAAAAAATCAATAAAATATATATTTTAAAAAAAAACATTTATAATTATTCAAAGTGAGTATACATTTTTGGGACACCCTGTATTTTGAACACTAGTCCTTTATCACATATGCATTTTGTAATTACAAGGTTTTGACAAAAATATATTTACAACATGGGATGATGATAATACCATTTTATCAAAATATATTGTATTGGCAAAGGTAGATTAAGTTAACTATATTCCAACTTTCCTAAATCTTCCTGAACACATTAAGTTAAATGAGGTGTCAGTAGGCATTTGGTAAGTTTTGGTAAAGCAGAAACCAAGAAGATAAATGGCTCTAATGATTGCGTTACAAATCATTTTGTTGGCCAAGCCATTTATATCCTTTGCTTTTAAATGATATAATTGAGTTGTTAGCTAATAAACTATTAAATATAATCTTTGATGGTTAATCACTAAGTGATTTTTGGCATGTAACTCAGAAGGAGTTAAAAGAATTGAGTTACACTATTTTAAAATTTCTTCCCTTAACCCACAAATTCATTTCTTTTATGTAATCACCATTTTTTAGCACTTACATGAATAAATGTGAAAATTAGAAGTAGGATTTATGAGTAACCCTGTCTCATTCTGGCAATAAATAACATTTATCCATGATAGATGGACTACTTGGGGGGGAAAGCCCCCTATGTTTTATTTTTATAAGTATTTTCAGTAAAGTGTATTACTGATCAAAATTTGTGTTATTTATGTTATTGTTAGAGTACTGGTGGTAAATGAAATAATATCATCACCTAGAAAAACTTTTTTCAAAACTCAGACATGTGAACATAAAAAAATTAACAAAAATTAAATTTCATTTTATTAACACACATCTTTTGTTTGCAGAAAATATGATTGTTGGTGACCATACTTTTGGTACATTTTATTTTGCAGAAAGGGGAAACTTTTCGTCATAAAATGTATTACATTAAAATAACATGAGTTCAAAGACAAAAGAAAATGAAATAAATGTCCAGTATGTATTTTGATGGATAATTATGAATCTCTAATTGGTATAGTATAAAGATTCCGGTAGAAACATAGAATTGTCAATATTTAGAATTCTCCAGATATTACATACTTTGCAACTATTTTAACTTATGCTGACAAATTTTAAATATTCACTTAAAATGTCACTGTAGTAGGTATTTTTTCTAAATTCTTTTAGGGAGTTTTGAAAGTAAAATTTTTGAAAGATAGGTCACGAACTTTCCCTTTTCTTCCTGGCAGTTGTGACATACGGCCCTGATCTCACTGTTCCAGTTTTCAGGCTTCTCAGTTTGCAATTACAATAGCAATCATTTCCCCTGGACACTGAGAGGATGGCTAGCTCATCCAGTGCCCGATGTCCTTCCCGCGTGGCCTGGCAGCGGGCCTGAATGGTCCATGCCAAACCTCTCTCTCCAGAGCTTAGTCCTGACATTCCTCCTGAGAAGCTCAACAAAAGCGCTTGGAGTTTTATTTATTAATTGACTCTTATTCTCTTTTGTTTTGTGTCAAACAGGTTGTGTGTGTGTGTGTGTGTGTGTGTGTGTGTGTGTGTGTGTGGGTGTGTGAGAGAGAGAGAGAGAGAGAGAGAGAGAGAGAGAGAGAGAGAGAGAAGGAAAGAGGGATCTCTTGTTTTGTTGGAGTCCTGAAAAGTTTTTTTTTCCAAAATTTTCAAAGCTTTGGACTAAAACCTATAAACCAAACAGAATTACTCACATCCCACAAACGCACAACCATGTGTACTCAACACCTGCAATTTTTTTATACATCAAAGATTGGCCTTTTCTACATTCAAAGAGCTCCTGTCATCAAGCCCCCGAAGGGCATGCCTGTAGAAAGGAAGCAAACTCATTTGGCAGAGAGGTATGTCAGGCTCTTAGCAGCAAGGCGCTCTATCTCATGAGAGAATGAGCAGAGAGATCCTCAGAGCTGGTCCCGCAAAGCACTTCATGAGGGCACGTGCACCCCGTGACCTGCGAAGCCCCCAAACATACACTTAACATTACAGGTCATGCTGTTTTGCATCAGGGGAAACAAACAGCCTCCTTTCCCTACTGATGATCCCCAGGACAATGCCACTGCTGTCTTTCCTTCATGGCTTCTATTTCCCCCCATTTCTGTTAAATATCGAACTGAGCTCTGTGTGGCGTCTCCGTCTTCCCCTCCTCCCCGTAGGTTTGGCTCTCATTTTCCCCATTATTTCAATGAGTAATGACACCAAGGGCATGAAGCCAATCCTACCGGGGCCTTACACTTTTCCCTTTTTACAAAATAAAAAAGAACCAAACCAAACACGCTGCAACATTCAGCTTTGGGGATGGTGACTAATTTCTCAGCTCTCTGTGCTCTGTAGTAGAATTCTGGCTGTCATTAGACATTTGGCTTTTTTTCACGGAGCCCTTGAGCAAACTTTATTTACAGTGCGCACTGGCTTTTATTACTACATAATACAGAAAATATTTGCTTCATTATGAAGCCAACCGAATATTTATTTTGATTTTTGTTACTTGTGGTAAACAGAGTTCAAAACACTCTCTACTACCATTGTTCCAAAAGAGTCAAAAACTATGTAAACAGTCAGCACAGTGATTGTGTGGCCCAGATCTTGTGATTGCCTCACCTCCTTCTCCAGCAGAAAGAAAAAAATTTAAAAGTGCATGTCAATTTTAAATTTTAAATCCACTTTCCCCCCTCAAGGTTGTCTTCAGTCCATTCTGGTGATTGCCTTTTATGGGAAGTCATTTCACAATGCAGTCTTTTCAAGGTACTTTTGGAACTAAACCTTTTCTTTGGAGAAGGTCCAAGGCAAGCCTAATTCTGTTCTAAGATGAATAGTATTGCCCCAAATATCAAGAGTGCTATTTTTTAGATGACATAGGTAAGAACATGTGTTGTAGGAAATATGTGTGCACCCAGATGCATTTATCTATTTGTAGATATATGATACTGGCTTTGCTGATTACATTTAGTCCCAGAACTGACCTCCCTTGTACATTTAAATGGTCTCTAAAAGGTTGTCCAGACTTAAGAGAGACCCATTTGGCCTTCTGTAAGGGCTCGTTTATGCATATTCACATTATAAAAACATGTCAGTCCAGGCTGCCTGTATCTGTACCCTTGCCCTTTGATATTTTGTGATTAATACTTTTTGTAATTTGGTTGACTTTTGACTGATTTTAAATCTCACCTATAAACCTTGTATCTGTTTATTTTTACAGAAAGAAAAATAAATCCAGAGTAGCAGAACATCTTTAAATGCTGAGATAGTCATGTTACATAGCACAAATCCAGATTAATATTATGTCAACCTCTCCTTCCCCCTTCAACCCCAGGACATACCTTCCCACTGAGAATTTGGAGTGAGATTTAGTTTCTTAGACTTAAGCCCACATCCAGAATTCTGGAACTTTAACCCAACAGATCACTTTGGAGTTGCTTTTTCCTTTCTCTACTTCATAGGACATTTACTAGTATAAATCTTCAGCCTTCCTGCTAGAGGTACTTGTGCTAATTTGAGTGTTGTACAATAGGAGAAAAAAATTTTGGACTTTGAGATCAGATCTGGAATCAAACCCTGGCTCTATCATTCCCTGGTTGTATAATTTTGAACAAGTTATTAATCTTCCCAAACCAGTTTCTTCCATAAAATAAGGAAAATACTATCTATATCATAAGGTAAACTAAAAAAATTAAATGTAATAAAAAGTCTAAAAGCATTTGACACAGTATTGGGTGTATAGTAAGGCATTTTATTATTATTCTTACTTAGTACATTGTTTGGATCATTTTGATAAAAGTAATTTTGATAAAAGTAATCAAAGTTTTGATAAAAGTAATTTTGATAAAATTAATTTTTAATGCAGATTTTGGAAAACATTGAACTTTCTACATAAATGCAGATAATGGCCAATGAAATATTTTATTAAAATTCAACTGACGCCAAAAAAAAAAAAAAAATTTCAAGATGTCTCTAATAACGTAGGGCATCAAATACTTTCTGAGTTAGTATTTTCTTTGGTATCATGAGGTAAACTCTTGGTTCATAACAAATCTCTTAATTTTTCAGTTTCCTCATCATTAAAATGAAATGACAAAAAGACTTTGCAACCCTAGAATAAAGCAATACCAAAGATTACTATTAAATGTCCATGTTGTAAATGATGGGATGCTGAAGAACTATTTTACATAAACTGTGATTAAAAGATGCAACACAAGGGCACCTTTTTATATTTAGGAATGTAAAAGAATGAAGACTTCATCTTATCAATTACAACCTTCAACTTATATTTTTGCATATTAGGAAGCATGGTCAAAGCATTCATTATTAATAATTTTAATTATTATTCCTGAGGAGAAAACATTATCTAATGCTTAGTGGTAGTGAAAGATCGGTGAACTTTGGAACCAAAGTTTGTACTTTCAAGGACCATCAAAGTGAGGCAGTGAAAAAGGAATCTGGTCAACTATCAGAACAATCCCATAAGAATTTCAATCTTGAGAAGAAACTATACCCCACCAAGGAAAAGTAGAGTACATACATTCATTTTATAGAAGAACTAGAGGCCCGATGCATGGAATTCGTGCAAGAGTAGGCCTTCCTTCCCCTGGCTGCTGGCACTGGCTTCCCTCTGGCACTCAGGACCTGGGCTTCCCTCACAGCCCCAGCTTCGTCTGGAAGGTCATCTGGAAAGTCATCCGGAAGGACAGCTAGTCTAATTAGCATATTACACTTTTATTATTATAGATAGCACAGTTTTTAAGAATTTGAACTTTGGAATCCAACTAACTAAGTTTGAATCCTGGATCCAGAACAGTCTATCTGACCTTAGACAAGTTACCTAAACTCTCTTAATCAGTTTCCTCACCTGTAAAATGAGGTTAATCATAGCCCCTACCCTATGGGATTATTGTGACAAAATTAAATCAGACTTGTAAGGGATGTAGAGAAGTGCCTGGCACAAAGAAATTACTCAATAGTTTTAGTAGTTGCTAATTATATATGCAATAATATCACTGATCATATGTAATAATATTAGCAATGTATATTTTTAGTCTCTTGGTAAAATTCACAAACTTGAAAAAAAATCCATATGAGAAAAGACATTAAATATGGCATTTTAGCATCTGAATGAAAATTTTAAGGATATTTGTCTATCCTCATTTGGCCATCACTCAGATCATTATTATCTACATCTATTCTTCTTTTTACCAAATATTTAAGGAAATCAAAATATATAACCCTGTTCTCAAGGAGTGAATATTATTTCAACAGATGACATTCTGGGAATCTGCTTGAAGGATAGTCCTCAAAGCTTGCTTTTTTTATCCTTTAAGGCTAAAATTCAAAATAGTGAAGACTGTTCGACTTTTACATATCTCTATCTCAATCTATCTATCTATCTATCTATCTAGTATTATTCTTTTGGTTTTCTTTTCTTTTGTTTGCTTTTATGTCAATGTTAGAGGAGTATAGATTTTGGCATCAGAAAGACCTGAGTTTATATCCAATCTCCTCCATTTAGTAGCCACATGAATTTGGGCAAGTTCATTAGTCTTTGTGTGTTCTAATTTTATCATCCGTGGGAAATATCTGTTAACTCAAAAAAATCAATGTGAGGGTTAAATGGAATGGCATTTGTAAAGCACTCAACAGAGTACCTGACCCTTAGTAGATACTCAATAATTGTTCTTCTTGTATTAACTGTATAACCAAGAAAATAAAGATTCTAAGATTCTCTGAAATCAAGAAGCCATGTTGATGTATTGATACCATAGGTCACCCCTTGCCAGCTTTCATTAGTCCATTTCGTTCTCCTTGTAGAATAGCCTCTGGACATAGCCCATTAGAATATCATTTCTATAGTAGAGGTCACACAATTATATTCTTACCTAAATTGAAAATACATCTCTGTCATTAGAACATAAAATGACCTCCATTTCACAACCACTTATTTCTACTCCACAATCAATTAATGAAAATAAAAGAGTTTGCTACTTTATACTTCAGAGTCATTTCTACTGGCAGCATATAGAGACAACTGTATTTAAACGAATGCTGGTGATATTTAAACATCTTTATATAGAGAAAGTCCTAGCTTTTCTTCTCTAAGGTGGTAGTTTTCCACTCAGATGATAGGGAGCTATAAGGCATGCAAACTCAAAATCAGTACACACCTAGACTGAAAAAAAAAAAAAACCCAAACCTTCAAATTAACTAGACCTTTGATTCAACCCAAACTGATTGATACGGTCATTTTCTTTCCTGTTATTTACAGTCTTCATCTGCTTACTAACATTCCCTCAAGTCACCTTCCAACTCTGAGTGAGTTCTATACCTAGAACCTCCATGGCTGGTTATACAGCAAAAGTAAAAACCCCGAGAAGAAAACTCCATTGGCTTTCCCGTCAATCTACTTCTAGGAAGGCGTAGTGTTCTTCTGCAGATAATTCTGTAACATTTATGCAGGCCCTGGTATTCATTATACACCGAAGAGAAAGACAAAAGAAATGTATCCTCAGATAGATCATAAAAGGTTGTCAGCTCATCAGTGACTTCCTATGAGGTCATCAGCAACAGGAAAGCTAGAACAGTTAAGCTCCACGACAACTGAAGATGAAATTACAAGTTTAGTATTGACTCAGTTATGTGGCCTAGTGTGCAGAGCAGAGCTGACTTTAATATATGTTTCCTTATCCCTATAAAATACATCAAAGGCCAGATTTTCAAAGCCCTGCATGGCTGGCTATTTGGAAAGAGGTATATCCAGGCCCCCAAAGCCTTCATTTTAAGCAGATGGCCGTGTCAACGGCAAGGTTAGAAATTGCAAGCGTTGGCTTGTAAAGACACTGTTAAACACCAGCCTGACTAGGGAGGGGCTGGCATGGAGGGAGCCGGAACCACCGCTTGGTTCTATAAAACCAGGTACTCTGGCTGACTTGTAGCATATAGTGGAAAGCCCAGTAGAAGCTCAATTCCTATTTGATTCTCCCAGGTTGGGCTCTCTCCTGTAGGACAGCAACAACCAAATGACAGGAAGGCCACTAGGGGGCGCGCCTTTGTATTACCAAGTTTACAGTGATGGCAAAGCCACCTGTCAGGAGTTCCAACTTATTAAAATGTTTAAAGGGAAAGGAATCAAGTGTCAGGTTCTTCTCCTTATCACAGCAGCTAGAGGTACATTATTAAACCCGTTCTGGAATTCTGTAGTTCAGTTCCTCCTCTGAGACTGTAAAAACAAATATCTAACACATTTGAGAGCTTTAATATATATTAAAAGAAAAGATAACTAAAGTGAGGGTTTTTTTCTTCCTTCTGGGAGAGTACAAAGCATACATTCAACTGAGCTGCTAATGTCTGTAGTCATTTGAAAACACAGTGTCTCCCAACTTTGAACTTTAATAACTTCCTTTGAAAATCTCCATAGAAGAGATGACTTAAACCTTTAATAAACACTTGGCAAGATTTCAGAGAATAGCAAATTATATTTGTTTTCTCCCTCTCATATTTTCCTTAAACTTTGGAAATCTTACTCTAGAAAGATTGAAGCTCAAAGTCTGCTATATAGATAAAAATGCACACATCTTAACAGGTATAACAGTCCCTGTAAAATTTAAACCAAGCTCTTGGTTTAAATTGCTTCTTTTAGAATAAAGCTCTAGTTTATGGCTTCAAAAGATATTTTGAGTCCTATGTGTGAAGGGCGTGAAAGAAAGTGACATTTTTAATACCCGAGGCCATAACAAAAGCCAGCAACTTTTTTTCTTATACCAAAACCTTCATTCACAACTGGTGTATATATTAGCATAATGTTCATTATTGCTCAGCGATTCCAAAGTAGCCATTTACTGGAGTGAGTTTTGATGTATCATCAACATTTGTTATTATATTTTTGCCTGGTGAAGTTTTTTATACTTGAGCATTACCAAAATCTTAGTTAAAAATGGAACTGAGGATCTTTTGTTTCAGGTAACTTAGCTCAAAGCTTATGTTCAACCACTTGGATAAATTGTATTCCAAATGCTATCCCTCCCAGGCTGAGATCATTCCATTCTAAGCCTCATGGGACACGCATATCTCAAGTTTATTTTTTTTGTCTTCTGAGCATCTCCTATTATAGAAAAAAAATAGGCTTCTTTTACAAACTAAGCAGGTCTTTGAAGAGGCATCATGCCATTCTTCATCTCCTGACACTACACACAAGTCTTTAGATTCGTTTGTATTTTCTGTACTGAATTCCTTTCCAGTCCATAGTGAATTTCACAGATCTTCCTTTCTATCCCCAACAGAAAGAAAACACTGGATCTGAAATGCTGTCTTATTTTAAAACTAATGAGAAGTAAGACATGTATAGCATCCTTGTGACTAAGAACTAATATCTGCCAGCCCACACGAGTCTCTTCCTAGTCTGGAGTTCCCCACAGAAAAGTTTAACTATTAGAAGAATGAATGGAGTCAGCATTTTCTTTTCTTTTTAAAAATTGAGACAGAATTTGCACACATAAAACTCATTCTTTTAAAGTATATAATTCATTACTTTTGATGATGTTCACCAAGTTGCTCAATCATCACCACCATCTAATTCCAGAATATTTCCACCACCCCCAAAAGAAACCCCATATACATGAACACTCATTTCCATTCCTTCCTACCCACCCCATTATCTACTTTTGTCCCTCTGGATTTGCCTCTTCTGGACATCTATAATAATAAAAGCGTAATATGCAAATTGATTGAACAGCTGAACAGCAGAACGACCATTGGACTCCCATGCTATGACATCCACTGGCACCAGACCAGCCAAGGCGGGTGCTATATGATTGGTCGGGGGTCTGGCTATCACCCCATGATTGCTCAGAGAGGGAGGCCCTGGCCACAGGCCAGCAGGGCAATCAACTGGGGAGCTCCACAATTGCCCCAAAGAGGGAGGCTCAGGCCACCGACTGGCAGGCTGCGGCGGGTGGGCAGGGCCTCCCTCTGTGGGGCTCAATCGATCGCAGGGTGATCAATTGGGGGGGGTTCTGTGGAACAGGGGTGTGTGGTGGCGGACGCAGGCAGTGCCAGGCCAAGGTGGGTGCAGTCGGGGGGCGGGCCGTGAGGCAGGCAGGGCAGAGAGGCAGAGGGCCCGGGCAGCCGGGGCTGCAAAGGCTGCGGCAGCTGGGTCTGTGAAGGCCTACCCTTGCACAAATTTCGTGCATTGGGTCTCTAATTAAATATAAGTGGAATTATACAATACGTTGCCTTTTATGTCTGGCATCATTCACTTAGCATAGTGTATTCATATTGTAGCATAATCAGTACCTTCTCCTTTTTCATGTCTCAATAATATTCCAACATTTTCTTTTCTAATTGCCCACAATAGCTAATCTGGGTATCTGAACTGTCTCAAGGAGAATATTAAAACTACATGCTAAAATATTAATAGTTCAATCAAACTTATTTTAAAGTTAAGAACTACTGGTATTCTGGTAAATAAAAAAACAAACTTTCTTTTGATTTTATTTTCTCAATAATGACCATTAGAAAAAAATTTTTCATTGGAAAATTCTCCAAAATTTGATAATCCCTTCAAGGTGGTACACATAATATTAAGTTTTAAGCATTTTTTTAGGAAAGTCTAATTATAAAATAAGTAAGAAACACTTGACTTTGAATTAAAGGGATATATCTTTGAAACAGTCTATTGTTTACTAACATAAAGTATCATTTTTATTCATTAAAATTTTTAACCTAAAATGTTTTCCGAAGTCTGTTAGACTGATCACTATATCCTAATTCTCAGTGTGGTGTCTGGCCCATAGTAGGTGTTTGTTGAATAAATGGATGGATATATGGATACATGGATGGATAATGATTTAAAAATCAAATTATATCCTTTTCTAACACCAAGTAATATTTAGTGATAATATGAGATTATGATGAAACCATGCATTCTGTCATGGTTTGAAATATATTTTAAGTAGTATTATATACAAAAATATGACACTAAAGATATATAGGGAAATATATTCTACTTCTAACTCTTGTATGTTTTCTGAAACTAGGACTCAAATATTTATCAGAGACAGTTATATAAATTAAATATGATAAAATTTTAGTATCCTATATAATATAGAGCTAATATGCTAATTAGACCAGACGGTGGAATGATCTTCTGGAACAACCTTCCAGAATAACCAGTGGGCAGGGCCTTGGGGCCGCGAGGCAGCCAGGGCTGCGAGGGCCAAGCCCCTTGCACGAATTTAGTGCATCGGGCCTGTAGTAATTATATAAGAGTAACATGCATTTGTTCTTCAATGACAGAGGAAAATACAGAATAACATATTTTAAGAAGGTAGTAAGTGCCAGCCGCTGGGAATATGGGAAGAATAAGATATGCTCTGTTTCCCTCTAATAATGCATCCCCTTTGAGAGGAAAGGAGTTCTGCTATAAGACATGTTTCTCTGGTGGAAGAATGATGCCAGAATCATGTGGAAGTTGGTTGATTGATGCCCTATTTCCCCAACCCTAGCTGCACACAAGTGTGCTAGCACGCCTGCGGTGGGCCTGCTGTGGAGGGCTGCAGGTCCGGTCTCACACCACTCTCCTCATCTTCTCCTCCCAGCTATCGGGCCACGTGCTCTGCTGGGAAGCGACTGTTGCTGGTTTCCTCATCTTGATGCCTTTTACCTTTTCTCCATTACTCAGCAGCCTCAATCCTTCCATATTTCCCCTTCCATTAAACTACTTTCACTTTTTGTTTTAGTAAAGGTCTATACTTATAGTAGTATTTGTTAAGAATCTAACACACCTTTGAAATGGTGCTAGTGTTTTTAAAGGTTTGTTATTGTTTTTGTGGGTGTTCTGATCACAGAGTTCCCTGGGTGTTGAGTGACTTGCCTGATCAAATTTTCTTACAAATTGTGCTTATTTTAGTGCATGTTTCCAAGGACGCAAGATTTTTCAGAAATATATCTATCACTCTACAGTAGAACTGCCTGTAAATGTCAGAACATAATAACAAGTATAATGGGAAGAAGGCTACTTGAGAATATTATGAACAATAGAATCCTGAGCATGACCAGCAGTGGGTTAGCTAGCCAATGCTACAGTGAAGATATCTCAGGATTTGAGGGAAGCTTTAAACTTGAATACAACTAGCATGTTACAGGATGGTATGAGGCAGCATACTGAAATGATTAAATGTCTAGGCTCAAACCACACTGAGGGTCAGAGGGTGGCCCACTTTCTCATTATACCACCTTGGGGACACCGGTTCTCCTCTCCTCATCTCCATTTCACTATCTATCCAATCACAGGCCGAGAGGCATGGAGAGGAGATGGGATATTGACATAAAGTGCTTCACTTCTTGCCTGGCCTCATTCAGGGAGCACTGCCTGAGTGTCTGGGAGCCCAGCACTGTTTGAGAGTCTGAGAATATTCAGCTTCAAACAAAGTACAGTGGAGGTAATTCACTTTCCTCAACAGTTAGCTATTAGGCCGTGTTTCTCATTTACTAATACCTGCTATATATCTCTAAAAACGGAATTTCCTCAGTAAGAATTAACAACGAGCAAATGTAATCATTAGGAAATTGTATTCTTTCCGGCTTTGCTGGACTAGATCATTAAAGGAACATGAAAACAATGGCCCCCCGAGTGATCCTGTCGCCTAAGGGACATGGGGTTCACCAGTGCTGGACAGGGTGGGCAGTCATGACCTAGTGAGGAAGACACTGTGTTTCTTAAGATGCTTTCCCAACGCAATGCCCACGGAGCTTCCAACTGGAATTTCGCAGCACAACAATATGGATCCATTTAAAAAGAAGAAAGAAGAAAAAGACCTGCCAAGCCCTCATCACGTACAGCAGGGGAGTGAGCAGAGATGGGGGAAGGGGGCACAGGGGCTGGGGGTCGGGGGCGCTATGGCGGCTGCGTGGCTACTTGGGTGCCACGGATCAGCGCACTCGGTGAAACGCGCGTTTGGTGAAATGCACAGATGGGGTTCAGAATGCAGAAGCGGGGGCGGGGTCCGGCCGAGGGGCGCCGGGTGCACAGACTTGCTGCGCCGGGCTTGTCTGTTTGGGTGAGCGGAGCGCAGGTCCTCCGGGCTGCAGAGGGCTGGCGCCAGGCGTGGGACTTGCAGCCAACAACAGCAGAGGGTGGCGGCGAGGAGGAAGCCGGCGGTGCTGCAGCCCCCTCTAGGGTAACATTCGGGAGCTCCCGAGGAAAGGGAATGCAAGAGGGCAGCTGGGAAGGGACGCCCTTGCCACCGGAGCGAGGGCACGGGCCTCCGGGAGAGGAGGAGGAAGCCGGCCCGGGTTCCAAAATCCTGCTGTCGGGTCCTGCTGACACCAAAGCAAAAACATCCCTCACCACCCGAGGGGCTGGGAGGCCGAGTTCAGCTGTCCATGGGGGTGGCTGCCCTGGCGGTGTTGGGTTCCTCACAGAAGATCAAAAGGAGAGCTTGCTACTCTTAGAGCGAAACTTGGCATGCACTTTTCAAAGAGGGGTCTGTTTTCACTAGAAGTTATTTTTCAACAATAACAAGTTCGGACTGATAGTCTATTTCTTCTCTCTCTCCCCCACCCCATGCATCCCCTCCTGTTTTCTCCTCCCACAATTAAGACCAGAAATGTGCAATGAATGCTTTCCTGTCACATCAGGCCAATGAAGAGAATTTATATTCTACTTCATGTTGCCTGCCATGATGTGGAGAATAAACAAGACAGAGCGCACCACCGCCAGGCACATGGTAGAAAGAGTGCCGCTATCCCTCCCTGACTTGGGGGTGACCTTGCTCCTCTGCTTCCCACCCCAGCTTGCAGGCGGCATTAGCATGCAGGTAGAAGTGCCCCAGAATAGCGCCTGGTCTCAGCATTGCCAAGTAGTAGTGTTAACAGCTGGGTGGATAAATCATGCTCAATAAGGATTTAGTGGCAACATTCAGTCTCAGATTAGCCCAGCCAGCAGGCGGGCACTCTCTTCTTGCCAAGGCTGAGCAGCTCAAAAGGTCACATGACCCCCTGAGATTAATACTGGCATTTAATGAAATGCCTTGCTTATCACTGTTCTGGGCCAAGGGCTTTATTTCCGACGGAGAAGAAATCCCTTCTAAATATGTGATCTAGTGCTCTGCCTTCCCAAACTCTCAAGAGTCGTTTCTCTAAGTCCGACCCTAGAACCAGTTAGCTGCAAACAGTATTCAAGGAGAATTTAGAGAGGGATAGGGAAGACAGGGAGGGCAGATCACGAAAGGACTTCTGTGACATCCTAAGGAGTTCAGACTTGACCTGAAGCAGTGAGAAGGCAGTTAAAGGGTTTTAAGCTGTGCACAAAACAGAGTAATAGACCTCAGGCAGTCACGACTGCAAAAAGCGGTCCCCTTGGGAGAAATTGGAGGGGGAAATGAGGGTCTGACTAAAGTATCAGCAGCAGAAATTGAAAGAAAATTCGTGAAGTAAAATTTACAGGACATGGTGACTACATGGAAATGGGACACAAGAAGAAGAAGAACATTTCTGGCTGTAGAAACCGAGCTGTGTGGATGCTGCTGCCATTAAAAAAAAGATGGGGAATTAAGAAGTAGGTTTGCAAGAGGACTGGAGTAGAGGTGATGAGTTCGGTTTCGACGTGCAGAGTGTGAGGTCCCCATAACAGCCAATGTCCCTCAATGGGAATCCCTCTCAGCCACAGGGAATTGCTCTGTCCAAGATTGCAACCCTCCCAGATGGTGGCCCTTAGCCAATGACTGGCTGAGACCCAGATACAAAGGCCCAGCTCCCTGGTTTCAATTTGGTACAATACTGAAGGGTTACTCCAGTTCTAGAGCTTCCCTTAGGCTCAGCTGCAGCCTCATTGTAGGTCAGCTTTTCCCTTCGCCCACTCCTGCCTGCCTTCCTTCCTTCCAGGTGTATCTCTCAAGTGCACATCCCAACAAACCTTCTTCAGGCAACTCTCAACCCACAGTCTGCTCCCAGGGAACACTGTATAGAAGGCAGGGTTAGAGGAAAAGGATTCCATGTGGATGGGTAAGAAAATAGAAAAAGATGAAGTTCCTGGGAGCAGGCAGGAGTCAACCGTATTGAATACCACAGACAGGTACAGAGTAAAATAAGGGCTGAAAAGTGTCCACTGTACTACCAAGAAGTAGGCCATGGGTAATGTTGGCAAGAGCTGTTTAAAGGAGTGGTAGCATAGGATTTCAATGGGCTGAAGCTTCAGTGTACAGCATGGGGAAGTGGAGAGAGTCAGTGTAGACTATTGTTTGAAGAAGGGTACAAGAGCGAGGTCCTCTGAACAGAAAAGAACTGGGCTGAGTGGAAATAGCCAATGGAATGAAAGAGGATGATGCTACTGGGGAAAGAGCAGAACCTTAAAGGAGTGATGTACTTGAGGAGGTGGGGTAGGACCAGATCTAGGGCCATGTCTTTCTCTGACACTGGCTGCAGGGAGGTGTGGAGGAGAATGGAGAGGTGAGCAGAGCTGTATACCATTTCCTACATCATCACATCCCCATTCTCTCCTTGGCGCTTAAGGTCCCGCACAATCTTATTCAACTTCTATTTTTTATTTCCTACTAATTTCCTTCAGACCTGCAATCCTCCACAAGTCCAGACCACTGCAAGCCCTTCAAGGTTCACCAAATTCTTTACCATTGGACCTTGTTCTTGCCATTTCCTTCGCCTGCTCTTCTGGATTTACCCACAAGTATCTGCTTTTAAATTTCTACCTATTCTTTACAGGAGAAGGTCAAATATTATTTAACACATTCCTCTTTTCTCTTTGTCCTGGCCTCCTAGACCTCTTCCCATGTCAAAATTCACTTCTACTTCTGCTTAACATACCTGCCCCGCTCAGAAACCTTCCTGGACTTCCATTCTCCTAACTAACCAAATAGGTCAGATCCTCTACTCCCAAGTCCTATTATACATTCTCATAGTAGTGCTTTCTTTCATAACACATACCACAGTGGCAGTTATATATTTATGTGAATATATGATTAAGTCTGGTTTCCTCATTAGACTGTAACTTCGCTAAGTCGGGGACTAATCGTGGAGTAGTGCCTGGCACATTTTTTTTGTTAGGATAAATAAATGAATGCTTATTATAGTCTACATTAGGGTTATCTTAAAGACTGAATAAGATATAAATGCCATAAGGACAGAGGCTGTGTATTTTCATCTTTATATTTCCTAAATATCTAGTGCAGGGCCCATATATAATAGGTACTTACTCAATATACCATAACTGAGTGAGCAATCAACAGTTTTTAGCTATATACTTGAAAGCATCATTAGACCATGTGATCATGGAGCTGACTGGTACTGAGAATGGCTGTGCCAGGATATATGAGAAACCTGCATGACTCTCATGTGTTCATACATTCCAAAACAGGTATTAGCATCTATCATGTACGGGAAATTGTGCCAGGTTCTGGGGATACAGTGGTGAGCCCCTGTCTTCATGGGGCTTCAAATCTAATAGTGGACTCTGATACCAATCAAAGAATCATGCAAACAGCTGAAAAATTCCAACTGTGCTAATGATTATGAACACACATAGAGCTGAGCACAGAATGGAGTGCTGAGAGCAAACCAAGGCAGCGAACAAGATAAGATGGAAGAGGCAGGTAGAACAAGACTTTGCAGAGTCAGAGGGTCATGTTAACTATACACACTTGGTCCTATGAGCAAAGGTAAGTCATTTGATTCAGGGTTGGAGTGACATTAACCAACTGCATTTCTAAAATATCACTTTGTCTTCAGGAAGGAGAATAGATTGGAAATAAGACACCCCATTCATAGAATTTTTTGACCACACCCTAATCTCAGGAACTTCCCAGTCACTCCCATCATATTACCCTTTTTATTTGCAATAAAACCTTTTATCACTAGTGAATATTTTATTTTTCTTCTAATTTTATATTCCCATCTACCCCACCCTTCTTCTTCAGTAGGCTGTAGGCTCCATGCAGGCCAGAATTTTGTTTATCCTATTCTTTACTATGGAATGTATAGAATAGTTCCTGGCACATATGTCCATGATAATTTGCCAATATTGATTTTTTATTTCTGTTGTTGGGAGGTAGGACAGAAGGGACATGTGCTCAGGCTTCTGGTAATAATATTATTTCTTCTTGACCAACTTATCACAGTCTCCTGTGTTTCTTTCTATGAAAATGGGCTTATAGCACCTTGGCCAAAAGCTCTATGACACTAACCTCTTTTAAACAAGGGGATTTTGCAAACATTTTAATAGCTCTGTCTTTATGGAACCAAGAGTGGGGCTAAATATAAATTTACCCTTCCTCTGTGATTAAGCTTTTCTAAGCTACGGAAGCGATGGTCTATCAACTACCTTTCCTGAGTTGGAAAAGTTACATAAAGGCCCAGCGTTTTCTTGCCAGACAACTTGCCATAACCAACCTGTGTGAAACACTAACATTTATAAATTCTAACAGTTCTTTGTATGATAGAAAGATATGAGAATTGCAATGAACATTCCTGTAAACAGCTAAGCATGATGTGGACACATTTTGTGTAGAATCCAGTGGAAATTCTGTGTTCTGTATGTTAGGACATACACAAGTTATGGTGCAGGTCTGTTCGAGTTTTATGAGTTATTCTGTTGAAACTTGTGAAACTATTTGAAAGTTCTCCTGGTCTACTAATAAGTGTGTAGTTTAGATTCAAGCCAGAATTTAGGCTTAATTAGCTTTGTGTGAATATACTGACTTTTCTGTTCAGATCTCTGGGATTAATATAAAACTGGTTATATAAAATCATGGCTTCCTTTTCAAATTGAGACTTTAATTTGACCTGTATGAGTAGCTGCCCAGCTTTTTTCTGAGGAGTATCACCATCTTTACACACATCCAGACCAGGAGTATTAAAAGTGATTTGGCTTCCCCAATTGTAGCACCATCAGGAAAGTTCAAAATGTGTTTTTTTTCTTAAATTGCAGTATTAAATTAAACCAATTCACTGCTGTCCTTGATAAATCCCAGTAATTTTACATTATAATCCATGGGCAAAATTCTTTAATTCAGTCCAGAGGAAATAAAGAATAATTCTCTTATGTTTCATTTCATAATGGTATTTATGCTTTTTGGAGAAATAAATATAAACCGATACCATTTTGATTAGAATGGGCCTTCAGTACAGTCTATATTAAGAACCAATTTATGGTCATTAAAATTATTCACAACCTTTGAGTAATGAAGTCATACAAGTGAAGTTTTTTGTTTTTGTTTTTTTAGTAATAGCATGGTAAGGGTATATAAGTGCCTACTCAACTAGTCTCATTTTGCATGATCTGTGCTTTCCTCTTCTTAAAAAAATTAACAGGAGGTTTGTTGTTTTAAAAAAATCTAGCCAAATTATTTTTAAAATTTAAAATATTGTATGTGTAAAAGATGAAAATGTTTTTATTCTAACCTTACTGATTACTGAACAGATTTGCATATTTTGAGTAAATGCAAACAAAAACAACTTTCCAATATAGTTAAGGTTCCAAAAGCTAAGTAAAAATGGAAAACAAGGTAGGGGCATCTGCTGGTATCTGAAGACACCAAAACCCACAACCAAAGATACTGGCATTAGTTTTAACTCATAAAAAACCTGTCATACTGAAAATGATGCAAATAATGAGCATTATCAGAGGAGTAAAATAAGGACCTCTTTCTCATATTGCTTCAGCAATTTCGTATACACATTAACTGCCAGCCTCACCACATGTTTTAAGAAAGGAATAAAATCAGTGGACGAGTCTAAGAAGAAAAGGTTTAGAATCAGAATTAGCCTTGAGGCAAAAATAACAACTAGCTCCAGACCTAGAATTATTATATCTGAGGGTTCTTTGAGAGCATGTAGAAAAATAAAATGATGAGCCCTAGCATCCAGTATGGATTCATTTAGAACAAGGGACATTAAACAAATCTTATTTCTTTTACCTAAGTAATATTAGAGGGTCTAGTATATCGAAGGAATGATAGTACATAATCATGAGCCCTAACATTTGTGTAATTAGGATTTAGTAAGTTATACACTACCTTCGTGTATATTGTTACATTTGTGCCTTACAATAATTGTATGAGTATCAACGCAGATAATAATAATTCCCATCTACAAACAAAGTGGAAACAAAGATGAAGAAAAGTTATGTGAGGCCCACAGCAAGCAAGTACTAGAATCAAGTTTACTCAGTCTTGTGCCTGTTTCTGTTATATGACTGTGCTTGATTTTAGCAAAACATTTGATAATCTTTGGTAATTTTCAGTGGGCAAGATTGAACAACGTGGGCTACATGAGATTCTACTTGAAGCATATACAGATAATTGAAAACCAATACATTCAACTTAACAAACATTTATTGAGCTGTTACTATGTACTGGGCATTCTGCTAGGCCTAGTGAAACTAGTAAATTAATGCCAGTATAAAAAGAGATGTGAAAGACTGGGTCATCTTTGGCATTTTCATCAATGCTTTGAAGATATTTGTTATGCAATCTGTGGTTAACACCCAGCTGTGATGAGTAGATACAAAAAAATCTTGATCAACTAGACCAAAGTTAATGAGCTGGCCTCCTTAAAGGGACATATGCTAGATTCTGAATTTAATTAAAAGGAAAAATTTATCATCCAATATGGAATGGAAAAGAGACCAGTGTTTTACCATTCATTATTTATTTGAAAGTGCTGTAGATTTTTAGTTTTCTATAAACTCAGTATAAGTCAGGGTCATGTGGCTGGTGGAAAAAAATTGCAATTTTATGCCACATGAATAATAATAAAACTCCAGTTTATAAAGTCATTAGTTCTGCTGTATCTGCACTTTTTAATTTTTTTTTTTTATACTGTGTCCAGATCTAGGGCTCATATTTTTGGCAGGTTGATAATCCGCTCATTTGGGTGGGCAAGGGTTGGTCAAGGGTTGGTCCAGGGGCTGTTCAGATGAAGCAGAGACCACTCAGGGGCAGCTGACAATCTTTCTTCATCAAGGTAGAAGAAGGTGAAGATTTGTTTTTTATGGCTGCGTGTAGCTAAAATAGGACCAATGGGTGGAAATTTAAGAAAATCACATTTGAGCTCTATATTAGGAAGAATGCTTGAACATTAGGAGATGGTTTTTCCCTAAAAGTGGTATGTTTCTCATCCCTGGAAATATTCAGGCAGAGGCTAGGTGACCATCTGCCAAGAAATGGGGCAGAGAGGAGTCCAACTTTGAGTGGGAGTTTGGACTAATGACCTCTAATGTTGCTTCCAACTCTAAGATTTGGAGTTTTGAGAACAGTGTCTTATACACAAATTCTTATACCCGGTGAAATTTGTTCCAAATTGCAGGAATTTGAGTCTTTAAATATCTCAGAGGATGTTCATAATGGTCTCTGAATGAACATATACAAGCTTAGTCCAAAAGAGACTTGTGAATAATGAGCCACATCGATACACTTTTGGCTTCTTCCGAAAATGGGATATTTTATGGGATTTGCCTCTGACAGTGCCAGACTCTTGAAAGTCATCTAAGCAGCACTCCTCTGTGTTTGTGTTCTGAACTTATAAATTTAATATTTCAACAAATAAAAACACCTCTGGGACATTTCTGAACCTGAGCTGGTCCCTTAAGTCTGTCTTGATTGAAATCTACTTCTTTGATATTGCCCAACAGGTGACATGGGGACAGTGGAATTGATGTGACACCCATTCAAGTACATGTTAAATTGTTTTTGCATCTCTGGCCCACACCATGTGGCATTGAATGAGTAGTGCACCCATCTGGATAGTTTGGCACCATTTCCCCACCTTCTCTGTGGGGATCTAAAATATGCAAATGTCACATGATCCATTCAGCCCCCTGTTTTATTTCTGTATAGATAATTTAGAGCTAAGTCACCACAGGGTTAACACCATTTGAACCCATCTCCTGCCCCAAGTGACATCAACTTCTTGCTTCTCTTATTCAAGTTCATTCAACAAACATTTATTCCCCCCTTTGAGATGTACAATTTTCTTTTCAGCTGGAGGGGTATGCACCTGGTCCAAGGGGCTTTCTGGGGACTAGGGCAGCTAAAGAGAATGGACTGGCCTAGTCTCAGTATTCCTGTTAGAGAGGAGTTTGCAGAGCGGCTTTTAGTTCTGTGATGCTTTGAGGTCAGGGAAACAGCAGAGGAATGAGACCGCAGGCATCATATTAAATTCATTGAAATGTCTATGTCTGAGGTATGTTTTAGTTTTCTACACACAGCTAGAATACTCCCAAAGTCTGTATAAGCACACCTGGGAAAGGTTAGAACCAGAACAGTTCCAAGTTCCTAAGAAGTTTACAGGGATGTCCTTCTGGACTGGCAACCTCTAATATAAGCACTGTGAAGAGTATGAAATGCTGAACTTGGCCTCAGAGGAGAACTCAGGCAAATATACCCTAGGATTCCATCATGGTTTACAGAAAAACAACACTATTGATGATTCCTTGCAATAATGCATGCTTATGATACAGTAAAATCTTGCTGTATTGTCTAAAGATGAGCGGCAGGGACACATCACCTGGGGATTTTAAGAACACAGGATCCAGGCCCACTCCAGACCCTCAGAACCGGTATGTGCATATCAACAAGATCCCCAGATGAGTTCTATGTATATAAAATTTCAAGAAGCTCTGATTTAAAACATACTACAAACAGATCCATAGAGAACTTAAATGAAATTAATTTCATTTTCTTAAAAAACAAACAGCCTTTGTGTTTGAAAAACAGAAACAAACCTTTTAGACGCCCCCCTCCTCCTCCTAAAGTGAAATGATGAATAAGTAAGAGAATTACTATGCCTAATGAATAAAATTAATGAGGTTCTGCATTTTAAATTAATGCTAATATATTTTCCAGGATAGAGAGAATCCTGGAAGCATTGTTCTGGGTGAGCCCACTTTAATTAGTGACGGAAGAAGCAAGAGAATCAAAATGTCAGTTTCACTTAAAAACATTCCTTTATTTAACCTTTCAGATTACCCGCTCACACGCTAGCACACAAGCACATCAGCTACATCAGGGTCCCAACGCCAAACAGAAACCCAGAGCACTTTTTAGGGTGTCTTGTGAGAGGTCCCTCCTTTTTTCCCTTAACCACACTGAGCTCTTTCGCAATCACAAAAAGGTTTTGCACAAGCATGGGGTGAGAGCTATACAACTTATGAAGTCATACTTAGATTGACTAAGAAGTTCTGATTTCCAAGTAAAGAGAGCAATGTTTCCAAAAATAGTACAGCTGATCTAGTGGCAAAGAATATGCCATTATGAAATGCAAAGTTTACAGATGCAAGGACACATGTGTGTATGTATACTTATGTACATACGTAAACTCTAAAAACGTTATGAACTCATGAAAATAGCAATTGGTGGTGGGCTTGCAAAAATGCTATAATTCAGACACACGCCATTAAAAAACTCATTGATAAATCATTGGAAGTTATAGCTGACTCTTGATTTATTTTTACGCCAACTGTAGTTGTGACTCCAGGGAGATGTTTATATACCGACGATTTCAGTGAGGAGCAGCAATAGCTAATCTGCTCATTTTTTGAACTCGAAGAGTTATGCTTTGAATTAAAGAAGATTTATGGAGGGAGCAATGGCCTTTTATGGATTATACGCTAAAGATCAGAATGAGTAAGAAAGAAGGCATTCAAAAGAACTGAGGCTTTTTATTTATGCACATTAAAGAAAAATACAATGGAAATGGTCAAGAAGCATGTATCTTGCCTCATTTTTATATTTAGCACATTTTACCTTCTACATGCTACTGTTTGTTTGTGCTCTGACTCATGTTGTCTAGCAATTGTTGTATACATATGCTTGCTTTCTTCTTCTGCAAATGAGAAATCCCTGCAATCTGTGGGGACCATGTTACATAACTTTATGTATTTTTCTTTAGCCAAGTACAATGCCAGGTACAAAACAGATTTTATAAAAGCCTATTGAATTTAGTGGAAAAATTATATAATGATCTAAAATTGCTTTACCATGCTTGGATGACTGTAAGATGTTGAAAACAAAAGGTAAAGCCTCAGGAAAGAGTGTAGTGTGGTGGGGGACAGGTAGGTGAAGGAGAAGGGTGGCAACTTGCCTGACAGCTCCTGCAACATCAGACATCAAAGACTTGGACGAGGCGCAGAAGAAGGATAAGGGGCTCTGCTCTCTGCCATGTACTAAGATGTACTAAGTGCCAACCACATCCCCTTGAACACAGTCATGGGAAATGAGTGGGGGTTGAGAAGGCTTCATTATCTCCAGATTCGATTGGAATAGCATAGCAGGCCCGACCCCTGCTTCAGAATGGAGAGCCAACACTTAGCCACAAACCTAAGCTAAACTTTTCAGCTAATTGAAACGTAACCTGGAAGGCTTACCTCTTGAAGCTTCAAGCCTCATGGCAGGTCCTGGGGTCCTGCCTGAGCGTGAACATCTTTTGAGATTTGAAAAGAATAAGAGAAGACTGTGGGCAAAGCCAGTTAGCTGCCCTCATTTAACTGCGCCAAAAGAAACAGGTTTCTAAGACCACAGGCACACAGTTGTGGAAATTTTTTAAAAATCACCTTTCTCTTCCCTGTATACTGTCTTATTGACCTTCTATCATTCATAGCTGTTCATGGTGGTGACTGTTATTTACTTTGATATGAAAGTAACATCCCTAATATTTTAGCAACATGCATTTATGCAATACCTGGATAACCTGCTTTTGCTACATATCAAATTGCTTTCATCCCAAAATATAGGAATTATCCCTAGAATGATCCATGGAACATCCATTGAAAGCAAAGTTAATTGAGTATGTCCCTATTCAGCAACTCAACTGTTGCAAATCTGAACTGAAATCTTACTAACCAAAACTGATCATTATCAAATCTATTCTTAAGTAATTAAGAACTGTGTGCACTGGGAGTTAGCTATTTAACTTCAAGTTTTTCCATCTTGCTTCAAAATATGTCTTAGATGACTGGACTAGCAGGTGGAAGAAAGCTATTTGGGAACAATAATCATTGAAGCATCAATAGAGCCATTCTACTAAAGTGTTTCAAGAGAATTGTAATTTCAGTGCTAGGCTATACATGAGATATATGCATCAAGTGATAAAAATGTTTCCCAAACACTACAGTTCTCCAAGCCTAGTAACAAAACGTTTTGTCATGTTGACCTGGTTCATTATGAAAAAAATGAAGAGAAAAATTGTTCTCTATTCTTCATTTGGTTAGGCTCTGGGGTTGCCAGTTACAGACTAAAAGCACAGAAATTAAGAAAGTAGGCCTGCCCTAGTGCGTTTGACTCAGCGAATAAAGCATCAGCCTGTGGACTGAAGGGTCCCAGGTTCGATTCCAGTCAAGGGCATATGCCTGGTTGCAGCTCAATCCCCAGTAGGGGGCATGCAGGAGGCAGCCAATCAATGATTCTCTCTCATCATTAATGTTTCTATCTCTCTCTCCTGCTCCCTTCCTTTCTGAATCAATAAAAATATATTTTAAAAAAGAGAGAGAGAGAAAGTGGGCCTGAGTATGAATCCAGCTAGCAAAGGGACCTTGGGCAAGTGGAATGTCTCTGGGCCTCCGTTTCCTCATGGGAGACAGCAGGGCTTTGTGACTGAGTGTGGGCTCAGAGCTATGAACCTGCACTAACTCTGACCCTTGGCAGGGTACTCACCTCTCATCATTCGATATTACCTCAGGAGCAAAAAATGTGTTTATTTATTTTATTGTTCCCTGATGGCTTTCTTCTACCTGCTAGTCCAGTCATCTAAGACATATTTTCAAGGAAATTGGAAAAACTTGCAATTAAATAAAACCAGCTAAACCCAGTGCACACAGTTCTTAATTATTTAGTTGATATACAATATTATGTTAGTTATATTAGTTGCAGGTGTACAATATAGTGATTTTTAAAGGTTGCAATTCTTCCTCTAATATTGTTGTCTTCATCAGCCTTGTTTTCAGGTAGTTTCTAACTAATACCCAAACCATAGATGGTCAAACAAATACAGTGGAACCTCAGTTCTCAAACTTCATTCGTTCTGGAAGGCTGTTAAAGAAACAATTTGTTAAAAAGACAAATCTTTTTTTTTTCACATTAGAAATAATGTAAATCGAATTAATCCATTCTAGACCCCCAAATGATTTCCTGTTTTAACCTATAGACAGTACATGCCTAATGTACCGTTTATAAATAAATACTTCTTTTTTTAAAAAAGTCATCAAACCACCTCTACTAGCTTTAAAGGAATTTCTCTTAGCACTCTTTCCAGGGTTGTCTTTCAAGTAATATGCAGCATCTTCCCTTGTTCATATAAAGCAGTCTCGAGGGAAATGCTGTCACTGGCTAACTGCTTTTCATTTATCCAAATCAACAACAGTTTTTCTGCTTCTTCAGTTACCCGTGATCATTGTTTCTTTCATACTCTTAGCAACATTAGCACTCTTGATGGCCTCTTTATGTTTTAAAATTATGCTAATCCTTGACTATCCCATCTACAAAAGTATTCTCCTCTTTGTTGCCTGCGAGATGCTTTTTGTCATGCTGAGGTATCAGCTTGAAAAGGTTGTCAGTTAGAAAACTGAGACTTTTTTTTTTCCATGAACAACTTGATGGAGAACCGAATTGTTCCAGATGAGAGACTTTCGAGAAACAAGGTTTGACTGAACTTTCTGAAGGGAAATTAAGATAAGAATTCACCTGAAGACCAAGATATACTCTTTGAATGATGGAGAACTGTAATGGGTGAGAAAAGGACAGCTCCAAAACACTTCACAGAAACCTCCAGATTCTGCTTGAAAAGAAGGACCCACTCTGGCCATGCTGCAGACTGGGCAGGTGTGTCTAAAAGGCTCAAGGAAAACCACCACTAGAAAGACAATCTAAAGCACCTTTTCAAGACCATAGTGAAAGAATCATCTTAATTCTTTGTACTAAATAGGGCAATGTGGGTAGGGCTTTCCTCCCCTCATATAGGTGTGGTGTCCTGGATCTTCCATTTTTCCTGACTTTAAGGTTTCTTATTCAATATTATTAAATGCTATCATTTCTGTGAAAACTTTCCCAAAGAATTGCCTAACGTACAGTAATCGTTTCATTTTTCTTGTGAGCTCATTAAGTTATTTCTTGATTATGGTCATTAATTGTTGCCCCACTAGGCTCTGAGTGCTCTCATGGAGACTGCAAGATTCATCTTTCCAGTCCCTCAGCACAGCACTCAGCCCCAAGTAGTCACTGAAAGTGTCGCTGGGCACTGCATGCATTTTCTCATAGCAGGAGTTCAACAGGGCAATTGTTCTCAGCCTCTCTTGCTTGTGCTTTGATTGGATGAAAGGGTCATGCGAGAGTCTTGGAAATGCAAGGTCATTAATAGCTCAGTTGCTTGTTCACTCCCGCACCATTAGGCAAGGCCATGTCGCAAACATCCCAGACTGAGGGAAATTGATCTTATTTTAGAAGACATTCAGAGATACCAGTGAAGTAATAATTTCTTTGAGGTTAAATTTAGCAAATCTTTGAATAAGGACCTCAAATGTTCTCATGTTGAGCCACATTTTTGCCCTTTACTCAGAAGCATTATCAACATATCAAGACTGTACTCATTAGCCTGTGGGATAAAGACTTCGAGGATAAATGCTCTTTAAGGATATGCTTATCATAACCTTATCCTGAAAAATGAAGATATGATATTTAATCCTGGAGATAATGTATATATTTTAAATCTTCTAATTCTTTTAAAAGGCCATGGAAACCATCCGATTTTGTCCCTATACTGCAAATAAGACATGGACCTCTTACTCATTCTGCAAGAAGATTTGGTTTCAGCATCTAATCTCCAATGATGCAACTCACAAATGAGCCTTTCCCTTTCCCTGACCTCTAAAGGCACATCCCTGTGTGTCTCATAAGGCATAATACCATTTTTATTTGTTTTTTAAACATTTCTTATCTTGCCAGTTACAACTGTGTTTAGCTCAAGGAACTGCACTTCTCTGAGTGCCTCGTACAGGGCCTTACCTCTAACAGGTTCTCAGTTAAGGTTTGTTGAATGAATAAATAATGTATTCATGTATGCTACTTCTCTCTCAAGAAATGTCAGAGGAAGAGGAAGATTGAGTGCATGCATTTACCTGTGTAATTATTAATGGGGATGGAAGTAAGGATCTCAGGGGGTGTCAATCAAACCAGAGACCACATTTACGCTAATTAATTCTTTGTTGGCATCTCTTAAAAATGCACATTTCCTACACAGGTGACTTATGCCATGCAACAAGTTTAAAGCCCTCTTTGCTAAGTTCTGGGTAATTTAGGATTTTTTTCCATTATTATCTAAAACACATACAGAAAGAAAATCCAGTTTAAATTGTCCGGAAAGTAATTTCTCTCCCTGAAGTAATAAACCATTTTTAGGCTCAAAGCCAGTTTAGTTTCTGCATATGTAATTCCTTGGGGCCTTCAGGTCACTAGCAAAAGGACTCGGAAAATTTAATTAAAGAGATTTCCAGGAAGGGGAGGGGGAATGAAAGAAATTGGCCACCACAACATGAAGCAGTGTTTGTATCCTAGATAGAGGTCTTACACTCAGGACACACCAAAGTCTAGAAGGCACAAGTGGGATCTTCCAGAAGATTCTACACTTAGCACTATTTAACACCTTAGTGCTCTTGTCAACTCTGAGAAATAACTATTAGGGGGCGAGGTATTTCATTTGGTCTCTCAATAGCATGTAAATACCATTTGTTCCATGCAAGACACTGGCATAGGTGTTAGGGATAAAGTCTTTATTCACAAGGAGATTATCTTTAGGGAAAGGAAGACAAGAAAGCAATCAGTTACTAAACAATATTGTGGGGCTGTGATAGAGGCTGCATCAGACACTACTGAACAGAGAGAAAGAAAGATTCACTCCTGTGATGAACACCCAGGAAGGCTTCCCAAGGGGAAGACCAGCCAAGTAACGATACTCAATGATACTCTTTGTAGTAGGGCAGAGTGGGAAATGGCACCCAGGAACAAGGGAACACGCTGCATGTGAGGTCCAAGTAGCTGGACAAGCTGGTGTACATGTGGATGAGAAATGAGCTTCCGGAAAGCAGGGGAAAGATCGTGGCTTAGCCTATTAAATAGAGGGATGGAAAGCAGGGGAAAGATCGTGGCTTAGCCTATTAAATAGAGGATGCATCTGAATGCTATAGGGATGTGGCCTAACATTATTCAGAGAGAAGCCAATGTATATTTCCTGATCTGGAAGAAGGGGATTCGGTGATATATGTGAAGAACTCACTGGAGATTCTAGATAATCAGATCAGAGAGACAGAGAGAGACTATTTTGATGTGATTGAAAATTTTAGAGACCTCACCAAAACTCAAAAAATGGCAAATATCCTGAAAGCACTTTTCAGTGCTTAAGGTTGCTTGTGTGTATATAAGATTTCATTCAATAGCCAGAATATACTGCACTTTTAACTAAAAAATCCACCAGGGAGAGTTTATAGGAGACCAGGGAGAAATGAAATAGAGATGAGCCGGATGCAGTTATAAGTTGTCAATTTTATGACACTGTAACAGATATAGGCAGTATAACATTTAAATGGCTACCATTATTATGCTTAGTTCTATATCACAAAGCTATCACCAGTTCCAGCATCCAGGTAATTAATACTAAACTTACCCTGCTAGTATTACATAGTAAATTCAAATGAAAGGAACATCTTGCAAATGTTCCATTCTTAAATCTTTGACCACTTATAATATTATACTTCCATAATAAAGCAAGATTCTAATGGTAAGTAGGTTACTTGTAATAACTATCATTTATTGAACACATATTTCATTGCATACTTCATTTGTATTATTGCAAAATTCTTACAGGTTGCCCTAACAGGTTTGGCTCAGTGTATAGAGCATCGGCCTGTGGACTGAAAAGTCACAGGTTCGATTCTGGTCAAGGGTATGTACCTTGGTTGCAGGCACATCCCCAGTAGGAGGTGTGCAGGAGGCAGCTGATGGATATTTCTCTCTCATCGATGTTTCTAACTCTCTATCCCTCTCCCTTCCTCTCTGTAAAAAATCAATAAAATAGATTAAAAAAAATTCTTACCAGTTATTGTCATTCTGTTCTTAAAGTGAGAACATCAGCTCCAAAAGGTTAAGAACGTTGTCTACAGCTAGTAAGTGGTAGAGCCAGGATTCAAAGCTGGGATTGCTCAATTCATGCTCCTTCTATTATCAATGGCAATCTGTGCTCATAATATTAAATGTCTGAAAACAAAAAGCTATTACCACATTTCCCAGCTGAGAGGTGGTTGGGAATTGGACAGGAGGGTGGGGAAGGACCTCAGCGATGTGTGACCACTCCCTGCATTTTCTCTTCCAGGTGCTCATCTGTTTGTTAGGCTTCAGCCTCACCTCTGCTGGTAAGGTCCCAATCCCCAGTCTGACCTCTTCCTCAACCTCTGCTTACCCTTCTATTCTCACCTCCTGGGTCTATTCTTTCTCCCTTGAGCTAGGTAGACATTGATGATTATGCTCAGTAGATTTTCTTATAGAACCCAGGCACAACCTCACCTTCTCACTCAGTCCAGAGCTCCAGGCAATCATTACCACTTAGAGATGGCATTCAAGATGAGAGTTTGTTTGTTTTTCTGTGTCTAGTCCTTTCTTTTGAAGCAGCTTAAAGAATGCACCATCATAAGTAACTAAAAAAGGTTTCATTCTTCCATTCATTCAGCAAACTGTAAAGAACTACTTCCTGTGTACTGAGTGCTGAATGCAACATCCTCTCTCTCAAACCCTCTCCCACTCAACGTGTCTACTGCTATCTAGTTTTCCAGCAAAAAGCAAGGAAAGAATATACACCAAATAACACAGGTGAGTAGATGCACTCCCAGTGCTGCCCTGGTTCCTTGCAGAGGCATGTCCAAGGTAGGGAGAGTCTGACAGCCTGAGAGAAAGAAGAAACCCATCAAGTTAGAGAAACTCAGAGCTATTGGCTTACGTCTTTCTTACTGAGGCTTATGGAGAGGCCAGGTTAGCACACAGGAGTCCACCCTATCACTCTGTAAATGATTTCTTACCTACCCATATATGTCTAATGCCAATCCTGAGTCTACAGTGGTATGGTCACGGTTAATACACTACTCTAGTTCAAGTTCTTATCACCTCACATATGGATAAGTGCCTCTCTATGCGCTACATCTAAACCATTCACTTGGGAAGGGAAATAAAAATGTTATCGCATCATTCTTTGAATCATGCATATATCTTAGCTATGGCATTAATCTTTTTTTATTATACCTTTTCTGAGGTCTAGGGATATTATACATTTTTAAAATTTACAATTTGGTAAGTATTTTTGTGATAGTTATGTACATATAAGCAAAGGTGTTCACAATGCATTGTTGCATTATCAGATTACAAAATAACCTATACTTAATCCCATTTATTTCATAAAAAAATGTACAGATGTATATATACATAGGGGAAATCAATTAATAGAAGTTGTTTCCCCTTTTTTTCTCCCCTTGACCCTCTCTTCCCAGGCCTTCAGCACACTATTGTTTGTGTCCTTGGGTTATGCATATATGCATATAAATTATTTGGTTAATCTCCTCCCGGCACCCCGCCCCCACCCAATCTTTTATTCTGCAATATATAATCTGTTACCAATCCCATTTGGGAATCTTATATTTTGAACATTATAGCTTTTATCTTTAGAAGTTTATTTTTTTTTTATCTTCTGTGTCTCTGCTTTACTTTTGGAACACGTGGGATAAAATTATAACTTTTTAATGTCTTTGTTTGCTGATTTTAACATCTGTGTCAAGTCTCTGTTGGTTTATATTGATTGACTTTGCTCTCCTTTTATGGGTTATATTTTCCTTCTTCTTTCCACACCTGCTAATTTTACCTTGTTGGTTGCTGGAAATATTGGTATTTACACAAACATTCTTGGGCTTTGTTCTGGGTTTAAGATCCTTCTGGGTCTTGCTTTTAAGATTTAAGAACCAGAGCTCTGCTCAGACCAGGGCTAATTATTTTCATTACTGAGGCAAGACCTTTCTAGCACTCTACCCCCAACCTTACAAATTGTGAGATTTCTCAGTGAGGCTTGTGGGACTAACCGCTTTATGTGAGTGCCAGGTATCCTCTCTCACCCTTCCAGAGAGTTCTTTTCCCGCCAGCGAGCAGTTTCCTCACACACATGCATTGATCATTACTCTGCTGGATACTCCGCGGGGACGCTCTGCGGGTCTCTGGAGTTCTTTCTCTGTGTAGTTTTCTCCTCCTTGGCGCTCTGTCTGGTGCACTCAGGCTTCGTCTTCCCAACACAAAGATCATTTTGTCGACTCAGAGGACTTGCCAGGTTTTGCCCAGGTTCCTCCTCCCTGCACCACAGCCTGGAAATTGTCTCAAGGAGGTAACTGGAGCAACTTCCGATAAAACTAATTTGTTTACCATCTTTGAGACTTGACTTTATTATCTGATAACCAGTCTTGAAAATAGTTGTTTTGGGGATGTTTCAGGCATGAGAGTAAATGAGCCTCTGACATTTCATTTTGGCCAGAAGTGGAAGCCCGTATTTTTTTATTTTTCAGTGCTTAATATGAGCTGCTTATATTAAAGAAATACGTTTAAAATCAATCTATTACCTGAATATAATGAAGAAATTTCTCATTTCATTGAAAAGTTATGTTTTGACTACAGTTAACTCGTTAGAACCAATCAATAGGGAGAATAGTCAATATATTCCAGATGTCGATAAATGCATGAATCAGCACATTTTATGTGACATCTCAGATTTGGCTTCTTTGAAGTATAAAGTTCTTTTAAAGAAATAGAATTTGAAATTGATGAAGTGACAGAATTTTATGATACAAGCTTTAGAGACTTTACTGCACTCATACTTGAATAGTCAACTGCTAAGAAAACATGTTTTGTAAAACCAATTAAAAATGCCCACTGTACCCACATCTCACTGCTTTGATCAACTGGCAACTCCTTCTGCTTTTTTGCCACTCACTGTAATGCTCCAACATTTCAGATTCTATAATTTTACAAAAGACTTAGTAGGTTGGAGAGAATTGTGCCATTTTTTTTAATAGTATCTAAGAAACAGAAAGTTTAGCCAAGGTATCACACTGTGGCCAATCTTCTATTTTAAAGCTCTGTTGGAAATCCCATAAACATGTCTTGAATAATTCTGCCATAATGGAAAGCAAGAAAAATGGAACGGGAAGTTGTGTGAGGAAAGAGACTTTACGACCAGTACTTTGAAGCCACAACAATTCAATAATAAAAGGGGATGAAGAATTAGACTCTGGGGTAATTGAAACTTTCTTCCATCTTTTCCTCACCTTAAAAAAATCATGAGTCAATATATTATGCTAGATGTGCTGAGATAATGTTGCCAATAGAAAATATCTAAAAATGCTATCAAAAATATTAAAAATTACACTTCTTTTCTTTAAATCACTGTTGAGCTGGTGATAAACTAATTATTAAAGAAATGGAATTAGTAGATAAATGTGTTTTACCAAGAAACTACCATCCTGAGAAGGTTTGTAAAATATTTCAAATACTTAAGGAACAAATATTTTCACTCACAAATTCTTTCACAGTATAAAAAAAGGGAAATCATTCCTTAAATTTTCCGTGAGCCTACTAAAGTTATAATAAAACAAGACAAGGTAGTGTGCATGTGTGTGCAAGAGAGCAGTTTTACTCTTGAACGTGGATGCAAAAATCATACTCAAAATATTAACAAATCTTACCCTGAAAAAGAAACCAGAGCTTCCTGAAGAAAGCTCATTTCATGTCTAGTGAAGGAAATAAGTAAGCTTAGCTTCGGAAATCCTGGGTCCGAAAGCAAGGAGGCTTTTAAAGATGAGTGGAATCATGACAGAAAAGGACAAAGCGCAAAATGTGGAGGGGCTCCCTCTGGTCTGATACGGGACAATTTGAGAAAAACAACAACAATAACTATATTGGACCGAAACACTTCAAACATATAAAACCCAGAGATCCACAATGTCACTGAAAACATCAAGACGATCCCATTGGTCATCAATAGTGCTTGTTAAGACCCAAACTCGAAGTCCAAAAATTGATACATAAATAAAGGTTAAAAGGCCTGACCTTTTTTGTATGATCTCTATTTCACTGTACCTAAAAGATTGATAAGAAAATTTTCTATGGCCGAAACCGGTTTGGCTCAGTGGATAGAGCGTCGGCCTGCGGACTGAAGGGTCCCAGGTTCGATTCCGGTCAAGGGCATGTACCTGGGTTTCGGGCACATCCCCAGTGGGAGATGTGCAGGAGGCAGCTGGTCGATGTTCCTCTCTCATCGATGTTTCTAACTCTCTATCTCTCTCCCTTCCTCTCTGTAAAAAATCAATAAAATATATTAAAAAAAAAAAAGAAAATTTTCTATGAAAAATACTTTAGTTAACAAATGCAAAAATAATGATAGAAACAGATCATCATTATTGAACTAATACATATGGGCAATAATCATGGATGGGTGTCTGTTAGCAGTACTTGATTATAATATATGTCTTAGTACAATTTGAAAAGAGTAAAAGAAGATACGGGAATTAGAAATAAACAAAATCTTATTATATATGTGTGGTACATTATCACTCTCTACTTAGAAAACTGCCAAATTGGAGTACAGCAAATAAATAAATAAATATATATATATATTTGGACTAGGAATATTGCAAAAAATTGGTTAAAAAAAATTAACCCTATATCATAAATTTCTTCTGATTCATGTTTAATGACTGTACATAGAAGCATTTGATTAGACTAGCAATTTTTAAATTAGATTTGTAGGGTCTTAGATGAGTCACTCTTTTCTCTGACTCTTAGTTTTCTCATCTGTAAAATAAATTTACGGATTACCTGGTAATTAGCATCCCCAGGTCCCTCCATGCTGTCTCAAAGGGTGAGAGATCCTTTTTTGACAGCTGCATAGTATTCCATTGTGTAAATGTACCACTGTTTTTTATCTACTCATCTACTAATGGACACTTGGGCCGTTCCCATATTTTAGCAATTGTAAATAGTGCTGCTATGAACATAGGGGTGCATATATTCTTTCTGATTAGTATTTCGGGATTCTTAGGATATATTCCTAGATGTGGGATCACTGGGTCAAATGGGAGTTTGAATTTTAATTTTTTGAGGAAACTCCATACTGTTTTCCATAGTGGCTTCACCAATCTGCATTCCCACCAGCAATGTACTAGGTTTCCCTTTTCTCCACATCCTCCTCACAGGCACTTTTTGTTTGTTGATTTGTTGATAGTAGCCGTTCTGACAGGTGTGATGTGATACTTCATTGTCATTTTAATTTGCATCTCTCTGATGATTAGTGACTTTGAGCACTTTTTCATGTGTCTCTTGGCCATTTGTATGTCCTTTTTGGAGAAGTGTCTATTTAGGTCCTTTTCCCATTTTTAATTGGATTGTTTGTCTTCCTTTTGTTGAGTTATATGAGTTCTTTATATATTTTGGAAATTAATCTCTTATCAGATGTATCACTGGCAAATATGTTCTCCTTTAATTGTTTTTATAATTTATTTTTGGTGTCTGCCTCCTCCATTAGACTGTCAATTCTAGCATGGCTGTAACCATGGCTACCTTGCCTACATTGTATCACCAGGGCCCAGTGCAGTGACTGAAACATAATAGATGCTCAATTTAGTTATTAAATGAAGGGATGTACAGTTATTCATCCCAACTTCAGAAAATTACCCATGTTTTTAAAATTTACTTTTTAGCTATATCCTGTGATAAGTATACTCACATTTTATTTATTTATTTAAAATATATTTTATTGATTTTTTACAGAGAGGAAGGGAGAAGGATAGAGAGTTAGAAACATTGGTGAAAGAGAAACATCAATCAGCTACCTCCTGCATACTCCCTACTGGGAATGTGCCCACAACCAAGGTACATTCTCTTGATCGGAATCGAATTTGGGACCTTTCAGTCTGCAGGCCTATGCTCTATCCACTGAGCCAAACCAGTTAGGGTAGTATATTCACATTTTATTGATAAAACCAAGAACTCAAAAAATTATCATATATAAGACATAAAAAAAGATATGTTCCAGTCTTTTCTATCTGTATTGGAATGTTCCCTACAAACGTTCTGTCTTCCCTAGTTACAACTCTATATAGTTATAGCTAGTTGCTGGAAAAAAAAAGAGTCAACATTCCCTAACACCCTTAAACCTCTCATTCTTCTCATCCTCTTCTCCACCACTGGGAAGAAAACACTATTCATTCCTCAAAACATGGCAATACAGCTTTCACATCTATCTCTTCATTGGTCCTTGCTAAAGTCATTAAGAATCTCTGGGTTTTAAATCCAGTGGATATCTTTCAGTCCATTTCTTGCTTGATCTCTCAGTTGTGTATAGCACTGCTACCACACTTCCTTCTTTCTCCCCATTGATTTCTAAAATATTAGTTTCCTTCCATCTACTTCTATGGATGCTACTTCTCATTCTCCTTCATCTTTTATCCATCTGAAACCATCTCCTCTCATTCTATCTGAGATTCGATTGTTTCCTATAGATGAGAACTCCTAGATCTATCTTTCCAGCTCAGCTTGTTTTCCTCAGCTCCAGATTATTAATATGCCATGTTCTCTCGTGCCTTTGTGTTGCACATGGTCTTCTTCCTGGATCAATTTCCAAAATTTCACTCAGCCTTCAAGTTAGTCCAAATGCTTATCCCCTCTGTGAAGCCTTCTCCATGGCACCAGACACGTTTGAGTTTTTCCTCTGCTCTACCTGTACTTTGTGTGCACTTTAATTAAAGCAGATATCTCCCTGTTTAGATGTTTGAATATGGCCTCTTTTGTATGAAAAAGAGCCTACAGATGGGTTTCAATTCCCATTTTGATAGTCCCAGTATCTAGGTCAAAACTGGATACTTATTAGGAACTCATTAAATATGCTTGCTGTGTAAATAGATAAATATTTTGTTGTTGTTTTAAATATGATGTTCACTTTCCTCCTCAAATTCAACCTTCACAGCCTCCCTGAGAAGTAGCTACTATTTTATGACCCTTGTTTTCCAAATAAGAAAAAACAAAATTTTCCCATTACTATGAAAGTATGAATTCACTGAATGGCAGACTAAGGTACATGAACCACATCTTCACTCTGCAAACTATTGAGCACTTTGAATAGAATTCCAGAGATACTGATGTCAACAACTTTTGATTATTTGGATCAGTAAAAGCTATTCATTTAGAGGAACAAATGAGTAGTTTTTTACTGAAGATGGAAAAGTTCCTTTTAACAGTGGACCAAGCAATTTTACTTTTACTTTCATGAGCAAGTTCTTTGAACAGGGTATTCTCCACCAAAGGCTGTCGGATTTCTCTCCTCAGTCACGCTTTCAGAAATGGAAAAAGGGATTGCTCTTTAGACCTAAACCTGCATGAGTTGGCGAAGAAAAGATGTGTTCGGGGAATATCTAAAACATGATTGGATTGTATTCAATCTATATGTCTTGCCAACTTGATAATGTATATATAATTTTTTCAAGACTGAACATTCCCAATAAGAGCTAAACAACCAGATTTAAAGTTATTTATGATACATTAGTTGGGTAACTTCCCTGTAAGTTTTCCTGCTTTTTATCCTTTCGAGAAAGTACAGAAACATTTCCCAAAAGTTGGGGTTTTTTTTTTTTTTTAAAGAAACAGAGCCAAACCAAGCTATTCAAGGCCATGAAATTGTCAGGCAAGGAGGAATACTCACAAGATTATATTAATTGACAAACGTGTTATATTGCCTCTTTCTTTCTGTCTCCTTTACCGAAACATAATACACTCTTTTAAAAAATTTCAGCCACTGCTAGAAATGATCTTCGTTTACCCTTATACAGTTTTAAATAAAATTGAGCAACATGTCATTCTTTTCTCCATCCTTCTATTTTCTGAGAAGAATCCTTCCCCACTCGCCTCAGCTTTTGCTTGGCCTGACTGGCACTTGAGATCCCAGCACACAGGGTGGTTCAAGGCCAAATCAGTAAAGTTAATTCTGGAATTTAAACTGTAGTAGATGTTCACAGAGGTTTGGAAAAGTGCCCCTGCCACCTGCTGTCTGACCTTCCTGTGTCATCATTATCATGTTCCATCTCCATTCTCACCTGAGTTTCCGAGTTTGAAGACAACTGAGTTGCTGCCTCCCGGAGCAAATGGAGAAAACACAGAAGGTATGTTGCAAGTGAGAGACAAATGCTGAAGGAGAGTGAGTAAAAGGTGTTTGGTGTACCTGACTCAATTGGAAAATCAGGTGACATATTTGCCCTCAGATGAAAAAACAACAACAACTCTGCCACGGTTTGAATATAGTTGGAAGTGTATAGTACCATAAGAAAAACATGCAACTATGCACGTTGAGTCTTAAATATTCATCATGAGGCTGGAAGGAGGCAACTTCTACAGGCACTTAGGGGCTGGAGGGGAAGTCAAGCTCTTGAAATAAAGGGAGGATCCAGGAAAGTCTAGTCCAGAAAGTAGCTGGCAAGACTTGATGGCAGACTAAATCCAGGGGCCAAAGGGAAAGAGGAAGAGAGATGAATCAAAGAAGACAGGAGAGGAATATGTGGAGCAATGGGGAGAAAATCTGGAAAAAGGGAAAATGGAATAAAGAGGTGAGTGATGGTTTTCCATTCTAGGGAGGCAGGAATGCTGAAAACACCTAGTTTGTTCAGCTTCTGTAATGGAACACTTTGTGACTCCCAGTGGTGGCACCTAGAAACCTAATGGAAATCCCGCTGATGAGCTTACGTGGAAATTTACTGTTATTTCCTCTGCTAGGCACACTTCCAGGATCCTGACTGGAGAAGTGACGAGAGAGGAGAAAAACTGATTAAGATACTCAGTCTACTGTTGAAATACACTCAGGTGGGTAGAGAGAAACGTAGCTGCAAAGGAAAGCCTGGGTACATTCATCATCAGCTACTCTGAAAGATCAAGATTACCCAGGGCACCTCCTCAGAGGCCGAGAGGAGCCTGGGGAACGAAACCCTGATATGATTTAGATCTATGTTCCTGTGGGTCTCGCAGCTAGAAACACACTAAATCTGCATTCTTTGAGCTGCAGGAGAATGAAGCCTTTTAGATTCAAATATTCATAAAATCCTTCACAACTGTTAACTGCCATGGTTATACTTCGTTGTTTGGTAATACAAGAGGAAAAAGGCTTTGAAGTATTCAAGAGTTCATCATACCAAGTAAAAACATGAAGGATGAGGCAAAAAGATAAAACGTTTCTATAAAATGATAACGACTTTTTAAAAAAACATAAACTCATCTCAGATACTTGAAAAAAAAGTTAGTTGACTTCGATTTAGAGAAACTAGACTGTGGTGGGGTAAAATAGTATTCTTGAAAGAAGTTCCTATGAGAAAAAACAGAATAAAATAACCTCACCCTTATGAAAATTATATGGCATTATTTTATTATAACCCATAAAATGATGGAACAGAAGGCCATAACCTCATCATTATTTTTTTCTATTGATCTTTTCATGTGGAGCTGCATTCGAGAAATTCCTTGGAAGTTTATTTTTACATGAAAGGGTCATATATTACAACCATCCATACTCCCTCAATAGCAACAACAACAAAAAAACCTAAACCACTCAAAGTTAATACATGTAAAAAATACATGTAGCCCTGACCAGTTTGGCTCAGTGGCTAGAGCGTTGGCCTGTGGACTGAGGAGTCCCAGGTTCGATTCCGGTCAGGGGCATGTGCCTTGGTTGTGGGCACATCCCCAGTAGGGGGTGTGCAGGAGGCAGCTGATCGGTGTTTCTCTCTCATTGATGTTTCTAACTCTCTATCACTCTCCCTTCCTCTCTGTAAAAAAACCAATAAAATATATTTTTTTAAAAAAAGAATGAATTAGCTATGATAATCCTCATCTTAATCCTGTTAATGGCTCCCCATCAATGCCAAGAGACAATCTAAGATTTTATGGTAAGCCCCTTTGGAAAATACTTTGGAAATTTCTTTAAAAGTCAAATATACATTTACCATAAGACCCAGCGATTCCACTTCTAGATTTCTACCCAAATGAAATGAAAACAGATTGGAGGACGCTTGGCTTAGGGCTGAGTCCTGCCTTCTTACTTTACTGAGTGTTTGCCCTGGCGGGGGCGGGGGAGGGGGGTGGAGATTAGGGGGGTGGGGAGGACCTGAAATGAATGCCTGGGACACTGCTACTTTATGGAAACTGCTGCAGTTGAGAGCTCAGGTACATCTGCCAGCAAAGCAGGAGTTGCTAAGGGGGCAGCCTGGGAGATCCTCCTCCCTGACAGGTGTGTCTACACCAGGCAGGCCCTACTGCCAGAAAGTGAGGACATTGCGTTGGCAGAGATGCCGCAGGAGGAGGAACACCTGCTGGATTCCCCCTCCCCCCCTTCTCAGCCACTGCCCTGCTTGCCCTGCCTCCCCCCAACCCCAGGCCCGCCACCCCCACAGGAGAAGGGGAATGCAAACCATCGCGAGGGGGATTTAACGCTGGAAGCTCTTGGGGCCCTGTGTTCTAACTCTAGAACCTCCCGTTTTACCCGCCCTCAGAACCAGTGGCAAAGCCACCTCCTAGGTCACCCCCCAGCACCCTTGGTCTTCTCCACATCTCCCAGAACTCTGTGTTCTGCGAATACCTCTGAGCGACCCTGCAGCCTCCGCCCTCCTCTCCATCCACCACAGGGTAGGCAGGCAGCCCGGGGCGGGGCCAAGGTGGGACATCGCCTTTCCCAGCCCTGCAGGCGCTGGACCCCTGGGTCTGCAGAAGTCATCAGGGCTGTGGTGTCCTGCGGGGCTCAGCAACCCGCGATGAAGAGAATGAAAGCACTAGTGGGAAGGAGAAGGCGGGCTCCATCTCTTACCCTTGATAACACCCTGCAGAAATGGCCTGCTACCAAGGAGAGGCCTCCTGCTGGTGCGGACACACATGCGTTTCTGTCATCCTTCGTGTGCCCGATAGGGCCCTGCTACTTGATGGCCTGGCAGAACTCAAGAGAGGCCGGCAGAGGTGGGAGCGGCATCTCTTCCTGTTCAATGACCTGTTGGTTGTGGCCAAAATCAAATATAACAACAAATTCAAGAGGAAAAATAAAATAAAATTGAGTGACAGGTGGGCAGCAAGCTGTGTGGATGAGGTGGGAGAAGGCAGTACCGATGCCCTAGGCATTGTATCATTAGCTTGTAGAATGCTGGGTCCAAAGAACTCCTTCCTGGCCTGGCTATCTCAGTCACAGATGTGAAGCAGATGTCACCTTGTAACCGACCACTCCTATAGTTAGACTCCTGAGTGTCCATGTGCATCTTTCGTGGCTTATAAAGGCTGCAGGGACTTCCCTTACCCTTGGGGCGCTACTACTGTCTGAACCCCAAGTTGTGAATGAAGCTCTCAACTTGCAGTGCCTTTCTGGAAGAAATTTCTTCTCTAGTTAACAAAGTAATAGTTCTAGTCTTCTCCCCCCCCCTCCCACCCCCCATACTGATGACTAGACAATTACCCACCCAATTTGAAGGATAGAAGAAGATAGATGTTGAGGTTCTTGAATAAACATTTCTATGCTCTGTTTTCCCTTAGATACTCCTGTTATATGTGAATAGTTTGTTAGTATTGCTGTAAAGTATTGCATTGTATGATGTGATAATGTCATTTTATTATACTGTTAACGTATCACATATTAGACTGATGCTTTATTTAAAATGCTTTGAATTGTATGATATATCTTGACAAATTTTACTACTATGTTATGTCATAAATGTATTTTTGTACTTGCAAAAAGAGAAATGAAAACATATGACCGCACAGACTGGTATATAAATATTCATAGAAGCACTATTCAAAATCCTCCCAAAGTGAAAGCAATCCAAATGTCCATCAACTGGTGAATGAATAACTAAAATGTGGTGTAACATACCAAGGAATACTACTCAGCTATAAAAAAGAAACTGGACTACTGACACATGTAACAACATGGATGAAGCAAAGTAATCAAGTGGTAGTATTTCTGTAAATGTGTTCTATCTACCACCAACCAAGAGTGGTCAGTCTCACCACCCAGCAGGCTTACTTCCTTGATTCGCTTTCTACTTTCCTGATGTTAGAATCTGTTAATGCCTCAGGGCAGTCCCATTCAGACATGTCACACTGTTTCCCATTCTTCCCTAACCCATTATAGGCAATGGTTCTAGGCATTGGTACTTAAACCAAAAGCAACCACATCTGGAGGGAAAAGAAATAAACCCTGAAAGATTGAGCTGAAAGGCTGCAGGAAAAGAAGTTAGAAAGTAGAACTGGGCTCCATAGGAGTCAACAGAAACTGTAAGAGGAAGGCAAGCAATAGAAAAAGCTATAGTGGGGTAGAAAAAGACTTAGGTCAGTTGGAAACAAAAGAAAACTAAAGCTCAGAGGTGGAAAGCCCATGAAATTTAAGCCTCAGACTTTTCAGCTTCATGAGCCCCTTCCAAGATCCTGGGAGGGGCCCTACCAATGTGTTCATATGAGTTTAGGTTTTACAAAAAAAATACAGAAATAAAATATCTAAACCACAATTGGTTAAGCCTGTTGCCTCCCTCCACTTCAATTTCCCCTTCATTATGCTTTCTCTCTGGTCAAATTTCACTGGAGTGATCAAGAGCATTTTTGAGATCCAGTTAAGGAGAAATTGAAATTAGGGTAGATTTAGTTTGTACTTAGTGAGGTATATTTATGTTGTTTATAGTTCCTTTCTTGTTAGCTGTCCTGATACACAAGTGGCCTCCAGGAATACTCTGACTGCTCACTGTATTGACTCACTCAGTCTCATGACACGTAAATTCAAGGCCAGAGGTCTTACTGGGATTTACCCTCATGGAAGGGGCACTTACCAGCAGAAATATGTGGATAATGAGTAGAAACAGGTTTGGAATGTATGCAACCAGAAGCTTGTCTATGGAAAATTCTTCCATTCATTAGACATATAAAAAATTAAGGTAAGAATTCGGTTTTCATTGACAGCAAGTCAAAATGAAAATTCACTCCTGTTAGAAATATATTCTATATACAATTATAAATACATCATATATTTTTAACGGGAAGTACAAAATTGACTTTATTTGAATTCCTGTACCTGGAGGGCACAAACCTGTGGTAAGTATTCTGTAAGAGCATAATATAAAAGAAGCTTGATAAAGCTTTTCCAAATTTGACAACAATCCCAAAAGATTACATGGCATTACCAGTACTGAGAACTAAAGTTAAAAGAAGCTTTTTAAAAATATCCATAAAAATTGTTCTGATTGACCATACTGTGGAAAAGACTAAGTCATGTTTCTGTGCTTGCTATAAAAAATGATATGACCAACTTGTTGAAATACAATAGGGTGATCAAAGAAGATATACCTCACACATTTAGGGAAAAGTCTTATAAAAGTATGTCAATAAATAATAAAACTGTTACTTCTTTGTCATAAAAAATGTCATAACTTATAGGCTTTGAAAAGAGGGAGTTGTTAGGATTAGATGTAAGTAAAAGAACTTAGTGGAAAACACCATCTTGAGCACCAATAACTAAACATGTTCCCAAGTAAAGCATTGTTATTGATCAGCCCTAACTTATAATGCTAAAGTGCAACTGGTGAGGTTTTTTGGTTGTTGCTATTGTGGTTGTGATTGCATGAACAGAGACCCTTCTCCTTTTATTAAAGAGATTATTGTAACAACCTAAGTGGACTGGAACCAAAACTAAGAATCTGTCAGGAATCAAGACACCCCTAGGGAACCTTGGTCTCTCTGTCCTGGAGCAAGCCAGCTCCACAGCTATGACATATTTAAATTTTCTTTTTAAAAATATTTTTCTATAATCTTTAAGAATATATTACATCATTTTTGAAAGTCGTGTCACAGTATATTCTAAAATGGAAACTTAAAGATATTAGATCACCCCTGACTGGTTTGGCTCAGTGGATAGAGCGTCGGCCTGCAGACTGAAAGGTCCCAGGTTCGATTTCAGTCAAGGGCATATACCTTGGTTGCGGGCACATCCCCAGTGAGGGGTGTGTAGGAGGCAGCTGATCGATGTTTCTCTTTCATCGATGTTTCTAATTCTCTATCCTTCTCCCTTCCTCACTGTAAAAAATCAATAGAATATGTTAAAAAATATTAGATCAATTGTGAGTGGACAGTGAAACTAGAATCTCCTTCCATCCTTAAGTTTATGAACTGTGTCAGGCAAAGAAAAGACTGTTCTGCTTTCTTTACATCTTGCTCTACAAATGTTTGACCCTTGGCAACCAAAGAGAGGTGGCTGCACCCACAAGCTTATAGGATCCCCAGTAGCTTGGAATGTACTAGATTCACCTCTGTACCTCCAGGAGGGAACAGCTATCTAGCACATAAGTGGTAATTGAATGTGTGTTTAATTGAATTATTTCCCTACTTTGATACTTCTCCAACATATTATCTTAATATTCTGGCCCTGAAGATGACCATCATTTTAACATTTACAATTTAACACCTACTCTATCTCTTGAATATTATTCTTTAGCATCTAACACAATACCTAGCTTATAATAGATACTCATTAAATATTTGTTGAATGAATGAATAAATGAAGGAATACGCTATTTATTGACAAAGGGGATTTGATTTCTTTAGCCCTATAGAACATCAGATTAGATCACTCTCTTACCTAAATCCTTTTAAAAGCTTACTATTAAAACAGCCCATAAGGTCCATTCTGTGTCCTGTCTGCCTCTCTAATCAGTGCTTAAAGAGTCAAAATGACAACTTTTTCTCTAGCATCTTAAACTGTGCAATGCAAAGGAGAATCGATTTTATATGAAATATATGGTTTCTTGGTAAATGGCTGTGAAAATTTGACTAGGTTTGCTCACTGCCCAGGCTTCTCATAGCATTTAATTTTCAAATGTGCATTGTGACTCTTTTTAGAATATACTTTTATTGATTTCAGAGAGGAAGGAAGAGGGAGAGAGAGAAAAAAATATCAATGATGAGAGAGAATCATTGATCGGCTGCCTCTTGTATGTCTCCTAGTGAGGATTGATCCTGCAACCCAGACATATGCCCTTTACCGGCATCGAACCCAGGATCCTTCATTCTGCAGGCTGATGCTCTATCCACTGAGCCAAACTGGCTAGGGCTATTGTAACTTTTTAAAAGGGGGACAGAGTGTGCAGAATTTTCTAAATATGTTCCATATTAGAAGTCAAAATCAAATTAGAGAAAAATCTGCATATGAATATAGTTTCCAGGTCACTTTAGTGTAAAAAAAGAATTACTTTAAATTATTTTAACTATATGATTTCAAACTTCTATTTTATCATTATGAGATTATTTTTTCTTACACCATGGGAGGATATATGGGTCAGTAACAATGTAATTCCACTGCACATGTCACAAGAAGCATCAGGGTATTCCTTGAGCGTCAACCATTCAATGGGAATGAGAAGTATGATCCCACTCAATCTGAGATATTTAGTAAGATGATAGTCTACTGTGTATCTGATGGAAAGAGAGTGTTGAAAACCAATACCATAAAGCCAGCTGTTAAACTGAATATATTTTCAGTGTTATTTTACATCTGACAATTGCATTTAGATGTATACTACCCTGCGCAAGACAATACTGCAATGCTCTGAGGGTCTTTAAAATATACACACCTCATTACGGACATTAGCCTCTCAAATGTTCCATCTTTATAGAGGATAGGAGAAAACATCAAGTTGAACCCAGAGAGGGTTATCCAGTGATAAATGACCTTGAGACATCTGGAAATCCAATTTGTAGAACAATGAGGTATAGATACAGATGCTTATCCAAACCTTGTAGTTGGTTTATAGGCAAACCTATAAACAACACTAATTTCTAAACAATTTAAATTAATTCCCTTCATTGATTCTACAACAAACATTTTAAAACAGATTTTAACATATTTGAAATTGAGACATGTCTTATAAACCAATAGCAACTTCCAATCACTTTTCTGAATTCAGATGGCAAACCTGTGTTTGCACTGTGTTTTGGTTCAAATAATCAGGGGGACATTTTTTTTCTATTCCCATTCAGTACTAATATGGAGAAATGCAAGCTTTTTATCTATTCTTTCCTATAAGGTGCTTTTGCTTATTTGGTTGTCTTTTCATTTAATTATACAATAAGTATGTATCCCTGATGTATAATAAACATTTATATGATTAGATTCTCTTAGATTAGTACATTATATTAATATTAGATTCCTTGTCTTGAGTTTTTATCTTTTTGGTGTGCACACAAAATAATGGTGTATTTCTCATCAAAACATCATGGATTCCAGAAATATAACACTTAAAAAGCTCAGGGAAATTTTCTCCTTTCTCCTCCTGGAAAGAGTAATACCAAAGGCAGGATTTCCTTTTGGGATGATAATATCATATTGGACAGGAAGCAAGGCACTCGCAACACGGGCTAAGTTCATAATTTAATTTCATAGACCAGTGGGAAATCATTCAAGAACAACATTTATGGATAAGAGTTAAACATTGGGGAGAGGAGAGAAATAAATATTGGATAAGAAATCTAAACAAACCTGAACCCAGTGGTAATGTCTAATTTATTCATATGGGTTGAAAAAGAAGAGATCCCAAGATCACAGTGAATGCCAAGCCCAGAAAATAAAAAAATTATCATCAGGGATTCTATTAGAAAGTATAAGAGTTAAATCAGTATTAAGATACAAATAGGCATAGTGCATATAGAAGTAATACATGTATTTCTTAAGACCCTGCTTTAGAAATGTGCTGAGTCCTGATGCTTATAGTTTGAATGATGAAGTAAACTAAAAGAAGGTTTGAAAAATGTGAATGATTAAAACCTTGTCAATTAAGGTTTTAAGCATTATGGCAGGAGGGAGGGGTCAAGATGGTGGAGTAGGAAGAAACTGAACTCACCTTCTCCCATGGACACACCAAAGCTACAACTATATATAGAAGCAACCATTGCTAAGAATGACCCAAAGACTAGCTGAACAGATTTTCTAAAACTAATACTATTAAAAAGCTACATTGCGATGGGTACAGGGGTAGAGACATGGTCTAGTCAGGACCTGTAAGTGAAAGTGTTATAAGAACCATGGTGCGCCCCCCTGAGGATGAGGAGGCTAAGCCCACACCAGACTCACCAGCCCAGGAGCCCTGCACTAGGAAGAGGAGATGATGAAAACCAGCAGAGCTTCTGTCTGAAAGAACCGAAGGGCTACAGAAAACCACGACTCTACTCTTAAAAGGCTCACATACAAATGCTCTTGCTCTGAGTTCCTGTGCAAAGGCAGCAGTTTGAAAAGTACCTGGATTATACATGAAGAAATTACACTGGCTATCTTTAACATGAGTGCTGAAGGGCATCCAAATTGGAAAGGAAGAAGTAAAACTGTTACTATTTGCAGATGACATCATACTATATATAGAAAACCCTAAAGACTTCACCAAAGAAAAAAACTATCAGAAGTAATAAATGAATTCAGTTACAGAATAAAAAATTGATATATAGAATTTGTGGTGTTTCTATATACTAATAATTAACTATCAAAAAGAGAAATTAAGAAAACCACCCCATTTACAATTGTATCAAAGTGCACAAAATAACTAGAAATAAATTTAACTAAGGCCGTGAAAGACCTGTACTCTAAAAAACTATAAGAAACTGGTGATAAAAAGTGAAGGCACAAATAAATGGAACAATACACTCTGTTCATGGATTGGAAGAATTAATATCATTTAAATGACCATACTACACAAAGCAATCTATAGAATCAATGTAACCCCTATCAAAATACCAATGCTTTTTTTTCACAGAACTAGAACAAGTAATCCTAAAATTTATATGGAATCATAAAAGACTCCAAATAACCAAAACAATATTTAAAAAGAGACAAAGTTGGAAGTAATAAGCTCCCTCGTTTCAAATATCCTACAAAGCTACAATAATCAAAACAGTATGGTATTGGCATAAAAACAGACACATATATCAATGGAACAGAATAGAATGAATGCCCAGAAATTAATCTATACTTATATGGCCAATTAATCAATGATAAAGAGAGTAGGAATATATAATGGGAAAAGACAATGTCTTTAATGAATAACATTGGGAAAACTTGACAGGCAGATGCAAAAAAAAAATAATGAAGCTGTACCACTTTCTTACACCAATATACAAAAATAAACTCAAAATGGATTAAAGACTTAAATGTAAGCCATGAAACCATAAAACACCTTTAAAAAAAAAAACATAGGCAGTGGATTCTTTGGCATCAGTCTTACTAAAACTCTTGGATACATCTCCTTGGGCAAGGGCAACAAAAGCAAAAATAAATAAATGGGAATACATCAAATTAAAAGACTTTTGCACAGTAAATAAAACCATCATTAAAAAAAATTGCAATTTACTGAATGGGAGAAGATATTTGCAAATGATACACGTGACAAGGGTTAAACATCCAAAATATATAAAAAGCTTATGCAGCTCAACATAAACAAACAAACAAAACAAAACAAACTGATTAAAAGATGAGTAAATATTTCTCCAAAAAAGACCTATGGATGGCCAACAGACACATGCTCAATATCACTATCACCAGAAAAACTCAAATCAAAACCACAATGAAATATCACATCACAACCGTCAGAATGGCTATTATGGAAAAGACAACAAATAACCATTGCTGGTGAGCATGTGAATAAAAGGGAACACTTGTGCACTGTTGATGGAATTTTAAATTGCTACAGCTGCTATGGAGAAAAGTATAGAGCTTCCTCAAAAAATTAAAATAGAATTACCATAAGTAAAATCCTTAAAGGTATGCTATTCTCCACCAAGCGCCTCCCCATTTCACCGGCACAGAAATTCAGGAAGGGATCTCTGAAGAGAAGCGGAGTTATCCATGACTCCTCCCAGATCCTGTAGTACACCACATTGTGTGCTCATGGATATGCTTGAAGTCCCTAAGAGTTTCAATTTGTGATTGGCACAGTGAAGCCTGCAGCACTGCCCCTAAGTAAGACAGCTGTCCTGTATGTAAGAGCCTTGAACGCCTCATTGACTTGGCCTCCTAATGAATGAAAGCCATTTCAGGCATCTCTTTCCAGAATAGGGAGGTTTCATCCACCCTGAACATTTGCTCTGGTAAGTAATTTTCCTCCACAATCAGCTTATCTAGTTTCCAAAAATTCTTCAGCTGCCTATATCAGCACTAGCAGACTCACCACTCACGTTCACCTGATGTTATAAATAATGATTCTTGAATCACTTAAACCACCTCACAGTAAATTTAACATCATAGTCAGGTCCAGGCTTTTCTTTCAGCAACACAAGCTCTTTGCTTTGACTGTGATCCTGATGGTGCTGAGAGGGATATGCGTCTGTGTTTGGACCTTAGTTCAGGTTGTTAGAAGTTTCTCCTTGTCTGATACAGCTCTTTCTCAAAGTTTCGTTAGTCTCATTACCTTCAATGAAGCAGATCTTTTAACAAATCCTGTTACTTTGTTCTTTCTGTTCTCTTTCATTGAATTTCTTGGGGTGACATTAGTTAATAAAATTATATAGGTTTCAAGTGTACAATTCTATACTAGACCATCTGTCTATTGCATTGTGTCTTCATCCATCAATTTGTTCAAGATTGTAGTGATGGTGGAACAGGACATGCCCAACTGGTGAGCAATAACCATCACCAATTTTCTACCTTCCTAGCCATTAGTCACTTTTGATTTTGTTCCAGGTCCATCACTGGATGTGGCCTCTTACTGGCAACATTTGCAGTGGATTTTGTATGCTTAAGGGCAATGATCAACATGAGATTAAATCAAGCACAAGAGAAAATGATGCAATCAAAAGATGCAGATGGAGGGATGGGGGGTGGGGAAATGTGATGTATGAGGCTGCTGTTGGAATAACATCACACACTGTTTTAAGGCAAACATTTTATCAATAAAAGAGTACACTCTAAAATAGCAATAAAAAGTATATTTTCTGTGCATAATGATATGTGCTATATTGTACTTTTATACAACTGGCAGCTCAGTAGGTTTGTTTACACAAGCATCACCACAAACATGGAGTAATGCACTTTGCTACGCCATTATGATGGCTATGATGTCACTAGGCAATAGAAATTTTCAGCTCCATTATAACTTTATACATGCAGTCATACATGCAGTCCATTGTTGACCAAAATGTCTTTGTGTGGTGCATGACTGTATTCACACAGAGTAATGGTAACATAAAACTAAATACTGCCGCATTAGAGACTGAAGTTTTAAGGAGTAAAAGAAAACTTCCTCTTATCTAAGCCAGAATCTAATTTTATGTTGGGTTAGTCCAGGGACTGACCTGGCATTCTAGGCTTCAGTCAACCTCCTGGCTACTGCCCTATTAAGCTAAACTCTCTCAGCCATAAGCACCAACTGTCTTAGCATCACCCGAGATTCTGCAAGAAGCAGGATAACAGCTTAGTGAAAATAATAGTAGTGTTCTCAGGACTGGACAAAGCAGTACAGATTGGAATAGATGACCTATAAATGACTTCCTCAGAGGCAAGATCCAGCTTTAGGAGTCCTCAGTCTCAATGGTCTAATTCCGATGCTGATTAGTATCAAAGGTTTCCTTCTAGAAAGGCCACTGTGAAAGGGAGTCACTCAGGAACATCTGGAGAGCAGAAGACAGCAGATCGGGCTCTTGCATTTCCTCTTTGATGTACACACTACCTCCTCAGAGAAATGGCACATTTGTAAATTTTAATGTAGCTTCTAACATATCATGCATCTAACAGGCATCTGTGTCACAGACCCTAAGAAACTAAAATGTGTTCCACTTAAAGCAGGCTGAATTGAGACAAATGAAACTGCCCTTCCCACCACCGTTTGGTCCTGATACACAGGCTCAGAGTTCTTCCGTCACTTGCCCTTGGGAAATGCAAGTCTGGATGCATCCAATTCAGGATATGATTTGGTCTAGGGTTACTCCAGAAATTCCAGAACTGATCCTGCATGGACTGTCCAACCATCTATCTATTTAACTTTGCCAAATAAATGCCCTGTCAAAAATAGTCAGTTTCCATTATGTCCCTTAAAGTGCAAACGCCAAAGTTTTCCTTTAGAGAAGAAATGGGTATAACTCACCAGTCCTGTTACTAAATCCACTCATTCCACAGTGGATACGATTTCTGAATAAAGCACAGGAATTTAATTCTATCCTGGATGCGACACACTTCAGGTCAAGATCTGGCCTACCAACAACCAATACTCACGTTTTTCATTTTTATTTTACCTCTAGTGGAAAAGGAGGATATAAAGCCACCACTGGCTGAACATGTACTTCCCTTTTTTAAAAACCTAAATAAATTCAGTCTGGCTTCCTGAGAGTTCTACATTGAGGTGCATTTTACAAATCTTGCTGTTGCGTTTCTATGCCATAATTCGGTAGAGCTGAAATAACACTCACACACATACACTGGAAATGGCTTATGGATAAAGCAGGAGTGGAGGGACAGGGTGGAGGGGGGGGGGTGGCAAGAGGAAACTTTCTGAGAGACCTGCCCTGAAAAATGCACTATTTACCAAGTCAGTGCAACAAACCATAGACTAAGTGATGAAAAGAATTACTTAACGAAGATTTCCAAAAGTCTTTGTGCGCTACTCTTTCTGACAAGTACTGAGTCTATAACCCTTTGTGAAACAACCAATGTCAACAGACACAGGTCCACATCTTTTCAGTTCGTAGATATTTTCCCACAGTCCTATTTATAACTTAACATAATGGGAAGTTCTCTCTTGGCAAAAAAGCTGATTAAGTGTTCCATTTAATAGTGTAATGCAAAGAATTTTCTTTTGCTTCAGACCTGCTGCTCTCAGATTGTCTCATGCTGTCTACAAAAGATTTGATAACTATTTTCTGGGTTTGTGTGAATTTGTCATGAATGTGATCTAGAGATATAGAATGGTTGTATTCATGTTGAATTTCTAGTCAACTTTCCTTTACCTACATGCCATTATTTTAGCCTATTGGCTTTGTAGCTTGAGAATATAAAATTTATTTTCTGTTATAAGCTTAAAGCAGAATAGTTTATAAACTCATTCTCTCTCTCTCTCTCTCTCTCTCTCTCTCTCTCTCTTTTATAGAGAGAGAGAGAGAGAGAGAGAGAAAGAGAGAGAGAGAATGAGCACCTTCATTTATATTTCTATCTTTTTTGATCCAGTCTTACATTTCTAATGTCAAGGATATCATAGCCATTCAATAAGTAACATCTGAGAAGCAATGTAATACTGAGGTGTGGGACTAAAAAAGAATGCTGTGGATAGATTCTGCTATTGGACTCAGGATCTTAGCTCCAGCATATAAACTTTATAAGCATTTTCCTCTTTTTAGCACTCAGTTTGCAGATGTAAAATGCAACACCAGCTGATTTTTATTGTTCAATGGTCCCTCCAATTGTTTCACTTTCTTCTTGTTCTTTTTTTAAATAATTTGTCCTAGTGGTACATTTAAAACTGAAGAAATCACCTCTATATGACTGCTCTGTTTCCCCTGCATGATTGTTTCCTTACAATGAGCTAATTTTTTCATCCATCCAATTGGGGCAGCCACTAATTAAAGGCTTTATTACTTTCCTCAAGTATTATCTGCAATTCCTTTAGCTGGAAAAAACAAACTAGAAACCTGATTCGTGCTGGCTTGTACATTAGGATATTTGTTTGTTTGCCTGACAGTAGACAGAGGTAGAGTAGGTGTAGAGCTGGTTTATCTGTCAGCTTAGCTATATCATTAAGGATCCCAGTTCCCTTTTATCTGCCTAAACTTCAAGCGATAAGATGGCTGCTAGGAACACTGGGACATTTACAGAGAGAAGCTACTTTTCTATGTTTCTCTCTTAGAAGTGAGAAATTGCCATTTCCAGAAGCCCATAGCAAACTTTTCATAATGTCTCTTTAACCCAAATTGGCTTAGACATTCCCATCTCTAACCAAACACTGGCAAAGGGGTGAAATGGATGTTGGGAGTCATCCTCATTGTTTCCCTAATATCTTTACTAAGTCTGAATGATGTAATATACAAAGAGAAATAGGACCCAGACCATTACCTATAGAATAAGACATCCCAGTTTGCCCAGAACTGAGGGGTCTCCCAAGATGAGGGGCTTTCAGTGCTACCAGTGGCTGACTCCTGAGCAAGCCAAGATGGTCAGATACCCTACTACTGCTTCCCATGACCTTCAATCCTTACCAGGTTCAAGCCATCGTGACCTGTCCTGAACAAGTAAAGAAAATAATATATTCACAGGTAATTAAGTGAAATGCAAAAGCAACAGCACTTCTTAATGTTCACATTATTATTCCAGTAAAAAATAAAAAGCATCCTATTTGTGTGCACCATCTGTAATAATAGTTATATTTTGCATGTATATCAGAGACTTGGAATAACTTTTAGAGATTCTTTGTTTAATCTCCCACACAGTCATTCATTCGTTCTTTCATTTATTCATTCTTTCATAATACTCAGAGCAAACACCCAGCCTATAGGAAGACTGTAAGCACTCTATGTGTCCTGTGCTTATCGCCAGTGATGGCGAACCTTTTGAGCTCGGCGTGTCAGCATTTTGAAAAACCTTAACTTAACTCTGGTGCCGAGTCACATATAGAAATTTTTTGATATTTGCAACCATAGTAAAACAAAGACTTATAGTTTTGATATTTATTTTATATATTTAAATGCCATTTAACAAAGAAAAATCAACCAAAAAAATGAGTTCGTGTGTCACCTCTGACACGCGTGTCATAGGTTCGCCATCACTGACATAGCCTCATGCCTAGAATGTGACAAGAGCTCAGTAAATGTTGCCCTGAATTGAGCAGTCAGGTGTAAAGGTAAACCATATTCTTGCCTTGAGTAACCTGTGAACCAGCCCTGATGTGGCCTAAGATTGGCAGGAAAGTTTTTTTTATTCTACTGGAAAAAATATTGGAAGTGTTCTGTTTGTTTGTTTGTTTACTGGAAAAAGGAAGGAATTAGGCACTAAGATGCTGGCAGGTAAAAAAAAAAAAGGAAAGAAGGCTGATATTTATCCCTTTGAGTAATAGTGATACGAAATAATAGGACTATATATCTTGTATAAATTTATAGTATTCTTTAAGGTTAAAAATGTGAAAATTAATTGTTTTGCATCATTCTGCAAATTAGATCATTACTTAATTCAATTAGCCTGGAGTAGAAGCTCATGTATGTTATTTTTATAGCTTTGTAAACACAATTAGCTTGGAGTAGAAGCTCATAATGCAGGTGCCAATGATGGGAATTTCAAAACGAGTGAATAGCAGAGATGAAGATAGAGGCTAACAGCATGGAAAACTGGTGTCAGCATAACAAGCAAAATCAAGGAAACTGAAGTTAACAGTGTTCTTGCAGGGCACTCCAGGCCAAGTCAAGGTGTAGGTTAGGTGCAGCGATGCCTGTTTGAGAGCAGATACTAAGATGTCATTGTCTGCATGTGAAGTCCTAAATCACAAGAGGCTTTTAAATAAACCACTACACTTTCTTTATTCCTGTACCACAATGCTGGCCTAGTGAGCGCCACCTTACTAAGTACATGCTATTACAGCAACATTTGGGCAGCGCTGTTTAGATGAACTGTTTTCACCTACTCTGCATCATTTTGGTTCTTGCAACAACCCTGCAAGGTAGTGGGACCAGTATCACTAACTTCATTTTATCAGATAAAGAAGCAGACTCAGAGTGTGGGTGACTTGTCCAAGGTAAGCTAGGAAGTAGCTGATACAGAACTTGAACCAAAATCATCTGAGTCTTTAGTCACCACCTTTTCTGCTAAACCAAACTCCTACTAATCAAATGTTCTTTTTTTTTTAAAGAAGGGTTGGGTTATTTATTTATTTTTTAATATATTTTATTGATTTTTTACAGAGAGGAAGGGAGAGGAATAGAGAGTTAGAAACATCGATGAGAGAGAAATATCGATCAGCTGCCTCTTGCACACCCCCCACTGGGGATGTGCCCGCAACCAACGTACATGCCCTTGACCGGAATCGAACCCGGACCCTTGCGTCCGCAGGCCGTTCTATCCACTGAGCCAAACCGGTCGGGGCTCAAATGTTCTTTTTAAGAACTAAAGAAAATTGTTTTATAAGACAGAAATTTATTTCCAAAAATACATTTGGGAAGAGGCATAAAGATTAAACATGCAAATAATACCTATGCCAATGAATATTTTGGTCAGAGAAGCCCATATTTCTCTCTCCCTCTCCCTTCCTCTCTGAAATATATATATCATTTCATTAATCATAATAGTGATATGTGAAATATATATATTTTGTTAGACGTGCCCTAATAAACCAGTTTGTTCATCCAAGTATAAATAAAATGTTAACATTGAATTGTACAAAAATAATGAGCAAGAACAATTTCTCACAGGGAATTAAAAACTCTACATTCAGGATTCAGCATCTCTGTTGGAAAAAAAAATTGACCAACTATACTATGTAGCAACTTGCTTAGTACTAATAATTTGAGCTAATTTGAATGACAGAATTATAGAGTAAATAAACACAATGTAATTTATAAAATTTAGCAAGCTATGGTAACAAAGATGTCATTTGCAATAAAAAGAAATTCTCCGTTATTTTTGGTAAGAAATATATTGAAAGGGCTTTTAAAATCTGAGCTAGGAAAGATTTTAAAATATCAGAGCTTTGTTAGGGAAAAGCTATAAAGAATGAGTCTAAATATCAAAAGTGCACACCATGTTTCAGATCCAACAAAATAAATGAGACCCTCATCCAGAGGCCCAGGGCACGGTTTTGCTGTTATTAATTAGCCACAGTGTGGGTGGATGAAGGGTCCCACTCATTTATGAGTGCCAGGAAGAAGGGCTCCTATAGATCATTCATTTCACAGGCAAAGCAATCATTTTCACTAGATGATCCCATCAGACTATGGGAAATAATTGTAAACAAAGTAACGCCTCCATCATGCAGTCCTGTTTAGCTCGCTGAGCTCCCTGGGACTGGCTTAACTGCATTGAAGGTTAAAGTTCTGTGGGTGCTTCACAGGTGACATTTTTGAAGGTTTTCTATGTTAACCTGTGTGCTAAAATGAGCGCCAAGTTGCTTCCTGAGAAAATGTTGGTCCTGAACACAGGTATGGGATTCCTCCAGGGGGGAGTGAGGAAGGCTTCTCAAGCATTCTTGTTGGGAGTTTGTCAACACTTCTGAGAGGATATTGACCAGACCCAGGGGGCTGATTGCTACGGCATGTAGTTCTAACAGGGAGGACTAGCTGCTCTCCAGATGCTTATCTTGGGCTAAAGAATAAAGAGCCCATGCTTACTGCCGTACTGTACATACACAAAGGCTGACCGAGAGAAAGGATGTTTAGGTTGCACGCAGAATAGTTAAAAAAACTGAGATCACTTCAGAACTCAATACTGTAGACTGCCTTTGCTGATTTATGATGATACTTGTCTACACGGAAAACGCCTGTGCATCTCATCACAGAATGCACTGTGCTTGTTGGCGTGACTATGGTAGCCCTGCATTTCAGGCTTCATGGCTATCCAGAGGGAACATGACTTTTTGGTCTCTGTGTCAGAAATGGTCTGCTCCCCTTGAGCAATAAAAACAAAAATCTCTTGGACACTGTGAATTATGTAACTATCCGCCCTCCCCACTTTGTATGAGCTGCTAAGAAGCAGAGAGCCGCACTTGTATCCTGCTTCAAATAAATATGCAAGAGCTCATGGCAGAAATTCTACTAAATTCTGGCTTAAATACTTTTTAATAAATGTTTAACTTACCCAGATTTCATTACTACTTATTCATCATTTATTTTATCTCACCGCACATATTCCTTTAAATTCTTTTTAAAAAGCCCTTTCTGGAACAATGCAAGCTTTGCATGAACATGAAAGATCAGAGCTATTGCTGTGAGGAATCAATTTGTGCCTCTCAGTGGGAGTCGTTAGTTATATCTGTCTCCAAATACATGGTCTTAAAACCACTTCATATAAGATTATAATTTCATTTTGTTTTCTCCTTTGAGTATGTACTTTTTAAAAATATATATATTTTATTGATTTTTTACAGAGAGGAAGGGAGAGAGATAGAGAGTTAGAAACATCAATGAGAGAGAGAGATCGATCAGCTGCTTCCTGCACACTCCCCACTGGGGATGTGCCCGCAACCAAGGTACATGCCCTTGACCGGAATCGAACCTGGGACCTTTCAGTCCCCAGGCCGATGCTCTATCCACTGAGCCAAACTGGTTTCGGCAAGTATGTACTTTTTATTCTTATAATAATGTGGTGTTCACCTGCATCTGTGTTTATAAAGTACTCACTAAAAACTAACTCCTATGTTCAAAAGCTAATATATTGATGAGGAGAATCCTATATAATAAAAGCCTAATATGCAAACTGTCCGACCGGGAGTTCGAGCAGGAGTTCGGCCACTCGCTATGAAGTGCACCAGGGGAACATGGCAGGCGTGGGTGATGCAGCACTGGCAGCTGGCAGCAGGCAGCAGTGGAGGCGCTGCCGGCCCCAGTGGGCCCCGACGAGAGCGGGACCACGGTGGGATGGTGGAGCAGGTGAGCAGGCAGTGCCAGGCCAAGATGGGGTGCCAGGCGGGGCTGCATGGCTGCAAGGCTGGGGGCGTGAGCTGGGGCCTGATTCCTGCAGGCCACCCTGAGGGACCCAACCCCTGCACAATTCCGTGCACCAGGCCTCTAGTGCATAATATAAAATGTTTTCCTATGAGTGGCTTGTCAAAGTTTTATTGCTACATAGTGCATATGAACCTCCCAGACTTGGGATGTAAGACACAAGTGGAGCCATAAAAATTGTGAGCTAAGATTCCTAACAAGAACTACAATACTAAGTAGCTGAAATAAGTCTGTGTGAAATTATTTCAGTAATTAAAATGTAGGACAGCTATTTTGACAGCATAAAAGAGAAAACTGGGTAGTTTTGTTTTATACCGCAGTACACTTGCCTCATCTTTTAAATGTACTTGATGCTCAGTACAAATGATTAATTTGGTGACTGGTTTAAAATTGGGTTATATAAATTAAACAGAAGATGCATAAAAAGCACCTTTTGGAATAACTTTTTGCCCTGAAGAGGTATTTATTCTTCAGTAAGTAAGCAAATATATCACAAATAGGTTCAATTTCTTAAAAAGAAGACAGAGGAGGACAAGAAGGATCAGCAGCAGTAGTTTAGGGTAAAAAGAAATCTAAGGTCTTTGTATTGCTTGGGAAAAGTGTAGAAATAGTGATTAATTTTAACGTTTGAAATCAAATATAGTGTTAAAATTTAATGCTTCTCAATAAAAATTGAAATAAAAAATTTAAATTCTAAACCAATGGGGAAGAAAAAAGAATAGTGAAAATGCAGAAAAAAGAAAAGGCTGAAAATGAAGCAAAAATGGCAGCAAAGCAAAAAGCCTGTTAGAGATAAAGCGCAAATTAAGAATGTACAAATAGATACACATAAGTCATTAATGAACTAAATGCAAACAAACTAAACTCATTTATTAAGTAGACAGGGATTATTAAAATAGATAAAAGTAACAAAATCCTGATATCTGTTTACAAGAACCATATGTAAAACTCAAGGACATAGAAAGACTGAAAGCAGAGAGATAAAAACTAGCTGGCAAATATTAGCCAAAATAAGATAGGCCAAGTTATGTTAAATATTAGATAAAACAAAGCAAAAGGCAATAATAGGCATGAAGAGGATCATTACATATGAAAAAGAGCATAAGTTTTTCAGCAGAAAGATACAGCCATGCTGAATGTGTATGTACTTAATATAAAGCAAAAATTTTCAAAATTAGAAGAAGAAACAGAATTTTAGGAGAAAATTTAAAAATATATTCTTAATTGACAGATCAAACAAAAACAAAAAAAGTAGAAGAGGGAATATGCGGACAACCAATTCATACCCCTGCACCCAACTTGTAGACTGTGAACAGATTCTTTTCAAGCCTACAATGAATAATTACAGAAGTAATCATGAAACAAGGCTCAAAGAAAATCTAAAGAATTATTATCATACAGATAATGTTCTCTGACCACAGTGCAATTAAATACAAAATCAATAATAAAAAGATCATAAAAATAGATATTGATATTTACAAACCTCATTTGCAATGTTTACAACTAATACAATACTGGAAACAACAACCAACTGCTTGTCAATGAGATCATTGATAAATCACTAACGTATATTTATTTATCCACGTGAATACTATGTTTAACTCCTGAACAATGAAGCCCTCTTGCTCTCTCTTACTGTTCTCCCCTAACTCCTGGCTTATGGGGCTTGCAAGCTCTGCACCTGCCCACGTGGCTCACAGCCATGTGAACCCCACACAATGGACTCACTAATGGACTGTGATTACCTTAATGCTGTACCAGGCTCAGTTTCACCATGGAACAAAAACTCTGGACACTGGCTTTGCTTTTAGCTCTACTGAAGCCCCAGCTGCACCTCTTTTCAGGACTGGGTTAAGGGACATGGAACTTTACAACCCGAGAAATGTAACTCCACAAAAATAAAGCCTCTTACCACCTCTCATCCTGTTGTGGTGCCTCCTGAAGTGCTCATTCCAGTGGTTCCCAAGAACCTGACTCCCACCAGCCATGCAGGAATCCCACTAGTGTAACTTTCGGTAACTATGCGGCTTATAAGAAAGGAAGGTGAGTACTAAAGAACATGATTTTAAATAAATTCAGCTCATCATACTCAAGAGTAAGTGAGAAAGATTACTGAAAAGAAATGTGACATATCAAAGATATCCTGTGAAGTCAGTTGGAAGGGTCCCGCAATGATTACAGGGAAATGTAAACGGAGACACAATGACAGCACACAGAGTACACTATAAGTCAGTGTACAATGCCAGAAAGTGAAGAAGAAATGTTGAACTAGATCAGGTTATGAGCTAGGCACATAAGAAATGAAAGCAATTTCAGATAAAGTTAGGCAAGCTCAGGTAGACATATCTCTAGCATAAAAGCCAAAAGAGAAAAGAGAGGCCCTTTCTTAAATTTAAAAATCTAAATATTCTCTGAAAGAAGAGAAAGATTTTAAAGTTTGGCCTAAGCAAGTCTGAGAGCAAATTTGTGGGGAGGGGCACTGCTACCTTGAAACCGAGTGAGAACTCGGAGCCCTAGCTTCCCAGAATCTTGAATGTGACATAGTCCCTATACTTATGCCTGGCTCCAATAATTACCTCACCACTAACCATCACAGTTGAGAAATCACGGAGGGCTAAAAACGGAACCATATCAAATTGAAGATTCAACACTCAGCAATGTGTCATTTTGTTGCCATTATTTTGAAATGGTAGAACCAGTGATCATCTCCCATGAGCCAACAGCGGTATTTTTAACTTCATTTAAAATAACATTTTCCAGCACTCTTTATCAAATAATTATTTTAGACAGTGAACCTTAAAAGAAGACTATTCTTATAACAAAGAGGACAGCATTTAGAACTAAAATAATATTTCACTGATTTAAAAAATATAATAGTGAAGCACATATATTATAAATTAATGGTTTTCGGACACTTGTTTTATGATACATTCTTTGACTTCCCTGGCATTTATGTGCTGCCATAAAATTATTATTATCATTTTAGCTTGGAATAGAGAGGATGCAGGTGGGGGAAAGCTCCTTGAGAAATAAGAATGAGTAACTGACATTCTCACATCATTTAAAACAAATCCTGCCACCAATCGCCTATAACTCCCTTCCTGCACCATGTGTTGCTAGTTTGGGACTATAAATGTGACAAGCATAAAGTGAAATGTCAGCCAAATATGACTGGAGTAGGGAAAACCACAATTCATCATATATCAAGGATTTAAAAATTAATTTTGTGCTTTTTAAAAAGAGGGCTTAAATTTTAAAGGTAGGTAATTATTCTTTTCATAATTGAAGTTAAAACTTAACATTTATTTTATAGTTAACATTGCTAAAAGCTTTTAGGACCCTTGTATGGAAAAGGTATTTTAAAAGGAAGGACTAGAAAGAAGCTTCATTCTTTATTATTACATATTATTCAATAAAATATTTGAACATTTAAAAATTCATTATAACTAATGCATTATTCAAAATAAATTCAAAGAGTAGCATAAAAATTAGGCAAAATCCTTTAAATGCATAGGAAAGAAAATTCCTCATTACTTACAGAGGAGAGACTTGATTCATTTCACCATAGAATGAGTCATACCATCCCTGCCCTCAATTGATGTCTGGCAACACTACATCTTGGAGGCGAATGTGGGAATCTGGATAGATGATAAAGCCAGAGGCCTAGGGAATTGTCCAAGAAATGCAGGCAAGGGGTCAATTTTGAGGAAGGATTTAGGTGGAAAATGTATTGGGTTATATTTTCTATGGTGGGTAAAAGAGAAAAATAGCCCAGAATCTCCATAAGAGCATCATTTAAATGACCTACCCCTCCAACTCTGGCCTACAGACTGTCCCCATCTGACCATGTGCTCCAAGATGGGAAGATTTGTGTCTGTATTCCCAGGGAGTCTGGCACAAGAGGAGGGGTTCAATGAATGTCTGCTGCTGAGTAGACAGGGAAAAAAAAGGGAGGGGAGATAAAAGTCCCCAAGCAAGATTTAGAAGATGTGCATCTAAGTGGTTCTCTGCAAGATGTTTACGAAGAGTGAGGGGAGAGAATGGGAGACGGCAGAGAAGATGAGGAGAGAGTAATGTGATCCAGGAGATGTGTAAGCAGAAACAGGAGAAGTCAGCCAGCAGAACAATGGGAGGAGAACATTCCAAGGGCAAAGAAATGGTCAGTGGTGACAAATGGAGCAGAAATGTCAAGGAGAGGGAAACATGGAAAAATAATCCACTGGGTTTGAGCAGACGGACTCATGCAGTTCAGGGGATGGCAAGTGAGCTCATAAGATTACAGAGTCTAAAGGAAGGAAACCTGTGGCAGTGGTGGAAACTCACTCCCAGTGGACACGAGGGAGTTTGGGGGGTCAAATATCTTCATTTAAGACTTCCTGGGATCAGATAGAAAGGGATGATGGCACTGAAGGAGGAAGGAACTAACATTTTTTGACTATCATTTACCATGATCAGGTACTTGGTGATGTGAAGCCTTACTACTCAAATTCTGCTCCATCAAGTAGTGGCATCCACATTGCCCGGCAACTTGGCAGCACCATGGAATCTGGAGTGTGATCTAGAGATCAAAAGCTACTTAAACAAAATCCTCATTTAACCAGATCCCAGGTGACCCATGTGCCCACTAAAGTTTGAGGAGCTCGGGGATGTAATTTTCTTTATTTCCCCATACTTGAACTCAGCTGCATCACAAGTCCTCACGTTCGCTTTGGTGGGAACAATAACTACTTTATATGTGCCATTTCCACTTGGGACAGTGTTTTTCAGTTTAAAACACTCTTCCTGGCAGCAAATATTTGGTTAATTCAAGATTCAACCTCAGCTAAATGGGACAGTCAATCAGGGTAGTTCCACTGTCTCAAAGTCTCACGTCTGTTATTTATTGCTCAGTGACAAATGACCCTGAAACTCCGTGGCTTAAAATAACTATTACTCTTTAGTACTTTCTAATGACTCTCGAGTCAACTGGGCAGTTCTGGTCTAGACTGGCTTAACTGATGGTCAGCTGATAGGTATGGTCAGAGAAATACTTCTCCCTCCTGGGCTTAGGTCTTGTGATTGAAAGAGAATTTCAAGGCCTTAAGCACGCTCTCAAAGTACAAAAAACGTCTTTGTTCTAAGATGGTTATGGCCTCTCATCAGCCCTCCCCACTCTTCAAGAGCAGTGCCTACAGAAAGCTGCCTGAAGAGTGAGGGAAAGACAATGGATACAAGAAAGTATGGGAGAACATCAACATTTTAATATTTAAAAATGTCCCATTGAATTTGTAACTTAAGTTATCTTATTTAATACTCACAAACTCACCAAAAAACTTCCCTATCCTGTAGGTATTAACAGATGAAGGAAGTTCATCTCCATGCAGCTAAATAACTTCCCACAGTGATGGCATGTATATGGTGGAACCAGAAACAAAACCTGGTTGAAATGTCCCTTTCTACTGCCTTTAAGGAAATATTGAAGGATAAAACACAAGGGTTATCATTGTGCTTTTACCTTCAGCCATATTCTACTGCTTGATTTTCCCTTTCCAGTACATGTCCGCCGTAGTCTCACATGCTCTCTCCCTGCCTTTGCCATCCTTCTACTTGGCATCTGACCGTCCTCTGAAAACCTATCCGACAAGTAGAGCCAGCCTATCAGAAGTTGTGTTATGAGCATTGTTCATCAGAACGTAGCACTTTGTTAGTGGGGATCTCTTCCCAGTAGGTGTTCAGCAGAGCTGGGAGGTAATTTCAAGGAAACCACAAGAAGTGCACTGGGATGCTGTTCATAAGCCAGGCGCACACATAGTCAGGATGTGTCCTGAAGCTCTGGTCTCCTTCCTGCCATTAACGGATCCCTAAACAGGCTCTGGGCTTTATGGCTCCTTTGAGTGTTTGGAGATACTGATATTTCTTTCCTCTCCGTACTGTGAGATTCCATGTGCCTGGAGCAGTTCTCCAAAACAAACATTCCTCACACTCTTCCCAACCTAAAGCAGGTTTTGCTATTAAAAAAAAAAAAAAAAAGCAAAAAAAAAAAGCAAAAGTCAATTACCACAGTTGAAAGGGAAAGTGGCTAAATTTAGCCATGAGTTTTGGAGCCGTGTCACCCGCCAGGATTCTGGCATAATTAAAATTTCCAAACAATTCTGAATCAGAGAGTCACATGTGGTAAGACTGAGCTATGTGGCAGGATGCGTGGCAACTGGTCATATGAGCATCACTGAGGCCACAGCAGGGAGACGTCTTCTTCAGTAGCTTCTTAAAGACGTCAGAGAGCTCTGAATATGAGCTTTTCTGTAGTATTTTCCAGCCTAGAAAACATGATCATGGCAAGCTCTTGGTTTCAAAAGCCAGTCCTTTTCCAAGCCCCTTGGTAAGGAGGAGCTAACTACCTGCCACCTGTCAAATTTCTCTGGCGGCCGGCGGACAATCCACACAATCATCGCTCGAATCTGGTTTATCGCCTTGGTACGCCAGCAATCATTGGAAAAGCAGAAGCCCTCAGGAAGCAGCCAAGATACAGAGCAGGAAAAATATTTCATTGAGCTGTCTAGAAATAGTATTTTACAGGCTACGGGAGGGAAAAACGGAAACATCTAAAACCCACCACGTTTTAAATAAAAGGTGCAAACACTGATGTCTTTGCTTTCATCCTTTGGCTGTCTTTAAAAGATCCTCACTGATTATGGAGAAATACTTCACCAGAAGAATGGGAAGGGAGTCCAAGTCCAATTCTCTCCTCCCCCACTCTCAATAAGCTCCCTGTGATACACAGTTTTTGTTTGTTTGTTTTTAAATGGGCTCAGTTTTCTTTGCCCTCTTCTTCACAGAGTCAATGATACCATGGCTTTTCATCAAGTTTAAGTTCCAGATTCCTGCATACATTTAATTAAAGGAAACTTCTCATTCTCTGTGAGAAAAAACATACTTTCTTCTCCACATGACGCCTTATGCCCTATTCTCACTGTCACCCAGCATGGTGGGAATGCCCCACAGGGAGCAGCAGTATGGAGAGGAGTGAGAATCTTCTAGATTCAGTATGGCTGTACTCCAGGTAGGCACGTGACCTGGGCAAGGACCTTAACTTGCCCAAGCCTCAGCTTTATAATTTATAAAACACAACTAATGATACCTGCCTAAAAATTTGCTTAAAAAAGTAAACATAAGACATCCAAAATAGGCACTCAAAAATTTGTAGCTATTATTAACATTATTATCGTATTTTTAAACAGTGCTATTAACATTTTTTGCAGCAGCAGCAGCAGCAGAAACCAAATTAATATTTAAATTTGAGGGGAAAAATGAATGGACAAACAAAAATAACAGTTTATTGATTAGCTTAAACACTTATTCTACCCTTGACACGTATTAAAATTACTTATATGAAGGTGGTCTAATTGGCTTTTGGTCAGCAGGGGACCTGCAGGTCAAGCTCTAGAAAATGTTGAGCCACTTTAAGCTCAGTGTAAGCTTTCATTATTTAGGTCAACATATGCACATTATCATTTCACTTAAATTATCTCCACCCATTCAGATGCATTCCACTGGCGTGACTTCAGCCAGGTGGAGAACTGAATGGTCTAGAGCCGTGGTCGGCAAACTGCGGCTCGCGAGCCACATGAGGCTCTTTGGCCCCTTGAGTGTGGCTCTTCCTAAGCCTTAGGAGTACCCTAATTAAGTTAATAACAGTGTACCTACCTATATAGTTTAAGTTTAAAAAATTTGGCTCTCAAAAGAAATTTCAATCGTTGTACTGTTGATATTTGGCTCTGTTGACTAATGAGTTTGCCGACCACTGGTCTAGAGAAAAGCAGAGAAAGGCAAGTAAATACGCAGATGTGCTAGCACAGCTTGTGGGACAAAGGAGCTGAACTAGCAGGAACCACATGCCATCCACCTGGGTTTTCTCTCAGGTCTGAGGGGGTGTCTACAGCTGTTACAGAATGAAGGTTCTTCCTGGTGGAAATGACCAATCCCCCTCACTCCTTTTGGTAACAGCTCATGCTGCATTGTTTGGGGTATGTGTTCACCTGAAGCCCTGTAATAAGTGAGGAAAACGGGTGAATTTAGCCTTAATGAGAAAAACATGAGAATTCTTTTTATTTTTAAATGAAGCGCTAATATATAAAATGTGAACCTTCCAGATTGGCTAAGTCATTTGGAAGTTTATTCATGAAAATATACACTTTCTTCCTTTCCCAAATTTTTCATTAAACTGTTCTTTGCCTAATATAAAAAGTAGCAACATTTTATGTTCTTTTCCTAGAAGGGATAACCAGAAAACTAAAGTCCACAATTTAAAAAGTATTTATAACTCAAAAATAACTATTAGGATTATTGGTAGGGGATAGAGGAAAGGAATATAAAACCCAAATTTGCTTTATAGTAGCCAAAAAGCATACATATTCTTTAATTTTCTCATTCCTTATTTTCCTAATATATTTTTTATTTCTACCTTTATTTCATATCTTATACTCATTTTAATTCTGAACCAATTCAGTATACACCTACTTCCTGTTTTGTAAATTGTGCATTCATTCTAAAACTTCCCATTTCTCAATTAGTCAATTTCTTATAATTTTCTATCTTTTGCAATCCTTCTTCCCCATATTTTCTTTCTGAATCCTTATAATAACAAATTCAAGTAAAAAGAGGGGCTTAGGGAATGAGTAAATGGAGAAAAACTGTTAGAGAAATGAATAGTAAAAAATCTTAAAACAGATACAATGGATAAAGAAGTAAGAATATAGCCAAGTAATATTCCATTATATATATGTACCACAACTTTTTTATCCACTTACCTACTGATGGGCACTTGGGTTGCTTCCATAGCCTGGCTATTGTAAATAATGTTGCAGTGAACATAACAGTACATATATTCTTTTGCAATACTTGGCTATAAAAAAATGAACTCATTATTTGTAACAGTCTGGACAAACCTAGAGGGTATTATGCTAAGTGAAATGAGTCAGAAAAAGACAAAAACACATAACTTATCTTATATTTGGAATCTAAAGCGAAAAATAGACTCATAGATACAGAGAACAGACTGATGGTTGCCAGAGGGGCCAGGTGAAACAGGTGAAGAGAGTAAGATGTACAAAATAGTCCTGGGAATGTAAAGTGCAGGATAGATTATATAGTCAATAATATTGTAATGACTATATGTATGGTTGCCAGGTGGGTACTGGAAATATCCAGGGAACACTTTGTAAAGTCTATGATTGTCAAACCACTATGTTGAACGCCCGAAACTAATACAGAATAATATTGAATGTAAATTGTAATTGAAAATTAAATTAATTTTGTTAAAAAATAAGGACATTGAAGGGAAAAGAGGTAGCAAGGATAAAGAAAGAATAAGAAAAATGAGAAATAGGAAAATAGTCAACATGTCTTATTATTTTTAAAAAACATTTTTATTGATTTTTTTTTTTTAGAGAGAGGAAGGGAGAGAGAAATATTGATGTGAGAGCGAAACATCTATCAGCTGCCTTCTGCATGCTCACTACTGGGGATTGAGCCTGCGCCCTGACTTGGGAATCTAACTGGGGACCTCTCAGGACCACACCGCCAAGGCCCAGGTGTTATTTTAACAGCTCCTGGGTCCTCCCCATACTTAGCTATCCATTCCATATGTGCTCTATTTCTACATGCCTATGGAATGGGAAAACAGGAAGGGGCACTTAAAGGAAAGCACTCAATCCCTCATGGGATGATGGAATAAAGGAAATGGCCCAAGAATGGACAATATTGCCCATTTCCTCGCTCACATTTACATCTCCTTATAATAACCATGCCTTTTCACTTTGGTTCTATGACATACTATCTGTGGCTGTCCTTTACTTTAACTCATCCACATCAAGATCCTCACCTCAGGGACCCCCATTGTGACTCTACCTCTAACTTCACAGAAAAAACTAAAGGCATTGGTCAGGGGCTCCCTCCAGTTGCCAACCCCCTCAGGAGTAGCTGGTACCTCACTTCCTGCTTTTCTCTTGTCTCAGAGGATCGAGTGTTCTGCACCCAACGCTTAGTCCTCCACCCACACTGCACTCTCAATCCCATCCTTTCCAAGGACCCTGCTCCCTCCATTTTTTTCACCCCCACCCTTGTCTTGATCCCACTAGCCTCTGTAATGAAAAAAAAATTATTGATAGGGACTGGTCAGAGGATGACCTGACCAGAGAGGAAGAGGAGGAAAGGACTTTATGAAAAAGAGGTGAAGGTTATATACATAATAAAGAACTAGGGTAGGGGAGAGGAGAGAGACAGGAAAGTGAGGGACAGTCTTAAAGAAGAAGGTAGAGGAGGAGGGAAGTTTGTTCTGGAGAGGATGAGGAGTGAGAAATGAGAGAGCACCAGGGAGTGATTTGGATCTGCTTCAGCATTATGGAAACTATGTCAAGAAAGACACATTTCTCTGTTTGGATGGCTTTTGTGTGTGTGTGTTTTTTCCTGTGACATAAAACAAGCAATGTGTTGGTGTGTGAGATGTGGCTTCCATAGAGTTATACTTAAGCCTCCTCGATCCTACATCCCTCTCTGGCTATATTGCCAAGATTCTGGAAAGATTTTCTTATTCAAGATCTCTACTTGCTCTACTTTTTGAAAAAATAGCTCTAAATAGTAGTTACTATTTATTGAGTGTTTACTACGTGTCTGACACCTGAGCTTCATACACATTATTTCCTTTAGTCCTCAAATAACAAGCCTTGCATTTTTATTTGGCTAAAGACTCATTTCCTAGGCGAAAGGCAGAACTCAAAGCAGGTCCTTTCTCCTTTAATTGAGTGGCCTTGCACAGATATGGCAGAGCCAGCAGATATGAGTATACAAACGCAATCTTTATCGCCTCCTCCCACCACTTTTACTCAGAAGAGTATAACCCTGAAGAAAATTTATATCTTTAATCTGACCTTTACTCCTTCTTTCCTTTTGATTCAAATTGGCCTTGTCCAGACTAAGAGCACCCTGACTCACCCACTTCCTTTTCCCTTGCATATCCACTCCCTTAATCATTAAGCCCTCAGGACAATGAGGTCCTGGTCAGGACCAAATAATCTTAAGAACAAAGCCTCGGGTCTGTTGATCACAGAAACAGAGTTCTAGTCAAACTAAAAATAACTTCTAGGCCTAAGTTGTATTTCAGCTCCAACCTGGAAAAGCGGAATGAGCCCACCAACCGCACCCTTGTGAAACCAGAGAGAGAGAGACACCATGGCTGACATCAGGACCAGGTGCACTAATCAACAGCCCCCTACTGTAGTGCAAACCAATCAGTAGAAACCACCACCCTAACTCCCTTAGTCTCTATGATTAATGATCCCCCCCTGCCGCCCTATATAACCCATCCCCTAGGAGCCATTGGGAAGCCAGGTGGTATAGCCATAGCTCACCTGTAACTCTGGGTTTGGTGCCATTTCCTTAACTAAACCTTTACTTTCTTTGCTGCAAAGTCCTGTTTACATTTAATTGGGCAGACCGAGTGCCATAATGCTGGTGGGGGCACCCCCAGCAGCCTTCAGGCTGCTAAGAAATATCTTGTCCACCCTATCTCATGAACACAAGGATGGAATTCATGGCTAGGGTGTCCCTGCCCTGAATAGAAAGGAGTTGGGAGGCATGCTGAGTTTTGATCTCCAAATTCTCCCTTGTGTCTAGATTAGAAGACCAACCCCTGTTGGCAGTGCTGAGGTGGCTAACAAAAGACTCTGGGGAACTGAATATCAACTTGCAAAAGTTCTGACCCCTCTGCTAATCCCACAAAGACAGAGCTAAACCACTTTGCACTTAGGTACTACTGGGGGAAGCAAAGGAGAGAATATATTACAGTTGTAAACTGAAAGATGACTAGAATAGTATAAGGCAAGTATACATTTCCTCACTATCTGTCCAACAGACTGAGGGACTTATTATCAAGGTTAAATAATTTTATAAAATGATGCTACATTTTCTTCGCATGGATACACTAGGTTAAAATCTAGACCCCACTGAAAACAGGAAAGGTCTTCGGCCAGTGGTTAGCCTAGAGCCAGTTCTCAATAAATGGCAGCTGTGCCAGTTAATTCAGAAGTCATTTTGTGACATAATAAATAATGATCAATTTGAGGGGAATGAGAGGCTCAACTAAAGGTAATTGAATCCTCGAGTTGGATGGGAAGGAAGTCTAGAAATCCAACTTAATCCTGTAATTGTAGAAATCACAGTAGCAAGTCCAGAAGATAAAGGATCTGTGAGGACCATGCAGATGGCCTTCAGGCTCCTCCTGACGCAAGGTCCGCTCTCCCTTCAGGAGCCACAACACCCCCAGGTGGGACCTTATTTAGCATGTGCTCCTGGCCCAACCAAGCACGATGAATAAGCGCATGAGATGGCTCCATAGTTTTCTGCTTCACCCTATTTTGTTATTTCTTTATGGCTCTAGTTTTATTGTGATCTGTCCCATATTCCAATCTGGAATCAGGAAGTGGCTGTGGGTACAGAAAGCATATATTTTGGAGAGCTCCACATGTAACCAAACCCTTCAGTACTCTATTATATCTGTAATACATGGGAGCAAGCCTTCCATTGAGAGCCAAACCAAAAAACCTTGATAATAGAGCTTAGTGATTATGTGTTTTTATAGTGTTGGGGAACACACATTGAATATAGGAAAATGAGACTTGTGAAATTTGAAATTTGGATGTGTGGTAATGGAAAGGGCCCTGGATTAGGGGGCCTGAAGACCTAGGTTCAAGTTGACTATTAAGACCTTGAGCCAGCCTATATCACCTCTTTTCCCCTCAATTTTTGCCTCAGCTTTAAAATGTAGATGATTCATGTGGTCTGCTTCTCATAAGCTGATCATGACAATCAAATGAGAAACTTACTTTAATGGCCTTTGTAATGACAAAGCTATTCACACATGCAATATTATTATTATCCCAAAAGAGTCTGGGCCATGGCATGCTATTTATCCTTCGGTTTATCCATTACTATTCTTGCAACATGCCTCTTCTCTTCCTTTGAATGACAGTGATGAAATTCAGTAATTTTCCTGCTGGCACTACTTAGTCCTCAGAGCTGCCATTTCTAAGTCAGTTTCCAGGTTATTTTATTATGCATGCCCTATTGTTTTAGATGCTGTATGACGGATAAATCTTATTTTGCTACTTCTAAATTCCCAACTCTTGCTCTCTGAATCAGTTATTGGGAAGTGCAGTTAAAGGATTTGCTATTGACTCTTTTTTTGTGCTTCTCTTTTCTTTTTTAAAAATCTTTATTGTTGAAAGTATTATATATGTCCCCTTTTATCCCCCATTGACCTCTTCTAGCCCACCCCTGCTCCCTACCTCAGGCCTTCAACACCATGTTGTCTGTGTCCATGGGTTATGCGTATATACATACAAGATCTTTGGTTGATCTCTACCCACCCACTCACCTCCACCTTTCCTCTGTGATTCCACAGTCTGTTGACTTTTAAGTTGCCTTGTTGTCCAGGCCTACTCCTGAATGGATCAAAAATTTCCATTGCCATTAATAGGTAATTTTGCCTATCTTAGTATTACCTGTGATCTCACTCCCTATGTGGTACCTGGTGATAAGAATGGGTCATAGATGTCCAGAGTTCAGAGTTGAGTCCAGAGCCCTGTGGGAAGGGACTTGGCTTTATTTATATAACCTATCTACCCTTCAAATTCGGGGTTTTTGTCAAAACTGCAGCTGGCTCCGAAGAGAGATTCTAAACTAGAATAAGATTTGCCTCTCACATCTTAAGGCCCACATGTACGTGTGTTTGTGAGATACATTTTCCAAAATTCAGAACATCATACAAAAATATTGATAAATTTTATATGTATTTCAGATTCTCAAACCCTAATTAATAGAACTTTATTATCCTTTTGTGTTTAATAATGCATGTTCAAAGAACTACATAAACCTATTACAATAATAAGACTATTATGCTTCCGCAAACATATATTTATAAAGCAAATAAAAATACCCAGTCAACCTAAGAGTAACAACTCAGATAATATCAGATTCTATTAAAAAGAAAAACCTCCCTCTTATGCCTAGTGTGTTTTTAAGGTTTGGCAATATATGCAGTTTGCAATGTGATATAAGTTTCAGATGCACTCCACCCTTATTAAAACACCAACTTCTGGAGAAAGACATTTGTTGTATAATCATAAAGTATTATTTTAATGATGGAATGCATGATAAATATGCTGAGTTTTATATCTAAAAGCAAACCTATATCAAGATTTTTGACTAAGGTCTGAGTGGATAATGCACATACAGAGATAAATGGTTCAAAATACAAAGCATCAGAACGTGAGTACAATTTCTACGAGTTCTGCAAAGCCAAGGCTCTTATTTCATCCGAGAAATGTATTGCTGGAAGCAAGAAATTCTTTTCCAAATTTAGATATGTTGTTCCCCAAGTATAACGAATATGAAAAGACTCAGATATGAAGGTCAACCAGGAACTTCTATAAAAAGCTTTTGCTCTCTTAAGCAATGCCTTCAATGTAGCATCTGTACCAACCAGACCATGTACCAATGTCCATTTAAAAAGGCCTTATCTAGAATATTTACATCTAAATATTTCCCTCAACTCATATGCTAAGTTTATGACTTGACATAAGTTGAGATCTCTCTACTTTGATTTCTCATCTGAAAATAAAAACAACAGCATTTATTCCAATTAGAAAGCTGTGTCTGACTCACATTGGCATTGCTGACTCAATGTGAAAGTGTTAACCTCTCTTTGAAACAAACATGCTCTACAAACACACCTCATTTATGTGTGAAATACAAACACACACACACACACACACACACACACACACACACACACACACCAAAAGAGGAACTATTGCTTAGATATGTAGTAATGATAAATAAAACAAAGACTATTACACTTTCTTTTATCAACCTTATCAATATAAATATAAGCTGCTATCATTTATTGAGCCCTTAGCATGTGGGAGGTACCCTGCTAAGTGCTTTATATCAGTTATGTAATTTAATACAACAGCCTTGTGACATAGATACAATTATTATATCCATTCTACAGATAAGAAAACTGAGGTTCAGTGAGGCTAATTACCTTGTTCAAGGTCTCATGAATAGAGTAAGAGTTCAACCATGGGATCTGATTCAAAAGCCCCAGCTACTATCTGCTGAACAGAGTAAGAAATTTCCCTGAAATGTGAACTCTCTTTAAAAAAAAAATAAAACACTAAATTTAGCAAATCCCTTTTCTACAAAAACTATAGTTAATTGATCAGTTTCTAAATTACCCTATACGATTACAGTTTCAGTTCTTCTCATAATTATATTTAGATATTTTTTCCAATAACTCTGGAGTGGAGTTGTTGTTTGGGGAATAAACAAAGTTAGTCAAGAGGCATAATACAAAGAACACATACCAGTTTCAACCATTAATGAAATATTGTTTTGAGTTTCCCTACAGAATTTTGGGCCAAGTAGTAGTATCCTAAGGTCTGAGTAGTAATTATTTTTTCATCTCACTTGAAGTCTATAATTTTATTATATATGTACAAAATGAATGTTCCTGAAATACCATACAGCAGGGGTTTATACACTGATCGTTAGCAGAATCAAACACATTCGTCATTTGGAATTTCTCTTTCCATCCACAGGCCTGGCCTCATCCCAGAAAGCAGCACGTGTGTCTGAAGAGTAGAGACAAACTTTGGAGGCAGCCAATTCTGCACTCCAAACCTGTCTCCACCACCTAACAGTAGTGAAACCTGGGGAAATCTCTTTGCCTCTCTGAATCTCAATTTCCTCTTGTATAAAATGGTGATAATAAAGTCTGTCCAAATAAAATACATAGAAAAACGGTCACACTGCCATATACGTTGTACCTATGCAACAACTCTAAGTTCCATTGTCCTTTCCCCAATCGTGGTCTGCAGGTATCTCTACAAAGACATACTCGAGAGCCACAGCACACAGCATAGGATTAGGAGGCCCGTTCCATCTCGCTCCCACTGAGAGCAGAGCTATGGTAGCAGTGTGCAATAGCATGTCTCATGGTGACAGTCTTAAGGTGTAAATAAAAAATGCATTGATGTTTCACATCTATGAGCAGCAATGCATGTGGTACATTTTAGAAAGACTGCCTCTTATCCATGCCCCCTTACCTGCCTGCCCATCCATCCATCCATCCATCCATCCACCCACCCATCCACCCACCCACCCCCATTGTCTAGATATGAAACCTGGCTCTGACACTAAACTGGCACCTGTGTCTATGAAATTCTTTTACTCTCTTTGTGAGCTCGCTTCTGTATCTGTTCAGAATGGGGCTAATAATAATGCCTAACTCCTAGGAATATTTTGAGAATTAAGAGATAATGTATGCAAAGTGCTTAGAACAATAGTGATTGGTATCTTGTAACTATTCATTGTCATTAATGTTTGAATGTATTAGTTATCAGAGATTTAAAAACAGATTCAGATATTCTGGCCTTTCCAGAGTTTCACTGCTAGTAACTGGCAACTCTAGGGACCCAGTAGCATTTTTCATGCCAAGTTTTATTTCTTCCTACCATGTAATGCCATCTCCTTGAAAAAAAAAAAGCACAGAACTCATCTTCTATTATATAAAACATCCAGTTATCCAAATACTTTAATTTCAACAACTCAATCATTATGTTTCATTATAAATGGATAAGCATGAACTTTCTGCATTCCTGGAGACTATCTCTTAGAAACAAATCCTTATGTTTATATGTTATAACTTAATTATTACATCCTAATTTTTTGGATGTTACCTTTGTCATGTGGACATTGGCAGAAACCTTTTAATGAGAAGATTACAGTGGTAGGTAAAAAGATTTTTCCCAGTAGAATGAACAGAGGGATAGAGAGGAAAATGTCAGAAAGCAAGGGCTGCTTACATAGCACATGTCACCATTTCAGTAGTCAGTAAATCCAGGGAGAGAAATGCATCTATCTATCTTGAATCAGACAAAGGAATAAGATTTAATTATTAATTTTCCTATTTTTTCTACCCTCAATGGTTGCTGATTTAAAAGACACATTCAGCCAAAACCGGTTTGGCTCAGTGGATAGAGCATCGGCCTGCGGACTGAAAGGTCCCAGGTTTGATTCTGGTCAAGGGCATGTACCTGGGTTGCGGGCACATCCCCAGTGGGAGATGTGCAGGAGGCAGCTGATCGATGTTTCTCTCTCATCGATGTTTCTAACTCTCTATCTCTCTCCCTTCCTCTCTGTAAAAAATCAATAAAATATATTTTAAAAAAAATAAGACACATTCAATTTAAAAAGAGAGGTTTTTTGTTTTGTAAGGAAAATTACTATGCCTTAATTAAAGTATGTGTGTATTATGCAGTGCCAAAAACTTTCTTTATTTAAAAATTTATTTTCATTGATTTTTAGAGAGAGGGAAGGGAAGTGAGCGGGGGAGAGAGAGAAACATCAATGTGTGAGAGAAAAATCCATCTCCTGCCTTCTGCACAGACTGAGTCAAAAACCCAGGCATGTGCCCTGACCAGGAATGGAACCAGCAACCTTTTAGTGCATGGGAGGACACCCAACCAACTGAGCCACAGTGGCCAGGGCAGTGCCACCAACTTTCTGAAGAGTTATAATATGAAAAACCTGTGTCTCAGAAAGGAGGAAATAGTACATGATAATACTCAGAATGGATATATTGCAGGCATATAGTACATGGAACTACTGAGAGGAGAGAACAGAAATGAGACTTAAAAGTAAAAGAAACATGATAAATGGGGGGACATGGTGATGACTTCAGTCATGTGTATATAAGTAGCTGATAGAGGTTCAATTTTTTCCTATCATGAAACATTTATGCAAAAAAATATATAAAAAAAGAAATCCATATAAATCTGAATGCCTTGTTTCTTACTTGGTTGCATTCAAAGCAACTTCATTCTGGCATCCAAAAATAAATAAAGAGTACTAATAGATTACATCACTATTATTATCTCCAAGAAAATGCCAAAAAGAAATTACATTCAAAATACACAGTGATACCCTAAATCAAACCCCATTTTTTTCTCTCTCAAACTCTTTTTCCTTTTTCACTTAAAGATTCTCAAATTATTCCTCAAACTCAGCCTAAATCTTGATTCTATTGCAGCAGTTCTCAACCTGTGGGTCGCGACCCCTTTGGGGGTCAAACGACCCTTTCACAGGGGTCCCTAAGACCACCGGAAAACACATATAGCATATCAGATATTTACATTATGATTCATAACAGTACCAAAATTACAGTTATGAAGTAGCAACGAAAATAATTTTATGGTTGGGGGTCACCAGAACATGAGGAACTGTATTAAAGGGTCTCGGCATTAGGAAGGTTGAGAACCACTGTTCTATTGGCTCTAATTGCTATTTGCATTTTCTTATTATTTGGAAAATAGCACATATCCAAAGAATGTATACAATGTGCATGTAATATTTGAATAAAGCTTTAGAAATGAACAGCCCTGTACCTCCACTTAGACCTACAGTCTTCTCCAAGATTGTCTTCTACCCTACCAATTTTTTTTTAATCAATCCATTGCTTGTTTAACATACATATGAATGCATTCCTACATAATGTCCTGCTTTTGAAATTTATATTAATAGAAACATACTTGATATAATTTTCTATGACTTGCTTTTTTTTTCAATGTTTTTGATATATAACTATGTTGATAAACATAACTATAATTCATTCATTTTTAGGGGGTCTCACGGTAAATGTTTCATTAAATAAATATACCAGACTTTACTTATCTAGTCTACTGTTGATGGAAAATTTAGATTGATTCCAGTTTAAACCTATTAAAGAAATTGCTGCTATTAATATTCTTGGATATCCATCCCGGAGGTATATGTCAGTGCCTATCCAGAGTATATATCTAGATCATAGAGTCTGGGCAGGTTATTCTGCAGGGTCTGTTTACATAGTGATTGTTTTTGCTTATTATACTTCATGGACACATACATGGGTTTAGAGAGCTTTGACTATGAACTCATATTCCTTGGAGTTTGCTCGTTAGGGATTCTTTAAGATCAGAGACTACACTTTATCATTTGAGAGAGAATTTAGCCTTGATTCTACCTCTGGGGAATTATCAGCATAGACTCACTTTATATATTTACTAGAGGCCTGGTGCACAAAATTCGTGTGGGGGGGGGAGCGCAGGGGGGAGGTGTCCCTCAGCCCAGCTTGCACCCTTTCCAATCTAGGACCCCTCAGGGGATGCCCGCTGCCCATTTAGGGCTGATCCCTATAGGGCCTAAATCGGCAGTCGGACATCCCTCTCACAATCCGGGACTGCTGGCTACTAACCACTCGACTGCCTGCCTGCCTGCCTGCCTGATTGCCCCTAACCACTTCTCCCTGCCAGCCTGATCGCCCCCTAACCACTCCCCCGCCAGCATAATAGATGCCTAACTGCTCCCCTGCTGGCCCCAATCGCCCCCAACTGCCCTCCCCTGCTGGCCCGGTTGCCCCTAACTGCCCTTCCCTGCTAGCACGGTAATCCCTAACTGCCCTCCCCTTCTGGCCCAGTCATCCCTAACTGCAGGCCTGTTCCCCCATAACTGCCCTCCCCTTCAGACCTGGTCCCCCCCAACTGCCCTCCCCTGCTGGCCCGGTCGCCCCTAACTGCCCTCCCCTGCCAGCCTGGTCACCCCTAACTGCCCTCCCCTGCTGACCTGATCACCCACAACTGTCCTCCCCTGCCGGCCATCTTGTGGTGGCCATCTTGTGCTCACATTGGGGGGGGGGGGGCATCTTTGTGCGATGGCATGATGGTCAATTTGCATATTGCCTTTTTATTATATAGGACTTTATTTTTTTTGTTAATCCTCACCTGAGGATATTTAGAAAGAATCAAAGGGAGGGGGAGAGACAGAGAGCAAGAGAACTAGCAATGTGAGAAAGACCCATCGATTGGTTGCCTCCTGCACATGCCCTGATCAAGCCTGCAACCAAGAATGGAACCAGAACCCTTCAGTCCGAGGGCTGACACTCGATCCACTGAGCCAAACAGGATAGAGCAGCATAGACCCACTTCAAATTGTCACCCGAGTTTTGTTGTTGTTGCTCTTTTGGGTCTTTTTAGAGAGAGGAAGAGAGAGGGCTAGAGAGATAGAAATGCCTGTGAGACAGGAACATCATCAATTGGCTGACTCCTGCATGACCCACACTGGGGATTGAGCCCAAAACCCGGGCATGTGCCCTGACTGGAAATGGAACCAGTGACCTCTTGGTTCCTGAGTCAGCACTCAACTGCTGAACCACACCAGCCAGGCATCACCTGAGTTTTTACTTGGGGCCCCATATTTGTGTTTGTGAGCGAATACTTTAGGTAGAATTATTTTCACCCATTTAATTCACAGCCAAGGTAAAGACAAGGAGAATCAAGGTATCTCTCAAGTGGTTTTTGCCACTCAGGGTTCTGTAATTTGGTGGCTGGGAGAGCTCAGATTCGTGAAGATTATTTCCATCTCCATCTCCTCTCAGGCTCTCAGGCTCTCAGGCTCTGTCTTGCCTCCCAGTAGCTATATGACCATCAGCACTTGGCAGATGGCTCTGGCCCATGCTTTCCTCTCTGGATTAAAGCTTTATCTTCATCTTTAGCCTCTAAGAGTGTCCTTTTTTATAAAGAACTTTTAATTCCAGGTCAGATATGCTTTAAAAAATGTCATTTCAGTATTTTAGTGTTGTTGGGCATTCTGTATCTAGGATGTCTAAACCACCATGTTGCTAGAAACTACAGTTCTTTTTCTATTTTTGGTTGTTTTGATTCTGCTTTTCCTCCATCTGTGGTTTCCAGAAGACAGCTCTGCACTCTTTATCTTGCTTTTTACATGTCTCCACTTCTTCCTTCTTTAAGTTTCCTTTCTCATTTGCTCTTGAACCAATACAGCTAGGTATTACTTAGAGATGTAACATGTTACCAAAGAGGAGTTGTTAGCTCTGATTTTCTCATTCTGAAAACATTAATTGGGAGGACTTTGTTACATATTGCCTTACCTATAATGCAGATTTCCCACAAGTACCATAGTAAGATTTTAAAGATCCGTAGTTAATTGCAGCCCTGTGCCAAGTTCTATGTTATAGGTTCATCAGCATGCCATATTAAAAACATGAGGTATTATCTATTCCTATTTTACAAATGAATAAACCAAACCATAAAAACTTAAGTAATTTAATTTAAAATCACACAGCCTGGAAGAAGCACATCAAAAACTGAAATGTTAATTTGATTTCTAAGCCCAGGTTCTTTCTATGCTGCCTCCAAAAAAATTAATTAATTCCTGTATATGTTGGTCGACTTCTAACAGGCAAATAAGAAACTGGATTGCCTAAAAAACTGAGTTTATGATCGTTTACTTAGGAGAGACCTCAGAAGAATCGCAGGAGCTTTTGCCAACAATTTGTGGCAGGATGCCTGAGGAGTGAGTTGGTGAGAGTGGTGTGAGCCCCTTAGTCAACACCTCATCTAGACAGGAAGGGTGCTGACTTTTCTGAAGAAATCGGCTAGAGCTCCATTCATTTGACCAACTGCCTTGGGATATTCTTGATGGGATGTTCCCATCCTCCATTGCTTTGTCTCCAATATGACTTTCAGGTGGGAGGCTGAAGAGGGGAAGCTCTGTTAGCAACCTATGCATCCCAGGCTAGCTTGAGTCCTTTGGTTCTTAATTAGAAAGACAATCTTTTAACATCCATGCCAGAGCTTCTTGAAATAAGTGGAAATGTCAACATCATGTCCAGTTGGGTTATCTTCTTTTGGCTACTAGGTTGGATTTATTTGCTCAGATTAATCAACCTTTCGTTGGCTTTTATTATTTAAGTTTTAATTAGTGATAATGCAATAACTCAGGGCTATTTTAGATTATATTAAACAATGAACAAAGTCTAGTTTTAGCATTTTGGTTAATTTAGTCACCAAAGCAGGACTCATTCAGACAAAATAAATTATTTTATCAATAGCACAACTACCAGGCTGGATTTACCTTGCTGCCCACACCTAACTAATGAATGACACTGGATGGACTCTAATAGCCCAGTCTCTGATTATGAGTAATAATTATAGTTCAGAAATCTAATTATTTAGTCTTATACATACTGATCTTGCCAGTAAAATGCCAACTCCTTAGGAACTAGAATACAAAGCAAGGAACATTTTGCTGTTCAGCATACTTCCCTCCAAATAATTAAAACAAATCCAAGTTGAATATATGGAATGTAAGAGGAATGGACCATGGAAACAAAAAGTTAATTGCTAGAATTTTCATTTCCTGACTTGGCCTATGTTCAATCAAACAATTATTGTGCATTACTGCAATACTAGAAATATTTGAGATTTCTAGAGATTCATAATGTATTTGTTCCAACTTATTAGGCACCTCATCAAGTCTATTCATTTTTCCCCCAAACTAACTTCAAAACTGATTTTTCATCCTTCCCTATGTTCCAGGGTTAAGAGAGTAGAACATTTTCCTGGATCTTAACTCATCTGAGCCAATCACAGGTGGGAGAGAATCATGTGCCCAACAGTGTTGGAATTATCAAAATCTTCCGTTTGAATGAAGACTCTTAGCGTGAGGAATTTGAATGCTAAGTACAGTTGATGTCCAGTGCCCATTTATCCCCAGATTTTTTTGTGCTTGACCACACTTCTACCCCTTTCCTTTCCAGTTGTAACACAACCTTGACCTAAGAGAACTGCTCCCTCTAGGCACAAAAAGTATTTTATTCTCCTCTTCAGCCCCAAACAGAGGGCCTCTCCTAAGCAGGGATTGGAAATTGTGCCAAATTGCACATAATTGTGCATGATGAATTTGTAATGCCGGCTAAAACTTGCTGGAAACTCAGCTGAGACCACCAAAATCATTTAGTTGGGTTTGGTGGGAGGCCAATCCTTTATTCGCTAAGCTACAAAGTCTCTGGAGCTTTTATTTGCTCACAAAAATATCTGAATCCAGCACTAGAATCTTTCTCTGCACGAAAACTAAATCAGTTTGATGTTGCTCTTCAGAGTTATGCTCCTTGAAGTACTCTAGGGGATTAAAAGTTGGAAAAAAGAAGTGGCTTTGGAGTCTAACACAAACAACTCTAGATGCTGAAAAATTAAATTTCCCTTATTATTGGCTTCAAGGAGCAGCACATCGTTAAGTTCAAAGTCATTTAAATGGGAGAACCCACCATATTCCTCCCTAGAACCTACAACCTCAAAAAAAATTTATCAAAAATAACTTCTAATTTTAAAAGGAATTGTGTAAATATTAGATATAATGTTCAGTGAAAAAACTTTTGGTGAAAAATCGAGAATATATGAAGTAAAGAAACATTAAATGGAAATACACCAACGTTTTAATAGTGGTTATTTTGGAAGCGGACTGATTATAGATGATTTCTCTGTTCTTTTCTCTATTTTCCAAATTTTCTAAAGTGACTTTAATATTCTTTATAATAGAAACATACATTTATTGGAAAAGAACTCTAGATACTTTACAGATGGTTTTGTTTCTTCTCATGCCATTCACATACTGCTGTAAAATGTAAACCTGTCGACAGTATGACTTGTGTAGGCAACTAAATTCAGGGGGGAAACAATACGATCTTGTATTTTCTGAAACTCCTGCATTCCAAAGGCCAAAACACACATTTAAGAAGCTTAATTTTAAAATTCCAATCACTATTTTTCTGAGATGATACATTTCTTACCAAGTCTTAACTCCTATGACATACCCAGCTTAAGATTTATTTCTTTATTTGGTGGTACAGAAAGCAGAATAGGGGACATTTAGGAACAGATAGTTTCTTGTCCTTTTTTTTCCTAAGGGAAAATGAAAAGTTTAGGGTTATGCCCAAGACTTGCTAGTCACAGAACATAGAAAGTGGAACCCATTTCCTGCCACTCAAATCCACATATAAATCAATGGGCATGAGTGTGCCTTTTCGTGTTACATTTTTCTTAACATATTCACAAAGTGCAGAGTTGCTCAACAGCAGGGCTGTTGACATCTGGGTGGGACAACTGCTGGTTTCACGGGCCTGCCCCACTGTGGAGTGCTGGGTGTTCCTGTTCCTACCCCCTAAATTAGCCGGGGAAGCTTCCCCCAGTCACAGGGTGAGTCAGAATCTTTCCACTAATTTTCCAGTTGCCTCCCTTTGACTATTATTAATATATGACTATTATTAATATAGAGTTTCTCACTCATGTATCCCCAAATATGAAGTAGTTAGTGCCAGTAGCACTAGTTCCATTTCACAGGAGAAAGAACTGAAAACTAGTGAATTTAAAAACCTTGCGCAGAATCTTATTATTTAGGAAATGGACCAGACTGGAACCCAGTACTTAGCCACTGTGACAGGGATCTTAAAAAGGGCTTCTTATTTCTTCCACATGCTTTTGTGGATCTCCCCCGTGGTCGGCAAACTGCGGCTCGTGAGTCACATGCGGCTCTTTGGCCCCTTGAGTGTGGCTCTTCCTAAGCCTTAGGAGTACCCTAATTAAGTTAATAACAATGTATCTACCTATATAGTTTAAGTTTAAAAATTTGGCTCTCAAAAGAAATTTCAATCGTTGTAGTGTTGATATTTGGCTCTGTTGACTAATGAGTTTGCCGACCACTGTGATCATACATCTTCAAGTTACTATTATTTCAACCTTGCTTTACATTCAACTCAATTCAGTCTGGAGTTAAAGCCTTGGAGTGAGATAAACAGAGGAGGCAGCTGGCTGGGCATTGGGAGGGCAGAGCATGTCCTAGGAAAGCTGTACCAGACACATGAGCCATCCACAGACGGGGAGGGCCTAGGAAACCAGTCTCTTTCCTTTCACTGGGAATAACAGCAATAATAAAAGGTACTTATTGAGCACTAATCAATTGCTAGATACCTTCCTAGATGCTTTAGTCTCTAACCCTCACAATGATTCTAGAGGATTGATTTTATTGTGATGACTGCTTTAGAGCCGAGGAAAGTGAGGCTCAGAGAAGTACCTTTCCCGAGGTTACATAACAAAACTTACATAACAACACTTGAGCCAAGTGTATCTAACATCAAAGCAGAGTGTGTATACGGGACCCGGGGAATACGTTAACTTGCTGGCTGGGAACTTCTGGTATAATGACAACACTTAAATGAGGAACACCCTTAAAATAGTTAACATAGTACAAATTATGCTTAATTCGTATCATACATGACCACCACAGCTAAAGGCACAGAAAATAGGAAAAAAGACCTGAAAACACAATTCAGGTGCACAAGTAGGCAAAGTGTGCTAACACGTCCCCGATGAAAAGCTGTGAACAGTGGCAAGGACTCTGATTCAAGTATCACTTTCATGAGTTAAATGCCATCATTAGTAACCATCTTTCGTGATAAATACTATCCTACTCTTTGTTCTCCTCTAATGCAGAACTGTGTCTGGGGACAGAAGCACATTGTTAAGCCATAAATCACAGATGACTGTTTTCATCACATACCTTTTCATCACAGGTTATAAGAGGGCAAACATTCTCAGGTCAGCATTGGATTCTGGGTGTGGAGGGATGGAAGAGATGGGTTGAGGGAAGGGGATGCCTTCACATAGGAAACTCCTTAACAGTTCAGCCCAGGCCCAGACTTATTTTGTACTAGAAAAGTTGCTACATCTCAATAGGTGCGTGTATATGGGTATGTATTCCGTATAATTGTATGTAATTATTATAAAAATTAAATAGTGAATGAGTTGAATTTTACCAATTTAACTTGATTTAGAGGTAACAAGTTTAATACACCCCCCTCCCCATCTTTGAATGTTTGCTTTAGACAATTACAATAATCTGCACTATTCAGCATGTGACATTGGGAGGCACATTCATAATGGTCCTGATTGAAAACATGTCCACACAAAAACTTGTACAGAACTGTTCATGGCAGCATTTTTTCCTAATAGTCAGGACATGGAAACAAATCAAATGTTGAATGGAAAAACAAATATGCATACAATGGAATATTATTCAGGCATAAAAAGGAATGAAGTACTGATACATGCTATATATAACAGATGAACATTGAAATCATTGTGCTAAGTGGAAGAAACTAGATACTAAAGTCCACATATTGCATGACTCTATTTAAAGGAAATGTCCGAATAGGCAAACCCTTAGAGACAGGCTATTAACAGCAGACTAATAGTTGCCAAAGGGTAGGGAGGGGAGGAAGTGAGAGTGGCTGCTTAATGGTGCTGAGGTTTCTTTGTGGGGTGATAAAAGCGTTCTGGAATTAGTTCGTGGTGATGGTTATGCAACATTGTGAATATATTAAAAACCACTGAATTTCATACTTTAAAAAGGTAAGTTTATGTTATGTGAATTTTATCTCTATAAAAAAAATTGTAAAAAAAAATATTTTTAATGGTCCTAATTTCCGCAAGCAGAAACAGAGGAGAGAAAAAATATTGAAGTCAGCTATCATTTCTTCCATATTCTACTCTTTAATATGTGGGAAAAATTGTTCTGGGGTTAACTAGCATTCATTAAGCTCTTTCTTATGCCAGGCACTATAAGGTACCTAAGACATTTCTCACTTAATTCTTGCAAACACTCAAAATGCAGATGAAAAAAAACTGTGACTGATTTGACCAAGGTTATATGTCTAGTAAATTGCAAAGCCAGCATTTGTATCATTTAGGTCTATTTGATCCCACGCCTAAGGCTCTCATTCACTATTCAATGTCTTTCTTGGAAAACAGGGTGAGAGGGAGCTTTAGACTGAGCAACAGTGAAGGAAAATATGTTCTTTGAAGTCTAATGGATTGGGGTGGGGAACGGTGGGGCCTGGGGAAAATTTATGGACTGAATAATAGCAATGCTCTTCTACTAGAATAATAAACTTAGAGATGAAAGTTGCAAGATTGTAATGACAAATTCTTCATTTTTGTATTTTCCTATTCTAGGTTATGGGAAAACAAATGAAATGTATATTCTACCTGTAGTTGGAAATGCTTACATTTTGAGCTATTGTCAGTATATTTGGCTAGAAATTTAGGAACATATACATAACTAAAGAACAAAATGCAGATAAAGTTATAATCAAATTCTGAAATTTTATCCTTACGGAAACTTGAAATACTGAAAAAAAAAAATCTAGCAATGTCACAGGATCTCCTAAAGCTAGTCTCTGGTTACAAAATACCCCAAAGAACTCTGGGAAGCATTTGCCATATTCTCTGGTTAGGAAAACCCCGATCTAGAACGCCTTCCCTCTGGGAATTTGTAGGGCATGGGAACTCAATCCTCATCCTTTTTTAATTTTCTGCTGAAGTAAAGTGGAATATTTTAATAATGCTTCTACCAAAGGGATTACCAATTGTGGACTTCAACGTATCTTATTTATTTAGTTAGTTTTAATATACTAGTATATATTTTTATTGATTTCAGAGAGGAAGGGGGAGAGAGAGAGAGAGAGCTATAGAAACATCAATGATGAGAGAGAATCATTGATTGCCTGCCTCCTGCATGCCCCCACTGGGAACTGAGGCAGCAACCGGGGCATGTGCCCTGACTGGGAATCAAACCGTGATCTCCTTGTTTATAGGTGGATGTTCAACCACGCCAGCTGGGCTGGACTTCCAACATATTTTTAATTAAAGCTCTTAATCAAAACATTCAGTTTTCTCAACAGGATTCTTCTGAATTAATTGGCCAAAAAATTTTTGCTCTGTGTGGCCCTACTTATATTTTCAAGCAAAAACCTCCAAAGGTGAGGTTTCTCATTAGAGCATATACTCTAGAGTCACTTCTTTAAAACACATTCCCTTACACATTTCAGACACCCCATAAATTTTGGTTAATTTGGATAGAAAACAACCTGGTATGGTTGATATATATGTTGGCCAGGGAGATGGGGCAATGACAAATTTAAGGTCTCTCAGCTTTGGTAATTGTGTTTAATGTGTATTCAAAGAGCTCTATATAAACATTACTAAGAAATTGCTGCAGGAAACACCAAGGCAAATTGTGCGATGAGTGGTGGATTTTTAAAGCCAGAGTACATGTAAGCTCAGATGTCTGCAATGTATGTACTATGTGAAAACTTCTATTAGGCCAATTAGTAGCTTGTACTAAATTCTTCATCCATTTAGATACACTTTTGCTGCCTTATCTCTCTGATGATGGAACTTATTCTTTACCTCCTAACCCTAATATGGGTCAATTTTATCACTTCATTTAATACCTTCTAAAAAGTAGTGCAAATGAGTAGAGAAGATTTTTAGTAGGAAATACACCATAGGTAGATGCATGAAATTTAAGTAATATAATTTTTTTTTTCTTAGTAGGAACCATTACTTAGTGTAGCTAGGGAAAGTAAAATAAATTAAGCTTGGTCCAAACCACTTTTAAGTTCTGGGGCTACAAGGTGAGCTGACAGTAGAAACTAACATTTACTGAATATGCTTAGAAACTATAACCCCTTTTTTAATCCTCACCTGAGGACATGGGTTTTTTGTTTGTTTGTTTTTAAATATATTTTATTGATTTTTTACAGAGAGGAAGGGAAAGGGATATAGAGTTAGAAACATCCGTGAGAGTTGCCTCCCACACCAACCCCACTGGGGATGTGCCCGCAACCAGGGTACATGCCCCCGACCGGAATCGAACCTGGGACCCTTCAGTCCCCAAGCCGATGCTCTATCCACTGAGCCAAACTGGTCAGGGCGAGGATATGTTTTTATTGATTTTGAGAGAGAGAGAGAGAGAGATAACACCCATCAGTTGCTTCCCATACATGCCTGATTGGGGATCAAACCCACAACCTAGGTATGTGTACTGACCAGGAATAAAACCCACACCTTTTGGTTATGGGACGATGCTGCAACCAACTGACACACCAACCAGGGCAGTAAGTGTCTCCTTTAAAAAATATTTGTAGGTAAATATAAAATCAAATAGATTTTTGGATACTATATAAATGTCTTATCAACGTCTTTCTAAATACAAAAATATATCTAAATAACATTAGGAACATACTCTGAATTATACTTGAAAAGTGGTTTTATAATTTTAGGAATCTTTCTTGCAATGGAATGACAACTGAGAGGGGTCAAAATACCACCTCCAACTTATAAGCCAACTTCAGGTTGTACTGGTACTCCTAAATTATACATGAGATATAGTAAGTCATTTGATTAAACTATTTTGGACTTTTTATAAAAGTATAAAAAATGTATATGTATACATATATTTCTCATCACACCTTTCTACCATTAACAATGCTTCTAGAAGTTTAAGGATCTTCAAATAACTGCATTTTAGTTCTTACTTATGGCACCACCAGGGAAAGATGACAAAGCACTACCATATTACAAAAAAACAAGCAATCTCAAAGAGGCAAAACAACTGATTCAGGGATCTCCCCAGTGAGGGTCCCCCAGGCCAACCCTCTAAACCAGGGATTCCCTAACCTGGTCTTCCAGGAGATCCTGGGAGCCAGGCAGGGAGAGAGGAGCAATAAGAAGGTGCTTTGACTCTTTCCCTACTCTAAATACTATTTATAACTCAGAATCAGATTAGACACACACCAATTTCTACCTTCTACACCTGGGTTGTCTCCTCTTTGGAATCACTTTTGATCCTCTATATTCCTCTTCAAAAATGGAGACAGGGACCCTAACTGGTTTGGTCAGTGGATAGAGCTTTGGCCTGCGGGCTGAAGGGTCCCAGGTTCGATTCCAGTCAAGGGCATGTACCTTGGTTGCGGGCACATCTCCAGTAGCAGGTGTGCAGGAGGTAGCTGATCAATGTTTCTCTCTCATTGATGTTTCTAACTCTCTATCCCTCTCCCTTCCTCTCTGTAAAAAATCAATAAAATATATTTTAAAAAATGGAGACATTGCCCTGACCGGTTTGGCTCAGTGGATAGAGCGTCGGCCTGCGGACTCAAGGGTCCCAGGTTCGATTCCTGTCAAGGGCATGTACCTTGGTTGCGGGCACATCCCCAGTAGGAGGTGTGCAGGAGGCAGCTGATTGATGCTTCTTTCTCATCGATGTTTCTAACTCTCTATCCCTCTCCCTTCCTCTCTGTAAAAAATCAATAAAATATATTAAAAAAATGGAGACAGGAATAGTGAAATCTTGAATATTATAATACAACAATAATTCATTGTGCCAGGAGGAATGGATTCTCATTTAAAACAAAAAGAAGTAACCATTCATCACAGCAGCAAAGTTTCTGAACTACCTTTCTATATGGAGATATAAATTTACTTATGGAAAAGGTGCTTAGCCATTGTTAAAGAACCTACCTAACAAGTTAACCAAGTGCATTTAAAACTACAAGAGATATGGATAAAGATGTATGAATAGCAATACTTATTTATATTATCAAATTTTTATATCTAAAAGTATATCAATAGATGATTGGTTATTAAATTATGGTACATCCATACAGAGGAACACTATACAACTATATTAAAAGGTGATGTAAATATTTATTTATAACAGAAACAGATATATGTGATATATATTATGAAGGAAAATAATGAAAAATCTAATTCTATCTTAGCCAAAAGAGAAGTCGATATTTATAGGTATAGACATGTTCAAAAAAAAAGTCTGGAAAAAACATAGATAAATACTCTAAACTATTAAAGTGATTTCCATTTTTATGAGGTTAGTCATGACTGTTTTATAATACTTCTCTATATTTGACTACATCTTCTAAATTTTTCTGCAATAGGCATATATTACTTTTATAATCAGAAAAAAATAGTAAGGCTATTCTAATTTTAGAGGAAAAGGAGATTGACTTTTACACACACACACACACACACACACACACACAAAAAGATGGCAGCCACTGGTTTATGCCTTATAACCTGTGAAAATATAAGCTATGACTATGACTTTCCATTGCCCCCTGGTGGAGCAAGAAAATAATTTTATGAGCATCCTTACTAGCTAAATCTACCCAATGAAATATTCAAATCTGAAGTCAGATAAGTCATAGCTTTATGACCAAGGGCATGCTTGCCCATTTTCATCCTAACCTAATTAGGTTGATTAACCCTTATCCTCAATGAAAAATTATGCATATTCATGAACTAACCTAAGACTCATGCAAAGCTATCCATCCTGATCACTTGTGGGTAAATTCTTTATAGCAAGCATGTTAGGCCTTCAGCTCTACTCCAGATTTGATCACTGAAGAGAAAGAACACTTGAGTGCAGGTTTAAGGTCCATTTTACTTTAGTTTAAATGAGTTAACAAAAAAGTAAATACTTGGAACCATGTTTGATATGTAGCAGTGCTATGTAAATATTAACCATTTTACTACTACTACTATTTTTACCTCTGTGATCAAGAAGCACTGCAAAGGATTTCCATGAGTTAAGAGTTAAATGATTGAGTTCCTTGGTGTATCTCTATCCCCCTATATAAGGATGCTTGATACTCTGTGATCAAGGATGGACACATGGAGTGAAATATCACTACATCAGAGGATCATAGAATAAAAGAATCACTTTTCTTAGAATGCCTAGTGGACACTTCAGGCTAATACTCAAGGGTCAATGCCACTATCATATAAGAAATATTAGCTTGCCATGTTTTATTTCTCCCTGCAATAAGGGCCTATCATGAGCTTGGTCATAGACTTTAAATATATGTATTGCTTATCTATAATAATAAAAGCGTAATACGATAATTAGACCAGACGTCCTTTAAGACAAAGCCAGAGTTGAGGAAGACACCTCGGCTTCGAGGGAGGGATCCAGGCAGCCACCGCGGCTGCAAAGGCCTACTCTTGCACCAATTTAATGCATTGGGCCTCTAGTGTATACATAAAATGCCTCATGGAGATATTCCAAGAAAGGAGATATCCAACAGAGGTTGCAAACTGCTAAAAAAAAGTTAAGTGACTGGGGGATAGGGGTGAAAGCTGACTTATTTTTTCCTGTATACTCTTTTGTAACTTTTTTTAATCCTGTGTATTTATTACTATTCAAAAATAAAATAAAAACTTTTCATGGTGTCCTATGGGAGCTAATAGAAACTGCTTCATATGAAGTACATTTTTAGATATAGCTGGCAATAAACTAATATAATACCAAAGTACAAAGGCAAAAGGGACTTGAACACTTGCATATAAAATAATCCCAAGTATTGGGATATAGAGAACATTTAAACATAATCCCTGACCAAAGCAATTGGCAGTCTGAGGGAGGGCAGACACTGTAACAGTTACGCTCCATGTGACAAAGCCTATGGTAGAAGGATTGGGTGGTACAGAGGAGGAACCACCTGAATTAGCACCTGGATGTTGTTCTCTGGATACTGATCTGTGATATGGGTAGACAGAAGAAACAGAACAATATCCTTATAGAGTATTTATAAATAATTTCATAATCTTACAGTATGTCCCTTTGGAGCCATTTCCCCCACATAGTAAAACCTGCAATCTCATAACATCACAGTGATTTCCTCTTCCAAACACTTCTTACAATTTTAAAAGAGAATGTGGTTAACATCCATCTCTATAGTATGCTACTTGTTTCTCTAAGGAGGCACTCAAGACAACAACATAGGAGATATAAATGTATTTGAAAATAGGAATAAAGAGAGAATAAATCCATTTTATATATTTTGAACTTGAGGTTTTAAAAAGGTATTTGTTGGGTCTTTTTTTGTTTTTTTTAATCTATTCAGCCATTCTATCTCTTTTGATTGGGAATTTTAATCTATTTACATCTTAAGTCATCAGTGATAAGGTTAGTCTCTTCAACAAATAGTTCTGGGAAAATTGAGTATCTACAAACAAAAGAATGAAACCAGATCTTCTCCTTATACTATTCACAAAAATCAACTAAAAATGGCTTAAAAATGTAAGCTTAATAACTGAAACTATAAAACTCCTAGGAGAAAACATACAGAAAAAGCTTCATGACATTGATATTGGCAATGAATTTATGGACATGACACCAAAGCACAGTAATAAAAGCAAGCCTAAATAAGTAGGGCTAATATCAAAGTAAAAACCTTTGGCACAGCATGGGAAACAATCAACAGAGTGCAAAGTCCACCTATGGAATAGAAGAAAATATTTGCAAACCATATATATGATAAGGAGTTAATCTTCTTAATATATAAGAAACCCCTGCAACTCAATAGCATAAAACTAATAACTGGGTTAAAAAATTGGCTAAGGTCTTAAATAGACATTTCTCCAAATAAGGCATACAGATGGCCAGTTGGTATACGAAAAGATGCTCAATTTCACTAATGAACAGAAATATAAATCAAAACCACAATGCTGTATCAGCACATACCAGTCAGGATGGCTTTTATAAAAACAAAACAAAACAAAAAAGACAAGTTCTGGTTAGGATGTGGAGAAATTGGAACCCTTACACACTGTTGGTAAGAATGAAAAATGGTGCAGCAACTATGGAAAACTGAATAGATGTGCCTCAAAAAAACTAAAAATAAACTGTCATCTGATAAAGCAATCCCCCTCTTAATTTATCCAAAATAATTAGAATCAAGATCTTGAAGAGATTCTAACAGTCTCATATTCATTGTTGCCCTATTCAAAATGTCCAAGATGTAAGAACAACTTAAATATGCATTGATGACTGAGTGAACAAAGAAAATGTGCTCTGCGCATACAGTGGAATACTAACTATTCAACTTTAAAAAGAAGGAAAGTCTTCAGTATGCAACAACACGGATGAAACTTCAGGACATGATGTTAAGTGAAATAAGCTAGCCACAGAAAGATAGGTACTTACTGCATAATTCAACTTACATGAGGTACCAATGTCACCCTAATAAATCCAATAAAAGAGAAATAAAAATAATATAGCCAAATTCATACAATCAAAGGGTGAAATTGTAGTTGCCAGGGGTTGGGGTGGGGATTAGAGGGTGGGGCAAAATGAGAAGTAACTAATCAGTAAAGTTTCAGTTACGCAAGCTGAGTAAGTTTCAGAGGTCTGCGGTACAACATTACACCTATAGGCAACAATAATGTATTGTACACTTAAAATTTTAAGAGGGGTAGATCTCGTGTTAAATGTTCTTACCATAATAATAAACAAAAAGACATTGTTAAACCCTACCAAGCACAGAGGTGTGAGGACAAGAACCCCGTCCATTATTTTCCACAGCTCTCACAGATGCTACGAACACAGGATGATTATAACTGAATAGCTAGATAATCCTAGATATTTGAAGCCATTGTCTATTACCCTGAACTACCAAGTGAAATATAAAAGAATATTTATATAAATTTCTTTCTTTAAAAAAAAATCTCACTAATTTTCTGGTGACAAAGATACCCTATACTACACTGGTTGTCCAAAGAATGTGGTGTCAGGAAGATCAGCACACATATTTTTAAAGATGTATTTCTTTTTTGTTATTCCTCACTTAGAGAGAGTGGACTGCACAGAGGGAGAGACATTGAGAGGTCGGGGGGGGGGGGGGGGGAGAGAGAGAGAGAGAGAGAGAGAGAGAGAAACTTCGATGTGAGAGAGTCACACTGATTAGATGCCTCCTGCACCAGCCCTGACCAGGACTAGGGATCAAACCTACAACCCAGGTATGTGCCCTTGATTGGAACTTGACTGGAAATCGAACCCACAATCCTTTGGTACATCAGCCATCACTCTAACCACTGGGCTACACTGGCAGGGCACCACACATATTTTAAAAGGACAACAAATATAGCAAATATTTATCTTCAGAAGATTTGACAGAGCCACAGGTTAAGTCTTTGCCAGTATACCCATTTGAAGTCTATAACTAAAAAGAGCAGGCAAGGAAGGTCAAATTTAAGTTTTGGGGGAGGTCTGACCCCTGTTTCAGCCAGATTTCTTTCTCCTTTTGGTCTAACCTTATTAAGTATTTATAATTGTTCATGCCAACACCCCCTTGCCCCTGCTTAGTGAATAAGCATTATTAAGTGTACCTTCTCTTATCAAATTTTCCAATACTCTTAGAAGCAAACAATAATGAGAAAGTAGTTCTTATTTATGTGTTTTACAATTGATCAAAGATATGACTATTCACGCATTGCAAGTGAATCATTAAAACTTTAAGAAAACTATCACCATGAAGCTTAAACACCTTTGGCAAATCGTTTAAAATAAATAAATAAATAAAAGTGGTTCTAGACCACACACCGATTTTTTTTTTTTTTTTAGTATTTCATCTTGAAAGTTATTTTTCTCTTCTCTCAAGGAACCTGACCTGCTTTAAATCTTCTTCTGCCAGATGATGTAGTGTCTTGCATCACCTTATTAATCTCAATACAAGGCACTCATTTCAAACCAGAAAATCTGTGTTGAGGCAGGATGCTTATTACTTAATGTCTTTCCACAATCTCAGTTATTTCAAGGCAATGAAGTAACAAATGGATTAATAAACCTCATCCCATGGACGTGAGCTACAACTTGCTCCTCCATTGCTAAAAGTCACATAAAAGAAATTTAATTATATATATATATAATTCAGTATATATATGTGTGTGTGTGTGTGTGTGTATATATATATATATATATATATATATATATATATATATAATTTCCTTGCCAATTCTCCTCAGACAAAATTCTATGAAGTTCTCACCACCTTTCCTCCTTATAGAAAAATTTGAGAATATCACAGACTGCATTTTTGCCTAGAGACTAATAAAGTTTTCCTGCCAATTCCATAAAAGAGTGAGGTGGAAAACTGTTCTTTCCAATTCACTCGTGTCTCTAATAATGTGAGGTCTCTGTCTGGCCAAAGCAAAAAATGTATACCCTCTTCAGGTAAAGGAAAAGTGGAAATTCCAGAGTTTACCATTCTGCTACGATCGTTTCCAGTGTGAGATAATTAACGCCAAAACAAACTCTCCAGAGTTTTCTCTATTCCTACAAATCCATATGTGTAATCAAGAGCACTCCCAACTTTCCATTCTGGCAAATGTCTTGTATTTCTAGACTTAAAACTCCTGGGTTTTCGAAGAAAAAAAAAAGTTTTTTCCCTGTTCCTCTCCTTTCTTAATATGCAGCCAATTCACCTTGACACTTATTTCAGGCCTGAGGTGCAGGTTGTGGGGACAAATGGTAAGGATTGTCTTCCCATTTTCCCAATAGAGTTTCTGTCTACTTTCTGATTTTTCCCCATCAAGAGCAATACCTCAAAGTATACAATTTCTTTTCTTTCCTTTTCTTTTCTTTTCTTTTCTCTTCTTTTCGTTTCCTCTCTCTCTCTCTCTCTCTCTCTCTCTCTCTCTCTCTATCTCTCTCTCTCTTTCTCTCTCTCCTTTCTTCCTTCACCCTTTGCAGCAGCAGGTCCTTCTGCACTCTCTTCGGGCATGTGAAAGAATAAAGCCATTGTTCCACAGTTCACAGCCCAGCTTCCACTGCACCAGTCTGTCCACAGTGGCAGCATGAACAGCGCTGTGTGGTTCTCGCACACCTGGGGACCAGGTGGGGATGTATCAAAATAAACCAGGAGAGGAGAGTGTGTGACGGACCATTTGCCACACTCTTTTAAAACTCTTTGCAAATCTGCTCTCCCCTTTCAACTCTTTGGGGGTATTTTTCCATTTCAGGTTGTGCTGGGGCCCAGGCTACTGCAAGCTAACACCCACGTTGTGCTTTTTTGTCTTCAGAGGTTTAAGCTCAAAGGAAGTTCGAAAGCTTCTTTCAGACTAAATTTGGGCCCAGTATCCTCCTGGGAGCTCAATGCACCAAGGAGGTTGTAGGCAGCAATTCTCTGAGCTAAGTCAACCAAGTGAATGCTCATGGTATGCAGGCATGTGCATGGGGCCTGTCACAGGCCAGGCTGAGCCAGGCATCATTTTACCATGAATGTGTCCTATCCTGAAGGAAAGGGCAAATGTGTTGCTAAGTTTAATTTTTTAAAGCTGGTAGAGGAAACTAGAAAAGTGTACCAAAAAGTCACTATCTGTACTTCCCACCAAGGCGAAGGCCTCCTTTGAGGACCTCTTTTACACCAGGTAATTACATTTCCACAACCATGTAATAATACCTTGAGGGCCATCATTCTCATTGAACAAAATCGGTATCTGAGGCTTAGCAAGGGGAAGTGTGCACGTTCAGTCCTTGGAAAGATACAGAGATGGGACTTGAATACACAGCTTCTGACACCCAAACTTATGATTTTTCTTATGAGCTATAGCTACCCATATATCCTAGGCAGTCATTTGACTAGATCTATATACAATTGTGATGAACAAGATGTGGCCGTCCAAGTTCAGCACCCTTTGTGATGGGGTCTCATGGATGTTCAAGTTGCCCATGGAGAGAGGAGTGATAACTGCTCATGCGGGTCTCGTTTACTTAGGACAATTATCCGAGTGCGGTCCCCGTGGTGAGTAAGAGGGCCGACTCCAGAGACGGAATCCCTGCACTCCAGCCCTGCCTCTGCCACTGGTGAATGCAGGACTTTGGCAAGTTATTCACACTCTCTGCGCTAGGCTTTCCTCGCCTGTGAAAAATAGGTGCAATGGTGGTACTTACCTCATTAAGAGATAATATATGTAAAGATTTAATGGAATGACTGGCAAACAATACATGCTTAATAAGACCATTATTTTATAGAGCTGTTATAGTATATATAGCTATAATGTATATTTTATATAGCTATAAAATAATTATTTTATAGTAATTAAATTTAAAATAGCCTTATAGCTATGAAATAATTACTTTATAGTAATTAAATTTTAAAAAAGCCTTTTATATTTACATAGAGTAGCTTCAATGGCGAGAAGACAAAGATCTGGGTTCTGGCGTTGGCTCTGCTACTTATGGGCCACAGCAGACCAGGAGAGCCAGCCTGCTCTCTCTCAGCTTTTTCATGGGTAAAGTAAGCAGCTGGACTTCGTACTATTTCCAAATCTTTCTAATGATATGCAATTTAATGTGTCCATGACCCATAGAATTTAGTATGTAGCAAGCATTATACTTTACATTCATCCGCTCACTTAAATGTCACAGAACTTTCCCATGTTATAGATAACAACAGTGAGGTTTAGAGATAGTTAGCAACTTGCCTGCCATGCTAAGGTGGCCATGCTGGAGGTTGTGTTGAGGCCTTGCTGACTCTAGGTGCTGGCCCTAGTCACTGTGCTCCACTCCTGAGCTGTTTGGCCAGAGACCCATGAATAAAATAATTACAATGGTCCCTGTTTTAACCATCCAAGTAAGTAAAAGTCCATTATAAACAGAAAATACTAAATCAGTTCCCTATTAGCAATAATGGCCATTTTCACTCCTAAAAGATTAATAAGTGTGAGAAGCTCAATTTAAATCTACAATTGGCCAGAGATTAAACTAACACAGGTCTGTTTTGGAAGGAAGCTTTTAAAAGGCCAGAATTCAACTTTTCAAGTTAACGGGATTCGAGCTTTCAATGCTTTCCTTTCTCCTTCCCTTTAACTAAATTCAACTTTGTATTTTTCATCTTGTTTTTGGAGTCTTTCCAGGTCACCTCTGTTAAGAAACACAAGGCCCTTGGCACTGAACTTTTGGGAACGTGCCCACATCTGCCTCTGAATGTCTGCTCGCCTACCTTTGATGCTGTGTTCAACACCTAACTTAAAACAAAGCAGGGTCTGAAACAAAAAGCTACTCAGAGCATGATGGGTCCAGCTCACCAATCAGTAGCCCCGATGATAAATATCATGAGCAAAAAAGACCTGAAAACCCCCAAATTGTCCAATATTTCAAGGAAGGGCCAACTGATTTTCATCTAGGGAAGGAAAAAGAACAGTGCTACAACATAGAGGAAGAAAAGAATAAATGATGGTGACAGCTATGCCGATTCATTTTTTTAAAAATAATTTTGAAACATTCTAACTGTGTCAGTGTCATGTAGATCCTTCCCAGAACTAAAGAGGTTTTGTTCCTATGCATTTATTTATAATAAGGTTTTCATTTTGACATGATACTTCGATTGAAAATGTGAAATTCTTCTTTGCCTTAGTTCCTTAGAATCAAATATGTCATTCATCATCTTGGTGGTCCCAGTAAAATGCCCTGGAATTCTCATCCCCGTTTTCAATAGTTACGCACCCATCCATATGGTAACAATATTACCACGACCAAATTCCTGCTACCAGAGACATCAAATAGTTCAATTTCAGCCCCACTCCCAGGGATAGTTTCTTCTTTCTAAGAAGTAAATTTCAATCTCAACATTATCAGAAGAGAATCAATGTGATCTAAGCTAATGTAATATGTTCTACTGAATGTACCCTGTTGCCCTAGAAGGGAGGTTGGTGGGGAAAGACAGGAGAGCCTAGAGTGTGTTTCTGTTTCAAATCAGATGACCCTCTACAAAGCTTGGAAGAACTGAATCAAAGCAATCGCTGGTGCTGAAAAGCAGGCTGTTACAGCAGGGCCTCTGTGTATTTGCCTCTGAACAATAGCTTTCTTATTCCAGAAAGCCTAAGGGAGAGGTCTGAGAGAAAAAGTTGCTTCTACTGGAAATGACTGGAAGTAGAAGAATGTGTCGGGGCCTCCATCTCCTGACAGATCATCTCCAGTCTCAGACTCTGTCAGCATTAGGTTGAGCCCCTTAAGTACACAGGCAGTAGCAGGGCGTGGTTGTGGTTAAAGACTCAGGTAGCAACCAGGTAGCCTCAGTTCTTTCCCTGTTCTCTTGTTAATTAACTAGATGACTTGAAGATCATCTGAAGCTTCCTGGGATTCAGTTTCCTCACTCAAAAAGGAGAGAATTCAAATGGCCAAAATCAAAGGTCAAGTTCACTTCCAAAGCTTCAGCAGGATGCAGTTTAATCAAGCAGGACTTTTCTACTTTCTTAGGGAGATCAGAGGGATGAACAGTAGCTATTGTTAACTAAATGGTATTCCTTCCTGGCACTCTGCTAGAGTTTCCTATGTGATCTCTCACCCCCAGTAATCCTCTGAGGTAGATACGGTTCCCCTTGTACAGATGAGGAAACTCTAACTTGCCTAGAATCACTCAGCCAGTAAGTGGCAGACCTGGGATGCAAACACAAACTGCCCAGCTCCAAAGCTCAGGTCCTTTGGCTGCCAGACAATGGTCACTGTCCAACCCTGCTCTAAGAGAGGCACTGACAGGGTATTGATGAGGCTGATCCTGGCCATGCCGGGACCCCAATGAGCTGGCCATATGCAATGTCCAGGAATATGAAAATCAAAAGTGAGAACAAACTACTCTATAAAGTGGGGCAATGATAGGATGACCTCTTTAAATGTAGTAGTACATATTTGTGAAGAACTTAGACTAGCGTATGGCACATGGTAACAACTGCAGATGTGTTTATTAAATTAGATCAAATAAGTAAGAAGAAGGCTAATGATGTGTAGTCCTCAAGAGCCAAGGGGATAGAACAATTGGAGTGGACTGGAAGCTGGATGGATGCAAGAATAGGGCAGGACAAGGCAGCTATGATAGGAGCAAAGTGAGAGGACCAGCCAGACTGCTATCAAATGGTCTGAAGTCCCTGATTTACTTTTTTTTTTGCTGGATATGTAGTACTTGGTTGGATCTCCTTGCCGTTTTCCTCATCACTGATTTGGGGTATCATCTGCCACTTGGATGTATAGATAATAAGGGGCCAATTCTGCATGCATCCCATATGAAAGCCATTTCTCTCACCTCTGTGTCCTCCTTATTTAAGAGGTACCCAATATGTCATCTGACCTGTGAATATTCTTGATGGGGACCCAGATCCATATAGGAACCTAGGTCAGGTTGAAATTGTACATGAGGGAAGTCCTGCGCTGTCTTTGGCTGATCAGACTAAACCTCCAGGGATGGGAAAGAATGTCTAAGTCACCTGGCCACTCTCATGATGCCGTCAGAAGCCAGGACCATGGCTTTGAGGTTAGAGAAGACATGTTCTCCAAGCCTTCAAAAGAGGTCCTCCAGAAGAGAACTCTGTCCAAACAGATCCATCAGCATGACCAGAGAGCTTCCAAACCCCCCTGCTAAGCTTCCTCCTCAACCCCCAGGGTTCTGAACTCAGGTCAAGACTTGGATGTTAGTTTTCAAATATGTTGTGTGCTCAGACTTGGCACCTGCTGCTATTGATGTAGTTCCCAACCCCACCTCACTGCTACTCATTTATCCAACCTATGGATCCACTTCTGTCTTCCCTGGCTCTTACCTTGCTACCTCTCTACTCTATCAGTTTTAATGGGCAAAGGGAAGTCTGGGGTTCAACAAGTCCCCATTCCTCATCATCCCAAGTACCCAGCATTGGTCCCCTCCATATCAAATGCCAAAGTTTACTATATCATTAACATCAACAAAACCTATCTTAAATCTCACATGTGCATCATGTACTTAGAAGGTCCCAAATTTAAAAGACATGGTCCAGAAGATGTTAATAGAAATAATTAAAATGTTATAAAACAGAAGTCAGAAAAGGTTAGATTATTCCTTTGAGGATCTAAAGAGTTATGAAGATGCAGCAAACACATGAAAAATAAATCATTATAGCTTAATATATTTTAGTTGAACAATAACTTTAGTACTTTGAGGAAAAGTCCTAAATTTTCATAATTAGGACATTTTCTATTCTCATAATAAAGAAAGTAGGTTCTACATTGTACTTATACTCTTTAAGACTGTTATCAATGTTTCCTTGAAATACATGGAATAATTCTAGGCAGAAATTGATGGTTTAGTACTCAATTTGTAGTTGGATTCCAGTAGAGATAGTCTGCTGGACCTCAGAAGAGGCTTCCATACAGGGAGTTATGAACTCCGTTCCCCCAAAGAGCAGCCATGCTTATCATATTCTTCAGAGGTAAAGCTGTTTAGTCATAGATTGAGCTTGAAGTACCTGCGTTAGAGTCAAGGTCTCAACAAATGGAATTTTTTCAAGCATCAATGCACAAGGATCCTGGGTCAAATAGAATGCATTACAGCTTATTACATCTTTTAAGACAAATTATTAAAGGTTACGAATCTCAGAGGGTGTTACCTATTCACTACTGTACAAAGCTTTGAAATAAAATTTCATCTCCTCATTCTTTACCCAAACTGTTTACCTGTGGCATAGGCATGTGAGAAGGTAAAAATCCAAGGGAGGACTTAGAATTAAGAATGATTTTAGTTCAACTACACAGACTATCAGTGACACAAATATATTCTCTGGGAGTAATCAATCAGGATTATATATTCTCTTGGTTTACCCAGGGAGGCTGATTTTAAGCCAAATTGGCTCCTGCTGGATGAGTGCTTGTAATTGATACTCTCTTCATTGATCACTGCTGGGGTTCAGATGGAGGAGCAGGAAACCTCATTTCTAGATATTAACATGCAAAGGAGAGATGGAGAAAAAGGAAGGAGGGAAAAGAAAAGAATAAATCTTAGGTTCAAGTTTGAAAAATGAAAGGAGAAGGGACATTTTTTAAAAATCTATATGGGGGAAACTTTATTAAAAGAGCACCAAAATTCATAAGACCTACAAATCCATCCACCCTGCTAATGTATGTATTAAAGAAGAAACATTTTTTGAAAAAGAATGAAAAATGTTGTTCATTCTACTAAAAATTATGCTCACTACCATTAAAGTGCAGTTTATCCCTGCTCCAGTGACTGACTACATTACAGAAAGTAATTGATATGCTAAGGAGAAGTTAAGAGATCAGAAGTGTGGGATACTTCCTTGAATTGGAATCTTCCTTGAGTCCAATTCTTTTTAAACTCAGGATAGGGAAGATGTTGATCCTCAGTTGATATTGGATGTAGTACTAGGGATAGAAAATCCTAAAACACAGCAGCTCCTTCTCTCATGCTCAGTCTTTCTCAGTCCTGGACTTTTTGTATGTCAAGGCTTGAGGATATTTCAAGTATTTTAACTTAAAACAAATGAAGGCTCAGAAAAAAATGTATCAGTACACACATTTTCAAAAGGTCTCAACTTCTCCGAACATGCACAGCCTCTTGGGTAAGAGAACAGTTAGTTGGACTGGCCATGTTTGCCACCTCTCCATCCCACAAAATATCTTACTAAACCATAGTCAGGTTTGTTAAAGGTTAAAGGCTAAAAGCTTAAAGTATATAAAAATAATTTAGTAAGTAAAAAGTAATGGTTTTGGCTAATATAAATATTTAAGTTAAAGAACTGCAGACTGTATGGTAGCTTTATCCACTAATTTCTTCCCAACTGTAATGGTTAATTTTATGTATCACCTTGGCAGGGCCATAATGCCAATATTTACTTAAACACTATTCTGGATGTTTCTGTAAGGGTGTTTTCCAATGAGATTTATATTTAAATTGGACTCTGAATGAAGCAAATTGGATAAGCCTCCTCCAATCAGTTGAAGGCCTGAACAGAACCTCCCCAAAGCATGAGAGAATTCTGCCAGCAGAATGCCTTCAGACTTCATCTGTGTTATGGACTGAACATTTCTGTCCATGTTACCCAAATTCTTATGTTGAAAACTGACCCCTCACTATAATATTAGAAAGTAGAATCTTTGGGAGGTGGTTAGGATTAGATAAAATCAAGAGGGTGGAGCCCTCATGAATGGGATTAGTGCCCTTAAGGGACTCAGGAGAGAGCTTGCTCCCTCTTTTACAATATGTCATATGAGGATAAAATGAGAAGTTCTGGGCAACCTGACCTTGGACTTCCAGCCTCCATAACTGTGAAACACAAATTTCTGTTGTTTATTAAATAACTAAGTAAGTAAGTAAAGAAAAAGAGATAAGCTACAAAAATGAATGGCCCCTCTCTTGGGTCCCCTTTGCTATAAAACTCTGGTTCTCCTCTACATTTCCATAGTCCTAATGGTCACTACTAATTGAGATGATACTTGTGAATAGTGTCTGAAATTTACTATACCAACATAAATGTCATGAGATAAGAGTTAAAGGGAATGATCTATATACTGCCTAAACTGTTATAAAAATTGTTCAAAGGAAGATCAACAGAAAAAATCCTAATTTTTCGAAGTTGTGATTAGCTTATCATTTCACTAAGTCTGTGCCTTATCCCCTCTCTTGTTTTCATTGAGGATTAGCCTTATGTATAGATACTGAAATAAAAAAAACAAAACACTTTCAGAGGAATGAAGGGAATGGAGGTAAGATGGGGCATAGGCAGAGAGGAGGAAAGTATGGCAGCATGCAATTTTACCTAATTCATTATTTGTTATACAATATGTATTTCACACTAACAAGTTCAGTAGAGAGAACATGACATTATATGGTTTTATGCTCTATAAATATTAACTGAACCAAAATGAGCATCAACGAAGGGTATACTTTACCTAAACTACCCCTTAGTATCGATGTATTTTTCATTCAACACAATACTTTGCTTTCATGCACACTTAATTCAGCTCTTTTTCCTGTCTTATTCTATATCTACATAAGCAATGGAGAAACATTTATTCATTAAAGTCTATTGAATTACAGAATGAAGTATGCAAAACTATAATACATTTAGGATCATTCTGTAAGGTGATGGAAGAAAGGTTTAACTGACTTGATTTCTAAAATAATGAGAGAAAATATAAAATGTTGTTCAGCTTATGTTATTTAACTAAGTACTTATTAACTATATAGGTCATTTATTGAAGCATGATGCCAAGATACAAGAAGTCAAAAAGGCTATGGAGAATGTAGAAGGCCAGGAAATGCTTTTCAAAGGAAGTCATTGGAATCTTTAGCCTAAAGGATGAATGAGAGTTTGGAAGATAAAGAGTATGGGGAAGAGTATTGCAGAGGCAAAGGCAACAGCATAAGCAAAAGTCTAGAAAACAGAAACAGAATGTAACTTTCTAGGATGGAAAGTTGGACCACAGAGCCTGAGAGAAGAGTATTAAGAAGAGAAGTGGGAGATGAGCAGAGACCAACTTGTAAGAAGCTTTGCAAATTATGTAAGGAATCTGAGTTTAATCAAGAGGACAATCTGGAGCTGCTAAAATGTTTGAAATAGGGACTGAAATGCTCAATTTTGTATTTCAGACAGGTCATCCTGGCTGCTGTGTTGGAATGGACTCTAAACACATCAGACTGGTTAGGGGACTGTAGTAGTCAGTCATTTGAGAGATGGTGGGAGTCTGCTCTGGGGTAATGGCAGCAGAGGCAGTGGTATGAAGATATTTGAGATACAGGTAAGTAGACTCAATAGACTTGCTGAATATTTGGGTTATAGCAAACACAGAAGAGGAAGAAGATTTAAAAAGGTAAGAGATTACGATTTCAGCTTGGGATGTGTGAGTTTGGTGTATACCTAGAACTAAGAGTCACTTGGAAATATGTTTGGATTTGTAATTCAAGACCCTTACCTGGGTTAAAGATACAGATTCAAGGATAATAGCGCCTAGATAATAATGAAACCTTTGATAAAACTGACCCAAGGAAAGTAAGAAGAGTAGTAGTCTAGGATAGAATATAAGAAACTCTTCCAGAAATGGGCAAAGAAAAAAATACTGCCAATAAGAAAAAACAAAACAAAACAAACAAACAAACAAAACAACAACCAGAAAGTCAGAATTAAAAACAAAAAACTAAAACCGGTGGTGCTAGGGAAGCCTAAAACTCCCCAATTTACTTGTCTATCCTCCAAGGTCACTGATATATTTCAAGAAGGAAGTGATTAGCAAAGTGAAGGGACAATGAGTAACAGAAGCACTGAATTGGGTTAATCAACCAGGAGCACTCCTACCCTGCCCAGGAGGATCGCAGTAATATGGGAGAAAGAAAACCCAGATTTCAAAGGGCTGATGACTGATAGGAAGTGGGGGAGTGGAGACAGTAGGTGAGGATGATTCTCTGAAGATATCTGACTGTGGAGCACAAACTTTGGGGCATAAGATGGAGGAATCTGTGCAGTGGAAGAAGGAATGGCTCTTTAAATAACGAGAGTCTTGAACATCATTAAATGCTGATGGGAAGGAGCCAGCAGAGAGTAGAGATTTAAGATGAAAAAAAAAAAAAAAAAAGGATAATCAGTTACATGAGGTCTCCGAGGAGGCAGGAAGGAGTAAGATCCCGAGTGGAAGTAGAAAGCCAGGTGCTGACGGGGGAGGACAATGAGACAGGGGAGTAGCCAAAGGTGAATGTTCTTGCAGGAAATCTGGGGGTTGGTGGTGAGAGATCAAGGGAGTTTCAGGCTGATGGTTATTGTCTCTGGGCTGAGAGTGAGGTAGAGGAGTTGGGGTCAGTAGTTTGAAGAGATCAGGAAAAGAAAAAAAGTATTCACTGTAGAACACCAGGGAGGGAAAGCCAAAGATGGAAACCCAGAGTCACTAGGTAGCACTGAAGGCCCAGCTGAGGTAGCTGACCACACAGTCATAGTGAAAGTAATCACATATTTGTATGGTTATTGCTGTTGGGGCTCCGTATCCTGACGAATCTTCTTGTGCCCCTTCACCTTTGCCCCAATCTGCAAACCAATCAGTCTTGCCCACTCCCACACCTATCAGAGCTTCTAGAGCCCAGCCCAGACGGAGTCCACCTTCCCCTTTAACTGTGAAGGAGTTTGGTCACTTCCCAAGGTCCAATAATATACTCAGCATGTCTCCCATTCTTCATGATTACTAGTATGTCTTCAGATGACTCTCTAAGATACTAGAGTCACAGCAGATCACCCAGAGGGAAGTTATACTATGAACAGCAGCACCAGTGATTAGCACCATAGTAAAATCTATTTGTTAAGCATATTCATTCTATAAAGCAAAGTCTCTAAACTTTGGCTCATTGTGTGGTAGTTAAGAGTACAGAAGACTCTAGAATTTGCTGGTCTGAGTCTAAATTCTGATTTTGTTACTTTTTAGTGGTGTGACCTTGGGTTAACCATATAACCTCAATTTCATCACTTGTAAAATGGGGACACTAATAGGGGAGAAATCATGAGGATGATAACCTCTACATTAACTCATCAAATGTATGATATAAATAAAGGGCTTGGAATAGTGCCTGGCACAAGTGAGGTTTATGTAAGTGGTGGTGTGATCTTAACATTATCCGAGTTTCTTCCCCTCCTACACATTCCTGACAAGATGGGCATCTCTACAAACACAACCTTCTATTTGTTTGTGAAGAGACAAAGAAAAATCTAAAAGCTAGTCCAATATTTGCATTAACTTGCAACTTGGATGGAATCACTTTACTTATCTATAAAAATAGCTCATGGGCTACATTAAAAATTAAAACTTCTATGATGTAAACGATGGTATAAACCACATGGTTCTGCTTTCAAATATCTAGCCCTGCAGTTCATTTCTGGAATATTGTGCTTTTTAAAAATAATTCTAGAGCCACTTTATTTTTTAAAAATTTGAAATATCTAAGTATCTTTCTTGAGGAACTTCAGTTATCCAGACTACTTGTTTTCCATTTCAGCTTGGGTCTAAAACTCCCCTGTTTACTTGTCTATCCTACAAGGTCACTGATACATTTCAAGAAGGAAGTGATCAGCAACATGAAGGGATGATGAGTAACAGCAGCACGGAAGTGGCCCCTGGGTAAATCAACCAGGAGCACTTTGCCCTGGCCAGAAGGATTTCAGGATTTCTGAGCAGAAAAACTGGTGCTTATGGTAAAATATGTGAAGTTATGACTTCCTCCTAAAAGCAAAATGTTTAAACATCGTGATTAATCCACATAAGCTGCTTAAAATTTCCTAGAGCCTGTCTTAAAAAATAAAACAATCTCTCTCCAAAGGCAACTCTAAGTTCTTTCCCAGGTCCAGCCACCTGGAACATAAATTCTTTAGGCATCTCACAAGAATTTATTTAAACTCTATAACATAAGTTTTGGTATAAGGTTTGGGTAAATTGTTAAATTCCAGTTAATTGTGGTATGTAAGACGTAATAAAACCCGAACCTGTTTATCACATGAGACTGTGCCTTAAGACTTACATCAGAGACCCTCCCATTAACGCTAGGTTGATTACTCTCCCATATCGACTACACATCTATAGTCAATTTAGTCATTGTTACAGACACTGAAATCAGGGGACCAGAATTTTCTCTTCTCTTTGTGGAAAAATTTCCGTAGCTTCCCAAATTTAATTAGGCAAACCTTCCCATCAACTATTCTGGTACTCTAGAAAAGTCTGAAGGTACTAAAAATATATATTTAAAAGCATAGCAGTACATAAAATACTTTGAAAGTCTAACAGCAGTAACATATTTTTGATGCCAGTTAATAGAGGTATTATCATAAATCATTCAGATTTTCATTTTTGAAGATTTTTTATAAAATTTATTTTTATTGATTTCAGAGAGGGAGGGAGGAAGGGAGGGAGAGAGAGAGAGAGAGAGAGAGAGAGATCAATGATGAGAGAGAATCATTGATTGGCTACCTCCTGCATGCCTCCTATTGGGGATCTAGCCCACACTGGGGCATGTTCCCTGACTGGGGAATGGAACTCATGACCTACTGTTTCATAGATTGATGCTGAACCACTGAACCATACAGGCCAGGCTGAAGGTTTGTCTTTAGAATACCTGGTTCTAAAATGGGAAAGCTATGAGAGCATTTAATGGTGATAGTGAATAGGAAGGTTGTCTTGAACTGGGTCTTATACTGTGTAAAAGGTCCAGAATGTGTTCTTTTTATTACAGGGTCATCTGTCCTCAGAACCAAACCTACACAACACTTTTATATAAATTACAACTCCATTATGAAGACTGGAATGTACCGTATTTTTCCGTGTATAAGACACCCCCATGTATAAGTTGCCCCCCAGTTTTCTAACCCCAAATTAAGAAATTAATATTTTAAACATAAAACAGAAAACATTTTTATTTAGTAATTACCACAGGTCATGTTTACACACCAGTCATATGATATTGTACAGCATACCACTTTATTCAGCCTCTGTTGCATCACTGCTCTCTTCTTCATCACTATTAGTTCCAGACATATCAATTTCTTCAACTTCTATTATATCACTGCTATCTTCTGAGTCACTGTCTATATATATGAGATCATCCTCATAAACTAGTGGCATTTTCTGAGCTACCTTTGTTCTCATGGCCAACCCTTCTCTCCTCATGAAATTGAAGCACCATTTTGCCTTTCCTGTAAAATCAACAATGCTCATTTTGCTTGCAAACATTCTTGCCTGACACTGAATAAGCTTGGTTGACACACATAAGCCACTCTGGCGCTGCTCCATAATCCAAGTCTTAAGCCTCTGCTCCAAGTTTGCCCATTTTTCTGGTTTTCCTCTTAAGGCCTTCTTCTTTTTTGGCATCTTATGGAGTCGTTCTTCCTGTTTTCTCCACTATCTGATCTTAAACTCAGTAGGAGGAGATCCAAGTTGTCTCTCTGCAGCTCTGTTTCCATGCTCTTTTGCATAGCTTATTACAGCTTTAAATTTTTGCATAGCTTATTCATAGCTTTGAATTTTGCAGAGTAAGACAATCGCTTACCAGTATTTATCTTTTTATTTTTTGACATCTTTATGGACTCAGGATGCTCTGGTCCCTGTTGCATCTGCGCACTTTCCACCTCCACCTCCAATTACAGCATCAGCTGATGTCAGTAACAATAAGGCTCATGATTGGAGGAAGCCTGTTGATAAGGTATGGGCAGCTACTGACCTGCATGTGGCTCCCCCCTCAGCTGACTTCCGTGTATAAGATGCCCCTCGATTTTCAGTCTAACGATTTTAGGGGAAAAAAAGTGTCTTATACACAGAAAAATATGGTACTGCATTCCCAGTTTGGAACTAATCAATAACCAGTAGGATTTTAATAAATATAAAACCAGGGTAAAATGAGTTGAATATCTGTTTAGAATATTTTCACTCTTCTGTAGTAACCCATCTTAACCCAATAATTCTAGGGATATGCTGAATACAAAAAAAAAAATAAGTAAATATGTACCCCTTTCCCCATTAGAACCAGAGCTCCATGAATAAGATTTTTCTTTCTTAGGTCTGTTATGGCAATCGCCCCTTTGATTGTCATTACACTGAGATGCTGACATATTTTTACAATGTGTTATACAACCTCCAGGTTATTAAGGGATTTAAGTTATCAAGAGCTTTTATTATATATTATATATAAGCAATTCTGTAAAATCTATCCTAGGCATGAGGACTTGTCTTAGCTAATGGAACAATAGAAAATAAAGAATTAGAGAAAAGAATATTTAGCAGTGGTAACTTGAAATAAAAGCAAAATAAATAAATAAAAATAAAAGAGCGAGGTCATATAATTCTACTGGATTTCTGTTTTTCCAAGCCTTAGTCTTGTGACCTAAACTGATAATAGACTCTATTTGTTAAAGATTATTTGGTCTACCATGTGAATTTAGAAGAAATGCAGAAGTTAGCTAGATGAACTAGTTTATTTAGAAAATAATTTGCAAGTATGTTAAATGTTGAAAAAAAAACAAGCAAACAAAATGTTGACTGGATAATGCCACTATTAGAACTTAGAACTTCAAATAGCCAATGATATAGGGTATAATCTCAGAATTAAGGTAGAAATAGCCGCACTTTAAACAGGCAGGATAGAAATACATTTTTCATAATTCATGAACATACAAGGACTAGTACTGAGCATGTGTGTGTGCATATGTGTGTGCATGCATGCACATAGCATTTGTTAAGGAGGCAATAGCTCAAAAGTATTTGTCTTGAGGAATCCCCAATAGGAGGCTATATGGAGCCTCCTTCAGAACTTTATAATACAAGTGCAGACAAGGAATACCATGAACTTCTGGGACCAGAAGGCAGACCATGTACACACATTCCCTCCCTTTCATATATTTTGTTTCATTAAATGCTCAAGAACACTCTAAGACAGCGGTTCTCAACCTGTGGGTCACGACCCCTTTGGGGGTCGAACGACCCTTTCACAGGGGTCACCTAAATACATCCTGCATATCAGATATTTACATTACGATTCATAACAGTAGCAAAATTACAGTTATGAAGTAGCAACGAAAATAATTTTATGGTTGGGGGTCACCACAACATGAGGAACTGTATTAAAGGGTTGCGGCATTAGGAAGATTGAGAACCACTGCTCTAAGAAGTAGGGACCATTATTCCCTTTTTATAATGCTTTGATAGCTTAAGCAAACATGCCAAAGGTTTCAAGAGCTGGATCTGAACCTAGGTGGTTTCACTTCAAAGCATAGGAAATCTCCACTCTACCATAGTGTCTTCCCTGGGTTGGTTATGGAGTTAATTGATTCTCTAATCTGCACAGAACTTACTGGTCCTACTGCCCTAGTCTGGTCTAATTGCACTAACTGGAGTCTCAAAGGTATGAATTAAGATGATCAGCTATCACATTAAAATCAATAATGGCTCCAAATAATCCCAATAAAATTACCCAAATAAGAATTTTTTAAAATACCAGGCTAAACTCTGTCCTCTCTGATGGATTCTCATCTTTCCTTTTTATCTTATAATGAAAATTTCCAAGGATTTTCCTGGCCAAATAGTGTACACAGGGTTAGACTATTTGGTCTGTGTTTCCTTATCTTTTTTCTCTACTATCATTTTATCAAGTTCATTACATGTCTTATTTGGAAAGCTGCCTCAAGTCACTTTTGCAAAGGTGGCATGGGATAAATACATGGCAACATTTTAAAAAGTCACACCTGAAGCTAATTATAAACCTTAGAAACCAGATCCCTTACTTGCTAGATAATTTGTGATGTAAATTTCCTGGCATTCTGTCCATTCATGCACAAGTAATTATTCTGAGGTGGGAAAAGAGGAGGATAGGTGGAAATAATGTATTATGGAGCTCCTGCTAGGTGCCAGCTATGGTTGGGTGCTTCATGTATATAATTTCATTTTATTCCTCACATTCTCACAGATGATGAAAGAGACTCAGATATTCACTAGGCTCAGGCAGCTCAGATGTGCCAGCGTCAGGATTTTAGATCCAGGCATGTCTGGTTCTTAAGCTTACACTCCTTTCACTCTGCCAACATCCTCCTGACAGTCACAATGAACTCAGGTATTCCTATGGGTCAAATGATGTCATAAGCATACAATGTCTTATAGCTGTGCCTATGAAAATAGCTGTATAGGCTCTAATTTAAAATAACTTTATGTAGCCCTCAGCAAATTCTGCCCCTGCTGTATGTCTATATTATAGCAAATACGTTTTTGAAAAAGAAAAATTGGACTGGTACTTAGACAAAAATAGCAAGAGAGAGGAAAAACTCCAAATATGTGATGGCATGGGACATGCAGTTTTTACTGCCACTTGTTTTTGGAGATCTTTTGAATGAGCATCTCTATTTATAAGGAACACACTCATCCCTAAATTAAAAACCATGAAAACTTTACAGGGCTCCCAACCTTCTCCCCAAATATTGTGTAAAGTGTATGTTTACACCTACATAGGACACATGTGCTGGACAAGATCCAAACAAGAGTACAAAAGTAGAGTGAGGAATGTGCCTTTTGGAGTTATATAATATATTGACTTTGGGCTTGTGCTAGAGGAATTGTTCCTTGCCTCCAGCTCCTGAATTTACTACAGCTGCCAAACACTTCCAAAACCTCTCAGTCTCCATCCCAGGCCTGGAGAAATTCCACAGCACTGGGAGATCAAGTTTCGCACCAATATTTTGGTGGGCTCCTTGCCAATGCCTTATCAAGGAAAAATATAATTATAGGCGCGACTGCAGCAAGCTGATTCTATAATATTCTCCCCTCCTGTTTCAGCTGCTAAAATATAATGTAATAAAAGTGATATAAGATACTGTATCTGCCCTTTCCATAATTCTATTTTCATTTCAGTTCCATTACTGGATTGAGGAAGACTCCAAGCCATGCCAGAGCTACTGATGCTCAGCTCCTAAAACTCTAGCATCTGATTTAGGAACGTTATAGCTTAAAATAGACCTCATCATAGGAGAGAAAAAAATGATGGCACTGGGGGAGAAAATCTGGTGTGCTGTGGCAAATGAGGCTTTCTTGGTTTTCTTTCTAGGACTGCTTCAATGGATAGTTCAACTTCTACATCATAGATAAAATTAGCACAGGGACCTCAATAATTCATTCAGATTATTTATGGGTCCTCAGGGACATATTCTTTATCACCATATGTAGTACATTATAACACCAAGCCATGGTTCAAGCTAAGTCCCGTAGTTCATTTAGATAGAGTTATACCAGTGATGGCGAACCTATGACACGCGTGTCAGAGGTGACATGTGAACTCATTTTTTTGGTTGATTTTTCTTTGTTAAATGGCATTTAAATATATAAAATAAATATCAAAAATATAAATCTTTGTTTTACTATGGTTGCAAATACAAAAAAAATCTATATGTGACACGGCACCAGAGTTAGGTTAAGGTTTTTCAAAATGCTGACACGCCGAGCTCAAAAGGTTCGCCATCACTGAGTTATACCAAGCTTTCACCTATGGCAGATCCAGAGAAAGGCATGATTTGATCTGTGGTGTCTTAGAAACCATAGGCCAACACAGGGGATAAATGATACTTACACAGAGTCATTATTTCATTTTATTTTTCCAGCCTTATGAGCTATAATTGACATATACCATTAAGGTATGCAATGTGATGATTCGATATAGATATATATCACAAAGTGATTACCACAAAAAGGCAAGTTAGCATATCCATCACCAGAAACATTATTTGAAAACACTGACTTTTTTAAAAAATATATGTTTTTATTGATTTCAGAGAGGAAAGGAGAGAGAGGGAAAGAAACGTCAATGATGAGAGAGAATAATCGATTGGCTGCCTCCTGCACATCCTCTACTAGGGATCAAGCCCACAACCCAGGCATATGCCCTGACCAGGAATTGAACCATGATCTCCTGGTTTATGGGTCAATGCTCAACCACTGAGCCACACTGGCTGGGCAAAACACTGACTTTTTATGGCTTCTCACTGGTTACAGACCCAAGTCCAGATGCTTTAGTACAGCATCAAAGATATTTCTACCATCTTGCCTCACCCCAAAATACTAACTTAGCCTCATCTTTCATTCTTCCCATGAATATTTTGTTCTATCTAGCTGCAATCCTTCTTGCAGTCCTTCAAATAACTCCTATCTTCTCATAGCTTTGTCACCTCATAATGCTGTTTATATTTGATGCACCTCTCCTCCTTTATCTGCCTGTGAGCACACTGCACCAAAACCTACAGGTAAATATGCCCTGACTATGCCATCCCCTTCCAAGCTGAACTAATTATGGTTGACTCTTGAACAGTGGGGTTAGGGGAGCAGACCACCCATGTGGTATAAAATCCACTTATAATTTAAATTGGCCCTCCACATACTTGGATTCCCAACCGCAGACCAAAAATACAGTATTTCTTCCTCCTATTCATAATCACCTGCCTATTCCCCCTACTTTCCCTTCCTCATTTACATGAACACTTTTGGGCAAGATCATGCTTATCCATCTCCGTATGCTAAACATCTAGAACAGTCACCAGCATGCAACTGGTGATCAATGGATGTTGTTTAATCATGGATTTTATGAATTTACTTCTAGCAAGGTCATGCATTTCTTAAAATACAGTCCCTAATAAGTTGGTTGCCAGAGCTACAACTCAGGTTTGTGCTTCTTTATAACTGGGTCACCTTGTTTGTAGGGAGTCACTCGATGTTGGATTCAGCAGAAAGAGTTTAGATGCCAGTTTCACCACATGAGATATCATATCTGTCTATAAGTGGAAAGAATATTTGCCTTGTAAGACTATTGTGGGGATAATACTGGCATGTACTTAGTGCTCAACAAATAAACCAATAGGATTTATTCCTGGGATAATAATATCAGGCTTCCCCACCCACACGGAAAATAGGACTCCAAGAGGGTGGAATGAGAGACATTGGTTTTTATTGGAAAAATCAAAAAGGCTACTGATGGAGTGTGGAGTACTACCTGGGAAGGCACGCCTCATTGGAGCTGTGGTGGGTGACAGTAAGGCCAGGGGATGCAGGAAGTGGAAGGACCACGGAGAAGAGAGGAAAGGGAAGGAGGACACCTAGGACAGCCAGGAGTCCTCATAACTAACTCCTGGAGAGCTAAAGATTCTGAACGTAGCAGCCAGCACTTACCGAAGACTGGACTGTGTCAGGTGGGTTACAAACTCTTGCTGGTCCTCAACAGTACCCTGCAAAATGGGTATGATTTGCCTCTTCTTAAAGAGGAAGACATTGAGGCCCAAGGAGGTTATGTAACTTGCCCAAGGAGTCACGGCTAGGATGTGGTGACCACTGAATTCAAACTCAGCTGTCATTCTCTGGAAAGCCAGGCCCCTTGCACCATACCAGACTGCCCCCCAAAGCCTGTGGAACATTCCATTGCTCCAGCTGCCACCATCATCTATTTCCGTTAACTGACCAAATAACTGCATTCTATTTCTGAGTTAAATTTTACACTTAAAAAGAGGGTCTCATGTACATTGTCTCATTTCATCATGTGAGAAAGGCCAGGGCAGTTTTTAACCCTGTTAGGCAGATGAGAGAGCAGGACTGAGTAGTTAGGTGGCTAAGAATCACATGTGACATATATGTATATTCACTAAGACACGTTTATATATTGACACCACTAAACTCTAAACTCCGAGATCTCATGGTCTGAGTCAGACTGTTCACCACTGTGTATCCCCGCCCAGGGCCTGCCAGGGCAAACAGGAAGCAAAGATCAGGAAGGTTTCTGAATGAGTGAATGTATATATACAAACAAGGAAATGAATAAATGAATTAATGATCAACATATTGAAAGGAAAGGCACAAAGCTTTGGTTTGGGCCAGAGCCCTTGGGATCAGGACTAGATGAGAGTTGCTGATACAGACAGGCCACTGCCTATTTGAGGAGTTTTAAGCCTTCGTTTGGAGTCTGTTTAACTTCATTTGAGAAAAACATAAATAAATCATTAAGTGACAGTTACCTTATAACATTCAAAAGTATAAGTTCAACATACTCCTAGCAGACACAACTTAGGGGACGGCTTGGGCCACACTCCATTCTCCCGGAAGTGGTCTTTCCTGCACTCCCATAAATTGTCTTCCCTTTGTACCCAGGAGATTTCTCTTAGTAAAGTTAGTACTTGAGCAAGTTTGAGGAGTTTCTATTTCTTGCAAAGAGCTTTCACTAGACAATCAGCCATGCTAAAATGTAGGGTATAGCTATAGGAGGGGCCAGAGGAGGGACTGAGTTTAAGGGCCTCTATTGATTAGAGACACATTGCAATTTCTGGGGTGGCATCTCTGTTCTGTATCCTTCAGTGTCAAGTGGCTCTTCCTGGAGTTGTTCCATTAATGTTTGGATTCATCCTGGCATGCCTTTCTAGAAATTTTATAATTATAGAAATTCACCATCCATGTATTAATCTAGTCAGTGATACTATATTAACCATTATTTTAGGCACAAATGCTACTAGGACAGATGTGGTGCTGAACACTGATTAACACATGAGCTTTGGAACCAGACTGCCTGCCTTCATATCTCGGGTCTGCCACATACACCTTCTGAGTATGTTTCTCATGCCTCAGCTTTGCCATCTGTAACTATGGGGATAATACCTACGTTATCAGGTTATTAGGAGGATTGAGGGAGTTAATATATGGAAAGTACCTGGAATTTAAAATGATATCTGGTATATACTAAGAGCATAATAAATGATTATTGTTAAGTCACAATTCATGTGCTCAGGGTCACAGAGTAGAGCATGAGAGACAAAATAGGAAAATAGTTGGTTAGAATACATTGTGGTTAGAGTTATGAAAGGTAGCTTTGGTGGTTAAACAGAGACATTCACAAAATAGTCGTCGCTCATTATAGACTGCTGAGAGCACAAGGAGTGAAAACTCACACAGCCATTAACTGGCTAACCCAGGGGTGGGCAAACTTTTTGACTCGAGGGCCACAATGGGCTCTTAAACTGGACCAGAGGGCCGGAACAAAAGCATGGATGGAGTGTTTGTGTGAACTAATATAAATTCAAAGTAAACATCATTACATAAAAGGGTATGGTCTTTTTTTTTTTAGTTTTATTCATTTCAAATGGGCCGGATCCGGCCCCCCGCCAGGCCGTAATTTGCCCAAGGCTGGACTAACCTGACACCCAAGCAGGTACTTGTTAAAAACAAAGATTCAACACTTCCCAGATACTCAGTTTCCTTCTCAAATTTTACATGATCCTCTTAATCAGTGATGATCTTTTGCCCACGTATTAATTTGGAACACCTCTTTTACAGATGTGTTCTGTTATTGAGTCTTGTACTGTTAACTTCACTCAAGATTTCCAGTGTGTATATTTTGTGCTTACAACTAGATTCTAAGTTACTTTAAGACAGAAAAATCATCTTAAATATCTGTGAACTCCCACAATGTAAAGCCATGTGAAAAATACTTGATGAATGAATGTATGAGAAGTCAACTTGGTTAGATTGGTAAGAAAGTTTTACTTCTTTTATCATGTATTTTTCTAATTGCATTGCTTTGGAGTTCTTTGAGCTAGAAATACACCTCTTTTCCTTATCTTTTAATCTCAGACTCAGAACCTTTTATAATGATTTTTAACATTAGCCCAAAAGCTCTCCTATCAGTGGCCTATACTACATTTGCCTAACAAAATGAACAATGAAATATTGAGCAAGAACCAGGGAGATAAAATGCAATTCTTGCCTATCTCTACCCCTTACTGTCAGTCAGCCCCTCAGTATGTGCATCTATAAAACAGAAAGAAAACTTCTGACATATTCTTATTTTCCATAGATTGGGGGGAAATGCTTACATGGGCTGACTGACTTTCAATTCTGCCGAACAAAGAGCCCAGACTCACACGCTTTCAATTGGAGGGTTAGTTTCTAAACCCCCAAAATAAAAAGAGAAAGTATGCCCACAGGGTCTGACTCTACATGGGGTCATTAACAGGTCTCTTTGGTTCATTCTTTGGAACAGGTCACTTAAGTCAAGAATAACACAACCACACTATGACATCATGCTAAACACCCATAAGTCTAATTGTATTTATGTTTCGGTCAATTTTGTAAAATGTAATACCAGGACAGCAAAGGTTTTTGCCCAGTCAGTTATCACAGAAACAGGAGTGTCACTGCTGTTTAGAAAGAAGTTGCATATAATTCAAAATGACCTACTGTGAAACTCAATAAAAGTGGAGGATCAGTGACTTGAAGTTTTTATCAGTTTTTACTAAGCTTTCTCTCCACTCTAAACCAAACAAAGATTCCTTATTTACTTAGCAGATCTTAAATATATAATTTTGTTGGCTCATTTCACCCCCTTTGTATTGGCAAAAATAGGGCTTTTGGAAGAAATGTAACTGGTCTCAGTTTTTTTGTTCAAGGTTGATTTTGCATTTAAACCCAACTGCAAGCAACAGGTCATATTTCACTTAAATAATGACAGGTAGCCCTATATTAGAAACATTCTTACATAAACATTGCAGGTTAGGGAAAATGCATTCTGGGAAATAATTGACCACCATAAAGAGATCAAGTAGTATATTGCAAGTGGAGCTCTAAGCTGCAAAATACCTCAATCGCCTTCACTTATTTACTACCAAAGTGGAAGGCATGACTGGAACCATGTAGGGCCAATGTGTGAAAATGCATTACACAGGAGGAATGTGCTAACACTCTAATGCTTCTAAACCAATTTTTGATTAATGTGTAAGATGCTTGACTTATATTAAATATCCAATGTGCAATAAAATGTATTTTATTAGAGTCAGTAAAATTCAAAGTACACTAGGAACTTTTTTTGTAATTATCTAGCTACCAGTCTCAAATTGTTGCCTCTTTTTTTTTTTTTTTAGGTAGAAAATTATATACAGGAAAAATGCACACATCTTTAGTGCATAATTTGGTCAGTTCTGATAAAAGAATATGCCCATATAAACATCACAATTGATATAAAAAGTTCCATTACCCCAGAAAAGTCCTCTGTGCCTCCTTCCAGTTGAGCTCTCCTCTCAGAGGTAGCCGCTATTCTGATTTCTATTATAATAGGTAAGATTTGCCTATTCTTGTACATCATGGTAGATACTATTTTATATATACTATTTTATGACTTCTTTCACTTAAATAATGCTTGAGATTCATCCATATGGTTGTATGTAATATGACTTACTTCTCTAAATTGTTAAGTAGTCCTGTATAGTTTGAATTTATCACAATGTGGTTATCCATTCTATTGTTGATGGCCATTTGGGAGGATTCCAGTATTAGTGAGCTTGAATAAAGCTGACAGGAATGTTCTTGTGCATATCTTTTTATGGATATTATCATTTCTCTTGGGTAAATACACAGAAGTAACATCACTGGGCCACAGGGTAGGTGTGTGTTGATTTTAAAGGACTCTGCCTAACCTTTTCCAAAGTGGTTGTACTGATTCACACAGTCATCACTGTAAACCTACTTTTGCCCCACCCTGTATAAATCAATTTGGGGAGCGTTGGCATCTTTAAAAATATTGAATTTTCCAATCCATGTACGCAGCATATCTTTTCATTTATTTAGGCCTTTTTGATTTCTCTGAGCAATACATGCAGTTTTAAGTGTACAGGTTTTAGACATATTTTGTTAAATATATCTCTTATGTAGTTCATATGTTTAATGCTATCATATAAATTATTTTTTATATTTCCATTTCCATTTTTTTTGTTACTGGTATATAGAATTATGCTAATTTGAGGTTTCCAATAGATGCCCTTTATCAGATTAGAGCAGTTTCCTTCTCTTTCTAATTTGTTAAAAGTTTTTATCATGAATGGGGGTGTATTCTGATAAATGCTTTTTCTGAATCTATTGAGCCAATTATATAATTTTTCTATATATTCTGTAATTGTGGTGGATTACATTGATTTATGTTAAATGTTTTTATTACTTGGATAAATTTACCTGCTAAATTTATATTAACCTTTCTGTTAATTGCTTAATTTGATATGCTAATACCTTGTTAGGGAATTTTGCATTGATATTTATGAAAAGTATTTACCTATAATTTCCATTTCTTATAATGCCTCCCCCCCCCCACCCCCCCCCCCCCACCCCCAGGTTTTAGTATCAAGGTTATGCTGGTCTCAAAACAAATCAGGAAGTATTCTCTCATCTATTTTCTGAAGGATTTTTTTTTAAAGATTGATATTCATTTTCCTTAAATGTGTGGTTGACAGTGTTGATCAAATCTTGTAAATCCTTGCTAATTTTTTTGGGGGGGTCTATTTACTTGATTTTAAAAATATTTGTTGATTTATGTTTGGAAGAGTCAGTTATTGTCAGGACTTGAACTTCCCCTTTCCCTTGCTGGTTTTAAAGTTAGAGAAATATTACTCTTATAGATCACAGTAGTGAGATTATTAACAAGATAATCAGGTTATTTTAAATTTAAATAAATTCATCCCAAAGATCAGTAGACTGAGGCCACATGAAAGAAATACATCAGCATTGTCTGAGAACATGTTAAAAATGCAAAGTCAAGGGCCATATCCCCAGACCCACTGAATCAGAAGTGCTGGGAGTGCAGCCAGCAATCTGTTTTAGAAAGTCCCATGTGGTTCTGATGCACACCAAAAATGTGATACCCACTGTTAGGGGCTGTGTCAGGTCAAAGTCATGGGGTCAATCTGCATAAAACAAACAAGATTCTTTCTTATGCTGCTATCGGTTATATTCTATCTATCTATCTATCTATCTATCTATCTATCTATCTATCTGTATCTATGTCTATGTCTATGTCTATATCTATCTATCTATCTATATATATATATATATATATATATATTAGAGAGAGAGGAAGGGAAAACAAGAAAGATGAGCGAGAGAAACATACATGTGAGAAACATCAATCAACTGCCTCCTGCATGCCCCCTACTGGGGATCTAGTCTGCAATCTGGGCATTGTACTCCGAGCAGAAATTGAACTAGCAACTTTTTTGGTGGATAGGAAAATGCTCAACCAACTGAGCCAAGGTTATATTCTTAATCCAGGTTTTTGATGGAAAGCAGTCTGAATGAATCGGTGCCCCTTCCTGCTACTCTACAGAACAGAAGTGCATGCTTTGGTGAGTGGTAGCCAAAAGCAGTACATTGCTCATATAAACATCATTAAAAATACTCTTTTCACCAGAGGCTAGCCTATTAGAGTGACTGCCATTTTTAAAAAATCAATCATTCTTGCAAAATTTGTATGTGGGGCACTTTCAAGGAACTTGAAGGCAGTGGGAGAGCCTGCAGTGTAGGGGCAGATAAGAGTAACAGATTTGAATCCTGTTTTCAAACTGAGGGTGAAAAATGGGTTCCCAGATTACACACTGTCAGGCTTCACACAGAAGCCTTGTGTTGCTCCAGGAAGTTTAAAGTACAGAGGGAACATCTTGACATAGCATTCACTGTTACTCACCTGGCTACCTCAGGTGAAACTGTGTGCACACTCCAATTCACTGGCAGGCAACAGGAATTCAGGTTCAAGTCCATGGCCAGTGCACAAGGCCACCACTTCGCAGCCATTTCCTATGACTCTGGCTCTCACTTTAATTTTTCTCCTCTTTAAATCCTCCTATACGCAATGGTGTGGCATTTTTAATACCCACCCAAGAAAGGATATGAAATAACCTCATGGACTTTTGCTCAAGCAAATGCCAGGTTGAAGAATATTGAGCTTTTAGACACACCATGTGGTTTTAATTTTGTCCACAGGAAGTCATCATCAATCCTGTCCTCCAGAGGCTAAACTGGCCAACACCCTCTGGAACCACCTATAACTTACAGTTCAAATTCCTAAGTTTGTCCTTGAAGACCCTTCAGATGGAAGCTAATTATATCACCAACCTCATCTTCACCCCTTCCCTCATCTACACTAACCTGCCATCACCTGAACACTGCACATTCTTCATTCTACTAGAACGTGAGTCTCCTAGAGCTAGGGCTTGGTTTCAATGTTTGCTCTGTATTAGAGCATCCAATAAATATGTAATTCTCTGTGCTTTTCCACATTTGACTCTGTCCCAGGAATGTACTCTGCTCACTGGCCCACTTGACCAATGTCTTCTTGGCTTTAGGTGATACTCCTCGCCCACTGTAGGCAGAGGGAGCTCTTTATTGCAGTTTCATTGCACGTGTTCACATTTTAACCTCCCCCACTGGACTGGGAGGGTCTGAAGGCAGGGACCAACTCTTTGTGAAGATGGTACCTTCAGTGAATGACTCTAGCATGGGATCCCATTAGGATTCTACGGTCTGTGGTCTTCCTGGGACTTCAGAAAGATTCTGAACTGGCTATGGTATTCAGCAATTCAGAGCTGGGGAAACACTTGGGTACAGATCAACACTGAATTAACATGGGGGCGCTGAGTTAGGTGGGAACTGAGGGGGAAGCCAGGAGCTACCATTTGAAAGCATCTTCTATTTCCAGGCACAATGATAGGTACAGCACTTGTTACCCTATGTACTTTGATGTTTATTATTTATTTTTTAAAAAGATTTATAATGAGCATACTAAAGAGTCCTCAAAAACAAAGGTTTAGGCCCTGTATGACCAAGCTTATCTATATTAGCAGTGACAAATGTGTTTAGTAGTTTATTCTCTCAACAATCTGCTTGTATTTTTTAATTGTTTTTTTTAAGATCCTTTGTTTTATGATAGTAAAAGAAAGTTGAACTTGTATCCTTTGGAAAGGATTCTTTATTCCAAATTTCAATTGCGGGTTTGCTATTTTATTTTATTTTTTATATGCTTTTATTGATTTTAGAAAGAGAGAAAGGGAGAGGGAGAGAAAGAGAAACATCGATGTGAGAAACATTGAATGGATGCCTCCTGCACATCCCCCACTGGGTTTCTAGCCAGAAACCCTGGCATGTGCCCTGACTGGAATCCAACATATGACCTTTTGGTGCACAGGATGATGCTCAACTAATTGAGCCACATTGACCAGGGCAAGGTTTCACTATTTTTGATATCACATGACAAACAACCCTGGGCATAGTACAAAGGAAATAAGACATTTCCAGTGTTCAGGAATCATAAGATTTTCTATTTAAAAAATGGCAGTTTTATAAAACTCTGCTTTTTGCTGACACTCGGGACCTGCTGGAGGTAGGGGTGGGAATGGGAGAAGTGGGCCAACATCCAGCCTCCCTTCTTCCCACCATCACGTCAGAGAACCCAGGTTCACGTCCCTTTACAAACAAAGTGGGCTCTATGTGAGAACGAGTTCGAACAACGTGTTCTCTAACGGGAAAAAGTTGGAAAGCCACTGTTTTACAACAGTGACCGATACGTAGCGGACATCTAGACAGGAAAATAAAAATATTAAACTGATCCATAAATAGACCCTGAAAGATTTACATTCCCCACAGGCCAAGATTAAATGCCTTTTATTGGTGTGGAGCGATGTAACTGTCTAACCCAGTGGAGAGCTGTGGGAAGCAGGCTGTCACCTCTCCATGGATCTCCCCTAGAAGGCCGCAGAGGAAGGAAGAACTGAAAGGCTGTGGGATGAAAGGAAGGCAGCTTAGCAGGGGGCGGGAGAGGAGAGCAGGATATTCCAAGCCCAGGTCAAAATTGCAAATGGACTCCATGATTATTAAAAAGTAAAGTCTTGCTGCTAAATCCATTAATGGTCATAAAGACGTCACAATTCTCCTCATTGCAAGATGGTTCTTTATTCTCTTTGGTATCAGCAATGTCAGCTATTTCACGCCCTCATTTGCCTCTCTTGAGTTCTCTCTTCCTCTCCTGACATTGCCTCTCCTTGTCATTCACTCTGTCCCATAGGCTCCCTTGCGCCCTCAGCTGGACATTTCAGGAAGTACAGAGAGGTGCTTAAATGTATAATCTACTGCTAGAGACTGTTAACCTTGTTAGCTGGAGAAATCTGTCTTGGGCCCCAAGCTGAGCTGAGCAGAACAAACTACCACTGTGTAGGCTGCAAAAAGGAACAGTCAATGCTCTCAGTTCACTGTGGACCGTCCCTCACGGAGGAGGCTCGGGGGGAGATTGTTAGGGAGAGAGGCCTATACCATTCCTTGGCAGAGGCTAGAATGCCAGAGCTCTGTCTCCTGAGAGAAGTGAGTATGTAAAGGTCTCTAAAGGAAGCAATTGGACTTGACGTGGGCAACTTGGCAACTCTCTCAATAGAAGAAAGAGCATTTTTTTAAACCTTTGCACATGAACATTTCCTGATTGTTTCTTGGTTCCTTTAGATGTCAAACCTGGAATTCAACATCTATTTTATTGCTTTCTTTAAATAAGTCCTATTGACTACCCAGGTCATGCTAGACACTTCCCAGGCTCTATCCTTTTTAATTGCTTGAGGATATTGGTGAATGGAGAGGACAAAAGTGTGAGTTTCTATATATATCTTTCCTCATGTATTAAATTGCCCTATTAGTTCAACTTTCTATCATGGGATAGTATTTGGAGAACTCCATGCCCAAGACCTCTCATTAACTTGGATCTATCTCCTTAACATACCCAGCACAAACTCAATTACCAAAGTGAGAACCCAAATACAAAAGTCTGGTAAGCTCTAAAGTTAAAAATTAAATTGCCTTCTTTCAAAGAGCATTTTCACATTATAAACCTTCCAAGTATAGGATTTAAAAGATGCCTAAAAAACTAAGGCATCATTAATTATTAGTAATAAACTTGATACAAAGGCATTAAAAGGCAATTATGAGTAAATAGTTTATTAGGCTATTATATACGCAGTTAACTATGATCAGCCTCAAGCAAGAAAAAATGATTTAAATAATATTAAAATCAACCAGTAAATATTTACAGAGTACCTGCTATGTGCCCAGCACTCTGTTTAGCAACAGACAATTAAGGAGTCTGGGCCCTCAAGTATTTTACTGTTTTGTTGCAAAGGTAAGACCTAAACATATGGAAAAAGGAGAAATAGTTCCCTATTCATATATCTACAAAGGAAACCCTCATAATGAAGAGCGAAGGGGTATGGCTCTCAACCTTTTTCCACCCCAACATACTCAAGGAATAGGAGACACTTTTCTCAATAACAGTGGCGGTGCCTGAAGACAGCAGGGCCTTGGCAGGGTGGGGTGGAGAGTCTCCCCTTGGAAAGTATTACTATCTCATCCGGGTAGTGTTATAATTTGAAAATGCTCCCTGGGCGATCAGACAGAAGCCACCAGCAGGATGAGCTCCCTCTGCCTTTGCCCAAACTCTCCCCTCCCCCACTGCCCTGGAGAATTGCTGGAATGGCCCAGGTACAGCAGGAACTCAGAAAATGGAGGGGTCACATGATGTCAGCATTTTGACAAACTTTAATGAAATTGGACTTCCATTAAACTTTCAAAGGTGGGTACAGCCTTAACTCTTCAGGAATGAATACCACCTCCCATATTTTCCCTCTGGAATACCATCTGAGGCCTCCGTGATCATGTGTATGAAGTTTAGAGCACTAATAGCACAGAACAAGAAACATTTTTTTCAGATATGTGTAATAGAAAGCAATTAATATTTAAGTAATTATATTCATAAGGATATTCTATGCACACCATTTAAAAAGACAGAAAGTGCTCAAAGACTTATAACCCAAACCAGAGAGTCTAGAGCATATAGTTTCCCTTCATCTCCCACCCTCCCCAAATAAGGCAACCACTATTTTTAAGCAATTCCTTCTGATATTTTCTCTATTTTTCTAAATGGTATGCATTTTTGCAATCTCCAGAATCATCAAATTAAAATAATATATATTGGATTCTGATCATGTTAGATGAAGAAGAGTTTATACTTCCTTCCCCTTATTATTCTAATAAACTGCATTTCATCAATTCTACGATGCATTGGTTTTCTACATTTTAATACCTCTGAACTTGCTATATAGTTTATAAAGAATGTGTGTCATATTTTTTTCACACATAAAATATGCACATTAAAATAATGGTGCAATTTATAAGGTGTGTTGGATTGATAAAATACTTTTTGATGAAATCCATATTCAGTCCTTCTTTATTATGACTATAAAAATAGTATTTGCTATGAAGCTAAGTAGTGGCCCTGATGACAGTGTCTTCTATAACTTTCCCCTCCGTTGAATAATTGTCCAATTTATTTTTGATCCCTTATTTTTAACCTACAGCTAAGTCATCCCAGACATCTGTAAAATGCCTATCAATATAATTTCCTACGTGGCCCCAAACTATCAGGATAATCTTTTAGCTTATTTATTTATTTATTTATTTATTTATTTATTTATTTATTTTTGGTAAGCTTCCCTCTGGAACTCTGCACACTTCTGTTCCAACCTAGGCTAGTGCTCTAGGTTACCTATTTCGCTCTCATCCTGGGACTTGTCTTTGACTTCATCTGAAAAGTTTTCTTTGCCTTTCTCCTGTGTTGGGTCATCTGCTCACTGGATCTCATGTCAGTTTTCCTTTTCAGTTAGAATTTTGAAAGCATCGTTCTGCTGTCTTCTAGTTTCTAATGCTGCCAACAAGAAGACTGAAATAATTCTGATTCCCACTTTTTAAAGTACTTTACGGTTGTCCCAGTTTCCCTGTATCTTGAAATATCACTGGATAGTGCCCCTCTGAGTGGATTTGTTTCTCATTTCCTGGGTTCTAGATTTCTGTGACTCCCAGACTCTTGGCCTGGCTCTGGGTCCACAGACCTGTTTTTGCCGCTTCCAGTCCGTCCTCTGTGAACCTTGGAGATGCTCACACTTGGCCTCTGTGCCATCACCCAGGTTCGGCCTCCTCAGCTTTCAGCCAATTTTGATGCAAACTAAGAATTCCAAGTTTAAGGATAATGAATATATACCATGGCCCCCTGGTTTGTCTTTCCCAAAGAGACTATGAATATGGGTAGATTCAGAAATAAGCCAGTATTCTGTCTCTGAAATCCCTTTTCTCATCTATGGAGTTCAGAACTTTCAAAGTTATTGTCCAAGAAATAATGAAGATTGCTAATACCTTTAATACTATCAATACATTTACCTAATCAGCAGCATTAATTTCCATTCCAAATGATGACAGTAGTTATTTTATAGTACTCCCTTAAAACTGAATTTGAGACATACAATATCAACACTTTTATTCAAAAGTCATTTTCTCTACCAATGGAGAAGATACAGATCTTGCTGGGGGAGGGGAAGAAGTTCAAATTTATACAGTTAAAAGTGACATAAAGACACAGGACAGTGTGGTGGCTAGGAGGCCAGGCATTCTAATCAAATTTCCTGGGTTTGAGTTCTGGCTTTCACACTTACTAGTTGCAGGATCTCATGAAACTTACTAACTCCTCTAGGCCTCAGTTTCCTCATCTGTCATATGGTGATAATAGTACTTATTATCATGCAGTATTATGTGGACTAAATGAGGTCAGTATGCACAAATGGCAGCTATCACCATTGTCCTTAGCTGACACTTACTAATCACACAACTGAGCAAATTGCTTACCCTTTGTTTGTTTGTATGTGTGTTTTTTTCTTTTGTTTTTTTTCTTTTTTTTGACAAATGAGTCTACTTAAAAGTGCTGGCTTCATAAGGCGATTTTGAGGAACATTCAAATGGTCATAAAGCACTTGCTCAGTGCCTGCACTTTCAGTGAGCTCTTAGTGAAAGTTAGTTAGCTCTACCTGCGTGCATGCACCCACGCATCACTCCTCAGGCAAATATTTTGAGCTGACCTACCTGGGCTTGGGATTGGGCTTCTGAGTCTAAATTCAGTGCCATGTGGCCCGGGATCATTGCTACAGGCTTCAGAACATCTCCACCCTCCTTTTATTTTGGATAAGACCCCTTTTTGTCATCTATTTTTTTTCTGGTGTCCCTTTTAATTAAGACGAGGAATCTGTTTCTATCAAAGAGTCATATGTCTTTATTTTTATAGTTTTTGTATTCGACCCTTTTGGCATTTGGTCTCTCCTTTCCTGCATGTAAGTGATGGTTGTTCCCCACGCTCTGACTTCCATTCTCGCCTCTCGGGAGTTTGGGAGTTTACTTTTTATTCTAATCACCTACTTGTTAAATCATCTCTCTTCACTCCCCCGCGAATATGTCCTGCCCCTGGTTGTAGCAGACTCCAACTGAGAAACAATGGGTTAGCTGAATGGAGACTAATTCAAACCTGCAGGTCTGGTTTTATGATGCTACTTTATCATCCCATGTTGCGGAAAAAAGGTAAAATGGTAAGTGGGATCGATGATAAATGCTGCCAATAAAACAATAGCATCAAGGATACCAATGACCCCCACACGACTTTCACGGAGGTTCAAAGAGTTGCCATTTCTGAAATACTAGGTACAATATTTTTTAACAGAATAAATAGAGCCCAAGAGATAGTAAGTCATTTAAACACTTCTCTCCCTTCCCCTTCAGTTAAGAGGAGCCAACTTAATATATTTTTCTCCCAATTGAGCCCAGGGGACCCTCTTCACTCCTCGGGGGCTATAAAAAGTATTTGGGAGTCTAACCAACAGCAAAAGACACATGGCAGCTTCCCCTGGCGATCACAGGTTCATATCAGGGATGCTCATTAAGCTCCTGCCCTTTTTCCAGAGCCTTCTGACACACACCCCTTTTGAACTTGACCCCTTTAATTTTCCTGTGGCAACTTGCAGCTCATGATGCCTTGGGGCTAGTTATAATAAGTTCATGTCTGAGATTATACATCTGATATTTATAAAAACACAAATGCTCCAGAACTTTCTCCAGGCAGGAAATGACAAATCTTTGGTAAGCTATTTTCAGGACTTAAAAAAAAAAAAAAAAAAGAAGGAAAGAAAGAAAGAAAGAAAAAAGCTGGTGATGAACTAACCATTGGAGAGTAAAACGATGTTTCCTTATTTTATATTGAAACCAGTCCCTTGTAACAAAAATGCCAAAAGCCATTATCTATACAATTTAATTCTGCGCAGTAAGTCCTTGGCAATCCCCAGTAATCTGCAGCCTTACACAGTTCTGCACTGGATGGGACATGAGATAATATGGACTGACTTAATTAGACTTGGTGATGCCGGTAAATCATGACTCTGTAAGTCCAACTTCCTTATTTCTCAATGAATTCCAGTTGGAAAATATGATCTCAGGTGATAACATTTCCTTGACTTTTATGTGTACCGTATCTCCTTTATTACATCAGAGGAGACTGGTGGTGGTGGTGGAGGTGGTGGCCAGTGGCAGCTCTGGTATGTTTTCCTTTAAAAAGTACTCAACTTTAGTGTTTGCCAGAAAGCATTATTTGAGCCTCTGAGATACAAAGTTCCCCAAGAGCATTGCTGCCTTTTATGTTAAAAGTACAGATTTTTAATCACATTTCCCTTCGTAAGATTGAGAGGAACAGAGAGGAGGCTTCGCTGGGATATGGTGGTCAAGGGTGACCTGTTGTTAAATGTTCGGTGTTGGCTTGGTGAGGCCATGCTCTTCGGGACCAGCTATTCCTGCAGAAGATTTTAAGTTGACAGAGTACATGACTAGGAACTATAATTTCTTGTGCTATTACTTTTTTTAAAAAAATGTACATTTAATTCTTTTCTTTAAAAAATGTTTTTATTGATTTTAGAGAGAGAGAAAGGGAGAGGGAGAGAGATAGAAACATGGATCGGCTGCCTTCTGCAAGACCCCTATTGGGAACTGAGCCCACAACCTGGGCCTGTGCCCTGACTGGGAACTGAACTGGTGGCATCTCAGTGCACAGGACGATGTTCAACAAACTCGCCACACCAGCCAGGGCTAAATCTTTCCTTTCTATTTTTATTTGGAAGATTTCAAATATATAGAGAAGTTGAAAGAATGATACAGTGTATTAAGATTTTTGCCATAGGTAGTTTATTTATATGTACAGGGCACGGCAAAAGGAGATTTATAGTTGTGAGTACATGAAACACAGAGTTTAATCTTGTATTATTCTTTATCAATTATTGTATTGCTTTCCATATGAACAACTATAAACCTACTTTTGCCACACCATGTATATGCTTTCATGTACTGAATATATACTAAAAACATAAATATACATACTTATATTTAATATACATAAGATATATTAAATACCAATATCACACCTAAGGAAATAATAATAACCCCCAATACCAACTAATATGTAGCCATATTAAATTTTTCATAATTATCATCCAAATATTTGTTTAAAGCTTATTTATTTGAATCAGAATCCAATCAAAGTTCATATTTTGCATTTGGTTGTTATGTTTCTATAGTTTCTTTTAATTTAGAACAGTCCTCACAGATGTTTTATTTGTTTGGTTTTTAAAGATCTTGACTTTTTCAAGACACCAAACTAGTTGTCTTTTAGAATGTTTCACATTTTGAATTTGTCTGATTGTTTCCTTGAAATAAATATCCTTTAACTTTTTTATTTCCTGTTAACTAGACATTACGTCTAAAGGCTTGGTTAGATATAAATAAACATTGTTGGCTGGGATTCCTCACTGATTGTGCAATAGCCTTTATATTGCATTGTTATCAGGAGACACATAATGCCAGGTTGAATCACTGTTATTGATGCTAAATTTAACCATTTAATTAAGTGATAAGTGACAGATTTCCCCGTAAGTATATTATCTCCTTTTTACTACATTAAAAATCTGTATCTATTTTTTAAAAATATTTTCATTGACTTCAGAGAGGAAGGGAGAGGGAGAGAGAGATAGAAACATCAATGAGGAGAGAGAATCACCGATCAGCCGCCCCCTGCACGCCCCCCACTGGGGACCGAGCCCACAGCCCGGGTATGTGCCCTGACCAGGAATTGAACTGTGACCTCCTGGTTCACAGGTCGATGCTCAACCATTGAGCCACACCGGCTGGGCTCTGTATCTATTTAGATGTGAGTTAATACATTGTACACAAGTCATCATAGATTCATATTGCTCAAGAATTTTCAACCTCAGGTCCATGAATGAGCTTGGACGATGTACATGAACTCTTTAAAATTGCTTGCAAAATGTTATGTGGGTATATGTTTATACCCAGAGAAGATAAAATGCATGCAGTTTTCAAAAGGGTGAAAACCCAAAAGTAACTAAGAACAACTAAGTCAAAGTCTTCTTTTCTTGAATGTATTTTTATGTCATTCATTTTGCCCTCTCCTTACTCTGGCAACTTGATGCTCCCTACACTGGGACCTTTCAATAGAGCTGATGTGGCCTTATGGCCCAATTAATGAACTTATCATGTTTGGACTATAAGCTATGTGACCCATTCTTATTCTGACTATGATAAGTACAGCATTTTGGCTGACATTTTATAACAGCATTTAAAAAGCTTTCAGGAATATGACACACATGCATTAAAGGGAAATAGGAGGTATGAGTACATGAAAGGAAGTGATTGGGGAGAGGGAGAGTCAGCCAAATATTGTCATCTAAGCTGATCTTGGTACTGATCAGGGGGAAGGGAGAAGTAGAGGGAAAAGGGAGAAGGGGATACCCAAAACATACTTGCTTAGCCCCATCCTATCATTAGTCTTCTGTTGGGTCTTATTGATCCTGTAACTTCATTCTGCAAGGTTCTGCTCTTGGGATGTGGGAGAAGGGGGTGCAGAGCTCAGTTCAGATCCCCCTCTGGATCTCCTGACTATTCTTTAGAAGTTTCGCTAGGAAGACCTCAAACATTTCCACAGTCTTCTCCCTTCCCAACAAGTCCAAGATGGCCGAGCCTTCCCACAGTCACCACCAAGCAGAGCTACCACGAGACTATGAGGCTCCTTTGTGCAAAGGTGGAGAAAGGCAACCCATCTGGGCACAGTCCCACTGGCTCCCAGATGGGCCACCACAGCCTGGCAGGATCTTGGCTCTCCTCACCTGGGAGGTTACACACCATTACTGCTATTTTTAGCATACCTACCCAACGACCACATGAAGTAGATTCAGGGGGGAAATTCAAGGAAGAAGTCCCCTTTCCTTCTGTTTTCAATATTAGAGGGAACCTGAAGAATCCAGGTTTATAAACATACTCCTGCTAAGTATCCCATTCCACTAATAAAGTGGATTCTTTTTGAACTTTCAGGAAAAAAAAATCACCACTCCACATCAACCTGGGAATCAGAGGCTTTTTGGCGTGAAATTTCAGGTTGGCAATTCCAGGAATTTCATTCATATTGGTTCATTTATCCCCAATAATGCCTCTGTGTTTTATAATGGAAACCTCAGCACAGGAACTCTCCTCCCGAGCCCATGCAGCTGGATGACAACTTAGATTCATTGTTCTCAGTCTGGGAACTGATTTTTCCTATTAGCTTTAAGGAAATATTTTCCCCGTTATTTCAAGTTTCGTACAGTTTAATATGGCTATTACAATATATCACCTCCTCCGCTCCACCCTCAACCCATTTTGGGCCGATTAAAAGCACCATATTCCGTTTTTAGTACTTGCAAATCCTTCAGTTATATAGTCTGTATAAGTAACTCATGCAGTGTCTAGAACTGAGACCCACCCTCTGGGCAGAAGGTAATGCCTCCTGACAATAACTAGTTAAGCAGAGGTTTATTTCCCTTCCTGCGTGGACCAAAGCCCATATTTCAGTCCTGCAGAGGGGAAGAAAAAAATCAAATACCACATGAGGTGCTCAGTATCTGATTTTCCCCATGATTCTTCATTTGCTCGCTCTGGCACCACCTGAGAAAAACTGTGAGGTCAGCAGAGTTCATCTTCTCCGCCTCAGCGCCCTTTATGTGTGTGTTTCACTGTTTCCCTCTGAGCCAGGCACCTGGGGCCCCAGTGCACTACCCTGGCTCATGCAACCTTCTTTTAAGATGATGGCTGCCTGTCTAGTAAATTAACATGACTTTACAAGTTAACTAGTCCCTAGTTACTAACAGTGTCTGCCTCCACTGTGGCAGACACTGTAGGCTTTCTATTTTTTTTTAAATTAAATCTTTATTGTTCAGATTATTACATTAGTTACTCTTTTTTCCCACCATAACTCCCCTCCACCCAGTTCCAACCCCACCCTCTGCCCTCACTCCCCACCCACTGTCCTCATCCATAGGTGCACGATTGTTGTCTAATCTCTTCACTCACCCCCACACCCCTTTCTCCCCGCCCCCCCAAGAATAGTCAGTCCATTCCCTTTCTATGGCCCTGATTCTATTACAATCACCAGTTCATCAGATTATTTATTCACTTGATTTTTAGGTTCACTTGTTGATAGATGTGTATTTGTTGTTCATAATTTGTATCTTTACCTTTTAGATTAGGAAACTATAAACTACCACGTGTGCAGCAAATCCAGCTTGCAGCTTTAAAAAAAAATAAAGTTTTACTGGAACACCCACTTGTTTACAAACTGTCTGTGGCTGCTTTAATAGTACGACAGGAATGAGTAGCTGTGTCACAGATCATATCATGTGGCCTACAAAACTTAAAATATCAACTTCGTGCTCCTTTACAAAAAGAAATTGCCAAACAACAGCCCCTCTTCCTTTATGGTGTCCCCTAGCCATCTGTCATGTTGTTACTTACAGCTGATTCTATCCTCACTGGAACATCCTTCCCATTAATATATCTGTGTACCACCTGCCATATCTCAACTCAAAGGCAGCATTCCAGTGGAAGAAACTGTAGGCATCGTCTAAGGCTGGTGTGATAACATGACTATAATAACCTGACTGCTTCCTAACCATGCAGTCCTGTGAACCTATCCTCTGCACGTGTGATCTGGACCCCGTTTCTGGGTGCCATTGGCATCCATCTAGAATGGGAATCCATGGGATAGTTAGTACCTGTTGTCATCTTTCTGCAGAATGCTGAACTAACTGGCAAAAATGGACTCTGGGGTCGTAATGACCAGAATTCTATTCCAGGCCCTATAATTTTCAGGCTGTGTGACCTTTGGCTAGTTATTAATCTATCTAAGCCTCAGTGTGCTCATCCCTAAAGAAAATGCTTGGCAATAGTTATGCCATGTTTGAGTAAGGATATGAGAAAGAAAGATAGCCCTTTCTTTACAGAGTTGCTGAGAGATAAAAGGTAGGTAAGTTAGGAGGGAATGTCTTAGAACTTAGTATTCTCTCAATAAGTATACTTTCTCTTCTTCTCCCAGCTGGTTCTGCTCTAATCCTGACACTCCCACTTCCTCAAAAACCATGACTGGCCTTGAATTCCTCAGACTGAGCACTTGCCTGCTACCCTTGTTTCCTGCTAACTGCTTTGCTTACCATTTGATTATACTGCTATGCATACTACTTCTTTTAGGGAGCTCTAGCCCTTGAAGATGATAAGCTGGGCTAGACCTCTGCTGATGACCTCCTGTTCACCTGTTCTAGCCCTGCTCAAGGTCTGAACTTGGTTTGAACTTTTAAATTAATGGTTCTTGGGGAGTTACCTGAAGCTTCCTTAGAGACCAATCACCTAAATCCTGATCTCTCTCTATATCAACAGCCCATATCAAATGACCAGTTCCTGCTTTGGGGACTGTTCCAGTGCCTTGCACTGGCCTGGCCCAGGCTGTCTACCCAAGCAGACCAAGCCCTGCTTCTGATTCTCAGCCCTACTGTTATTTTCTATTTGTTCTAGTTTCTCTGGGCCCACAACTTACCTTCCACAGTTCTTACTACTACTTTATGTATGTGAATCTTGAAATATGGGTGTGAGATCTTGTATGACCAATACTTATTGGCTATAAAGAGAAAAGGCCCATCCTGTGTGAATCACAAGAGTTTGAGCTGAAAAGTAGTCATTCTTCATATCTAGAGCAGGGGTGGGGAACGTATGGCCCCCAAAATCATTTGGTCTGGCCCTGCCAAGGTCTTAGGGGTGAGTTAATTAAATGTTTGACCAAATATAGCAGGCTAATTATTAAGTTGATAATTTTCTATGACCAATGAATGATGCTATACACATCCAAATGGCCCTTGGCAGAAAAAGGTTCCCCACCCTTGATCTAGAGGTATGTGTTTTAAGCTATGAAACAGAATTTAAACAGATTTCCTCAGAGATGAAGCAACCGTGTGTCAGAGGATGGGGGAGGTTGTCCTATGAACTTGGTCCAAAACTCCAGCAGACAGATATTTAGTTGTGAGTATGAAGACAGAAAACAGGGAATCCACATAAACTGCTCGGGAAATGGGTCAAGCTGCTCAAGGTTGGAGTAGGTATTTCAAGAGAGTAGTTGATAAGGACAACCCCTAGGAGTTGCATTGGCTGTTATATCTTCAATTAAAGCAGTGACTAGCATACCATAGGGTGGTCAAAATCCATAGCTTTACTAGTTGAAGATGATATACTTGAGTTAGGGCAGGTGACAGAGCAGGTGGAAATATATGGGCAAGGGGATTTTAAAAGTGGGAGAGCTATTGAAGTGCTGTGATAATGTACTCTCATACATACTTGGCTGATTGCTGAACTATGCATGCCTGGCCAAATTAAAAGCCTGGGAACGTATCAGAATATGTTGTGCCACTAAGTGTGTTCTCCAACCCACCCATAGCTTAATAAGAAGCATGCAAACATTATTGGCCTGACTGTGAGAGCATAATCTATGCCAAATTATTGGTTGGATGACTACTAAATTACACAAGTACAAGGGAGATCATGCTAAAAAAAAATAAATAGGGAAAAAAAAGAAACAGAGCAGAGATATCAACAATTGGAGACCATGTGGCAGACATATTTCATTTCAGACGTATTCCAGTCCAGTACCTACAAAGCAAAGCAAAACCACCCATCACCTCCACCCTACTGATTCAAAAGTAGAATTCAGAATTGCATAGCATATCACCCACAGCGTCCCCATTCCAACCAAAAATTACTAGATGTTCTAAAGAAAACATAAGAAACATTTCATACTCATTGGGAAAAAAAGTCAATAGAAACTGACTCCAAACTGGTTGAAGTTAGTAAAAACTTTAAAGTAACTGTTATAAATATTTTCAAAGACTTAAAGAAAGAAAAATATGCTCAAAGAATTAAAGAAAAAAATACTATTACTAAGTAACCACAAAGAATGCCAACAAATACTGGTATATCCATACAATGGAATATTACTTAGCAATAAAAAATGGACAACTGATACTTGCAAGAACATGAATGACCCTGAAAAACATCTTGCTGCCAGCCTGGTGTGGCTCAGTGGTTGATCGACCTATGAACCAGGAAGTCATGGTTTGATTTCTGGTCAGGGCAGATGACCAGGTTGCAGGCTTGATCCCCAGTGTGAGGTGTCAGGAGGCAGTGATCAATGATTCTCTCTCATCATTGATATCTCTCTCTGTCTCTCTCCCTTCCTCTCTAAAATCAATAACAAAAGCATATGTATATAGAAAAAAACAAAACATCATGCTATATGAAAGTCAGTTATAGATATAAAAATTATATATCATTTTAATCTATTTACTTAAAATTCTATAAAAGGCCAATTTATAGTGAAAGAAAGATCAGTGATTGTCTGGGACTGGGGTGGGGCTGGGGGTGGGAAACAACTGCCAAGTGAAAGAAGAAAACTCTTGATGGTGATGGAATTGTTCTGAAAAATGATTGTGGTCAGTGGTAATTGCATGACTACATACATTCACCAAAACTCATAGAACTTTATCCTTAAAACGGGTTAATTTTATTTTATGTAAATTATACATCAATAAAACTGTGAAATAAATAGATATGAAACTATGCAGGAGTGCTGTGAAGAGCAGCTTTCATAAATAGCTATAAAGTAATATACACAATGATGGGAATAAATGACTAAGCTCTCTCTGACCCTCATTTCCTTGCTTTTAACTTCATTACTGGAGACTAAGAGGTCTTTTAAAATTAGTTTTTACTCTTTGTCTAAATACTCCCAACTGAATAGTATTGATTCCTTCATATAAAATACCAAATACAAACTCTGCCCAGATGGACAAAAGATGTATTGTCCTCAAACCACTGGGTTGGCTCCTTATACTTAACTTTTTCTTCAGATATCCAGGTTTAAAAGCAACCAGATGAAGTTTTATGGAATTGGTAAAAGGAGGGGGGGGGAAGAAGACAACAATGAAGGAATAATGAAAACAACTTTTGCTCATGGGAGGAAACTTTCTGTGCCAACTTTTAGTTCAGAATGATCTTTTACTGGCCAAATTCCAAATTCCTTAAAGTACAGGCTTATAATGGAAGTACTGACACAATCTGAAATGTAGCACTGAAAACGGAATGATAGAATAACTAGTGGGTAAATCTCCTTACTATCTTTATGATAGTCTCCTTCCTTTGCAACAATTCAACCCATTTTAGTTCTTATTGTTACTGTGAAATTATACTAGAAAAGTGGCTGAAAATCACATCTTTTCCAAACTCTGCTTTTATATAATTATATAATAAAAATTAACCTTGGGGCTGAAAACTTTCAGACTTTTTCTCTCTACATTGGCATAAAAATTTTTTTTTTACATCAAGTACAAACTTTCTTTTCACTTTGCCCCATTTTTGTTGTCCTATTAAATAAATCAAACACGGCAGAATTCTTTTTAAACTACTAGTTCCTTTCATGAAGATATCATCAATTTCTATAATTGAAAATCATCTAGATGAATAACTGTTACTTATTTCAGGGAAAGAAATATTAGCTCGGTTTGCACATGTGTGTTTTTGTACTCCATATTTCATGCTACATGAAGAATTGGATGACTAAACAATGCTGCATTATTACCATATGTTAAACTGCAGCTTAATATGTGAGAGGAAAGAGCACTAGATATCATGTACATTTTTAAATGCCTCAAATAAACCATGCCTGGAGATAGAATTAACAATTCAAGCTTTTCCATAACTATTTGAAATAACTGGACTAGCATGAAGAGAATTAATTGCTCTTACTACTTTTTTGAAATATGTTTTTGTTGATTTTTAGAGAGAGAAGGAGGGGCAGGGAGAGAGAGATAGAAACATTGATGAGAAAGAAACATTAGACTGGCTATCTCCTGCACACCCTCTACTGGGAATTGAGCCTGCAATCCAGGAATGTGCCCTGACCAGGGATCGAACCATGACCTCCTGGTTCATAGGTTGACGCTCAACCACATAGCCACACCAGTCAGGCATTGCTCTTGCTTTTGAAATACAAGTATGAGACACCTTAAACCCTTCACTCAAAGTTTCTCTTCCATGGATTTATCTTGGACTCACCCTCCAAATTATTTAAGTCTAAATGTAAAATTGTCTTTGAAATGACGATGTGTATGTGTGCACACAAGGGGCATGGCTCAAGTTGTTGGGAAAAGCGTACCTGAGAACTTCCTGAATTTAATGCGTATGAAAATCTCCCAGGGTCTTTCTGCACAGTTGACAATGATTAAGATATGGCATGATAAATGTAGACATTTGATACTCAGCCATGGAGAACTGATCACCCAGAATTGGGTAATAGGATGTGGAATGTTCACATTACATTTTGTCCATTAAAATCTAGGTCCCATATAAGGAACTGATGGGGTTTACCACATGGCTGGCACTGTGGGCAGAATTAATCTGGTTTCAACTTTCAGGTAGGATCAACACATAAAACTTGGCATCCTAATGGTATTGCAATTGACACTCTCAATAGTAGAATAAGATTGATGCCAAGAACTAAATTAGCTAAAACTATGCTCTCAAATTTGTAAGATGACTGTGACCAGGGGGCCTGCAGAACCAAAATTACTAGAGATGCCTACACTACTGCTGAGCAATTTTCTACTTCTCTGTTTATGAATAAATGTCTTAATTTTTGTGGGAAAGTAAAAGGCTTAGTAACTGCTATATCCCCTTCTGGGACATAAGACAAATAGTGTTCTACAATGGAGGTCAATATTATAGTGAGGTATATGTGTCCTGGAACCTCCCACGCGCACCCCCCGACACACACACACACACACACACACACACACACACACATAATCATCTTGCTATAAACAAAAAGAGAAGTGTAATCTATTTTCAATATCCTAAATCCACTTTAAAAAATTGTATTTATCTCTCCCCTCCATTAACTTACAATTTAGACAAATGACGTGTTTATTCATTAATAATAAAATAAGTGCACTTACTAGGCAGCATATGAGGCAATACAAAGATCTGTATAGATTTTAATTGCTAGGAACTCAAAGAAAGGAATGGTCCATTTACTGGTAAGAGAAAGCTTCATGGAGGAGAGGAGAACTGAGTGGAAATATGGGCAAGAAGGTGATGGGTAGATTAAAGCCAGATGGGCATCTAGGACGGCCTTAAAGATTTCCAGGAAAACCATTTTCTGGGAAGGGGCAGAGAGGGATGGGTCAGTATTCATGAATGAGTGTGCCTCCTCTGTCTCTGAATCCTGCAGTTGTGATATGACTCCCAGCTAATGCCTTCACCTGTACAAATCTTAAACTTTTCTTTTTTATTTACCTTATTCCCCCTCCCCCCCCCCCCCCGCCAGCCGGCCCATTGACTTCTCAGGCCACCCCCACCCAATCCAAGACTTTAAGCATAAGTAGAGAATAGGAACAAATTTGCCATTTTATAACGACTTTTTTCTGGGGACATGTTTATTTATCTCCTCTGTTTGTTAAAGTAATGCTAGATGGTGGAACAGATATGCTCCCTTTGCCTCCCAAATGTTAACACAACACACATTTATGTCTTATTTACAATGTTCCAAGTTGGATGGTCTTCCCCACACCTACCACATGGCCATTTTGAAACTTGGGCTCTATCCATCTTGTGGCCCCACCCCCTTCTAGGTCTTGGAGTCCTCATTCAGAACAGAGAAAGAGACCACAGGAAAGATACATCTGCCTCTTCAGCTTCCCAAAATGACAGGTGTCAATTCCACTCACGTTCCCTTTCAGCAGAACAGGCACAGTGTCATAATTAGATGCAAGGAAGCTGGAAAATGTGGTCCCTGGCTAGACAGACAGTTAATTCCAACTCCATAGTGTGGAAGGAGAACACTCAACTCTGATGGTCAGCTCCTTGTCCCTGCTGCCCCTCTAAAAAGTATATATGGTTTAGGTCATTATGATAATGACCTTGTGTTTTTTGGATAAAAGGCCCAATAAGACAATAGGTCAACTGGGTGATAAAAATATGAATAGGGCCTATGTAGGAGTCAGTCATTCTTAGATTAATACTCACATTTCTTAGTTAGCATTCATGCCATTCAATTACACCCTATAAAGATCTTACCAAAGAATAAGATAATTCCAAACTTGTGAATTTTGTTATTTCAGTGGAACTGTCCCATTGAAAGTCCGTCCCTCTGGCTTCCTATGGGAAGGAGTCACTTACAGACAGCACCAGAATATAAACCTCCCCAAAGTTGCTGTTCTGAAATTCTGGTCCCCGAGCTAGCAGCAGCACATCCACGAGAAAGTATGAGACATCTAAATAAGCAGCTTGAAGAGAGAGAGAGAGAGAGAGAGAGAGAGAGAGAGAGAGAGAGAGAGAGACAGCAGAAAGAATTTCTTCTCAAATTTTCTCACTTTGGTTTGTGCCAGCACTTACATTTGTTTCAAATTCTGGGAAAGGTTTAAGGTTTGGCTTTGAACAGCACCCAAACAAAACTGCAAGGGGCTTGTCCATACTCTTTTCCAAGGAAATGGCCATTTATGGTTCACCACGTTTTCAAGTAGCTCAATTATAAAATGAAAAGAGACATTTTTCAAAACCAATTAGTGACCAAGATGATTATGCTCTAATTGTTTCTATGTTTTAAAGGAAAATTATTGCCAAGTTTATCAATAATGAGACCACATTATCTGTTCTTAGAAAACCATAATATAGTCTCCCTTTGGTGTGTCTTTCTGGTATTAAATTGTCAGGTATTTTTATTTGATGTTTTATGTACTTTCCTAGAACTCCAAGTTTCAAGTTTATTTGAAGGGCCATTAGATAGGGTCTCAAGAAATCCACGCAGAGGAATACTACAGTTTCAATCCTTCACTTGGTACATGTTTATTGAGCACTTAGGACAGAAACTCTATGCTAAGGTCTTTGAAAGATACAAAACTGAATTGACCCCCTTCTCTCAAGAAATTTACAATATAGCTGGAGAGCGATGATATTTATTGGAATAACTGTGAAGCAGAGTCTACAAATTTTATTTGGCATGATATCCTATCGCATTACCTCATTCTATAGGATATTTTCCACAGCACGAGAAGGGTTATTTATCATTGTCTATAAATGTTGACCTGAAACATTTTAACACATATCTAGTTTTCTTCCTCTCCTACATCTATGAGATAGCATAGACAACCTAGAAGATATTATATTGCATTATATAGAATCTCAGAAAAATAACTAATACCATTTTTGTAGGTGGAAAATCTTCTGATTATGGGGTATTTGGAAATTTTAAATGGTACTGAAAGTGTTGCTTATTGAGGGATAGATGTTCATTCTGAAGGACTTTGATATTCAATTTTATAGGCCACTGAAGTAAAAGAGCATAAGAAAATATCCAGTGAACTATCACCCAATCGCCTCGTTTTCCAATGTCAAGAATAGACAAAAGATCTAACTAGCAGAGGCATCAGCGTGTGCTATTTATAAAGAACCGATTTCAGCATTTCTTCTTTTGAAGTACACGCTGACAGTGAGCTGTTCTGTCAGTTGAAAAGGTATTTGGTGATTTAGAGAGGACTCAACTGCCTTTCTCTCTTCCTCTTTCTCTCTGGCCAACCCACAGCCCCAGAAAGAAAGGAAGAACACATCCCCTAGGGCCCAGAGAAGTGAATGGAGGCATTGTTAGCCCAGAGAGGAGAGGAATGCTTCGCACGTGTATCATAGCTTCCTTGTCCATGTCCCCTCCACCTTCTCCCCCAAAATATTTTAAAATGACTAATATCTTACCAAATGACATGAAAGAGCACAATTCTGAAACCCTGTCTTGTGTATTTTTGTGGAACTGCTCTGATTTTGTCTTTCGAAATTGATTAAATCAAAGTAGAAAGAAACTAGCAAGAGGGAGGCGGGGGGGAGTCCGTAATCCTGGGACTAAAACACAGCAAAAAAAATGTTATTTGGTTCATGAGGTATGATCTTATAACCAATACAGGTATCAGGGACTCCAACCCCAAACTCTTAAATATCGATGACAGGAAATAAGAGAGATCGAAATAAACACAGTGACCAACACCATCTAGTAATCTACATGGCAAATGGTGAGCAGAATATTCAGGTTCCAAAGCTTATGGCCAGAGACATCATTTAAAGTGGCAAGTTATGCCAACAGAAGGTTCACGTGTTGTTGGCTTTTTTATTTAATAAAAACATATCTCTCCTATTGAAATGGGTTTTTGTTCTCTGTACAATACATACATTTTTTAAAAATCTGCACATTTGTTTTGTCAAATACAGCTTAGAAATTGCTAGATCTAAATTGTTCAAAAATAAAATTGATTCCAGAGTTTACTTTGAGAGAGATGAGTGAGATTATGAGAAAGTAGAACTCAGAGAGAGAAAAAAAAACTTCTAAAGAATTTATTCAAAGAGGAATGAATGTATCAAAGACATCACAAGAAATATCTTGGCTTCTGGACTCAGCATCTTACTTTTCAAGAATTAAGATTTTTTTAAAGGGGAAGGCAGATAGCTTTTGAGTAATCTGAAAAAGGCAACAGTATTTATAATTCATAATTTAATTCGCTACTACTTTTCCATGCTTAAAAAGATGGTTTAAGAATTGAGTTCTTTGCATCTAGAACATTTGTAGATTAAATTTTGTCTATCCTTTCTTTAGCTTTCATATACTGTTGCCCCTTAACTAAGAACCCTTGTGGAACTGAATACAATGACAGGTTCATTTCTGCAAGCCATGCGCTAAAGCATGGTAATGCACAAATTTTACATTTCCTGCTATTTGTCCTCTCTTCTGGTGGCAAGAAAAATGTGTTTCTGATAAATTTCTGAGTATGAACTAATCTGAATTCAATTTGGCCACTTGTTAGACTCGGGTCTCCTGTTTACCAGCTCTCTCACCTGTAAGAACTATAAAAGATAAAAGCTCAAAACGTTACCTTTTAAATACCATCTGGAACTGAGCTTGGCTGGTACCCATACTATGAGGTAAGAAATCACTGCATGACTGACTATATTGCCTCTGAAAATAGTCCCCAAATGACACTGCACCTAACTTGGCCTTGGGAGCCCAGACATGATTCAAAATAGCTTCAGTGCACTTGGGAGACAAATGTTACAAGGTGACGTCACAAGGTCCTGCGTGGAAGGCCTGCTAGATGCCACTGCAATTTTTTAGGCAAAGTACATAGGAGTCAGATCAAGTGAAGGAATGGCAAGATGCCATGGCCTGCAATCCATCCCATATCTGAGCAAGCTCATCCCTGATGTGCAAAGTGTCTGCAGGTGAGGAACTGAAAAAAGGCAGAGGCAATCCAAGTCTGCTGGTGAGGACCTAGGAGTAGTCAGCTCAAGGAGCCTGGGTCTGGAGTGTGATACCGATTTGGCAAGCTCAAGACTAATCAGCTCTCTTTCTCTTGTCCAGAGACAGGCTTAAGAAAATTTAAAATTAAAAAAAAGGAACCCGTGATGTGAAGCATAGAAATGAAAAAATTCCAAAGAGCCGGAGGTTGGTCATGTTTGCTCAGCCATGGCCAATAGAGTTCATCGCTACGGCCCTGAAGGGAGACCCTTGTCACAGTGAAGGAGCACGTTATCCTCCCTCAGGGTGACCCCTTAGAGAGAACTGATTCTTCTGTTCTGGCTTCTTATTTTGTAAAAACTCGGCACACAAATAAAACTTCCGATAATAGTTTCGGCATTCCCAGAGCTCACCCATAGGGAGAGAGCTTGGCCTCCACTTGACAGTTTACATGACACCAGGAACTTACGAAGCATCATTTGTTTATTTTGAATAGATGGTCACATTCATCTCTGTCTACTGAAATCCGTTTGGTATTAGTAAGCCTCATTCAGTTCTCTTGGACAGTTGATGCCGAGACACAATTGTTTACCGGACACAATTGTTTTTGGACCAAGGATCAGATTATGGTCCTAGGTCACTTCACTAAAATCAGCACTGCCCCCTCGCTGTAATATCTTCCCCACCAAACCACCATTTTTCTAGGTAAAAATATGCCAGCAAAGAAATACCAAAGTGCAAATAAACAATGCTTTCTAGGCAAAAGGCCAGATAATCAGAAGTGCACAACTGAAGACAGCAGTGGCCCCACTCTCCTTATCGATTATGTTTCTGGAATATCAATGCCTAATAAAATAATGCGATAAGCCAGGCTCCTCTCTTTTTTAATTTTAATTTCGATTGATTTCAGAGAGGAAAGAAGAGGGAGAGATAGAAACATCAATGATGAGAGAGAGTCATTGATTGGCTGCCTCTTGCACGCACCCTACTGGGGATTGAACCAGCAGCTCAGGCCTATGCCCTGACCGGGAATCGAACCTGGGACCCTTCAGTCCACAGGCTGATGCTCTATCCACTGAGCCAAACCAGCTAGGGCTGTTCTCTTTTAAAAAAAAAATTTTAATGATAAAATGAGTATACTATTTTTTGCTTTAAATTTTAATTATTTTTTATTTTAAATTTAAGTTATTTCCTTTCAATGTCAAATACGTTGCTCTAAAAACATAGTGAGCTCCCTGGAGTCCTTGCTGGCAGCAGGCAGGCCTAACTGTCACAGTATGGGTTTTCATTCCAGCTGATGGTTCTGGTTCAGGTAGCATGATTGGTCCTGTGCCGTATCTAAAAACTTTTAATAACGAGTTGCAATTTAACCTAGTTTTTTTTTTTCTATAATTTTATTTTCTTAAATATTTAAGTGTCCTCCTTCCATGTAGAATTGTGCACAATGTATGTGAAAATAGTCTATATTAGATTATTTTAAAAGGTGTTTTGTCAAAAGTTTCTCAGTGCTCATATAAATTTAATAGCTAGCATATTCTTTTTAAAAAACAAGTGGTAAAAACTCTTATTTTAGCAGAATGTTAAATGAAGATATCATGTTCACAGAGTATACAAAATTATGTTGAATATTTTACCAGACTTATTTATTAATCCATTCAATAAATATTGACTAAGGACCTATTCGTGCTGGGTAAGAAAATAGATAAACATCCCTGGCTTCATGTAGTGGGAGAGACAAAAAGGATGAGTAAGTCAAAAAAATGATGTGCTAAGAATAAGTATTCAAGAGACATGAACCAGGAAGAGGAGGGTGTAAAGCTTCATGCTGGGCAGTGGTATTCAAATTCAGGTGAGATGGTCAGGGCAGGTCTCACCACGGTGAGTCTTGAGTGAAGTCTTACAAGAACTGAGAGAGGAAGGAATGTAGCTGGCTGGCAGCAGAGTGTCCAGGAGGAAGGAATAGCAAGAGGAAAGGCCCCGAGGTAGGACGTGCCTGGCATAGACAAGGGGCAGGAGGAGCCCAAGTCAATGTCTCTTCAACTGGGTTCCCTAAGCACTAGAATTATAAAGTGTCTCTTGTTAGCACTTTTACTAAAGGATTATTAGGAAATACTATTACTGTGGCTGCCACTAATATCACATAAACATTTCTGAGTATTTACTATCAACTGGGCACTATGCTAAGTACTTTGCTTTATTTAATTATTATTACTATTATCAAAACATACTATTATAATAATTATTTAATAGAGAAGGAAAAGTTTGGCAAAATAAAGTCACTTGCCCAAGTTCACACAGTGGGTGATGGGGCCAGAATTTTAACCTAGGCAGTCTGAATCTGACTCCAGAGTTTCCAATTTGAATTAATTAATATCCTATACTTAAGTGTACGTGTGTGTGTGTGTGTGTGTGTGCGCGCATATGCATGCATGAAACAGGAGAGAGAGAGAGAGAGAGAGACATGAGAGGTTACAAAATTTCCTTTCCACCTTTCTATTCCAAGGCCAATTTTGGTATGCCTGTTTGCTAATCATCATGAAATAAGCTGCAGTAAACATTAAGTCAAATGTCCATCAATGGATGCATGGATGAAGAAAATGTGGTATATACATACAATGGGATATGATTCAGCCTTTAAAAAGAAAGAACTTCTGCAATATTCAGCAACATGAATAAACTTCGAGGACATTATGCTAACTGAAATAAGGAAGTCACAGAAGGAGAAACTGCATGATTCCACTTACATGAGGTATCTAAAATAGTCAAAATCATAGAACCAAGTAGTAGGATGGTGGTTGCCAGGGGCTGGGGGAGGAGGGAATGAGGAGTTACTAATCAATGGGCATAAATTTTCAGCTACACAAAATAAATAAACTCTAGAGATCTGCTGAACAACACTGTACCTATAATCAACAAATACCCTTAAATATTTGTCAAGAACTTAGATCTCTTGACAAATAAGTGTTCTTACCACAACAAGATACATTTTTTTTTAAAAAGTCAGTAAAAAGTTTTACTTATTTGAAATACAAAAAATACTATTAATATTTTTTTTAAATCCCCAAATACTGTCACTGCATTAGAAGTGGAAATTCTCCATGTCATTCAACTGCCATACTTTCTAATGTCTGTCACCTCACTCCTGTTGGCTAAGACCTGGGGAATGTTCAGCTTCCCCAGGGTCCTTGGTAAGGGGACTTCCTACGCAGTGCTCTTGGCTTTCGACTCCTTTCACATCCCATCTGCGGATGTCACTTCCAGCCCTACAGTTTCTCCCTCTGGATGACACCTTTGTAGCTGAAGGCTTTCCTAAATTGCACCAAGGAATTAAGACTTAGGTAGAAATGGAAGTGTTTTAATGAGGACTGGCAGATGACCAGATGTTTTAGAAATATTACTCTAGAGACAAGGTGGAAGATGAACTTGAGTCTGAAGAGAATGGAGCTTAGTGATCAATTTAGAGAAATCTCAGGCCAGCAGTAATGAAATCTGAAATATAGATGGGGGAACTGTGGGCTGCCAAACAAAATACCAGACCGGGTGGCTCTAACAACAGATATTTATGTTCTCTGTTCTGGAGGCTAGAAGGCCACAATCAAAATGACAGCAAATTTGGTTTCTGGTGAGCTCTCTTCTTGGCTTGTTGGTGGCTACCTTCTCACTTTGTGCTCACATGGCCTCTCCTCCACATGTGCAAGGGGAGAGAGAGGGAGGGGGAGGGGGAGGGGAGGGGGGTGAATGAACTCACATGAGTGGGCAAGCCCTCTGGTGTCTCTTCTTATAAGGATACTAATCCTATCAGATCAGAGACTCACCTTATGACCTACTTAGCCTTAATTACTCTCTTAGAGGCCTCCTCTCCCAAAACAGTTACATTGGGGTTAGGACTTTGACAAATGAAATGTGTGTGTGTGTTGGGGGAGGGGGCGGGGTGGGGGGGCTGGGGACACAACCATTCAGTCCATAATAGTAACTGAAAATTTGGTTCTGGAATTTGAGTTCAGCCTGAAATGTGGAATGTCAACACTTACATGGAAACTGAACTAAGCCTTGACGGGATTACTAAAAAACACTATAGAAAGAGTAAGGCTGATACATTCTACAACCTCAGGTGACACCATCGTTGAAGAAGCACATGGAGGAAGAAGCAGGAGTCAGTATATTGGATTAAGGGGGAAAACATTTTAAAACCCAGCAAGGTGAAGGCAAGATCAGGAGAGAGGGATGCTAAGACATTCAAGGAGAGGATGATTAGGGATTAAATGATGTTAAAACTCCTCTGAGGAGGATGTGCACTGACAAGTGGCCGCTAAATCTGGTACCAAGTGAGTCATTAGTAACCTGTGTCCCCTTCGGCACATGTGGTTATGGTTTGTTACTGAAAAAAACATTTCCTGAGCTACTCCTGTCCCAGCCACTGTGCTGGGGCAGTGATGAAAAAGGTAAACAACATCTGCCTTCAAAGATCTTAATAGTGAGACACCTAATTCTTTACTGATACCAGAAAGCTCTGAGCTCAATGTCCTGTGTGTGCTGGTGCAGTACGTGTACCCAGTCTCCTTGGTTTAACTAGCCTGGCACAGCCTAACTCGTTAATCAGATGTGTAACAGGCTGTTACTAATATTTCACTTCCTAGTTCCAAGTTTCACTCTTAACCTGCTCAAATAAAACATTCTTTCAGTATGGGTCCCCGGTGTACCCCGGGTAAAAGCACTCCCTCTGTAGTCACCTGAATATTACATATGGTCTCTCACTCTCCTACCTGCAGAACTTGACCTGAAACCAGTTTGCCTTTTGAGCCTGCATGCCCTGATGAGCTCTCCTGCGTTTCCTTTCTTCTTCTACTTGAAATATTTTTTGTGTGGATTTGTTACTTGTGCGCCAAGGTGCTGCTCTTGTAGGCGTCCGATGAGAATCTCTGGTTTGTATCAAAGCACCCATTTCTCCCCTGCTTTGCAGATTCTCTACCAACCCCTTCCCCAAGCTCCCGTATTTCATCACCTAAATCGTCACCTTCAAGAGTAAAAAGAAATTCACTGGCTGCCGACTCACTGAATGTGTCTTGTAGAATATGCTTTCTTTGGCCAACACCGTGGTGTAAATTTTTTGAAAATTGGTTTCTAAGATTTAAAAGTTGGGATATTTTTACATAGAGATCTAATTTCTATGTTCCTTTGAAAAAAAATCAAACCATCTGACCACACAGGGTCTGCAGTCCTGCCTGGCAAGCACTGGTTAGAGCTGTGGGCACTGCACCCTTTTCAAGGATCCCAGGTGCTCAGTTTGCCACAGTCTTCTCCACTCCCTAATGCAGGCTCGCAGCTCCTTTCTATTCCACCAGCCACTCCTCTCATGTCGTTTCTTACTGGGCTTTTCCCCTATTTGGATTTGTGACCCTCATCTCATTCTAGAAAGACCCATCCAAAATGAAGTTATAGGATTTGCTAGACTCTATCTATCACGCAACACATTAGTCAAATTCTCACTTTTCACAAATTCTGGCATGTCTAAAACCGCTATATATATCGTAATGGCATCTTTCAAGCAAGATGGAAAATTCAAAATTTTTTTTTTCTGATGGTAAGTTTCATAGGTTTTATGTTAGAGACCCACGCATCCAGGTTTCTTTCAGGGAATGCTCACATTCGCCCATCCTGGGTATGCTGTGAGTTTTTTTTATCACCCTACGAAGGGTAGATTTTTCACGCTCTGAGCTCCATTCTTGATTGAGGGTGCTTCCAGAAAACACATTTCGCTTTTGGTAAATGTGTGTTCTGTTTGGACCACAGTGTAGGCCCCTCAGAGAGCGGGGACAGCTGCGAGTCAAACTGCAGCTACACGTTGATGGATGGCAGACTCGCGTCTACAGCACGGTTAATCCAGCACCTTTCGCTGGCGAAGGTTAGAAGATTGTTCCACCCTAAGTCTCCCCAGAACCAAATATTTACTTGAAAAACATATGTGCTGATTTCTAGAGTAAATAAAGACAGGGAGAGGGGGCCCCGGCTGAAAGGTCTGAGACTTAGACTTCACATGGTGTGTTCTTAGATGTATCGTTAGCTTCCTCAGGGATTTCAGGAAAATCACTTAACTTCCCTGATTCCGCTGCAGAATGGACATGTTATTATTTATCCGCCTTCCATTGCACAATCATGCTCAATCTTTGCAAAGCCTCAGACATGGCATGATGCAAAGGGAATCCCGGGACATTGTAAGGATCTTAAAGTACGCTAAGCAGAATGAGGTGCAAAAGACTTCTTTCTCAAGCAACCACCGTCGATTTTCCTACAGACGTTCAAGATAAGGCGTGACATCTGTCCCGTGGCCATACACATGGGCGTCCCTCACTCCTGGGTGACTGGACAGGCTGCCACTGTTGTCTCACTTTCTATTCTAGTCCAGCATCAGCTCTCTCTATCTTCTGCCCCTCCTCCCTCATTTAATAAGAAACACATTCTCTTTCCTTAGGACACACACACACACATACATACACGCACGCACACACGAAAGAAAGGAAAAAAATAAAGAGATTTAAGTAGAACAGCAGAATCTCTACCTACATACAACTTGCTCAATATATAGAGCTGAAAATAGCCAGAGCTGAGAGAAAGGGAAAAAAAAGAAGAGTGTTTTAACAGTAAAGTAAAACCACAACTAATGGCTTCAGGAGACAGGAGCTAGGTGGACAAGCAAAGCATTACAGTTTTAAATATATGGGGTTTGGCTTCACCTCCCCAGTAAGTGGCCTGGCACCAATTCAAATAGGCTGGTCTGGCACGCTAGTGCCTCTGAGAGGGACCACACTGGCGGATGGAAACGACCACAAAAGCCACAGAGAAAGTACAGGCTTCCAAAGGCAACAAGGAAGCAACCAGACTGGCAGCAAAAGCAGTGCCAAGGCCCCGGCATCAGCAGGGAGGGGCCAGCCTCGCCAACTTGGGTTTTCTCTCTCCTGAAGCCGGGATAACCAACAGCCAGGCCAACTGGTGGGAGGATGGGCTGTGAGCGATCAGGCAGCGTGGAGGGTCCTGGACCCACGCAGCCCAAGAGCTGATGGCAAAGTAGAGAATGCCACGGGGCAGGAGGAGAGGGACTTCCCCCTTTTGGGTGCCATGATGCGGAGAGCAGAGAGAGTCATGTTTGTGGAATATTTCTGTGTACTAAAAAGAAGGCAATAACCTTTATGGGCTTCTAGCTCTGGAAAATATTTTGCTATACAAACAGTTGTTGTTTTTTTTATGCCATTGAAGACTGCCAAGTGATTTGATACTTGAAGCATTCTTGCTTTGTGCTGCATGAAAGAGTAAGGAATCCAGTTCAGTGGGTGGGAGCCTCAGCGGGGGGCTTTCATTGGCCAGTCACCATTTTTAGCATCTGGGGTGGTGTCTGCACAATTGCCAGCATTGCTAGCTGGAAGGCTGAAATAGAATGAGTGCCTTTCCCAAGGCTAAACAATACATAATAGCGTGACTATTTGCCCTGTATTGGCTGGTTCCTTTGATGGCCTAATTGCCACCCTCAGTTTTCTGAATTTTAAAATATGGATAAAATCTTATTTCCCAGATTTCCAGAGGGAGGACTATGAGCTAATTATTCCCAACTCCTTGAATGGGCTAAAATGCCAAGTAGTTATTAAGCTTATCTGTTCTCTCAGTGACTAGAGAACAACCCATAATTATGAATTTGTATGTTAATTTCTCTGCTTTTTCTTTTTTCTTTTTTACCAGAGGAGACCAGCATGAATACTACTAGTAATGATTTTATCGTTTCCCACTACTCCAGTCACCTCTCATATTCTCTTATTTCATCTTACAAACCATACAGGGTAGATGTTATTAGACCCTGTTTACTGAGAAAACTAGAGTTTGGCACATTTGGGAAGTAGAGAGGGCATGGCAGCCGAAACTCAGGGAGTCAAAGGAGGTGTGATGGGGGAGGCGTTGGGCTGACAGGGTAGGACTGTGCTCACGCAGAGCCCTGTAACCTCATTAGTGGAGCCCATTGAATTTGAGGTGTTGGCGGAGCTATTTAAATAGAGATGGGTAGCAGACAGTTTGGTTATCGGGCTTCATATTCTAGCAAGGTTTGGGCGCGGACTATGACTTTGGCAGCATATGGATGTCCTTTAACCCAGGAGAGGGGATAAAATTGCCTCGGAGGTGAATGTAGAGAGAAGAGGACATTATATTGAGCCAGGAGAATTGTGCAAACACAGAAGTCAGCAAGGAAGACCAGAGTGAAAGAGAGGAGACTTCACAGGAAGCCAAGGGCAGGGAATATTTCAAAAAGGGAGTTATCAACCCTGTTGACTGCTCTTGGCAGTTTTGATAAAATAAAGCAGCGGTTCTCAACCTGTGGGTCGCGACCCCTTTGGCGGTCGAACGACCCTTTCACAGGGGTCACCTAAGACCATCCTGCATATTAGATATTTACATTACGATTCATAACAGTAGCAACATTACAGTTATGAAGTAGCAACGAAAATAATTTTATGGTTGGGTCACAACATGAGGAACTGTATTTAAAGGGCCAGAAGGTTGAAAACCACTGAAATAAAGACTGAGAAGTCTTCATTGTACTTAGTGAAATGAAATCATGGCTGACTTGGGCAATAGTATTCCACTGGATGATCAGGGGAGAAACCAGATTAGAATAGGTTAAGGGCTACATAAAAATTAGGCAAGTGTAGATGGCAAGCGAAGATGCCTGGTTAAGAAGGGGAGGGGAAGGATGAGGGAACCAAGTGGGCGGAGGGCCAGGAAAGATGTGCAGGCTCTGCTGGGTTGTTCATGTGACAGAGCAACCTTCGTACACTTAAGTTAGAAGAATCCAAGAGCCAGGGAGAGACTGATGATGTGGGAAAGAATCACTGGGGCCCAAGGTCCTACAAAAGGTGATGGAGATCCAGGCCACACATGAAGGCTTTTCTGTTTGCCAGCTGGGACCACTGCTCTGGATGGCAAGCGGCAAGGATGGCAGATGAAGGGGAGAACAGAACCCTGGGAGAGCTGCAGATGAAAAGCTTACTTGGCACGGCTCTCCCTGCATTTCCCAAGCCCGTTCTTTTGCTTAGATATCTGGCGTGGGAATACCTCCTCCTCCGTGTTCTGTTTTGTCTCCAACTTATTTTCTTTCTCTCTTACAGGTGATTACTCATTTATCTCATTTTGCATAAGAACATACTGCCTTGTATTTGTATTTAATTTTTTCTTCTGTATACATTAAGTTTGAGGAAGGAACTCTTTGCTTTTTAACAAATTGTGGTAAAATATACATATTATAAAATTTACAGTTTTACCCATTTTTAAGTATACAATTCAGTGACATTAAGCACATTCATTCACAGTGTTGTACAACCATCACTACTATTTCCAGAAATTTTCAAAACAAATAGCTCCCTTTCCCCTCCCCGGCCCTGGTAACCTCCATTCTACTGGTACTTTCTGTCTCTCAAAATTTGGCTAATCCAGGCAGCTCATATATATGAATCCTGGAATCATATAATATGTGTCCTTTTATATCGAGCTTATTTTGCCTAGAATAATGTTTTCAAATTTTATCCATATTATAGCATATATCAAAATTTCATTCCTTCTACAGTCAAATAATATTTCCTTGTGTGCATACAGGACATTTTGTTTGCTCATCCTATGTTTCCATCTTTGGCTATTGTGAAAAATGCTGCTATGAACGTGGATGAAGAAGTATCTGTTTGAATCCCTGATTTCAGTTCTTTAGGGTATACACCCAGGAGGGAAACAGATGGCTTCTCTGGGAATTCTGTTTAACTTTTTGAGAAACCATTAAACAATTTTCCATAGTAGCTGCCCCTCTTTATATTCCCACCAGCAATGTACTCCAATACCCGCACATCCTCACCAAAACTTATTTTATCATTATTAGATGTTATTCTGGAAGTAGCTATAGTACTGAGTATGAAGTGGTATCTCATGTGGTTTTGATTTGCATTTCTCTAACGGCTAATGATGTTGAGCATCCTTTCCCATGCTCAGTGCCCATTCGCATATCTTTTCTTTGGAAAAATGTCTATTAAGTCCATTGCCCATTTTTGAATTGAATTGGTTTTTTGTGTGTGTGGAAATCTTTTCCTTTTGCACTTTCTTTTGGATCTTTTAAGTCCACAGCAAGGTGCTCATGATAAATTAAATAGTTAGAGAATATTTTTTTCCAAGACATTACAAAAAATTTCAGAGATTCAGAAAAGTTGAAACAATTACATGGTGAACATCACTATACCTAACATCTGGCTTCTATACTTAATATTTTATTATATTTTACTTATCTCATATCTATCCACAATCTATCCACTTTTCTACCAATCAAGATTATTTTGTGGATTCATTTCAAACTAAGTTGCAGATATCAAGAAATATTTTTTAATGAATAAAAAAAATGTTATGTCATAGGGTTACAGCTGTCTCTGGGACTTCTCATGCAGATATAGCATAAGATCAGAAGTGGGTTAAAAGTCAGTGGGAGGTTAGCTCCTTTACTTTGAAAATGCCTTAATGAAATTTCTTGGGAAAATGAATCAAAGAAAATATTCCCAGGGAATAGGCAGTGCTGGCAGGGGATGTCACCATCATAGCCCCCAGGCTGTATATTACTGTGGTTGCTGGGCAACACTGCTGGCTCATCTGGTGCACATGGGAGCAATGAATCCTGGGGCTAGAAGTAAAACTGCCTGAGGCTGGTAACTTCCAGAATCAGCTCTAAGCCTCCCTGCCTTCCCCTGCCCCCTCCCCACCCCCACTGTATTGATATTGACTCTCTGGTCTTCCCCACTGGGTTGTTAACTCCCTTGAAGTCAGGGACCATGTTCTCTTCATTTCTATACCCACCTCGTTTTCATTACATCATCCACCATTGAGAATAGCATTTTAGACAGAGAAGGTCCTCTATGAACTTCTGGAAGCCCCCTCAAGCACCTATATCCTCCAGCCTTAGGGCCCGTTTGACCCAGCACTTGGCTTCCTTTCTTATATTCACATCCTGCCTCTGAGGAACTCCTAGAAAACTCAAGCTGTTCCTTCTTATTAGAACTAATCTGTTGCCTGTCTAGTGTCTTCCATCTTTATCAGACTCCCCTGGCTCAGCTAAACCTCCCGGCCTGCATGATGCAGTTTGACCTTGTCTCAACTCAACAAAACCATCCTCCAGGCCATTTATGAGGTGTCATGGGAACTGGAAGAGGAAGCAGGAGGCAGGGCCTTCAATACAAAGATACAGCATGTAGACCAGCGGTCGCCAACCTTTCGGAGCTCACGGACCACCAGTGGTCCAAGGTCCACCGGTTGCTGACCGCTGATAGACTATGCTCAGGGAAGGATAGTGTTACCAGGGAAGATTTAAGAAACTGAATCTCATGATAAGAGCAAGAAGAATCCTGTTGTTTGCTTGGAAGAGCACTTGAGCATAGGGAAAAGGAAGACTGCCAAAGAGAATGTTACAATCAGCCAGACGTGAAAAATCAAAAGCAGGGCCCTGTGTGAAACGCAAGTCAGCGACATCCCAGAAAAGTGTCCACAAGCGCACATAGAAACAGATTATAATCTCTCCTCAGTTTCGTTGTCCAAGAGCCCACGGGTCTTTTGACAAATTCGGTAGATGGTCCGGCTTCCAAGGGCCTGATGGAGATCAAAAAAGAGTCAGGGAGTGCGAGGGAGTGGGCAGGGGGACGCTGGGGTTTTGACAGAACAATGAATGGCATCCAAATAAATAAGACTTAATAACAGAATATGAAAATGCAAAGTGTTCATTTTCACCTGTCTCTGGATTTGCAAACATAGATATTTCTTTTAGTGAGGAATCCATGGTAGTTAGGATTGGTTCATATTTCACACCTTTATTCATACATATCCTGTAATGTAAAAGGCCTATTTCTTATTACATAGGAAATGCTAAATGCACTGGGGATTCTCCGCAAAGCTCAAAGCTTTTCTAGGAGAAGTTAACATAAGTAGTTGGTCACAGGAGTGCAGCCTAAAACACAAAGCCTTCTTTCTGACTCTGCAAAAATTAAGTACTGACATGTGAAACCTGCTGAGAGTTTCATCTGTTTTTACTCTGAAAGCCTCATTCTTTTTGTCTAAGAATGTGCATGCACACATCATGCCTTAAGCTAAGAGATGCTAGCTAACTGGAACGGAAATGTGCACAGCACAGGGTAAAGCATGTAGCAGCGCCCCCTAGTGTTCGCTAAGTCCAGTTACAGTCCACAACTGTGCAACTTGCTTTTCTCATTCATCACTATCTCTCCAAGTTGACAATTATCAATAAAAGATACTTTTAAAATAGATGACCAATATTCCACAGGGTGGACATGCCATAAGTAGTTCTAATAGTTCTTTGCTGGTGAAAATTGATTTTGTTTCCAGGTGATAGCACTAGAAGACATTAAAGCAATTGACCTGTAGCAAAGATCTTTACCTCCTGGTTCTTGCTTTCTAGAGATTCTACAAAGTTGGATGCCTTCATCAAAGCATATGTATACTTTAATCTTTATTTGATATTGCACGATAACTCAAAAACGGTGACAACTGAATCTCCAACCAGAAATGTGTAAGACTGCGATTTCCTAATATTCTTGACAGTGATAGATAATTTTTACTCTTTAGGTTTTGTCAAAGTGATAGACTTTAAAGTATTTCAATTTTTATTCAATTTCCTTTTCTTCTACAAGGTTGAGTATGCTATTATCTATAGACTGTTTGGATCTTGCATCCATATACTTCGACCATCTTTCTATTGTTATATGCCTTTTTAAATTTTAGAAATTCTTTTAATATTAGAGATATTTGCCCTTTGTCTTTCATATACATTGAAACATTTCCCCCAATCTCTCATTTTTCTTTTTCTTCTTATAATAGCTTTTAGCACAGAATATAAAAGTCACACAACCTACTTTCTTTTTTCCTTTTGGCTTTATTGTTTCCCATCTTGCTAGGAAAAAATTCTAACATTTTAATTATTTTATATTTATACTTTTAATTGACCTGGAATTCATTTTGTAAAATGGATTGACACTTAGCTTTTGTTTTCTCTGATGCTGGGTAGTCAATTATGTCAGCAATGACATCCAATTTTGGTTAGCTGAATCAAACTACTCACACTGAGCTGAAATGCCATCATTGTCAAAAATAATTTCTCACATATGTTTGTGTCTATTTCTGGACATTTACTATATTGTACTAACATCTCTGTCTATGCCTGCACCCAATCTATTTTGTTTTTAGTAGCTCTATAGAAACATTTGATGTCCAGTAAGACCAAGTCCTCTCACTTCTTGGTTCTTCTTACACCCTTTTTCTATTATGCAAGCCTTGAAGTAATTTTATCCAGTCCCTTTCGACAAAGAAAACAGAACAAAACCCCAATTGATATACTACTAGAACATGAATGCAATTTAAACAGTAATTTTAAAGGATAAGCGGGTATAAAAACCTCCTGATATTTAGGAATACATCTATTGTTAGTAATCTATGCTTTCTGTCTGGAAAACTGACTTTTTTTAATGCTCTGTGGAGTTTAGAAAGTTACTAACAAATGTTCAAACATATCTTCCTTCAGGACTCACAAAACCTCTCTAGTCTAGACGTTAAACATTCTCCAGCTCAGGAAACCGTTTTCCGATTATTATTTTTTCTTCTACCCCCCACTTTTTGTTCCATAACTTCTATCATTGCACGTTATGCCCCTTAAATATGTCCTCCAAGTTTCCTATCTGTTTTCTCATGGTTTTAATTTCTTTAGGTCTTCACTCTATATCAAGTTACAGTGGGGCCTTGACTTACGAGTTTAATTCGTTCCGTGATGGAGCTCGTAACTCAAATTACTCATATGTCAAATCAATTTTCACCATTACAATGACACATGATGCTGGGCTGATGTTGTGGCGTTCACTGTGACATTCGCTTCGCCAACTAGCAGTGGGGTATCTGAAGCTGGCTCGTAACCCGAATTTTAGCTCGCAACTCAAAACTAAAAAATCGGCCAAGAGACGGCTCGTATCTCGAAAAACTCGGTAGTCGGGACATTCGTAAGTCAAGGCTCCACTATACTTTTGCCTCTTGATCATCTACATCACAAATTCTGTACTCTACAATAATCAATATCCTGGTGAGGTTATTTGTTTATTTTTCAGTTTTAGCCTTTAAGTCTGGTGTCCTAATTATATCTTCCGGTGACAGTTCTCTGCTGTTTTTTGGTTAAGATTCTCTCCTATTTCTCCCGTTAGTTCTATTTCATTGAGACTTGCAGTCGAAGATGGTCACATGCTATCAAGATTCCATTCCTTTTAGTGAGTTGCCACTTTTCCCTCCTGACCAGGGTTTTGAGCTCCTTCAGCTCTCACAGGACTCGGGTTTTTAAAGTCTCTTGAGCAGGGACAAACCAGTCAGGGTCGGAAGACAGGTAGCTTATTCCCCTACTTTCTGTGAGTGAATTGGCTGGCAAACTGTCTACCCTCTGAGGGGCACGAAGAGCTGCCACTCTGGCCCCACCCTCCCCAGGGCAGGCAGCCCCCTTTCCATTAGCACAGCCTGGGCTCACTTCTGCCTGCCAGGGGGAGTCACCTCTGGTGTTGACAACATGGAACGTGCCTTCCCCGGTCACATGGAGCAGAGGATCCTTCTCGAAGGGAAAGGATCCTCAGGCTTCATGGGACTCAGGAGGTAGTTTCTAAAGATGGTCTTTGTTTTGTCTTGGGAAAGGACAATCTTTTCTTCTGCATCAGTTTTTTTTAAATGATCAGTAGGCAACAGTAACAACCAAGTCCCTACCTGTAGATCCTAAGAAAACCACACCTTCCTAAGTGCCCTCCAGCGCCCCCTGCAGGGAGAGGCAGGAACAGGCATTCACTTATCTCCTCACACTTCGCATTATTGGATTTGAACAGAGCAGAGTTGAACACTTGTGCTACTTGTCAGATGGTTGTCCTCCAGTTTCAGAGAATCAGAAGGATAATTCATAAAGGCAAAGCTAGTAATATTTTCCACTACGTGACTGTTTCTATGCAAAGGGACAGAGATTGGATACTAAGTATTAAATGTAGATAAACCTGGGTGTGCTGTCTCAGTGGTAAGAAGTATATATGTTTTAGAAGCCTCACAATACATGGTTCTGTCAGGGAAAACATCAGAGATTCCAAATAGCTCAGCAACTGCCCCTGAGAGAATCCGTCCGTGACCGTGAATCACATCCTCACTAGTCCCTGAGTCTAAGCCAACCTCTCTGCCTGAACTATTCCTTCCAAAGAATATTTCAGTCTAATAGTTTCTGAGGCATGCATTTTGGTTTTGGCTTTTGGTTAAGGGTAACATGAGGAGCCCTGAGACCTATATATCCTTAGGGTTTTCAAGAAATATCATGTTCGATTACTCTTGATTCACAGTGCCTTAGCAATACCACATAAGAATTTCCAGTAAATATAAAATCTTCTAACTAGGCATGAAACATTAGCAGTAGGCCAAACTGGCCTACATTTTTTCTGGAAGCCATGCCTTATTAAAAGAGAACCTAAAGCAAATATGACAAAATGCTAAGGTTTATAAAATTTAAGGACAGGCAAATTGGCATTTGCAATGTCCCTCTGTATTATTCTATAGGTTTAAAGTATTTTGTATTAAAGTTAGAAGGCCGATATGGACAGAAGTGATGCCTTTCTGTAGACTCAGGTAATAACCTGAGGATCAAACTGCTAGAAATGCATTTCTAAGCTGTTAATTTCTACTCGGCAAGTCTAGAATGTGCATTTGTGATTTAAGCAAATAGGGATATTTTCAGCGTCTTACCTATCCTCTTTCCTTTTTTTTCCCTCTTATCACTCGTTTTTCTTATCTCAGGGTTAATGAAACAACCACTTAGCTGGCTTGCCTGTTCTGTGACTGAAGGTTAAGGGGGGTAAAGCAGGCTCTCTACCCTATGAACAGGCCTCTCGAGGGGCCAAGAGCTCTCTTCCTTAAATAAAAGGAGGTCTCTTCTTATACCCTCTGCATAGGTCATTATCTCTCAATCCACATCGAAACTGTGCCAACACTGAAGATATTAATGTTCATTTAGACTGTGTAAAGGTGGCACATTCATAATTTATCCTTGCTGCATCACATTGCACTTTTTTTTGGTTCAAAAGTTGATAAACAACCATGCAGGAAAAAAATACATACACATGACACATTCCTAATCTATTTTTTCAATGAGAAAAAGAGAGATAGAGAAACTGGAAAGTGGAGAGGGAGAAGGAAGGGGCAAGAGAGAAAGAGGAGGAGGAGGAGAGGAAGAGGAAGAAGAAGAAGAAGAAGAGAGAGAGAGAGAGAGAGAGAGAGAGAGAGAGAGAGAGAGAGAGAGAGAATATGAATCTCTGTAATGACAAGGCACACTGATCAAAGCAGGTTATGAGACCCCCTAATGGAGGCTGTGTTTGCTGCAGCTCAGGACCTAACAATGCTCAGACTCCAAGCCCTGTAGCTGCTCTGAAACCTTCTGACTGTGAGATTTACCTCCTACCACTTCACTTTCATTCCTTCCCTTCTCTTTGATGAAAGAGTTTAAAGGCCATTGTTGTCTTTTGTGCACTAGATGTCACCACTGCCAGCCACTCAGGCACTACTTAATGTTCAGACCTGGCATTGCTGAATGTAAGGCAGAAAACCACCTGGAGGCTCCTGAGCTATTTGGATGCACCTGGAATTACTGGTCCCAATGCACCACCTGGAACAGCCAGTGTGGAAGCCCAGCTGTGACATATGACAGGATCCTGGGTCGGGCATCTCTGACTGCCTGGTGTGCTTTCCCAGGGAAGGGATGGGGTACTTGCTAGCCTCCACCCGCCCAGCTGCTGCAGTGGTAGCTCTCCTGTGGCACTGCCACCATAGTGAGCCATGTGAGTGCCTGGATTTGCTACTTTTCAAAATACTGAAATGACAGCATCTAGAGATTTTCACAGTTGCCTCCCTCAGATTTCCTATTCAATTAAACTGAGGCTTACATACAGGAGATTCTCACTTGTAGCCAAAACACATGAGAAACCTTTCAAATGACCCGCCTGTAAGAAAATTACCTTCTGTCTGTCTGGCAGGCCTGGCTCAGTGGTTGAGCATTGATTTATGAACCAGGAAGTCATGGTCCCTTTCCCAGTCAGGGCACATGCCTGCGTTGTGGGCTCGATCCCCAGTAGGGGGTGTGCAGGAGGCAGCTGATCAGTGATTCTCATCATTCAGGTTTCTATCTCTTCCTCCCTCTCCCTTCCTCTCTGATGTCAATAATAATATATATTTTTAAACAAAAAGAAAATCACCTTTGGAGTATCTTCCCCTGTGAATCGCATTGTCCATGGAGAAGAAAAATAAAATCACTACCTTGGCTCACAGGTCACAAAGCTCTCCATCACCTTCCTTTTTAGCATGAAATACAAATTTGTCACCAAGCCTGCCAGGCCTCACACCCTGGTTCAGCCACTGTTGGCCATCACATTCTGCACCTCACTTGTTCAGTTCTCACCAAATGAGTATTAGCTGTGTGCTGTTCTTGCCTGTCCTTTCTTCTACAGTAAACTGCACAACAGAGAGAACTCTGAGAGTACTGCTGTGCTCCAAACACGATGTTAGCACTCAATATGTATTTGTTAAACAGATGAATGAAATATGGATGAATAAAAGGCATTTTCTTCCTGTTGCTTCAAATCATAGGTAAATAATATAATTATTATATCCTGTTTCTCATTACGGCACCACAATACATTTTATAAATGTCTTAGATAGGTAACTACTTCAGCTATACATGCTACAGGTGCCATTACTAGTTACTACTAATATTACAACATGGGATACAAATATAATGATATTATATTTAACTAGAGGCCTGGTGCACAGATTCGTGCACCGGTGGGATCCCTCGGCCTGGCCTGCAGGGATCGGGCTGAAACCAGCTCTCGGACACCCCCTGAGGGGTCCCGGATTGTGAGAGGGTTCTCAAGTGACACACCCTGGAATCGGGCTCCCTCCTCTGTGGTTCCAGGTGCGTCACCTGAAAAACCATAGCTGCCAAGTCACTGCAGCTCAGCAGCTCCTGTGTTGAGCATCTGCCCCCTGGTGGTCAGTGTGTGTCATAGCTACTGGTCAGAGTGTCTGCTCCCTGGTGGTCATTGTGCGTCATAGCTACCAGTCAGACGGTGGAATGATCAGACAGTCACGTAGGCTTTTATATATATAGATTACTTGTGAAGAAGAAGCTACACAAGGCAGCTCATGCCTACGATGCTCTCTATCCTTTATGTTTGTTAATACAGCTGTTCTTAGCCTTTCTGTCATCCTGTATGTTTTTGAGAATCTGATTAAATCTATAGGATCCTATACTCAGAAAAATGCATGCACACTTATATTCTCTAGAAAATGTGTGGATTCATGAACTCATTGCTTAGGTAAGAAGTTTCTGTTATTTTAGAAAGAGCTATACACACGATGGGGCAAAAGTAGGCTTACAGTTGTGAGTACATGAAACAGAGTTTATTCTTGCATTGTTATATTATTTTCCATAGACACAACTGTAAACCTACTTTTGCCCACTGTACTGTCCTGCAGAGTTATCAACTAAAAAGTTATCAACTAGAACAGCCATGGGCAAACTACGGCCCAAGGGCTGGATCTGGCCCGTTTGAAATGAATACAACTAAAAAAAAAAAAAAGACCGTACCCTTTTATGTAATGATGTTTACTTTGAATTTATATTAGTTCACACAAACACTCCATCCATGCTTTTGTTCCAGCCCTCCGGTCCAGTTTAAGAACCCATTGTGGCCCTCGAGTCAAAAAGTTTGCCCACCCCTGAACTAGAAAGTTTTCTTCCACAGCCATACATTAGTTACATTGAACCTGCTGAATTACTCACTCCTTTTCTGGAGGTTTTATTTTAAATCTGATGTGGGTAATGCTGGTGGCAGTGGTGTTGGTGGTGGTAGTGCGTGCTGGTATGTGTGTGTTTAGGATTCACATATTAAAACATATGTGAATTGCATGTCGGTTATGTCATATTGCAGCTGGACTGCAATATGAACTGGATTGCATATCAGTTATGTCACATTGCAGCTGTCAAACTATAGGCAAGTAACTTCATTTCTCTCTGATTCATTTACCTTAGCTTTAAAAAGAGGAAAATAACATATGGATTACAGCACTGTTGTTATAAGAAAAAAAAAGAAGACGCAGGTAAAGTCTCTTTAGTAGTGTGTACCAGACACAGGTGAGCACATAGCAAAAGGTAACTATTACTACCCTTGCTTAACACCATTTTTCTTCTATCAATATTCTCACCTCCCTCTTACATGGGTACCCTCAGACCAGCCTACTAGGTGAACATATTTTAAAAATCATTTTGTGTCTCCATATAGTAATATGCATTGGCCTGTCAGTGTACCCTCTTCTCCGTGACTTTTCTAAAAAGGGAACTAATTCAGAATTTATTGCAGTTCACGCAGAATGAAAGATTAAATCACTGTTGGATTACATGCAGAAATTAACCCAATTATCCTTCAAAATGGCAATATATTTGCAGCATAACATCAGTATCATCAAACAAGAGTAGAAATTACATTACTCTAAATATACACCAGATGGCTCTAGGGTGACATGGTTATTTAAAAAAAATAAAGTCCTGATGGTTTATAGCTTCCCCAAGGGCAAAATCTGTGTCTAATCTGTGTCTGTAACTTACCCACAGCAACCAATGGAGGGACACGGGAGTGAAAGACAGTTTAATTTATGGTAATAGCAATAATTTGCCATTCTTTTCAGAACAAAAGTCTGGGTTTATTTGTCTAAAAAGATGTTAAGATTTCCATGTAGAACAACAACAAAAAATGGTGACAGTCAGGTCTCCAAGGTGAGTGCTAATTAATGTCAAAGGACAAGAAAGAAAAGTTTTACTTGCAGATGCTCAATTCACAGTTTAAAAACCCAGAATGATAAATTATGCAGCTACTCAAAATGTCAAAATGTGGCCTGAGGAGAAATGTTAGGCCAGGTTTTTTGCATTGTTTTGTCATTCATTCACTGAAAAAATTATATATAATTATGCAATCTATAATCCTATACAATAAAAGTCCAATATGCTAAATGTCCGGTTGTTGGGCTGGCTGTTCAACCAATCAAAGCATAATATGCTAATGATATGCTAAGGCCACTCAACCACTGGCTATGATGTGCACTGACCACCTGAGGGCAGATGTTCTTTTTTTTTTTTTTTTTTTTTTTTTTTTTTTTTTTTTAAATATATTTTATTGATTTTTTACAGAGAGGAAGGGAGAGAGATAGAGAGTTAGAAACATCGATGAGAGAGAAACATCGATCAGCTGCCTCCTGCACATCTCCCACTGGGGATATGCCCGCAACCAAGGCACATGCCCTTGACCGGAATCGAACCTGGGACCTTTCAGTCTGCAGGCTGATGCTCTATCCACTGAGCCAAACCGGTTTCGGCAGAGGGCAGATGTTCTGACCAGTAGGTTAGCTTGCCACTGGGGTCCAGCCAATAGGGACTGAGCGAAATAGGCTGGACATGCCCTGGAGCCCTTCTGCAGTCCCTCTCTGGCTGGCCAACCTCTTGCATCCCTCCGCATACTTCCCTGGCCCTGATCGTGCACCAGTGGGGTCCCTCGGCCTGGCCTGCACCCTCTTACAATTCGGGACCTGTCGGGGGAAGTTGGAGAGCCGGTTTTGGCCCAATCCCACAGTCCAGGCCAAGGGGCCCCACTGGTGCATGAATTCATGCACTGGGCCTCTAGTCTAGTATATATATTTAAAAGGTTGTTCTCTTATTTGTGCCAGACACTTCTCTGGTCCCCAGGGACTCAGTGAAGAACAGAACAGACATGCTCTGTCCTCATGGAGGTGACACTGTTCACTCCCTTGCACCGTAGTGGATAGGCGGAAGAAAGGAATATTACTGAGAAAAAGAAAATGAAGTTTTGTTGTTGTTTTTTTTTCATTTCCCTTAATGACTTTTCTTTTCCCTTAATCTGACTTATAATCATATATAAATGTACCTCTGCAACAAAGTAAGTAGTTAATCAAGACACTGAACCCTTCCTTCCTTTAAAAGTCAACTAATTCACTAAAGATTTGGCCAAGCTCCCTTGTAATTATTCCTCGTTCTATGTTCCCTGAAACCCTTACAATGATCACTTACTGGATTTCTTTAACTTTCCAGAAGAAGGTAGACACTACAGCACTCTTGAGCCTGAGATTCTGGAATCAGTGCTTGGGATCACTTTTGTTTCTTGACTCTTGAAAGTTACATGAGCTGCTGCTATGGTCACTATACCATTTCTAGAACTAACTGTCACACAAATACCATGGCTGAGCCTGTGAGGCCCTACTCACTTCCCACCCTGATCCATTTCTTCATATTCCCATAATGCTTGGGTTTCTAGTTCAGAAGTCCAGTTTCTATGTTAACCTACAGTGCCTTGGGTTGGGTGATACTCAAGACCTGCAGTGCCCAATAAAGTCACACGGGGTTATGGAGCACTTGAAATGTGAATTAGTCCAAATAGAGATGTGCTGTGAGTATAACATACACGCTAGACTTCTAAGACTTACTATGACAAAAATGAATATAAAATATCTAATCAATATGCTTTTATATTATTTACATACTAAAATAACATTTTTAAAGTAGGTTAAATAAAATCTACTATTAAAATTCACTTCACCTGTTTCTTTTTACTTTTTAAAAACATATCAACAAGAAAATGTTGAATTACATAAGTGAGGCTTGCACCATATTTCCATTGGACAGCACTGCACTAGACTCCCTCAATGTTACTTTGGATTTCAGCTTTCCATATAGTTTAAGGCTATTTGCTTCACCGGTAGGAACTCCCTGATCCAACTCCTGCCCGTCACCCAACCTCAACTTTTCACCCCCACCTTGACGGTCAGGCTCTTTGCCAGATACAAGCTCCATTTCAGATGTTCTAAATGACACACAAATAAAAAGCAGTCCACAGCATTACTTTATAATAGTTGTTTGTGACCGTTCAATCCAATGCCATCATACAATAAACTACACAAGACATTGCATAGACCACAAGGAAGCAAGGCACGCACGGGCGCAGTTCCTGCCTGCAATGAGCTGACAGTTGAGTGGAAGGGAAATAGGAAATGAGCAAAAGAGAAAGGGGGGCCTGCTTCTTAGGCAGGAACTGTGACCTTGTTCTTACCCAGCACCCCATCATCCCCACTGCTTGTCTGTATCAGAAAGGTATAATGTAGCACAGGGATTTACAAGTCAGAAAAAAAACACCCAGATAAGTAAGGAAATCAGGAAAAGTCTCAAGAAATAATACATGAGTTCATGCTTAAAGGTTGAGGTGGGAGAATAAGTCTCATATATTTTGGGTAAAGAGGAGGAGGAGGAGGCGGGGATGTTGAGGGTATATTTGGGAAAGAAGAGTAATTGAGTTTGGATGAAGCAGAGGGACCAAAAGGCTGGAGAGACAGGTGGAGAAATGTGAGAACACTAGGTCCCAGGCTGAGAGGTTTTACTTAATGTTCTAGGCAATGGTGAGCCATCTGCTCTATGCTACAGGGAGGATAATCAATAATATTGTCTAGTTGAAGTTAAATGAGGAAGAGGGTAGGAGTGAGGAGGCCAATAAGAAAAATCTTGGAATAATCTATGCCAGAAAGTATCATTCTCCTTTCCATACTGAGAAGAGGAAATTTTAACAAGAAGGAAGTTCTTTGTTTCAAAGGTCAGGGTGGTTATAGGTGAGAAAAAGACAATCAATTTTGCTCATTGGGGGATCACTGGTAATCTTTGAGAGAGTCCTCAGAGTTAGAGATGGTGGGAATTGAAGAAAGTCTACAATGGAGTGGTGAAGGGCATATAAGCATTGAACATAGAAAAGGACAGGAGAAGAAGGAGTATTATTATTATTAATAATTTATCTTTATTGTTAAAAGTATTAGAGATATCTCACCTTTTCCCCCAAATTGACCCTCCATCCTACTTCTCTCTTCTCCCCAGGCCTTCCTGCACTATAGTCTGACCAAGGGCTATGCATATATGCATATACATTCACTGGCTAATCTCTTCCCACTCCCCTCCCTCTTCCCTCTGAAATAGGTCAGCCTGTTGCATGCTTTAATGTCTCTGGATCTTTTTTTTTTCATCAGTTTGTAAAAATTATAACAGAGAGGAATGCATTTTGGCGTTTTTAGGCTATAAAAGATTTGAAATGGGTATATTAATAGGTTACCTAAAAGAAAGGCTTTATTGCAAAGGGCAAGAGTAATGTTAAGCTGGAAAAGGTATCATCGATGTAGCAAAACTCGGGAGGCTTAAAAAAAATGTGATCAAAGGCACAAGCAAGGTGAAATTAGGAGAGACCAGAAGATAGACCTTGTGAGCAAGTAATGAAGAAAGTGAGGAGCAACAAAGACATGGGGGTTTTTAACAACCCAGGGAAGACAAATAACATCACTAGTCCCTACATAAGTTTGGGAGCCAAGATTCTAGTTCAGGCCTGCCTGGCTCCAAAGCCCAGGGTCATTGTCATTCTCCTAAGTCCATAGGGGCTAGAACTGCAGCTCCCTCACAGGGCCTGGCAGACAGAAATGAATGTTTTCTGAGTATATGAATTAATGAATGACCAAATCATCGTGAATATCAGTTATTACTGTATAATACTTTAATTCATCTGGAACAAATATTTTCCATCACTCGAGGTAATCACAACCTCTCTCCAAATACTTGCTTCTCACTGGACACGTCTGGCCTTGGTAATCGCAAGACAAATATTAGGGGGCTTTTTGCCCCCTTTTTCATGTTTCTCTTCACTATAGAGTTATATCATTGGCTTTCTTTTACTCCTCTCCTCTTTCTACAACATTAGGAAAGGGATGGGGGGAAATTATCAATGTTTTGGTACCTATCACAAGTCAAGCACTGTACTGACTAGCTTAATCTAACATTCCTAATAATCCGATTCTATCCCCATTTTACAGATGGAATAATACACTCAGAGAGATTGAGTAACCGCTAGAGTGCAGAGATAGGAGTTGCACCGAGGTGGGGCCCCAAAGGCCAGCTCCTTCCACTGGACTCTGCTGTCTGCACTAAGGGGTGTGGTTCAAAATGTTCATCCCCCCCCCCCCACCCCCATCCCCACCCCTGTCCCAAAGGTGCTGGGTTATAAATGGGTCACTTACTATCTAAGACTAATATACCATGGAATCACTATAGTGCAATTACAGGGTCCTAATTAGTTTATGTCCTATTGCAATCACCCCATTTCAAAATTATATGTAAGAATATTGAATATCTCAGAGAATTTCCACACAATCTTAAAACCCATTCTTTTTACATATCTTAAAGAAAATAGTGTGAATTTTATTCCCTTGCAGGGCTATAGTCACCATCTCCTAGGCCTCTGAATGTAAATCAGAATTGTAGATGAAAAAGCAATTTTTTTCAGAGAAATAATTTAGAACCCAGATAAAAAAAGTAGTTCTTCAGGGAAGGTGACTGAAGCTCCTTCCTCTGGCCTCTAGAGGGCGGTACAGTGCGAGCAGCGGCCCAATCCTGCATTCTAACCACTTTCTGCACATGCTTTAGTCAGTGCCTGGTTCACAGCCTCCTGCATGAAAGGTTCAAAGAATGAATGGGGGGAAAATCATGACTTTAGCAGAACAACTACATTTAACTTTGCTTTATCTTAACCAAAGGATTCATCAAGCACAAGTATATTAATAAAAATATTAATAAAGGAAGTAAAAGGTATGCCATTAAGTATCAATGATCTATGTAAAGTGGAATAGAACAAGTTATAGGGATTATGGAATCTTACAAACACAGCAGGGTAAACAACAAAAAAGATTCAGTTGATTACTTAACTTTTTCTAAATACCCACGTTTCATTGATATGACATAGAAGAAGTAAATCAAATATATGCATCTCAGAGGTGGTCTGTATTAGGTTTCTGCACAAGAGGCTATTTTAGCCTTATTAGATTTATAGAGTGATTTTCCTCTGAAGAACTCAAAATGCTTTCTTTATCCATAACATTTACATAAAGGATACCAAACATTTCCCAAAATGCCAAAAGCAACTCAGGTAAACAGCAGAGCCCGGAATATGAGAACAGTGAGAAAATGAGAACAGAAATGTGGATGCAAATAGATCTAACCATGCCAACGGGGAATAAATGAGCCCTTTCTGCACAGGGTGCCCTGCGTGTCTGTGAATACCACTGTCATGTTGTCACTGCTGAGCTAGTAATGGATACTGCAAGCTGATGACTCTGCCTGGCTATGCAGTGATACAGGCCAAATGGTGCAATTCCAGGGACCTACATGGGCAGGTGGCTCATCGCTCACATTAGAGGGCTCATGGTCTGCTGTGCAGGATACACCTTCCGGCACATGACAGAGGGGGTATAAAGTCAGAGGTGAACATAAAGTAGTATTTGTTTATTATCTGGATCTGTTCCTACTTGGAAACAACAGAAATGATACTAAACATGTATTAGGCAGCTAAAACATGTATAGGCAGGGGTCAGCCCCTGGGAGAAAGATGAAACTGTGTGAAGATTCTACCCCTCACATTGGAATAAGATATGAAAAATTTAACAACACTTGATTATTTCTGTAATTGTAGATGCATGTAAATCTGGAAGTTTTCTGAACCTTTATGACTATTTAAGATAAGAGATTTATTACATTATGGGAAACTGAATAGCACTGGAAAGGCAAGACCATTGATTATTTGCATTGCATTTTCCAAAAGAGTATATATGAATGTGTTGTGTTTGTCTTCAGAGTCCCCTGAAAACATGTCAGAGTTTTAATTTAATTCCTGTGCTGCTGAGATAAATTAAATTAATAGATCCAATCTTGGCCGTATGAATAGGTACTGAATTTAGTAGAGAGTCTTGTACATCTTATCTCTTTCAGCAACCTAAAAATAACAAATGGGTGGAATTTCTCTCCAAGTTTGATGAAAAGTGCAAACACATTTTCCATGGTTATCACAGGAAAGGGAAGCAGGTCTGCATGCTGCTAAGGATGAAATAGCATTGATGTGAATAGTGGAGCCTTTTCATTCATAGACATTTGACAGGGCCCTGGCATCGGGCATGTACAGCTATAGCCAGGCACAAGACTGTCAGCAACACAGTCAAAACACCACGGATCAATTTTGGATAGGAGGCTGCTTATTTGGGATTTGAATAAAAGACAACAACCACCAGGAGCAGTAACCTGGCAGAAGCACCCCCTCCCCTATGGAGGTACTGTTTTGTTACCTTCTAGCAATGTGCCCATGAACAACCAATGCTAATAGGAAAGGAACAGAGAACTAAAGGCTAAGGCATCCCCAATGACAGGGAGAAATTCCCAACAGGAAGATGGTAAAGTCTTCAGGGCTTTCAGCTTGGCCCTTTGACTCTGTCCTGGGCTCTGTTAAGGTGAATGGAGGAGGCGGAGTGAGGGGTCAGCCTCACTCCTGTAAGACGGTATAGAGTCCCACCGGCTGAGCTAAGCAGCAGCGGGCAAGTTATATAACTTCTCTCAGCTTGGGCGGGTAATTTTCCTCACATATAAAATGGAAATATTAATACCACCTAGGGCTTATTCTAAGGTAAGCCCTAATCTCCATGCCTGGGACTTGGCGAGCACTCAATATTCTGTTACCTATTAGAGCTAATACCTATTGAACTCTAATAATTAACAGAATATTCCTCCAGAAGCACATGAAGGAAATCCAAGACAATAAACGTATGCCCCATGGGCTGAGGGTAGTGACTTAACAGAGGAGAACGCTGGAAAACACAGCCTGGGCCACGTGATCGGGATTAACATCACCAGTGAGAAGCCTTGTTGACAGCGGTTCCTCTTGATAGGATGTGATGAAGAGGGCCCTTCCCTCTGTGGGCTTCTCTCAAGAACCCCGGCACCAATCCAGTCATGATAAGAACACCAGACAAACCCAAATTGCACAAAATTCTATGAAATATCTGACTCTTCTCCTCAAAACTGTGAAGGTCATAAAAACAAGGAAAGTCTGAGACCTTGTCTCAGCCAAGAGAAGGCAAAGGAGACAGGATGTCTGAACATCGTGTGGTATCCTCGCTGGGTTTCTGAATCAGAAAAACAAAATAGTGAAAAACCAGTTTTTCACTGAATAAGCTGAAAAAGTTTAGAATTTAATACTAATAATAAGCCAATGTTGGTTCCTTTTTGGTGACAAATGCACCATAGTAATTCATGTAAGACGATAACTGCAGGGGAATCTGGGTGTGAGGTATATGGAAACTGTGTATGAACTTGGTAACATTTTCACAAATGTGAAACTATTCTAAAATAAAGCACTTATTTCAAAATCGAGTTCCATGGACAATTTGGTTCTCAAATTATTGGAGCAACATAGTTGACCCCTTTCCTAGAAGACCGGGAAGTACAATGAGATTACCTAAGGACAAGTCTGTCGCTAGGTCATCCACAGGCCGACCTTTCATTTGCTGTGGGAAATAAATAAACACACCGCTGTATTCTTAATTACTCCTAAAGCATGGTCAGTTGAATGCCCGTCTAGCCAATTCTAGTTCAATTAAGTGCTAATCAAATAAACACAATTGTCAATCCTGATGGGGTGGAATCAGAGTGGATTTGGGAGCCAGGAAAACTGGGATTCAAGTCTTGGCCCTGGCATTATACTATTAACATTTCACACAAGTTAAGTCAGCCATTCTGATTTTCAGTTTCTGTCTTTTAAACAGGGTTTACTTACCTGTCAAGGTCCGGAGGAGTATTAAATAACATACACACACTATCTAGTATTGCAGATGCTCCAGAAATGTCAATTTCCTCTCTTTCTACTTCTATTTTCAGCTGCTTCCATCTGACTGCCTCTCTGCCATCTCTGCCTGGACGTCTTCCAGGTATCTCACATTTCACACGTTTCTAACTAAACCCCCGATTCATCTTGCACCTCCTCACACACTCCTTCTCCTGCCATCACATTTTCCCCCTAGACTTTCCCAGTTCAGTGGCACCACCGGCCCACCAGACACCCGGATGCTCGTACCAGCGATGTAGGAGTCATCCTTGACTCCTTCCTTTTTCTCACTCTCACCCTCCATGGCCAACCCTTCAGCAAGCCTTGCCCTTTTTATCGGGGAGATATTTCTGGGATCTGCCCCCTTCTTTCCATCCGCCTTGCCACCAGCCGACTCCAAGTAATTGGTGCCTTCGCGGGGCTCTTTTCCACTTCTGCTCTCACCATCAATCTTCCAGATATTGGCCAGGGCACAGCTTTAAAAACATTCACCAGGGCTTGTCATTTCCACTCTTAACAGATTTCAAGGACTTCTCATTATTTTTGGAATAAAGTCAAACCCCTGCACCCTGGCATAGCTCGCTTCCTCCCACTCGCCATCTGGTGCCGCAGGACCTTTCTCAGGCTCAAGTGCCCTTCCCTCTGCTGGGAGTGCTGTTCCCCTGGGCTTCCCACCACGGAGCCTGTGGGGATGGATGGCTTTGCTCCTCATCCCTCCTAACAAGATTTTCAAGGCCTCTTTTTCCTCTTCGATTGTTCCATGTTCATTTTTCACATAGCAGTTTACACACTTTATACGGCCTTCTCTCTTTATTTGTTTGCTGTCTGTCTCACTTCACAATTTTGTAAGCTTCTAGAGCAGTGGTTCTCAACCTTCCTAATGCTGAGACCCTTTAATACAGTTCCTCATGTTGTGGTGACCCCCAATTTCATTATTACAAGTTGAACAGAATTAAAGCATAGTGATTAATCACAAAAACAATATGTAATTATATATGTGTTTTCTGATGGTCTTAGGCGACCCCTGTGAAAGGGTCGTTTGCCCCCCAAATGGGTTGCGACATACAGGTTGAGAACTGCTGTTCTAGAGGGAAGAGAATCTTCTTTTCATTCATTGATACAAGTCCAGTGCCTAGGAAACCGCCTGGCATACAGCAGGTGCCCAGTTTACTAAGTAAATGAATGAATCAGTAAGTAAGGTATCTTTTAATTCTTCCAAAAAGCATCATAAAAAGGGCAGGCTCATGGAATGATCCCAATTTCATGCAAATGAATGATACATATAAATAAAAAATATAAAATTTATCAAAATGTTTCTGGAGATTAATTTTTACCGATGGAATTAGAGGTGTTTTTTTTTTTTCATAGTTCTGTACTTTTCAATTTCAGTATCATGAATAGGTAAATGCCTGGATACTAGGTAAAACAATTTTTTATCTTATGCTAAAATATAGAATAATTAATTCAGGATAAGAAGTATAAGGTGCATTCTAAGTGAACCATTTTTTGTGTGTGCTGTAATCTAAGGAGGTTCTTGCTATTTTATTCTGTAAAATGCATAGTTTTCACATTTACTGTTTTCATTTCAGCACTGATCAGCTCTGTGTTTGACAATCAGAAAACTTGCAGTTTCCTTGAATGTGAGATAGAGATAACAGCAATGATGCCTGCCCTATCTTTGTCTCTGGTAAATTATAAAATACAACAATATTGCATGGTTACAATCCTCCTCTAGTCTAGTCTGTGCTACCAAAACCTCCCAGAAGTTATGAAAATATTCTATTTATAAAATAGATTCATATACTGAAATATAAAGAATGCAGCTTTTCTTTGTAGCCAGAGTAGCTTTCTTTTTTTTTTTTTATCATTTGAGCAAAATGCTGTTTCTCTAAATAAATAATAAAGGCAGTGCTATCATGTAAATTCAGAAACAAAGACAGGTTTGCTGACCCAAACATGGCAGGATGATACAGAGTGGAAATAAAAGGAATGTGAATGAATCAAACCCTAGAGGTCTGACTACAAATACCTATTCTGTCTAATTCATTCATTCACTCACTCAATAATATTTAGTAAGTTTCAACTAGGCACTAAGTACTTTTCTGGGCCCTACTTATATAGCATTTAAAAAAAATAAGAACAAACATTATACTTCCATAGGGTAAACAAGATGACTAAGTAAATTATACAGAAGTGATAAATGGAGAAATAGAAAACAACAAAAGGAGATAGAGAATTCCAGCCAAGGACTGGAAGTTGTAATTTAAACGTGGTGGTCAGAAAGGGCCTTACCAAAAAGGTGACTTTCTAAAGAAGATTTGAATTGGGCGAGGGGGCAAACTATGTGACTATCTGGGGAAGAGTAGTCCAAATACAGGGAAAAGCAGGAATGAAGGTCCAGGCTGGTATACCCAGGGAATATCAAATAAATCTGTGTGGATAGAGCAGAGTGAGCTGAGGAAGAACAAGAAAAAATAAAGTCAAGGAGAAAATAGGAGATGGGTCTCTAGTAGGGCCCTAATGCCACTGTTTCAACTTTGGCTTTTACTTTGATTGAAACGGAGAGGCTCAGGGAGACATGATCTGACGTGTGTTTTGACAACAGCTCTCTGTTACTCTCTGGCTGCTCAACTGAGAACAAGCTTTGCAGCGGTTCTCAACATGTGGGTTGCGACCCCTGAAAATACAACTTGCATATCAGATATTTGCATTACAATTCATAACAGTAGCAAAATTACAGCTATGAGGTAGCAACGAAAATAATTGTATGGTTGGGGGTCACCACAACATGAGGAACTGTATTAAAGGGTTGCAGCATTAGGAAGGTTGAGAACCACTGTTAGGGGCAAAGGTGGGGGTAGAAGCATGGAAACCAGTTAGGGCACTACTGCCTCCTGGCAAAGGTGATGCTGATTTAGACCAGAGTGGTAGTGTGTAGGTAAAGATAGCAAGATCTAGGGCATATTTTGAAGGTAGAATTAATAGGATTTGCTATAGGCTTGGCTAAGAAGAGTCAAAGCTAGCTTGAACGTTTTTGGCCTAAGAAACTGGAAGAAGTAGCTACAAACTGGCCTGGAGAGAAGCCCAGGAGTTCAGTTTTGGTTTATCTGGAGATCTTGCAGAGATGGCAAGGTAGGTAGGCAGGTCCGTATTCAAGTCTGGAGTTCGGGGGAGAGGTCCAGACTGACGGACATTTTAGGCATCTCAGTGTATTGATCATATTCTGAGCCATGAGAATGGCTGAGATCCCAAGGGCATGAGTGTAGATATAGAGTTAAGAAACAATCCAAGTTCTCAGCCCTGGATAGGAGAAGGAAAAAGCAAAGGAAAAGTCAAATGGACAGCCGGAAGTTGGAGAAAAACCCTGAGAAAGTGTCATCCTGGAAGCCAAAGGCAAAAGGATTCCAAGGAGGAAGGATTATTGGCCAACTGGTCAAAGGGCGCCTCCAGGTCATAGAATACACAGCCCTGAAACTGACCACTGGGGATAGCAACATGCAGATCATGGGTGACTCCACAGGATGGTTTTGGTGGGATGGTGGGGGTGAAAGCCTGACTAAAATGAGATGAAGAGAAAAGGAAGGAGCAGAAATGGAAACAGCGAGTACAGAACATGTTTGGAAGGTTTAGTATCAAAGCGTATAGAGAAGTAGACAGCAGGTGGAGTGGGTCATGGTAGATTCCAAATAGTTCCCTTGAAGAAAAAAAAAGCCACAGAATTGTCTGGGGGTTACAAAAAGACATAAAGGAATGTAGAGCTGGTGATGGGAAGTCTGGTATGAGAAAGCCCTGCCCAGGATCATGAGGAGGTATAAGAAAGGAAGTGGTACATTACACAGAGAGCTACTTTAAAAAATTGACAATATAGAATGTCTCAACATGTACAGACTACTTTTTTCCAAACAGTATTGTGATTAGTAAAACACAAATTCAAATAGGATTACTGACCTTGCGGTAGCTTTTGTCGTAAATTTTTAGGCAGATGATGTCAAAATTGTATCATTTACCCGCAAGTGACTGGGGCTATATTTTGTACTAAATGAGAGTTGAAAGGCTGAAATTACTAATCTATCAAAATAATTTCCTTCTATTGCTAGTTTGTTGAGGGTTTTTATGGTGAAAGGTTGTTGAATTTTGTCAACTGCTTTTCTGCATTTAGAGATGATCATGCCGTTTTTAGTTTTTCCTTCTGTTAATGTGGTATGCCACATCAGTTGATTTTTGTATTTTGATGAAATTCGTTAATCTGGAGTACACATTTGTGTTTAATACTCTCCTCCTTTGGGACATTTTCTTATTATTCAATCGGACACTATTTATCTTTTCTGTCATTTGGTATCCATATGGCTCTAAGGATTCCTCTTGCAATAACTCCTCTTGAGATTTTAGAAAGTGGATTTTATGGTATGTCGTCGCTCTTCATTCTCAATCATATGCTCATATATTAATAGTCACTGAGTACCCATTATGTGCCAGAACTCTATCCATCTCTGTTTTCTCCTCTGGGTTCTACATCCGTCCATATGAGGGCAGTTCCCCAAGCCTGATGCTATCTCTGTGGCTTCTGGACCTTTACTCACATCATTTTTCAGCCCTGGGAGCCCTTTCTCCACTCTTCTCCCAGTCAGCTTCCAGCTGTCATTCTGGACTCTATAAAAACATCACCAACCCTGGAAAGTTTCATTCAGGATGACAGAACTTGTTCTTGGCACGGAGAAGAGGAATGAGGGTACAAGCCAATAAGGGGTTCTGGTCTCCATTATTCCCTCCTTCCTAAAGCTATGGAATTAGTTCTGGCCCTTCTATCCTTCTATGCCCTTAACCAAACTTTCTAGAGCTTGAGATCCAGACCACATTAAATCTTAATATTTGGAAGACTTTCCAAAGATGGATAACAATGCAGAATATTATAAATGCGTTAGGATAAATACAAAGCAGAGGATGCAATCAAAATGTCCAAACTTCCAGTTACAAAGCAAATAAGTGCTAAGGATGTAATGTACATCGTGGTGACTATTGTTAATAATGTACATATTATGTATTTGAAAGTTGCTAAAAGAGTAAAACTTAAAAGTTCTTGCCACAAGAAAAATAAATTTGTAACTACATGGAGCGATGAATATTAACTAGACTTATTGTGGTGCTCAAGATATATAAATAATGAATCATTATGTTGTACACTGGACACTTATATAATGTTACTAGAGGCCCAGTGCACAAAATTCGTGCACAGGGTGGGGGAAGGTGTCCTTCAGCCCGACCTGAACCTTTTCCAATCTGGGAGCCCTCGGGGCATGACCTACAGGATCAGGCCTAAACTGGCAGTTGGACATCCCTCTTGCAATCTGGGACCTCTAGCTCCTAACCACCCACCTGCCTGCCTGCCCTAACCACTCTGCATACTGGCCTGATTCCCCTAACTGTTCTCTCCTGCTGGCCTGATTCCCCTAACTGCCCTCCCCTGCCAGCCTGGTTGCCCCTATTAACTTTTTTAAAAAATCTTATCTCCTTCACACACAATTGTATTTGACTTTCTTACTGGCCTCTCCCTCTCACACAATTTTCCTCTTTCCTTTATATAACACTTTTTCCTATTGACTCATCATTTATAAACTTTTGTTTCCTCCTTATTTCCTACTTCTGTTCCATCATCTTTCTTCCCATCTTTCTCCTACCCTCCCTCCCTCCCTACATTCCTTCTTTCTTTTATCTTTATCCTTCCCCCCTCCCCTATTCCTTCCTTCCCACCTTAATTTTTGTCTTCAATTCCTCCCTTGGACCTGCTTTGCTCCCTCCCCCATTTCTTCCTTCTTCCCATTCTTCTTTTAAGCTCTACCGCAGCTGTGGGCAAACTACAGCCTGAGGGCCGGATCCGGCCCGTTTGAAATGAATAAAACTAAAAAAAAAAAAAAGAAAAAAGACCATACCCTTTTATGTAATGATGTTTACTTGGAATTTATATTAGTTCACACAAACACTCCATCCATGCTTTTGTTCCAGCCCCCTGGTCCAGTTTAAGAACCCATTGTGGCCCTCAAGTCAAAAAGTTTGCCCACCCCTGCTCTACAAACTCCTCTTTAAAACTTTTCTTCCCTTCCTCTTTCTCTCTCATCCTACCTTTCCCATACATTCTTCTCTACTTACTTCCACTGTTTTAATATCTATCTTTCTACCTGCCTAATTATTCACTATCATTTATCTTTTTTCTTTTCTGACTCCTACTTTTAAAATCTGTCCCCAGTATACAACTAAACTTGATTTTCATTATAGCGCCTACAGTTCACTCATACATCCTCTTTCCTTCTTTAACTCTGCTCTCTACTGACTCCTTTAAAAAGTTCTTCTCTCCCTCCTTCCCTTCTTCCCCATCTTCCCTCCTCCCCCCTCACTCTTTTACTCTTTTTATAGGCTAATTAAAAATTCTATGTCCATGAAATATGCTGTTAGTATTTCACAGACCTAGAACAAACTCTCCAAAAATTCATCAGGAATAAAAAAAGACCCCGAATAGCTGCAGCAATCCTGAGAAAGAAGAACAAAGTAGGTGAGATCTCAATACCAGATATCAAGCTGTATTACAAAGCCACTGTTCTCAAAACTTCCTGGTACTGGCACAAGAACAGACATATAGATCAATGGAATAGAATAGAGAACCCAGAAATGGACCTGAACCAATATGCTCAATTAATATTTGACAAAGGAGACAAGAACATACAATGGAGTCAAGATAGTCTTTTCAATAAATGGTGTTGAGAAAATTGGACAGATACATGCAAAAAAGTTAAACTAGACCACCAACTTACACCATACACAAAAATAAACTCAAAATGGATAAAGGACTTAAATGTAACACGGGAAACCATAAAAATTCTAGAAGAATCCAAAGGCAACAAAATCTCAGACATATGCCGAAGCAATTTCTTCACTGATACAGCTCCTAGGGCACTTGAAACTAAAGAGAAAATGAACAAATGGGACTACATCAAAATAAAAAGCTTCTGCACAGCAAAAGAAACCATCAACAAAACAACAAGAAAGCCCACTGCATAGGAGAACATATTTTCCAATGTTATCAGCAATAAGGGTTCAATCTCCAACATTTATAGGGAACTCATACAACTTAACAAAAGGAAGACAAACAATCCAATCAAAAAATGAGCAAAGGACCTAAATAGACACTTTTCAAAAGAGGACATTCAGAAAGCCAAGAGACATATGAAAACATGCTCAAAATCACTAATCATCCGAGAGATGCAAATAAAAACAACAATGAGGTACCATCTCATATCTAAGGGATAAATATGTACCTTTTGCAAACATTTCCAAGTTTTAGAAATGCTTGCTTACAGTATCGATCTCCATGATGAAGGTATTTGTTTAGACAAGGCAAATTTTTGCCTAGCATAATGATATATAAATATAACCTAATAGGATCTCCACAAATGAGGTTTTACTTTAGGTTTATGTTTCTGCTAAATTACATTAACAATCTGAACTACAAAATATCATTTGCTTTTCAACCAGGTGTACAGAAATTCAGTGTCTCATTTTTCAGGAAGGTATTTTAGGACACATTCACCACGTGGACCAGGCTGAAAGCAGGGAAAACACACACACACACATAAAAGGCTTCTGTGACATCAAAATGCACGAAGTCCATGGGTTTAATCTTCTTGCAAAGCCTATTAACTTTTACTTAGGTTTACCTCTAACAAGCTTCTTCATCAGGTTTCCTATCCAAGGGCAGCTGAGAACTACAAATGAGTAGTTTATAGGAATTGTTTTATGTGCTTTGCTACAGATCAGAAATTTAGAGGAAGCTGTATGCATGGACATGTTCACAATGAGGTGTTTACAATAGTAAAAAAAATTTGGGAAAATTCAACAAAAAGAAAGAGGAAAATAAATTACAGAACAGCAATATAGCATAATGCTATATGTTTGTCAAAATAATTATATGACAATAGCCTTATGTCATATATTTTTTAATTATAAAAGTAGGTTAAAAGACTGTCATGCGGTAAAATGTCAACTATATCCAGCGTCCAATAGTAGAAATGTGACCATGCATGCAATCTATTCCAACCTATGGTAATAGTATAAAGAGAAAAACTATATGCAAATGAGGCAGTGATTGTCCTGTACAGCCTACTCTAGGGGAAGATCTGGGAAGTTTATGTACACTACAAAGAATGATGTACGAAAGCTTGAGAATTTGAAATAAATATAAAAAGAACCTTTGAATCTTCCAGCATAATCATCTACTACTGAATTATTTCCCCATTAACTTATACATGTTATGGTGATTGCTTTCTGGAAAGAACCTTGGCTTCAGAAAGTACAGAAGCTCCATCTCCTGGTGTCCTGTGTTAGCTGACAGGAGCTCTAAGTAATCTCTTCAGCCTGCTCTGTGAAGGGCTCTTCCTTCCCTTTTGTTCACCCAAGAGGTCAATGATATGTAGATGGGGGAACACACAGACCAGAAGGCGAGAGGAAATCATCAGAGGATAAATGATGATTGTTTCTGGGAGATGAGATTTCAAGTGCAACCTATTTTCTTCTTTTCAAAATAATCAATTCTTCAAAGTCATTGCAGGAAAAGTTAAGAAATGTTAATAAAAGACAAAATTATTTTATTAACTGAATATATATGCTAGGTTAATAGATAAGAAGATAAAATATCATTAAGATATCAATTATCCATACAGGTTTTTATGGGACTTGAAAAGCCATATCTACTCCAATTTGAACAGTAAAGAGATGAGTGAACTTTGAGAAAAAAATAATATACCAGGACTTTATAAACCGATAGCAACTAAAACAATGTAATTCTGGTACAAGTATAAACTAATAGAGTAATAGAACTAAATAGAGAATATATATATATGGAACTGATTGTTGATAGCTGTAGAATCACATATCAACTTGGACAAGATAATGAGAAAGGTGTTTATGCATATTAGAAGAGGTAAAATTAAATCTTTATGTCAGATTACTCATTAACAAATTCTAGATTAATTGAACATCAAAATATGAAAATCATTACTTTAAGAAAATTCACAATATTTTTATGAGCCAAAATAGAGAAGGGTTTATTAAACCAGACATAATAGCATAAGTCATAATAGAAAAAAATGACAAATGGAATCCATTACATTTAAAAATACTTGCATAACCAAATGCTACAAAGACAAAAATAAATAAGCTACAGCCTAAAAGGCAGGTATCTTCATATACAAAAAAATGATTAATGTCTAGAATATATAAGGAATAGATGCAATTCAATAAGATAAAGACTACCAACCCAATTTAAAAAATGGGCAAAAGATACAAAAAAGCAATCAATAAAAAGGGAAATGGAAATGGGGTATATATTCCCAACATCATATATAATCAAAGAAAGTCTTTACAGTGGCACTTTTCATTTCACATCATTTTGTAACATTTGAACATTTTTTAAAAAATGGCAAGAACCATTACTCTTATCACAAAATTAGCAAGTACTCAATATATTTGTGACAGAAAAATGTTTACTATAAAAATTAGCAGCTAAATAGCATGAACTTAATATCAAAAATTAAATGAAGTGGTGATACCTGATAAATTTTAATTGTGAAATAAGAAAGGCACTGGTATTTTGGAGGACTTATTGTATTTTCTATAAAATTAGGTACATCAGAAAAAAATGAAAAGAAGTTTATTTTTCTTAAATGAATAACTGTAAGACAACTGTAGCTGAAGAGATTAAAGAAAAACACACACCGTGTGTTCAATTTATTTTAGCCGGCTTTTATAAAATGTCAGGAAAGAGACAAGATTAAACTTTCTTAATTTTTCTGATTTCTTCAAACTCTATTCCTTTGCCCACTTCAATAATAACAGCTGATTATGATTTACTTTGTTGGTTGCTAAAAGAGGGTCAACTCCCAGCCATTTGCAATTATGATCTCCCAAAGTTGAGGGTCTCCACAAGTCTCTGAGCACTGCATCTCCTCAGGTCACAGGAAAGACAACTTTCCTGGGTCTATGTCAAAGGGAAGCCTTTTCAGTGGTGAAGAATTCAGTCATCAGCCACAATTTCTGGAAAACTCACTTTTTCTAGTGAAGCCAACATCCATCTTGGCTAAGATCATGGTGCACTGACCAAAGATTCAGGTGCAAATGGTTAGGCAAGAAAGCAAGAGTGGAATGACTATGAACCCAGACTACACTTTAGACATCATAGGCCATGTCCACACAGCTCCTCAGAGTGATGGTAAGAAGCAGGGTGATGGAGATCAACTAAGACTTTAAAAATGAGGAAGCCAGGGGATCCTTCACGGGTTCGCCCAAACTGGAAAGATGATGCAAAATCCCAAGATTTGTTTTTAAAAATATGTTTTTATTGATTTCAGAGAAAGGAAGGGAGAGGGAGGGAGAGATAGCAACATCAATGCTGAGAGAGAATCACTGGTCAGCTGCCTCCTGCATGCTCCCTACTGGGGATCAAGGCTGCAACCAGGGCATGTGCCCTGACTGGGAATCAAACTATGACCTTCTGGTTCATGGGTCAATGCTCAATCACTGGGCCAAGTTGGCTGGGCAAGATGCCAAGATTTTAAAAGTGAGAGACAGGGGATGGGGAGTGAAGATGGGGCTGCTTCCTTAGAACTTAAGGAAGCATTTGCAGGAGAGCACTCACAAAGAGGAACCACGGGGATGTCATAGAAACAACACATGAGCAAAACAATGAACCACTCCTAGCTTCAGTTTCTTCCTCTAAACATCACAGGATGGTTAGAAGAACAAATGGTATACAGGTATAATATGTAAAAACACCTTACTAGCTTTCATAACTGTGGAGCTCAATGAATAACTTTCTAATTTTAAAAACCCCCAACCCCAGCAAGGTGATAGGAATGCCTCTCAGGACAGATTAGTAACTGTACCCTCCCTCCCGCCTCCTCACCCCCCCCCCCCCCCCCCGCTTCCACCCAATTAAAATGTCATTTCTCTAAAGTCCTCCTAATCACCTACCTAGAGTAAGTGTCTGCTATTCTCTACCTGGCCTTTGATTTGTTTTTCACATTGCTCTATCTCGACTCTCAACAATCTCATGAGGTGGTACTATAGTACTCGCATTTTACAGGTGAGAAGGCTGAGTCCAAGTAAAGTTAGGGCACGCATCTAGCAAGGGGTAAGCCAGGATTTGAAGCCAGTCAATACAGCTCCAGCATCCTTGCTCTTAACCCCCATGCTACCCTACATGATCTAGAATTTGAATTAAAAATTGCAATTAATAAAAACAAAAATGTGAATATCTGAACTCATCATTCACCAAGGGATAGAAGCATAGAAGTGAGTGGAATTTGAATAAAGGAAAAAGGAAGAGAATGATGAAACACTTTTCTTGAAAGAAAACAATTTTTTTTTTTAGAAAAGGAGGGCACACAGGATTTAGCACTCGTGGGCATAAGCAGTGTGTTGCTGGTGCATGCCCAAACCAGCCTGGGGGAGCGCTGGCTTGTCCCAGCTTCACTGTCTTGGATGTAGAGTCTTAACTGTCAAAGTGAACTTGATGTTGCCGCCAACCTTCTAATCGGCATGGTGTGTACTCCTCTCATGCCTATGCTAATATCTTCTCCTATTAATACTTATATGTTCCTTTTAGAAGCATGTGACGCAAGTGTTAAAAGAATTAGTAGTGATGAAAACTGCCTGCCCAATCAACAATTATAGAAACCTGGCAGAGGTTCTATTTCCAGCCCTACCTGCCAATTACTTAAAATGAAATACTATAGGACTACACCTCACGCTGTGTTCCCATCTCAGATGAAAGTCAACCTTTTCTTCAAAACAGGACACACCTAAGGGTGTGTATGGAGTTCTTAAAAGGAACAACCAAAGCTGGATCTCATTTTTTCACTTAGTACAAGCCTAGTATTTTTTTTAAAGTGGTTGCATTGAGGATCCTTTTACTAAAGAGATAAAACTTTGGTTCAAGGAATCAATGGAATATGTGTGGGGAAATGTATCTATAATAATAAAAGGGTAATATGCTAATTATACCAGACACCCAAACGACCTTCTGGACATCCTTTCCAATGAAGCCGCGGCAGTGGGGGCCGAGGCAAAGGCAGTTAGGGGCGATCAGGCAGGCAGGCAGAGGGGTTAGGGGCAATGAGGCAGGCAGGCAGAGTGGTTAGGGGCAATGAGGCAGATAGGCAGGAGCGCAGTTAGGAGCCAGCAGTCCTGGATTGCTAGAGGGTGCATGAATTTCATGCACCAGGCCTCTAGTTTCAATATAAGTTAGGATGTGCTATCAGGAATAGTGGTGTTATAAGAGGACCTATCACAGAACATTGTCCGAAGACTTTTCCTAGTATATATAAAGATTTGCGGTCCTAACTCTATTCTCATGATTAACATTCCTTCATTCAGGAAGAAAATAATTCACAAGCCTGAACATTCAGTGAATTGACAACACTGACTTGTGGGGTCTCTCTCATTCTTGAGACAGCTCTCCCATGCAGACAATTGTGAATCAGAATTCTCTGTGGAAACAGCAGGTAGAGGTGCCCCTACCTTGGGGTCACACCCAGAAACTCCCTGTCTGGCATTTGTAAGAGCATGAAGAAAAGAATACATGGACACTCTCACATCAGAAATCTAAATGGTCCAAAAGTTTTAAATCAAGCTAATAAACCATTAAATAAAATATCCTACCTTCTCACCTTGATAAATAAGCCTCCATGACAACAAAATTGGAAAAGGTATAAAGCTATTATTTTTTATGAATAATAGTCAGTAGGCATCATAGATGACTAATATTAATTATTATTGGGAATGTCTCAGAATTCTGTTGATAAACCTACAATATTTAGATGACCCATAAAATAAACACATAGATAATTGATATACAGTATATGTTTATTTCATAAAATGTAATTTTCCTTGCCTTCATTTTTGTAGAATAATTATGTTATTATAATTAAGATTTTCACAGATATTCCTATATTGACAGTTATCCTAAATTAGATTATCTTTCTTAAGTCATCATAGTTCTTATATTTTTGTCATTACTTTTAATTTAGACAAACTTCCTTTTGCTGAGGCAATAAGTACTACAATTCTCAATAAAACTGTTAAAGTAAAACAAATTTTAAAATGCCCATTAGTTTTACATATTACCTTAATGTTCAAATAATGTAATGGACTCCCACATGATAATGTGTTATATTGATAGGAAAAGAGTGTTTTAATTTCATAATTCAAACCACTGTCTCATATTCAACTTTCACTATCTCTAAAAGCAATATTTAGATGTGGAAAGCATTTAGGATTTCTTCTTTCAAATTTTTCAATGAGGAATTATTATAAAGAAAACCAAAAGAGCAGTATACTATGCAATTTGTTAAAAATCTTCTTTCAATAAAGACTATCCCTTGATCCATGGTAGGCAGAAAAAATACCTACAGAAATTAGCTTCAGGATTACATACACATAAATGTTTATGACATCATTGGAATGCCACTTTTATTGCTTGTTTCCCAATTTCTTTTTACTTACTAAAACAATTTTTTATAAAATGTCTTAAAATATTTAAGTCCTTTATCAAATGAAGTAACCAAACTTTCACATTAATGGGCTTTTATGGAATTAAACTTTTGCAAACATTATTAATAGCAAGCAACAGTTCACACCAAATGGTCATGGGTAGTACAAATTCAAAATTACTTTCTATAAAAGAACATGATTCACTCTTCATTTATGGATTTTTGTGATGGCACATAACTGTGCCAGTGTATCTTTCCTCAATTTAATGTAAATATTTTGATTTAATGTAAATATTTTAATAACACGGAGTTGCACTGGCAGACACCAGGTGTCCAAACGTGGCTATACAGTCAATTTTGGTATGTATTTCATCACGATGTTCTGTATTTAAATATGAGACATAATCTTGTTCCAAAAAATATCATCACCATGAGCATGTTAGAAGCCACACCTCCCAATAACAAATACCCTAAGAAATTTCAAATGAGCTACTTGAAAATAAATTGTGTTTGATCTTAGAATATTTTTTATGATAACATGTAGTATAACTATGGCTTAACATTAATTTCATTTAAAAAAGAAAAATTAACATCTACTTTGTAAATATGATTTGGGGTTGATGGATGGAAATAACAGAGCAATTTGGTTGTTATAAAGAGGACAAGGAAGTATGGGTTGATAATCTGACCATGAAAAATTAGCCTATAGATCACTAAAAGCAAATTATGTCTCTTAAAACATTATCTAAATATATTACATAAGTTTAAAAATTTTAATGACAATTACATTTCCTTGGACCCAGATTCTATATTTTAGATCTCTCAAGTACAACCTTCTCTAACCTTGGTGTTTTCTATCTGTTCTCTTTAAAACCTCTAAGTTCCTGTAGAGGTAAAATGATGACTATTTTACTCATTAAAAGTGGACAGAGAATATTATCATTTTCTAGTAATATATGTATAGAGAGAGGAGAATATCATCATTTTCTAGTTATATATGTACAGAGAGAGGAGCAGAAAATTAGAAGACACGTTTATGTTTTATTGTCAAACCACTGCATACAAGTGTTGGAGCCTGAATCTCATTTTCAGAATCTTTTCAAAGCAAGTTTCAGCTCCTGCAGAGTTCTGAGAGAAAGTAACACTAGAGGGCGCCCGCAGTTTGCAGCTTAAAGGCTTATTAGCCAGCAACACCATTGTTTCATCTGTCAGGTATCAACTCTAATTCAGTCTCTGAAAATGTCCCTTGCCACTATGGCTCCAATGAACAAGATCATGACCCTATAAATGTGTTTTTTTCCAGAAATCAAAAGGAGAGAGAACAAGAATCACACTGGCTCCAGTACTCTATCATCCAACCAGGTGAAAAGACATTTAAACAGATTCCAAGGAGAGCAAAGGGACAATAACAGAGCTTTTGGTTTACAGTTTCTTTTGTTCAAGTCATGCAGGTTAGTCAATGTTTGGTGTGGTGAGTGCGCGCGTGCGCGTGTGTGTATGTGTGTGTGTGTGTGTGTGTGTGTGTGGAGAGAGAGAGAGAGAGAGAGAGAGAGAGAGAGAGAGAGAGAGGGAGAGGATTATTGCCAAAATATCAAACACTCACTTATCTTTAAAAATATTTGCAAATAGCCAAGTCCTGCATTAAAGTCAGGCTGAGTTGATGTTTCAAAATACTGTTAGCATATATAGCAAATTCCATGATAATAACATTTGTTTGGACATTTGGGCAGGTAATTTGCATTTAGAACCATGAGCTCCAAATTCTATTTTTTTTAAAAAAAAAAGGCAAAATTGAAATATGACTTTCAGATGTCATTCTGTCCAAATCTTTCAGTGTTAAGACTGATATGAAAAATGTTTTTAAAAATATTGAGTCGTGTCTCAGCTGGTCTCAGCATTCATTGACTGATTGAGGGGCATCGTCCACACCATGAATGTGAAATTTGCTCTAGGGCCAGAAGTGGTCTTACCTTTGGATGGAAGATAACTCATGTTAACTAACTACATAGTATAGAAAATGTATAATGTAGTACCTCTTGCGCTTTTGATACCTACACATTTTTTTTTTAAAGAAGCAATGCCAATTTGCATATGTGCTTGCAATTGCATATCAAATTACAAAGAGAAGATTATATTGGGTGATTACAATAACAACTTTTAAAATTAGACTTCAACCTAATCAATCCAGTCTTCTTCAAGACCAGCAGGATGAACCTGAAGTTTGACAAAACGGATAGACAAAATATTACTTCTATAATTTTTTTGGTTTTTCAACATGAGTTAATCATAATAAATACACTTGTCAAACATGATCTATACTAAGTTTAAAATCTTGGGCACACTTGGAATTTAGTCACCTTACACAAGAAACATTAGTCCAGATGGTCAAATCATTGTGTCAACACACAGAAATGCTGTCATAAATATAAAAGGTGAAGATTAACATTAATAATGTTTTTTTATCCTTGCCCTAATTCTTACTTTCTGACCAACATCAGACTGATGTGATCTATGTATCATTCATTCAATCAGTCAACAATATCTTCCTGTTAGGAGGTGAAAAATGGTCCAGCCCACTTCTACTTTTTTTTTTTTTTTTTAAAAAAAGAAGAAATAAGAATAATGCCAAAATTGTGGTACGTTTTGTCTTTAATTTCATATATTAAAAGTATAAAAAACACAATACAATATAATTGGACTATTTGTGGGATAATTACAGAATGTAAGGAAAGTTAATTTATACTACACTGAAAGGCCTGGTGACCTAGTAGAAGGACACAGATCTACAGTTACATAATTAACACCTTTTAGATCTCTGAGGCTGTGTATATAATTATGAGATCCTAGTTAATTATGAGATCATTTGAAGCCCTTTGAGCATGTGAGGGCTGGACCATGGGTACCTCATCCCACCCCTTTCCCATGACACTGGGAGGAAATTTTGATTTTTGCCCTCAGAAATGTTGAATTCTTAGCAGGATGCCAATTTGTCCACAGACATTCAAGGTACAAGATTAAGGTGAATCTGAAGTTCTATTACAACAGGGCAGAAAAGCATCCGAGAGGGAGCCCCAAGTCCTGCTGGGAGAGTCTCCTGAGCTGGGCCTTGAAGGATGGAGTAGTTGTCCAGTGGAATGACAGGTAGAGAGAGTCAAGGAGATGGGAAGGGCATGTCCAAAAGCACAGGCATTTGAATACACATGGATACTTGGGAACTAAAGTTAAAAAGGGTCTTTTTAGCATCAGGGTTAGATTTTTAGTCTCAGGGTATAAAACTGTGATGCATACCTCAGTGTTCAGTTTGGAAATCCAGGCTGGACATCAGCCAATGAAGGATCAAAAGAGTCTCAATTCCTGAACCAGAGGACAGAGTTCGAATAGGATCCTAGAGGTTTCTCTGTTTTGTTTGCTGTTTTTTAGTAAGACATTATCTGACAGAGATTCTGAAGCTAAATGAATAAAACTTTTGTTTTACAATAGTGGTTTTCAAAATTTAAATGGCTGCCCATTTGGTTTATTAAAGCAATTTAGTAATGAAATATTTAGAATGGCCTCTTTAGAATGAAATATAGTTGGGGGGGGGGCAAAATAAAAAGAAAGTATCTGAGAATATCCCACATACTAAGGGTGTTATTTTGTGAAATATCTATTTCAGTTTGTCTGTGTGTAGAGGCTAGGGAAGCAATGCATTTCTGTTTGGATGGTCATGGTCTTAAAATTAAAAAAAAAAAAATGCGGACCTAGAATTTAACCAAAAAAAGCTATAGAATTAGAAAGTAAAAGACATTTTAAGAATAAAGAGATATTGGTGACATGAACATTTCACTGCTTCGGAGAAAAGGAGAGAGAAGACGAACTGAAGAGGATTTAAAGATTTGGATCATTGAATACTATTTCGGTGTTTAGACCTGCAGTTTGGAGTTGATTCGATAGTGCTGAGCTGTGAAGCTGGCTGCCTCTGCCCAGCCAGCCCTGGTTCACCCTAAAAGTGGCTTCCAGGTGGCTCCCTCAGACCTTCCTGGCTGCTCCTCTTGTTATAATCTCTCATTCTGCCTTTCACTTTTTCTTGATAACACTTACCATGATGTGTCTTCATCTATTTATTTGTGTTTGTTTCTCTAATGTTCTCTCTTTGATTCTAGATTGGCTTTAGACTCTCTATGGTGGCAAGTTTTACTTCTGTCTTTGATTGCTCCATGCCTGACCAGGCACTTAGTTAATATTTAAGGAACAGAGAGTCAGAAAAACTTGTGAAAGATTTTAAGATGAGCAAAAAAAAATCCTGGGTGTTCTGTCTAGGGCACCATCTAGGTTATCTAAGCAGTTCAATGTCTGCACTATTTTCAGTTCTATAAGTTGTAGAAACTGATATACTGTAAATGATTTTTATCCATAAAATGCAAATGGTTTGGGTGAATAAGCAACTATTACCCCAGTGACATCAACCAGTTTTGCATCTATTAACAAATTCATCTCAGTATTTCTGATAGCCTTTTGGAGTTCTCTCTTTTAAACCAATTGTAACATTTTACAGAATCCTCTCATTAATTGAGTGATATGAAATCTTTGCTCACTTTATATTGTTTTTAAGAGTCACGATTTTGTCTTTTTAAAAATTTATATCTTAATAGGAGGAAAGAAAGAAAATGGAGCCCCATTCCAGAGGGCTGGTTCGACTGGGCTGTGGTTATGTTAAGAGAAAGAGTCAGACAAAGGAAAGAGAAGGAAGACATCAGAAAGACCTGTTTTATAAGCCTAAGGTGAGCTGGCAATGTAGCATTCTTATAAAACAGAGATTGCTTTAAACAGAGACACAAACATAAACATAACATGTAGGAACCAATCCATGTTTTTTCCACGTATTCCGTGCTGACAAGGCCTTTTCATCTTTAGGATCCACAGCCTAGAGAACCTGACACAAGTCCAGAGAGATAATTCACAGGATAGTTACATTTTCCCCACTGCCTACGTGCACACTGGCATGCCCTATGCAGTTACCATCAAAATCACCAACTAACAAAATGAACCAATTATCCATTTTATGTCACTCAAGTAGAGCAAAGAGGAAGTAATAGAGTGAAAAGTTCAGTATTATTCGGCAAAAAAGGTAGTTGAAAGTGTGTTTAAATAAATAAGGATATCTTTCAATCAGAAAAATTACATCAGCACAGCTAAAACTTGCATTTCTTAGAGATCACAAACCTATTCTATTTTAATTGGAATGGCTAAGACAATTAAAGTGAATTTGGGTGGTTTATTTAGATTCAAGAATTAAGTTCATCAGGGCTGCTCTATCACTTTATAAAATTAAGCTTCATTTACTAAATCTGGACACAGAGTTTGAGCAGAGTTTGGTTTTGGTTCCATGATCTAAATACTTATTAGAGGTCTCAAATGAGTGCTCACATACCTCTCAGTAATAGGTACTGCGAAATAAGTAAACATGGCTTCTTCTTAAAAAAAACAACTAACATTCTTAGCAGAGTGGAGATAATAGCCTAAATATGGGGCCATGAGAATGGATACAGCAGTGTAAAGAGAGGCCCCGGGAACAGACCATTCTGACAGCACGATATGGTGAACACAGGCTGGACTCTGCACACAGTGTTTCTGGACCATGGAGATGAGAGGAACAATATAAAGTAATAATATAGTAACTTGAACTCAGTGAATTCAAAAGAGAACAAAGAACACTACTTTTCTTTGAGAACTTCATTAAAGAGAAAGGAGGGAAGGAAACTACTAGTAAGAGAGGAGGAAAGAGGGCAACACAGGACCCACAACTCGCCAACACATCCAGGACTCCCAGCCCCCTTGGCTCCATGTCAATCCCCCACACAGCTCTGAGAAAGTAAACCAATAGTGTACATGGCAAATGACTCCCAACAAAGGTGGCAGGGGTCAAGGACAAAAAAGGACATTCTAACAAACACTTTCCTGGACAGAGGTCCCCACTTTGGGCTTCTGCACTGTAAAGAAGATCCTTAGCGGACAAGTAAGGTTGGGACAAAACGAATGCTGGGGCATTTCCATGGAACAATTGGAGACCTTTTGTGAAGAAGCCTCTTGATCCCAAGTCTCATGAGACTGCGATTTCAGAAGTGAATGCTGACATTTACTTGTTCTAGAAAAATGTGAGTGAATTCACAAGAGAGAACAGAGTCTAGGGAGAGGACAGGCTTTGGAACCAGAGAGAGCTGGGTTTGTTTGCTCCCTGTGGGACCTTGACCATGCTTCTTGACCCCTTCGTGCCTCAGGTTTCTCAAGGTTTATGTAAAATTAAGCCCAGGAATGGTAAATCATCTAATAGCGATGAGATGTAAGAGACACTAGAACATTTTATTGAGGCTAACTCAAAACAGCAAAGGCGAACATAAATCCATTATTGTATTTATTTAAAACTAACAAGAAAAGATAAGTTTGTTTTGAAAATACAAATTCTGAGAACTGTAAAGTCATGTCCTCAGAAGTTACTGTGTATTTTCATTTTCACCTTTCTCCGTTCTGAGATCAATTAAACTGGTAATTCGTATTTCTAAGAGCATTACAGTGTATATAATTATAACTAATGCTTAAAGTCTTTTGATGACTTTTTAATTGTTTCAAAAGAATAAAATCGGTGTGTATATACCACCCGAGGCAATGATTCTGTCAGACCTCATTAAAAAAACAGGACTGAGCTTGATCTCTCCTTGGAAGAAAGCCCTGTGATGAGACACAAGGCAGGTCCAAGACTCACGTCAGTGGCTCCACTGTGGACCTGGTCCTCTCCTCAGCCTGTGGAAACCTCACAAGAGATGGTTTTGGTGTGACTGTGCTTGTGCCATTTTGACTGTTGTAATGTCCGATTCTAATCTCAACCCAATCGCATTCATTACTTCTTACCAGCGCCATCATATACAGTGGATGAGCATGAACAGATATGTTCTCATAAGCTTGTTCTAGAACAAACGACTCTGACCAGATGGTGATTCTCAGTTTCTTATGTTAAAGTTATTGTCCAGGATAATTAGATTGCTGGCTTTGGACATCATTTATTTTACCATAGCCCATAGATTCTTTTTTCCCTTGTGAATTTCTGGATGAACCCAAATACATCATGCTGAGCAATATAAGGCTTCTGGCAACTCAATCTTTAGATATTCAGATGTGCCTACTTGGAAACAGAATGGTATGATGGTAAACAGGAAGGCTTATGAGTCTTGCAGATCCCTGTACATCTACTTGCTATGCATGGAAGTCACTGGACTTTTCAATTTTCTCAAGTTCATATTGTATCAATCACATAGGGCTGCTTAGGGAATACAAGAGAAAAATCCCAAAGGGCAGGTAGCCTGAAGTAAACATTAAAGAGTACTATTAATATTGTTAAAAGTTCTATTAAAATAATCAGACATAATACTGGTGCCCATCTCAAGATGACAGGATTGCAGATTCTCCTATTTATATCTATGGAACACTTCAGTAAGTCACACTTCTCTGCCTCCCTCCTGACCAAAACAATGCTCAGTGTTTCTTTGGCTAATGTGGCAACCATGGAGGGCACAGAGGTCTTCTTCCCTCTCAACTGTGTTTCTAACGTGTAAGTGTAGGACAATGTCTCCTTGTGGATCAGACTCTTTCACTGACAATGTGAAGCTTGGACCAAATATGAGTCACACTTGTAATAACCACCTCTGATCCTATGGCCTACATAACTTCATTCCATTTCCTCCAGACTTACCTTTCAGAACAGTCAGTATTTTTCTTGTTGGTTTTCTATTAGTTCATATGTTTCTATATTATTTTATGTGAACTTGTGAGCTTCCTCAAATCCTTTGTGAATACATATGAATGTGCATAGGTATATAATTTAATAGGTTTTATTTTCCTGAGGGCTCAGGTCTTGGATGTTATGCTTTAGGAATCCCAATGCTCAAATTCCTATTCTAATCCAGTTTTTATCCTGAGCCAATGCTTTTTAGTACAATTATCTATCTGCCTGTCTATATCACTCAAACTCCTTAATTACATAGTCCCTATAATCTTTCATTGTCTTTTAACCGATGTGATATGTCCAACTTGCCCATCTTTAAAGTGACTTGGCGAGAGCACAAACAGCATCACTTAGTACAGCCTGGAACTCATGTCTGGCAGGAAGTATTTGGCAGGTGAATACACTGTTTCCCCTACACTCTGGCCACCAGGGGCACCTGGGGCTGAGGAGCAGCTGGGTGCACTATGGTGCTAGGTTTCAGGAAGGGGCCTCCAGCTGAGTTCACTGGCCTCTATTTATAAGCCAAGGGTTGGTATGGCCTTGTGAAATTCATGGACTGCATTAGAACCAAAGTCTGAGCTTAGATATAACCTGGTTACGGGAGAACTGACAGCTGCAGACCTTGGCAGTCCCAGAGCTTTGTGTACCATGAGAACTGAGTTTGGTTATAACCACTCTTACTGGGAGGCAGCATCCTGGGTTCCATTTAGCTAATTCTTAAGCACCCTAGAAAGAGCTCTCAGGGTCATTTGTCTGACAATTTGCTTATTTCTCCTTTCATCCATCCTCTTAATCCACTCAAGGGAAGGGTGAATGTCTACTCTGTGCTAAGCACTTGAGTGAAAACCAGACAAAACATGATCCTGGCCTCCAAGGAATGCATTTGGCCCTGAAGAGGGAAGCATATATGCAAATGAATAAGGGGACAAAAGTGCTACAAGTGTTAGCATAATTATGGGTGTGTTCAGGGTGCAGTGAAGGCCTCCAGGAGGAGACATCATTCCAGTGGGAGTCAGGAAAGCCTTAGTCTGCAGGTTGGGCATGAGGAAAGGTTTGGAAGACAGAAACTTATTCTGGTGGGTAGATGGGTTTAAAGCAATATGTCAAGTCCAATGATGAGACCAACTTGAAAGATAATTAAAATATGTCAGGGATCATCATTGGTAGGACCAGATTCTGGCTCCACTGAAGATTAAGTAGGTGTATTGAAATGATAGTAGCATTAACTGAGTTCTATATGAAGTCCCAAACATCACCCAAATACTGAGTATTTAACATATGTTTTCTTTAAACCAATTCTTTGAATTTTATATGGCTTTATCTTTTTTTTGTTCTTTCAATAAACGCATTGAAATTTCTCTTGGTCACATGGCTTTAATATGTTAGAAGCAGAATTTTAATCTAGTTCTATCTGAATCTATCGTCATGTTTTTCCTCTGTAACTTCATGTTTGTCTGGAAAACAGATGGACTTTATCAAATTTTTTATAACCTGCTTTATTTCATCCATCATAACAATCACAATCATAGTCCTGATAACAAGGTAACAGCAAATCATGTTAAATGATTTTCTTATAAAATATCCTTAGAAAGTATATCAATTTAATGTATGAAACTTTAAAAAATATAAATTCATTTTTGCTAAATTAATACATCATGTATTCCTAGGTACTTCTATATTTTCCACAATAAATTTTCAGAGCAAAATAGTGATATGTATATTATTATTCCTATTTCACAGATGGAAAAACTAAGGATCATTAGGTTTGATAACATTTCCCAAGACATATAAGCAATAAGTTGCAATGCCAGAATTCAAATTGAGGTCTTCAAGATCTCAAATCCCATAAACTTACATATTTATTACACTATAAGAACAAGACTAGGGCAGAGCAAATTGGTCTTCCTCCTTTTATTAGTTTTATATAGGAGAGCCCTGGGCTATTTCCTTAAATTCCTGCTCTGATCTCAATAAAGGAAGATGAAAAGTTTTTTTTTAGTCCACTGCGCTTTCTAAGGACATGATATTGTATATTCTGCAGTAGGGAAGGTGGGGCAGAGAAAAAGTGAAGGAGGAATGTTCTTAGGAACCTTCCAAAAATGTCTAGTGAAATCCAAGTTGAATCTTATTATTAATGAGAGAATATCAAGAGAATACATGAAAGCAACTAAAAAATGAATGATGATGAAAGCAACTTAGCATAACGAAGCATGTTCCCCTTAATCAGAGATAACTCAACATCATCCAGCACAGTAGACATCCTGGAAGGTACATGGCTAAATCATCAAATTTATTGCTCAAGGAAATTCCCAAATGGATACAGCCAAGCATTTCCTTAACAAGGCCAATGTGCTGAATTCATTTCTGGACCAAATTTTACTCTCTGTGGGAAATCAATGTCTTTCCTCAAATTCCAAAACATTGTTTGATAAACTGTCTATGCTTTCAGTAAAAAGAAAAAAAAATAAGGCATCTTAACTTATAGTACATCAAGCAACATAGATGAAATTTCACAGGGACACAATCAGGAATTTTTCCAAATTAAATATTTCATAGTTTGATAAAGTTTCTCAGTGTTGAAAAATGTCAGCAGAGGTGACGACTAGAAATCTAGCATCAGAGAGAGCGCAGTTCCTAATTCATGTGCATGATGTGGTTCTGAGGGCCATTATGTTTATTTCTGGAGAATAAGAAAAGTACATTAAAAGAAGACATCATGCAACACCTCCTTAATTAGCTCTTCCATTTTACTTTCTTATTCTATTGCTAGGATCACATGAAGAAGAGGACAAGAGATATGTGAATACTTATATGTTGAACCTATTAGTTTTCAACTTAAACATAACTCATTTGGAAACTCTGCCCTGAAGCAATACTGTATTAATTTATATTTATTTATATGTTGCAATGTTCCCCTGAAGAGCAAAAGTATGAGAAGTAGATGTATTAATTGAGTGTACAATTACTGTAGCGTATCACTCCAAGTCAAGTGAGGTGCACTTTAAGCCATCTTTGTTTCTAAGTTAAATACTAGTCCAGACCAAGTAAATCATATGGGCTTGGGTATAACTTTTAGGGGGTTTTGATCATTATTTCTCAGCATGGATAACTTCCCAGCATAAAATTAACATTTATTATAATATATAAACACTTAGCAATATTTCAATGACATCTGTCAACTTTTTAAGAAGCGTAATTAAAGAGATTTTGACCATTGCAGAAATTGAAGCTAAACATACACTAATGTTTTATAAAAAGATTTAGCAACACCATCTCAGAATCACTCATGCAGTTATTTTCCATAATCTTAGAGTTCAGCATCCCTGTCCCACCAGCTTGCTTTTCCTAAAATTTTATCAAGGAATCCCCAAGGAGGCCCATCTACTCAGTTTGGTTTGCTTTAATAGCCAGGTTTCTATAACTGAGCTTGACTACATCTATTCCATTAACACAGTGGTTCTCAACCTTCTGGCCCTTTAAATACAGTTCCTCATGTTGTGACCCAACCATAAAATTATTTTCGTTGCTACTTCATAACTGTAATGTTGCTACTGTTATGAATCGTCATGTAAATATCTGATATGCAGGATGTTCTTAGGCAACCCCTGTGAAAGGGTCGTTCGACTGCCAAAGGGGTCGCGACCCACAGGTTGAGAACCGCTGCATTAACATCTCTAAACTTAGCTTCCCAGAAGTCTAACTCCACAAACTCTTCTTTCATGATAAGGTAAAGAATAAAACAATACCCATGCACATACACACCTGAAAATGCAAATAAACATGTTATTTAAGTTATTCACATCCATAGTTCCTTTATTTCCCAAGCTGCCGCATTTATGTAAGAGCAGTTGGCCTGAAAGGGTGGGTAGGATATGGAAAGAGGAATGCAAACCTGGAGAGCTCTCCAACTTCACACAAGATGCAACTAAAAGCTCTGTGCTCTAGGATGAAAGGCAACGTCCCTGAGATTGGACTTTTGCAACAAAACTTCCACCCGGGGCATGTTCCATTCAATGTCCTAAAATACACAAACTTACTTGACTGGCCCTAAATAGAAAATGAAAAGTAAGCTATGAATTATTTTTTTTCTCCCAAGGTTCAAAAATGTGCTTTTAACTTTTTTTTTTTTTTTTATGGGACAATGTGAATCAGCTAAAATTGTTTCCAAGAATAAAGACAGAAATATATGGGAAAAAATCACCCTGTATAGACAACCAATTAAAAATCTGTTAAACATCTTGACGAATGAACATATGACTTCCATTTCTGCAAAGGAAATAGAAATAACTTAAAAGGGTATTGAGATAAACAAGTTTTCAAGTGTGAAGCTAATGTCTTATGCCCATTACAAATAAGGCCCACGGCTCATGGCATTTGCTTGTACATAAATTGTCTTACAGTGATGGATTTTAAACTATCAAACAAAGATCCACATGTACCAGCCCTTTTGAGATTATGAAGCCAAAGTAAACACCATGGAGACAAATGTATCCACGAGAATGCATCATTCCTTCTTCAGAACCATTTTCAAACTTTTTAACCATGTGCTTAGAAATAGCATCAAACTTGGAGTCAGAACTTGTGTTTGTTCCCAGCCCTGCCACTTATTATCATGTCACCTAGCCCTTTGACCCTAGTCCATAATCCCTACAATGAGGCTAAGATGACCTGTTTTTGTGGTTGTCAGGAGGATGAAATGAAATTATGAGAGTGAAATTGCCTGGCACACAGCTTGGCACATGGGCAGGCTTCCCAGGGGCAACCTTGATCCTGACCACCACAGACAAGGTGATGGTAGGAACCATTCTGAGACCTCCTCAGTCAGATGCTAATGTTGTCTATCCCAACTACAGAAAGGACTAGACTAGACAGGCTGCTGGCTGGGAGAAGCACTTCAGTGGTGAAGAACTGGTGAACTCAAGTATTCTGGGTATTTTACTCCTTGAAGAACATGGGTGACTAAAACCCCCTCCCTTCCAAAAATAAATGAAAAATAGCATAAATAATAACAGCTGACTTTTTATGAGTGCTTAGTATATTCAGGTAGCATATGAGGTGTTTGCATGTGTTATTTAATTTAATCCTCACAACTTACAGGTATGATAGTTAAACAAGGACAAACTGGTTACTAGTAATCCATGCATTTTTAAGTTGGACACTGTGAAGAGGTTGCAATGGCATTTTTTTTTTCCTGAAGACAATCATTTCCTGAGAAGATTAAGCTCAGATGTCACTCCCTACCTAGTGTCAGATATTAATCAGATAACACCCCACCGAGGGAGTCATAGGAAACTTGGACTTGGCAGGGAGTAATCAGAGCACAACTTGGAGAACTTGGGTGTAAGGGAAGTCTGAGTGGGCAGCATAGCATGGGAGAGGAGTGGAGGACAAGGGAAACACTGTTTGTCCTTTGCCATTTGGGCTCAGGTGCCGGGGTTCTGCAACATCAGTTTTGTACAATCCTTGACAGTTGGGCATGAGGAGGATACACTGCCAGGGCTGATGGAAAAGCCGGGGGAAGAAAGAACACAGAGAGGGTAACCTCTGAGGCAGGGACAGCAACATTATTGCGTTTCAGCAATCTCTGAGCTCCTTGAACTAATGCTTTCACCCCGTCAGCACGCCCCATCCACTTGGGTTGGGGGACGGGGATAGGCAGAGTGAGAGAGCAAAACATGTCAACATTATTTCTGGCCGTAGGGTTATGGCACACAGCAAGCTGCTTTCCATATCCCATACGGGGGTCCCCAGTCAACAGTAGGAAACCTGTGAAAGTTGTTGTGCAAGAGGACTGTCCAAATAGTTAGGCCTGTTGCTTCTCTTTTGATGTGTGTGACATATTGTGATTCTGTTTTTCCTTCCATTTCTCCAGTAACTTTTTTTAAAAAATGTATCTTATTGTTGAAAGTATTACAGATGTCCTCTTCCCACCCCCACCCCCACCAGTGACTCCCTCTATCCTGTACCCAAGCCCTGCCAGCCCTTCACCACACGATTGCCTGTGTCCTGGGTTATACATATATGCATATAAATTCTTTGGTTAATCTCTTCCCTCCCCCCAACCCTACATTCCCGTTGAGATTCCTCAGTCTGTTCCATGCTTCTATGTCTCTGGATCTATTTTGTTCATCAGTTTATTTTGTTCATTAGATTCCACATATGAGTGAGATCCTGCGATACTTATCTTCCTGTGACTGGCGTATTTCACTTAGCATAATGCTCTCCAGGTCCCTCCACGCTGTCTCAAAGAGTAAGAGATTTCCAGTAATTCTTCAATGTTGTTGCCCCACCTGTATATGATTCTTCCCCGCTATCCTAACCCACTGGAGAAAGATCACTATCAATTCTTAGTCACCTTGTGGTCTAGCTTCATCGCACAGCTGGCAGGCTCACCCTTTAAAAGCCTTTTTAAAACCTTTAAAACCATTCTCATCTGGACTTGAAAAGTCTGCAGTGACTGGTGAGGTGGGAATACAATCTTGCCATTAGTTTGGCTGCTGGGAATGTGTTGTAAGAGGAATAGGAAACCTGAACAACAGTAGCTTTATTTATTTTGCCCAATAAAAACCTTTGAAAAGCTGGTCCAGATCTGGTACAATGACTCAATGGTCACTGACCCCACTCTTAGTGTAGTTTGTTTAGCACATTTTGTCTAAATATTCTTTATATCTTTTATGTCTCTGGTTGGACAATTTTCATGTACATTATATACAACATTAAAATAAGAACTTTAGAAACCAGGAATAAGCTACTTTTATAGTTTGTGTTTGAGGTAAAAGCATCTCAATGTATGTACATTGAGTGAATAAAACTCTTAGAAATGGAGTTATATGAGTATTTTAAGTTTGTCAAGCTTTCCTTAAAACCCTACAATGAGTAGATTTCTTTCCATATTTTCTTCAGTATCAAGTCCTCAAAACAGTACTCTAAATATCTTCTTAGTCTTGTAAAAAAAATGTAGCACTGAATATTTGTGAAGTAATCCATAAGTTATACCATGAAAGGAATTTAAAAATGTCCTATCCAAGAACCATAGGTTACTGTCATTTACCACGGGAGAGCCCTGGAGGATATTATAGCTTCCAAAATCTTATCTTTTTACTCCAAGACTCTTTATGAAGATTAAATTTTGAAAGGGTTCAACAAGTTTCATACTCAACATTAGACCATTAGACCCATATGACAGGATGACTTTCTGGGCATCCCCCATTGATATGTTCAAGTTGTATTACATTTGATCTGTTAATAATCATAATTCAGGCAGTAAACTTGATACTATTTAGTGCACCTAAGAAACTGAAATATAAACAGTACTTGCCCAGATCAGAGAGCAACTCAGTTTAGAATTTAGTCTCCTTGATATGCACCCAGTGGTAGCATGAAACAAAGTCCAAGGAAACAGGTCTTACCGGAACACCATTATTGAATTATTGAAATATAGAAGGATGATAAGTAATAGAATAAATCATGGTAAGAGTAGAAGGGGCAGCAACCAAGTATACAAGTATTCCTATTAGAAAAGTGAAGCAGAATCAATTAATGTTAAGCATGAGGACAGCAAGAAGATGAAACGACCATTAAAAATGCACCTTTTCCAAGAAAGACTAAACTATCAACATCAAACAACCTGACTTGCATACCTAGTTTAGTTCATCACAAGTAGCTCTTCATTGCATTTATCATAGAAGCCTGGTATGCAATTATGACTAAAATAACAATACAGTTTTCATTGCTAGAGCTTAAGAATCCTCTTTATTACCCTCTTCTTTCAAGGCCTCCCGTGATATGGTATATTACAACCTCAAGAAATGGAGAGAGAATATGAGCATAATAAAATATGTCAAGAAACCAAGTAAGACAGTCTCTGGAATAATAATCTTCACAAAGCCCTCGAAGAATCGATGTCAGTTACCACAGTTATTCGCAGTCTGAAGTGACATCTTAATAAGAGTCCTGGAAACTCATGAAGTCTGGGTCTCGGGCTGGCAAGTGCATTTTCAGCTGGTAATTAGATTCAAGCAAGAAGCAGCCTTCCTGGAAGGAGCCGGAACTGGAAGGAGCTGGTTTTTGAGCTCCGGATCCAGGTGACCTGATGCTCAGCTAAGAACACCTATTCTGTCCCAGGTAACAGGCCACTTTCTTCAGGCTGTGGGCTAACCCTGTGGGTTTGTGTCACTAGGGATGGAGGGAACAGTGGCCTTGGAAGAACGCACTGTCTTGTCAGAGAAGCCACCATCTCCCAGCCTTGTTGTTGGGGCTCCAGGGGCAGGGACTCTGGAGCTCCAATGCCTATCAACAGAAGCTCCTACTAGCAATTTTCAGAGGGTTCATGGGAGGGAGGGACAAGCTAATTTCTTTTTCCTCTCACCCTCATCTGTCAGGCCAGATGACTGCCTGGTGGGCAGCCACCCAGGCAACCTATCAGGGCCTGCTCATAAGCGTTCCTCACTGAACCCAGTCCCCAACTGGCACCAGCAGAAATAGATGACCTAAATATTTCTTTTGGAGTCCTCTCCTGTTTCCTTTACCACTGTAAAAACGATTATAAGAGGATAATTTTCATCTGCTTATTTGTAACATCATCTCAGATTTCATGTGGAAATCTGGGTTATTTTGACACCTGCAGGCAGGTTAAAGAGAAAACAGAAAGGCTCATTTGCCCTAGGGCCATGTTAGAGCAAAACCCACTACCCTGGAATGGCAAAGACATAGTGCCACCTCGTGTTCGTTCATCAGAACTATTCTTTTCAGTCTTGCCATGGAATTTGAGAACACTGATGAGAAGAACCAGCAGTTTGTTTAAACCAAAGAGGTGGGTTGGGAAAACCGAATAGGGTAAGCTTAATTTAAAAATTAACATGCAATAAAAATTATTTTGGCCAAATTTCAAATAACTATTGTAATTCTTCATCAGGAACACCATGATTTATTTAATGAGGTCCAATCTAGAGAAAGCTATTGCTATACGCAGAGCCAGAAATTAATTCTTCGTTTGTAAATAGCTGAATTTTCTCCCTGTTTTTGGAACAATCAATAAAAGCCTGGCTTGAAATCTGGTTGAAATAGCTACTCTAATGAACAAAATAAAGGGTAAAATTCAGGCAGGCATAACAGCTCTCTGTTTAAAGTGCAAGACTATGCTGGTTGCAATGACAGTCCCTAATCCTCCCCACTGAAAAGTGACTTCCATGTAATAAAGTCAGCTTAGATGGATAGTCCATTTAAATGGTCGAGGATTAAAAGGAATTGGTCAGACAAGCTTAACTTATTCATATGACATTCCACTTAAAATACACATACACATCATGATATCCTTATGAAAATAAGCTGTCTTCTTAGTCACTGGAATTTGAAAGCAAAAGCTGACACTAAACCATTGTGATTAATATATGACATAGTTGGAAGACTATGTTGCCCTTCATTGCCCTGAATTTCTGAGCTTCTGTGACTATTGTATCATGTTTTACAATTTGTAGCGCTGGAGCCACCACCCCCACTCGCCCCCAGGTTACTTATACAACAATGTACATTTCATTTGAAACCTGACCAGGCTCATTCCTGTTCTAGGTAGATGCATCATGACAACCTTTAATTGGGCAAACTGCCAAAATGCAGCCAGTTTAACAGGCCCAGTTCAGTGCTACACCTAGACTACTATGCTTATTTGACTTACTTGTTGAGAATGATTTATTGAATAATACTTGATAGAAAGTACAAAACCTTTCAAAGGGCAGTTCTCCGAGAGTTTAAAAGTCCACAAAACTAGCCTGCATTACAAAAAAAGAAAGAAAGAAATTTGAGAAGTTAAAAAAAAACCCACATCTTGCCAAACAGTTCTATAATAAAGTAATTAATTTCTGGGAGCCAAAATTTAATTCCTAACAAAAATTAGTTTACATCAGGCTTTTCCTCTGTACAGTTGCAGGGACCTGTGTTCAGGGGGAATGAGAAGGGCATATATATTTTGAACTATGTCATATCCATAACCTTCTTTTTTATTGATTTATAAAATAAAATTGGGGGGGAAAAAAACCTTCAATCCTGCCCTCTGGAGTAGTATAAAAAGATTTCTTAGTTTGCAGTATCTGGAATGATGTAAAGACTGGTATTTGGTTGGCATCTAGAGAAAAACCGTATATAGACATCACCTGGCCTGCTATACAGCAAGTGTAGATCAATGGGGAAGTTTGCTGCTTTGCGATTTACCATGGCAAAATTTACCTAATAATTATGTTTTGTAAATTAACAAAATTATATCAAAGTAGATTTCAATATTGCTATTCACAGCCATTTCAAAAGCAATTTCCTCTAGGATCTCAATTAGAACGATGTTCTCATGCCCCCACTCCCACCCCCCTCTGTTGGAGGCAATACAGGGCTCGGCCTGGAACTGTGGAGTGGAACGAATTCCTTCCTCTTAACGCCTGTCTCCAATTAGCTGGTGGGAAATAGAAATGATTTACTTAAGAGACAGCTTTTCCCACTTATTCAAGCCTATTACCATTCTCATCCAAGCATCACTCAGACACTAATTGTCTTGGGAAGCTATCTGCATGGTGTTAAAGAGCACAGAGTTGCCAACTTCGTGAGCTAAGCAAGTTACTTACCCATCGTATGCCTCAGTTTCCTCGCTTGTTAATTAGGGATCATTTCTGTTTCATATTCTTACTATAAATGTTAAGTGAAAGAAATATGCCATCAGTGTTCAATGAATGAATCATTATGTAATAGGGGAGTAAGTAGATAAGCAATTAACTACCAAACACGAAAATAAACCACAAAGGGCATGTGCAAGATACAGTGAAAGCACCAGGGAGGGTCAAGCCATGAGTCATCTCTACATCTTCCCTGGCAGTTCCTCACCAGAATCCATTAGAATAGCTTTGGGGGGAAAAAACAAAAACAAAACAAAACAAAAAAAAACACCTCACTACCTCACAGGCCAGCTCTAAGTGTTTCACTATTTTGCTTAAAAAAATAAATCTTAAAAATTGTCTAAAAGTTGTCTTCCATTGACTTTTACCCACTCATCCTCATTTTCATCCAGTAATGTCAAATTCTTCCATATTACAGCTATTTGGTAGACAATTACATCCCCAGATATCTTCTCATGGAAGATCACTCATATAGTTTACATTTTTATGTGCCCATGAGAAAACACAAGTGAGAAGCCAAATAGAAAGATTCCTTAGACTTTACTAGAAAATTCCTAAGAACTTTAAATTCTACAACAGACTGAATACCAATGCCAACCAAGTCCTAATGACGACTCCTGCCCAGGGTGGACAAGGAACCTGACGGATGCTCTGGCTCAGTAGCAAAGAGTAACACAGTCAGTGGGGTGGGGTGAGGGGTGCGGGGGTGGTAAGAGTGCCAACTATTCACAATCCCTGTTAAAAGGCCTGTGAGCTCTCCTAGGTCTTCCCCACCCCACCACCCAAAGCTGGGGTTGTACTGTGTTCATCCTGCATTCCTTGCACCTTGCAGCAAGAATCAATGAATGAATGGCTTTATTGTACATTTAACGCACTCCCCAGTATCCACTAAAACCTCATGTTCAGTAACATAAGCAATAGATATCACAGAAAATGTATGACATTTAAGCAAATTTTTTGATGTACAGGATAAAGGCACTGACTAATTGTACACAATATATTCTTATTTCCTTCATAATGACAAATAAAATAAATTATATTTGAGTTAGCAAATGAGGCCCATGTCAACTGTGAGAATGATTATTCTTTTTCCTTCCTTCCCTTTATTTTTTCTACCCATCCATCTTTCTTTCTTATTGTTATTTAAATCCTTTAGATCTTTAAATAAATAAGTTAAGGAATAAATAATCTCCAATATGAACATATGGACAGGTTGTGTTTAAATTTTTGTTCTTTGTTTAAAATCTAATGCAGTTTTTCACCAAGTAACAATACTTTAAATGGTAGTTAGTTAGCTTCAAGACTCCAGAGACACTGATAAAAAGAAGAACACATGTTTTTACCATCTTCTATGAGGAATGGATTCCACTTCAAAGAATTACTAGAACCCTAGCTGGTTTAGCTCAGTGGATAGAGTGTGGGCCTGTGGAATGAAGGGTCCTGGGTTCAGTTCCAGACAAGGCACATACTTTGGTTGTAGGCTTGATCCCTGGCCCAGTAAGGGCACACATGCAAGAGGCAGCCAATCAATGTATCTCTCTCACACTGATGTTTCTCTCTCTCTCTCTCTCTCTCTCTCTCTCTCTCTCTCTCCTCTCTCTCTCTCTCTTTCTTCTCCCTTCCATTCTTCCCTCCCTTCCTCCCTCCATTCCATTCTAAAAATCAATGGAAAGAATATCCTCAAGTGCGGATTAAAAGAAAAGAATTACTAGAAAGAGGATGATGACAAGGGATTTAGAATCGAAAGTCTTTGTTCTCAGTCCTGGTTCCACAATATACCAGCTATGGGACACTGGGCAACTCCATTTTTCAATAATCAATACTGTGGGGGTGAGAGTGTGTTGTATAGCAATGCTGGCATATGATAATACTGCTGATAATACCTACCTCCCAGGATGACTAGAAAGATCAAATGACTGGATGCAAGGAAAATTGATTTATAAATTGTGACATGAAATCCCAAATTCAAATTACAGAGAGATTCTTCTCAAAACTCCTCATCTTTGAGACCTCATAAACATGTCAGACAGCTTTTTTATCAGCCACAATCACACAAAAAATATTGCAAATTTCTTTTTATACAAATGGGTCTGTCAAAGGGGTTGATGGGCCCTGGCAGTTGTGGCTCAGTTGGTTGGGCATTGTCCCATTCACTGAAAGGTCACTGGTTTGTTTCCTGGTCAGGGCACATGCCTGGGCTGTAGGCTCCATCCCCGGTGGGGGGGCATGCAGGAGGAGACAGCTGATCAATGTTACACTCTTCTCTCTCTCTCTCTCTCTCTCTCTCTCTCTCTCCTCCCTCCCTCCCTCTCTCTCTAAAAAAAAAAAATCAATAAAAGGCTTTTTTTAAAGGATTGATGGTACGTACTCTGCTTCTATGGTAAGGAATATCGTTCCCATTTTACAATTGGTAAAACTAAGACTCAGGCAGTGGCATGACTAGTATGTGCTTGAACTGGAACTAGACAACACACTTCACATTTCTGCAGCAACGAGGGCATTTCAATATTTACTCACATGACCTCTTCCTACTCTAAACCTCATGAGATGCACAGAAGACCATGAAAAATACACACTGCAGCATATTTATAGGATGGTCATCAGCTGATCTTTGTTTCCAATTCCAGATGTCTTTTCTGCTTGGCAGCAGAGGCCAAGCTGTTACAAGGTGCGTGGAAGTAGGTGGTACTTGAATTTTCAGTGCAAGTATTTATTTATAACTCAAAATTCTCACTTCCGATTCTATAAGCATTCTGGCATTGTGAGAAAGGCATATGTAACCTTTGATCAAAATACTTCCTTATTTTAGAATCCTTTTGAATTAAGTATAAGGTAAATACCAAATTCTCAGTTCCAAGATGCAAGGTCAAACACTTCTAATGCTAACTCAATAATTAAGATTTTTTCCAGTTGTATCATAGATCTCTACCTTCTGACACAGAATATACTTTGCCTAATATATCCACTGCTTGTGGACTCAGAGTCATAATTATGAACACCACTGATTGTTCAATTATGCTTTGATAGATTATACCAGTGGTTCTCAACCTTCCTAATGCCGTGCGGCCCTTTAATACAGTTCCTCATGTTGTGGTGACCCCCAATTTCATTGTTACAAATTGAACATAATTAAAGCATAGTGATTAATCACAAAAACAATATGTAATTATATATGTGTTTTCCGATGGTCTTAGGCGACCCCTGTGAAAGGGTCGTTCGACCCCCAAAGGGGTTGCGACCCACAGTTTGAGAACCGCTGGATTATACTGATGTATAAGGCTAATAGTTACTATGCTGAATTGGTTCAGACAGCCATGTGATTTTTTTTTCAACTCATATCTTTTGTTTTTACATGTCTATCTCCTTGTTAGTAATCTCTTCCCTCATTACTATTGATGCCTGATTTGAGTAGCAATAGCTCTCTTTTTTGTAGTTTAAGAAACCTATGTGTTAGTTTTCTATGCTGCATAATAAACTACCACAAACTCAAAGGCTACACACAACACACATATTACTGTACAGTTTCTATGGGCCAGCAAAGTGCCAGCCAGGGCTGGGTTCTCACCTGGTGGCTCATTTGGGGAAGGGTTCTCTTATGGGAAGGGTCGTTCGCAGAACTCATTTCCTATGTCTTTAGGACTCGGTATTTTATCTCTTCAAAGCCAACAGAAAGTAGAACAAGACTCTCAAGTAAGTTTTCTAGCAAGAGGGAGCCTAACATAATTACAGGAATGACACCCAATCACTTTCACCATACTTTATTGGGGAGAAACAAGTCACAGGGCTGCCCCAAATGTAAGGCCATCAATACCGGGAGGTGGGGGTTGGGAAGGACTACCTTATAATCTGTCAGCCATACCAACAAACCCACTTAGAATTGAATAAAAGTTAGAGTAATAAAACCAGAACAAGAGACTATGGGCCTTGGTGAGTTAACTAGAGCTATTTTCATGACTTCCATTTTAATTACTTTCTGAAGCTTGAACATGTTCTGGATGGTCCCAGCTACTCCACATGTGGTTTTTAGACACGTGGATGAGTTCTCACACCAGAGGCCACAACTTTCAAAGAATAACAATGCTGCCTCCTCTTTTCATTCTTCTCTAGATGAATTGTGAAAATGCTGGTCGATTCACTGTCATTCCTGCATTAAAATAGTTTGTTATTGCCGAACCGGTTTGGCTCAGTTGGATAGAGTATCGGCCTGCGGACTGAAACGTCCCAGGTTCGATTCTGGTCAAGGGCATGTACCTTGGTTGCGGGCACATCCCCACTGGGGGGGCGTGCAGGAGGCAGCTGATTGATCTCTCTCATCGATGTTTCTAACTCTCTATCCCTCTCCCTTCTTCTCTGTAAAAAATAAATAAAAAAATAGTTTGTTATTAAGTAGGTTGACTCTGTCTCTGCTCAGTAACTGGAATGCCTAACCCCTGGAGAAGACCAGGACTGTGCCTTTTCTCTGGTGACATTCCCATGATGATGGGCAAAGTGAAAGTGACTCCTGGAAGAGAGGATGCTTATCTCCTGAAGCCCTGTGCTGTTTGATATTGATGTGTGTGTTTTTAAATCCTTGTAAAAGTTCTACTTAGAAAAGACTTCAACAATCCTAGATAAACTTGAACGAAATCGTTATGTCCTTACTATATCCACCGGTCTGGAGCTTATTTAAATTAGTTTCTTCTTCCAAGTATTAAAAAGTCAGCTCCCTATGCCTTCTTCAGTGCCATGAGGTGGAGGTCATAGGCATCAGATTTGATGTGTTCAACTACTTAGACTGCAGTTGCAATCAGAATTTAAATTCTTCTCGCGCAGTTGTTTGGAGAACAAAAAATGTACACACCAAGTGGAATGAACTTTGGAATTCATTCAAAGAAAATCAAATGCCTGTCACTTCTGTCAGCATTTGTTACATTTAGGAATTGTTTTTTGGGGTGATGAAATAATCTCTCCCTCTTTTAGACAGCCCTGGGAAATAAGGCAACGGGGCAAATTATTCTATGACCAAATCCTACCTGAAAGACAATAGCTCTTATTTTAAATCACAATGAAAACTTGTTTGCCCTAGTCATGGTATTTAATGACTTTGTGCTTTTTACAACTATGTAAAATTTAATTCTGTAGTGCAGGTTCAAAATAATAAAAGTCTAGCAGTACATGAATCTTCAAAACTGCAACAATGAAATTATGCCCAAGTTCACCCAATCTGTAAATAAAGCCTGGACTATTCATTTTTGTATAATTTACTGAATGTAGTACATAAACTAGTATGGTGAAATAATTATTTGAGATAGTAACTGATTTTTTTCACTTGTTCCACAAAATATGGGGTTGTCACCACTAACCACAAGTGAGAGATTATCAGACCAGGCCAGAGTACAAAGAAGTTGATAATTCAGTAATGCGGAGGAAGGTTAAAAAATCAATTTCTTAAAAGAAGACATAATTTGATAGCACACCATTTTTTCTCATGCACACTTCTCCTAACTACCTCCACAGTATATGACCTTATAGAAGCTGAGGAGGAAGAGTATGGAGAGAATTCAAGATGTACATGTCTAGAAACTGCATGCCCTTCTCGCCCACCAGTCTTGCTTGGAAAAAAAGGAAGCATGTACCTCTACTTAAGTTTTATGTCTTGGAATCTTAGAGAAGAAAAGACATTGCCTACTTGGCCTTAGTGGAAGGGGAAATCAAGCTTCAGAGGTAAGTCCTTTATGGTATCCTGGTGGCATGACATACAAATCTAGCATGAAAGAGACTCCAAACTCACGTGTCTATTCCCTCAGCTCTGGTTTCCCTTGGCTTGGGAGTCGTCTATGGATTCCAGAGGGACTCTGGAATTACCAAAGGAAGAGAAAAGTGATGGCCTGTCTGCCAGAATGTTCATCACTGAAAATGCTTGGGCAGATTCCCAGCAGGAATCTGATGGAAGAGGCTGCTACTTGGCAGGTAGGTAGTAACAAGTATCCAGAGCCCTGGTAACACCTTGAGTAAGAGGCCAGATTAAAATTACACACCTTTCCCCTCTTCTCTGTGGTGGCATTTACATATGCTTCCCAGAGAATGGGGGAGAGGGGGTAGGGGGCAGTGAGGAGCACATACAACAAACAATCATAAACCCAAATAACTAATGTATTAAATTTACCTGGAAGGAACTACAGTAACTTCCTGCATCAGGATAAATGAGACGGGGCGGTATAAAACAAAAATATATTCAATTACAAAAAGGAACCAAAGTCACTCGAAAGTCACCTAAGTGTGTGACTGTGACATTTATATCGACCATATCTATGTTTGAGTGGGAAAAATTACAAATTATGAAACACAAATTTAAAAAATACTTTTTAAAGTGTATAACAACAGTTCTATCTCTGGAGATAATGGATATTCATTAAACTTTAAGAAGCTTTAAGAAGCCAAGTAGATTCTTACTGTCTTCCCATTAAAACCAGCCTTCTCTATATCTCTTTTGAGACCACATGTTCCTCTGTGTGAATTTTGGTCCTGCAATTAAGAGATTTGGACAATTTTTGACCCAATATTTATCATAATACAGTCACAGAGTAGGTAAAATTATGGTATAGAATCAGATATGCCATAAATACACAAAACATTCTGTTTTCATGGGTATACTAGTAAGTCAGAACCTGTCTAAAGAGGGGGAACTCAGACAAAGCCTATGTAAATGTGGCCAAGCTTTAATGTATGGTGCACATATCATGTACACAGATTATGTACAGCAGAGGTTCATGTGCACACAGTTTGAAAGAGAATATTTCTGTTCTAAGGGATGACTGCCTGAGCTTTTAATTGCCTTGAAAACTAAACTCTTGAGATCCATGTGTATTGTTTAATAATAACAATAAGAGTACAATAAACATCTATACTCCTAAATGGTCAAAAACTGAAAATAACTTCAATACAGTTTTTCAAAAAGATATAATACCTAACTTAACTTATTAAATAAAAATATATCTTAATTCGGTCTGAAAAAAAAAAGAAAAGATGCTTCCCCTCTCAAAGCAAGCCATATGTTTACCAGGACCATATGGGATCATCTGGGAGGGAAAAGTGAAAAGAAATTTATCTTATTGCATCCCATTAGGTTTCAAAGGAAATATGTGCTTTAAATATCTAAATAAAAGTAAGCTTAATAAAGCAGGTCACCTTCTTCAGCTGTGTGTGTGTGTGTGTGTGCTTGTGTCTTGATAATTGACATCATGCTTTCAATTAGTCCAGAAAAGTATTTTAGAATGAATGATGGAGGCAGTCTTGTAATAGAAGAAATCCAGTCCTACTCTATAAAATCACATGAATAACTATAATCACTTAACTTTATATATTACTAGAGGCCCGGTGCATGAAATTCTTGCATGAGTAGGGTTCCTAGGTCTGGGCGGCGATCAGGGCCGATCAGGTTCCCCGCCTCCTCCTTCCCTCACTCCCTCAGTGCCCCACCACCGCCGCTGGTCGCCTGCCATGTTCAGCGCACATCATAATGAGCGATTGAACTCCCAGTCTCCCAGTCGAACTCCTGAGGGGACAATTTGCAATATTAGCCTTTTATTGTATAGGATAATAAAACACAAAATCCATTAAAGATGACTTTTTCTCCCAAACCAGATGATCACTTTTGATAGCAAGAGAAAGCCTGTTAGTGTAGCAGGTAGGAGCATAGACTGTGGAACCAGACTGTTGGATTCAAAACCAGGCTCTACTACCTACAAAGGGTGTAACTTTGACAAGTTAGTTAACTAATCTGTGCTTCGGTTTTCTCATAAAATTATCTTGATATTATCTGAAGTGTTTGCCATTATCATTATCATCATCGATGCAACAAATTTAGCCAGTTTCTGGTAGATGATAAATGTTTGCTGCTGTTGTGCTCACTGCCATCACCATCACCATCACCATCACCACCAGCTGCTCCACAGTTCAACCAGTTATCCTGCATTCGCCTTACATCAGGGAGTACTGGTGCTAGGGCAGTCTCTTCATATAAAGGAGAACCACTGAAATATGTTGTGACAACCTTCACTCTCTCTTTTGAGCTACCTTCCTTACATTAGTGGGAATAAAGATTTTTGTGTCTTTGTCCTCTTCTCTTTGACACTTCATAGACTACAGAGTTTTTAAAATTGAAATGCAATTCATATACCATAAAATTCACCCTTTTATAGTATATTCTTCAATGTTTCATAGTATATGGTGCAACCCTCACCACTACCTATTTCTAGAACATTTTCATCACACCCCCCAATCTTAAAACCACTGGGAAATGAATTTTATATTCAACATACACATTTTTGGGATTTAGGGCAATTACTGTTATCACTATGGGAGAGACTGTTAGCTACTCACTCCAAAGTGTGTTCCCCTTTCTCTCTTAAACTAGGTATGTAGCTGCCCAGAATAAAAACTGCATGGCCCAGATACCCCTGAACCTAGCCATGGCTCTGTAACTAAGGTCTTGCCAATAAACTATTAAAAGAGATACTGAGTGACAACTTCTGGGACAGTCCTATGAGCCAACTGATGTATGTATGCCTTTTTCTCCATCACTACCTTATTGCTTGTCCCTTCCTCCATCCCCCTGCCTAAAATATGGGTTGTAATGACTAGAGTTCTGGTAGCTATTTTGGGTCACAAGGTGCCCTTGAGAATCAAAGCCTAGAATGATTTAAGAGAAAATGAGAATGAGCCTTAGTCTCACGCACCTTTGATCATACTGGCCCTGAAATTTCTATCTCTAGAAAATGGCTTTTACACAGGAGAGAAACAAAGGTCTCTGTTTATGTCGTTATTTGGGGAGGTTTCAGTCACATACAGTGGAATTAATACTAAATGGCATAACCTTACAATATTCCCATTGGTGCCATACATTTTGAGTTGCCGAGAAGGTAGAGTACTTGAAAAGCTGATACCAATTTATTTCACTCTTCTTGAGAATTATACCAAATTAGAGTTCATCACAGAACACCATAGTTTGCAACAACTTATTTAACTTAGCTCTCTACATATATGCTCCACACACTCACTCATTTATACTTTGTGGTACATGGAATACATGAAAATCAATCATCTCCATAGAAACTTGGGACATTTACCTACAGGGGCAACTGGTCATACTGTCAAACCAATCTACTAAATTGTACTTTCAAACTGGTGACCACACATATACCCACAGTTAACTCCATTAGAGCTCAATGGAGTGTACGAAGCAATAACTCATGTGGGCATCTAATTGCAAACTAAAATAAGGTCCACCTGAAATGTGTTTAGCAGCTCCTTTGAACCTGCTTCATGTATAATCAAGTTCAATCTTCTGAAAAAAAAAAAAACAACCAACACCACCACAACAAAATAAAGTGCTATATTTGAACACTTTCCTATTAAAAGAATGAACTATCTTCAAATGATACTTACAATCTAAATCAGTGATGGCGAACCTTTTGAGCTCGGCGTGTCAGCATTTTGGAAAACCCTAACTTAACTTTGGTGCCGTGTCACATATAGAAATTTTTTGATATTTGCAACCATAGTAAAACAAAGACTTATATTTTTGATATTTATTTTACATATTTAAATGCCATTTAACAGAGAAAAATCAACCAAAAAAAATGAGTTCGCGTGTCACCTCTGACATGTGTGTCATAGGTTCACCATCACTGATCTAAATACTCTGCCATTACCCTGGTGAGCTTACATTAAAAAAAAACAAAAACACACAACACATTTTGACAGTGAAAATTAAAATGTTAATATTCTAAACCCCTAGAGAGCAAGAACTGCTTAACTCATCTTTAAGATAGACTAGTGTGTTGAATATAGTAGGTGCTCAGTATTGCTGAGATGACTCAGTATTCTTTAAATGCATATCATCTTAATCATTTAAGTAAGAGACCTGTTTTGTGACCTTGGGAAAATTACTTTTCTTTTTTATTTCTTCATTTGTTAGGATTAATGAGATATGTAGGCAAAGTACCTTAATAGCACCTGTTATGGAAGAGATAGACAATACATGAGAGTTGCTATTCTCATTACTACGGTTGTTGATATATCATAAAACATAGTTTTTGTTTAAAATATCTATTGCAGATGGTCTACAATATGTAGAAAAAGATAAATAAAGATAAAGTAGGAGGAATGCCACAAGAAATGCAAAGCATTTTTGGAACAGTATCCAAGAATTAACTCCTATTCTGAATTTTTTGACTGTCTATATCACACTACAGCTCTATCCACACCCTTACTTGCCTATCCTCCCTTCACCATTCTACCCTCTGAGATCTCATGATTTCCTACTTCCTTTCACAAACTTTCTCTAATATTCCACTCCTGGCTTATCATCCTTGCAGATTAAGAGCCTAGTCATGGACTCTCCACATCTGTGGTGGGTCCTCTGAGCAGCATGGAAAGGCAGGGCAGTGGCTGGTTCCATGAGTAAATCCCGTGACTGCTCAGAGAGACAAGCTCACTCTGAGGACCAGCCTGAGGACAGCTTTCTGGAGCAGGTGAGACTTGAGGTGGGTTAGTAAAGGGAGCTTAGAGAAAAGGAAGACCTGCCAGGCAGAAGAGGCCCTGTGACCTGGTAATTTCATATGGGAACAAAGTGTGGTCTCAGCAGGCTGGAGGGAAGAAGGTCTAACCGGATGTCAGAAACAAGGTTAGAGGTCAGGAGGGGCAAGATTAAGGGGTTTTGACAGTGAACTGTGTTGAGGAACATGACCTTACAGAAACACCTACTTGGCTTTGACATGCACATACTCATTGTATGAAGGGCCAAGTGGAGCTTTAGGCATATTATGTTAGTATAGGTCCAGACAGAATGAATGGGCAGCCAATTGATGTTTGTGGAGAATTGGAAAGGAAGGTGAGTCTACTATAGGTAGGAAGACCCAACTTCAAAAACACATAATTGATTTTGACATAAAACATAATTTGAATAGAAATCAAAAAAGTTCATCAAATAGTAAGGAATTTGAATTTTCACTAAACATCTAATTTGAAACAGTATCCGAGGGCTGTAACAACATCTAGAACATGTTTATCTTAAAGCTCAGGAAAACAAGGTTCAGACAGTTGAATGACTTGCCTGGTGTCTCCCAGCCAGTTAGAGATAAAGCCTCAACCTGACATCACCACCCTTCCCAGGCTTTAGGCTCTACAAACGACACTGTCCCATCAAATCCCACAGTCCTAGTGCTGGTAAAACCTTTTCACCGTAGATAAATATATCTTCTCTTAGCAAAAGTTACATGTGCATATTTAAGTAATCCAGATATTTAGTCTTTCTTTTTAATATTCATTTTCCTTTGCCAACATCAAGTTGAAATCAAACTTAATAAAATAACACAAAAGAAAACTAAAATGTGTTCCTTCTCAAAACTTTCCATTGGTGATAATGCTATTACTTTTTTTTTTAATATATTTTATTGATTTTTTTTTTACAGAGAGGAAGGGAGAGGGAAAGAGAGTTAGAAACATCGATGAGAGAGAAGCATCAATCAGCTGCCTCCTGCACACCCCCCACCGGGGATGTGCCTGCAACCAAGGTATATGCCCTTGACTGGAATCGAACCCAGGACCCTTCAGTCTGCAGGCCAACGGTCTATCCACTGAGCCAAACCAGTCAGGGCAATGCTATTACTTTTTAACCTGAACCAAAATATGACATTTTTCTTCTTCCTTAAAAGTTACTATTAACAAAGGTAATATAGTATACGGAATTTTAAAATCAATATTTAGAGACTAGCAGCCCAGGGCACAAATTCGTGTGGCGCTGCCCACCCTCGAGTTGCCTTGGGCTGGTCCCGCCTTCTCCTTCCACCCCCATCTCCCATCTCCATAGCAACGCCCAAGGCATGAGCAGGTCACCTCCTGATGATAGGAACTAATAAAGAGCTAATATGCTAATGGTCTGGTTGTGACATGTTACAGTGTCCCAGCTAATTTGCATATTACCTCTTTATATGTATAGATTATATCCACTCAATAATATTATACTGGTACATATGTCTTTTTAATGTTTTGCTTCAATTGTCAATCTGATTACAATCTCAATTTTAAAGGCCTAAATTTCTACCTACTTTGAAATAACACCTAATCTAAAAAATATGTCTATCCAAATTAGAAGATTAAAAAAATCAACTCTCAGAGGATATGCTGCCTCAAAGACGTACTTTGCCCATGCCTACAACCCATAATATTCTCTTACATTTTCTTAAATTCAGGTGACAGGAGTTTGGTGCCAAATGACCTTGGCTTTCTGCTAGAGTTGTGGGCAACCATTTCTCTCTAGCTGCCTTCAACTACTGATGGTCAGCACCTCCACACACACCTAAGCCATAGATGCCTACTAAGCGTAGGCATTTAAACTCCTCACAGAGGCTGATCTGTTCAGCTCTGCCTTACAAACAACTAAGGAGCTTCTTTGAAAGTTACTTGTCTTTCCAGGAGATGAATTAGTTCTTTATATTAAGGATATTTAGTATAAGGAAGCAATAAGTTATTCTCTGGTACCCCAGGTGATTTTGAGGTGTAATTTTTTTTTTCTTTTTACCTTTTGGACTTTTTATCCAAGGATAACATGCAGAGAGAAATGTGCATGAATCTTAAATCAGTCTGTAGAGTTAGTTTATGCTTATTAGGAAAGTTTGAAAGTTAAGCAGCAAATAGTCCGCTCCTCACATTTATAACTTTTGCTAAAGATATTTGACATTCATTCCTAAGTATGCTAGTTTACTCTAGGATAACTATAAGTGGAGACTATCTCAGGAATGTAAATGGTAACTTAAAGGAACAAAGTCAGAGTTCATGCCTAGCAAGAATTTATTTGGTATTGAAATTTCACCATTACTGACAAAGTTCTCTTTGGGCAAGACCTAACAGTGTGAAACCTGAAATATGCTCAGAAAGAGTCCTTAAATTCATGTGTTTTTCAAATATTTCTAACTGATGTTAAATTTTTTAAACAGAATTATATGTTTTGAGAGGTTGTTTGACCTTAAAGATCTGCTTTCCTGAGTGCTGGGATTTTTAATGTTTCAAATTTTATTATTTCCAGTGTCTTTTAAGTAATTAATCTTGATATCTATTTGTTATTTGGAATAAATGACAGAATCCTAGCAAATAGCGGACATCTCATAAACAACAGATAGGAATTGTATAAGCTGTAAGGAAATTAGAACTTGATAAAGAAAAAAAAATTTCCCCCCTTAAAGGATAATGGTTTTCTCCATAAATTCCAAAGGTCAAGTGTAAAAAAGTAGTCCCTCTCCTTAAAGACTGAGATTCATCATCCTGACATTATTTACTGGAGTCCCAGTTCATGAACTGATAGGAGGCCCCATGATCGTGTGTTCTGTTGTCTTACGTTTGACTACTCCTTAATTATACTGTGAGGCAAAAATGCACATAGTGTATATATTAAATCTTGGGCATTGATTTTGTCACTTTATGCCAATTCCACCAATGCTAATAAAAATAGCATTTATTTTACATGTATTTAAGGATATTTCAATCAGAAAAAGTTCAGTAAATAATAAATTTTCCTGTAACCAGTAGCTATGTAAGCATATATTAACATTTAATCTTATATATTATAGATATGGTTAAAGTGTACTATGTCCATCTCCCCAGTCCTACTTCCCTTCTTCTCTATCTGTCCATTAAGTAACCAATGTCACTAAGTTGGAACATATTTTTCCCACCCATTTTTATGTATAACTAGTGACCCGGTGCACAGATTCGTGCACATTGAAAGAAAATTAATTAGAAGGTGGCCAGTGGGACTGGACAAGATGGGCCAAACATGCCCTGGAACCAACCTCCCACAGTTCCTCCCCGGTGTCTGCAGAGTGAGGGGGTCCCTCCTGCAGGCAGGGTCCCTTGGCCTGGCCTGTGGGGATCGGGCCAAAACAGGCTCTCTGACATACCCCGAGGGGTCCGGGATTGCGAGAGAGTGCAGGCCAGGCCAAGGGACCCCGCTGATGCACAAATCCGTGCACCAGGCCTCTAGTCAATTAATAAAAATATAGTAGTCACTAATCAATGAGGCTTTATGAAGCTATAAGCAGCTTTGAGCAAGTGTGCTTATGCAATTAAGTGTTAATTCCTTCTTCTCTTTTATGCCACTAACACTTAGGAAGAAAAGGAGATCACACTTTTGTGTAATTCTGTCAAGAGTGTACTGAATGAATTTACATGAGAAGATGCTAATGAGGGAGCAAGAAGGTAAGTCATTTTTTGGTAATATAAATCTTCTTGACACACTGCTACTTGTATTTATATCCACTCAATACTCCACAGTAGTAGCCAACAGAGAAGTATAATTAAGCTAATTAAATTATTATTTTTCAGATCTTATCAGTTAAATTCTAATGTTTCCTTTCCATTGGCAGGATTAAAGAGGAAGTTAGTGGACACCTTGAAAACATATGGAAATAGTTATATTCCATTTTACATCATTGTATGTGTGTTGGGTGAACTAATTTTTCAGTTCATGGAAATAATACTTACCCCCAACCTTCCTCAACCCCTGCCAAACTGAAGGGAGGAAAAAAAATGGATCAAAAGCAGAATCATTCCTAATAAATTGCATGTTTTGTTTTAGTTGAGCTTCAGAAAATTACTGACTTGACTTAGAGAACAAACTCTATCTTTTCACAGGCAATCTTTAAAAACAAGCATTTCTGAGGATCCCGCCTGAAAGTTCACCTCTCTTCCACAAAGGACACCTCTATGTCACCAGTCATTAAAACGACCATTCTACCTTCAATTGGAATAAATATTTAAATAACTTTTCTTTTCTACCAAGGTACAATAGTGGCTTAAATAACCGGTTTGTGAACCACAAAGTGATTGGCAAATGAGGTTTGCACTAATTACATACTGCAGAAACTCCCCATTCTGTAATGACTTTCATGTTAATTATTATCCTGATTTTGTATCTGGCTGACAACCAAAAACAACTGTGATCTGTTCCTGGACTATTCCAAGAATGAATAGCAGCCTTTGACAAACATCCTATTTCTGTAAACAATGCAAACCATATACATGCAGAGTTCCGCAATGATTCCAAGTTTAGCTGCCTGCTGTGGATCCTAGACAAATGGCTCACTTGGATTGCTGTTCACAGTGTGGTGAATGAATGGAATTAACCCTCTGAGAGGAAGCTAACTAGAAAGTTTCTCGAATGCAATGTAAAAGTTAATTGTGCCAAAAGGCCCTAATTGAGAGGGAGTTGAGGAAATGCTACTTAAAGGTCAAAAATCAGCCCCCTCTCCCAAATTAAACGTTTAGGTGAAAGAGTTTCACAAATGAGTTAGGATGTTCTGTTTTACAAAAATTATTTGAAAGAACAAAGGTTATAAAGGAGAAAAATTTTAAAAAGAAAATAACAATAGTTTTACCCAGAAATGTGACAAGATGTATTCTGCAGTTAATGTTACTTCTGCTCAAAAAGTTATATGTATTGGGGATAAATTTGTTCCACAATTACAAATTTACATTCTTTACTATAAACTTACACACTGACTTAAAAGGATAGAATGAAGATAATCCCCAATGTTCTCTCCTCACCTCATTAAAAACAAGATATTAGTACCATTTTAACAATAATTTGCATTTAGAAGGACTTTCACATTTATAAGGCCCCTTACATGCAGTGTTTTCAACATAAACACTAACAACAGAGCAATACTGGTAGAGAATAGTCACAGTGTTGTTGTTTTTTCCCTCAACAAACACTTAACACAACTGAGCGTTTGTTATGTCCAAGGACAGGACTAGATGCTTGGGAGGTGAGAATCAACATGTATCCCCACCTCAAGGAGCAGAGCTACTAAGTCCAGTAGGAGAGGCGAAATAAGTGCATAAATGTTTAGGGTACTAGAGAGGACTTACTTGAAAGCAGACAGAATTGTACAAATAGATTATGTTGCTCAACTATTTTTCCTCTCATCCACCTGCGCTTGCCAAGTGGTGTTTGTGACCTATACCAGGAAGCTCTCTGGAGGATTCTCCCATTCTGCTCCAGAGCCTCCTCCCAATAGAGCAGAAACTCACAAATAAGAGGCACAAAAGGAATTTCCACTTTCCTGGCTACTAATGCAAGTAACAACTCATGTTGAAATTCTTTACCTTAGACAAATACAGAGATGATGGTGATTTCATCTTTTCGTGTCTAGAACATAAAGTTACACTTTAAAAGTTTTATGTCCTCTGGCCCAAATGAAGTGCTCAGAGAGAGAAAGACACACCTTACACAGAAATCGTTAGAATTTCACAAATGTATTATGAGACTGAATTAGCTTCTGGTATTTAGGAAGCTTTGATCTTTTCTTTTTCCCCCTCACATTTTCTCATATAACCCAGGTTCTGACAGTGTTGGTAGGCAATTCCTCTTCCAGGTTTAATGCTTCAGTCTACTCCCTGACTCATGACCTCAATAGGTTTCAGGAAATTCAGCAGCATGCGCCCTTTTTATTATGATGTAAATCAATGTAATGCCATGTAATGACAATGTTCATGACACTTTCAATGCTTGCCAAGTGACAAATATTGTTTTTAGTGACACTACTATAACAATTCCATTATGTTCATAATGAGTTCATACTATTCAATTTCCTTTACAGTATAAATTATGTAATAATTAGACTTGCTTATGAAGTGTGAACACAGTATCCACATAGCAGCACTTTCCAGGACTTTGAATAAACCAAATCCCAAGTCAGCTAACATATTTTATATTTTGCATAATATCAAATGGGACAAAATTAAAATATACCTACAAAATATTGTTCACAGAAAGGAGGAATAAAATTTAGGTGGCAATGTGTGTGTACCAGAATAGATCACACACACACACAAAATAAAAGATTAAGCAAACAACAAAGTTTAAAAGGTATGCTCTGCATATTCAGATTTTACTGATAAACACACACACACACACACACACACACCATATGAAAATTAATTATAATTCCCTTGGAACCTTTGCCCCTGTTCCTGCCCATACTGGGGCACAAGCTCTGAGAAGGATTTGAATGTCCATCATAGAGAGGATGGGAATGACAAAAGCAATAAGAGGTGGCCTGTGAGTGGCTTGGGAAGCTAATTTACTCAATGTCTGCAAGAGAAGTTTATGAGACAAATATGCAAACACACTCTTTCAGGAGGACTATAAGGAGGCAGAGTAGAGGAGGCAGAAATAAAGACACGTATATTTGCTAAGGCATTCTCTTCTGTGATCCTACCATTTTATGATTGGACAAGAAATTCATTGTCTTGTGCACACAGCATCCTCTAATTACAATGTGAGTCCTTCTGAGCATAAGGTCAGCACCATGAAGAGCCACATTTAGAACCTTCTGAAGTCACCAATCCAATTCTCACATAAAGTACAATTACCAATCTTAGTTTGATTTGCAAGCAAAAGGAACCTGCATCTTGACCTCTCCTGTCAATGATACTGCTTGTTTTCACTTAAGAGATCATTTTTCTAGACTTTTCCCCCTCAAAACCACCACCAGAGAAACAAACTTTCATAAAATAAATATGACTAACACTTTGAAGTAAAAATATCCACAAAGAAGCTAGGATTGGAAGATGGTGGAATTTCCATTGACCCATAAAACAACTTGGGCTTTAAATATAAACCTCCTTTTTTCTTCACTCATTTAAATTATTACCATTTCATGTTTGGACTGGCTGGAAAAACATCAGTTATTTTCATGTGAATCCTCCACATGCTGCCCCAAACAAACTTGAACGCTTGAATAAGATGTTTGAAGCTTGCCAGAATCAGAGAAAGTCAGAAAGGTGTCCCGTACAGCCTGTCCACAGCCCTACCACTTTGCTTCCCTCTCCTTCTCACAGATACGAGAAAATACCATCCAATCCTCTTCAGATTTGCTAAAACCAACAACCATGGCAAGTGAGAATTAGCAATTGAACTGCTGTGTTTCTAAGAAGACATAGGAGAGACACTGTACCGGGTCTTCAGTTCTGTGACTATTCAGGAGGTCAGACAGGAAATCTTCATAATATTGCACTCTTCCAACCAGTGGAAATTCCCTCAGGAAAACAAGCCCTTCATGTTGGTCTCCGCATACCTAGAGAGATAAGACAGCTGAGTTAAGCCTTCAGACAGAGCCTGGAGGGAGGGGGCAGAGAGGAATTAATGTCTCTGAGTTGTAGAAACTTCTTGGATTCATTTCAAGTCTGATTAGAGCAATCAAAAACAACGCGCGCAAATACATATTAATGTGAGAGCCACTAAAAAATTCTGACATGTGGCTAAGCCTTGATTGAATGCCAGAAAGTCCCCTGCTAAGCTGGTGCCTCTTAATTGACTGGTGCACATGGTGATTATAGCTTATCTTTGTGGCCAGCTCCAGTGTGGTCAGGCTCCTAGACTCATTCCACTGGGTTACTCATCTGTATGTTTGTGTCACATCAGGGTCTTGGATCCACAGGGATCTATTCCTAGCCCCATAGATCTGAGTCCCTTCGATCTGAGCATCTGGTGGGTCCTGATGTCCTATTAAATATCTAGGACAGGATATGTGGGATAGGAGCTGGCCTGAGCCCAGGACTGACTTCCTGAGTTAATCAAGTGCTTTAGAACCAAGATGCACTTGAGCTACTCTGGAGGGAGGTACTGGAGAACTTTTATCTAGAGCTTATCACATACCAGGTTCTTTACACTTGCTATCTTGCACCAGCCCCAGGAGGTGTCTGTTATTAGCCACACTTTACAAATTAGGAACTGGAGGCACAACGGGTTTCGGGAATCTGCCAAGTTAGTAAGTGTTGAAATCAGGACTCAAATACAGGTCTGACTCTAAAACCCTTTTCTTTTAATTATATGGCTTTACTACTGAACTACTCAGACCTCCTCTGGTGTAGGATAAACTATTAAATAACTCCTATAAATTCAAAGAATAATCAATTCACCCAGGATTGATATCAGCATTATTGGATTGCTGAGAAAATATGAAATAATATATGCAAAGTACTTAGTGAAGTGACTCGCATATAGTAAGCATTCAATAAACAGCCATCATTAACAAAAGCACATGCTGCTCAAGGAAAAATCTACACATTTAACATACATGAAGTACTTGGATATTTACATTTGTAGTAGACATTATAAATGGGTATTATATTTCCTTCACATTATCTTTATATTGTTTTTACTTTCAACTTTTATACAATTTTAATTTTATAGCTTTATATGGTACTAGTGGCCCAGTGCATGAAATTCATGCATGGAAGGGGTGTCCCTCAGCCCGACCTGCACCCTCTCCAATCTGGGACCCCTTGGGGATTGGGCCTAAACTGGCAGTCAGACATCCCTCTTGCAATCCAGGGCTGATCGCCCCTAACCACTGCCTGCCTGATCACCCCTAACCACTCTGCCTGCTGGCCTTCTCACCCCCAACTGCCCCCCCTTGCCAGCCCAATCACCCCCAACTGCCCCCCATAGGCCTCCTTGACTCCCAACTGCCCCTCCCATGCCAGTCTGCTCACCCCCAACTGTTCCCCCTGCTGGCCTGCTCACCCCCAACTGCCTCCCCAGTTGGCCTGATTGCCCCCCACTGCCCCCCACTGGTGGCCTGTTTGCCCCAACTGCCCCCTCTCCCCTCCTGGCCTGATCGCCCCTAACCACCTCTGCCTCAGCCCCACCACCATGGCTTTGTCCGAAAGGACGTCTGGAAGGTCTCCCGGTCTAATTAGCATATTACCCTTTTATTAGTATAGATTGATAATATCTGTAATGACTATGGGGGTATTTATCACATTAATTTGTACTGTCTTGAAAGTCTGCAATAATCCATAATAATGAAAATCATTTTAAGCCCTAAGTTTTTTGGAAACAATGATAATTTTCTTTAATTCATATGTAAATGGCCTCTGCTGATAGGTATACAGTATGCTCTGCATCATTGTAGTAGATAGAATCTTGGACCCATTTTCTCCCTTTGCAGATATTATTACATTTACTGAGTTGTTGACTTCAAGATAGGGTTAGTTTCCTATGTTATCCAGGTGAGACCAATATAATCACATGTGGCCTTAAAAGCAGAAATTTCAATGAGATGAGGGCAGAAGAGTAAGTCAGAGAGATTCATATAATGAGAAAGACGTGAATTGCTATGTCGTTGGCTTGAAGATGGAGTTGGGTATATGGAAATGTGAGAGAAAAATGAGTTCTGCCAATGAGTGAGGGGTAGAAGACCTGAGGCCTAGTTGAGAACTATATCTTAGGCCATTAATTAGCTTTTAGCCCAATAAGACTCTGAGAAGAGAATCTAGCCATGCCTTGACAGAGTTTTGACTTACAGAAATAATGAGATAATACTCTTGTATTGTTTTAAGCCATTAAATCTGTGGTAATCATGGCAGCAACAGAAAACTTACATAATCACCAAGAGGCAGGGTAACAGAGGTCAGCTTGTTTCTTCTCCTACATTAAGTTTCCTAAGGATTGACCAGCACTAAACAACTAAAGGTAGAATTTGCAAGAACTAATTCTTGGAAATGTATCCCTTTAGCTAACCTGACTTAATCCTGTTACATTTGAAATTAACTTTCTCTTACTTCTTTCTCATCAAAGTCAATCATCCCTGGATTCTATAATTAAATATACCTCACGACCTGTCTAGACCATGTCACTTCCCTGCTCAGAAACTTTCAGGGTTTCCCTTCCTGCTGAGCACATTCTAAATTCAGGGGCTCAGTAGTCAAACCACCCACAGCTCCTCCAGTCCTAAATAAGGAGTAGTTGCATTTGTGGAACTCTGAAAATGACCAAGAACTGAGTTTAAAGTGACCTGGGATCAATGTGTTTTAATTTATTGTTTTCAAAAGAACTAATGTGTGGTGATTGCTACTGAATCTCACATTTTATGAATCATTTCTCCAAAAATCCTAGGCTATTCTGAATTCTAACTTTATTAGTCAAAATGGTAGCTATCTTTAGTCATCCAGTGCTGGAGTTCTTAAAAGTGTCAGTCTGAAAAACAGATTAATAAACTTAGATGCGCTTTCTTTGTGAAAACTTTTGTGACAGGGGAAACTTCTTTTGTTGAATTAATTAGAGACACAGACAAAAATGACTCAAATCTCTTCCAGAAGAGACAGTAAGATGTCAAATATAAGGAATATATACTTTAATTCTCAATCATACTATGTATTTGCTTTAAAAAATATTTTTCTGCCTTTTGTTTTTGCCAAGAATGTTGACATAAATCTCATAATTCTCACCAACATGCTTAATTTATCAAATATTTTTGTGTGGCATCAAGGCAGAAGGTTTTAATTAAACTAAAATTCAATTTAATCCTGAGAACAGATAAGAATGTGAAAGTTAAATGAATGTAAGTATAACCATTTTACCCCTGTACGTATCTTGTCTGTTTCTAATTTAATTTTTATCCATGAACACTATTACTAATTAGGAAACTTAAAATACCCAAGTTGCTTTGGTCAATATTACATTAATTTTGAATATCTATATTTATCAACCAGGAATAGTACCTATATTTTGAAACACTGTTATAATGAAGGAGCGATATCAAGATACATAACTATATAAATCTTATACTTCTATCTCAAGCTGCTTTTGAAAACTATTTAAATCCAAAGTAGTACTTTTACTTATTCATTCTTTTATTTACTCCTGTGTATACACATTTACTCAAGTCCTATCAATTGCCAGGAGCTTCAGTATGGGACATATTTCTACGTGCTCACCAAAAACCATCATTTTTTTCATCATCTTTGGTGTACACCTAGAGTACATTTCTAACACTCCTTGCCAGTTAAGGTGTTCAAGACTGAGTGTTAGCTGGTGGAAGTAACTGGTGCTACTACCAGGCCTGGTCCATAAAAATCTTCCACATCCCCTCCTCCATGCTCTTTTGCCCCCAGGTCTGTTTGGAATAAAGAAAGCCTCAGGGAAATCCTGTAATCAATTGTTAAAGGTGGAAGAGGCTCCATTAGCTTGGCTCCCTGAATAACCGCACACAGGAAAGCCTTCCCATGACCTACCTATTCATTTACCTAACACTGTTGAGTAATCAAGAAGTAACAGCCTTCAAAAAAAAAAAAAAAGCAATAGTGTGGAGTGCATGAGAACAAGTGATGGGAACTGAATTTGCATAGTGGGAGGAGCTATATGATGAATCCTGGTCACTGAAATACTTAAACCAGTCTTGCTTAGACTTGTGACTTTGGAAGAATACTCTGATGTTTCTGAGGCAGTAAGATTGGAGATGAGGTGGCTGGTTTTCAGATCACTGTAATTATTCAGATGAGAACTTATGAAAACCCTAGGGCAGGGGTAGGCAACCTTTTTGTGAGTGTGTGCCAAAAGCAGCAAAATCTCTGACTCAAAATTCTTCTGCGTGCCAACCCTAATTTTTTGAGAACATGTTACGCCTACTTGATATCTCTTAAGGTGTACGTATGTGAAGAACCTTGAAGAAATAATAAAATTCATTCGAGCGACAAAAACACAGTATATGATGATGAAAAATACATTTATTTTTTAATGCATACATGTACACTGATAGTCCGACAGAAAACTTTATGACTCCGTTTGATATTATCAGTGGGACTTTTGCTGCTGCATCACTGATGACAGAGATTTTACATCAGGTTTATATTTCGTGACCTTCAGAGATATGCACGAGCTACTACTTTCATCCGTCAGGCTACTCCTATTATGAGACTTAACAAAATTCATCACTGAGAACAAAGATTCACAAGAGTATGTGGATGAAACCAAAACACTGGTCGGATCTAGGAAGGCAGGGAGAGTTAAGGCAGAGGCATAGAAATTGCTCTTCCCCTCTCTCGTCAATCCATGTGTATGGTCTTTAAGATAACTTGTTATGTAAAATTATTTATTTATCTAAGATGCACCTACACTGAATTTATCTGAAAAATAAAAAAGTCGATATTAAGAAAAAAAAATTGTAAATGGAAGATTATAAGAGAGGGTTTCGCATGCCAGCAAAAGTTACTGGCATGCCATGTTGGGCACGCATGCCAGGGGTTGCCCACCCCTGCCCAAGGGGCTGACAGGGCAGAAAAAGATCATAAGATTTGGTGGCCAAATGAATGCAGGGGACAAGTCTCAGGCTATGTCTATATTGTCTGCCCTGATTTGAGAAGAAGAGCAAAGTGAACAGTAGTACATTCAACAAAATAAAAAAATATATAGGAGGAGGGTCAAGTATATGGGTTAGATGAGGAGTTTGGTTCCAGAGAAGGGGAGTCTGAGGTGCCTTGGACAGAGAAAGATGAGTTTCATGCATATGAAAGAAACTAATGTGGAGGTGATATGTAAGTGTTGACATCACATGGGAAATAGATGATATTTGGCATGAATAAGTTTGCTGAGGAAAAGAAAGAAAAATGAGAAGATATGGGAGCTGAGATAAGAACCCTGGGGAGCACTGATGTTTAACACATAATATGGAGCCATCTCTTATGGCACATTTATGCTAATGGAACATATTAACAAGGAGAACCCAGACTTATTTTCATCAGTATTAGTCTTCCTTTTACTGTTTTTCTATGAAAATACATTAATGACAGCATTATATCAAATTTATTACAGACAAATAGTTCCTTGAAGACAGAAACCACAGCTCATTGGGCTATCAAGTCCCAGCCTCTGAATTCAACTAAACTTTGACTAAAACTTGAAATTTTCCATGATAACTCAGATTCAAAAACTTCTTTTTCCCTGGTTTTCTGACTTTTGGGTTGAAAAACATGGTTACATTTGATATGTCAAACTTCCCTTGCAGTTATATGGTACTTAGTATATCATAAAGATGCATCAAAACCGGCACTCCATCACGTGTCTTTTGGTTTGGTGGGTTAGTTTTGCAGACAGCAAAACAGAAATATGAAAACTAGTGGAATTTTGTACATGGCCAGTGGCTATTAGGGGCCAGAGACAATGTCTCTTAAAAACTCAAATCTCTGCTGAATTCAAACCTGAATATTCATCCACAGGAACAGGGCAAGAATCAAGTAATCATTACTGAGACACCTATCTGCTCCTACAGCATTTTTAGACTCAGAAGGCCTGCTCTCCAAGAATCACGGACCGACATGCTAGAATTTATACCCTGTGATGAAGATTGCTTCTCCAATTATAGTCTGATTTCCTGCTTCAACCAGTGATCCTCTTTCTGATCGTAGAGAACCCAGAAATAAAAAATACCTGCTCTCAGAATAAATCTCATGAGCTCCAGGAAGGCATGGAAGCAAGTTATTGTAGTATATGTTCGCTCTAATGGAGCAGAGCAATCAGCCATATAGAGATTTTGGAGAGATTCTGTATGTAAGCACAGGAAACAAGGGAATCTTTCAAATAACTTTTTATTCTCTACCCCATTAGCAGGAAAAGGTACTTTAAAACTAAAACTAAAAAAAAAAAAAAAAAAAGCCACTGAATAACAAGAAAAGTCTTTGCATTTGGCCTTGGGGAGAGTGAGAACCTCAAACTATATCTATAATACTATGTCTTCTACTTCACACTGGCTCCCTCCTTGATCTGACTTTCAGTGGCTTCAGAGATTACTGGGTAGGATTCTGATGCACCTGCTCACAATGAAGTTGTTTAGGGCAATAAAGGAGAAAAATACTCCTTCAGAATCTCCTACTTCTTACAAGTTTGCTCTGTGCCTAAAATTTGGAAAGTTAAAATATAAAGCAATGGGTTCACATTTTGAAATCTCAGCCATTATTAAGGAAAAGTCATGATTTTTATAGAAATTGTAATGCTGATGATGGGAGTGGATCATGGCTGGAGCTTTCAAGCAGCTACAATGTTCTTATAACTCTGGGTGAGGCGACCATTGACTGCCAGGCAGGGTGAAAGAGCTGTAGAAATAATAGAAACTTAAACATAACAAATATGCCTTCAAATGATCAGTTCATTGTTCTTTGTTCTTCATTTAGTTTTTCCGTGAAACTGAAATGTAGCCAAGCTTATGTGCTCTAGGTAGGATTTCGGTTTTGATATTACTTACAAAATGTATTGCTGAAAATCACATCATTAATTTTTTTAGGATTTTGAAAGGTTTATTTATACCCATATTTTGGTTCACAGTTTACTAAGAACTAAGATACTAAAACTGCAAATGCTCATGAGATTAGAAAAAAGATATTTTTTTTTAAATAAGTGATATGATAAAAGGTTGGTAATTAGGAAAAAAATAGCTTTCATCTTCTTTAGTTGAGAGTCACAATTTGATTAAATTTGCAGGATCAAAAAATGAGACTAGAAAGAGTCTTAACATTAGTTAAGACCTAGCCTCCTTTCTTACCCTCCCTTCTTAAAGATTACAAAAATTAGGCAAGCAAGAAGTTGGAATTTAGTTCTGGTTTGACCATTACTACTTATGGCAAATATGTATATGAGGATTATATATGTATTTCAGTATGTTTCCTTGACTAGGAGAACTAAGTAGCCTTTAACGTCTATCTATCGAATGTTAACAGTCTATGTTAAAAATTGGCTAACTGATTTCTCCCTAACCCCACTCTTTCCCAGCCATACACATACAACTATGCCCACCCAGCCATATATTCATGCAATTCTAAGCATATCCAAAATGATCTAGAGTGAGAAAGAATTTAAATTAAAAACAAAATTTTTAAAAAAGAAAAGAATTTTATGAGAATATGGCATATTAAAGAAGTAAAGTAGCCCTAACCGGTTTGGCTCAGTGGACTCAAGGGTCCAGGTTCGATTCCGGTCAAGGGCATGCACCCTGGTTGCGGGCACATCCCCAGTAGGGTGTGTGCAGGAGGCAGCTGACGGACGTTTCTCTCCCATCGATGCTTCCAACTCTCTATCCCTCTCCCTTCCTCTCTGCAAAAAAAAGTCAACAAAATATATATTTTTTTTAGAAAAAAGATTTTAACAACCTAAATAACTGGCCCCTGTGCTATCTGACTATAAACCTATATATAAATACCAGTGAAAGTGAAATGATTGATGTCAGGGTTATGAGTTCAAGGGCACACTCAAATGTTTATTGAGTAAATAGCTGAATATAAAGTTTTCTTGGAGCAAAAAAACAAAAATCTCTAGCTCCAGTTCTGAGAATTGCTACTAATAAGAGGAAATGATGAGAACTTACATGGATTCAAAGAGCTATGTAGCCCTGACATTCAATATCTTCTGATCCTAACAATCAAAGTAACTCAGAAACCAAAGGAAGGAAGAGAAAAATTAGTTCCCAAAGTGAAAGCACAAGTAACTTCTGGTTTGAAGGAATGCATGCCGAAGGATCAATATGCTATCATTAGCCCTTAAAATATTGACATGCTAAGCCAAAACTGAGAATAGTCCCAAATGAAATTTTTAAAAAATTATCTAAATCAATTAAAGATAGAGTCTAAATAAAAATAATAAATATAGATATTTTTTACTTTACTAAATGTCCTGACATTTGGTAGCAACAATGACGTGGCCTAATGTTAGTAAATTATACTTGGCAATAAAAAGGGGTCTCTGGTTTTTGGAAGGGAATTAATCATATAATAGCCTGTTCCTGGTAGAACTATTTTAATGAACCCAAATGCTATGAAAAAAAAAACAAAAACAAAATGCCAGTTTACTCTCAGTAACACAGTAACCTCATCCTGCTTGGGATATTCTAATGTAGAGAGATGGGGAAACAAGTGAACAGCATTTCAGTTGTAAATGACAGGAAAAAATTATAAGCATCTAATCTTATCAAAGAAATTTCTTTGTAATGGAGAAAGACAAGCATTTCTGAGCTTTATGAGAATAAGTATCAAAGCAATATTTATAAGTGCCTCCAAACTCACAGTCACCAGTCAGAAGAGGTTCAATCAGCTTAGCACGCGTGAGAATCAGCAGATGGGTCTGCACCCATTCACAAATTTAGAGAGATCTAGGAAGCAGATTCTCTGAATAAACTGCTTCCAGTGTTGAACAGGTCCCCTTAGAAGACTATCTGCTTACCGATGAAAGTATTTTTGGTTATTGTACTGGTGAGTGACTAAATCTTTCTTCACAGAGACCCTGCAATGCCAATATACCTCACCACACCTACTGCTTCAGCAGGCTTGATTGGGATAATAAAACGATTCTTGAAGTAGCTTCAGGTGCCTCCACCTAAGGGCTGCCAACTATGCAAGCTGATTAGCAGTGTTAGACTCCCCGAAGGAAGGTCTAAATTTGATCCTCAAGAAGATCGGTGGGGGTTGTTAATAAAAACATGCTTATAACCATATTTAAGCCACTGACATTTATGTACCTGGTGTTTGGAGCTTGAAAACATTTCAGTATTCTGTTTGTTCTTCTCCCAACTTTAATTACCATTTCTAAGGATTGTAAAGATAATTGCTAAAAGGTTAGAGCAGAAAGAAGTGAGATGGAACATGCTGGTCCAAAATGTTCAGCTGGGCCTCATAATTCTTGGTACAGATGTTCCTGCTTAGTTCAGGTCTGATTTAGAGAAACAGCTATAATATGGTTTCAGGGAAGGTGACCAGATGTAGCTGAATTTAAAGATATGTCCCAGAATGACAATGAAAAGAAACTCCATTACCCCAGCAAAATAACCTTTATGGGGGTAGAGGAGGAGTCATGCCTAAAAAAAGAAATCTACTTTATCTTTAAAGTAGATTGACCTACCTAGACAAGAAAAAGATTCCTTTAAAAGTAATAAAAATGAAATAAAATAAAAAAACATGTAGAGAAGTTTACCCTAGCAGAACAATGTATAAAGAAAAAGTAGCAAAAGAAATTCCATCAAAGGGTGTGCACTGTGTATAATGAGAGATAAGCGGCGGCATTTCCATAACTTGTTATAAACACAGGCACTGAAGTGAAAGTGCTCGGGAGAACTTTCTTTTTTTAAAAAAAATATATTTCTTTATTGATTTCAGAGAGGAAGGGAGAGGGAGAGATAGAAACATCAATGATGAGAGAGAATCATTGATTGCTGCCTCCTGCATGCCCCCTAATGGGGATCAAGCCTGCAACCCAGGCATGTGCCCTTGACTGGAATTGAACCTGGGAACCTTCAGTCTGCAGGCTGATGCTCTATCCACTGAGCCAACCCAGCTAGGGCATCGGAAGAACTTTCCAGGCCATCTTCACCAAGCTCTGATGTTTTCAGATGAGGGAAAACAAAAAAACGCCTTCCTAGGCATAGGGCAGAGAAATGTGTGTTTTAAGACATAGCCCTTGACATATATAAGATAGAAAAACAGCCAACTAAATCCAAGAAAGCAGCAACTTTACCAAAATATATAGCCAATTCTCTTCTTCCTGATCTTCCTCAAATATTTTAAGACACATTCTACCATTCCTATCAAGAGAGGAACAGAGTACAATTCCAAGGTTCTAAAGACACTCAGCTTCGGAAAGCGGCTAACAGCTGTGGTTCAGATCTACACTTGGACAAAGAAAGAACACATGGAACAGAAAAGGTGGAATCCCTTGTGCTCTGCTCCTGGATGGATGAGCACATTATTGTCACATGTTCCAACAACAAGGAGAAACAGAAATGGTCTTTAAATCGCTCCCGTGTGTGGAAGCTTTAAAACTTACATGAAACGCTCATTAATGTCAAAAATGAAGAGAGAGAGTTATGCAGTTAGAAAATTTTAAGATTAAGAAAAAAAATGGAAGAAGGACTTAAAAGATGTGTAGGCACACAAGCAGTGGTAGAAAGCAACCTTTTTTGACTGTATAGTTGGCAAACGTTTACACAGATCAGTATTATTATTTATGCTTTTCTAAAGTGAGTTCCCTAGTAAGAGAAATTGGAAATCAGGATACCTCTCATATTCTGAATTAGAATGGAAATTAATTAGGGCGGAGCCTTTTTCTATCACCCTTGATTAGTATATATTAGCTCCCTCAGGACCAAAACGGTGTTCCACTGAGATCTGCTGAAGAGAGCTTAATTGGCACATGGGCCACACAGTCTCCATGATGTCAAAGAAATGAGAACACCATTAGGGTTTTTCTTTCCTCTCTCTGCACTGAAGTTTCAGTTCATCTCTACAGTCCTGGGAAACGGTGACCAGAATTAGTGGATGAGAGATGGCTCTGATTATGCCCCCATGATTCTCACCAAGACTGCCCTAGATCCAAGTTTACCCCTATTCTAGCATGCCCTTTCATCCTACCACTGAAATGCAGAGGTCCATCACACACTCTATTCAGTTGGCTCAATGGTTTTCATTATATACAAAAGAATCAAGGTAATAATTATTTCATTTTGTGGGCAAGTTAGCAAGTTAGTTTTTATTGTATCACAAACTCTAGACGTTTCTCTTATTCCTGGCTAGATCTTACCAACAAGTGACAATATTCCAGAGAGAAAAAAATAGGATAGTTTGGGCCCTTGCAAATGTATTCCCCCTTCAAAAATATAGATAGTGCTTTAATAGTATCAGTAGTGTAACTCAGATATGTGTAAGCTCACCATGCCTGCCCCTCCCCTAACACACATACCCCATGACCCAGTCTCTGAAAAATGTAAACATGAAAACTTGGGAGAAATGTAATCAGTATTTAAATTTTCTATGTAACTTAAAGAATTTCAAATATTTACTCAGTATCTCAAGAAAATGCCCAAGAAGTGGGGAGGTTTATACTTAATGCATAGCAAGCATTCTTAAATGTCCACTCTTTTCTCCTTACCCATTTCTGTCATTCTCAATGTACTTCATACAGATGGCAGATCGTTCTTCAAGACATTTTTGTCTCCTAACTCCCAAGTTATTTCTGAAATTCAGCCCAGGTATTTTGGGGGGGAAAGAGAAGTGGAATGCTGAACATATTTGTGTACTATTACTTTGTCATTCTTTTATATTAATAATAGATTAATAATAATTTGTTCTTATTAAAGAAGCATGATCTTTGTATGGAAATGAAATAACTTTATAGGCACAAATGTGTATATGTATACTGATGCATGAATGTATATGTGTGTGTTTGTATGAGTAGTGAAAATCCCAATGTGACCCTAAATTGTGAGACCTTGGCATGAATGATAGATGATGGGTCTATTTGCATGAGGATGAAGAAGCCTCAGGAGAGAACTTATGCCAGCTTGGTCTAGTCTGAAAACCTTGGATATCAAAATTCTATTCTCACCCTAGCTGGTTTGGCTCAATGGATAGAGCGTCAGCCTGCAGACTGAAGGGTCCCGGGTTTGATTCTGGCCAAGGGCACATGCCTGGATTGCAGGCTCGATCCCCAGTGGGGGGCGTGCAGGAGGCAGCCAATCAATGATTCTCTCTCATCATTGATGTTTCTATCTCTCTCTCCCTCTCCCTCTCTAAAATCAATAAAATATATATTTTTAAAAAATTCTACTCTCAGCAGAGTGATTATTATCAGATTCTACCGAAGGTAAAAACCCTTCTAACAGAGCATGGAAGAATGCTTTTTCATTTCACCAGGTAGGAGCTCTGACCCCTCCAGTCTTGGAGCATCAGTGGCATGGACCAGGAAGAGTGCCCAGCACCCAGTTAAAAAGGCTACATGAAGCAACCAAATAGAGAGGCCACCTGGAATAGGAAAAGGCCTAAGGCTGTATGTAGATAGACTCAGGTGTTCCAGTGTCCCAACTAAGCCCAGCCTTCTAGCTGTCCTTGCTAAGGTTCAAGTTATGTGACTAAAACATCTTGGACATTCTAGTCCAATTAAGCTCCCAGACCAATACAGCCCCAGCTCATGTCACATGGAGTTGAATAAGCATCCTGTGGAGGCCAGTCAATCCACAAAATTAGGAGAAGAAATATTAACATAGTTGTTTTAAAACATTAAGTTTTGGGGTAGTTTATTATACTACCAGTGGGTAACTGAAAATACTGTGGTAGCATCGTTTGAAGGGGGAAGAGAGAAATTCATCTTCACATCCCATATTTGCTTTCAGAAGCACATAGAGTAGGTGGTTTTCTTTTTTAGGTTGCCCATATCTGTTGAAAATGGAATTTTAAGATCATCATAGGTGTTGATAACCAGTTGACACTCTCTGGGAAAAATAATGATCATTTAGTAGGCCCGTCTAATTTTGTGTCTGATGCTATAAGTTGCAAGATTGCTGGCTGCTAGAATTTTCTTGTATGCTTCACTAATTTTATGTTTAGGGTAAATAATATCAAAACCAGATAATGTTGCCATCTCATGGGTGGTGTATTTATTAACACTTTATTCCTCAATATAAATAACCATAGTTCTTGTAAATACTGGAAAAAGTTTTAGTGTTATACTCTTCTATTTTCTTATTCACTGTGTTATTCCACATATTTTTATAGCTATGAAATGACATAAAGTGATTACTTCTGGGTACAATTACAAATGTATCTTTCCATATTTTGAAAGTCCTCAAGGCCACTGCCCTTCCACACACCTTTTGGCAGATAATAATTTGACGGCATTATCTGTGCCTTCATTCTTCATTCATTCTTCCCTGTATTTAACCAAGTACTTTTCAGCCTGAAAATGTCACCATTTAAGCCCCATGGATCAGAACCACCTCTGTTTTATTTTCCACTCTATCCTGAAATCCTAGCAATGCCTGGCACAGCATTGAGTTCTATAAATATCTGAGTAGTAAATTAATGAAGGGCTTTTTTTTCGTTATTAATTTCAGAATTTTTAGAGCTAGAAAGCAGCTTAGAAATCATCCAATCTCACCCCCTCTGGAGCCCAGAGAGACGCAGACTGACTTTCCCAAGAACATTTATTTAGGAAGTGTCAGAGCCCAGACTAAAATTGTAGATTTCCGGATGCTAGTCAGGCGCCCTCTCCCTTTCATGGCTCCAGTGTCCTTCTCCCCTGTTGGAGTTGTCTCCCTAAATATTGGCAAGTACAGGAATCATGTAGAATCAAAACTGACTGCAAGCTCAATGAACCAGCAGTGAAATGTGGTGACTTCAAATGTGGGCTGCTAATAAAAATACACCACAGGAAACTAAACATATGATAGCTTTCTTCTCTTGCATACTCAACAGACCATAAAAAGGGGGTATAGAATTAATTTCTAGTTGCCAAAATTAAGAGGACAACTGACAAACCAACAATTCCTACAGAAAGAGTACATGATGATGACTATCTGGACAGTATATGACAATCAGCTGAGTTAGTTAAGAGCATTTTGCCTGAGAAAGGGAAGGAGAAGATTTGAGAGCTGTCATCAAGTACTTGAAGGGTGACTTCTGAGACAGAGGAAACTTCCTTGCCTAGGCCCAGCCCTCCTCAGCCCCTTCCTGAGGTTCATTTCCTTCCCATGCACTTGCTCCTTACATGCTGACTTCGGACTTCCTGCTCTCACCAAGCTCACCAAGACTGGTCTTTCACCCATTAGTCCTTAGTCTTCATCTCTAATGATCACATGTTCTCTCTGAAACCCTCTTCCTTTGATTTCTATAATAATTGGAAATGATTTTAACCCTCTGGCCATTCCTCCGGTTTCTTTTTTTTTATATATATATATTTTATTGATTTTTTGCAGAGAGAAAGGGAGAGAGATAGAGAGTCAGAAACATCGATGAGAGAGAAACATCGATCAGCTGCCTCCTGCACATCTCCTACTGGGGATGTGCCCGCAACCCAGGTACATGCCCTTGACCAGAATCGAACCTGGGACCCTTCAGTCCGCAGGCCTACGCTCTATCCACTGAGCCAAACCGGTTTCGGCTCCTCCGGTTTCTTATTTGTTGGCTCCTTCTGTGCCTCCCACCCAATAGCCATAGGTGATCCCAGGGCTGTGTTCATGGGCATCTCTTCTCTCTTTTGTTTCTTATCCTGGGATTCTGGTTAGCTCTCAGAATGCCAGCCATCCCTTCTGGACAGATGATTCTAAAACCCATATATATAAACATGACTGTTACATAAGCATGTTCTGCACTTAAACTTAGCCATGCCCTCTGTTCGTAATGCCCTCCTTCCATCTCCTGGCACTAAAATTGCATCAGTCCTTAAATACTCCTTCTCTTATGCAGCCTCCCCATCCCCTCTAAATACCTATAACCCCACTGAATCCAGAGAGGTCCTGCTCTTGTAGTTTAGATATGGAATCATGGGACCTGGATGTCTTAGCTTAACCCTTCTGCTGTATGATTTGGGTAAGTTACTTAAACTGGAACTTAGGTCCTTCATGTGTAAAAGGGGAAGAGCATTACTACTTACCTTACATAACTGTGATGATTTCATGGACTAACATATGAAAAATGATTTTTAGCCCTAACCAGTTTGGCTCAGTGGATAAAGCATCGGCCTACGGACTGAAGGGTCCCAGGTTCGATTCTGGTCAAGGGCATGTACCTTGGTTGTGGGCACATCCCCAGTAGGGGATGTGCAGGAGGCAACTGACCGATGTTTCTCTCTCATCGATGTTTCTAACTCTCTATCCCTCTCTGTAAAAAATCAATAAAATATATTAAAAAGAAAAATGATTTGTAAACTATAAATTCATAAACAGAGTTTGGTAGTATCATTACTAAATGGAGTTTGTTTTTTTTGGTGTGTTTTTTTTTTCCAGTATGAGCTAGCAGAGTATGTCCAGTCAAATAAATTAACATTTTCATCTTGACTGACTCACTTGGCTGGAAAAACATGTGGACATTCCAATATAAACAGGAGTGGGGAGGGGGTGTAGGAGACACATGTCATAATTTATTGAGATATGAGTCCTGGCACCTCATTTTTAAACAAAAAAAATCACATTATTACTTCTGTAATGGCATGCATTTTCATCTCTCTTGTGGTCATTTGGGAACTTATCTTACATCCTCTACAAGGCTAAAGATATCAAGGTCAGGGATCCTGATCTATTGATCACCCTGCAAGTCTAAGAACAATACCTTAAGCTTAGTATGTGCACACTATTTGTTGAATTGAATGAAAATAAATTTGGCACCTCTAGTTTCAGGAAAGTGAAATTAAGTCATAACTTACCCTGATAAAATAGATTTTTCAAACAATTAAATATGGTGTTGAGCATGGAGTTGGCTACTTGGTAGGTAACAAAGACTCATGCTGTAAGCATCCACTCAGGAGCTGAAGAGGTCATTCAGATGAATTCTAACTCTGTGAATCTGTGGATTAATTAGCTAAAAATGTATGCTATTATTTCTGCTGTCCTTCCCCACCTCCTCTATAATAGTAGACATAGATGTTCAGCAATTGGTGGCAACATTTATTTCCCCTACACAACAGTTGTGCAAAGGTCTTTTTGTTTGTTTTTGGCATCTTTGGAGGAATTTCTAGCTCTTAGGCATCTGATTAATGGCCTCTTTGATCGTGCGTTAGTGTCACAGATCATTCATATACATTTGAATCTGCTTATCCATTAAATGCATGGACTAAATAATGCAGACACTACCATAATACATTTTCTACACTCAAAGAATCTGAGTTGTGTGATTTTAATGCTGACACCCAAGCCCACATTTCATTTCTGATCAGCTTTTTCTCTTATTCTCCTCTGGGGCTCCCATTTCTACTAGTTACTTTCCCGTCTATGTGAATGTCATTGTCTCCTATTTCACAGAAAAAAAATTAAGTCTCTTAGATGTGAATACTCTACAATGACTGTGTTCCCACAATTACATGCTTCTGTCCCCATGCTCCCCTTGGTCTCATATATTCACATGTCTTTCCTCCTGGCTAAGGGGATTCTCCTCCACCTATACTCTGAATTCCATCAACTGATGTCCCCTTAGGGATCGTGTTTTATTAGCTATTACTCTCTCCTCTTCTCTATCCCCCATATGTTGTCACTATTTATCTCCAATTGACTCTTTCTCTCTATGTTCATAGATATTTAAGAGAGAGAGAGAGAGAGAGAATGAGAGAGGAAGAAATATGTCTCTTCTTGACTCTGTACTCTTGTATCTAGTATCCAATATTTTCATTCCTCTCACAACCACTTCTCTATAAATATTTCCTCACTACAATTAATGGCTCCACAAGTTTTACAAACAGTAACCCTGAGCTTCCATGTTATCCAAATGAAATTTCTCAGGCTAAGGTCATCAATGACTTCCTAGGTATCAAATACAACAGGCATTTTCCAGTCTTCATCTTACATTCAAGAATCAAGACCTGGTTAGACTAAAACTTTCTCCTGCTTTACTTCCCATGACTACACACCCTTCAAGTTCTTCTCAGTCTCCCCTATGGTTTGATATTCATCTGCCCATCCCTTAAACCCTGGTGTTCTCTAGTTCTCTAACCTTACACCACCTGTGTCTTATTCTACAAGTTTCTCCTGGAAATCTTTTCCATGATCATGAATTTAGGCAGCACTAATGAGATGACAGCTTTTAAATATATCTGTAGACCCAACTCCAGACTCATGAACTCATTACTTATTAAGAATCTCCAACCAAATGTACCACCAGTACATTTGGAGAGAATTCATTATGGTGTCCACTTCTTCCAAATACACTCCTCCCACATGTCCCAAGCCCAAGACCTTTTAGTCTGCCTAGAATCTGTCTTTTTTTCTTCCCCCTTTATTACATTGATTGACAAACTCTGACATTGCTCTCATCTGAATGTCTTTCCCAACTTGGCCTCTCCATCTCCAGATTTGTCCCCTGTCCTCTATACTACCCACAGCACTCTTCTCGGTAGTCTCTGTGCTTGTAATCTTATCCCTTATTCAGTCCAACACCTGCACTGCTGCTGGAATGAGTTTTCTAAAAAAACAATTCCAAGCATCTCTCTCTCTGGCATGACATGCTTCACAATTCTGTACCTTCTAACATGAAGTTCCTCAAATGTTAATGTCAATCAAGGGTCTTGTTATAATATAGGAGGTTCATGGAGTTCTGGATTGGAGTCTGAGATTCTTCTTTTCTAACACACTCCCTGATAATGCAGATTTTGTGGTTCAGCAACCACACTTTCAGTAGCAAGGTTCTACAGATTATAACGCAACCTCCTTCGAAAGTCTCAAAAGCCTTCTTGTTGGTCCTCTCATTACCACTGCAGCCTCTTCCTTCTTTGCTTTTGATGCTCCAGCATTGCTTTTGGCTGTCCAAACACACCATGGTCATGTGCTCCTCCATGTCTCTATACTGTCCGTTCCATTGGCTTTGCATGCCCACCTATAGTCGTTGGTTAATTCCTACTCAGCTCAACTCTATCTTGGCAGGTCTGTCTCCCCACCAGATCATGAGATCCTTGAGAGAGGAGTCTGGTTCATATCCAAGGTCCTAACTTACTAGAGATCCTGACTCAGACGCCTGAGTCTCCATTACTCAATCTATCTGTCTACAACAGAAGCCTCTTAAAATTCCCATTGCTCCTTACATAATTCTTAGTGGAGAAAATGTTAGCTAATAATCATAATCCAAAAGCCCCAAGGAGATAAGTAAAAATTTTTTTTCCTTTTAGAGATTAAAATAAATTCTAAAGTGGGAGTATATGAAGAAAAGGTCTATAATATAAACACACATTACACATTGCACACAGAGTTAGATCTTATCTTATATTAAATCAACTGGAATTTAGACAAATTTATCACTAATAAAAATACCTTCATGTTTTTCAAATTGCTTCACCAAACTCTTTCATTTAAATGTGCCCCCTGAGTATATTACTAAATGTGTTAAATGTGTCACCCTTGACAAAATGGATAAAATAAAGGATTAGCTAATGAGTCATTTGGAGGTTCTGCGTATTAATTATTATAGCCTCATTGCCAGGAACCTAACCATCAACTGTTATCAATACCCTGGAAAAACTGAAAAAAATATTTATTGACTTATTAAAAGTAAGATTCCTTAGAATTTCATGACTTGCCCCCTCTTGTCTTTTCTCGACGGAACTCCTGGATGCTTCCAACATTTTGCTCACTCTTCATAAATGTTGCATATTTTAATTGTATTTTTGCAGATTCCCATTTGACTTAACTTTCCTATCTGATCTTGACTTTAAGAGGCATTTTTGTTTTATAACTACCAAATAAATTCCTGTGCTCTGTTAATCATTTTTTCCCTGTCAGTTAAGTGTGGGTGACTGAATGTTAAATAAACATTCTTTTTCAAATGCAAACTGAAAATAGGATGTTCCATTTGTTTATACTATGTAAACATGAAAAAATGTGAGCTTCTTTCCCTTTAGTTTCAAAAAGCCCACTCCCTTCATTTCCAAAACTATTTTTTTTTTTAAACTCAAAGTTTGTCAGGTTTTCTGTTGTGAAAACATTACTATGTTCGGAAGCTTTTTAAGCCTTCATTCTATTGATGAATCAGCTTTTGGTTCTGTACTACCTTATTTTATTTCAACAAATATTTATTTAGCTTATTCTATGTTGTGAAAGCTATGCCAGGTGCTGGAGGGGGTGGACCATGATCTTCATAAGCTTATAGTAGTGGAAAAAGAGAATGGTAGGTGACCATAGTTGGCAGATGCATAGTGGTACTTCATTGGTTTTCATTTGCATTCCCTAAAGGAATAGTAATAACAAAATGTTAGAAAAAAGGTGTGCATGTTGGGGCCGGGGGGTGGGGGGTGGGGGGGTGTCTGCTATATGGAAATATAAGCACCATGCCTTAGACCAGCGGTTCTCAACCTGTGGGTCGCGATCCCTTTGGGGGTCGAACGACCCTTTCACAGGGGTCGCCTAAGACCATCGGAAAACACATATATAATTACATATTGTTTTTGTGATTTATCACTATGCTTTAATTTATTTTCAATTTGTAACAATGAAATTGGGGGTCACCACAACATGAGGAACTGTATTAAAGGGTCGCGGCATTAGGAAGATTGAGAACCACTGCCTTAGACCTATGTAAAAGAATGAAATAGACTAATTTAAAGGATAATGACATGTGCTCTGAGAATTGCCAACCACTAATGGTCATTTTCAGTCCTGCTCATGAGTAGGCCTGGAGCCCAATTAATGAGTAGAAAAGCCTCTAAGTAACAATTTCTTTGGTTGCTTTGGTCTTTTAGAACAATCACAAGTATGAGTCAATCAACAAATAGCAACAAAACCTCCACTCAGTGTATAGACTCTATGGAAAGTCCTATTCCATGAGCTGGGGAGCTGTGAAAATGAGACCTATGAAGGTCAAGCACATCTATTTCTATGAAGTTACCATAAAAAGCTAAACGCTAAATTTCATGTTTTACAATAGATACTATATGAATATAAGTTGTTTTCAATAATATAGAAGCATATAGAGAGCAAAAAATGAAAGTTTCCTAAAGACTTGTGCTGGGGTCCAACCCCAGCAGGTCCAGGGGTCCCCAAAGGTGTGGACGGAGTTGGCGAAGACTATCCACCCTCTTTCTACAGTGGAGTCCTATCCGTCCCGAGTGCGGGGGGATGTGTTTTAACCAAGGTCACCTCTCCGAGAAAGGTTGTTTCCCCAGGTAGGGATTTTTCCCTGAAGTTAGGGAGGGGATAAAACCCCTTAACTAAGTGCCAGGCAGGTAGTTAATCACTTTAACTACAAACAATCACACTTAAGCTACATAATCTTTACTCCCTGGAATGGAGATAAGAAACAACGCCCTAATCTTTGGAATAGAAATTGACAGGATTAAAATTAACTGGTATAAATACAGATGTAACAAGACAACAGAAGACATAACCTAGACACAGAACCTAGAAACAGAACCTAGAGACAGAACCTAGAGACAGGACTTGGCTGGCGATTCTAGACAGAATCTAGAGACAGGACTTGGCTGGAGATCCTACACAGAACCTAGAGAGAGAACCTAGCAAGAGAACATGGCAAAAGATCCTAGACAGAACCTGGCTGGAGATCCTAGCTACAGAACCTAGCTGGAGAACCTAGAAAACCTGGCAATAGAACTTAGCTGGAGATCCTCATCAGTTCCTAACCAGAGCTCCGACCAGAACTTTGGCTGGAGATCCTGGCTAGAGATCCTGACTAGGCTGCTGATCAACTGAAGGCTGTCTTCGTGTCATTCCTTCTTCGCCGACTCCGTCCACACCTTTGGGGACCCCTGGACCTGCTGGGGTTAGACCCCAACAGACTTGTATCCTATATCTTCATTATAAGGACACACACACACACTCCCTTATAATGAAATATTTATTGAAAACCAAAATGTTCAATAAATATTTGAGTATATGCTTTGCAGATAGCATGTGATCAAAAAAAAATATTTGTTCTCAATGTAAAGTATCCACCATTGTAGTATTATATAGAATACACCACTCTAAAATATCCCTTGTGCTTCACCTACTCAAACCTCCCCCCTCCTCCAAAACCCCTGGTAACCACTGATTTGTCCACCAGTTTTTATAGTTTTGCTTTTTGGAGAATGCCATAAAATTGGAAGCATACAATATTTAGCCTTTTCAGATTGATTTCTTTCACTTAGTAATATGCATTTAGGAGTCAACAGTGTTTTTGCATGGCTTGAAAGCTCATATCTTTTTATTGCTGAATTGTTTTCCATTCACATATTGAAGGACTTACCAGTTGCTCCCACTTTTTGATAATTATGAGTAAAGCTGCTATAAAGATTCACCGGCAGGTTTTTGTATGGACATAAATTTTCAAGTCGGTTGGGTAGATATCTATGAGTATGATATATGGGTCATACAGTAAGACTCTTTAGCTTTCTAAGAAACTGCCAGTTTATCAAAATTGCTGTTATAGTTTGCATTCCTACTAGCATAGAATGAGAGTTCCTATCGATTTGCATCCTCCTCAACAATTGGTCCAGCCGTGGGCAAACTACGGCCCACAGGCCGGATCCGGCCCGTTTGAAATCAATAAAGCTAAAAAAAAAAAAAAAGACCGTACCCATTTATGTAATGATGTTTACTTTGAATTTATATTAGTTCACACAAACACTCCATCCATGCTTTTGTTCCGGCCCTCCGGTCCAGTTTAAGAACCCATTGTGGCCCTCGAGTCAAAAAGTTTGCCCACCCCTGAATTGGTCTGTCAATTTTTTGGATTTTAGTCATCCTAATCGGTGTGTAGTGGTACATCCTTGGTTTTAATTTGCATTTCCCCAATGACAAATAATGTTGAACATCTTTTCATATGCTTATGCAAGTTGTATATGTTTTCTATGAATTGTGTCTTCAGAGCTTTGGCTCATTTATTTGTTTTCCTATTTGTTGAGTTTTAAGTGCCCTTTGCATATTTTAGGTTTAAGTCCTTTATTAGATGTATGCTTTGCAAAAATTTTCTCTTATCAATGGCTTGCTTTTAGATTCTCTTAGCAGTGTATTCTGCAGAAGTTTTTATTTTAATAAAGCCCAGTTTATTCATGTTTTCTTTCATGGACCAAGCTTTTTGTGTTATATCTAAAAACGTATCACCAAACACAGCTCACATAGATTTTCTTGGAAGTTTTAATCTAGAAGTTTGTAGTTCTGCATTTTACATTTAGGTCTATGATCCCTTTTAGAGTTAATTTTTTTAAATACTTTTTTTATATATATATTTTATTGATTTTTTACAGAGAGGAAGGGAGAGAGATAGAGAATTAGAAACATCGATGAGAGAGAAACATCGATCAGCTGCCTCCTGCACATCTCCCACTGGGGATGTGTCCGCAACCCAGGTACATGCCCTTGACCGGAACCGAACCCGGGACCCTTCAGTCTGCAGGCCAATGTTCTATCCACTGAGCCAAACCAGTCTCGGCTAGAGTTAATTTTTGTGAGGTCTGTATCTGGGTTCCTTTTACTGCATAAGGACATATAATTGGTACACCTCCACAATCGTGCAATTTTAGTCTCAGTAGAATGAACAAATTGTTGTAAGTTATATGTGATTATTAATAGATTAATAAATAAAACTAAGATGATGAAATGCCATTGAGTTTGTAAAGCACTAGGAGACATTACATGAGCCATTTCAAAGAAACTGAGGCTCGGTAAATACAGTAATTTACTAAAGTCAGCCACACCTGGTCCTCAAAGAACCAAAAAATATAGTGGCATTAACTGTGCATGATACATAGTAACTATGGACTATTATACAAAAAAAAGGCTCAAGTTTTTTATTACTACTATACTTTATGGTTTTGGCTTCTAGATTCTTTTCTGTCTTAAACAGTCCACTTTTAACATACACATACCACTGAGAGTTGGTCTACCTCTTTGGTTGGTAGAATAATCAGGATATACCTAAATAACTTAGCATTGTGAACCCATAACTAGAATGAGGCTCATGCCCTCCCTAACTTAAAGAGCAGCTGTCACAGCCTCTGTTGGGATGCCCCTATTATTTATGGGTTTGTTTCCTCATGAGGCAGCCTGCTGACCTGACAGCTCCAAATATTAGGGGGGAAATACCTTCATTATCATACCGAGTCAGAGTTTCTCTCCATGCAATGCCACCAAAGTCCCATCATTTTTAAACACAGAGAACATCCTTGACCTGGTATCTTGGAAGGACCACTGACTAAACAAACGATACCCAGGTCCCAGCCTGAGCTGGGTGATTCGGTGGCAGTCATTTTATCCCTATATATTTTAATTCATTCATTTAGGATAAAGCTTTCAAATTCTCTGGTTGTAAAAAAAAAAAAAAAGATGGTAAACTTGCAAGAATATGTTTTAAATCAGTTAAAAATAAAGGTAAATAATGGGAAAGCACCCAGGGAGTAAGAAAACAGTAGGAAGGATGAAGCAGCATTAAAATAAGAGAAAGAGACTAAGTAATCAACTTCACCTAAGTTCAGCCATAAAGGGATACATACAATATTATGACATGGTAAGTTGCTTCCACAGCCTTTATAGAAACACCATTCTCAAAATTTGTCTTTGTATTAAGTTTTAACTCTCAAAAGCGGGAGGGATTCTATTCTTCATGTGCTCACAAGATAAGAAGAAACTGCCCCCAAGCACAGATCCAAATAGCACCGTCTTTCCCCAGGGAATGTTTTACTCAGTTGTTAAAGGTTCCCACCAGAAATCTTTTTGAAAGTCCTGAACCATATTTCATCAAACCCCTCCCCATTTTCCTACAGAAACAAAATTAATGGTTCCCTCAATGGCAGTTCCCTCACTTCTTTTAAAACTCTGTGAAGGAAATGTGGCTTTGTGCAGGTTATTTTCATTCCTCTAACTTCTATAATGAAAGAATCTGTTTAATGTATTCATTGAAAGAATTATTTAAGCTCCAGTTCAGCCCTTCATTATTGCCGGGGATAAAAGAAACAAAAGGTGATTTGCACTTGAGAATGTGCAGCATGAAGTGTCTGTTAAACAAAACCAGCAGCAACCATCCTCTTGAGCAGGCACCCGGCAGGAACGGGGCCCTTCTCTAAAGCATGCACACGCCTACACTTGACCCTTGGGTTCTGACAAGGGAGAACGCCTATATGATTCCATCGACCAGGGTGACAAAACCCTGGCTTGGAAAAACACAAAAGCACATGGCAGCTCCGAGCTTTGCTGCTAAGCAACATTGTCCTGCTCCCCCAGCCCCTATCCCCCACTGCCATAAAAAATAAAGTGAAGTGGAAGTTACTGGCTGTGGGAAAGGAAGATGTATTTGGGATGGAGAGAAGCTGCAAACCTGCTCTTTACCATCCTTCAGTTAGAGCCAGTTGAACCCAGTGCGTAAGTAATTGCTAAATGAAGGAGAAGGGGACTTGCTCCAGAGGCCCCCGGGTTCCTCTGAGCACACCCTGTAGGTGGGAGATGGAATCGAATTGGGAGTACTAAAATAATGAGTGTGTCCTTGTGGCTCTGGCTACATTCTCCTAAACGGCAGCTGAGAGTGGATGGTGGTTAAACCCTCTGATGGCAAGCCTGATTGACCACAATCAGTTCTACATTATCCAGGTTCAATGCCACCCAAAGTTAAAGTGAAACTGCCACCTGCAGACCATCATCCTCCTCATCCCAGCTGGTATTTACTGAGCCCCTGCTAGGTTTCAGAGCCCAGAGGAGTGCTTTGTGGACATTAGTTCACTTCATCTTCAAAATGGTACTGGGCCCGGCCAGCGTGGCTTAGTAGTTTAGTGTCAACCTATGAACCAAGAGGTCATGGTTCAATTCCTGGTCAGGGCACATGCCCAGGTTGTGGGCTCAATCCCCAGTCTCTCATTATTGATGTTTCTATCACTCTCTCCCTCTCCCTTCCTCTCTGAAATCAATAATAAAAAATATATTTAAAAAAATGGTACTGGAAGTATGCATTACTCACCCAATTTCATATGTTAGAAAATTGATACTCAGAAAATCTAGGGTGAGAATTGGGCAGGGCATGATTTGAACTCGTGCATATCTCATTCCAAGGTTGGAATTTTTTGCACTCTTTACTAGAGGCTCAGTGCATGAAATTTGTGCACTGGGGGGGGCGGGGGGTGCGCCTGAGCCCAGCCTTACTGCCCACCTGCTGGCTTCTTACCACTCAGCTGCTGCACTCGCCAGCCATGAGCCCAGCTACTGGCTGAGCAGTGCTCCCGCTGTGGGAGCGCACTGACCACCAGGGAGCAGCTCCTGCATTGAGCATCTGCCCCCTGTTGGTCAGTGCACATCATAGCTAGCAACCAGTCATTCTGGTCTTTCTGCTGTAATGGTAGCTTAGGCTTTTATTATATAGACTAGTGGCCCAGTGCATGAAATTCGTGCACAGAGGGAGTGGGTTCCCTCAGCCCAGCCTGCACCCTCTCCAATCAGGGACCCCTTGGGGGATGTCTGACTGCTGGCCTCCCCTGCCAGCCTGATCTTGCCCCTAACTATCCTCCCCTGCTGGCCTGGTTTCCCCTAACTGCCCTCCCCCGCCAGCTTGATCTCACCCCCAACTGCCCTCCTCTGCAGGTCTAGTTGCCACCAACTGCCCTCCCCTGCCAGCCTCATCTCGCCCCCAATGCCCTCCCCTGCCGGCCAATTTGGTTCTGGTTGTTCAGTTTTTATTGCCAGTCAGCGTCAAAAGCTCTGCCTCCTAGGGAGCCATTGGCTCCTTGCATTTCACCCAGATGTGGTTCTGATTGGTCGGTTTCTATGCCAGGCAGCATCTCTGGGCCTATCTCTGGGCCTGATCAGAGAGGTGGGGCTGATCAGCAGCCCCCACAGAGGCCCAGAAAGAAAGAGAAAGAGAGGTGCAGCTGCTGGCGAAGCCCGGAGAGAAAGAGAGAGACAACAGCTGATCAACAGCTGCCACAAAGGCTGCGGATCAGACCCTGCCTCTCTCTCCCAGCTGCCACAGCAGCTGAGCACTGACTGCAGGACTGACTTCCAGTGTTTGGACGAGCCTTTGGTCAGACATTTCAGACCCTGGGTTTTTATATATTAGGATAGCATCAACACTTGGCCTTGGTCACTTATTGGGAAGGTGACTTTGTGATGTGACTTTTTTTAAGTTCGTAGATTCCATACTTCCTTGTTTCAAACCTATCTTGGCCTCTTGCTAGCTGTATTGTCTCTCACAATAACTTTGGCTAGTTATTTATATTCTTTGTGCCTCAGTTTCCTTAGCTGCACTTACTTCATAAGTTGTATATGAGGCTAGAATGAATAGCTAAATTATAAGCTATTGGATGGGCACTTGGCATGTAGAAGGCAGTCATGAAGTGTTTACTCTTATTGTTTGCCTTACATGAGTCTGATGAAGAAGGGACATGTCAAAGCAAAGCAGAGAAATCACTCCTGATGCTCAAAGCTTTTTGAGAGAGAAGCATAATGTATTAAAAAGAAAGCCTAGATTTTATAGAGAAAGTTTGAAAATACTAGCATCAGCTTTGAGTCCTGTCATGTCATTGCTTTGAAGGGTTGACAGTCCTGAGCTGTGCTTGTGAACAGAGCCAGTCAATTTGGAGTCAGTCAATCCTCTTGCCAATTTATTTTATGTTGTTGTTAAAACATCTGTTTGTCAAGAATTATTATACAAGAGATGGGGAAGAGTTCCCAAGGACAAGAGGTTAAGTAACTTGCTCAGAGGTTAAATCAATAGTTAGACTAAACACAATCCATAATTCCCAATGCTCAATCACTCCTCTTTCCTCTTGAGTCATGCCTCTCTTTTGACTGCATTCCCAGCTATGTTTGAGAACAGTCAGTCACACTTCAAATCGTTGGGGGGAGAGGAAGGGAACCTTTTTCCATAAAAATATACCTGTTGAGTCAGGATGAACCAAAAGCAATTCTTGCTAGTTTGTTATTAATTTATTTTATCATAGTCAAGACAAGATAAACAGCCAAGCAGCCTCTTAAATATTACCAGTATGGCTTTAACTTAGTACTTGCTCTATGTTTTGCCATTTCCACCTAAACACACCCCCATCAAATAACAATTGTGATTAAGAATGCTTACACAAAGCCATGGCCAGTGTTGCTAAGTGGTTAGAGCAGTGGTTCTCAACCTTCCTAATGCTGCGACCCTTTAATACAGTTCCTCATGTTGTGGTGACCCCCAATTTCATTTTTACAAACTGAACATAATTAAAGCATAGTGATTAATCACAAAAACAATATGTAATTATAAATGTGTTTTCTGATGGTCTTAGGCAACCCCTGTGAAAGGGTTGTTCAACCCCCAAAGGAGTTGCGACCCACAGGTTGAGAACTGCTGGGTTAGAGCATCAGCCTAGAGACCGAAGGGTCTTGGGTTCGATTCCGGTCAAGGGTTAGTACATGAGTTACGGTTTGGTTTCCTGGCAGGGTCAGGACATGTGCAGGAGAAAACCAATGGAAGTGTCTCTCTCACACTGATCTCTCTCTCTCCCCCCTCCACTCTCTCTAACCAAAAAAAAAAAATCTCAATGGAAAAAATATATCTTCAGGTGAGGATTAACAAAAAAGGAAAGAATGCTTACATTGAACCATTCTGAAGGATCCAACCTGCTTCTCTAGGTTATGCAGAGAACCAATGCAGGGAAAATAAACTAGGATTGCATCATTTGTTAACACCCCTGCTCATGTAATAGCTGGACTGCTGGTTATGTTGGCGGCAAGTGAGGCAGAAAACAACTCTAGCAGTTCGTGGGGATGTGGGAGTGGATGCGGGATGTGTGCCATAAGAGGACACCAAAGCTATATTCTGCAAGATGGAGAAGAGTTACACCTATAGTGAGGCCATCCCAAGATGTCACCATGAAGTTTGCTAGAACCCCACCATGATAAAAAGGGCTTACTGTGCCCACATTGTTTGTACAAGCACTGTGATTAATGCTGCATACCTGTTTTCCTTCTGGGAATCTGGAATTCTAGTATGTGCTAGTAGAGAAAGCATATGTGACCAGCCCCTAGTAATCCCTTTGGTGTTGAGTATCTACTGGCTTTCCTGGCAGACAAGATTTCACCTGTTTTCACTATTTGTTGCTGGAGGAGGGCTCTTGGAAGCTTGCTCCTGGCTTCCTCTGGACTTTGCCACATAGACCTTTTCTCCCTGTTAATTTTACATGTGGTGCAGCTACGAGTATGACCAAATGCTGAGTTCTGTGAACTCTAGGAAATCATCAAATCTGAGAGTGGTCTTGGAAATCCCCAATACACAGGGTGAAGAAACACTCTTCTAAAACCTTAGGAACTTTTCCTAAGCCAACTATGCTCCTCTTGGGCCTCAGCACTTTTACTTTGTATTTTGGTCATTTTTGTCCAAGCCTAACCTTCCTGTAAGGTTGTTAATTCCTTAAGAGTAGGCTGGGCTTGATGTAGCTCTGTGTCACCTAGTCCTGTGCCTTATACAAAGAATATACTATTGAAAGTTGGTACATGAATAGATAAATGCCACTTGGGTATTTCTCTCAATGACAATGCCTGGTTCAAATAATGGATATTTTTATTTGATCTGTTTGAATGTGAGATCATTAACATCCCCTGAACTTCCAAGACTAAAAATTCCATAAGTCTCTGGAGAAAGATACAAACTTCTGTAATTGGCTGAAGATCATGAAAATCCAACAAGGAAGAATCACATTTCTATTTAGAGGAAGGAATGCAGGATATATTTTTAAAATTTTCTAATGTAGAATTCAAATTTTAAACTTCAACCCAATCTCAATGCACAAAAATTGTGATTTCATGCATAGAACTTTCCTTGAGTCATGAAGTCTATACTAGATCAAGGCACCACACACATAGCAATTACATAAGATAACTATACCATTTTGTACAAGGGTTATGTGACATATATTCTGTATGTATTAATTCATGATTTCCTGGTCATGTAAAAGTTGGACAGAATTTCTTTTGCTTGGAGGGTTCTCACCTAGTGATATTGAAATCTCTTCTGTGGATTTTCAAGGGGTTTATCAAAATATGGGGAAATGACCCGTCGGCAACAGAATAAAGTTAGCTTTACCATTGTTTGACTCTACTTTTTATTGCCAAGTTCGGAAGCTTTCCACCATCACAATGCACAATGTTGATGCTTTTAAATCTTCTGAGACGTGCTGTCATTGGCTTTGCTTTAAAGCACAGGGACTGTATAGAATCAGGTATATATGCCCTGGTGTGACCTCTACTGCCTTGGGAGGGAAAACAGAGACTCTAATACTCTTAGGAAACAGTCTATGCCTTCTGAATGCTTAACTCAGAAACCAGGTTGACAGAAGTTTGCCCTCTCAACACTACAATTAGAAAGAAAATACCATAAGGTCCAAGGTTTGCTGAATCAGTCAGTCAGTTGGTCACAAGACCATACAATGTTAGAGCATCTTACTGTATCCTGCCCTTTATCTTCTAGGTGAGAGAAGAAATGAGATTCAGACAGGTGAGGTGATTTCCCCCAGGTCTCATAGCTCCTTAGTGACAGATATTAGAGTAGGACCCATGTCTCTAGATTCTCAGTCTTCCAACGCATGCGCATACATGCACATGCACACACACACACACACACACGCACACGCATACATATACACTCTCAACTACACACAAGCCATACTCATGGGGATATAGAAGAGGCTCATGGCTATGGTGCAAACTATTTGAGGCAGAGTGTTAGATCTAGGTTTTGGCAATATGACCACCCAAAACAAGATCACTTTAAACTAAGTTGTCTCATTGGGATGCTGGCACTCCAGCAGGAGTTAATGAGGATGCTGCAAAAAGCATAATTCTATGCTCCTCTTTTCTCTCGGACCCCTAACTGGCTTGCTGCGACCCCCAGTGCTTCCTTTTGTACATTGAAAACACTCATAATATATGAACACTTGTTTTCAAGGTCAGTTTTCCATAGGTGGAGCCTCACAGAAGAAGCTATGGTTCACATTAGTAGCCAGACACCTGTAAGTACACCAACTTGTTTGTATATTATCATGCTGATTGTTGCTACTTGTATTTAAAATTGCAATTAACTTATTTTGTAAAAGCAAATAACACAAACCAAAAGCATTCTCACCTTCATTATTCCCTAAATTTAGCATATCCTTCTAAAACATTAGCTATTACCTATATGGGTGAAGAAGTAATAATTAGGGAGATATCTATCTAGAAAAAATACTTGCAACTTTTTTTTTCATAAACACAATTTGGTTTTATTTTAAGAAAGTTCTAAAACTATAATAATTACAATTACTTAAGTCTCTCCGATTTACAAGGCATTTTGAACACATTACCTCATTTCATTTAATAGTTTTGACAATAATCCCATTAGTTACATTTTATCACCCTTATCTTACAGAGGCAGAAAATGAGGTTAGAAAATTTAAGTTGGCTGTCTAAGAACATGTAGCCAGCAAGTGGCCCAACAGGGACTTGAGTCCAACTCTAGTATTCCAAAACAGAGCCATAGATTTTGCATGTCAGGACTTCTTGTTTGTTTTTTAGTATATTTTTATTGATGTCAGAGAGGAAGAGAGGGGAAGAGACAGAAACATCAATGATGAGAGAATCATTGATCAGCTGCCTCCTGCACACCCCACACTGGGGACTGAGCCAGCAACCCAGGCATGTGCCCTGACAGGGAATTGAAACTTGGATCATAGGTCGATGCTCAACCACTGAGCCACATGGGCCAGGCAGGACTTCTTGGTTTTTGGTCCAGCTGTCCAAGTGATCCTACCTCAAAAATCCTCCACCCATCAAGAAAGATTCCCCAATCTCTATTCACTTGTGTGAGTCTCAGAGCAAAGACACTTCTCTTTTGCATGTTTCTCTCCCTACATTTAGAAAAAGTTACTGCTCTCCACCAGTGGAATTCTTAGCACCCTAGAATAAAGTGCTTTAAAATGGGACTTTGGTTACTAAAGGGCCCTTTTGTTATTAAATAGATATTGAAACAAAATATAGAACTCTACAACTATAGGCATTCCATCATTTCAGGTGGGAATTCTTTATAATTATTTTTTCTTCCACAGGGTTTTATTTTATACATTGTTTTAGCTTTCTCCAAAGTCATTATATAAACCCCAGTGGAAAAATTCATCTATTGCAGAGCCATAAAGTGTTTTCTTAAAAATTCCATCACCCACTTTATTACTGGAAAGCAACTACAGAAAGGCTTATACATTAAGAGATTTTAAGTTTGACCACTGGGACTAATGGAGCCTGGGCTTTCAATATTAATCTATCAGAAAATATATAAAATTTTTTTTAATGATCTCCATGTGTTTTTCAAAGATGAATATTAAAGTCCCAAGGCTTTGACAGTCCCAATTTAGCATGAATAAAATTATAAAGAACCGCACTTCTCTTTCTATCATTCTAATAATTACTTCTATAATAAAAATTGTTTATTTTTTCACTTGTCTTCAAACAGATTAATTTATTTTCTATTTGAAATGATGGACTTGGCCAATAAAATAGAAAAAACAAAATCCACCTAAGATTAAACTTAGCATCTCCAATAACAGGTATTCCTCCCAGAAATCTGGGCTACGATCATTGCCTTGACCCATTTAGAAATTCCTGCCTCATCCCTGACTCCTCCTTATTTTTCCCACTTCCCATCCCACCCAATTTGTTTTCATTTTCTGCATATTTTGTCTCAGATATGTCGCTTTAACCCTCTTCCTTCTCTTTACACTCATTCATCTTGCCTCAGTTAAAGCCTTATCCTATTTTATCTTAACTACTGCTTTGCCTCTCCTCACCATCTTTAAGCCACCTCACACTTCATCCAGTGATTGTTTTCAAATGTGTCCTTTCGCTTCGCAATCTTATTTTTATTTCTGTTTTACTTTTATTATTAATATTTTATTGGACATGGAAAATGAAATAGTTTTTTAACATCGTTATTGTTGAGAATATTACAGATGTCCCCCTCTTTCCCCTATTGCCCTCCCCCACCCCATATAGGCCTTTACCACACCACTGTCTGTGACCATGAGCAACCTGTACTTGGAAAACTACAGGATGTTGAAAAAAGAAATAGAGAAAGATACAGACAAGTGGAAGCATATACCATGTTCATGGATTGGAAGAATTAACATCATTAAAATGTCAATACTAACCAAAGATATCTATAGATTCAACTCCATCCCTATTAAAATACCAATTGCATATTTCACAGATCTAGAGCAAATATTCCAAAATTTTATATGTAACTATATAAATTGCAGCAATTGTGAGAAAGAAAAATAAAGTTGGAGGGATCACAATACCGAATATCAAATTATATTACAAAGCCATTATAATCAAAACAGCCTAGTGCTAGCACAAGAATAGGCATATAGATCAATGGAACAGAACAGAGATCCGAGAAATCAACCCAAGCCATTACCCTCAATGAATACCTGACAAAGGAGGCAAGAGCATACACTGGAGTATAGACAGTCATTTCAATAAATGGTGTTGGAAAAACTGGACAGGGGAATGCAAAAATAGAATCTGGACCATCAACTTACACCATACACAAGAATAAACTAAAAATGAATAAAATACTTAAATGTAAGCAGTGAAACCATAAAAATCCTAAAAGAAACCATAGGCAGCAAAATTTCACAACCTTGTTTAAATATGCCAGTGGTTGGCAGCTACTTCAACAAGTTCTCACTTCTTGCCACAACACACAGGGCCAACCACACTACAACTGCAGGTGTGTCCTAAATAGCTGCTTTCCAGTCTTTGACGTCACAGCCTCCTGCTCAGAATGGCATCCCTTGTTTCGCCTTTTTCTTTTTAGAGAGACTTTGCAAAGTTCCACTTACATGTCACCCCTCTGCAAAGCCTTTGCTGACTTCCACACATAGAGACTGCCCTTCCCCTTCCTGTTGCCTTCCTCTGTGAAAGCGCTTTTCCTGTACACTCTGGTTACCTGTTCACTAACCTGTCTCTCTTTACATGCTTATCAAGTCAGGGGCTGTTTTCAGTATTCACTTTATACCACTAATACCGACATACCTTTTGAATGTAGTGTTTTTAGAGAATGAAGCCTCCTTACCTAAATTCACTTGCATGTGTGTACTATGTCATCCAGTGCTTTCTGACTGTTGTTGATAGCCTACATCTGAATCACCTGGGAGCATTATCAAAATGATGCCCAAGGTATATGTCTGATCTTCTTAATCAGACTCTCTAAGGGTATTCCTTGGAAATCTTTATTCTTAATAAGCTACCCAAGTGATTCTGATGTAGCCAGATTTGTGAACTCCTGTGCAACTTACTTGATTCGCAGAGTCTTGTATGTTCGTATTATCTTCTTCCACATCAGTATCACATGGCTGAGAGGGAGGGAGTGCAGGGCATGCATCACGGAGTAAGACAATTTGAATCTTGGCTCTGTAATCCCAGCTACATGATCCTAAGCCAGTTGTCGGCAAACTCATTAGTCAACAGAGCCAAATATCAACAGTACAACGATTGAAATTTCTTTTGAGAGTCAAATTTTTTAAAGTTAATGTATATAGGTAGGTACACTGTTATTAACTTATTTAGGATACTCCTAAGGTTTAGGAAGAGCCACACTCAAGGGGCCAAAGAGCCGCACGTGGCTCGCGAGCCGCAGTTTGCCGACCACGGTCCTAGGCAAATAAATGAACTAATCTTTACCTTTGATTCTTTGTTTTTTAAAGAAAGAAATGCTGTCTCTCTCAGGAGACTGTGAGGGTACGGCCTGCAGTGTGGCACCTCATGACTGGAGGGCACTGCTTACAGGTGAGCTGTGGTGACAATATTGGTCCCTCCTTAGGCTGACAGCACTACATGTCTACAGTCAGAGAAAGAGAGTGGAAGTTATTACACAACAATATACCCTTAACCTTTCCAATGGATAAACATAATGAGCTTTTCAAATGTATTATTTCATCACACTTTGCAAACGACCTTTTAGAGATGTGCTACTTTAGCACCAGCTGTGCCCGCCATCGCTCCCTGGATGGGTATCATCAGGTCTCCTTTTCCTGAGTGTCTGAGGCTGCTGCTCTCCTGCTGGTCATACATGTATGAAAGCTCTCTCTACATAAAAGAAAGCCCTACATTCTTGATGACTAACTGATGAGGCAAGTGTGCACCTTCTGGCCAATGAGCACTGTTCTACTTCCTTCCAGCATTACTGTGCATAGTAAATACATTTTTTTCAAAAGCATGAAATTTTGAATCACTGGTATTATATTCCACAATAGTTGTTTTCCTGACAGTGTCATTCTGTAATGTTTTCTGTAACATCTGACAAAATTGTGCACAACACGAGAGCTGGAAGGAACAAAGGCAGTGATGATAGTGGTGAAAGAGAAAGAAGAGGGGGAGGCAAGAAGGAGGAAAAGGAGGACCATATTGTCACCACCTCCCAGCTGCCACTGTCCCCAGCCTGTGCATAAACATCTCTGCATAGTTACTGTTTAGACTGCAGGAAAATCGAGGCTCAAGTAAACACACATCAGTAACCTGTGGAAGGTCCACATGACAAGTTGAAATTTAACAACCTGGATCAAACTGAAATACACCTTAAAATGTTGTAAACAGTGATTAAGTGCTTTGCACCTCAATGGAAAAAAATATCAAGTAAGGTTCTGTTAATAAGCAATGAATTTCTTTTAAATATATTTTATTGATTTTTTACAAAGAGGAGGGGAGAGGGATAGAGAGTTAGAAACATCGATGAGAGAGAAACATCCATCAGCTGCCTCCTGCACACTCTCTACTGGGGATGTGCCTGCAACCAAGGTACATGCCCTTGACCGGAATCGAACCTGGGACCCTTCAGTCCACATGCCGAAGCTCTATCCACTGAGCAAAACCGGTTAGGGCAAGCAAAGCATTTTTTAACTCCAGTTCATTTTTTAAATATTCACTACTTTGTTACAAAATTATGTTTCCTTTCTAACCATCTCACTAACAACTGATTTCAAGTATTTGCTTGTTCTTATTGTTTTAGTAAGATCTTCACTCGTGGGCACTGCCTGCCTTCCTTTCCTGCAGTCTGGTTCCTTAGAAAATCGTTTTTTTAGAATGCACTTTAAAGTATTTTGAGTCTCTGGTCATGTATTCTGCAGTAGTTGCTTTCCTGATAGTCTCATGAATCTTACTAAACACTGTTTTTTGTGTTGAAGCTTATCCTAGAAAACTTGATCTGAATGTATAATATGTATGAAGTGCTCCTTTATAACAATTCAGTTGTAACCCATTTCCCCCTGTACTGTTTTCTTCTCATCACTGAACCAGAGCAGATGCCATATATGGAGTTACACATGCAGGTTGCCTTTCAGTCAGATGTTTGTAATCAGCAATATTGAAATATCTCATTTAACCAGACAATAAACAGAGACAGAATATGCCCAGGTGAAAACCAGGTGTTCCAACCATGACAAGAGGAAAGGCAACAACAAATATCACCGCTTCCCCTGTTGGGTCATGACTTTTCTTTAAGTGAAAAAACCAGTGTGATTTACTAGGTGAAATAGTGGTTCAATTTTGTATTGACACTGCCTTCTTCCCTACAGGTTTAGGTGATGTTTAGTCTTTCTGGCTGTCCTCTGTTGGCTGATGCCCTAGCTGTCACTGCTGAAAGAAGTGTCTGTCTCCACAACAAACCCTGCCTCTCTGCTTCCTATTTTGAGGATCAAGGTATTATTTCTGATGCTTTGACTTCATTTCTCTAGTGAATTCATTTCCCTCTATTCTATAATGACTTTGGAAACTCTCAGGCTGTTTGTTTACTTTAAGGAAAAAGCCACCACACCCACTGACAAGTTTGGGGCACATTACATAGAACAGTACTTCTTCAGTGTCAAGTATGTGCTTCAGTTGAATGCCTAGTACTAAGGGAAGAACCTGTGAATGTCAAACATTAGGATGACTACCACTTAGTTCACCTCAACAAATTATGTAACTGCCCTTCTTACAGGGCCCTTGGAGACATCATACTCTTACAGCCTCTTTCTTGTAGCAAAGTCAATCTCTGCTCCCATCCCACCATTTGTCAATAACCACAATTGAATCTGAAGCCAAAATAGGATAATGGCTGAGCTCCTGAGACATCAGCTTAATGATATTAATATTCAAGTGGTACCCATGACATGCAGCAGCAACAAACTTGCCTCTGTAGCAGTTCAAATAAGTAGCCGGACACTGGACGTCCTTGTCAATTCTTGCATTCAGAGCGTCACAGATCTTTACAGTAAAGCTCTCGGGTCATAGGCCTATTTCCTTTCACTATGGATACTTACTTCCATATGTGAATTTCCTAGTAAATGGTCAGAATTGCATTGTGCCAATTTAGACTTGCAAAGATATGGTTTAATGGGAGTTGATTTCCAATAATGGCTTGCAAATGTAGGTTACTTCAAGAATTACATGTCCCATTTTCATTCCTTAATATTCAACAATACAACATCAATACTGTTATTCAATCTTCTCCCAACCTTTCCAACATGCCACCCTGCACACAAATGCCTTTTTATTCAGAGACTACAGGCCCGGTGCATGAAAATTCATGCACTGGAGGGGGTCCCTCAGCCCAGCCTGCCCCCTCTCACAGTCCAGGAGCTCTCAGGGGTGGGAGGCAACCCAGCAGTCAGGGGAAGACGATGCCCCCATCACACTTCTGCTGCTGCCACTACCGGCAGCGCAAACCTCGGCCGGTCCAGGTTACCTGCGCCACGGGCTGGCCCTGGGTGGCTGGGGGGATGAGGGGACTGGAGGACTCTAGAGGCAGGTGCATGGAGCAGCCTGGCTTGCCTAGTGGTGGGCCCGGCCTTGCCGCGTGCCCTGGCGGGGCTGAGGGGACTGGGTGCCGCCATCTTGTGGCTATGGGCGCCACTATCTTTGAGGGCATGGCAGTCAATTAGCATATTCCCTCCTTATTGGCTGTGGGCACGGACATATTTGAGGGCGTGGCAGTAAATTAGCATATTCCCTCCTTATTGGCAGTGAGTGCCGTCATCTTTGCAAAGGCATGAGGGTCGATTAGCACATTCCCTCTTTATTACATAGGATGAGATCATCATGCATTTGCTGAGTCAGATACAAAGAGATGTAATATTGCATCATGACTAAGGCCAAGTTCTCAATTTTAGTTGAGCTTTAGAGTCATCTAAGGAATTATTTTTGTCTATTTGCTTCTTTTCTTAATCTTGTAAGTATCTCTAACCCTGCCCCCATCAAAATCTCCCCAAATATATGCAATTTACAGATTCACAGGTGGTTCTGATCCAAACTAGGGCTGAGAACCCTGGATTAAGAGCTTGAGTTCTGCCCAACTGGTGTGGGTCAGTGGCTCATTGACCTATGAACCAGGAAGTCATGGTTCAGTTCCTCCTCAGGGCACATGTCTGGGTTGTGGGCTTGATCCCCAGTATGGGGCATGCAGGAGGCATTCAATCAATGATTCTCTCTCATCATGGTATTTCTATCTATCTCTCTCTCCCTTCCTCTCTGAAATCAATAAAATACTTTTTTTAAGAGAGCTTGAGTTCTGAAGCCATAGTGTGACCTGGGTTTGAATGCAAGTTCCACCATTTACTGTCTGTGTGACCTTGAATAATTTACACTGCTTCTGGGTCTCATCCCAGACCAACAATCAAAAACTCAAGCAATGAAGCCTGAACATCGGTAATTTTTAATACCACCCCAGGTGAGTTTAATGTGCAGCCAGGACTGAAAATCACTAATGCAATACTTAGTTGTTGGATTTGCAAAGTGGAGAAAACTACGAGAATTCAATGAAATATTTGATAAAAGGGTTATCCTGGAACCCTAGCCCAATAATGCTGGTAGTTATTGTTGCTAGAGCAGAAGATAGAGAAGGAGCAGTGGCTGGAGCTGGACTGACCATCTAGAGGGAGAGCAAGGTGACCTCCCTGCATCAGATGAGGTACTGACCTAACCGGGGCCTCTGGGAGACAGTTGGAACCCTGGATCTGAAGTCCCAGGCAAGTTCCTGAACCTGTCTGAGTCTAAGAGGACAGAACATAAACAGGTTATGTACACACACACATATGTGTGTGAATGAGTGCATGTGCACGCGTGGAGGGCCCACTAACTTGGCCTAGTAGAGGATGTGCAACAAAAATTGTGGGAAATGAGACTGGATGTATGGGTGAGATGTGACTGTGAAGCTTTTGTTTTGGGGGAGGGCGGAAAAAAGAGGGTAATAAGTAGAATCTGTTTGAAGTGATGAACATGATATATGGGAAGCTGGAGTTGCCAGAGGCACAGAAGCCAGCTAGGAGAGGAGTTATGCAATCCAGGGGGAGTAGAATAAAAGCCTAGTGCTCCATGGTTTAGTCCATCTGGGCTGTGGTTACCGTACGTCAGCTGTCAAATAAAGGGTTGTGGTAGATGATCTTGAAGAATCCATTTTGCTCTGATATTCTAAGGTGCTCTAACATGCCATTTAAAAATAGACATGAAGATATTATTAAATGGATAGAGTTTTAGTTTGGGGCAATGGAAAAGTTCTGGAGATGGGTAGCTCTGATAGTTACACAAAGTGTGAATATGCTTAATGCCAGGGAATTGTAATTAAAAAGGGTTAAGCCTGGTCAATGTGGCTCAATGCTTGAGCATTGACCTATGAGCAAGGAGGTTGTAGTTCAATTCCACATGCATGGATTGCGAGCTCAGTCCACAATAGGGGGAGTGTAGGAGGCAGCTGATCAATGATTCTCTCTCATCATCTCTCTCTCCCTCTCCTTTCCTCTCTGAAATCAATAAAAAATAATAATAAAAAGGGTTAAAGTGGTAAATTGTGTGTTATGTATATTTTTGTACACACACACACACACACAGAACAGACAGGAAGAAATAAACACAAACACATGAGGTATTTTAAAAGAAAATATGACAGACTGGGTAACTGATAAGATGTGGGTGATAAAGGAAAAAAGGTGGTTTAGAAAAGACCATAAGGATTTATGCTGGGTGCCTGGAGATAGCAGGTTTGGGGAATGGGAAACGAAGTAGGGGGATCTTGTTTAGTGGGGAAGACCATGATTGCTAAGGTGAACTTTGTGCACTTTAGGGCTGGAAAGACACATAAGGAAAAGGTGCCTATTCCTTAGTAGATGAAAATGTGGACCAGAAGTGGTTCTATAAATTCAGAAATCATCACTGAAGTTGCAAAACACAAGCCTGGAGGTGAGCTGCTTCACTTTCCTTCTGAAGAACTCACTGTGATCATCTAATCTCACCTGTTCCGTTTGTGTAGATGAAGAAACTAACCAGAGGGAGATGAGCGAGCTCATACAAGTCCACCCAGAGGCTAAACTAGGCTTTCTGAAGCCAAACTCAATGGCCTTTCTTCTTCATTTTATTTATTCAGGACTGATCATCCTAGATTTGCTAAGAACATAAACTCCTTGGTAAAGATGACAAAGGGAACAGGTAAGAGGAGTGACAATTACTATACAGAATGACCACAACAGGGTCCACTGAAAGAAAAGACGAAATGAGAAGCCCTAGAGAATCTATGGGGGACTAGCAGAGAGAACTTCAGAGTGCCCTGGCAGCTCCAAGTGAAAGCTCAGAAGAGAACGTCCTGCCTCCTTTCTACTAAACCTCTCGTCCCTTGATGCCCGCCCACATCACATGACATTGACTTTCTCCAAGAAGCCTTCACAAGGGATGACCACACCTCTGCTCAGGATCCCTCAGCACTCATACAATCTTTACTTCAATAATGCTGCCGTCATGTTCTTGGAGATGTCAGTTTATTTAAAACAACATTATTCAAAGTCTAATTTTCCATAGAAATATTGGTATAATTTTGGGTTTTGTTCCCGGAGAATCCCCAAGTGACCTCTGCACCATAAAATGTGGGGAGAAAAGTTAAAATAATTTATCAAAACGTTCTTAAATAACTTAGTCAAAATAAATAAGACCCCAGAATGGCCAGACACGAAGACTTATGCCTTAGGTAGAGTGGTGTTGTGGAAAGAATACAGGATTTAGAGCCAAATGGGGCCTTTCTTGAGGACAGCAAGGTTCCAGGCAAACTCCCTTTGGAAGGCATTTTCTAGTTCTATGATTGGTTACACCTTGGCGACGTTGGCTTCTCTGGTTTCTTAACATGCTCAGGGGGCTTCCAGGCCACCCAGGTTTTATTTTCTGATGGAACTGAGGAAAACCATGAACTAAAACGGCAACTACTTTTCAAGAGAGCCCAACAAATTTGATGATGGACACGTAAGCTGCCCAACCACAGGGGGGCTGCCCTTGTTTTTGCTATCTCTGCTCATGTTCTGAGGTTGTGGTAGAGAAATTGATCATTCATTGTGCCTATGGGAGTTGGAGGAGATCACTGTCTATTGGGGGAAAAAAGTTTCCTATGTGTCTGGTGGTAAAGCTGGTTTTTATATCTTATTTCATAGTTTGTATTCCTCATTTCATTTTCTTTAAATACTTTTTTTAAATGTATGATCTTATTGATCTCAGAGAGAGAAAGGGAGAGGGAAAGAGAGATAGAAACATCAATGATGAGAATCATCTTTCGGCTGCCTCCTGCATGCTCCCTACTGGGGATTGAGCCCACAACCCAGGCATGTGCCCTGATTGGGAATCAAACCATGACCTCCTCCTGGTTCATGGGTCAACATTCAACCACTGAGCAACACTAGCCGGGCTCTAAATACTTTAATAATGTATTTTCCTGACCATCTAAAATGGTCACTTAAGCAATGTCATTTTAAAAATTGCTAGCTTCACCCTGGCTGGTTTTGCTCAGTGGATAGAGAGCTGGCCTGCAGACTGAAAGGTCCCAGGTTGGATTCCGGTCAAGGGCATGTACCCTGGTTGCAGGCACATCCCCAGTAGGGAGTGTGCAGGAGGCAGCTGATCGATGTTTCTCTCTCATCGATGTTTCTAACTCTCTATTCCTCTCCCTTCCTCTCTGTAAAAAGTCAATAAAATATATTTTTTAAAAAAATTGCTAGCAACTTTCGAAAAATGGCGGAGGCTTAGACGGACGTGTTGGTCCTTCGTCCCGGAGCAGATAGGGGCGAGCAGCTGAAACGGGTAACAACCAGCCCGATCAAGCTGGGGAGGTTCAGCTGAGAGACAGTCTGCAGCCAGGAAAGACAGAGAACTCCTGAAAAATGCGGATGGTTAGAGATTGAGGCTGAAACTTCCCCCTGGGCGCCAGCGCAGCGGCGAGACCACGCCATCTTGGGAAGCGGTTACCTACCGGCATCCAGAGATCGGCTACTAACCCAGCGGCTACTAACCCGGAGGCGGCGACTTGCGGGCGGCGCGACTGCGGGAGCCCAGAGGAGGCCTGCGCCCCTCCACGGAGGGGCGGACACTCCTGGGCGGCCAGCAGAGGCACAGCGACCACGCCATCTTGGGAAACAGAGCTGCTTGAGACTAGGATCCTGGCCTCAGCACCACCCAGTCTGATCTCAGACGCATACCAGGACCCTGCAGCCACTGGGGACAGAGACCTGTGACCACAGCTACAGACCTGCAGACACGGAAAGTTCGGAGATCCCTGCTGCAGATCCGTGAGTAGCAGAGCCCATCCCCCCTTCCCCCAGGATCGCGGGCAGTGCCAGAGTAACTAACTGATAGACCTACCCCTTGCCGGGGCCTCAGCGCTGCAGAAACTTTGGCCTGAAAGTGCGCGAGCACCTTAGAACTGATCCTATGCGCACTTCGGGCTTCAGAGCCCTGGGCTGGGAGCAAAAACGCGCACAGCACCAGGAACTAATCCTGTGCGCACTGCTGGCATCAGAGCCCTGGGCTGGGAGCAAAAACGCGCACAGCACCAGGAACTAATCCTGTGCGCACTGCTGGCATCAGAGCCCTGGGCTGGGAGCAAAAACGCGCACAGCACCAGGAACTAATCCTGTGCGCACTGCTGGCATCAGAGCCCTGGGCTGGGAGCAAAAACGCGCACAGCACCAGGAACTAATCCTGCGCGCACTGCTGGCATCAGAGCCCTGGGCTGGGAGCAATCGCGCGAACGGGAGTTTGTCCGCCTAGCACAGGCCCAGAAACCCCGTTTCTCAGGGCAGGAGGCAGCACCAAGCACCAGTGACTTGACTGTGTTTCTTATCACCTGCGCCTGAAATCCTGATTTCCTGTGCATTCATACTAAGAGCCAGTGAATCCAATTCCTGGTGCAAGGGCACACAGGGACCCTGATTCTCAAGGTGAGGTTGCGCGAAGCAACAGAGACTCTGATACTGAACTCTTGGGGAACTCTGACTCCTGGCGCAAGCTAGGGGGCTCTGCTCTGGTGCTAAACACGCGTCAGGGGGGCCTCTATTTCAGCACAGTGCAGGCAGGGTCCCTAATTCTAAGGGCACGCGCGAGGCCACATTGAGTGTTGGCAACACTGACACAGAGCGAGCCTGGTTCCCACCAACCAACAACAACCACACATCTTAGTGTCAGAGCTCTTCAGTGACACTAGGGTGGTGGGAGCCTCCCACTGCGCACGGCCCAGGCCCACGCAACTCAACCTTTGAACCATCAGGAGATAATCAGAATGAAGAGACGACACAATACCCAGAGGAAAGACAATGAAGAATCACCAAGAAAGGAAATTAATGAAGCTGAAGCGTGCAACATGACAGAAAAAGAATTCAGAATGATGGTTGTACAATTCATTCACCGGATGGATGAGAAAATCAACAACCTATGCAAGAATCAGGAAGAAATGAAAAGTGATATAGCTACAATCAAAAACACCATGGAAAGTTTCAACAGCAGACTAGAAGAAGCAGAAGACCGAATTAGTGAGTTAGAAGATAAGGCAGAGAAACAAGCTCAATCTGAACAGCAACTGGAGAAAAGAATTAAAAAACAGGAGGAGAGCCTAAGGGAGCTTCAGGACAACATGAAACGAAGTAACATACGCATAATAGGGCTGCAAGAAGGACAAGAAGAGCAGCAAGGATTAGAAAATCTATTTGAAGAAATAATGACAGAAAACTTCCCAGATATGGGGAAGAAAAAAGTTACACAAATACAGAGAGTCCCAGGCAAGATGAACCCCAAAAGACCGACACCAAGACACGTCATAATAACGATGGCAAATGTACAAGACAAAGAGAGAATCTTAAAGGCTGCAAGAGAGAAACAGAGAGTTACCTACAAAGGGTCCCCCATCAGATTATCAAACGATTTCTCAACAGAAACACATCAGGCCAGAAAAGAATGGACGGAAATCTACAAAGTGATGCAAAGCAAAGGACTGAATCCAAGAATACTCTATCCAGCAAGGCTATCATTCAAAATTGAAGGGGAAATAAGAAGCTTCACAGACAAAAAAAGGCTAAGGGAGTTCATCACCACCAAGCCAGCAATGCAAGAAATGCTAAAGGGACTGGTGTAAAAAGAAGAAATAAAAAGCCCAGAAAGAAAGCAGCCACAAAAAAATAGAAATGGCTACAAACAAGTACCTTTCAATAATAACTTTAAATGTAAATGGACTAAATGGTCCAATCAAAAGATATCGAGTGGCTGAATGGATAAAAAAACATGACCCATACATTTGCTGTCTACAAGAGACCCACCTCATTAGAAGGGACTCACACAGACTGAAAGTGAAGGGATGGAAAAATATCTTTCAGGCAAATGGAAATGAAAAAAAAGCTGGGGTAGCAATACTTATATCCGACAAAATAGACCTCAAAGTGAAGGCCATAACCAGAGATAAGGAAGGCCACTTCATAATACTAAAGGGATCAATACAACAAGAGGATATAACCCTGATAAACATATATGCACCCAATGCAGGAGCACCCACATACATAAGAAAACTCCTGGAAGGTATCAGGGGAGAGATCGACAACAATACAATCATAGTAGGGGACTTTAATACACCACTAACATCACTGGATAAATCCGCTAGACAAAAACTCAGCAAAGAAACAGCAATCCTAAATGACTCACTAGATCAGATGGACTTAATTGACATCTTCAGAACACTTCACCCCACAGCTGCGGAATATACATTCCTCTCAGGTGCTCATGGGACATATTCAAAAATAGACCACATATTGGGTCACAAGCAAAGTCTCCACAAATTCAAGAAGATTGAAATCATAAAAAGCATCTTCTCAGACCACGATGGCATAATGTTAGAAATAAACCACAATAAAAACAACCCAAAATACTCAAACACTTGGAAGCTGAATAGCATGTTATTAAATATTGATTGGGTTACCGATGACATCAAAGAAGAAATTAAAAACATCCTGGACACTAATGACAATGAAAACACAACAATCCAAAACCTCTGGGACACAATGAAAGCAGTCCTGAGAGGGAAGTTTATAGCTCTACAGGCCTACCTCAAAAAACAAGAAAAAATGGTAGTTAATCATCTAACTCTACAACTCAAAGAATTAGAAAGAGAGCAACAAGAAAAGCCCAGAGTGAGCAGAAGGAAGGAGATAATAAAGATTAGAGCAGAAATCAATGAAATAGAGACCAAAAAAACAATACAGAAAATCAATGAAACCAAGAGCTGGTTCTTTGAAAGGATAAACAAGATTGACAAACCCCTAGCCAGGCTCACCAAGAAGCAAAGAGAGAGGTCCCAAATAAACCAAATCAGAAATGATAGAGGCGAAATAACAACAGACCCCAAAGAAATACAAATGATTGTTAAACAATACTACGGACAACTCTACTCCAACAAACTAGACAACCTGGAGGAAATGGACAAATTCCTAGAAAAATACAACATTCCAAAACTCAATCAGGAAGAATCTAAAAATCTCAATAGGCCAATAACGATGGAAGAAATTGAAGCAGTCATCAAAAAGCTTCCAGCAAACAAAAGCCCAGGACCAGACGGCTTCTCAGGGGAGTTTTACCAAACTTTTAAGGAAGAACTGAAACCTATCCTCCTCAGATTACTACAAAAAGTCCAAGAGGATGGAACACTTCCAAACACATTTTATGAAGCTAGCATCACCCTAATACCAAAACCAGGTAAAGACAACACAATGAAAGAGAATTACAGGCCAATATCCCTCATGAACATAGATGCCAAAATCCTCAACAAAATCTTAGCAAATCGGATCCAGCAGTACATCAGAAGGATCATACACCATGACCAAGTAGGATTTATCCCAGGGATGCAAGGATGGTACAACATCCGTAAATCAATAAACGTGATACATCACATAAACAAATTGAAAGAAAAAAACCACATGGTCATATCAATTGATGCAGAAAAAGCATTTGACAAAATCCAACACCCATTTTTGATAAAAACTCTCAGCAAGGTGGGAATAGAAGGATCATACCTCAACATAATAAAAGCCATATATGACAGGCCCACAGCCAACATCATACTCAATGGACAAAAACTAACACCATTTCCCCTAAGAACAGGAACAAGACAGGGATGTCCACTCTCTCCACTCCTGTTCAACATAGTCCTGGAAGTATTAGCCATTGCAATTAGACAAGAAGAAGAAATAAAAGGCATCCAAATTGGAAAAGAGGAAGTAAAACTGTCCTTATTTGCAGATGACATGATATTATACATACAGAACCCTAGAGACTCCATCAAAAAACTACTAGACTTAATACATGAATTTGGCAATGTAGCAGGATACAAAATTAACCCCAAGAAATCCGAGGCATTTCTATATACCAATAGTGAACTTTCAGAAAGAGAGATTATAAAAACAATCCCATTTACCATCGCACCCCAAAAATTAAGATACCTAGGAATAAACTTAACTAAAGAGGTAAAAGACCTCTACTCAGAAAACTATAGGACGTTGAAAAAAGAGATAGAGGAAGACATAAACAGATGGAAGAACATACCATGTTCTTGGATTGGTAGAATCAACATCATTAAAATGTCCATATTACCCAAAGCAATCTATACATTCAACGCACTTCCCATTAAAATACCAATGGCCTTCTTCAAGGATCTAGAACGAACTCTCCAAAAATTCATCTGGAATAAAAAAAGACCCCGAATAGCTGCAGCGATCCTGAGAAAAAACAAAGTAGGTGGGATCTCAATGCCAGATATCAAGCTGTATTACAAAGCCACTGTTCTCAAAACTGCCTGGTACTGGCACAAGAACAGACATATAGATCAGTGGAATAGAATAGAGAGTCCAGAAATTAGCCCGAACCAATATGCTCAATTAATTTTTGACAAAGGAGGCATGAACATACAATGGAGCCAAGATAGTCTCTTCAATAAATGGTGTTGGGAAAATTGGACAGATATATGCAAGAAAATGAAACTAGACCACCAACTTACACCATACACAAGAATAAACTCAAAATGGATAAAGGACTTAAATGTACGACAGGAAACCATAAAAATTCTAGAAGAATACAAAGGCAGCAAAATCTCAGACATATGCCAAAACAATTTCTTCACTGATACAGCTCCTAGGGCAGTTGAAACTAAAGAGAAACTGAACAAATGGGACTACATCAAAATAAAAAGCTTCTGCACAGCAAAAGAAACCATTAACAAAACAACAAGAAAACCCACCTCGTGGGAAAACATATTTGCCAACGTCATATCTGATAAGGGCTTAATCTCCAAAATTTATAGGGAACTCATACAACTTAACAAAAAGAAGATAAACAATCCAATCAAAAAATGGGCAAAGGATCTAAATAGACACCTTTCAAAAGAGGACATTCAGAAAGCCAAGAGACATATGAAAACATGCTCAAAGTCACTAATCATCCGAGAGATGCAAATCAAAACAACAATGAGGTACCATCTCACACCTGTCAGAATGGCCATCATCAACAAATCAACAAACGACAAGTGCTGGAGAGGATGTGGAGAAAAAGGAACACTTGTGCACTGCTGGTGGGAATGCAGACTGGTGCAGCCACTATGGAAGGCAGTATGGAGGTTCCTCAAAAAATTGGAAATGGAACTCCCATTTGACCCTGTGATCCCACTTCTAGGAATATATCCCAAGAAACCAGAAACACCAATCAGAAAGGATATATGCACCCCGATGTTCATAGCAGCACAATTCACCATAGCTAAGATCTGGAAACAGCCTAAGTGCCCATCAGTAGATGAATGGATTAGAAAGCTGTGGTACATCTACACGATGGAATACTATGCTGCTGTAAAAAAGAAGGAATTCTTACCATTTGCAACAGCATGGATGGAACTGGAGAGCATTATGCTAAGTGAAATAAGCCAGTCAATGAAGGAAAAATACCACATGATCTCACTCATTCATGGATAATAAAGACCATTACAAACTTTTGAACAATAATAGATACAGAGGCAGAGCTGCCTCAAACTGATTGTCAAACTGCAGTGGGAAGGCCAGGGAGGGTTGGGGGGGAGGAGGGAGGGGATTAAGAGATCAACCGAAGGACTGGTATGCATCCATATAACCATAACTAATGGACATAAGACACTGGGGGGTAAGGGAGGGCAGGGGTCTGTCAATGGCGGGGGGGAAAAAAAGGACACTTATGTAATACACTTTGTAATACTTTTAGCGAAAATAAATAAATAAATAAATAAATAAATAAAAAAAATTGCTAGCTTCTCTCTGTAAACATAAATTGTAAAATAGAAAAAAACATGCAATTAGAGGCCTACTAAAGTCTGGACCCTTACTGGACAACTGAATGAACATTCTATACCAGCCCCTGTCAACCTGACTCCACCTAGTAGGGCATGACAAATGTATCTACATATAGAATTGGTTAGGCTTTCCTAAGAAATATCAGCAGGACAACTGCTTAAAAGGGTTAAGGAAATAAAAGCCACAGAATAAGAGAATGCAGTAGCAGCACTTATTAAATATCACTTTCTGTTTGTTCTCTTAGAAGACCCCTTTTTTCCATTTCAGAAAGCAATAGCTTCTCTATGGCCATGGTGCTTCCTGCTCCCCCACAGGCAGTGCAAAGTAAAGATATGCCCGAGCAGGCAAGAGGCCTGTCTAGCAAGGAGAGAGAAAAGCTTGAAGGTGACTGTGATGGCAAGGAGTTAGCAGGAGGCTGTAGGCTCCACAGGAGGTGGGGCCCTACACTCCTCTCTGAGCCAGTGTCCTGCAGTGGGATGAGGGTGCTGCACCTTAAGTTCAGGGCCGCACTGCCTTGTCAAAGGCCCAGTGCATGGGACCTAAAGGAGCCAAAGCGGGCCTGCAAAGGGGTAACTCAGAGTAACGAGTGTAGACAAGAGACAGTTACTGGAAGTACCTCCTTAGATAAACGTCACCTTCCTCTCTGTTTCCTGGGGTAACAGGAAAGGTTTATAAACCTCAAATTAGCTCCTGCTGGCTGTGAGCCACACACCAGAAAACATCCCATACTCAAGCCATTTTCCTGTTCTGCCTCAGAATTTCAGAATCTCAGGGTTGGGAAGGCACTCACAATCATCCACCTTCTCTTGTAAAAAGTTGGTGCTATATGGAGGACAGATGCTCTTCTGTTTATGATGCATTTACTATTCTGCTGTTTTACTATAAATATGATTAGCTTACTGAAAATATAGAAGTTTTAAAAAATGTATCCATCCTTATGTCTTCTTGCTTGTGGGCACAGCCCTCAACTATGAATTGATACAAACAAAAGACAAATGCCTTACATTAAAAAGATGAGGAGGAAAGACATGAGGTGAGGAGAGAAGGTCTCTGTGGGTGTCTTGAGTTCTTTGAGGTAACTTTTGTCCAGTCCCAGCTCTGCCCCCAGAAAACGATGTGACCTTTGATAAACCCTTATTCTCCTTTGGACTGCAATGTTTTCATCTGTCAAATGGGTGTAGTGCAAAAATGCCCCTGAATTCTCCTCTAGCCCTACCATCTATGATTATGAACCTCACTCCTGTGATGACATGAACTTCCAGGAAACATATTTCTACCAGAGGCTTTTAGGATTTCATAGTTTAGAACCAGTAAGAACTGCGTTAAAAAATACATTTAGCAGCTGAGCCTCTGTCTTCTTTAATCATATTATGGTAGGCTGACCAGAGTTTATTCTTCCCCAGATATAGATATAAAACAGACCATACCACTAGAAAAATAATGCATTATTAAAATAAGAAATTTCTGCACATTATTTGGAAAAAAAATCAATAAGGAGACATACTTAAAATCCTGATGTATTTGTAAAAACCTTTATAGATTATTTCTATGTTTTTATTGTAATACATGCAAAATATAGCTCCCTCCTTTTTAAAAATAAATAATTTGTACCTTGGTATTTTTAAATAAGATCCAAAAGTCTTTTATGTTTACCTTCCTTCTGCTCTTCTTTGTCAAGGTCATCTCTATGTTAGGGTTACCCTGTAGCCTAGATATCTACTTTTTTAGTCATTTTCTGGGGCAATAGAGGAAGAGATATTAGGATTAGGGGGTAGGGAGCAAGCAAGACAGAGGGGATGGGGGTCAGAGAGAGATCAAGATTCTTAACATCTGTTTGTAGTTGAATTGCTTAATTTGTGGAATCCCAGTGATTCCCAATTTCATGAGATGGTGAGTTATATAACACGTTCAATATTTTAATTCAAATTCTACAACTTGAGGGTGTTTCTACTAACACAGAAGACATTCAGAAATACTATCATTGGTGCTGTGTTTATAAATGCAAATCTCATTACCCCGAGGGCCCATTAATAGCTTAACGGGAAATATAAAGCAATTTTCTGACTTTCCATGATCACATCCCACTAAAATCATAGCCTAATAGAATTCTCCCCAAATTTAACCTCTCTTTGAGACTCTGTATACTTAGATGTCTTTCAACTGAACTAAACCTCTCCCATGACACAAACCTCTGGACAACTTTATGTATCTAGTCATCAGCTAGACCGCAAATTTACATAAAACTCAGCAATCATCAGGCACCTTGTCGGCTCTTAATGAAAACATCTCAATTCGATCATGTACTGCAGCCCTAATCCAGTTGCAGATGCCTTTTCTAAACAAAGGTAAAGGTCCAATCCTAACATACTGAATCGCCACACTGTTGCCATAGAAACTTGAGGGAAACATATATGGGGGGGGGGGGGGGGGGAGAAAATGAAACGGTGGTGTGCTTAGATTCTTCGCTTTAAACTGCACTCCTGAGAATTTTCGTAGTCTCTGTGTGCAGACTAAATGACAGGCACCTCTCCCGTCTGCCCGCCCAGCTGTGAGCTCACTCACCTTCTCAGTGCTGACAGTGAAGACTCCTTAAAACAGGGATGACAAAACATAAAAGCTTTCCACATGCAGCATGCCAAGCACCTAACCCGGAAGGATTATTTTTTAAGCCCACAAGCTAGAGGAACATTTTGGCTCCGGTGAAAATGTTTGTATCCTCCTTCTATTAAAGTGTGTGTGTGTGTGTGTGTGTTTTCACATACTCCACACCCTCCATTTGTTAAGAATTCCCTTTAATTCTTCCTCGATCCACTCCCAATCCATTCCCATACACCCACACCCTGTTCACATTGCTATTACATCAGAAAATGCTGTCTCAGGGAAGGACAGCACAGTCTGCCTGGTGGCCTAGATAGTGAGTCACAGTGATTTCCTATACTATGCAGGTAAATGGCTTTATCACCTGTTTTCTTCCTACTAGAGGCACAGGCTTCTCTTCAGGTTTAAATGGTCTGGTTGCCTCCACACACTTTCCCACTAACCCACTCTGCCTAGCACAAAACCCCCACAGCTGTGTCAGGAGTCACACAGTGATGGTTACGCACTGAAATGCTGCCTTTACAACTCAGAGAGGCCGCCCTGCTGGCTGCATTGCGTTTTGGTGGACACACAGCTTAGAGGATCTCCCTTGTCCCTCCTCCATCCCCACCCAGGTTGGCAAAAGCCACAGGGGTTGCAATCATGCCTGCTGCTGCTGATACACCGAAATTGCTTGTGTAGGAAACTCCCTCAATCTTCTCACACTACAACTATTTGTTGCAATCTGGGTTTCCAACACGCTGTTTTTGCACCCAGAGGAATCACCATAGATATGTTATTTGAAGTTTCAGAGATAACTAATTAAAATCCATGTTGAGTTGTTTGGATAACTCCTTAATATTCAATTTACCCAAATAATTAGTTCATCTGGTCATCTTCCATCCCTATATTATTCTGCCAAACTGCCTTTGCTTTACATTTTAAAAAATCTATACCAGTATATATAAAAGCTTAAGCAACTGTTATGACTGGCTGACCAAACAATCGGTCGACCAATTGCTTTGATGAGCACTGACCACCAGGGGGCAGACGCTCAATGCAGGACCTGCCCCCTAGTGGTCAGTGAACTCCTACAGCCAACCTCTTGCAGCTGGCCAACCTCCTGCAGTCCCTCCACCCAGCCAGCCTGCCCTGATCGGCCTCAATTGCCAGCCAGGCCAAAGGACCCCACTCATGCACGAATTCATGCACTGGGCCTCTAGTGTTATAATAATAACTCAAAATTAAATAGTTTTTGTCACCCAAGGCTCAAAGTGACATCAGCTTATTTCACTCCCCAAGTGTTTATGGAATACCTACAATAATGGCTGAATGATGTAATTTAACATTGATCAGAACCTTATGAAATAGTTATAATAATCTTGATTCTGAAGATGAGGAAACTGAGATTCATTCACCGCTCAATGAATATTTTCTGCATGTGGGTGATGTATTGGGCTCTGTGATCAGGCTAGACTTTTGGTGGTGAGCAGTTCAGGCAAGGTCCCTGCCAGAGTCAGGTTTACACTCTAACTGCAGTTGAGGAATATGTCCTAGGTCTAATTTTTCATAAAAGGCTGGTACCAGATTAAAAACTAACTATGCCTATCCCATAGCCCCTACTCTCTCTAGCACACAGTGCACAGTCAGATTTGGTCTTTTTCTTATGACCTATGGAAGCCATTGAAAACATTTCAGTAGGAGAAATACATGATCACATCTACAGTTTAGAATAACCACTGGCAACAATGTGAAGAAAAGATTCAATATAGAAAAGCCATTACATTTATGAACAATGGATTTTCAACAAAGATGCCAAGACAATTAAATGGGTTCAGAACAGTCTTTTCAACAAATGGTATTGGGAAAACTGGATATCCGGAAGCAAAAGTATGAACTTGGAACCCTGCCTTATCATATAGAAAATTTAACTCAAATGGACCAAAAACTAAACTATAAAACTCTTAGAAGAAAACATAGGTCAAATCTTCATGACTTTGGATTAGGCAAGGATTTATTAGATATGACACCAAACGCACAAACAACCAAAGAAATAATAAATAAATTGCACTTCTACTGATTTTTTAAAAAAACAAACAAACAAGAGATAGAACTTACTCTGAGAATTAGAAACATTTTTCTCTCTGAGTAATACCAAACTGGATAATGAGACCCTCAACAGATTCACAAGAAAGAAGTCCTATTTCCTATTTGGAATTCAACAGTATTTTCAGCATTGGACACTAAGAATTACTATTTACATATTCAAAGGAGACAATAGTTAGAGAGAAGTTCAGAAAGCTATTTTTTGAAATCATTAGAAAATACTTGAACTTACTGAATTGCCTTTTGCATTACAAAGGATTCCAGTATGGAATGCCTTATAATGGCTTTCTACTTTTTCCTCTGAATTAAGTTTTGACCACTCAGAAATTCAATTCAAATAAGTACTTTTCTGAAAGGTCCTAATTTTATATACACATGTACATATGTCCTCCATATGCTATATCACAGATATCAGGCATATGCAATTTGACTTTATCAAAATTAAAAATAAGCAAAGGACACTATCAAAGTAAAAAAACCCTACAGAATACAAGAAAATATTTGCAAGTCATACATCTTATAAGGGTCTAGTATCCAGAAAATAGTATGAAGAACTAGGACAACTCAACAATAAAAAGATAAATTCAGCAGAAGTTTTGAATCAATATTTTTCCAAATAAAGTATACAAATAGCCAATAGCCCATGAAAAGATATTAGTCATTAGGAAAATGCAAATCAAAACCACAATAGGATACCACATCACACCCAATAGAATGGCTAAAGTAAAAAAGACAGACAATAACAAATCTTGACAAAAATGGAGAGAAACAGGAAGCTTCATATACCGCTGGTGAGAATGCAAAATTGTTCCATCACTTTGGAAAACAATTTGGCAGTTTCTTAAAAAGTTAAAAACGAAGTTTAACAGTGAGTCCCTTTATTTTTTAAATATTTTGTTATTGATTTCGGAGAGGAAGGGTGCCAGAAGCCAATTCAAGCATGTAGCAGGGCTGAATCATCTGGAGTGACAAGGTCATTTCCCCAAACCTGAAAAGGGATGATTGCTTGCTGCCAGACAGCTCAGGGCATCTTAATCTACATGTTATTGCCTCCTCCTGGCCAAACACCTGAACAGTCAGAGGTAATTCCCCATTCTGACAATGGACTGTATATAGGAAACCCTACCCTTTGATGTGTATATCTATCTCGCCTTAGGACCAATTGTGTTAATAAAAAGCAAGGGGTCCTGAGAGGAGGAGAACTTAGTTCCTTAAGCTAAGTCTTCTCTGACTCCCTATAATGCCTTTCAAAATCATGTTTCCTCTCTGGACTCTTATTGAATTTATGCACAGCCCCTTCTCCAGATTTCTGAACCCTTATTGATGCTGGATCAAGACCACCGGCTTTAGAAGGAAGAGGGAGAGAGAGATAGAAGCTTCAATGATGAGAGAGAATCATTGATTGGCTGCCTCCTGCCCACCCCACACTGAGGATCTATCCACAACCCCAGGATGTGCTCTGACCCAGAATTGGACTGAGACCTCCTGGTTCATAGATCAATGCTCAACCACTGAGCCACACTGGCCAGGCAACAGGGAGTCCCTTTAAAGAAAGAGTTTAATATGTCACAGTAATTATACTGTAGGAATACACACAAAAGAATTAAAAATGTATGTCCATACCAAAACTTGTAAATTAATGTTCATAGCATTATCATTTATATAGTCAAAAAGTTTCCTGGTCGCCCCTAACCACTGTGCCTGCCTGCCTGATTGCCCCTAACCACTTGTCTGCCTGTCTGATCACCCCTAACTGCCTCTGCCTGCCTGCCTCATTGCCCCTAACCGCCTCTGCCTCAGCCCCCACCACCGCGGCTTCATCGGGAAGGTCATCCAGAAGGATGTCTGGAATGACATCCAGAAAGGTCATTCGGCTGTCTGGTCTAATTAGCATATTACCCTTTTATTATTATAGATACCATTCTATTCAAATGAAATGGCCAGAATAGGCAAAACCATAGAGACAGAAAGTAAGTTACTGGCTACTTTGAACTGGGAAGTTGAGAAAATGAAGAATGACTATTAGTTGGTATGAGATTTCTTTTTGAAGTGATAAAAATGCTCTAAAGAATTCTTAGAATGGTAGTGGTTGTAAACATTGTATGCAGAGGTAGTTTGGCAGCATGCAGATAGCAAGAAATGGTCTCTCACAACTCACCACAGTATTAGAGGTAAACATATACTATCCTTTTAATCCCCCCTCCCCCATAGCAGGAGTCTTATACATACATTTCTTTCTTGTATGATATGTGTATATACTGTATATATGTCATCCCTATGATATATGTAGCATTCCATAGGAAAATACTGTAGGGAATAAGGACAGAAGTTATCTCTTTTTTAGTAGTTATCTTTCAGTGGGATTTCAAAAAAAATTATGTGTCTTATAGCTTTTGGTATTTCCCAAATGTTTTATAATGTGCTTGTATTGCTTTTGTAATCTGAGAAAAATACATCTTAATGATTTTTTTAAACAAGCTTCAGGCTGCATAATTGCTCTTACTTCAAGGTTCCCCCCTTTAGGGACTAACCCTGTAATTTACTAGTGGGTGGGTATTAACACCAATGGCAACAAGACCAACAGAAATTCATTAATACCACAAAAACAAATTAGTTTGAGTTTTTTGTCTGCACAAATGTCATGGTACTTCAAGCTGTCTTATAACAATGTAATCATTTCAAACACATGGCTGAATTTTCTACACAGCCTTGCTCTTTATGTAGAATTTTCTGCATTTGTTTTAGGCGAGGGGAAAAGAAAGTCTCTGATGACATTTTGCAAATACAAGTTGATGATTTTCAAAACTATTTCTTTTTCCTAGAGCCAACTGTATTCGTTGGAAGTCTATTCCCATCTGCCATCAATAAAAACAAACCTTATCTCAAAACATGGTTGTTTGAAATGTCATTGCAGTACTCCACCTATTTTCTTGTGAGGGGAGGAAGAAAAGCTTTGGTTGACTCCACATTCTGGAGGGCCAGACTGTATTTCTGTGTACAGTGTGTGAGAGAAAGAAATCAAGGTTGAATGGAGGGGAGAGAAAACAGAGAACTCTAGTATCAAAAACTGATTTAATAATAATTTTTTTAGCTCCATTACATCACTAATTTTTAGGATATATTAGGTTTTATGATTGAAAAACTTTATATCTACACTAATAAAAGAGAAACATGGTAATTGGCGTACGACCGCTACCCTTCCCATTGGCTAATCAGCGTATCCTTATGCAAATTAACTGTCAGCCAAGATGGCGGCCGGCAGCCATGCACTGAAGTGAGCAGGGAGACTTGCTTCCTCCAGGAACTGCAGACTCCAACGTTCCCCGCCTCACTTGCCGGACTCTCAACTGCAACTCTAAGCAACTATTACTATGTTGCCAATAAGAAGCTAAACAAAACCGGCTTTCAGTCAGCCCTGGACCGCAACATTGTATCCATGTTTTCAGCAGCGAGGCCTCAGAGCTAAAGCTGGCCCAGAATAAAAAAAAAAAAAGAAAACAAGGAGCGGTTGGGAGCTTTTAGTCAACTGCCAGCGGGAAAACAGCCCTCAGCCCCTCAGCCAGCCTGGCCAGGCACCCCAGTGGGGACCCCCACCCTGATCCAGGACACCCTTCAGGGCAAACCAGCCGGCCCCCACCCGTGCACCAGTCCTCTATCCTATATAGTAAAAGGGTAATATGCCTCCCGGCACTGGGATCAGCATGACAGGGGGCAGCGCCCAAACCCCCTGATCAGCCCTGCTCTGTGCCTGATAGGGGGGAGCTCCCCAATCCCCCGATTGCCCTGCGGCTCTGTGTTTGACAGGGTGTGGCGCACCAACCCCCTGTTCGGCCCTGCTCTGTGTGTGACAGGGTAGAGCCATAACCTCTCCATCGGCCCTGCCCTGAGTGTGACAGTGGTGGTGCCCCAACCCCCTGATCGGCCCTGCTCTGTGTGTGACAGGGTGCAGTGCACCAACCCCCGCAACCCCACGGGCCCTGCTCTGTGTGTGACAGGGTAGAGCCATAACCTCTCCATCGGCTCTGCCCTGAGTGTGACAGTGGTGGTGCCCCAACCCCCTGATCAGCCCTACTCTGTGGGCAATAGAGGGTGGCGCCCCAACCCCCCTCCACGAGCCTTGCTCTGTGTGTGACAGGGTAGAGCCATAACCTCCCCATTGGCCCTGCCCTGAGTGTGACAGGGTGCAGCGCCCCAACCCCCTGATCCGCCCTGCTCTGTGTGTGACAGGAGGCGGTGCTCCAGCTCCCCTATCGGCCCTACTCTGTGAGTGACAGGGGGGAGCTCCTCAACCCCCTGATGGGCCCTGCTCTGTGAGTGACAGGAGGCATCGCCCCAACCCCCCTGATGGACCCTGCTCTGTTAGTGACAGGGGGCAGCACCCCAACCCCCTGATCGGCCCTGCTTTGTGAGTGACAGGGGGCATCGCCCCAACCCCCCTGATGGACCCTGCTCTGTTAGTGACAGGGGGCAGCACCCCAAACCCCTGATTGGCCCTGCTCTGTGAGTGACAGGGGACATCGCCCCAACCCCCCTGATGGACCCTGCTCTGTGCGTGACAGGGGGTGGCGCCGCAACCTCCCCATCAACCCTGCCTTGAGTATAACAGGGGGCGGTGCCCCAACCCCCCAATCAGCCCTACCCTGAGCATGACTGAGGGTGGCATTGCAACCTCCTGATCCGCCCTGCTCTGTGCATGACGGGGCAGCGCCCCAACTCCCCAATCGGCCCTGCTCTGAGCCTGACCAGGGGCTGCACTTAGGGATTGGGCCTGCCCTCTGCCACCCGGGAGCAGGCCTAAGCCAGCAGGTCATTATCTCCCGAGGGGTCCCAGACTGTGAGAGGGCACAGGCCAGGCTGGGGGACCCCCCCTCCCAGTGCACAAATTTTTGTGCACCGGGCCTCTAGTATATATATATATCTATCTTATACGAGTGTTACTCAAATGTAATGTGCATATAAATTATCTGGGGCTTTGGTTAAAATGTAGATTCTTAGTCAATAAGTCTGGGCAGGGCTAATCTGCATTTCTAATATGTGTGAGTATCTGTGTACATATATGTCATGCATATACAGACAAGATTATAATGTCCAATGGAGAATACTTGGATTAGATATAACTTTTACCATTTTATTTTTAATGCAGACTATTCTCTGGCAATAGCCTCCTTCATGAAAAAGAAGATATAAATGCCTTTTAAAAAGTTAAATGTGGCTGTAGCAGGCAGTCCCACAATGGCCCCCAATGACCCCTGCCTCTGGTACCTTCCTGTAGTCCACTGACATATTGTGCCAGGATTGCTATAGGATCAATAGAATTGAGCAAAACTGCTATGTCATTTCTGAGATTAGGTTGTAAAAGACATGGTGGCTTCCATCCTGGGCTCTCTTGCATACTCTCTGGATCACGCCCCCTGGGGCAAGCCAGCTGGCTTGGTGCGAGCAGTCCTAGGGAGAGGCCCACATGGTGAGCAACCACGATCTCCTGCCAACAGCCACGTGAGTGAACCTGAAGGGAGATCCTTCAGCCGGTCAAGGTTTCAGATGACTATAGCCCCAGCCTGCGTCGTGGCTGCACCCACAGAGACCATCTGATCCAGAGTCACCCAGCTACTACTAGATTCTTGACCCTCAGAAACTGTAGGGTCATGAACATTTGTTGTTTTAAGCTACCAAGTTGTGGGCTACATACATAGCAATCGCTAACAAATACATGGGCAAAGATGATGTAGACAGTCATGAACCCACGGAAAATTGGTCTGTTTCTGTTTCATAGATTTTTTTTTTCATTAAAATCATGTTTTGACCTCCCATGATTAAAAAAACCAACTACTGTATAATGGTTTAGGATGACTGATCAATCTCTTTCTGTCTGTCTCTGTCCCTCACAGCAGAGCAGTGCTGGAAGAAGGTGAGAGCGAAGCCATCCCCTCTTCACATACACTCACACACACACACACACACACACACACACACACTCAGAGCTCCACGCCTGGCAAGCCTATCGCTGTGCATTCTCCCAGCTCGGCAGCTGGGCCTTACTCTGTGGGAAGCAGATCACTTATTTAAAGAAGTAGGAAGCAGCACTCCACTGCATCTGTAACATATGCTGAGGAAAGAAAACCATTACCTAGAAAGGTAAGAACTAAGTCTTAGGTAAAAATGATGTCTAGCCTACATCAAAAGCAAGAGCATTATGATGACCATGATTGTTCACTGGAATAATAGCAACTGCTTCCCTACGGCTGTGCTGACCCCTTTGTATATATTAACTCCTGTCATTCTCACACATGCATGAAGTAGGGACAGTGAAAATTCCCATTTTACAGGTTAGGAAACTATAGAGAAGTAACTCGTTCAAAGTCACACAGCCAGTTAGGTGATGGGGCCAGTCAGGCTCCAGAGGCCAGGCTCTCAACCCCTGTATACTGGCCCGCATAATTAACAAATATATTTACTACATTAAAAGCTGTTAGTTCCAAAACCAAGGACAGGTCAAAGTGACAGGCTTTCACTATTTACTCTCTTAGTTAAGAAACACGGGGATTCCAGACAACTTGTGAATAGTGATGTCTTCAAATCAACTACAATGTGGAATAAAGGCACATGTGTCCAGAGGGTGGGTAAGCAATTACTTTCTGCGGCTTCCTGAGTCCCACTAATCCTAACTGCTGAGCAGAGAAAGATGCAAGTGTCCCACCTGCATTTCGGGATTCTAACACTTGGCCACACTGTGTCTATGTTTATCTTTGGTCTCTGCCTCACCCCCATTAACGGTGATCTCAGGCTGAAACTGGCTGGCCCACCTCTCTGAGCATACCCAGCGCATCATGAATAATGACTGGGCACTTTCCTTTAGGGATGCTCCTAGCGGCAGGATGGAGTTCAGCTGCCATGTGTTGCCTAAACTGAACATTCAAACAAGGTGGAAAACACTAGATCTGTGTCCTTGGATACTGGCAGCTTCTAGGGCTGTTTATTGCTCGGCATCTTAAATCAAATAGAAGGAGGTTTCACCCCGGGTCCTCTGTTTCCAGTGCACATGTCCTTAGGCAAGGGAGAATACTTTTGCAGCCAATCTGTTCTTTAATAAGAATCATTGAGCCCTGGCCAGTGTGTTCAGTGGTTAGAGTGTCTGCCGATGCACCGAAGGGTCTCGGGTTTGAATCCTGGTCAAGAGCATGTACCTGGGTTGCAGGTTCAATCCAGCATTCAGGAAGCAACCACTCCATGTGTCTCTCTCACATTGATGTCTCTTCCTCTACTCACTCTCTCCCTCCCTACCAATCTCTCTAAAAAATAAAATAAAACAATGGAAAAAATATCCTCAGGTGTGGATTAAAAAGAAATAAAAAATAAGAATCACTGAGTGAGCCAGAATTGTTGCCCATCTTCTTCATTTCTGAATAGCAGTGGTAGCTCTTCTTTTATTTTAATCAAGAGACAAATGATCCTTTTTGACTCTCAGAATGGAAAGACAATTTAGGAAACTCAGGCTGTGATAGCAAATCCAGCCCTACCCACCAGATGTTTCTCTAAGAGTTTACTTTTGTGTTTTCTATAATGATACATTCATGATGGATTTAATTAAAATTGTGGATGCTATTTTAGGACTGTGTTGTAAGTAAATACATTAAATGAAAGTTTAAAGTATGTAATGTTTTAAATAGTCAAGTTTTAAAGAAAAATGTATAGTTAGTGCATATTTGGAACACTTGTGTGGCTCACCATGGGGAAATGCAGAAGCAGTGTAGCCAAGGATGGTTTCATTAGAGAGGTCCAATGTAGAACACATTTTTAAATTCACCCTTTCATTGAGTTACTCAGCAAGTAGTTATTGTGTATCTACTAAGTGCCAGGCTCTATTCTAGAACAGGGGTGGTTTCAGTGAACAAAGCAAGGATCCCTGTGCCCGAGGAATATACTTTCTAGTCAGATGATACAGACACTAAATGATAAACGTAATAGGTACACTTACCATTTGTTTGGTGACAAGTGCCATGGAAAAAAAAAGGGGGGCAGGGGTCCTATCTATACTAATAAAATGGTAATATGCTAATTAGATCAGGCGTCTTTCCAGACATTCTTCCGGACGTCCTTCCAAACAAAGCCACAATGGCGGGGGCCGAGGCAGAGGCAGTTAGGGGCGATCAGGCTGGCAGGGGAGAGCAGTTAAGGGTGATCAGGCTGGTAGGGGAGAGCAGTTAGGGGCAATCAGGCAGGCAGGCAGAGTGGTTAGGGGCAATCAGGCAGGCAGGCAGGTGAGCAGTTAGGAGCCAGCGATCCTGGATTGTGGGAGGGATGTCCGACTGCCGGTTTAGGCCTGATCTTGCCTAAACCGGCAGTCGGACATCCCCTGAGGGGTCCCGGATTGGAGAGGGTGCAGGCTGGGATGAAGGAATCCCACCTCCCCGTGCATGAATTTCATGCTCCAGGCCTCTAGTTTTTAATAAGATGGTCAAGGTGCACCTCATTGAGAAAGTGACATTTCAGGTAAGATTTAAGAGCTTGGAGGCATTTTTCATAAGGATATCTGGAAGAAAAATTTTCCAGTCAGTGCAAACAGCCAATTTGAGGCTCAAGGCAGGAGTGTGCCTGCTGTATGCGGACAAGCAGTGAGCCAGAGTGGCTGGGGCAGAGAAGCAAGGGTGAAAGCAGTCAGAGAGGAGGTAACAGAGGTCATTCAAAGGACTCCAACCTTCACTCTGAAGGGGACTTCCTATAGGGTTTTGCCAACTGATATGTTTACTGGATCACTTTGGCTGCTATACAGGGACAAGAGAAGCACATAGACCATTAGCAGATTATTGCAATGATCAAATTTGGAGAAGACGGTGACTCAAAACAAGTGGTACATGAGGCAGAGGAAGGATTGAGTGGGCTTTGGGCATTCGAAAAGGAGAGGCAGCATTCACTGGCTGATGGGTGTGAAAAAATGAGAGGTCAAGAAAATCTCGGAGGCTTTAGGCTTTAGCAACTTTAAGAATGGAGCTCACTTTTTAAAAAGATATATTTTATTGATTTTTTACAGAGAGGAAGGGAGAGGCATAGAGAGTTAGAAACATCTAGGAGAGAGAAACATTGATCAGCTGCCTCCTGCACGCCCCCTACTGGGGATGTGCCCACAACCAAGGTACATGCCCTTGACCAGAATCGAACCTGGGACCCTACTGTCCACAGGCCGATGCTCTAGCCACTGAGCCAAACCGGTTAGGGCTCACTTTTAATGTAGTAGGTATATCTGGGGAAGGCTACAGGTAGAAGGATGATCATTTTAGACATTTGAAATGTGAGATATCAATCAGAAGTCCAAGTGGAACTGAATAGACAGCTGGATACCAGAGTCAGAGGAGAGACATCTAGACTGGAGATAGACTATTTTAGTAAAAATAGCCTATTGTTTTGGCCACTAGATAAAACATCTACCATGAAAAGTGTAAGTCTCCTCCATATGAGTCACATGACTCCTGGGCGAACCACACTGGATAAAAGAGTTGATCGACTTCATGATAACACGGGAAGACCCGAGTTTCTAAGCCATGTGCCCATCAGATGGCCAGATGTGTGTGTGAAACAAAAACCCAGTAACCAGGAGTCTTTACATCAGAAACACAAATCTTGTTCAAAATAATCAATAGAACGGATGCAAATGTAGTGCTTGTGCTCAAAAAAATGTCAAGAGAAAAATGCTGTGCAGAAGCTATTTACATTTCTCCCCTCTCAATTTCTGCTGTTCACCATTTCTTCAAGCTTCCGACCCTCTGAAGGCAATCTGGTAGAACGATGTAGTCCATAAATGGTCCATAAATGTCTGTGTTCACAGTTTATGCAGGGGAAATTATTCCTATTTATAATCTTACCACATGTGCTACAGTCAAGATCTCAACTGCACAGGGAAGGAAGGCCCTTACCCCTGCTATGTAGGAGCATCAACGTCATGTCTCTGCTTCCTGTAACAGTGGCGGTATGACATCGTGGATGGTGAAGAAACAGTTTTATAAGGCACAATGTCATAAAACCGCAGTCAAGGCGAAGCTACCACGACTGAAAGTCACACTGAATGTTATTAGAGAAAATAGGTTTAGACTCTTGAAAGGAAAAGCTGTTTCCTTTGCTTTCCTGTATGAGAGGGAGCGTGCACCGTAGCGACGAGCAGGGACTCTCAGCCAGACTCCCTATGTTTAAATCCCAGCTCAGTACCAGCTGTGTGACCATCAGCAAGCTACCTAACCTCTCTGTGCCATACCTCCACTGTCTGCAAAATGAGGGTAATCACAGTTTTCCTACCTCATAAGTGTTGTCAAGAATATTAAATGAACCTGGTTGGCATGGCTCAGTGATTGAGCCACAGTTGGATTCCTGGTCAGGGCATATGCCCAGGTTGCAGGCTTGATCCCCATTGTGGGGCGTGCAGAAGGCAGCCGATCAATGGTTCTCTCTCACCATTGATGTTTCTAGCTCTCTCTCTCCCCCTCTCCCTTCCTCTCTGAAATCAATAAAAATATATTTTTAAAAGAAATAATAAATGCAATAATATTGATAAAGTCATTTTAAAAGTTCCTGGAAATAGCAAGCCCTAAAGAAGTTTTTGGTAATTCAGTAAAGTGCTGATTTTTCTTTTTTAAAGTGTACTTCCTTCTGCTTGCCTCTGCCATTGGTGCATGTTCTTCATAATTTTTATAAGTTTTCAGAAACTGCCGGCAGCAGCCACATACTTTTGCATTTTATTCCCATAATTGTAGACTCGTTCTTCTCTCCGCCTCCTCTCTGAGGCAGTTTCTGAGGCATGCCGGTCCCGCTGCCTGCCTTCCAGAAATTGCCTGCAGCACTGCCTGGTGGGGTTCCAAGTTCTCCACAGTCAGCCAAGTAAGGTTTAGTGTTATTTTTCATCACCTTGACGTCAGTGAGAAATATCACTAAATTAATGCAAAAAAGATGTTCAATAGGATTTCATGAATAACTCAAAGCCCACTGCAAATAACAGGATTGTCTGTGATGTTTTGAATTGATGGAAATCCACCTAGGGATTTCTAGCAATTCATAAACCAATTTCAGCTGACCCATGTAAAGCTGCGCTTTTTAAAATCTGGCAAGTCAGAATGAAAGTAGAGAGTCTCTTCCAGGCAAACACTCCAAATTGATTCAATTATCATTGACAACTAATGAATTCACTGTAGATATCGGCAAAAGTCCCTTACAGACAAACTTGACCACAGCAGCTTACATCCAAACACTTTTGACTTACCTTAAAACATGACCGAGGAAAGAATTGTCTCCACCTTGTTAGGCCTGCCTACACCGATCCAACTCCCACAGTCCCCTCAGCCTTCACCACTGTCTTTGGACATGCTTGACAAATGACATGTGCAAAAGTCATTCCACTTGTACTCGAAACTTGAAAACTTTCTCCCACATGTTTCTCGCAGGCTGCCAATATCCATCAGCAAGGGATTTAACATGAATCTTCTTTGTATTCTTGATAGTTTGAGTTCCAGAGTCTGATGTAACACTTTTATTTCTTCACATATGAGCAACATCAAATGCAAAAAAATGGGTCTTCAAAATCTTAATTTTGAGAACATTCATTATGGGGGAATCTTCTTCAATTTTCATATTTTACTGTGTTTTTCACTGGAGTTTTTCCTTCCTCCTTCCTTCCTTCATTTTTTTTAGCATTATTTCTATTTAAGACTTGCCCATTCTGGTATCAAGGTAGGTCGAAAGTTTGGCTCTTTTTAATTTTCCTCCTTCAATATCTGCAGCACAAACTTGTCAGGGCAAACTCATTCTCTAGAATTGATTCCTCTAGGGAGAGTAATTGAATTGAATGACTAACATGCATCATTTCATTAAAACTGCTATCACTAGTGACTTTTTTAAATGTGAAAAACAATGAATATTTCTTAGTCTTCTTGTAACTTGACCGCTCAATAGCATTTGACCCAAGTAAAGCCTTCTCCTTTGCAAGCTCCTAAAATTCCACCTTTTTCCTGGTATTTCTCTTAGCTATCTTGATGCTCTTTATTGATCTTAATTGAACTCAAGTTCCTATTTCATTCCCTAGAGGAGGGGTGGGGAACATCTGGCCCTTGAGCTGTATAAGGCCTGCAAAATCATTTGGTCAGGCCCTGCCACGGCATTAGGGGTGAGTTAATTAAATGTTTGACCAAATATAGCAGGCTGATTTTTAAGGTGATAATTTGTGTGGCCCACAAATGATGCTATAAATATCCACATGGCCCTTGGCAGGAAAAAGGTTCCCCACCCCTGCCCTAGAGTTATGACACTTGTCTTTTCTTTCTCATTTCACTACACTGGTTGATCCCAGCTCCATTACTCACTAGCTGTGTGTCTTTGAGGAAGTTATTTACCAGTAGCTTGTTTGTGCCTAAGTGTTTTCACCTACAAAGTGGAATAACATTATCTACCTCATAAGGTAGAGTTAGATACTGAGTTAATATTTAGTGATTTAACTTTGAAGTATAGTTATAAATAGTTAAGTAGAGCTACTTAATACTTAATATTAAGTCATTAATATTAGATATAATTAATAGTTTGAGTTAATATTTATAAGTACTCATGGCATGTAGTAAGCACTGTTTAAGTGTTTAATTTTTTTCCCCATTAAATCTCATGACTTCAAATCATCTCCCATGTGCGGTTGCCTCTCCAGATCTATATTTTCAACCAAGATCTTCTCTAGAAGCCAGATAGTCTCACCTGGAGGCTCCATGAATACTTCAAGATCTATCAGCTCTCTCATCTTCTTACCTGCTCTGTCTCAAGAATTGGCATTACCCAGTTGCCCATGCCAGGACATGGTCCTTGATTATATTTTCTATCTCAACCTACACATCTCACCATCAATGCTGTTAATTCACTGTCCTACACATATTTGGGCTCCATCCTGGTATCTCCAATCTTGCACAACCCCATCCACCTTCCTCACTGCAGAAAGAAAACCTAGAACTGTGTTTCCAGAATTTCTTTCTAATCAGATATTGTGCCCAATGAAAATTCTTCCATGATGCTCTACCTCCATCATTCATTTCTCGGCAAGACTCCAAGTGCCTTAGCATGGTCTACCATGTCTTCCTGTTTGACCTATTTATTGTCCTTCATCTTTGTTTTTCCAGCAAACATTCACCTTCTGCAATCCAGCCATATCTAAATGACTTTTGTTTTCCCAAGTGTACCATAATTGCTTAGAACTCAGCCTTAGTACACACTACCCCATTTCCTAATCTCTATAATCTTTCTAGTTAATCCTTTCTTTTTAAAGTTGTTTTGTGGGACAAGCCCTGAACGGGACATTAGAACAAGGGTGATTCAACACCTCTAAACCCCTCAGTTTACCCTCTGTCAAAGAAAGATTACTGAGTCAACAAGTAGTGGTTAGCTCTTTTGTTCCAGACCTGTGCTAGACTCTAGGGATAGAATACCGAATAAACAGTACCCCTGCCTTTGTAAGGCTTATCCTGAAGGGGAAATGTTGACTTGTTGACTCTGAGCTAGTAATTCCCACAAATCTCTACCAAAAGAAATAACTGGTCTGTGTTCTGATACTGCCTCTTCCTACTGTGTATACGTCTGTTACAGATCATATCACTATACTGCAACTCCTGGTTTTCTGTGGGTTTTAGTTTAGGTTTGTCCTCAAAAGAAATGATGAGACAAGGACCTGGGAGCAAGTGGTTTATCTGGTGGATGATCTCAGGAAGCACAGATGAAGAGAATTAAGATAAGGAAGGGAAGAGGTAGAATAAGGCAGTGGTGTGGCTCATTGGCCCCTTGAGTATGGCTCTTCCACAAAATACCACGTGCTGGCGCACAAGTACAGTGAATGTTGTGGAGTGAAAGAAGATGTAGTGTTGAGGATTGAGAAATGTATGTTGAGATGGTTTGGACATATAGAGAGGATGAACGAAAGGAGATAGACGAAACAAGTATACAAGATGAGTGTGGATGGGAGAGTTGGAAGGGGTCAACTTCAGCGAACGTACCTCAATCAGATTGAGGACGTTTTTAGCAAAGGCCAGCTTACGAGTACCCTAATTAAGTTAATAACAATGTACCTACCTATATAGTTTAAGTTTAAAAAATTTGGCTCTCAAAAGAAATTTCAATCATTGTACTGTTGATATTTGGCTCTGTTGTCTAATGAGTTTGCCGACCACTGGAATAAGGGGTATGTTAATGAGTAGACAGCTGCTATGAGCAATGCCCTGAAATCTCTCTGAGAAACATCTCAGAATCATCACACCAGATGGAGTGAGAACTCATTTACCCATCATATTAATCCAGTGTGGCTCCATGGAAACATTAACTTCACTGCACTTCCAGGTTGTATTTGCATGTGGGTCAATTGAGATGGGCCAAAGCAACAATGGGAGGGACCTCAATAACATCTACTACACTGTCCAATTTCCCTACCAGCCTGAGCATCCCAACAAGTATACATTACCCATCGTCCTATTCATAGGACTTTCCAGAGTGCCCAGGGCAGAGTGTCCACTCAGAAAGTGTATTGAATGAAAAGACAAATCTTCACTACATGAACGTGAGTAAAATAAATACTTCAACAGTTTTTCTGTTGCTCTATAACACTGAAGGCTAAGAGGGTACAAGTGAGGAGGCACCAGTTGAGAAAACAATTTTCTTGGTGAAATAACCAGATATGAAACTCCTTCATTATATGCCTGAGAAGTTTCCTTTCTTTCTTTCTTTCTCTTTCTTTCTTTCTTTTCTCTTTTCTTTTCTCTTCTCTTCTCTTCTCTTCTCTTCTCTTCTCTTCTCTTCTCTTCTTTTCTTTTCTTCCTTCCTTCCTTCCTTCCTTCCTTCCTTCCTTCCTTCCTTCCTTCCTTCCTTTCTCTCTCTCTCTCTCCCCCTCCTTCTTTCTTTCTTTCTTTCTTTCTTTCTTTCTTTCTTTCTTTCTTTCTTTCTTTCTTTCTTTCTTTCTTTCTTTCTTTCTTTCTTTCTTCTTCCTTTCTAACCATTGACCACTGTTATGGATTGAATATTTGTGTACTGCCCTCCTCCTCCCCCCTGTAATTGATATGTTGAAGCTCCAACCCCCAAAGTGACTGTATTTGGAGATAGTGATTTTCTGGGGTACTTAAGGTTAAATAAGGTCATAAAGGTGGTGGGATTAGTCTCCTTATAAGAAGAGATGCAAGAGAGCTTGCACTGTAAGCTCCACACTGTAAGGACACAGTAAGAAGACAGTTATCTGCAAGCCAGGAAAGGTACTCATCAGAGACCAATCCTGCTATACCTTGATCTTGGACATTCCAGCCTCCAGAGCTGAGAGGAATAAATTTCTGTTGTTTCAACCACCCAGTCTGAAGTCTTTTGGTATGTATGGCAACCCAAGCTGACTGAGACAATCACATTTGAAAAGATGCTTGCTTCCAGTGAGGTGAGCCCACCAATGATATCAGGAAAGAGTTCTAAGTTATGTTGATTTTTCTAGAAATTCTCAGAAATTTCTTCTTCAGAGTTTTAAATCAATCTTGACATTTTAAGGATAAATATTTGTTGACAATGATGGTAATAGGCTTTGCACAGTTTGCCTTCTTGGCATAAGTAACTTCCCATTTCATAGGTGTATAAAATAAGCACATAAAATAGTTAAAAAGGCTTCTTGGACATCAAATAACTCATACTAAACATACTGATGAGTTAAGTGTAAATAAATGAGAAACACATGGATAACATTTTCCTTAAAAACATAAAGTTTTAGACATTAAGTGAAAAAGAGACTGACAAAACACATCTGGGGTTTTGCCCACTGCAAATTTATTTTTAGTTTTGGATATTAAAACAAATTACAATTCAATGTGTCTAGCTTGAATATAAGCTCTTGGTTTCTAAAATAATGCTTTTCACATAATGATTGGGAAGATAGTATTGATAGACAGTTATGAGAATTCAACCTTGAACTAAGATAGAAAGAATTCCTCAGCCTCATTTAAAGGCAAAAAGGTCAATTTTCTTGCTGTTATTTTTAGCAAGGGAGGCTTAAAGGAACATATTTTTGTACTTCACTCTGAAAAATGAACACATGGGAAGGCATCATTTTAGAGAATATAATTATCATTGCTGCTACCCTTTTCACTTTATAGTTGAGAGGCAGATGAGAGGGGCATTGTCTTCACTTAAGTTTGTTAAACAAAGTTAATCAAAAACTAAGTTTTAATCCCTCCCGCCCACAAGTCAACTGGTACATATTATGAGAGTGATGGGTTGGGTTAACTTATCCTTCTCATATGCAACCAGACTCAGTTTGTGCCTTAACCATCAGCTATGAGTAAACATACCAAAGTAAGATCAAAAGAGAAACTGGGGTTTGGGGTCTATCTAAGTGGCTTTGTGTAAACTGGTAGCTTTTCAGTAAACATAAAGAGCCTATTTCCATTTACCTTGGAGACTCCTCATGTTTGAGCTAAAGCTCTGTAGTCACCATGGAAAATATGGCCACTGCCACAATTCCACCAGTATTTCTCCTGCAAAAGGGACACCGTGAATGTCTGGCTCAAATTTGGGCCTTTAAAAGCTTCTGACTTAGGATGTCCCAGCTGGAGTTGTGTCTGCTTCAAAAACAGTCCAAAGAAAGGGGGTCCCAGGAAATCATCTATCTTTAAGCTTCATCCCTTGAACTGAGGATCTTGATTTTAGTCCTAGACCAGGGGTGGGCAAACTTTTTGACTCGAGGGCCACAATGGGTTCTTAAACTGGACTGGAGGGCCGGAACAAAAGCATGGATGAAGTGTTTGTGTGAACTAATATAAATTCAAAGTAAACATCATTACATAAAAGGGTACGGTCTTTTTTTTTTTTTAGTTTTATTCATTCGCGGCCGTAGTTTGCCCACGGCTGTCCTAGACCCTAGTGGTCTGAATTCTTCAGAGATTTTCTACATCTCCCTAGTCTTATGCCTTCCTCACCTTCAGCATTCTCTGGGCCCCAGATCTCAGCACTAGGTCATTCTTCAGGATCCCCTGACCAACCCAGAATCAATGTGAATTGAAGAAGATTGAATGATTGTGGATAAGCCAACATCAACCATGAGATGCCTGATAGCTGAGAACTAGACACTCTATAGCCAACTGTCTTCAGATCCAGGTTTGAAACAAACAACAGATGCCTGTGGAAAACATTCAAAGAAATAGAGCCCTCAGGCACCAATGAGGAGAACACAATTCAAGGAAAGCTGAGTAACTGTAAGTAGTCTTTAGGGAAAGAGCAAAGTAAAGCATTAATTAATACAGAAAAGTCATCTGGAAGCCAAGGCTCATCCTCTGCCTTGAGTGGCTGTGCGCAGGGAACAGCATAACCTCCTCCCTTGCCCCTGTTCCTCCTTCTCTCTAAGATCACTCTCTACTCCTTTCATAAACCAAATTAATTTGCACAGAGCAGTGAAATGTGAAACTGCTCATGAAAGACAATATGATATCAATCTGTCACTCTCTCTGCTCTTTGGTTTTACGGGCAGGGGAAGTGGTAGCAAGTGTAACTATAAATCACTCCCACAGGCATGTCAGAGGAATGTGGGCTCTGTGCAATTGCAGGAGTGGTACCACACTGCCAACAGCTAAGGATTCTGAGGGACCCGGGCTTCACCGTGCCTAAGAACTGGCCACATGTTGTTAGTAAAGAGGGGGCAAAAAGACTGTCCACTATAAACTTCAAATGTATTTTTTAATGTTATTATCATGGATCTGTTTGTCCCAGGACTCCACGTTCTGAGACAAAGGCATCCTTTTATTCATACCCTTTGAATTTTAAAGACTTGGTCAAATGACCACCTGACTATGCCTTAAATTTATCCTCAGGAAAGAGTAAAGACATGAATTCTAAGTGAAGTAACTGAAAGAAGGCAGAAGGAGGATTGATTGCCCGAGGCGCCACCATTCTTCAGAAATGTCCCCAAATTGGCCAACCATGTGATCCAAGTGAGCACAGCCATCAACTGTGCCCCCAGCTAATGTGCCCTGGGTCCAAATTCTTCCAGGATGACCTGCTGTGTAGGAGGAAACAACTGTTTCCAAGTGATTCTTAGCCATGCTTTCTGGAGCACCAGAGCCCCTCTAATCACCACACATCTCCAGAATCCCTGACCTCTTGCAATTAAAAAAGAGACAGTGAGAACAGAGACAAAGGTACAAAGCACAGGAATAAACAGCTAAGAATGTAAGGGAGAAACAATAATAATGGGAATTTATTTCTTCCAATAAACTACAAATTGAGGGATAGAAATTTGTCCAAAATATTGTTTCCATGTTCAACAAGCCCTAAACTTCTAGTATCTACGTAGCTAATTAAGAAGAGTCTTTCATGAGACTTCCTCTTAAGTCATTTTATGAAATGGATGGTGGGTTGTGAAAAGGCTGCTAGGTTGAATACTGTCTATCAATTAATTACGGCTCCAAATTTTTAATAATTCTATACCAATTTCAGGTACAACAACAAAATGTACCCCCTCACCCACTTGTGCATACCAATGCATTCATGGATAACTACTGGTGAATTTAAACTGCAACTGCAGAGTACTCAAATAGTTGGACACCAAGCTGCAGAAACAGCAAGAACTTCAAAGAGCCCGTCAGGAACAATGTGTAGAGGGGAAGACTGAGAGGGGCTACCCAGGAAAGAAGCATCTGGTCTGCAACAGAAAAATGTTGAAATGAAAACAAAACAAGAACAAACAAAAAACACCTGGAAATGGAGCTGGTGGCAGTGCCCGTGAGACCCCTCAGCCTCCTCTCAAGAACAGAGCTCGAGTGGATCCTACTGTTGATAACGAGGAAACATTCATGAACAGAGTTAAAGTTAAAGACTTCTGCCGAAACCGGTTTGGCTCAGTGGATGGAGCGTCAGCCTGCGGACTGAAGGGTCCCAGGTTCGATTCCCAGGTCAAGGGCATGTACCTGGGTTGCGGGCACATCCCCAGTGGGAGATGTGCAGGAGGCAGCTGATCGATGTTTCTCTCTCATCAATGTTTCTAACTCTCTATCTCTCTCCCTTCCTCTCTGTAAAAAATCAATAAAATATATTTTTTTTAAAAAAAGTTAAAGACTTCTGAAGAACTAAAACCACGGCTTGCTGATGGCTGGGACTTAACCACCTGACAGAAACAGCTCTTTTATCTTCCTGCCAAGAAGAATGTGGATTTCATTCTGGAGGATTATGCAAATTATAAGAAATCTGGAAGGAAAGGCAGACAATAAGAAGTATGCTGTTAATGAAGTTGTAGCAGGGATAAAGCAGCACTGCAATGCAAGGTTGGGCACTCAGCTACTCTACAAATTTGAGAGATGGCAGTATACTGAAATCCTTGGCGACCACCCTGGTGCACCCTGTCCTAGGTGTATGGAGCGCCACATCTACTGGGATTATTTGTACACAATGGAGTGATATAGGCCTATACACCTCTGGGCTAGAAGAGTCTTGCTTTATCACTGAATTATCTTAATGATTTCCTAAAATAGCTGGCAAAGAATTCTGCCACTTTGGTGCCAGGGATTATTGAGTGGCCCCTCCTGAGCACCGCTGGAAAGCTGTGTGAGGCGCTTCCTTACACTTAAGTTTGGATCTCTGTAACACATTTCTGTTCTTTTTTGTTGTTGTTAAGGTAGGGGATGGATAAAGGTTTTAACTCTTTTTAAAAAATATATATTTTATTGATTTTTTTACAGAGAGGAAGGGAGAGGATAGAGAGTTAGAAACATTGATGAGAGAGAAACATCGATCAGCTGCCTCCTGCACACTCCCCACTGGGGATGTGCCCGCAACCACGGTACATGCCCTAGACCATAATAGAGCCTGAGACCCTTGAGTCCGCAGGCCGATGCTCTATCCACTGAGCCAAACCGGTTAGGGCACATTTCTGTTCTTAGTCCTTCTCTTATACAAATGAAGTGCATAAAGGACTTGATGCTTGTTTTCTGTTTGATTTTATAAACAGATAATAAAAGGGGGTACAGCTCCTTTTCTTTTTCTTTTCAATGTTGCTACCAATGTATTCATGGACAACAGAGAGAGATACTGTGGAGTGTTCTATTGCCTCATTGACAAAGCTGCTTTTGAATGCTAGTGGCCCTATTCCTTTGACACTACACACTTTTATAATATTTGTTAATGCTATGGGACAAAATGCTCTGATTCCTAGTGCCAAAGGTTTGATTCAGTGTACATAACTGATCATACTCATCCATTTGTGCTCCTTTTTTTTTTTAATTGGTGCTTAAAGAGCATATCCTTTGCAGGTCATCCACATTATTTCATAGGAATTTTATCTCTGCTCAGATTGTTGAGGAGTGGTGGCTTGTTTATGACTTTTATAACCGTATCTAATGCATGTGTTAACATGACAGATGCAATGCATTGCAGAGCTAGTTTTCTGGTAAAGCCAATCTTTTAGGAATTGTTTTTCAAACCTTCAATAAATTTTTTCTTTACATTTCAAAAGAAAAGGTAGTTTTGAAATGCATAAGAATAGTGAATGCTGCATTAAAAAGATCCAAATCTTCGTAGTCTACAGCCTATTTTTGTTAGTCAATCAAGAACGTTTTAATGTGGGTATTATCAGACCTTTGTGAAATTTCTTCCTTTAAAAAAGGCCATATCCATTCAATTTGATTATATTTGGATTGGATACCCAGACCTATTCTTATTATATAAATTTAGACCATGTTTCCTGTTGGCTAGAACCTCATCCAAAAACTCAGATGTGACACTGTTGCTACTTGCAAGCTCCTCTGTTGCAAAGAACTAAACAAGTGAAGGTGAGGGTGGCACTTGCAAAGTCAAGAAGAGATTATGTGGATTCCATTTTAATTTGTCTACACTCTTTTTGATCACAGGTAATTATAATTTGGCGTTAGTTCAAAGACAGACAGACAGAGATCTTAAACTCATGCAGTCTTTACAAGATTCACAAGAGTAGCCCTGCTTCTTTGGGCCTTTTCTCCTTAGCACAATGCATGTGCGCCCAGCAGAGTTGAAACTTGCCCTGAAAAACTCATGGCCTCGGGGGTTCCATTGAGAAATGCTGTGTGGGCAAACAAAGCTCTCTCTTTGCAGCTTTACAAATGATAGGTTTTCACTTTATAAGATGTTTTCACTGCATTCTTAAAGCATCTGCTGATACAAAACAGCGTGGGCCAACATTTCCAGTTTAGCATTCTCAGTGAAAACAAGTGCCTATTCATGTGAGACTCTCTTTCTCTCCTAATTAGTTGCTTTTATCCAGAAGCTGGGAGAACTAGATGTAGAGTAAGGAGGCTAAAGTGAGATGCTAGCCTTACTCTGTGTGATTCCGGGTCCCTTCAAGCACAACCCTCACACCACTGGCCTGCCCGGTGACAGACTGAATGGCTTTGGACAAGCACTTCGAGAAGCTCCCATGGGAAAAAAGGAGGTGACGAGCGTCACCCTAGGACCTCAGAGATAAGAAATATCTGGACAGAGAATAAGCCAAGAACCTCCTTGATGGATGTTACAGAATCTAGCATGAGTTCGGTTACGGAAATGAGCATCCAACTGCTATACTAAACCTGTCCCACAGCCAACTGGTTTGATGAACTTCCCCAATTGTAAGAACCCTGACATGGTCCAGAGGGCCTTGTGTTTTTGTTTTAATCTCCAGGGAGGATTACTTGACTAATTTGTCAGTGTAGTTTTTTCCAAAAGAAAAAAAAATACTATGCAGTATAAGATGTCACTAACTTAAATAGAATTATGATTATGTATACATTCTAATAGGGTTGTATCCTTCTACAACATCTTCCCCATGGAAACAGTCCATGTCCTTTATTGCATTTGGCATTATGGGCGAGGTCTGCAAAGAAGTCTCTGCAAGGCCAGTTTTTGTTGCTATGTGATTTCGCCAGCACAACAATATTCTTTCAAGTACCATATTTGTCCCTCTAGGCCAGAACCTAAGAAAAATGAGGAAAATGATGTCTTATAAAATAAAGGCCTTAAAATAGTCCATCATAAACATTAAGGAGATTTTAATTGTATAATATTAAATGAAATATCAAAATGTGTCGCTTGGAAGGCTGAGAGAACATGAACACAGATTCCACTTTTCTTTTTCCAGACCATTCCATCAGGATGCTGTCAGTTTGAACAAGGGCAGCCAAATCCTGATTATCCATAGTAATCAGGTCATGGCTAATTAACACTCACAGATCATAGACTCATAAAAAGTTAGAGCTAGATGGGAAGTCAGAGGGCATTTAGTCCAATTTATTTGTTTTACAAGACCAAAGAAGTTACGGGTCTTTAACAAATTTACACACCTAATTAGGGGTAGAAACTAGAATAGAGCAGAGTTTCTGCCTCAGTTTACTTCTCTTTTCATGCTCCCCCATTAATTATTTTTACATGTCATTCATTCATTTTAACATATAACCTTGCCCTCTTTCCCCCAAAAATAAAAGCTCTTCAGGGCATAGTTGCTGAGTCGACACTGAACACCCCTTTTATGTCTAATTTGCCTTAGTTTGCTCCTTAGTTTGAAGCATCATGTAAGTAACAAAATGACAAAGAGGCACAGGAGGTTAAAGAAGGCATAGGCCGTGGTCGGCAAACTGCGGCTTGCGAACCACATGCTGCTCTTTGGCCCCTTGAGTGTGGCTCTTCCTAAGCCTTAGGAGGACCCTAATTAAGTTAATAACAATGTACCTACCTATATAGTTTAAGTTTAAAAAATTTGGCTCTCAAAAGAAATGTCAACCGTTGTACTGTTGATATTTGGCTCTGTTGACTGATGAGTTTGCCGACCACTGGCATAGGGTACTAGTAATTCACAAAGGGGTTACGCAAGGTGTGAGTCATCAATGTCAGCAATGGAAGAGGTAGTCATTCCACAACTATGGTCACATGCAGAATACAGGGGGTAGTTGGAAGAGGACAAATCAGGAAAAGAACCAAAATGGAGACGATGGAGACTCCAGGATCGTTAGCACTAAGCACTGTGGAATCAAGCCAAGGCTGTGTAATTAGGATGAAGTTGCTCATCCCTGCATCTAGTCTTCTATTTGAGTGAAAAATTTATCTGTGAAAGGGAAGTTTATATGAACGAGGGGAAAAGAATAAGCAAGTCAGAGATAGGCAAGTATCACATGATCTCACTCATATGTGGAATCTAATGAACAAAATAAACTGATGAACAAAATAGATCAAGAGACATAAAAGCATGGAACAGACTGTCGAACCTCAGAGGGAAGGCAGGGGAGGTTGGGTGGGGGGAAGGGAGAGAATATGTAATACTTTCAACAATAAAGATTTAAAAAAATAAAAAAGGATAATTATAACACTGTTAATTGAACATCACATATGGATCAATGAGATCACCAAAAAAAAAAAAGTGGTTGTATGGGAATTGGGAAAGATGGTAGACAGCACTATAAGGAGCTGGGTGACCTGCCGAGTGAATAAATCTTCCTAGGTCTCAGTTTCCCACAGAATGAAGAAAATGAAGAATTATTTCCCAAAGCTTATTCTTCTAGGCAATATAAGTTCCACAGGATGTTAATGTATATTGAATGAAAGCGCGCGCGCACACACACACACACACACACACACACACAATCAAATAAGTTTCAGAAATTTTAGGTTATAAAAATTAAACTGGCTTCATAACTAGAAAAATCCTGGAGTGTTCAATATGCTACTAAGCATGTGCATCTCCCACATGAGGTATAGTTTGTAGTAATTTTCCTCAGAAATTCTTGTTTACAGACTATCAGGTTATGTGAATGGTATTCCATGCAACACTGGCCTAGAAGATAATGTCTCTTCCATCCCTTAAATTCTTTTTCTTTAATCCTCACTCAAGAATATGTTTATTGATTTTAGAGAAACATCGATGTGAGAGTGAAACATTGATTGGTTACCTCTCATAGGCACCCCAACCTGGGACTGAACCCACAACCTAGGTATGTGCCCTGACCCGGAATCAAACCCAGGACCTTTAGGTGCATGCTATGATGCTCAACCAACCCAGCCTTACTGGACAGGGCCAAGCTTTTAAATTCTTACTATAAATATGATCTTGTATAATGTAGGTTGCAAAATCTAAATTTCATTTTTTTAAAAATGCCCACATCCATACAACATTGCTCTTTTATAATGCGAAGTTATAATGTTACTATAAATCTACAATGTTAAATACTTTATAGCTGAGAAGTCTAAAATATGCAATTCTCCCACTTTAAAACTACTGATTGAACATGATAATAATATATTCCAGTGATGCCCACATTCCATGAAAATCTGAGAATGGCCTTGTATCTGTTTCAGAAATTCATAGCATTGACCTGAGGGAAAATAGAAAAAAGTTGAGCTCTATTTTCTTCCTTAGGTTCTTTCTTAAAAAATACATTCATGTTCTTGACATCATAAAAATCCTCAGAAAAGATTATCATCTCTTGAGAGGACATAGTTATAGGTATCCAATGCTGATTTTTAAAATATATGTAGCATGTAATGAGCTTAAAAGTCATGAGCTACCCCAAATTGTCCCCCAAATTATCAGTTAGTCTAGTCCTAAGCATGTAAAATATTTACAATGAAAAGCCCAGATGTCTTCAATTTTCAATGAAAAAAAAAAGTATTTTCCTGACCTTTCCACAATCTAATTTGTTATATACGATTAAAGACCTCTTTATCCTAGAAATTTTTTGGCATCTCTGCTTATGATGGAATGGCCCAGGAATACAGAGAAAGTTTCTCACTAAACAGTCTACTTTTCAGACAACAGACATGAAAGTGACATATGTCCATACGCATAGGGAGAAGAGAACCCTGAGTCAAGGGCATCGATTCGGATTTAAACAAAAACAACCAGCTTGGTCATAATCAAGTCCAAAGGTATCGTAACTGAGGGCTCTTACATTCTCTCTGCTCTCTGACCCACACAGCTCTGATCACATAAATCTATTATTGATAAACTTTTGAAGGATCCCTTTATTTACAAAATTAAGGACAGAGTCCTCTACCTACCATTCAGCCATTGATAATATGAACATACTTTCTAGGCTAGTTCTCACAAATTCTTTATATACAACATATATTCTAGCCAAACTGTCCATTTGGTATTGCCTGAGCATGCCCTATGCTTTCTTCCTTAGTACCTTTGCTCAAACCAACCCCTCCTGCTAAATGGGCATCAAATCAAAAGCAGCTAGTGACTTACATGGGAAAGAAAATTAAATTATCATGATACCTTTTTCAAGAGCAACACATTATGCGAAAAGAGAGTGAAGTAACATATGTAAGTACTCAAGGACAAAAAATATGAGCCAAATACCTCATATCCAGCAAAACTGACTTCCAACTATAAAGGGCACACAAAAAATCCTATTATTCACATGCATGAATGAACTACTACCAGGTATGATGGAATAAATGAATTTGTACTTCCACTATAAATGATAAAACAGAAACAAAATATATAAGGCAACTGTTTTTTGATATTATCAGCAGACAGCATAAAACTGTGATCCCTGAGGACCTGACCCTGTTTAGAGACATTTCTCAATTATTTCTTACAGTTCAGTGAGCTGGAGTCCCAACTGAGTACTGTGGGCCTGCAGAGATTAGAAGGCATGGATCAGAGTTTAAAGCAGGTGAATTGGCTGAAATCCATAGGGCAGAACACCAGAAAGAGAGAGGCACAAACAGAGTGACCAGGATTCTGTAAATGTGGTGTGGGGCGGGGAGGGCGGGGGTTCCTCTAGAGCTGTTCGCCAAGGGCTAGACTGTGCATGTGCAGAGAGAAACTATGAGGCTTGCCCAGGAATGTATACCAGAGCAGACCAGAGTCTTAAAATAAATCTAATACGTTCTCTGATCATAATAGAATTAAATTAGAAAGCAACAAAAACAAGATATCTAGAAAACGTTCAAATGTCTGGAAATTAAATAACACACTTCTACTATGGGTTAATGAAGAATTCACAGGGAACATTTGAAAATATTCCAACTTAATGAAAATGGAAAACATCAAGACTTATAAGACACAGCTAAAAGAGTATGTAGAAAAATGTGCTATTTTTTTTAAATATATACATATATATATTTTTTTTCTTTTATTTCAGAGAAGAAGGGAGAGGAGGAGAGAGAGATAGAAACACCAATGACAAGAGAGAATCATTATCAAGCCCAAAACCTGGGCATGTGCCCTGACCAGGAGTTGACCCATGACCTCCTAGTTCATAGGTCAACACTCAATCTCTGAACCACATCAGCGAGACAAAAAACATGTGCTACTTCAATACTTACATTAGAAAAGCAAGTTTTAAATTAATGATCATCATGTTCATTTTTTGAGATGCTCCTTAAAAAGCTAGAAAGTAAATTTAAAGAGCAAATTATGACCAAAATAAGAAGGAAAGAAATAATAAATATGAAAGCAAAACTCAATAATATGAAAAGCAATGCAGAAATATAACAAAGGTGAATTAATATTTTGAAAATATTAATAAAATAAACCCTAGCAAGATTAATAAAAAAGAAAAAGAGAAAACACAAAATACTTAGATCTCAAGAACCCTAGCTACTAAAAACAATGAATTCCTAATCAAAGAGCTCCCCCTGAAAACTCCATGCCCAGATTATTTTAATAGTGAATTTGATCAAATATATAAATTCTTCTAGAAAACAGAGAAGAGGATGCATCCCAACTCATTTTATGAATGTAGAAAAATCCCCATACCAAAATCTGAGAAGGATATTACAAAGAAATAAAATCACAGAGCAGTATCTCTCATGAACATCAATACCAAAATTCTTTGAAAAATTAGTAAATAAAATTTAGTTATATATATAAAATAATACATCGTTACCAAATTAGGTTTGTCTCAGGAATGCACAAGATCAATTAAAGAAATTAAAAATTAAGATAATTCACCATATTAAAATACAAAAGAGTATCCTCAACAGTTACAGAGGGGGAAATGGAACAAAAATTCAATGCCTCTTTATGAAAAACATTGCAGCACACTTGGAATAGATGAAATTTCCTCTAGCCTGATACATCTCACAGAAACCACCAACTAATGTCATATTTGATGAAATACTGCCTTCCCCTACGATAAAGAACAAAGCAAGAATTATCTGCTCTCCCCATTAATATTCAACATTCTACTCTGGAGGTTCTATCTAACCTATGCAATAGGGCAAGGTGGAGAAACAAAAAGCTCAGATATAGAAAAAGACATTGTTAAACTGTCACTGTTTGCAGATAACATCATTGTCTCCATAAATAACACTAAGTATCTATAAAAATAAGCTATTCAATTTAATAAGCTAACTTAGCAAAGCTGCATCATACAAGGTCAATATACAGAAATTAGTTGCATGTCTCCAGACTAGCAACAACATCTGAAAAATTCCATTTAAAACACAGTACCACTTATAATAGCATCAATGAAGATAAATAACCAAGAATAAATTTATCAAAAGATATCCACACTCTCTACACTGAAAACTACAATATAATACTACAAGAAATTAAAGAAGGCCTATATTAAAGAAGGCCAGATATATCATGCTCATGAATTGGAAGAACCAAAAGTTAACACCAACTTTCCTTTTAAATTTATCAGTAGATTAAACACAATCCCAATTATATTCTCAGCAGGACTTGCATAAATTGACAAGCTGATGCTAAACCTCATATGAAAATGCAAAGGACTTAGAGCAGTCAAAATAATCTTGAAAAGAGAAGAACAAAGTTGGAGAAGTTACAATACCTAGTTTGAAGACTTATTATAAATAATATTTATCAAGTCATTTTGTTATTAGAATGATAAACATATACATAAATAGACCAAAATGGATTTCAGAAATGGCCCACACAATTTTTGACAAAGACACTAATACAAGTCAATACCAGATTAGATCATTTTTCAATAAATCCAGCAAAAACTAGATAACAATCTGAAGAAAAATATAAATATTGACCTTTACATCACATACAAAAACTTATTCAAAATGGATTACAAACCTAAATCTAAAAGCTAAAATTATAACACTTCTGGAAAAAGTATAAGAGAAATTCTTCTCTATCTTGAAAGTATATAGGGATTTGTTAGTAGACAAAAATGTTCTAACCATAAAATAAAATAAAAATTATAAACATATATTTGATGAAGGACATATCCAGAATATGTAAAGAATTCTTACAACTCAGTACAGGGAAGAAAACAACTAAATTTTAAAAAATCTGTAAAGGACTCACAAAAGAAGATATATGAATGGCAAATAATCATGTGAAAAGATGCTCAACATCATTAATCAGGAATATGACAACGAAAGTCACAATGAGATACCACAACACAGCCCTTATTGATTAAAATTTTAAAGAATTACCACATAAAGTGTTATCAAGAATGTGGAGCAATGAAACTTTATACATTTCTGATAAGAGCATAAAATGTTACACTCACTTTAAAAGTAGTCTAGGAGTTTCTCATAAAGTTAAATACACAATTTTCATATGTCCCAGCAGTTTTATTCCTAAGAATTTACTCAAGACACATGAAAATATATGTCTATCAAAATACTGTAAAGTTCAGAGCAGTGTTACTTATAATAGCCCAAAACTAGAAAACATACAAACAGGTGAATGGATCAACAAACTGTGATATATGCCTACAGTGGAACACTACATAGCAATACCGACAGACATAATGTTCAAAATGTTATGCTGTGCCAAAGTAGCCAGACCTAAAAGAGTAGACATATCACATGATTCCATGTATAAGCAATTCTAGAAAAGACACATCTAATTTAGAATGAAGTTGCATATCAGTGTTTGCTTTAGGTAGGAATAGGTAACTGACTAGGAATGTGAACAAGGGAATATTTTTTGATGATAGAAATGCTATACACTTGTGTATATCTGATACACAAGTAGATACATATGTTAAAACTCATCTCAATGCCTGGCCAGCGCAGCTCAGTGGTTGAGAGTTGACCCAGGAACCAGAGGCCACAGGTTAGATGTCGTCAGGGCACATGCCCAGGTTGTGGGCTCAATCCGCAGTAGGGGACATGGCAGAGGCAACAAATCGATGATGTTTCTCTCTCATGGATGTGTCTATCTCTTATCCATCTCCTTTCCTCTCTCTCTAAAAAAAGCATGTCAAACTCGCAGCCCGCGGGCCCCGGGCCTCATTTATTTGGCCTATGTTAGCCTTTGAGTTTGACATGTTTGCTCTGAAATATCATTAAAAACGTATTTTTTTTTAAAAAAAAAAGCATCACAATGTATACTTAAAATGAGTGCATTTTTATATATGCATTATACCTCAACAAAATTGATGTACAAACAAGTAAAAGAAGCTGACACAAGGTAAGTACATTCTATATTATTCCATTTATAGAAGCTTCTTGAGCTGATAAAACTAATCCATAGTAATAGCAATAATATCAGTGGTTATTTGGAGCAAAGGTAAAGAAAATTAATTGAGAAGAAGCACTTGGGAAGTTTCTAGAGTGACAAAGATGTTCTAACCCTGATTTGGTGGTTATTATACAACATATACATTTATCAAAACCCATTAGAGTGAATTATTAATGTGGCCTTTTATATAAGTCATGCTTCAGAAAAAGATGAATTCTAACAAAATCTTAGGAACTATTGTTCTAATGAGCAAGAGAGAAGACTAAAATAAATATCAGAAATGAAAGAGGAAATATTAGAACTGATACTACAGAAATACAAAGAATCATTAGAGACTATAAACAATTAAACTGCAACAAATTGGAGTTTAATAACTTAAATAAATAAACTCCTAGAAACATACACCCTAACAAGACTAACTCACAGAGAAATAGAAAATCTGAGCAGAACAATAATAAGTGAGGAGATTGAATCAGTAATTAAAACCTCCCTTCTAAAAGAGAAAAGCCCTGGACCAGATGATTTTACTGGTGAGCTCTACCAAACATTTTATCTTTACTGTTGGAAGTATTACAGATGTCCCCTCTTTTCCCCAATGACCCCCTGCACCCCACATCCCTCCCATCTACAAAACATTTAAAGAAGAATTAATGGCAATACTTCTCAAACTCTTCCCCAAAATTGAAGAGGACAGAATATTCCAAAACTCATTTTACAAGGCCAGCATTGCTGGGATAACAAACCCAGATAAGGACACTACAAGAAAAGAAAACTACAGGCCAAATATAAATGCAAAAAGTTATTGACAAAATGCTAGAAAACACGATTTAACCGCACATTAAATGGATCATGCAGTATGATTAAGTGGGATTTATTCCTGGGATGCAAGGATGAGTCAACATATGCAAATCAATAAATGTGCTACACCACATGAATGGAATGAAAGATAAGTCATATGAGCATTTCACTAGATGTAGAAAAAGCATTTGAACATTCCCTTTTTTTTTTCATGATTAAAAACTCTCAACAACTTGTATGTAGAAGGACTATACCTCAACAAAATAAAGGCCATATGACAAATCCACAGCTAACATCATACTCAATGGTAAAATGCTAAAAGCTTTTCCTTAAAGATCAGGAACAACTCAAGGAGGCCCGCTCTTATACTTTTATTTGACATAGTACTGGAAGTCCTAGCCAAAACAATTAGGTAAAAAAAAAGAAAGAAAGAAAAGGCATCCAAATAATAAAAGAAGTGAAACTGTCACTATTTTCAGATGGCGTGAAAAAAACTCCACCAAAAATACTATTATCATTAATACGTTCAGCAAAATTGCAGCATAAAAAATTCAGTTGTGTTTCTATACACTAACAATAAACTATCTAAAAAAGAAATCAAGAAAACAATCCCATTTAGAATATCACCAATAAAATAAAATACCTAGAAATAAATTTAACCAAGGAGGTAAAAGACCTGTACATTGAAAACCAGAAGATGCTGATAAAAGAAATTGAAGACAAAATAAGTGAAAAGATACCCTGTATATATATACATTGAAGAATTAATATTGCTAAAATGTCCATACAACCTAAAACCATCTATATAGTCTATGTATTCTTTATCAAAATCCCAATGGCATTTTTCAAAGACTCAGAAAAATAATACTAAAATTGATATGGAATCACAAAAGACCCTGAAGAGCCAGAAAGAACAAAGCTGAAGGTATCATACTTTCTGATTTCAAAATATATTACAAGCATATGGTAATCAAAGCAGTATGCCACTGGCATAAAAAAGACACATAGTCTAATGGAACAGAATTGCGAGCCCAGAAATAAAACCCCACAAATTTGATGAGAGCCAATAATATTCAATAGGAAAACTGGATATTCCCATGCAAAAGTATAAAATTGGACTCCTAACTTAACACCACTCACAAACATTAACTTGACATGGATTAGGCTTAAATGTAATAGCTGAAACGTAAAACTCCTACAAGACAAAATAGGGGGCAATCGCCTTGACAAGGACTTGGAAATGATTTTTTGCAGATGGCCCTAAAAGCATAAGCAACACGATCTAATAGCCAAGACATGAAATAACCTAACTGTCCATCAACAATGAATATGCATGTAAAGAAAATGTGCTTATATACAACAGAATATTATTCAGTCATAAAAAGAAGGAAATCCTGCCATTTGCAACAGCACGGATGGACCATGAGGGCATCCTGCTGAGTACAGTATGTCAAACAGAGGAAGACAAATATAAATGATCTCACTTGTGTGTGGAATCTAAAACCCTTGTGCACAGTTGGTAAGAATGCAGATTGGTGCAGCCACTATGAAAAGCAGTACGGAGTTACCTCAAAAAATTAAAAATGGAACTTCTTTTTTAACCAGTGATTCCACTTCTAGGGATATTTCTGAAGAAACCCTAAACATTACTTTGAAAGAATATGTACACCCCTATGTTCATTGCATCATTATTTCCAACTACAGGGAGAGGGAGAGAGAGAAAGAAACATCAGTGATGAAAGAGAATAATTGATGGGCTGTCTCCTGCACACCCCCTATTGGGGATGGAGCCCACAACCCCCGGCATGTGCCCTTGACTGGAATCGAATCTGAGACCCTTCAGATTCAATCAAATCTGAGCCAAACCAGCTAGGGCCATATTGTACACTTTAAACTTACACAATGTTATATGTCAATTACATCTCAATAGAGATGGGGGGGAAATCAGGTGGACAAAAATAAAATGTATAGGTAAAAAGTGTCTTGGAAAAGAAGAAAGGAAGTACTCGGCCAAGAAGTATAACATCAGCTCATAACGAAGCACCTCTCATCGTGGTAGTGTATTTGGTAGTCAGCAGCATGGTGATGGGTCAGATAAAGCTGTCATCTCAGCTTGTCACCTACTGGCGGAGTGACCATAGAATAGAGATTGATTTTCCCTAGGCCTTAATTTCTTCATCTATAAAATAAAAATAAACTCTTTAAAGAGTTTTAAAAGCCCATCCAAATTTTGTATCACAGCGAGTAGTATTTAATAGCCAATCAAAAATGGTAACTATTACTCAAAGGTTTCCTGGCCTCCAGTTTCTAACTTCTGAAATTTACTATGGATACATTATCCAATGAAAACTATGCACTCAATGATTCCTTAGAATCTGACCAAATAAAATACTATATCAACTTACAAACCTGAAAACCCACCTGGGACCTTTGTACCTTTCCAGATCCCCTTCTTGTCTTGTCTTATAATTACCTACCTCTTGTCCTTTCTTCTTAAAGTTGCCACATTGCACAATGAACTTCCCATGTGTCTCTTCCTTGTGAATCCCATCACCACCTAGTCCTACCCTCCCTATTTAAAGCCTGATTCAAATACTACTTTCTCCAGTAATCCCTCTGTTTCTCTTCCAAGATCAAAGCTCAAATGCTACATTCTTTGCAAAGACTATGATACCACTTCCAGAAATGGCTAAAAGCATTAGACAAACACACCTGTTTCTCAGTCCCTAAAGAATTTGATTAGATTTTTGTAAGTATATTTATATCTTCTTAGCCTACTGATATGGAAAGCAGGAATTTAAAAAAATCAGAATAGATCTAATATAAATTTCATAAACCTAAAAGAATAGTTGAAACTAACTAAATTTTAGAACGTTATCAAAGCTGCCTTGTGTCATCTGAATTTGAATATTATTTGTTAATCTTCAACTACTGGAGGGAAAACTGCATTGAAAACATACATTTAAATTAGATATATTAGTCAAGTAGTTCAACCAGCAAAAGAGCTAACAATGAGATAATAAAAAATAAAAAATATATAGGACAAAGAATACAAAGAACATTTTCTGATTTTTAGTCTGCTTCTCTGAAAAATACTATAAAATTTCTTCTTTACTATCTTTCTTCTAAATGGCATACTTTATGCTTTGGTACTTAGAAAGAAAAATCAGCTACAGGAACTAATTTTTTCTGTACTTGTCAGCTACTACCTATGCAGTTCCATTATGAATGGTCATTAGCTGCCAATTTAGGCATTATTACCACGAGGACTCTATAAAACCTGTCTCATTGGTCAGTCTTAAAAAATGGCACAGCTGCAAAACAATGTCAGTTATGATTCAGCCCTAATTTTCCCTGTCAACAGCCTTGTTCAACTTCCCAGATACTCCTACTTGTTGCCAAATCCATTTTGTAAACGAAATCTGCCTTTTGAAAATCACCATATGAATATGTCAACAGGTCATGAAATATTTTCATTACAAATCTTAAAGAAAAACTTAGCTTTAAAGAAACTGTTTGGAAAATGTCTATTTCATTAAGTGCAAGTGTGAAATCTTGATGGAAAACATTTATTTTGGCAACTTGCTATTCTGTTGGTGGCCCCAAAGTATCCTGACCAGACTATCTTTGTGGGAGGTGGAACTGGGTGATTCTAGAGCAAATGAAAAATTCCTTACTAGGAGTCCCTTGGACCATGAGCATTGGGGAAAGACTGGAAAAATCCAATGTGCAAATACCAGGCATAAAGGCTTATTCTAAAAGGTCCTATGTCATTAAAGTAATTTTTCAATTACATACATTAAGAAAAAAGTAGTGGTGTGGACCAAAGATAGTAGATAATCCCCAAATTATTCAGGTTTGACTTTGGAATAAATGTATCTGTGCACACGCATGCACGCACACAAACAATTCCCTTACTCAACTCTTGTTTAAGTCATTTTCTCTGCCTGGGAAGATTTTCCATTATCATCTGCTTGACAAGGTCCACTCACCTTTTTATGATCAAGTATGAATGTCACTTCCTCTCTGAAGTCTTCCCTGCCTTTCCAGGAAGATAATCTCTCCCTCTTCTAGTCTTTCGAACAATGTCTTCAAAATTGTAGTCTGAGCCAGAATGTCCTTCCTTTTTAAGGCTGAATGATATTTCATTGTTTGTTTATCCATTCATCCACTGATGGACACTGAGTTCATTTCACCTTTTGGTTACTGTGAATAATGCTGCCATGAACATGGGTGTACACACATTTATTTGAACCCCTACTTTCAATTATTTTGGGTATATACCCAGCAGTAGATTGGTAGATAATATGGTGATTCTATATTTAATTTTTTATAAACTGTCATACCATGCTCTAAAACAGCTCTACCATTCCATTCTTTTAAGTTTTCTATCAAAATAATGCAAGTCTAAAACTACATAGCAACATAGTTCTACATCTATTAATAAGAAAGCATGATTTACAAAAACACATTTTTTAAAAAAATGTATGTGACTTCAGGGTGATTTGTAGAACGCACCATTTCCATATTATTCTACTTTAAAAGATACACAATTCCTCATTTAAAAACTACCTAACACATGGATATTTCCAATCTATAATTCATCAATTCAAGAATTATCCATGCACAAAATTAATTGCTTTTAAATTTTTAAAGTTTAGAAAAGTTTATTTCCTCTATAAAATAGACCCATTGCTAAACATAATTTGCTAAAACGTTCTTGAAAAGAGTGCCTTGAGATGAATTTAAGCATAAAAATTTCTGGTTAAAAGCCTTTTTTTAAAAGTATTCAAGAAGAGAGTGAAGAGAAAGTTATGACTGAAATTAACCATAGGTTGTGATGGAGAAAAAGCAAAATAATAAAGTTTACATAATAGAGTAGTTATCTAACCCAAATCAAGCAAAGCAAGAATTAAATATCTAATAACAAAATTAACTCAACCCCATGAGAATTTCGATTGGAAGATGATTAGGAGTTATATAATGGGCCAGTGTTTGAGTTTTCTTAAAATTGCAAGCAATCAGCAATTAACAGTCATCAAAATCTTGAGTCCTGAATATAAAAAAACATAAATATTCAATGTTTTCAAAGTGCTTGAAATCAAATTTTAAACGATAAAGCTAACACATGAAAAAAGGTCCAATTTCCAACATTTTATAGAAAGTGTCATATGCAGCATTTTAATCAACTATAGCTATCCTTATCATATAAAATTATTTAAAAGCTTTCTAAAATACACATAAATCAATTAAGGAACACGGTTACCAATCACTTAAGATTGTATTTTATATGCTGTGTATCAAAGTACAGTACAAGTTCTTATCTTACCACTTAATAATATCTGTTTTATTTTTACAGCAATAAAGGAGAAGGTAGAAGAATGTAGTTATCATAGTTGTGGAATTCAGAGAGGCAGCATTAAGGAGATTCTGATCTAACTTTTAAAGAGACAGTATTATGTAATGGGCTCTTAAAGAAATTGATTTTGGTTGTTTATTTGCTTTTTTATTCATTATAAGTTGCTTTGCACAGGCAATAGAATTCAAGTCATTGGTCATTCTGTGTTAAGGCGAGGCTCCATTCCTCCAAACTGTAATTGCAATTCTCAAAATGCTTGAAGGATTCCCTTCTCTTGTGGTGGTTCCTCTCTCTGGGGGATCCACCCTTCCCTCAGTCTGGGCTCCATCAGATGCCTGCTTTGCTCGGTAACAAAGGCAGCCTCTGCCCAGTCAACTCTGCTTAAATAACCAAGAGGTACATCAAACTTAACATGTTCTTATCTTACTGCTTAATAATATCTGATCCCTCTCACCCTGCCCCCAAAATGGCTTCTCGCATATTCTTCCTCCCTTTTAGTAAATGACAGTTTGCTGAAGGCAAAAGCCTGAAGCCTTCCTTCACTCTGCTCTTCCTCTCACATCCAATCTCACAGCTGATCTCATTGATTCTACTTTCAAAACATATCTAGACTCTAATAATTTCTTACCACTTCCCCTCCTACTACCCTGGTATGAAACCCTGTCATCTCTAACCTGTATTACACAAACAGTCTCCTAAGTGCTGTCCCTGCCCCTATTTTGGTCCCCCCTATAGTCACTTCTTCAAACAGCATCTGGTGATTCCAGAGGCCAACCAGCTAGTTAACACAAAGAGAATGCTTATGATCTGTCAGGGACTGTACAAAGTGCTTGACTTAAATGAACTCATTTCATCATCATTATTCTATGAAGAAGGTTCTATTAGCATCCCTATTTCCAGAGGAGACAACTGCGGTCCAGAAAGGTTAAGTATTGTGCCCAAGGCCACACAGCTGGTAAATGGCAAATCTGGAACTGCAACCCAGACAGTCTGGGCCAGTGATGGCGAACCTATGACACGCGTGTCAGAGGTGACACACGAACTCATTTTTTTTGGTTGATTTTTCTTTGTTAAATGGCATTTAAATATATAAAATAAATATCAAAAATATAAATCTTTGTTTTACTATAGTTGCAAATATCAAAAAATTTGTATATGTGACACGGCACCAGAGTTAAGTTAGGGTTTTTCAAAATGCTGACACGCCAAGCTCAAAAGGTTCACCATTACTGGTCTGGGCAGTAGTTCCTCTTGTTTCCAGAGGGTTCTCATCTTATTCAGAGTAAAAACATAAAAAAATATATAAAATCTAATCGGGCCCTAGCTCAACATGTTTCTTATTAATTTCCTCTCATTCTACTCCAGCCTCACCACCTCCTTGCTCTTTTTCAAATACACCAGCCTGCTCCTGGATCAGCATATAGGCAGGTGCTGCTTCCCCAGCTTTGAATACTCTTCCTCCAGAAACCCGAATGGTTTGCATAAATGTCGTTACTAGCAGAGTCTTAGTGAACTACCCGATTAAAGTTGCAGTCCTCTTCTCCCTTCATGCCCTAAACCCCTTGCCTGCTTTATTTTTTATATTAGCATGCCCCGAAAAGATACATATTTTAATTGTGTATATTTCTGCCTCACCCCACCATAACATAAGTTACATGATGGCAAGGATTCTTATATATTTTGTTCACTCTGTGTCTAGAACACTTAGAATAGTTTTTGGCACTTGGAATGAAAAAAATAAATAAAGGCAGGAAGAAAGAGAAAAGGAGAGAGGGATAAGTGAGCAAGGCAGACAGTTTGAGCTGTACGTTATAACCAATTTTCTTCACAGCTTCGATGTGTCTATGCAGTGAACACTAATGAGAAGCCAGGAGAATCCCATCACCTGATCTGACTATAAAATGCTGACCACACTAATCTAACCTGTATGAGAAGCAGTGTCACAAGAAATGTCTCAGCAAAGTGGAAATAGTGAATATACTTCAACAAAATAAGGACCATTTGTGACAAATCCACAGCCAAAACCAACAGACAAAAGCTAAAAGCATTTCCCTTAAACTCAGAAACAAAACAGGGGTATCTGCTTTTATCACTCTTATTCAACAGAATACTGGAAATTCTAGCCACAGCAATCAAACAAGTAAAAGAAATAAAAGGCATCCAAATTGGAAAGGAAGAAGTAAAATTGTTATTATTTGCAGAAGACATGATACAATACAGAAAACCCTAAGGACTCCATAAAAAAAGCTACTAGGACTGATAAATGAATTCAGTAAAGTAACAGGATACAAAATTAATTTTCAGAAATTGGTGGTATTTTTATATACCAGTAATGAACTATCAGAAAGAGAAACTAAGAAAACATCCTCATTTACAACTGCAACAAAAAAAATAAGGTACCTAGGAATAAATTTATCCAAGGAGATAAAAGACCTGTACTCATAAACTTATAAAATACTGAAGAAAGAACTTGAGGAAGATACAAATAAGTGGAAGTATATACCATATTTATGGATAGGAAGAATTAACATCATTAAAATGTCCATACTACCCAAAGCAATCTATAGATTCAATTCAATTCCTATCAAGATACCAATGACATATTTCACAGAACTAGAACAGATATTCCAAAAATTTATATGGAACCACAAAAGACCCCAAATAGTATCAGCAACCTTGAGAAAGAAGAATAAAGTTGGAGGTATCACACTACCTAATATCAAACTATACTACAAGGTTATGTAATCAAAACAGCATGGTACTGGCATAAAAACAGACATATAGATCAATGGAACAGATTAGAGAGCCAAGAAATAAATCCATGCCTTTATGGTCAATTAACATTTGAGAAAGGAGGTAAGAACATACAATGGGGTAAAGACAGTGTATTCAATAAGATTCAATAAGTGATTTGGTAAGAATTAGACAGATACATGTAAAAAATGATACTAGACCAGCTCTTTACACCATCTATATATATAAAAGCCTAAGTGACAGAACAACTGTTTGACCATTCGACCGGTAGCTATGACACACACTGACCACCAGGGTGCAGAGGCTCAACGCACAGACATGGAAACATGGAACAGACTGATGAATCTGAGGGAAGGAGGGATGGGGGAGGGCAGGAAGAGATTAACCAAAGATCCTATTTACATACTAGAGGCCCAGTGCACGGATTCGTGCACCGGTGAGGTCCCTCCGCCTGGCCTGCTGTGATCAGGCCAAAACTGATTTGGGCCTCTAATATACAATAATAAACTAAAAATGGACTAAAGACTTACAGGTGAGATTTAAAACCATAAAAATCCTAGAAGAAAACATAAACAGTAAACTATCATACATTTCTTGCAGCAATATTTTTTTCCTGATATACCTCCTCAAGTAAGGGAAACAAAAGATAAAATAAATAAATGGGACTACATAAAACTAAAAAGGTTTTGTACAGCAAAGCAAACTATCAACTAAATGAAAAGACAACTCACTGAATGAGAGAACATATTTGCTAATGATACATCTGATAAGGGGTTAATATCCAAATTTATAGAGAACCTGTACATCTAAACACCAAAAACAAACAAACAAACAAAAACCCCACAATCCAATTAAAAAATGGGAAAAGGTGCTGAATAAACACTTTTCCAAAGAGGACATACAGATGGCCAGTAGACAAATAAAAAGATGCTCAATGTCACTAATCATCAGAGAAATGCAAATTAAAACCACAATGAGCTATTACTTCACACCTGTCATAATGGCTATCATCTATAAATCAATTAAACAGCAAGTGTTAACTAGGATTTGGAGAAAATGGAGCCCTCTTATACTGTTGGTGGGAATACCTACTGGTGCAGCCACTGTGGAAAAAAGTATGGAGTTTTCTCAAAAAATTAAAATTGAAACTGCCTTTTGATCCAGGGTTTCCACTTTTAGGGATATATCTGAAGAATCCCAAAACACTGATTCGATAGAATATATGCACCCCTATGTTCATTGCAGCATTATTTACAATGGCCAAGTCTTGGAAGCAGCCTAAGTGTTCATCAGTAGATAAGTGGATTACACAATAAAATGCTATTCATCTGTAAAAAGAGGGAAAACTTTACTTTTCAAGACAGCATGGATGGACCTAGAGGGTATTTATTATGCTAAGTGTAATGAGCTAGTTAGAGGACCACAAATAGATATGATTCACTTATATGTGGAATCTAATGAACAAAGTAAACAAAGTAGAAACAGACTCATAGATACAGAGAACAGACTGACAGCTGTCCCTGGGGGAAGGGAGATTGGAGGCTGGATGAAACAGGTGAAGGGGATTAAGCAAAAAAGTAAAATAAAATAAAAACAAAAACACACAAACAAAAAAAAAATCTCATGGACACAGATATCAGGATAGTGATTACCGGAGGGAAGGGGGTTTGGGACAGGTAGAAGAGAGTAAAGGAGGGGATAGATAAATGGTGACAGAAAAAGACTAGACTATGGGTGTTGAACACAATTACAATAAACAGATGATGTGCACTTGAAACTTATTTAGTTACCAATGTAATCCCAATAAATTCGATGAAAAACACAATGAGATATCACATCACACCCTGTCAGAATGGCTAGCATCAATAAATCAACAAACAACAACAACAAAAAGAAGGGGTTAGGGAAGGCAAGGAATTGGAGCTGCCCTGTGAAGTGGTTAGGAAGCAGGGGAGCTTGCTGGTGATGGGAAATGGGAGAAGAGTAGTCTTCTCCTCAGGAATCAGAAGCAAGTGTTTTTCCATGATAAATCTCGTAATTGGTCCCCCTTAATTTTCAGAATGCTTTATTTCATCTTTATGGACTCCCAGGCAGAATTCTCTGAGTACAGGGAATTCAGGACGACTCTCTAAGGTAATGAACCTTACAAAAGAGGATTAAATGACCTAATTTTCAGGAATAGCACAAGAATGTTGTATTGGGAGTGGGGGGGGGGGGGGGGGTGGGCAGGGGGAGGGGGGAGGTGGAGAAGCCAACCTTAATGTCAGGAATAATACTTACAAGTTATTCCAAATATCCAGAAACATGGTTTCAAGTGAATGTCTTATGGACAAGGTTATTCACACACTTCTAAAGAGCAGGCACAGAACAGCAAATTGATTCTCATAAAGAGCCCTGGGTGCCCCAGGTTTCGAATGAGAATTCCAGATGACTGCCGGTCTGTCTTTCATATAACTCTTAAGTGCTGTGAGATTTTCAGAGCTTTACACAAGCGAGGATTTAAGCCTGAAATTACCTAGAGCATTTGAACCAAGCCAAAGGCTAAATATCAACATTAAAACCAGACCTAGATTTTTCTTGGGTGATGTATGCCATAGTCAAGCTTATGGGCATTTTATCCAGAAAAGCCTAGTCTCATTGGCATTGAAAGATTTCGTAGCACAATAACTTCCTTCTTCGGTGACTTCAGAGCATTTTAGATGAGTATCTTGAGATACCATTTCAGTATTAGAAAAGTTCTTACCTTGAGACTTGAAGTTGCACATAACCTGCTTTTAAAGTGCCAAAACCCTCTCCCACCACTGTCTTTCCAATGCTCACAGGCTTCTCAGATTATCACTATTTCAGTGGTTCTAAGAACCTCACATATCAAATAGTAGTCGACCTAAAAAATACAAAACTTCATGTTTGGCCCCAAATCCTCAGAAAAAGCATGTTTATTGGTGTCAAGTCTTATGTTACATATACCTGTCTATATATAGCACTACTGAAATAAAGACATACATTTAATTTCTCCATTTGCTCAACCTTTTTATAATAATCATTTACTTAGTAACTGATTGTGTCAGAGTCCAAGTTCCTGGCAATGCAAGTTGTGACATATCATTTTCATTTACAAGTGGTCACTTTGGATTTCACTTCTCATTATGGGCTTTTCTACCTTCCTTATCACAATTTTCTCATGCTCTTAATCATTTAAGGATTTTTAGATAATGGAGGCCAGACACTCTTCCTTGATCTCTTAACCTCTTCTACTTCTTCCTTCTCTATTTCTTGTCTTTCTCTACTTCTTCTTCTGCCACTTCCTTCACATCAGCTGGCAGAGGGACACTGGAGAAATGAGCCCAACATCTGTTTGAGCCTACAGCAGGAGACCTTGTAGGGACAGGACAGAGGTACAGAGTTTTGTAAGCAACTTTGAGGGTCATCTGCTTTGGGAAGGCTTCAAGAATTGGCAAGTGAAGGCTAGTGCATGTCTTAGGTATGCTCAAGAGCTAAAAATGAGGGGGGGGGGGGGGGAATCTAGATAAACAGGATTAATCAAAATGCAAATCTCCACCTTAGCATGCATTTCTACTTCAAAACTTACAATGAGCATATAATCAGTTTCACCCTATTTCTCCTCTATATGTCACTTGACAAAATAAAGGTATTTCTATTCCCTTATATAAGCCTGCTGTCCTAAAAATGTGTGAATTCAAATTTAACATTAAAATAACTATAACTGAAAATGTGCACACTCACATTATGTATTTGTTACAAAATTCTTCAATGAATATATTCTGAAACAGTGATTCAGATCACAAGAAAGTGAAAACACTTTGACATATATTAAGCCACTCATTTGTAACCTTTATCATATAATAAACTCTTCAATAATTTTAACCTGGTACTTATGCAGTAAGTACTGAATAAACACTTTTCCAAAGAGGACATACAGATGTTTTCCTAGAGTTTATCAATGAGTTTATCAATGACAACCACACCCTTGTATTTTCACAAATGTGTAGTTTTTTCCACTGTATTAAAACAACTGGTTAAAATAATGCAGATACCACTTAATCTTGTTTCATAATATTTAAAAACTAAAGGATTAAAATTACCTCAAAATGCAAATAAACAGAAATGGGGGCTCTACTTTTGTTCTTCAGTTTGGGAGAGATAGGAACAAAATGAGGAAGTAATGTTCTCATTTTTTAATTCTATTTCTTATGTTGGTTAGTTTAAGACGTTGAGCTTGACCAAATGACAAATGCACCAGATCTAAGAAAATATGCAAAATTGTCATTCAGATATACTGATTTTAAAGAGCCTTGCTCTGATCCACCTGCATACAATTTTCTCGGAGGCTTGTTAAATGTTTAATAGGACTACTGAGCACTCTTATGTGCAAGGTCACTTGTGGGATGGTTAACTGTTCATAGAGATTGGGAATGTTTTATAAAGTGAGAGTAATATAAGGCAGAATAAAACAATGGAAAAGAATTATTTGCATTACAAGCTTGAAAAAAAAAGATACTCTTTCACAATAAAGCAGAACTAAACATGGAAAAACAGTAGTAAATATATTTTGGGACATATAGCCGTAAGCACTACATTGGCCAGCATCTCAGTCCTCTTCAGAATTAAAAGAGCAGTTCCCACTCTGGGACCACATTCATTCTCTGCCTACGCATTTCAATGGACTAGACTTCCCAAAGTCCCTCACACTCAAAGTTGCAAGTGTAGAAATATTAACAAGTTGTACAACATTTTCTTTTTTTCCAGGAGAGTGACCAGTTTAAGATATCAAGTAATCTATGTGTGTAAGACACAGCTAGGTTTCTTTTTGTTTCAACATAGGGACCATATCACTAGACATATCATTAATATAAAAAGATTCACTCACAAATACCTTAAATACTAATAAATATTTTAAAACTCCAGTTAAAAAATGTTTTTAGGGCTAACAATATACAGACAAAAGTTTGTGATTGTTTTGTTTGTTTGTTTGTTTTTACTCAAAAGACCAGTTTTACTAGTGCAGATGGGCACTGCTGGGTCCAGAGTGAAAGATGACAGGATGGCACAGAGAAGAAATGGACGGCACATGACTTGGTACCAGAATATCTACATTCAAGTCCAATACTACTTGTTCTACAAATTAGTTAATGCTTCTGCACCTTAATTTACTAACTGTAAAAAAAAAGAAAAGAAAGTTGAACACATAGGGTAGTTATCCCTACAAAATGATGACTTGAGAACGAAAGTGCTCTGTAAGCTACTCTTTCAATGTAGGGGTTTGGCAGTCAGGGTTTTAAGTGATTTGCCCCAGTTCACACAGCCAGTTTTATTTGCAGAAACGGCATAATTTGTAGTAAGCTGATTTCCTGGCTGTGCCTATGTCCTTGCTACTGCAGTGAACCTTTCTCTCTTGTATTGTGTACTCATTTCAGAATTTATAATGCATGGTGGCATCTTAAAATGTTTCTTCAGAGGCATCTTGTTGGTATCTCCCTAGCACCTCCTTTTTCACTTTTAACATTCCTCCCCTTCAGTATTACAAAAATCGCTGCTCCTTTTAGCCTCACATCATGCACATAGTTTACCCTGCACTCTATATCTCTACGGTGTTTCTACCAACTTTGTGGTCGCTACCCCTTGTTTGCTTAGGACATTTCAGTCCAGTCTTCCCACCTATTTCCAACTCAGCATTCACGAAGACTGCAACAACCTGAAGATGAGCCATCCATCATCTGGCTTATCATTGCTTGACCCCCTGTTTCTCCATTCTCGCCCTGCCATGCCTCCTAGGGTCATCCTTTGACCCTTACTGTCAACAGTAAACAATTCACTCTAACCACCACCTCCTCTCTGCCTAGCGCATCTGGTCAAGTACTTCCACTACAACATTCTTCAACCACACTGTGACCTTTAATGTATCTACCTCCTCACTACCCCTCAGTCCTCCCCTGTCTTCAGTGGCTCTTATTGTCCAGCAGGAGTCCTAGACTTTATTGAAGCTCATTCAATAAAGTCATCCCTTTGGGAACACATCCAACTCTCACATGCCTAGACTAATTGCTTATAAATCTAAATCTGGGTGCTCTCCATCATGGTGCTCCTCAGTTATGCACCAAGGCTCACTTAAAACATTATACAAGCAGATTATAAAGGCTATTAACTTGATGGAACTTTGACTTGAGGTACCAGGAAATGATAGAAATGAAAATCCCAGTATGAAGTGTTAACCATACTTTTCAAAGAAAAGAGGGAAAGTGATTTCATGACATTAAAATACCCCCATCGCTGAGGATGGTAGGAAAAGACTGAGAATGCATTTTAAGGCAAGGATGTGTTTGGTGGCAACTGTTGGAAAGCTGAGCCTAGTACCCACCACCAAAGGAAGGGGTGCTAGGGATCCCTACAACACTGAAATCGTCTACCCTGAAACCACTGACCTTTTTAATTGTCTCTATATTTTTGGATTTCCCAGAATGTTGAAATCATACAGCAGGGGTGGGAACCTTTTTTCTTTCACGGGCCATTTGGATATTTATAACATCATTCGCGGGCCATACAAAATCATCAACTTAAAAATTAGCTTTCTATATTTGGTCAAACATTTAATTAACTCACCCCTAATGCCTTGGCAGGGCCAGACATTACTATATAACCTTCTCAGACTGGCTTGTTTCAGGCATCTCTCAGTCTTTTCATGGCTTGATAGTTCGTTCTCTCTCTCTCTCTCTCTCTCTCTCTCTGTGCTCAATAACATTCCATTGTCTGGATGTACAACAAGTTATTTATCCGTTTACCTATTGAAGGCAAACATATTTTTTAAATCTTCCTTATTATTTCTCAGCTATTTTTTTCATTTATTGGCTTTTCTTCATAGTTCATCTTCTCACAAAAGTGGGTTTTACTTGATGTCTACACTCCCCACCTCCCATTTACTCATCAGCCACTCCCCTCCGGCTTCTGACCACTATTCCCTTCTTTGAAACCGCTCAGTAAGGTCACTGTAACTGATTTCACCATGTTAAATCCAAGGGATTTTTTTTTCAGTCATGAGACTCATATCTCAATATTAGCATTCCCTCTCTAATCTCAAAACACTTTCTGCTCTTCACCTGCATGACATCACTCTTTTCTTCACCTCACCCTCTGGCTGCTGCTTCTCAGTCTCCTTTGCAAACTCTTCCTCTTCTACTTGACCTTTGCATGTGGGAGAGTCCAGTCCAGAGCTTGCCTCGGGCCTTTGTGTCTTTGTTCTTTGCCTTCTCTTTCTCTCCATGGCTTTAAACACCATCAGTATAATGATAACTACAACATTTATCCCAAATTTCGCAGGCAAAGTTCAGACTTTTATATGCAACCACTTATACCTCCATTTGGATATCTCACAGGCACGTGAAATTCTACTTGTCCTAAACAGACCACAATTCTCCACCTTCCTCCTCCACCTAGACTGTTACCCTTTCACACTTGGCACCTCAGTAAATGTCACCACCATTTACATACACCAGGATCCTGGAAGTCATTCTGTGTTTCTCCCTTTCCTCATCTTCCTAACTAGTCTATCAAATGGTAATTCCACGTATATCTTTTTTTTTTTATTAATATTGGTTTATTTTTCAATTACAGTTGATATACAATGTTACTATATATTAGTATCAGATGTACAACACAATGATTAGACCTTTATATAACCTACAAAGTGATCACCCTGATAAGTTGAGTACCCATCTGACACCATAGTTATAATAGTTTTTACTATATTCCCTATGCTGTATTTATATCCAATGACTTTTTATTTTATTATTTTGTTAATCCTCACCTGAGGATATTTTTTCCATTGCTTTTCAGAGAGAGAATAGAAGAGAGAAAGGGAAGGAAAGGGAGGGGTGAGAGAGAGAAACATGGGTGTGAGAGACACATCGACTGGTTGCCTCTAGCATGTATCCAACTGGGGGTGGGGAGCAAACCCACAACCCAGGTATGTGCCCTGCCCTTGACAGGGAAGTGAACCTGAGACCCTCCAATGTGCAGGTCAATACTCTAACTACTGAGACCACTGGTCAGGGCGCAATGATTATTTTTATAACTAGCAATTTATAGTTCCTAATCCATTCTGCTTTTCACCCATCACTCCAGCCCCTAACCACTCATCTGCATCATTACTGTCATGGATTGAATGGTTCACCTGGACCAGTGCAAAAGCTTTCTCACTACCCTCCCATTTTCCTCCTATTCTCTGCCAACCCACACTCTACATGTAATCAAGTGATATTCAACAATGTACATATCATCTCCAACTCCTCTCAACACAGAAAAGGCTCTCCATTCACTCAACAAAATGCTGTCCTCCAGCCATAACTGCAGTTCCTTGCTCACGCAATGCAGCCACACCGCCAACCTTAATTGCCTGTACATGCCTCAGAGGCCTTGAAATGTTCTGTTCTCTGACTGCCACATACCTCAAGGCACTCATATCTGAACACAGGCTGCTTCTGATTCTTTTTTGAAGATTCAGCTAACACACAGCTCCTCAGAGAGGCCTCTCCTGATCACCGCATCTAGGCACTATTTTTCATCACTGTGTCCTCACCATTTCTGTTGTAGCACTTACAACCATGTACCCATGCAAGCATATGTTTACTTACTCCTTTCAACAAGCTTTGAGCCCCTTAAAGATATGAACCATGTCAGTGTTGTTTACCTGTGTCCACCCAAGAAGAACAATCCCAGCCCACAGAAGGCTCTCAGTGATATATGCAGATTCATGCACTGATCTGGCACCACATCAACATGGCCATGGTCTACATCTTATAAAATAGTTCAGGCATTTTTTACCTTAAGCAATGATTTTATTAGGACTCAGCTATCCACACAAAGAAAGGGAAAAGAGAAGGCCAAACCACAGAAACAGACCTTTGTTTTGAAGGACTTGAGGAAGTTGCAATTATTAAATGCCACATTGTTTAGGCATTTAAATAAAACCTCATAAAAGAGAAAACCTAATACCCTCATTCTTGAATTGGGGATTCAACTTGAGGTGATGTTTAAATTGTGCAACATTTTTATTTGCTCATAACTTAGGTCAGTTTATTTGTGTAAACATTGCACTACTTCCCTTGGAATTCAGATGGACTGAGTGCCAATTTTGGTCTCTTAGAATTTAATTAATAGCTTGATCAATAAAGATTCCATCAGCACCTTTTCTATGCACAGGATACCCTCAGCAGGAACTTCCCATATTAGCTCAGCCCTCAGCTTGGAAAAGTCTCAAAGGCGGGCTCAGCTCTACAGAGCTGTGGCCTCCTGCTGGGGTCACACGGGCCTCCCAAGGTGGGCTCAGGGCCAAGGATGCTGCTCTCTCCCTTTAATCCATTTTCTGATATTGGCTATGATTTTGCCTTTCCTTCCTTTAGAAATGAAGCCATTTTCCTTCTTAAATAAATCAGAGCAGTTAGCCAGGGTATATGCCAAAACTACATGATTTTGGTGGGCTATAAAGTAATATGGTAGTTGACATTCATAAAATCTTTATATTGAAACTGGCTTCTTCAAACTACACACATTAAACCAGTTTTATTATGCAGTAACTAAACCACACAGTTTGAGAAGAATGAGGTAGGGTGGAATGAGTCCCAGATCCTTAGAGACTGCCATGCAGGTTAAACTACCATGATGTTGTGCATCAAATAAAACTTTTGGACATTGACAATGACCTCAGATTAGGCTCATAGTTTTTAAAAATGCATACAATTGTATCACAATACTTCTCCGTGTTATAGGATTTTTTTACTTAATATTAGTAACAGCTATTGCAATATTTACAATAGAATAAGTAAGAGCCTGGCCAGCATGGTTCAGTGGTTGAGCATTGATCTATGAACCAGGAGGTCACAGTTAAATTCCCGGTCAGGGCACATGCCTGGGTTGCAGGCTAGATCCCCAGTGTGGGGCGTGCAGGAGGCAGCCGATCAATGATTCTCTCTCATCATTGATATTTCTTTCTCTCTCTCTCCCTCTCCCTTCCTCTCTGAAATCAATAAAAATATATTTTTAATAAAGAGTAAGAAATGATACAAATGTCAATTACTATCATAGTAAAGATGTTTGCACCAGAGCTCAGAAGGAAGTTTTGTGTTGCTCTTTTTTTTTCTCACCGAACTTTTACAGAGGAAGGAAGTCAGGGAGGGAGAGGTGGGAGGGAATTATGACATATACATTCATTTCAAATAAATTTGTTCTGCCAGGCTGAATAGTATCCCTCTCTGAAGATGGAGAACACAAAATGGAGTCAATAAAATGGAGAAATGAATAAATTTGCCCCCAATAAAAGGCCAAAGGAAGAGAAAAAGGCTTACAGAGGAAGGAAGCTAACTGCCACACTTGAATCTTTCTTGTGAAAAGACAGCAGAGCCATGGAGAGCCTGAGGGGTTTCTGATGCTTCTGCCATGGAAGCAGCTGCGCAGGAAGCTTCAGCGCCCAGGGGTGAACTCCAGAGCATGCAGGGTCCAGGGTGGTGCATGAGATGTGGCCTCCAAAGGCCAACACCTCTTCACCCCACACCTACAGCTGCTGCTGAGCACTCTCCCCTGTGGCCACCTGAGAATGGACAGCACCCTCTTTGTTTCTCTGCTTGTGTCACAGCTATTTTCAAGCATCTCCACCCAGAGCATCACATTCTCTGGCAGCCCATGGACATCCTGGATGGTGCTTCCTGCGTTGTGTTTATAGTGTTATAAAAGGAAATGACTCCAGAAGCTTCAGAAGATATTTATCAACCAGAAGGGAAACCTGAGTTGCCTCTCAATAGAGTGTGTGTGGCACCGGTCAGCTGGTCGGCACCTTGGACCTGCATCAGAGCAGAGGGACTTGAGTTTTAATCTCTTGACCCCAATGCTCAAAGTTTAGGAAGTTCTGAGATACTTCAAGAAATGAGGAAGGAATCTAGAAACATACACCAGTCACTAAAAAAATAAATAAATAAGTCTTCTTCCTCCTACAGCCTCACCTCTCTTAATGCAAGAAATTCAGAGTTTTATGAGCCAGGCATAAAATAGGGTCATGCTCTCTCCTGTGCCAAGCCATCCCAGAGCATTAACCTACAATAGGGCTTGAGGATTCTGATGGACAATCTCTAGTCCACAAGTATATCCTGAAGTTATAACCAAAACTACATTACTTAGCAAATGACAGCAACCAGACCCTAGAAGTTAGATGACTTCCTCAAGGCCACTAACTTGGTGGGAATCAGCACCGTTCTTTCTAATTCCTGGCCTGGCTTATTCAGGTATACCATACCATCTCTCATCTCAGTGTAGTTCAATATGTATCAAAAATGCATGCATGTTTTAAAAATATAATAGCATAATTTAGTTACAGGTAAAGCATTCCTATTTTCGCTTAGGAAAAAGAGAATTCCATTCTTCAGAAGAGTGCTGCTTCTGGACATGCACAATGCGCCAGTTGTAAATGCTAACCTGGCGTTTAATTTCCTTTGCAAATGTGTAAAATACAAATGAAAAGTACACAGGAGCCCTTTAGAGCCTAATGGTTCTACAAATGTCACCTAGATGGATTTCCAAAGGACTTCGTCCAAAGACTTCATGTGACCAAGTAGAAGGCAGCAAAACCAGTTGAGATGCAAATGTTCTTCAGTCTGGGAGCCCACCTGGACTGAGTCACCCTTCTCCATACAATTCAAGTTATGAACTGTTGTATGTTCTGGACTTTGGGGGTTACCTTCAATATGTTGACAATGAGTATACTTAGCCTATGAATTCTAAGGAATTCGGGGATTTAGAAGAAAGAAATATATATGGTAACAGGCAAAATTTGCCTAATCTATGCCTCTTATAATGGCATGAACATAGTGTACTTCATTGATAAAGATAACAATGATCATGATGACAACTCTATTAATCTAGCCAGAGAGAAAGATCTATACATTGCCTTCATTACCTCACTTCCTAAGCAGGGAAAAAAAACAATGAATGGAACAGCACACAAAATAATGTTAATGTCACTCCTAAGTTGCAAATGGATAACATTTTTTACTAAAAAGAAAAAATACCTTTTTGTCTTTAGAAAAAAGAAAGGATATTGTCTAAGCCAGAGAAGTGAACTGGGGGACTTCTCTATTCATTACCCTTCCCAGCCCTTAGTAGGCACTGAAATGGACAGCCCAATAGCTACCAATCTTCCAAAGAGAAGTGGACTTTACTGGATGAAAATACAGGTGTGGTCTCAGATTTTTTTGCTGTCTAAGCAATGTTGACTCTGAGGGATTGAAGGATGCAATGTGTAAGGCGCATTATTTGTAAGGTGGAAAATAACATTCTCTACTTTAAAAACAAAAGACCCTCTAGCTGAGTTGTTCCACACAGCTCATACTGTGCACTAACAGACGGCGTTAGTTTTGAAGAATGGGTCAAGATCTGCAGGACTTAGCTCCTCAAATAGAAATCCCAGAACCTTTCCATGATTTGAGCAAATTATCTCACAGTGTAATATGCCAGGCTTGGGTTGTTCTATTGTTACTCACATTTGAGGGTCACATTTATTGTATTCCTGTTGCTGCACATTCAGGAACATGACTATCACATGAAATCATGCTTTGCACAATAGTAATAAGAAACATAAAACCCACCAGTTGCCATTGAAAGAAATGAAAAATACTCAGAAAAGTCTTCATTGGGTCCTTTTTTTTTTTTTTTTTTTTTTTTTTTTGCTTTTGCAACTATCATTTCCCTGAAAAACAAGAAACAATGACAAAAACAGCACCAAAGTGGGATCTCCAAGGCCCAGGACTTTTGGACCACCCGGAAAACACAAGCTTGCCAACATGCGGGGCAATGTTCTCCTCCTAACAGTTGCCAGAATAGCTAAGAGGCTTAGGAAGCTTCTGGCACTGTCCAGGGCTTGGCACTGTGAATCTTGTTCTATATTAAAACAGAACTCAGAGTCCTTTTTCTCGAATGGGGGTGAAGTTGAGGATTATGTTCTAGCAAGGAGCACATAGGAAGTGAGGCTGATGAATCTCACTCTTTAGCACCTCACCAGACCTCCCCAGCACTGACATCTCAGCTCCCAAATGCAAAAGAAGTAGATAAGTGATATAGAAAAACTTAATAGAATCTACTCCCTTTGTGAGTTCACCTGTGTTCTTCTAGGTGAATGGATAACAGCAGAATTCAACTGACAAATGTCACTTCACTTGTACCTGCCACTAGGATTAGCATTACTGCTCTCTGAGTATATTAGCATCCCTTGCATTTTATCATATTCTAATAATTTACAAAGTACTTGCCATTTTTGAGAATTTATAAAAATAACATAACCACTTATCTTCTTTTTAAAAAAATATATTTTATTGATTTTTTTTTTTACAAAGAGGAAGGAAGAGGGATAGAGAGTTAGAAACATCGATGAGAGAGAATCATTGATCAGCTGCCGATGCTCTATCCACTGAGCCAAACCAGGCAGGGCTACTTATCTTTTAACTGAATCCTTAACTACAGTTCACTGTGTCTTCACTATGGAGATCTTTTGTATAAGGCAGGAGTTTCTGTTATCCCAAGTATCTGGACAGAATGACGAGCACACACACACACACACACACACACACACACACACACTTCTCATTATCCAAATAAATTCTAAAATACTCCCAGGGACATTCTCTGGAATGACCAAATTTTTAAATATTTTAGGCCTAAAACATCCAATAACAAACAAAAGCCATAGTTCTATGTCACGCTCACTTGTTTTCGTGGGATTATCATTAACTTGAGTACATGCCATTCTCCATAAAGCCTCTATCTCAGAAAATGAATCTTAAAACCTTAAACCCTGACTGCAATCTCCTGTCCATTCCATTCTCCTCCTCCTTTATTCCAAATACACTTGATCTTTGACCTCAGTAAGAGCCTTGGGAACCTTGACCCCTCATCTCTCTTTTTGCTTTGCTTTCCTTCCTGCCCTGTCTAGCTCAGCTGCTATAGCTCTGACATGACTCTCACTCTGAATCAACCCACCACCTTTCTTCTCTGGTCCTGAGTCTGGGCTATGAGTTCTGTAAAAGAAAGGCACATCCTTGTATCTAATGCCACCAGCTGTACAGAGTGTCTGATTCTAAGGGTGGGGGTGGGGTCCTTCTATTCTGCTTAGCAGCCCATCACATATCCCCACAAACATCACATTCTCATGTTTTGCTATCGAGTACTGCCTTCACCCTTCTTTTAGCTACTGGAGGCCCAATGCACGAAATTCGTGCAAGAGTAGGCCCTCGCAGCCCTGGCTTCATCTGGAAGGCTGGTTGATTTGCATATTATGCTTTTATTATTGTAGTTAATTCCATTGCTTCTAATTTAGTGATAAGACCCCTCTCTTTTCTGAGGGGCTTTGCTTCATTATCCTCTCCCATAATTGATCTTCAAATTCTCCTTCTCCATGGATTCATTTAGTTCAACTTCTAAGAATTCTCAAATGTTTCCCTTCTTAAAACAATAATAATAGCTAAAACACTTGCCCAGAGTTGCAACTTCCACTTTCTCTATTCTTTCGTTTATTCATGCACTCCTATTCCCTACCTCTCTCCTTTCCTTAATCTCATATTCCCTCCCCAGCCAAAATTCTTGAAAAATTATATAAGAGTCTATCCTTCTCTTCTTTTAAATTTTCAACCAACTGGAGTGCCATGCTATGCCTCTATGGAAGCATTTCTTACCAATAGCTTCCTATATCAAGTCAAACCAGCCTTTCCCCGCATTAGCCATTCTGTAGAATGACTAGCTATCCGCTCCTGCTTGATGCTCTCTCCTCCTTGGCTTCACTAGGACATGCTCTCCTACTTTGTCCTTTTTATGGCTCTTCTGGCTTTTCAGATATTCATATTTTTCAGAATTCAGTCCTCTACCTTAGTCTCCTTTCACTCCACACACTGTCCTTGGTCACCCCATTTATACCTGAAGTCTCATATGTAAGCTAAACAATGATGACTTTGCTCAATGGTTTACTCTAGACGTCAAGCAGACATCTCCAATCAATGTGTCTAAAACTGAACTCCTTACCTTCCCCAATCTGGCTCTATCTAGATCCTCACTGTAAATGGCACCACCTAAATCTCACTACTCAAAACCAGAAAGCAAAGACTCAACTGCTCTCCTCTCCCACATCCCATCACTCCCCAAATCTGAAATTAATATATACCTTCTAAATAGCTTTCCCCTTCTCTTCACCACCAATGCCATGGCTGCATTCTGGTCATTACTTCTACCCAATACACCCTACATATATGAACAAACTCTAGAGATAAATCCAATAACATCACAATAGTGATAAAAATATTTTAGTAACCAAAAGATAAAACCCAGATTAGTGGATAAGATTCTGATTCAGCATTTTTAAAGCTGTAAACTATGGCCCACTAGTGGATTTTAAAATCAATTTAATAGGTTTCTACTAGCATTAAAATATTATGAGCCCTGGCTGTGTGGCTCAGTTCGTTGGAGCATTGTCCCATACACCGTAATGGTTTCAGGTTCCATCCCCAGTGGGGGCACATATGGAAGGCAACCAATAGAGGTTTCTCTCTCACATTGATATCTATCTATCTATCTATCTATCTATCTATCTTTCTATATCTCTCTCCCTTCCTCCCTCCCTATCTTCTCTCTCTCTCAGGTGGGGATAAAAATAAACAATAAAATAAAAAAATATGAAATAGAATAGGATAGATAACATCAAAGTGCATTGCAACACAAAAGGGTAAACTTGTGAACTTTTTCAGTTTTTGCATGTTTCTCCGTATGTGTGTGTTTGAGTATGTATGTATCTATGTAGCTAACAGGTTGCAGTATAATAAGTACTTTATACTAGTAGTGTAGGATACAGTAAAAAAAAATTTCAGTCTAGCCCTAACTGGTTTGGCTCAGTGGATAGAGCATCAGCCTGCGGACTCAAGGGTCCCAGATTCGATTCCGGTCAAGGGCATGTCCCTTGGTTGCAGGCACATCCCCAGTTGGGGGTGTGCAGGAGGCAGCTGATCAATGTTTCTCTCTCATCGATGTTTCTAACTCTCTATCCCTCTCCTTTCCTCTCTGTAAAAAATCAGTAAAATATATTTAAAAAAATTTCAGTCTACTGCTCTATAGTAATCTGAGTCACAAATACTTCTCCAGCTCCAGCTCCCACCACTTTCCTTACTTCTTCCAAAACCTTATATTATAGACCAGGCCATTCCAACAGAAATATAATGCAAACCACCAATGTGAGCCATATGTGTAATTTAAATTTCTCTAGTAACCACATTAAAAAAAAGTAAAATGAAATGGGTGAAATGAGTTTTAATGACATATTTTAACTGCATATATCTAAAATATTATCATTTCAACACATAATAAATTTTAAAAATTAGTGAAATATGTTCTTTTTTGTACTAAGTCTGAAAGCTGTGTGTGTGTTACACTTCAAGCACATCTTAATTCAGACACCACATTTCAAGTGCTCATTAGCCACATGTGGTGAGTGAGTGCTGTACTAACAGAACAGTTCTAGACACAGTCACCTCCAGTCTTCCCTAACCCTTCATGTCTTGGCACATGGTAGTCTTTATGCCTCGAATCTCCTTAAATGTTGTTCTTTTGATTTTAAATCCATCTGGCCGGTCCTACTCACCTTTTCAGATTTACCTTAAGCACCACTTCCACTGGAAATGTCTCGACCCAACAAGGCCAAGCTAGGCTCTCTCCTGTGGGATCCCGGTGGGGAACGCTCCTAAGACAATGCTACCCTGCACTGCCATTGCCCCTTTACATGCTGTCTTACCTAGAGTCTGAGCTCCTGAAGGCAGAGTGCATCTTACTTGTTTTACAAAAATCCTTAGAACTTAGCACAGTGACTGCCACATAGAGGGTGTTCAGTGAAAACGTGTTAAACACACTCAAATTCCTAGATTCACAACACAGGACACTTACAGAAGGTGCCAGGGGAGCACACAGTGAGCCATGGCTCGAGTTGAGAGGCACAGTGCCCAGGACTGATATGTCTGTATTCCTACTTACTAAACCTGGGTTGCAGACCTTCCTTGGGGGCTTCACTATTTGGGTCTCCTCACGCTCTTACTGATGGGAAGAGTAGTTATCTTAATAAAGTAGCTATTTCTGAGAGTCAGGTGGGCCAGCCCTTCACTGATTTGCAGAAGGCGCCTTCTCCAGAAACATATCCCACCACTGTACCTCAGGCAACCACACCGAACCTTTCAAGATGATGATGATTAAAATCTCTAGAAAAAACTCATAGTCTCCCTTTCAGATTGTTGAAAAAAAAAATCTGCCCATTGGAAAGCTTTTCTTACCACCCTAACTCCTTCATGCTGCGCTGTCAGCCCACCTCCTCCTGTGTGGATCTCAGGAGAACTACAGAAGAGCTCACCCCGAGACTCTGAAAAAGAACCCTCTTATGCTTCAATTACAGCATTAAATCACCCTTAAGTCTTCTCTTCTCCAGGGTAAACAATCCAAATTTCTTTAGCCTTCCTCCATAGATCTTATTTTACAAGCCTTTAATCACCACGGTGGCAAGCCTCCAGACTAGACTCTCCAAGTCCCGATGTCCTACTGCTGTTGTAAAGCTTAGCGCTGCCGACAGCTCTATGTGCCGAGTATTACTCCAGCCGGCTATGAATAACATCCCTTCATATGATGGAATGCCCTCAAGAAAATTTGAACCAGCATGATGGTCATTCTCAAAAGCGCAGGTTTTTTGTTTTGTTTTGTTTTTCATGTTTAGCCTAAATCATCCGCTGCTTAGACTCACTAAAATGAGACAATAATGGGATGAAGGTGATTATGATTTCAATGTAGATGTGTGGCATTTATGTTGTCATATTTCTCACCTGATATTATGGCAAAGAGCCAGCTAGGATGAACAGTAGCAGTAGCAGCAGTGATAGCAACTAGTTTTTGAATGTTTCCTGCATGCCAGGTATTGTTCTATACATTATATATATTAACTCTTTAAGTAAAACAAAGGAGGTAGACACCATTATTGTTGATGTTACCTTGCCAATGAGAAAATTGGCACAGAAAGATTAAGTAAACTGACCAAAGTTATGTGGTAAGTAAATGGTAGAGCTGGGATTGGAATCCAAAGAGCCTGGCCTACTCTGAACCAATTTGGTTTCTAATCTAATAGCTTGTTTACTGACCCTGCTGCTGTATACTTATTAGGGCCTCGCAGCCATAATTTTTTTGTTATCTCCAGGAATTGTTGTGAAATTAAAGGAATAAACACTAACAAAACAGTTTAACAAAATACCTACTAAGAATAGCAGTCATTAATTACCTAAAAATATAGACACCATATTTCAATAAAGAGCTAGTCTTTTAATAATCATATGCATTCTGTACAATAGGTACACATTATATAAAGGCACCATATTGATTTTCAGAAAGTTTGGATTATAGATAGATAAAAGAATTAAGATAAAATATTATTATATATGGTAAGCCACCTTAAAGCTAATCAGATTTAAATAATCCTACCTTCTGAATCTTAAATTTATGAACATGTAACTATCTGTCCCAATGCACCTCCAAACTAGTTACCTAGTGATGCTAGCATCCCAGAAAATTTGAAGAATACACTCAGTAACTTTACTATGGCTGCTTCAGTTTCTGTGCTAAAATCTTTATTTTAGAGTGGTGTTTCCCAAGATGTGGGATGTCACATCACTGATGGTACCCAGGACTTTAGGTACGCTCATATTGTCCTGTGGAGTGCACAAGAGGATTTGGAAGGACATTGTGAGATTGTATTAAATAACATCACTTAGACTTAATTCTTTTTTATCTGTTTTGGTCATTCTAATTAAATGAAGGTGAATGGGTCATTGTGGTGGTCCTAGTCATTAACTTCTCGAACACTGATAATCTTACATTTAACAAAGAGTGAACATTTCATTGTTTAGTAAATATGTTTTTATCTTTAAACACACACACACACACACACACACACAGTGAACAGACCTCAAGCACAGAGAAGTGAACAGCCAACAGCCCATAGAACTTAATGACATCGTTTTATTTTCTTTGTGTGTATTTTTATAATTACCTTTGATCTGTGGCCTGTGGCACTGACTTTCCATTTATAGTAGTGATATAAAGTTTACTTTTAAGTTTATTGATTTGCAAAGTGATCTGATTTAAGGAAATATATCAAAATTACAATGGTACATGAAAATAGCAATAATTATAAAGCTGGCATGCAAATGATTGAACTTTAAGGAGGGAATGATGAAGAGCATGGGTTAACCCACTGTAATTAAAGATGAAAACCGGAATCCTTAAAGTCATACAGTTGCCATACTCTGTGATTAGAACTGCCAGCAAAGGCAATAGCTATTCCATCTCTGTGCACAGGAAATCCTTGCAGGCACATCTCAACAGCAAGGGAGGGGAATCTGTCCCTCTGGCTAAGACATGAGTTAGTGCAATGTGGAGAGCCAGCCTTCATGTGCTGGAGTTAACTGTGAAAAAGGTTTTATAGGAATTAACTTTCCCAGCTGCAGAGAAGCTCTTGGAAGTTTAAAATAGTTTTTCCCCAAGGTACTGAAATGCTTCAAACATATTTACTAAAAAATCTCCTTATTATTATCAACCCTCTCTTTGTTCCCAGGTTTATTCTGAACCCACCAAATGATACCAATAGCCAATAATTATCTTTTATGAATCAACCTTTGAATACCAGTGTGATTCTGCCGAGAACAAGCAACAATTCTATTTGGTATTTTGTTCCAACATCATGACTCAAAGATATTATCAGAAAATACTAGACTACCTAATGTCCACAAAGTTTTCAAATATATATGTATATATCTGAAGATATATACATATATATTTGAAGTTATGTATATATTTTATATACATATTTGAAATTAAGCACTTACAAACCCCAAAAAGGATGTGAATCTATAAATTAAAAGAAGCCAATGACATTTCACAGACATCTAGTCTGATCATTCATTTTAAGCAATGTATAATAATTTTTTCATTAGCCCATCCACTCATGAATGTTCACAGTATTATGTTTATGCTAAAAGGCATATAACAAGGAAAGAATTCCTGCTCTCCCTTATCAATACACTGGATTCTTAAAAGTGAATATAGCAATTATAGATCGAGGAGGTGGTAACAACGTTCACTTTCTGTTTTTACAGGTAGTCTTTTGTAATCAATGCTGATGAAATGGGGCTCAAAAACTGTAAACTGTAAAAGATACAGAGTTCATTTCAATGTGACTCCTCCAATTCCAAGTGTCTCCGCAACGCGACTGTAAGCTTACAACTGGATAGGCTGAGAACCATTTGGGATGGAGGAGATGAACATTTTGCAGATTTCTCCTGCATGTCCCTACAGACTACATTGATCATTCCACTGCAAAACAGACCAACTCCTTTGCTTTTTTTTGAATTAAGAATCCCCTCCAGCTGCACATTCCCAGGGGGGAAAGCTTGAGACAGCTCAGTGCATTTCCTAGATCTACAACTTGCTCATTTAGAAAGTGGGTTTCCATATGGAGTTACTGCAGGAGCATCTGTGCTTACCTATTTTTTTTTTGTCTTTTTTACTTTGAAAAAGGGAGAGGATTCATAAAAATATACCACGATGCTATGAATGAAAGGACAGAAGAGAGGTGATGGAGGAATACTATGCGAGTCCTGCAGTTGCTGATTCTGAACCCAGAGGGAAACTAGAGTCCTGGCTGTGGTGGGAAACACCCGCTCATAAAGGAGGTGCAGGGCCAAGTGTGTCTGCAAGAAAATAGGGTGTTTTGTGACAGCCAAACCACTCAGCCCAAAGACGTTATGCCTGGGTGGATACTCAAAAATGATTCTAGTTCAGTTTTTCCAATTATTTATCTAAGTGAGCAAGATCAGGACATGCAATCTGTGTGCACTACCCACAAGTTCTCCATGTGGCACAATGAATAAGGGCTACTGTCCTGCCCTGGGTGATGTGCCCATGATTCTGACGCGTCCCACTCAACTTGGCCCTCCCCTGGACTGGCTTCAGTAACAGAAAAGAGCACTGAATTATTCCTGGTTTGAACACTGTGTGTCCCTGTGGCCTCTTCAAGGACTGAAAATAAATAGCTCACCAGCATGTTTAGATAAAAGAGAAATTAGATTTAAGTTATTTATTTGAGAATATAATTATGTTCCTCTTGGTTTGTAAAGGCTGCCCCTAGTTAACTATTCCAAATTAAAAGGGTGGACACACCAACTTATTTTTAAAAGTATGAAATCTTATGTAATAGGAATGCAGGTATATTACTTGAATTTGTTTAATAAAGTGAACTCTTCCTGGCAGAATGTGTCATGCAAAATAGTTTCTTGTAAGCAACTTAAGGAGCAAAATGATACTAAATTTAAGAAAATTAGCAAAACCAACGAGGAAGTAATGTTAGCAAGTATCTGTTGATGGAAGGTTTCATCAAGGTCAATAACCACAAGTCACAAGAAAAACTTAAAAACAACTTTTTTAAAAAGGTTGAATCTCTAAAAGCATAGGAATTGTTTTTAGGTGCCATCACTGCACACCGCAGACTGAATACATAAAATACAATAATTCAATTAGGCACTATAAATTTTTAGAATCTTGTAATTTTTTAATTCCAAATATTTAAGATTCTTATTTTCTTTTTTAACTCATTTACAATTAAGAGTAGATGGCTTAAGACACATTAGGTAGCTTATACATGGCAAGTGTTTAATAAGTATTTGCAGAATAAAAGAATTGATTATTATATAACTTTCCTCATATTTTTATTCTATTTATTTTATATCTATTATGTATTTATTCAATAACATTAACAACATTCAAGCACATGCTATGATAGTCTGCAAACTTCAGCTGAAAAGACATAAATAAACTTATTCTCTAACATTCACACACAAGTCAATAATGACATTTTTCATTTAGAAAGAAAATGTTATAAATGTTCCAGAAAAGAAATCATTAGGTTAAAATATTCAGAAAAAAAAGATGAAATAATATATGTTGCTCTAAATTACTAGCTTCTCTCTAGGCCTATTTCAGCCATATCTCTTTGGGGAACCTATAAGTTTCATAAAATGCCCCTTTTTCCTGTTTTAGAAATTCACCATTGAGCATGGAGGTGTCCCTGAAGTAGGGAATCAAACTGCTGTGTGGAGCCTGTGGCTGGCCCGAACCACTGCGCTATGCCTTGTACATCTCAGCCTTGTCTCCAGGTAAATGGCAGAGTAAATATGTGCAGCTTTTCGCTGGTCCTCAGATTCTGGGCATGAATAATTGGTCATTTTTCAATTGAAAACTGAAGACGCCACTTGGTCATTCAAAATATTTCTACTCTCAGAGATGCTGAAAGAGTTACTGCATTTTATCTAGTGCACAGACTCAACTAGACTGACCACAAACTAATCTCTTTGAAATACAAAAAAGAATGATTTATATGAGACTAGAAACCGGAACTTGTTTTCAAATGATATGACACCAACTTCAGACAAAGTCATTTCAAAGAGTACTGAACGCAACAGGTCCGGTGCATACAGCACAATCCCAGCTCCTCTGGAGGCGCCCAACTGATACTCATGGAGGAAGCAAGATTGTCCACACAGAGCAGTCTGAGCCCAGTTCCAGTCTACGTGTAAGGAAACAGCATAGTAATATTTCACATCTGAAATATCATGGAGAACTCTCAAGATTATGGGGCAATCTCACAGATATCATCTTTGTTTGATCTCCACAGCAATCCTGTGAGATAGTCAGGGACAGGGCTGGCAGTATCACTCTATATGGGAGTAAAAACTGAGGCTACCCCAATGTCTGGTGCAAGCAAAAGATCATTAAAAAAGTGAAAAATTGATGGAAAATATATGAAGGCTTCATGAAAGAAAAATTACCCAATCTTCACCACCAAAGCATTTCCTAAACACTTTAATATCCCCTCTTCCGCATGTAGTAGTTGTCAATGCTACCATCAGAGGTGCTAAGTGACTAGCCTAATATCACACAAATAGTTCAGGGCAATTTTCTAGATCTCATCAAGACTCTCTGATATTAAGTCATTGCTCTATTACTCCCACTTCCTTCCTTGTGAGGTACAGAATTTGGATTTTCTGAACAACAACAAGGGGAAAAAATCTGAAAACCACTCTTAGGATACATGACACTAATGCCTTCATTGCGAAAGAGTTTGCATAATTACAATCGTTATTATGTTAATTATTATTAAATAACCAGAATTTTGCTCTAGTTTAGTTTAAGTCACTTTCTTAGGTGACACAATACCACCTTGTTTAACTTTTTAAAAAAATCTTCACCCAAGGACATGTTTAGAGAGAGGGGGAGGGAGAGAGAGCGAGAGAGACATTGATGTGATAGAGAAATATTGATCAGTTGCCTCCAGCAAGTGCCCCAACCAGGGATCGAACCCACAACCTAGGTATGTGCCTTGACTGGGGATCGAACCCGTGACATTTCATTGTACAGGACCACAGTCCAACCAACTAAACCACACTGGCCAGGGTCCTGTTTAACTTCTGTGGTAAAGAAATTTAAAGGAGGAGAAAAAAAAGACATGTTTTTCCATCATTGACATTTTCTCGTCCAGCAAGGACAAGCCAGAAAGTTAATAGATAAGGTGATATGTACATATACGAAACGTGTGAAAAGGCTAGCAATGGGATTCTAGGCACACAAAGAGAGGACCTTAGAATTTCTAAAAGTAGGGGGGAAGGTCGTGAAAAGAATTAGTCAGTTAACTAAAATCAGGGTAGACACGTCAGGGCAAAAATAAAAGGAGATATTTTTAAGGAGGTAGACTCTAATAAGAAAGAAATAATAGGCATGTCTTGTTTCCTTGACAAATTTCTATGGGCAGGTTACTCAAGTAGTTTTGTGTTTAGTCTTGCCCAACATGTCAGAAGCTGAAGCTGCTAACAAGGATAATCACAGAGACTATGACCCTCAATGGACAGAAGCCAGATTCTTTTCCATTTTTGAAATGAAGAAAACAAAATTGCAGGTGGCTTAGTCCATGGGTCATTTTACAGATTGTCTGAGTTACACACAACAGGAACTGAACAGACTTGCAATAAACATGCACATGAAACATGAACCCACAAATGGAAAGTCATTGTAAACACAAACATTTGACCCTGGTTAAAGAAAAGATTAAACACATACTCCAAGTGCAAAGTAGGGCATATGGTATGCCCCCGCTTGCATTTTTAAAAATACACATACATGCATGCACGCACACGCATATATATGGAATGTGTACGTGTGTGTGAGCATAAACCAATTCTGAAAAGATACATAAGTCATAGTCAATAGTGGCTAATTCCAAAAAGCTAAACTGGGTGGCTGGGGGTCAACAGAGGAAAAGAAACATATTAAATATTATTTGAACCTCTTAAATTTTGTGCTATGGGGTTGTATTACCTATTCAATGAATAAAATTGAAGTGATTTTTTTTTAAAGAAGGTTTGTTAAGGACTTTGAGTTAGGAGAAAAAATGCACATAAAGAGAACTTAAAATGGTACCAAAGTAAGATTTATAATACAGGCTAAAAAATCAAGCCAAATTCTGTATTTTTATTTAATTCCAAACTGTAATGTTTCAAAATTTAATGAGGTGAGGTAGAAATCCACATTTATAGCTTAGAAATTATAAAAACATAGGACACAAACATCGCTTGGTAAGTTTTCCCAAGGTCAAGAGAAATCATTTAAGAGTAGACCTTGTACTTGTTTTATGCATAGTCTTTGAACCTAATGTCATGTTCGTGTATGTGTAAAAATAGCCACTTCTTTATTAGTGTCTGTGAGAAAAAATTCCCATGTTCTGCTGAAGTCTATCAAAGTCCTAACAAAAATTATATTGTATGGCCCTGACCGGTTTGGCTCATTGAATAGAGCGTCGGCCTGCGGACTCAAGGGTCCCAGGTTCGATTCCGGTCAAGGGCATGTACCTGGGTTGCAGGCACATCCCTAGTAGGGGATGTGCAGGAAGCAGCTGATCGGTGTTTCTCTCTCATCGATGTTTCTAGCTCTCTATCCCTCTCCCTTCTCTCTGTAAAAAAATCAATAAAATATTTAAAAAATTATATTGTATGATATATATATATATATATATATATATATATATATATATCTATATCTATCTCCAGGCTTGAATATGCATGCTTCTATATCACCATCATCTGTACTATGTTAAGAGGTAACAATTTTATACACATGTCAAAATTTTACAAAATATATGATACAAAATTAATACCAGATACAAAGGTGATGTATATTTTATCTTTGCAAGGAGCTAACAGTCCAGTAGGAAAATTAATGTTGAGGACACTATCTGATGAGTGTTACATTTGACATCAGGGTTTGTGTTTGTGATACCCACCAAGAAAAGGAAGCACAGAATTTAATGGAAAACTTGGAACGTTTGAGATGGAAGCAAAGGAAGGCAAGATAGTGGACAGGGACAAAGTAGGAAAGGTTAATCTTAACATTAAACGCCGTCATTCCTTAGGCTTAAATAAGAATATGATTTTATCACTGGCAAAGTTCATCCCAAAGCTGAAATGCAGGAATCTCCATGAGATTTCCCAGCATTGCAAATTTTCAACTTGGAAGCTCATGTGGGGCTGGCAGAGTAATTTGTTAGAAACTTAAAACTGGCAGTTACATCTGCAGTTTCTTTTGCTGGAATTGTTCTTGTAAAAGATTTATGAGAGGCAAACATCCCTCCTTGGCTTATTCATAAAATAAAATGGTGTAGAAATACAATAGATGTACAGACAAAAATGTTTTCATATAGTCTCTCTGTGCGTTTACTACATAAGGACAAAGCAAGTTCTCTGTTTTGGAAAGAATCAGTGAGACCCATGAAATGTGTAGGATTTTACATAGTTTCCTCACATGAGCAATGTCAGTATTTATATTGTATCGTTGAAAGACCATTCATCCCCAAATCCTCATTTATAGTTCTTTTCATTGAAAAAAAATATCATGTTCATAACATACATAATGTTGGAGCATTACATGCTGAAATGTAACAAATGGCACGCATACCAATGAGATGCAGTATTCTCTCTTCAATGGTCAATTTTGTGACTGGACAATGACTAAAGTAAATAGGGCCTTTATATACTAAACAAAGATCCCCAGGAAGGCAGTGTGCCCCATTAATCTCTTTTCTTCATAGAAATGTTATATTCAGGCACCCAGAAGATAAATTCATCTGGCATCTAGGGATGGGAGAGTATTTCCTGAACTGTAATTAAGGTGATTGTATTCAGACTGCTAATTGGGTAGAAACAAAAATATTATTCTAGATTACTGTTCTAAACATTCTCCTATTCTTTCACTCATTCTTCCATTCATTATCCCTTCCAACAACCCATTCTTCCAGCTATCCATTCTTCTACCCCTCTATCCAGGAAATATTTATTTAGATATTTCTGTGTACCATATTCTGTGTTGTGTGCAAAGATACACTGATGGACAAGGAATCATAATGTATAGCCCAGCAAGGTAAACAATGAAAAACAACCATGCAGATGGCCATGCCTCCACACTTGAGATAAATACTTTAGAGAATAAATACTGTAAGCAATGAAGATGGATAATGTGGGAATCTAAATAAGACTAAGGGTTCAAAGAAGATGGCCTGCTTGAAAAGGTGACATTAAAATTTAATCCTCAAGAGTGAGGAAGAATTCGGCAGATGAAGAGTGGCTAGGAAGACCATCACGGACAAAGAAACAACATGTGCAAGTGATCTGAGCTAAAGAGGAACTTGGTGGGTTCAGCAGTTAGGTCTGCGGCCCAATAACATGAGTGGTAGTGATGAGACATGATTTTGGACCGGGACTAGATCACATATGATCTATAGACAATGGTCAGGCCACAAATTTTCATTTTAAAAGGATCATTCTAACTGCTCTGTCAGGGAATTAGGTACTGAATTCACTTACATGATTTCTCCCCCGTTTTTAACACTTGGATCACAAATACCCCTCAGTTGGGGTAAGGAAATTTGCAAAGCTACCTGTAGCCAACTTCCCCTGAATCTTCACAGGCATGTAAGCAACATGCTTCTCGCCATCATGTTGGGAGAAGAGATAGAGCTCTGCACTTAAAAAAACCAAACATATTTATTACTTCATGCATGATGTTTGTAAAGCCATTCCTTAGGCTAGCACCATATAACCAATTCCCCAAAAATGACTTAGACAGGCAACTAGTTAAGTCTCCTTTATGATATTCTGAGATTTCCCTTTATGAAGGAAAAAATCACCTGACCCAATACAGCACATTAGTTCCACCCACAGGATAACTAAGAGCAGAATAACTGTGTGGAGAAATGCGAAGTCGGTGGTGTAAAGCTCTCAGATATATCGCCCTCCACAGAGGCCACTGCCTGCCTATTGGGTGGGGCAGAAGGGTCTCTGGTTTAATGGACGTAAAGGTTCCCAGGCACGAGGACAGGGTGAAGCAGAGCTGGATGTGTCCAGGTGCCTTAAAAACTGGTCCATCATGAGATATTCCTGGTTGATGAAAAAGAGAATCAGACATATTACAAAGTAATGGTTTGTCTAGGTCAGGCTCCAGTCTTCCAAGATGCACGTATAGGAAGACCGATAAAAAGTGGAGAAGGGCAACTGGAGAAAGGGCCGAGAGGAAGTGAAGGCAGAACTGTGAGCGGCAGCCCAGAGGTGGTGCCTCTGTGGGGTCCAGAGGACACGCAAGATGAAATGCAGCAGGCCTCTCCCCGCTGTAGATCTACCTGGAGGGTCTCAGAGATTAGATGTGTGTTTGTGCACTTAAGATTCCTCCTCTTGGCCAGCTATCGTGCTCTGAACTGTTTGCCACGTTGAGATTTGTAGTTTTCAACTATCTAAGTCTCTTTTTATTGCCTCTCCTTTCGCTCCTTACCTCCCACAGAAATATACCTTGCCAACAAATAACCAGCTCCCTGCGCATTGTTTATACTGAGAACGTGTGAGGAAGTGCCAGCAGGTCACCCTCTGAAGGTGGAATTACTCATCTGCTATCTGCAGGGAGCTGAGCTGTGGGAACATTAACCTCTAAGCTGCTGTACACGGCCCTGATGGAGCCCAAACGAGGAGGCAAGGACTTGAAACAAGCTCTTGTCCAGGCCATTGCACACTCAGTGAGCCCCAGCCTGCCTCCCTATTCCTCACAGAAGACATTCGTACTTCCTCACTAAATAGTCCACCTCCAGCCTGGCTGGTGTGGCTCAGTGCTTCAGAGTGGTCCTAGGGGCCAGGAAGTCACGGTTAGATTCCCAGTGGGGGTTGTGCAGGAGGCGGCAGATCAGTGATTCTCTCTTACCATTGATGTTTCTATCACTCTCTCCCTCTCCCTTTCTCTCTGAAATCAATTTTTATTTTATTTTATTGTTTTAAATATATTTTATTGATTTTTTACAGAGAGGAAGAGAGAGAGAGAGAGTCAGAAACATCGATGAGAGAGAAACATCGATCAGCCACCTCCTGCACATCTCCCACTGGGGATGTGCCTGCAACCCAGGTACATGCCCTTGACCAGAATCGAACCTGGGACCTTTCAGTCCGCAGGCCGACGCTCTATCCACTGAGCCAAACCGGTTTTGGCTCTGAAATCAATTTTAAAAAAATAGATTTTAAAAACAAAAAAATAATGAATAATTCCACCTCCATATCAGCATTCATAACTTTGAGAAAACTTTTACTTTTTTTCCCCTTTATTAAGATATTACAAATGTGTCCTTATCCCCCAAATGTCCCCTCATCCCCCAATCCTGCCCTCACCCTCACCCCCTGTTGTCCACATCCATCGCTTATGCTTATATGCATGCATACAAGTCCTCTGGTTGATCTTTCCCCCTCACCCCCACCCTCCCCTACCTTCCCTCTGAGTTTTGAGCATCTGATCGATGCTTCTCTGTCTCTACATCTGTTTTTGTTCATCGGTTTATGTTGTTCATTATAATCCACGAATGAGTGAGAGCATGTGATATTTATCTTTCTCTGACTGACTTATTTCACTTAGCATAATGCTCTCCAGCTCCATCCATGCTGTTGCAAATGGTAGGAGTGTCTTCCTTTTTACAGCAGCATAGTATTCCATTGTGTAGATGTGCCAAAGTTTTTTAATCCATTCATCTGCTGATGGGCACTTAAGCTGATTCCAAATCTTAGCTATTGTAAATTGTGCCGCTATGAACATAGGGGTGCATATATCCTTTCTGATTGGTGTTTCTGGTTTCTTGAGATATATTCCTAGAAGTGGGATCACTGGGCCAAATGGCAGTTCCATTTTTAGTTTTTTGAGGAAACTCCATACTGTTCTCCATAGTGGCTGCACCAGTCTGCATTCCCACCAGCAGTGAATGAGGGTTCCTTTTTCTCTGCATCCTCGCCAGCACTTGTCATTTGTTGATTTGTTGATGATAGCCATTCTGACAGGTGTGAGATGGTACCTCATTGTCGTTTTGATTTGCATCTCTTGGATGATTAGTGACTTTGAGCATGTTTTCATATGTCTCTTGGCCTTCCTTATGTCCTCTTTTGAAAAGTATCTAGTTAGGTCCGTTGCCCATTTTTTGATTGGGTTGTTTATCTTCCTTTTGTTAAGTTGTATGAGTTCCCTGTAAATGTTGGAGATTAAACCTTTATCAGAGATATCATTGGCAAATATGTTCTCCTATGCAGTGGGCTTTCTTGTTGTTTTGTTGATGATTTCTTTTGCTGTGCAAAAGCTTTTTATTTTGATATAGTCCCATTTGTTTATTTTCCCTTTAGTTTCCAATGCCCTAGGAGCTGTATCAGTGAAGAAATTGCTTCGGCATATGTCTGAGATCTTGCTGCCTGTGGATTCCTGTAATATTTTTATGGTTTCCTATCTTACATTTAAGTCCTTTATCCATTTTGAGTTTATTTTTGTGTATGGTGTGAGTTGGTGGTCTAGTTTCATTTTTTTGCATGAGTCTGACCAAATTTCCCAGCACCATTTATTGAAGAGACTGTCTTGACTCCATTGTATGTTCTTGCCTCCTTTGTCAAATATTAATTGAGCATAGTGGTTTGGGTTGATTTCTGGGTTCTCTATTCTATTCCATTGGTTTATATGTCTGTTCTTGTACCAGTACCAAGCAGGTTTGAGAACAGTGGCTTTGTAATACAGCTTGATATCTGGTATTGAGATCCCACCTACTTTGTTCTTCTTTCTCAGGATCGCAGCAGCTATTTGGGTTTTTTTTTTTTTTTTTTTTTTTTAATTCCAGATGAATTTTTGGAGAGTTCTTTCTATATCTGTGAAATATACTGTTGGTATTTTAATGGGGAGTGCATTGAATCTATAGATTGCTTTGGGTAGTATGGACATTTTGGAACACTCTCTCTCTTTTTTTTAAGTGTCAGAGACTGATATTGATATTTCAGGAGAAGAGCAAAGGAGAGAAAAGGTTTTTTTCTCCAGCTGAGAAGGAAAGAATGTCCCCCCTCCTAAATAGTCAACAGTTCCTCAGGCCCCTCTCCCCTCCCAGGGCGACATGTGCAGCTGCTCCTGGGAGACCCGTGCCCTGCCAGTGTTATCCAGTCAATAGCTCAGGCAGTGAAATTCTCAAAAAAATGTGTGTTGCCATAGGAGCAATTCAGATTAGTGGAAGTGTTTTTAAACTCTGTAAAAACTAAACATGAAAAAAAAAAGAAAAGAAAGACTTTATTTTAGAAAAAGAACTAAACATGAATGCATAGGTATAAAATCTGATTACCCTCACAAGGGCTTCAAGCTAATATTTGAATAATAAACCTTGTCAGGATGGCAAAAGAGTAACTTGGGCTTGTAAAGTCTGGGAAATTGAAAACCAGAGCCAGAGCTCCATCCTAATTTACCTCTTTATTCTTCTCTATCGTAAATAGCCTAAGCTGCCAGGGGGAAGTGGGGACTCACTGACTTTATGCGCGGCACGCTCTGCGACACAGCCCCCAACGATTAGGTGACACGCAGATGAAGGGAGCATGCACCTAGATTCCTTGTGGTTGTAGCTTTGAAAGACTTTGCGGAATTTTTGAAGGGGACCCTGGAAAAAGCAAAAATCACTTTGGCCTTTGTACTTACATTCAGCATTTAGTGTGTAGTCATTCAAGTAGGTCTTAGGGGATCATTTACGGTTTATAGAAGGGTTTTTCAGATGAGCTTTTAGAGTTTCCATGAGAAAACGTTAATCCAGGAAAGCACAATGAGGCTGACCTGGCTTTTACACACTTGGACTTGGGTGTGGCAGCACTTAGCACACGGGGGAAAGGAACACAAGTACAATGATGATACACAAATGCTTGGAAAATAGAACCAATAAAACTGCCTATGACTGTGAGGCCCAGAGTCTTATATTTTACAACACAGTCTGTAAGAACAGCTACATAACTGCTTTTACTAAACTAACTATGAATAGGTGCTAAAAAGAGCACTGTTAGTAACTTCAGAGTTGGGTTGAGATACGAAAAGTCTTGTCCTTTTACTCTGCCTTTTAGCAAAACTTTGCAATAGAGACTGTTCACAGGATACACTGGGCTGCATCTGAGCCCGGGGCAGGGAGAGGCAGGTTACCTGAGCTGACTCCATCCCACTGGGGCAGTGATGGCGAACCTTTGGAGCTCGGCCTGTCAGCATTTTGAAAAACCCTAACTTAACTCTGGTGCCGTGTCACATATAGAAATTTTTTGATATTTGCAACCATAGTAAAACAAAGACTTATATTTTTGATATTTATTTTATATATTTAAATGCCATTTAACAAAGAAAAATCAACCAAAAAATGAGTTCGTGTGTCACCTCTGACACGCATGTCATAGGTTCGCCATCACTGCACTATGGCATGGTGCCCACAGGACCCAAATCCATTCCCTTCTCTCCTGCAGTGCCAGCAGGGAACAGGCACATGCCCTGATGTCAAAATAAACATCCTTCAGCAGAACTTGGTAGGAAGTTCCAAGTAACAATTGAACAAGTACAGTTACCTTCCCTATGGAAGGACTTGGTTTTAAAAAAAATAAAAGCAAAACCAACTTCACATATTATAAAGCAGCCTTGACCGGAAGGGGTTCTGTAAAATATGATCCACATGCATGCCATCCAAACTCTTTTACACAACAGCTGAGAAACTATGGGTAAGTCAAAGTCCCCTCATCTGTAAATTGTCCTCCACTCCCAAGGGTCGCTCGGATGATTCAATGAGAAAACCTGTGCACTGAGTATAATGGTAGTAGTTCCACTCCCCCAACATACACACAACACATAAACACATATGTATACAATGAAATGTGAAGGCTATAATCCAAAATATTAAAAGAGGGTATCTTTTGGAGTTAGGATTGCATGTAATTTTATTCTTTCGGATTTCCCAGAATTCCTCAATCATCTACAATGTGTGTGTATTTGTATATATTTGTATCTGTGTAATAAAGAATATGCTATATAAAAGATGTGGACATATAGTCAATAATATTGTATAACTATGAATGGTGTCAGATGGCTACTAGACTTAATGCAGAGATCACTTTGTAAAATATGGAAGTATCTAATCACTGTGTTGTACACCTGAAAGTAATATAATATTGTATGTCCACTGTATTTAAAAAATAAAATTGTAAAAAAGACATGGACAAATAGTTTCTATTATAAATATCTGTATCTCTTTATATCTGGAGATATATATGTTACTGAAACACTGAAAGAAAAAAGTAGCATGCCATTGTTCCACACTTTTACCACATCAGAGCACTGTCCAAATGTCATAAATACTGAACTCTGTGCACCAACAGTTAAAGAAAAAGTAAAAAGACACCTTCACTACAAAAAAACACTGTCTGATGACCGTTAGGGCTTGAAAGATGCAGACCAGAGTAACCAGAGTCTTGCCCATGTTTCACCCTGGAAGCCTGCTCAGAGCCAGCGCATTGTAAGTGCTCGGTAAATATTTGTTCAAGGAACTGATAAATGGTTGCAGCATGGGAGTGATGAATACTCATAATGGCTTTCATGGTTTCTGTTGTGTTTTGTTTTTTCTTGTGAACAAAAAGACTTGGACAAGCAATGTTGAAATAAATATATTCAGAATGAGTCTAGAATGGTTGACAATTAAGAATGCGGTGCCCTGGCTGGGTGGCTCAGTTGGTGTGGGCGTCATCAGGTACAACAAAAGGTTGCAGGTTCAATTCCCAGTCAGGCACATACCCAGGTTGTAGACTCAATCCACAATCGGAGCATGTTACAGTGGCAACCAATCGATGTTTCTCTCTCACATCAATGTTTCTCTCTTCTTCTTCTTCTTCTTCTTCTTCTTCTTCTTCTTCTTCTTCTTCTTCTCTCTCTCTCTCTCTCTCTCTCTCTCTCTCTCTCCGCCTTCCTCTCTCTCTAAAAATCAATAAAAAGTATCCTTGGGTGACAATTTAAAAAAAGAATGTGAAGTACATTCTATGATTATTACAATGTACAATTTTTCATGAAATCAGAAAATATCCCATGTTTTTTAAAATTAAGACAGTGTCAGGCATGCCCTGGCCAGGTAGCTCAGTTGGTTAGAGTATAGAGCCTATATGCCAAGGTTGAGAGTTTGATCCCTGTCAGGGTACATACAAGAGTCAAACAATGAATGCATAAATAAGTAGAACAACAAATTACTGTTCCTCTCTACCCTCCTTTCCCTTCCTCTCTATCTCTAAAGTCAAATAAAATTTTTGAAAAATACAGTGACACATATGAAACATACTGAACCAATATCCTTATAATTTCTGGGAATAAATTTATCTCTTTAATTGGGACGGACCATGAAAAATTTTAATTCCCCAAAAGAGGTTTTTATTTTAAAAAAATAGAAGTGCAACATAAGGAGCACTGAAGTAGATGCCTCTCCCTCCCCTGCCCTTCGCGTCTCCTCGTAAGATCTAGGACAGTAGTTCTCAACCTTCTGGCCCTTTAAATACAGTTCCTCATGTTGTGACCCAACCATAAAATTATTTTCGTTGCTACTTCATAACTGTAATGTTGCTACTGTTATGAATCCTCATGTAAATATCTGATATGCAGGATGGTCTTAGGCGACCCCTGTGAAAGGGTTGTTCGACCGCCAAAGGGGATGCGACCCACAGGTTGAGAACCACTGGTCTGGGACAAAACCCAGAGCAAGGGCTGTACCCCTCAGAGCAGCGCGGAGCCCAGCAGCCATGCCCACCTGAAGACCCTTCGCCACGAAGGTGAGTCTGCTCACTGGGCAACAAAGCCAAGAAGTCCGAGATCCCATTTCCGCTCCGAAGTGCAAGAACAGAATTATATATGTGGTGCTTCCTTAGCTGCATAGGTTTTTATTTTGACCAAGTAGTACCAAGGCAAAATCAAAGCAATAATAAGGTTGAGGGAACAGAAGGGATACTGCTTGAAGAAAGATAATCCACTTCCCAATTAGATTCCCGTGTTCAAACTTATTAGCTGCTTAAAAGGGATCCATGACAGAGCTGTAATGATTTTACTTTGATTTGTGCTGATTCTAATAGAATGTATACAGGATGTCCTGCTCTGACGTCTAAAAATACGACACACACCCCACCTCCCCAGCCTCAGCACAAAACTTGACTGGACTAACCAGGAAACAACGTAAAAGACTCCTCAAAAGATAAAGTAAAACAAATACCGATGACAATGCTAATGCTAATACAATTTCTACTGTGAAAACTGCTTTATGGAATCAGCTTTAATCCTCAGGACAGCACTACAAGGAGGTATTAGTGATCTCACGTTTCACCTGAGGCACAGAGAAGGCGAGCAGCCTCATCAGCATCACAGAGCTGTGAGCACAGACCCAGAACCCCAAGTCTAATAAGCCAGGGCTCCCTGACCCCAAATCTCTTATGTCCAGCAACTTTGCACTCCGCGCTTTACACATTCCGGATCCTCTGCAGGCACATTCTGCCCCATCTCTCCACTGGGCCAACTCCCACTCACCCATGAACGTTCAACTTAAAACACCACTGCCTCCGAAGAGCCTCCCCGCTCCATTATCCTCCTGCTCAGCACCTTGTTCTGTTCCTTCAGGACATTTACATCAGTGCAAAATATGTATTTATGTGGGTGCTCATGTATTTAGTGCCTGTTTTCTGATCTAGATGCTAAGCTCCAGATAGGCAAGGGCCATGTCTATAAATAGAACTATTCAGTAAATATTTGTTGTCTGACTCACAGAGTAAAACCAGTAAGCATAAGAATAATTTTCAAAGGTGGAGGTGAAGAGCTACTGGCACTTGCACTCCATCTGTCATATAAACAGGAGCTCTATGTTCCTCTGTATATTGAGCTACCTTGTGAGATATTTAGACAAAGGGTTGTTAAAAGAAAAAGTTGGGAATGGCTGTTTTATCCTATTTTTTTATATAATCCCTGTTTAAATTATTACTTTCCAATATCTTACATTTTTAGTAGCTTCACTGAGGTCCAGTTAATGTGTCATGCAATTCACCCCTTTATATTGTGCGATTAAGTAGCTTTTAATATATTCATAGAATTGTGCAATGATCACCATAATCAATTTTAGAACATTTATATCAACCTCCCGCCTCGGGAAAAAAAAAAAAAAAAAAAAGAAAACCATTCTCATTAGCAATCACTCTACATTCCCCCTCTCTACTAGGCAACCACTAACCTACTTTGTGTCTCTATGGATTTGCCTATCCTGGACATATGTAAATGAAATTAGACAATAGGTGGTCTTTTGTAATTGGTATCTTTCACTTAGCATAATGGTGCTATTCTATATATTTTCCTAGATCAACAGATACAACCAATGAGATAGGAGAAATCTGCTTAGGCCCACCCAGCATCTGTTTCAGCAGACAAGGTATAATAAACAAATCAACAGGGAGAGAAATAGGATAGCTGCCTTAGAATATAGATGTGATTAAAAATTCTGACAAAATCACTTTTCTTTCCAAAAGCTTCAGAACAAGAACTTCTCATCTATTTTACTTCTGCCATACTATATGGATAGTGATTTGATAGATACATGCCATTTAATTACAAAATGCAAAGAATAAAAAGTCTAACTATATTTGAAGAATGTCCACTCAATCCAGGAATTTCCTTTATAAAAAAAAATCTAAAGTATTGTCTCTATCCTTCCACCCTTCTCACTCTCTGGGGAAAACCTAATTCTGTGCCTGAAGCCATGCACCTCAACAGGACACATGCCACTGAAATGGCCCCTTGAGACCCACCCCTGGTAAGATATCCCATGTATTCCTGCCTTTCCCTTCATTAATGGTTCCCTCCCATGTGGTCCATCAGCTTCCAGCCTAAAGCAACACAATAAATGACGACCGATCTTTACAGTCTGGATATTTTAAGGATTAAGTAAAGTGATTTCACTTATTAGAATGAATTCTAAAAGCACCAGTGTAAAGTTCCAGTGTGTCGAAAGGAATGTCACATCACACTTCATGTGCAATGGTCATATTACCAACACCTGGATTACAAAAGGATTTCCTAGTTTTACTGCAACAAGCTTTTTGACATGGAAATTGGAACCCCAATCATGTTCCCATGGTGAGGCAGCCCTCACCTCACATTCTCTTCCTTATACAGAGGTGAGTTGGGCTCCTAACCCGCCCGTGCCACCTGTGATAATATCCCTTTCGATGTTCCTAGGAGCCTAGAAAAGAGTCACACTAACTAACAAAAAGTTTACACCAAGAAAATCAGTAATAAAGGCCTGGCCAGTGTGGCTCAGTTGGTTGGAATGTCCTCCCGTGCACTGAAGGGCAGTTGGTTCCATTTCCTGTCAGGGCACATACCCAGGTTGCGGGTTCAATCCCTGGTCAGGGTGCATATGGGAGGCAACCAACTGATGTTTCTCTCTCACTTCAATGTTTCTCTCTCTCTTTCTCTTCCTCTCTTTTTAAAAAATAAAAAATAAATAAGTAATAAAATAAAATCAGTAAATAATATCAATATAATAGTAATAAAATATAATCAGCCTGAAAATAAAACAAAATTAAGTAAAATTAGCCGGAAAATCAGTACTTAAATGGATCTACAGAAGTCTAGACCTCCCACAGCATTATGTGGGCAATAACCTTATTTGGGGAAAACATATTTCAAGCTCCAATATTATTTCACAGGGAGTTTATTTTGATGGAATAAGGAGATTCTTCCAACATAGAAGCAGCTACACCAATTTAGATAATTGTCATCTGAATTGATGCTAGAATCCTTTACATAACAATGGAATTACTTTTTATTCTTCTTATATGGGAATTTTTATTAAAAAGCCACTTTTGGAAGCTGGCATAATACTGACCACCAACCCAAGTATTTAATAACTTGATATAGACATAAGAAAACTCAAGTAAATTGGTTTCCAGATCTCTCAAATTGCTTATAGAAAGGATGACCCACTTATCAGAAAATTTAAAAGTAAACTTAAGGTAAGTATTAGTTATATTAAAATATACTAATTAGTGCTTAAAACACCATATATTTAATTTTAATAATTTAAACTGGATATCTATATCTTCTATATGATGAGATTTTAACACCAATTCATTATTTACTCAATGTCATACTAGGTTGTGAGAAAAACTCGAACACTATCTAAATTTATCCATTAAATGACTGAAACATTAAATTTTCTGTTGGGAAATATGTAAATGTAGATAATGTATCCATTGCACTTCCTTTGTCAGCAAGTAACAGAAGTTCCCAACCCAAATGCCTTACAAAATAAAGACATTTTTTCCCTAGAGAATAAGAAGTCTGAAAAAAATAAAAGGAGGGGCTTCAGGCCTAGTGCAATCAGGGCTCTGTTTCTTTCTGACTCAGCTCTGCCCTTCTCCATATAGTGGCTTTATCATCCCCACGTGGTCATAAAATGGCTGTATAATTCCAGTCATTTTATCTGTATATACCAGTGTCCAAAGAAGGAAGAGGGGCTGTCTTTACCCTCTGTTACTTTTAAAGAGCAATAAAACTTTTCTAGAAAACCCCAAACTTTTTATCTCATCAGTCAGAATTGTGACAAATTCCTATAATGAAAATGATCACTTGTACAAGCTGAAACTCATCGCTGGTCACTACTATTAATTTTAACCATCTGAGATATAGTGGGTTGAGCTGTCCCCCACAAATATATATTACGCACACACACACACACACACACTCCTAAGTTTGAATGTGATCTTACTTGGAAATAGTGTCTTGGAGACATAATTAAGTTAAGGATTTTGAGATGAGATCATCCTTATGAGATTAGTGTCCTTATGAGAGAAAGAAGAGGGACAGCAAAGACTTAGAGAAGGTGAGTGAGGATGGAGGCAGAGATTGGAGTGAAAGATCTATAAGCCAAGGAACACCAAAGATTGCCAACAACTACCAGAAGCTAGAAGAGAGACATGGAATAGATTACCCCTCAAGAAGAAACCAATCCTGCCAACAATCTCATCTTGGACTCTGGCCTCCTGAACTGTCAGAGAATAAGTTCCTGTCATGTTAAGCCACCCAGTTTGTGGTGCTTAATCATAGCAGCCCTAGAAACTGATACATGGGCTCTACGCTCTGGGCTGGACCAGCCTTTCTGAAGAATATACCAGCATAGCAAGAGCAGATGTGTGAACAGAGCAGGTAAGGAAGGAGGTAGGTAACTAAGGATGTCTTCTGTAGACACCTCCCTGCTTTTTAAACAGAAATTTTCATTCCTAAAATCTCCTTTTAAAAATAAATATTTCAGTTGAATATAGTTTTAGATTTACAGAAAAGTGTGACGATAGTACAGAGTTCCCATATATTCCATACTGAATTTCTCCTATTACTAACATCTTACTTCAGATTAATGTTACAATTGAACCAGTATCCATACATTATTATTACCTAATGTTCATGCTTTATTCAGGTTTCCTTCGTTTTTAATTAATATCTTTTTTCCTGTTCCAGTATATAATAGTTATAAAATGCATAAAACCAATTGGAAATCCACCCATTTTCTTATCTTTGTAAAATAAAGAAGCATATTTATAAAAATCAACATGAAATTTGTATAATCACACATTTTAATATAAAGAAAACAGGTGGAGTCAGAAATGGGATCACAAAAAGACTATATGCTTATATAAATATCCCATGCTCAAGGAAGTGGAGAATAACTTACTACAAGTGAAATGTGGGCAACACATAGTAACTTCCTTACAAAAAGTGAAGTAGGAAAAGGAGAGGAAAAAAGTAACTTTGCAATGGAGAAATCTGACAAACAAAATTTCAGTCATATGGTCAAAGACAACATGAAGATTGATAAGTCATGATGTAGTATGCATCCTTGATATGAAGTGATAAAAAATGGCAACCTCTGGGATATTCTCCCTCCCCAAATTTTATAACCCCAGTCTAATCATGAAATAACCATCACAAATTTCAACTAAAGGAATTTTTTTAAAATACCTGACCAGTTATCTTCAAAACTATCAAGTTCTTCAAAACAATAAAAGTCTGAGAAACTTTGATAGCCAAGAAGATCCTAATGAGAATGACTGAATGTAATGCATTCTGAACAACAGGTGTTAATAATAGGGGAAACTGATGCAGGTTTGTCACATGATCTCCCTCATTTTTGAAATATAATGAACAACATAAACTGATGAACAAAAATAGATCCAGAGACACAGAAGCATCGAACAGTCTGTCAATCCTCAGAGGTAAGGCAGGAGAGGGTGGGGTGGGAGAGAAGAGATCAACCAAAGGACTTGTATGCATGCATATAAGCATAACCAATGGACACAGAACCTAGGGAGGTGCGGGTATGTGCTGGGGGGTGGGGTGACCAATGGGGAAAAAAAGGAGACATATGTAATACTTTAAACAATAGAAAAAACTATCTGTAATATATTTTCAATTTTCTTATAAATATCAAACTGTTCAAAATTAATTTATTAACACTAAAATTACCAGTGACTTGCAAAATCAAAAGAAAAAACAAAAATATTGTACATACTGCAAATAAACAAAATGTGGGTGGATATAAAAACAAACTTTTGTTCCAAGAGTAACTCAAAGATAAGAGCCCTAATACCCTGATAAATACTATGATACAATAGAATAATCATTACTAGAGCCACAGCATTTTTAAATAAAAAAATCTAACAACTCTTCCAAGATGATGATGCTAGGAGCATGATGTTCCTAAATGGAGCAATTCTGACAATTACGTGTTCAACACTCTGTTCCTCTTGCCACACAGCTTCTGATCTCATCTCCTCTTGGGGCTTCAAGTTTGACCTCTACTTGAGGACTCATGTCTTTATCTTCATTTTCTATCCTTCACAGTCCTCTACTGCCTGCTGGATGATTCCTCTTGGAAATCAACAATCTAAAAACTGAACTCATCTTTTCCCCCAAATCAAGTAGTTGGGGAAATACTTCTCTCAGTGTTAGTCATATTGAATATTAGATCTCAAAGTCATTTTTCATTCCTCTTTGCCTGCATCCACATCTGATTATATACTGGTATGCCAGTTTTAAAATATATTTTATTGATTTTTTACAGAGAGGAAGGGAGAGGGACAGAGAGTTAGAAACATCGATGAGAGAGAAACATTGATCAGCTGCCTCCTGCACATCTCCTACTGGGGATGCGCCCGCAACCAAGGCACACGCCCCTGACCGGAATCGAACCTGGGACCCTTCAGTCTGCAGGCCGAAGCTCCATCCACCGAGCCAAACAGGTTTCGGCATGGTATGCCAGTTTTAGATCTGTCAGTTCAGCTGGATTCAATTGGCAGTTTCTCAAACACTTAGGAAACTAGCCTTATGGTCCCACCTGCACTACAAGACGTGGTCTAACCAATACCCCCTCCTCAGAGGTCCAAGTTTCAGTACCACAAAGCCAATTCTTTAATCTCCTGATTTCAATAATCCCAATCTTTTCCATTTATTTCTGAAGCCCTATGGGTGGGAGCTGCTTCCTGTAGTCACTACCTCTTGATACCTTAAAGCAGGGTGTCTCCACCTGAGTACTACTGATGTTTTGCCTGGATATTTCTTTGATATTGAAGCTTATTTTGTGTTTTAAGATGAGGAGCAGCAACTTTTGAATCATGTCCTTTATAGGAAAGAGCTTATCTATCTCTTTTTCTTTGTCCTGCTGACTGAAGTATGTATGTGATTACCAGGATGAGAACAGCCATCTTGAACCACTAGATGGAAGCCATTACTTGAGGATTGCAGATCAACAAGATAGAAAAAGCTTGTGTCCCTCAAGAGTGTGGGGCCACCACAGAAGTCTGAAACCATCTAGCTGACTATTATGTAAGACATAAATAAATCGGTGTCTTACTTAAGCTACTATTGTCTGAGTCTCTTCATTACTGCAGCCAAACTGTATCTTAACTAGTACATCTAGCTGACTATTATGTAAGACATAAATAAATCAGTGTCTTACTTAAGCCACTATTGTTTGAATCTCTTCATTACTGAAGCCAAACTGTATATTAACTAGAAAAAAAATTATGATGTGCTCCTCCCATAATGAACCTCAACTTCCCATTTCCTTAAAAGTTCATGTAGTTTTATTTGATGGATTTAAACCCTAAGAAATAGTTATCCAGGAATCATTACCCAGGAACAAGATGATTCTCTCCACAATGGCTATTAGGTATTACAACTCTCTTAGTTACAAATCACTTCTCCAATATCTCCATCTCTCCTTTTTCATTTTCTCCTTTCTTTAGAACAAGGATTTTTTTTTTTTTTGGCTCTAAATGTCTTGATTATGATGGAAATGTTAACATATTTGTACTTTACCACACAGAAAATAAAGGTGCCAGGACCTAGAGTAGCAACGGACCATATAACTTAAAAAAAAACAACAACAATCCAAGGATTTAGAAAAAGGCAGATAGCCTGATCCAGAGAAAATAATGACCAAGATGTACGAGGGTAAAATAGAGTTAAACTCACTCCACAAAGCTACAACCTATCACTATACGTGAGAATGTCCATGGAAGGGCAGTGCTTTTGTATTTGGGCAATGAAATTCCCTCTAGACTTAACCATTCATCTAATTTAATAAGCATTCATTGATCATGAATGGGTATCTTTGTGACCCGACAAAGCAAAATGCCAAGTTTTAGTCAAAACCATCTCTGCAGATTTTTTCTTTCTTGCTGAATTTGCCTAGAGTCAGCAAAAGAAGGCAAAATCACTTTCTTTGTGCTGAGGCTTCAGAGCCATACTCATTGGTGCCCCATTCACTAATGCCAACTCCAACTGCTGATTTAAGAAATATTTGACAAGTAGTAGAATAACCCACCACATCAGAATACGTTTAGCAAGAGAATAAATCTTACAATTCTCAAACTGCATATACCCAGTTGTGGTGCAGTCCAACTTTCTGACAAGTGACACTTGCAACATGAAAAAAAAAATTATTAAATTCAGAGCAAATAAAGACTTTAGTACTTTAGCACCCTTCTGATATAACCTCCTTTTTTCACTGATGAGGCCCACAGGCCTCTGTGGCTCTAAGAACTTGCCCATGGGAATTCCAGGCCAGCAGAAGGCAGAGCCTGCAGCGGAACCCAGCATCCCATGTCATACAGAGCTCCCACCTCTACTCCCCACTGCTTCACATTTGAGATCAAGTAAGAAACCTAATGAGTAGAAATGAGTTGGAATTTTTCAGATTAGTCACAATTTGGCAATTGAAAAAAGAGTAAAACGTTCTAATGTTACATAGTTGAGGAAAGCCACACTTTGCAGAGGAAAAGACCTTGAAATGTGAGCCATTCGATGTCTATTCCAGGCATAACTTGGCTAATAACTTTCTGCGTTGACTTAGATCAATTCAAATAATGTAAAATGAAGGGAGAGAATAATATTCTTAAAGGCACCTAACATGCTCTGGTTCTTTGATTCTAGAGTTGGGAGAAAGTTCACTGGACACCCTGACTTGGGCTTGGCAGTTTGAACTCAAATTTACTCGTCTTCCCTGTCTTTTAATCTTTCACTACTTGATAATAAGAAGAAAATGGTGTAGAAATAAAAAAGCCAATCCAATTAGTTGAATCTTTTATTAACATTGTCCTCCACCTTAAACTCCCTGAATCTAAACACAGGTCAAAAGCTATAGAGCCTAGTTTTAACCTTCTAGCTGAGACCCTCCCCTTAAGGAAAACAATTAAACCATCCTACCACCTGGTTTATTACTTGTTTCATAGAGAGCCGTGAATTTCCTTGCCTCTTGGTCTTTGCTGAATGCCCTCTTCATTCCCATCAATGTGAGAGCTGATATTTCCTTCAAGGCCCAACTTGAGCCCCAGTTACTCCACAGAGCATCTGCCTACTCCTTTGTAATCTCTTTTTCTCGCCATCTGTTTGTTTGGTCCTTAGCCACTTGGCACTTGGTCTTGGTGAATAACCTCTCTTCCAAACTAGATCAAAGTCCACTCTCCACAGGAAATGACTAGACCTATTTTTATACCTTGTGCAGTAGCCTACACATAGCAGGTGCCTAATAAATATTTGTTGTTGATCATGAAAATGACAAAGGTTCCCAAGGGTGACAAATCAAGGAAATGGTAGAAAGTAAGTTACTGCATGGGAGGAGGTACACACATGAGGATATGCATCATAGAGTTGTAAAAATTCAGTAGAAATTGGATGAAGGGGGCTGAAGGAAGAGGATGTCCAACAGTTTTCTTAGTATTGGTATTACTTTCCTTTCTTACCTATCATGCTAATGTATAATTCAGGAGAATTCACTAAAATCTGAAATTATTCTTATAGTATATCCAAATTATCTTTTGCTTGCTCTAGAAAAAGAGGTAAAATAATTTGAATTGTCTAGTTAGTCTAGAAAGTCTCACCGATTCTAAATATTCCCAAAATCTATACATATTTTATAAGAAGGAACTGAACTACTTTCCCAGGGTAATTTTTTTTTTTCTTCATCTAACCAAAGTGCAGCAGTTTGAGAGTATTCTGCCCTAATAGTTCCTAATCCTGGTGGATGAAAGAATCACCTTAGAAACACTTGAAAACATACATGGACCCCACTCTCAGAGTTCAGATACAGCCTTCCTTGCGGGGGTGGGAGTGGCATGTGAATATATACTATTTTAAGTGTCCCAGGTAATTCTGATGTATGGCGTGTTTGAAAAAGACTGGCCAATATCACTCAGTTTCCGCCTCTCAAGTTTGCTAGACTGGAGAAATTCTCATTTCATGACTTTCTTTTTTCCTGTTTTTGCTTTACAGGAAGAATTCTCACTTAATTACCCAGCTATGAATGTTGGCTTCAATCACTCCTTATCACAAACATTTGCACAGGTTCCCTGTGAGGTTTTTCTCCCAGTTGGCAGATTTCTAAGGTTAAGGAGATCTTGAAGAGCGCAAATTTGGAAAGATGCCACCTGAAAATCTCCTCCTTCTCTACTGCAGATTAGCCATAGCTTAAACTGATCTACAAAACTTTTAAGTATGTCTTATTGGCCACTCCTTTGACAACTAAATAGGCTATGACTCCAGCCTCTCATGAGTCTAATCTCTCCAAAATACTATAACTTCTAGAAAGAAACACATACTAAATTAGAGCTGCAACAGTGAACCACTGGAGTTGTAAGATCTTTCTGTGATAACTGTGATATAATCCTGACTACACAGCAGCAGTAGAGAGAAATAATGAAGAGAGGTACTTTGCTATCAAACACATCTGGTTTCAGGTACCAGTTATTAGTGATGATCTTGAACAAGTGACTTGACTTCTCAACCCCTTGTGTCTTTATCTAGAGAAGAGATCATTTTAACCCATTTCAGAGAGCTGTCATGAGGATTAATGAGCTGGTCCAGGAATAGTCAGTAAATGTTATTTTTTAGTTTTCTCTGTCAGAAATTTATTAATTTTGCTAACTTCAATCAGAATGAGAATCCTAATATTTTAGTATCTGCTATTTTATGCAATTTTCCTTAACTTAAGCGAGGTAGACTTTTGCCATGAACTGTAACTACTTCCATGATTTATAATTTGTACATCATTTAAGCTTTCATGGTTTAATTTATTTGTAGAAAAATAAATTAAAATTTCTTACTGTTCACAAGCTTTTTGTTTTTAGTAATGGCGATACATTAAAAACTTTAAAGGTTAAGAAAAAGGCATTTCATGTATTGAATAATTTGATCAAAGATTTCATTCAACTGATTTTGAACAAAATATAACCCAAATTTAGAATACTCAGTTACAAAAAATGTCAAAGTGATTTTAGTTGATATGCAAAGAGCTTCTTCAAAGTTTCAAACATTCCTAAAATCCGGTTTATGGACAGCAAAGAGAGGACACATGTAGTACCACGCTAAATGTTTTGCTTCATTTTTATACTCAACATTAGTTGACTTTGTATACCAGGTATTCTAACTCTGTATGTACAAAATATTTATAAATTTTAATAGTTACAATTTTCATGTCAATTGGTAGAATATAACAACTGGTAGACCATCCGCTTGTTTGGACATAATTACAAATTATATAAACACCCAACTAATTCCATGTAATTTTTGCTCCATAGGCTTCTAATTATAACAAGGCCACTCTGAGGATGATTCAGTCTTCCACCAACATGTGTAGTGGTGTTATTGTGGCAAAAATCAATAATCTCATCGCTGTATTTTTATTTTTAACTGAATCTAAAATAGCATTTACAATAGTGTCAAGTGTTTCAACAGAATGAACTTCCAAATATTTACCTCTATTCCATCTATAATAATAAAAGTGTAATATGCAAATTGATCAAAAGGCCGAACAGCGGAACTACCACCCAGACCACCTTCCAGAAGAAGCCAGGGCTGCAAGGGCCAGCCAAGGCAGGTGGGGCTGCAAAGGCCTACTCTTGTACGAATTTCATACATCGGGCCTTTAGTAAATTAAATAAAAATAAGCAAACCATTACTGGAATTAGCTTAATTTATATTTTTCTATTGGAAGCAGCTGGTAACACTGGTACAAAATTTGCACCATTTAACATTTGCAAAAAGTCTTCTGCTGATGGAGTTAATAAATTATCAAGTTTTTTGCTTCACTTTTTGCACAAATAAGTTTGAAATAAATGAGCTAAGTGAATTTAGGAAAATGGCCATTTATTCTAAATAACAATGCAGGCTTCACAGGCTGATGATAAAAGCACTTTCCACAGCTCTGTTAAATCTTTTTAGCAAAGCTAAGGATTTCTGAAATAGCTTCTGATGCTCCTCAGCAGATTGGTGTCTTTGGTTTTCATGTGGTTTCTGATATCACTACAGCCCCCCTAGTGGGTAGTAATTATCAATAAGCATTTTCCACACATTCCTCATTCATTACCAGTTGCTTGAGAAATGGATATTTTCATTACACTTCAAATGAATTAGAGTCTAATGGGGTTATTGAAATGATTTAAATAAAAGAATTGTAAAACAGTAACAAAATGACAACTTAAATTGAACCTCAGACTTTCGGGATACCTTATTGGGCAGTCTTCTGACACCTACATAGAAATCACATTTTCAGGCTTTCATGAATCTAATCCCCAAAATTTATTTTCAATTTTACCTCATTTCTGTTATGCCCAGATTTCAGGATCCCCAAGAAACCACATCAGGGAGCCAGCCATGTCCGATGTAAAAGCATAAGAGTCTTTATTCAAGCTAGCTCGGCTCCCCCACCTTGCCGACACAGCAGCAGGAAGCAGAGAGAGATAACTCTGTGTGGAGACGGGTTATATAGGGGGAGTTGGAGTAAGGGGAGGAGAAAGGACTGTGCTCTGCCGATTGGCCAGGCACAAGTCTGTGTCTTGTTCCTGGGTGTGGCTAGCAGAGGCTTAGACTTCCGGGAAGAAGCTCCTTGCCAAGCACGTGGCCAAAGTAAGATGGAGCACTTACCCTGGGGCAAGATGGAGGGCGTAGCCCTTACCCTGGGGCAAGGTGGAGGGCGTAGCCCTTACCCTGGGGCAAGGTGGAGGGCCTAGCCCTCGCCCTTTCAATTTCCACAAAGAAACATCAACCAAAGAAGAATGGGAACAATGAACCATTCAGGTTGTAGGAACTTTTTTTGATAACTCTGAAATAATTCTGACTACCTGGATAGAACAAATACTTAGGTATAGATTTGTACCATACCAAAATGACAAAATCACTATCGCAAAAGTATTCTGATTTCTCTCTATGCACTATGACAGGACTGCTCAACCCGTTTCCCACACATACTTCATATACCCCTAAAGTGTAATTTACTCCGTTTCCCACTGCCCTGGAATACTGATGGCCTGCAGTTTGTGCAATTTGTGTGCCTGAGCCACAGCCCAACTAGCTGGGAAACCACATGGTCAGCAGGGACGGCAGCATCAAAAATTTCTTTCACTTCGCTCAGCATAATGCTCTCCAGGTCCATCCATGCTGGTGCAAATGGTAAGAATTCCTTCTTTTTTACCGCAGCATAGTATTCCATTGTGTAGGTATACCACAGTTTTTTAATCCACTCATCTGCTGATGGGCCCTTAGGCTGATTCCAAATCTTAGCTGTGGTGAATTGTGCTGCTATGAACATAGGGGAGCATATATCCTTTCTGATTGGTGTTTCTGGTTTCTTGAGATATATTCCTAGAAGTGGGATCACTGGGCCAAATGGGAGTCCCATTTTTAGTTTTTTGAGGAAACTCCTACTGTTCTCCACAGTGACTACACCAGTCTGCATTCCCACCAGCAGTGCACGAGGGTTCCTTTTTCTCCGAATCCTCGCCAGCACTTGTCATTTATTGATTTGTTGATGATAGCCATTCTGACAGGTGTGAGATGGTACTGCATTGTCATTTTGATTTGCATCTCACAGATGATTAGTGACTTTGAGCATGTTTTCATATATCTCTTGACCTTCCTTATGTCCTCTTTTGAAAATTATCTATTTAGGTCCGTTGCCCAACTTTTGATTGGGTTGTTTATCTTCCTTTTGTTAAGTTGAATGAGTTCCCTGTAAACGTTGGAGATTAAACCCTTATTGGAGATAACATTGGCAAATATGTTCTCCCATGTAGTGGGCTTTCTTGTTGTTTTGTTGATGGTTTCTTTTGCTGTGCAAAAGCTTTTCATTTTGATGTAGTCCCATTTGCTTATTTTCTCCTTAGTTTCCATTGCCCTAGGCCTAGGAGCTGTACCGGTGAAGATATTGCTTCAGCATATGTCTGAGATTTTGCTGCCTGTGGATTCCTCTAATATTTTTATGGTTTCCCACCTTATGTTTAAGTCTTTTATCCATTTTGAGTTTATTTTTTTGTACGGTGTAAGTTGGTCACATGATCTCACTCATTTGTGGAATATAATGAACAACATAGACTGATGAACAAAAACAGATCCAGAGACAGAGAAACATCGCTCAGACGGTCAAACCTCAGAGGGAAGTTAGGGGAGGGAGGGGGTAAAGGGGAGAGATTAACCAAAGGACTTGTATGCATGCATATAAGCCTAACCAATGGACACAGACACCAGGGGGGGTGAGGGCATGAGTGGGGGGTGGGAGAGCAACTGGGGGATAAGGACAGATATGTAATACCGTAATCAATAAAGAAAAAAATAAATTAAAAAAATATCATAAAGATTATTAAAAAAATAGTTACAAACCAGTATGAAAGTATGCTAATATTTCAACAAAAGAATGACTTCCTCGTATACTTTCATTCAGAGACAAACTGTTTATTACAATATACTCAGAAAGAGTGGGGAAACTTTAAATGCTTCCTTTCAACTTTGCCAATACAATGTTTTTGATAGAACAAACACAAAAAAAAGAATTTCTCCATCACAGCTTAAGCAGAAGCCCTTAGCTCTTCCTATCTATCTACTCATGTCCAGGAGTGCTTGTGTGTTTTTTTAATCAGAGATCACGCTGTCATTGGTAGGGAGGTTTTACTTACCTTGATTCTGAAAGGGCTTTGGGAAAAGAAGCAGTCCTCCCTAGTTGTCTTTCAGAATTAATCACATTTTTTTATTTTATTTTATTTTTCGCTAAAAGTATTACAAAGGGTATTACATAAGTGTCCTTTTTACCCCCCCACCGTTGACAAGCAATCACATTTTAAAGGGAGAACTCCGTCCACTGGAAATGCATCTCATGCACTACTGAATGAGGCTGTGGTAGAACCCAACCTGGTTTATGTTTAATACAACATTAATAACACTTAGTTAAAAAATAAAATAAATACTGGATAAACACTAAGCCGGACAAAATGCCAAGGCATGAGGCATAAATCAGGACTGCCCTTGGGAAACGGGGAATATGGTAACCCTACCCTTTACATATATATTTTGTCATATATAGCAGCTTATGCCTAAAGAGGAAAATTGCCAGTTTCCATGTGCCAAGAAGAGAGAAAAATCAGATTCTCACATCTGATTAGCTAGTTAAATACACAAAGATCCTCAGAATCAGCCTTCCTTCCCTAATCTTTACTCTGACTCAGGAATAAAGTTAATTTTTTAAAATAGTCATCCTAAAATCTTAATTTTAACAACACTATTTGATCCATAATAATCATTAAGAGAAATTGGGATGAAATGATCAAGTTTCTCTCTGGGTGTTTATGTGTATGTGTCTCCGTAGGGTTAACTTGACAGTTTTCCCAGTATAAATTTTTTAAATTCCCACCAGTAATAGCCTTGGAAACAAGGTTAGCTCAATGTATAAAAGAAGAAAAGCTCCTTGTGAGAAATGTTTGTTCTACAGAAAGAAACTCCATCCCATAACAAAAAATGTTATAAGATATAATACTCTCATGCTAATTTTTTTGTCTTAAAATTCCTTTTCTTTTTTCTTTAATTTAAATTCTTTATTGTTTAAAGTAATACATGTCTCCCTTTTTCCCATTGACCTGTCCCAGGTCACTTCCACCCCCCAGCACATGCCCTTACCCCCCTACTGTCTGTGTTCACTGGTTATGCTTATATGCATGCATACAAGTCCTTTAGTTGATCTCTTACCCCCTCTCACACACACACCCTCCCCTTCCTTCCCTCTGTGGTTTGACAGTCTGTTCGATGCTTCTGTGTCTCTGGATCTATTTTTGTTCATCAGTTTACATTGTTCATTATATTCCACAAATGAGTGAGTTCATGTGATATTTATCTTTCTCTGACTGGCTTATTTCCGTTAGCATACTACTCTCCAGGTCCATCCATGCTGTTACAAATGGTAAGAGTTCATTCTTTTTTATAGCAGCATAGTATTCCATTGTGTAGATGTACCATAGCTTTTTAATCCACTGATCTGCTGATGGGCACTTAGGCTGTTTCCAAATATTAGCTATTATAAATTGTGCTGCTATGAACATACGGGTGCATATATCCTTTCTGATTGGTGTTACTGATTTCTTGGGATATAGTCCTAGAAGTGGAAGTACTGGGTCAAATGGGAGTTCCATTTTTAATCATGCTAATTCTTGAACCCTGAGAAATTACTGGAACATTCTCTTGACTTACTATGATTTTTTGAGGGAGATATTTTCTTTTATATAACCTATATGAAGACATTATTTATAATCAAGAGGAAAATAAAATATAGTAACATCTCATTAGTCTGTCCATGTGATGTTATACAACATGACATCTTCCAGAAAAATAAATGAAACTATGTACAGAGTGGGGCGAAAGTAGATTTACAGTCATGAGTATGTGAAACACAAAGTTTATTCTTGTATTATTATTTATTAATGATTGTATTATTTTCCATATGACCTGTAAACCTACTTTTGCTCCATCCTGAATCTAAATCTTAATCACTGCATGATATTATACTATAAAAGACACCAAACATAGTTCAGTCTTCTCTTAATGACATGAGATAACCATTCTGTTAAGTTTAGCAGCATCTTTTCCTAAAATGATGACCCAGGCAATTTAGTGTCGTATTTTATTCTGTCAAGTTATTTCTCAGCTGGTGTTAACTTTTCCTTGTTGCTGTTCTCCTGGAGGCCCTGGAATTCTACTTTCTTTTCACAAGTACCTGGTTAGGCTACAGCATTAATGCTTTGTTATTCCTATGAAGAGAAGTTCTTAAGTTTTATAGCAGATGCTCCGTCTACTCTTTAACTTACTTAAGTGTTCACAGCTTTGTCATTGGTAGTTACTGTCAGAAATCTGACCGGCTGTGTGGGAGGTTATGATATCAGTATATTTTAGCCAATGGTCTCTCTATAACATTTTTATTCCTATGAAGAAGTGAAAGTAACCTCTATTCTGCACCTTGTTTTTAAGTGCTTTATGTTCCTTACTTAATCAATCATCTCCAAAACTCTATGTGAAGAGTTAGTGGTAACTTTTTTAAGTCAGACAGCGAGGAACTAGTGGAGCCAGGATTCAAACCCAAGGCAGGCCGAGCGCAAGCCAGTTTTCTTTCCACCAGGTCATGCCACTTCATTCAGCAGATTTCTCTATTCTCTTGTCATCTCTCTCCACCCTTCCCTTTGAAATCTTGTAGATAAGATATCAGATATAAAAGTGACAAGTCACGATAAAATATTAAATTGCCATCAGGTTGAAAGCTATTTAATTACCAATTCATTTAATACTTTTGAAATCAGACTTATTTTAAAAACTCTTTGCAAGTTGATCTTTCAGGGAGCTTAGGGCCTTCTTAATTTCCTAATTAATTGAAATGCTGGCAGGAATAGTTTTAGTTTTGATGATGGTTTGGGCTTTGGAGTATATGGAGAATGGACTATTCTAAGATCCCCAGAAGCCTAGCAAAGGGCAACAGCCAAAAACCCCATTTTGAAATGTCCCATGAATAACCACCCTGGAATGAACAACCAAGGCTCCCATGGGTAAGGAGCATTTGCTTACGTGAAGATGGTCTACCTGATGACAGAGGTATGGCTGACACATCCAATGATGGATATGCATAATTAAGGCCAGGATGGTAGCAACCCAGGGGCTGGGTCAGGCCAGGTCACTGACACCCCTGGACACTACTTCTTGTTGGGCCAGGTTTTGAATCACACTCTCGCAAGTTCCCTTTGATTTTATATATCATGATCACTAAAGTAAAAGATTATATCACCCTAAAATACTTTAGATTCTTGGTACATATGCCACACCAGACAAATCCAAAAGCAGAGTCAGGGTTCTGAGGCCTGCGAGGGACATTTTTCCTGGAGAACATGCTTATTTTCATTGTGCACCATTTGTTTTGTTTCTGTTATAAATCTTCAGATGCTATTTCTGCACATTCTATTTAGAGAGAGTATATTTCTCTTATATGAAACAGTTTTACTTCAGTCAAGTAAGGAGTTATAACTGTGAGTTCCAGTTAAATAAATAAAAATATAAGCCTCTAAAATTTTATTACATACATAGTTTCAATAGGCTTGAATTCTTCATTGCACAGCCACCCTAAGTCTTATACAAATAAAATCTTTGGAACTCTAAAAGGAAGCATTTAGATAACACCTCCTATTTGTATACGCTTCATCGTTTTGAAATACTTTGATAATCATTTAAGACTTATTTAATACTCTGTGAAAGAAGTGCATTTGAGAAAAGGAGGGAAATTAAAAAGCTTCCAAGAAGTTAAGGAACAAGTCAATTTCTGTGATTGTCAGGAACTGGAGCTCCTCCACCTTTCACACTGATGTTCTCGCTCTACACCACTAAGCAGGTTCACCCCAAACAGGGCAGCCTGCCACAAACACGCAGGAAACAGTAAAGCTCTTGTGACATTTTATCACCTAGATAGTCTGTGGAAACTGGCAGGTCTTAGAGACAGACCAAGTATCAGACCCGCAAGGATCAAATTAAAGGGTGTACAACAAGCCCCACCTTGTATTCTTATTTTTCCCTTAGAAACAACATTTGCCCAACTCAGCTGCACCGAATCTTGAATTTCATGAGTACAAATTGATTTAATACATCTTTCATCATGTGCAGTGCAAATACTTCCAAAAGGTAGAGCAGCCATAAAGGCCTCAGAGTGAATGAACATTATTAAAGATTACAATCGACCTTTAAACAATGTTAGTTTGAACTTAGTGGGGTTATAAGAAAACAGATTTTTTTCAATTGAGCCACTGAGTTCAATTGACCCACACGTTCCACGGTCAGCTGAAGTTGGCTAAGTTATATGTGGATTTTCCACTTCGAGGACAGTTAATACCCCTATAACATGAGTTGTTCAAGGATCAACTCCAGTTAACAAATCACCTAGGAAGACGCAAAAGGGATTGGACAGAGGAGTAAGTCTGAGATTCTAAGTGGCAGAGAGCACAGACTGGGAGTCAGGTGAGCAACCAATAATGCCATGTACTAATGGGGTTGAGTGTCCTTCTAGGCAACCAGAAAGTTGAAGAAAGATACTAATGTGTCCATAAGGGAATTCTAAAAGAAGAGAAAGGGTCTAAAAGGAAAGCAATAAAAAAGATGAAAGCAAACCTCACCCCCTGTCAATAATATGGTCTGGGTTTTGGCCTCTATACTGAATACAGGATTTTAACACAAAATTAATCAGAGGAGACCTATATCACAGCAAATCTTCACCAAGAAAGATATTTGATACCTCCTAAACCTATTTTCTTTGCCTTCCCAATACATGTCACTGAGCTGATTACTCTTGAGAATTATGTTCAATTGTGCTATGCTGTTTAAAGCAAGATGTGAATATTACTTAAACAAGTTGATGGCAAATGCCAAACCCAACATACCATGGCCAGAATTGTGTCTGCTCTATAGTCACAAGTGCCAAAAATAAAAATGTGATATTATACCTAGAATTACTGTGACCAAGCACATGCTTCTTTACAAAGTATTTTTCCAATTTGTTGACAAGGAAAGTCAACTGGAAGACCTCCATGGGGAAATGGAGTGTGTGTGGTGAGTCCACGGGCCTTTGGGAAAGGTGAAAACTCCTTAGAAGAACTTAAAAAGACCTATCCAGCCTTTTACCTGCTTCTCTTTTTAGAACCAGCCTTCCTTCCACTTTCAGTAATTCAGCCATTTGCTTATTGCTATTCCTTGAACTAGTCACGTTTTAAACTATGCCAAGAATAGGTCTCTTCCTTCTAATGTCGTTCTTTACATAGCCAACTCCTAATCATCCTCAGGTAATAGCTTGGGCAACATTTGTTCAGGGAAACCTCCCAAACAGGGTCCCTTCAGTAGTTCAGCGTTCTCAGAGAAAAACGTTCATCTCATTTCATTGCTATGTTGGTGTAGGTTTTCCTGACTAGATCATAAGCTAGGTGAAGGCAAGGACCGAGTCTGTGTTGTTTCCCATTATAGGTCCCCGTAATTAGAATGGTTCTTAGCATGTACTTGGCATGACAAAAATTATTTGTTGAATAAGTAAATTTCTTTCTTACGCAACATATAATTATTTACTGAGCACCTACTAGATGTCACACACCATTCTAGAGGCATCATAATAATAAGACAGTCAATGACATCTGTCCTCATAGAGTTTAAATATTAGTGGGGAGAGCAGACAGTAAACATAATAAGCAAGTAAACTATAAGTAATGTTAGAAGGTAGGAAGTGCCATACGGAAAATATAGAGCAGGGTGAAGGAATAGGAGTATCCAAGGAAAAGAGGCTGCAATTTTAAATAAGATGACCATGGCAGGCATAACTGAGAAGGTGACCATTTAAACACAGGTCTTTAAAGAGTAAAATTTTCAGAGCAGCAAAGAATACAACATTTGTGTTGTTTTATAAAAATAAGACTAGGAGGATATCAAGGCACAAAGATCTGCAGCCTTTATAAACGGTGGAAAAGGAACTCAGTGGGACTCTTTCCCCTTCCCCACGTGGCAGTCTGTGCTGTGAGATTCTTTCCCTTTCCCCACGTGGGAGCCTATGCTTGTTCAATAAATTTCCCCCTTTGCCATACAAAAAAAAAATAAGAGTAGAAGTCTTCAGGATGGCTCAAATGAGTATAACATAGAGAAAAACAGAAACAAAACCACATATACAATCTTGGTGGCAATCAATCAAGTGTGAATTAAGGCAGGACTGAGCCAGGAGTGGGAGTGGGCATGAAGGCATGAGTGACAGAGGCAGAACTATCAGGACTTGATGATTTGGGTGAAGAGGGAGAGGAAATTGTCAAAGGTGGTACTGAAGTTTTGAGCTAAGTTCACTCAAAGAATGATGGTTTACTCATACATGTATAGAAGTAAAAGTCAAGAGGAAAAACTGGTTTAGGAGAAGGGAAAGAAGATGATGAGTTTATGTTTACATTTGCTTACGTGAAGACCCTGTTGACAAACCCCAATGGATATTTCTACAAGCCAGATAGAAGTATGGAACAGGAACTTGATTGATAGAAAACTATGGGATTGAGGTAAATATGTGGGAGTTATTGGTACAAAGGTGAACATTGAATCATGGGGCATATGAAACGAACAGAAGAAAGAGAGCAGAAAAAAACAACAGACATAGATGGGAGGCAAAGCTTGAAGCATATCCACATTTAAATAATAGAAAAGAAACTGACAATGACATGAGAGACAGAATGGTCCATAGAAATAGGAACAGAATCAAGATGGTGCCTGGCCAGAGAGCTGAGAGAGGGGAGTGTCTAGCAAGACAACAAGTAGCTTGAGAGAGTCTGCATTGGGAATGAGAAAGTCAAGAACAGTGTATAAAAAGAGTGGCTTTAGCGGAGGCATGTGGCAAACGCTGAAGTGCCAGAGGGTCAGGAATAAGAAAGGGAGGCACTTTCCTCCAGATGGCTGGGAGTAAAGGGGGTGAAAATAGGAGCGTTAATTGAAAGGGTTAGGGATTCAAAGAAAAGCTTCTGTGATTGTTTCAAGGTGGGAAAGACAAAAATATGTTTATAGAAAGGAAATGAAAGAACTAAACACGTAATTGAAGAAGAGGGAGAGAAAATACTGGAGAGACCCTGTAAGAGCTATTAGCTTTGATTTCCAGACTCTCACGCTGAGAGAGAAATGCAAAGAGAGAAAACACAGGTAAAACATGATTTGGATTTTATGACAATCTATGTGAAAGTGAAAAAAAAGAAAAATAATCAATAAAAGCATATTGAAGCCCCGCTACACATGTTACATGGGGATACAGACATGTGTAAAGGTAGTCTCCCCCCTTAAAGGAACTTAAGCTAATGGGTATGCGTAAGAGGTTCAAATGATAGATGCTTATCACAGTACAAAGTACAAAGATGGAACTAAGGTGGACAGAGTAAGAGCTAAAGGTGAAACTTGGTTGTCTCAAAGTTCACACCTGGGGAACCATGTTGAGAGGTTGCTCTCATTTCTGTCTTAGTAAGAGGTTACCATTGCAGGGGCGGGGAACCTTTTTTATGCCCCAGGGCCATTTGGATATTTACAATGTCATTGATGAGCCATACAAAATTATCAACTTAAAAATAATCAGCCTGCTCTATTTGGTCAAACATTGAATTAACTCACCCCTAATACCTTGGCAGGGCCAGACCAAATGATTTTGCAGGCCTTATATGGTCTGTGGGCTGGATGTCCCCCACCCCTGCTTAGAGTCATACTTCTAGTCTTGTGTTCAGGAAGCACACAGGATAGAGGAGCCTTCCTTAACCCCCTTCCCTCTGTATATGAAGCTGACTTTGGAAACTACAGGAGCTTTGGAAAGAAGTGGAAACTAGGTGCCAAAATTACATTTACAGCACTTAGTAAACTTCAGTAAGTGATTTTTTACCATGAATGTGGCACCATGTGAATGAATCTACGTTTCTAATAAGCCATGGCCTCACTCATGAAAAGAGTATAGTGAGAGGACTCAGTCTGAAAGAATATTATTCACTAATTTTGGAGGGGTCAAATGAAGAACTTACCACAGGCTTTTAGGGTCAGGAATACAGAAATAATATTTGTACAATTTTAAACTATTGTTTTTCCTTTGTTTTAATTTTAACAAGATTACTTTGTTTTAATGACCACTGACATTATAAAACAGGTAAAATTACCAAAACAGAATATTATCAATCCATTGTTACCAATAACAATTAAGCAGTAAGCTATATTAAAGTATTTGATCAATTTAAGATGTAATCAGACACCAAATGATAATTTAAAACACACAGGGAAGAAGGGAGGGAAGGAAGACATTTAAATAAAGACTTGCAGAGGAAAAAGGATTTTAATTAAATATCTGTTTTATGAAAAGTAAATATTTTCCCTTTTCTCTCTGAACATGATCGTTAGTAACTTGAAACTTTTTAACAATTCAATTATCCAAACTACTTTCTTCTGAAGTCTCTATATTACTAGATGTTTGAATGTCCAAATTGTTTAGCATATTTCATGATTGCTTTTGTTGAAAATAATTAAAATAGTCTTTGAAGACTAAGTACAGTTATTTGGAATTTTTATGCAAAAATAAAAAACACAAAAAAAGTACACAAGTGTCCTAAACTGCAATATTATGCACAGATGGCCACAATCCCCCCAGCAGGAGAAATCTGGGGAGATGATTTTCCATAGGACTAGTCCATTTCCACCCAATGAAAATAAAATCTGAAAGCCAATTGCCACCCTGAATCCACCAACAGGAATATAAATTTAAGTGTTAATGAGCCAGACACAGAGCATTTCCTGGAGATTAAGGGAAGTCTGGAGAAAGTAGAGGATCCTGGGGGTCTTAACTACATATGGTCAATCATTTTGAGAAAATATCATACCACACATTTTCCCTTTTTAATTATTCTACAAAGAAAGAGACCTTCACAAACAAACTACTCCCAATGTCATTTCCTAAACCAGGACTAGCAGCGCCAGCATCAGCTGGAAGGTTATTAGAAATGCAAATTCTTGAGCTGTTCCCCAGACCCACTAAGTCAGGTATTCTGGGAGTGGGGCACAGCAATATCTGTTTTAACAACCCTCCAGGTGATTTTAACGCATCCCACAAATTGAGTGCCACCCTCCTAGGAAAAATTGCCAATTTATAAACATATTAAATTATCCTGACATAGAGATTTAGAAACCCATGGATATCAGAACTACTGTCAGGAAGCAGCCAGTTTAGACTGAATTCCAAACCAGTCAGACCACTAAGTCACAGAAACACTGTTAAGGACACAAGGAGATCCAGGCAGAGGAAAAGAGGACCAGAGAAATGGAACTGAGGCAGAGCAAGGAGGCTGGGGAGACTGGAAACCGGTGCCCTTGGTCAATTTCCATCTCCCCAAAAGGATGGGGACCAAATCATGCATGGTCATCCCAGAACCAAAAGGGTCAAACAGTAGGTGCTCAATAAAGATTTTCAGACCTAATATAAATAGAGGAGACAATTCTGTTTCATGTTCACAGTGTGCAATATTTAAGCTTGTGCATAAATCATGCTCTGTACATAGTTTGGTTATAAAGTCTATTAGCTTTTTAAAAACTGCTTTTCTGTTATGGTGTCCATTAGCAAATGCATGTTAGTTTCTATGTAATATGCTTGAAATTCACAAGCCTTGTATGACATATGTAAAAATCAGATTCTGCATATACTCAAACTTAACCATACAAACACTCTTCTTCAACTAAATAGTAACATTAAATTTTACTTAGGCTACAATCCAGAGGAAGTGGGGAGAGGAGCAGGAACTATTGCAGGATTGAAGACCTCCCAGCCCAAAGGAGGCAAAGATGGTGGAGGCATATGTCTCTGTTAAAGGACAGCACCTCAGTGATCAGCAGGGGGACTGCTAAAGGGAGAACACAGGACAGATGCTCTTGCCTCCTGCAGGGCCTACGTGCTATGTCCCTCCAGCTAGCTGCTCAGACATCTATGACTCCCCTAAGCTCACTCTGAGGCCGAGGTAGTGCCCACATCCAATCCAACCTCACATTCTTTCCTAGTTTACCGTGGTCTTTCCTGCAGGGCCACAGAGAAAGTCCTGAAACCTATCACTCCACAGGGGTGATCGGGGCAGGATGGGTGGTTTAGACACGTCCCAAACCCACTGAAATATTAGGAGAGCGAAATGAGAGAAAAGTGAGTCCTATGACTCCTTGAGGCCATGTAGAATCCTGTCCTCTTTAATCCTCCCCCCAAAGCCTTTTATCACCACTTTTATGGAGATGTAGGTCTAAGCCAAAAGCTTTCGTTATGAACATTCTTCAGAAACATCCCTGATGGCCACCTCTGGCCTGTTCATTAACTACCAGGCCAGTGCCTGATTAGTGTGTCAGAAATGTTTATTATCTTCTTGTTCGGAAGAGACAGGGGAGATTACGAAGGTTCCCGCCTTGGCGTGAGGCTCCCCATCTGCAATGGGCTTAAAATAGTATGGAAATGGCGGAATAAGTTCCTGGCACAGTTCAACGACAATTAATGAGAAGACCCCCAGATAGATTAAGAGATATTTATTTTCTTTTAAATGGAGTCATCTGAGAAGTTATATGACTAAATAACTTGTTATCTCTAATAAACGGTTATCAGGGCTTGCTAATAATTGTTTTCTAATGGTACTGAAAGTTGACGTTAGTCCCATGGAACCATGACAACAATCGCTTGTTTTGTAAAGAAGGGATTTAAGGATAGATATTTCAGTTCTAACACAAACTTAAATTCTAAAGCTGCTACAATTAGAGAAGTGAGCAGCATTTTTCAAATGAAAAGAAAAATTAATCCGTAGACAGACAAAAATTATAGGATGGTCTACAGGGGAAAATAGAGTTATATGAGTATCCACTTGTTAAGGCGTTTTCCCCTTTTTAAATGATTTCTTGCAAACCACATCTTACATATTCCTCTACTACCAGGAGAGAAAAATGAGGTGTTAAGATAAAAATTTACTGTGAACAAAGGAGTGCTTGCCAGAAGAACTAAAACTGTGCTTTTCAGATTTCAGACAACTGTGACAGTGTTAATCAAACCGATAGTGTAGACTCACCAGTTTGCTTCTCACACTTCGTTGTGTAGAACATGTGTTGAAGCACAGCTTGCTGGGCCCAGCCCCCGGGATCCCGATTCATAACACCTGGGTGGGGTTCTAGCATTTGTATTTTTAATAATCTCAGGGGTAATGTGGGCACTCTGATGTATGGGCCCCCTTTTGAGCATCTACCTAGATAACTAGGCATTTTGAGAAGACAAGCTGTGGTCCAAGTTATACCGCCAGGAGCATCTGTATCTCTCTCCATAATATAATCATGACGTTGAAAAAGTGACGGTGCAGATGAGCTCCAGGGACACCAACGCCTTCTGCGCTCACTCTTTCACCAGGAGCTGGTCAGATGCACACATGGGGTTGTCTTGAGCGGCAATGAGGGGACACACATTTCCAGAGGTCCGTTCTGTATCAGTCACCACTCATTCTAAGGAACCCAGGAAAGCACGCTGACAACTGACAGATGCCTTCAATATAACACAGAAGTCACACAGGAACAGCCTCCCCGAGCAGACAGTCATGTGCCCCTGACTCCCATCCAGGGTCCCACCACCCCCGCCTCAACCTCTTCAAAGAAGAGAAGTAAATGGGAGTGTGTAATGATTTATTGAGCTGTGTCTACAAAATCTGGGACTCCTGGTAGTATTTTGTACAAAAAGGAAACCTACAGAATGTGCAAATTAAAGTAGTGTGGTTTGTTAAATTCTTCAAATTGAAGTTATCACCTAGCAGTTTATGGTAGCCCTGGAACCAAAGAGAATACACATGTCCCTGGCATATTAATACCTGATAAACAGATGAAATGATTCATATGCGATGGCACCACTGGAGATTTCTTAGTGAAAACTTGGTGATTCAACTTCAATTTTAAAAGGTATTAGATGGAAGCTATGTGAGAGGTAGAGTGGGAAATCCAAGGGAAATTTCTGTACCTTCTGCTCAATTTTGCTGTGAATCTAGACCTGCTCTAAACAATAAAGCCTATTAATAAAATATTTTAAAACTATTAGTTTAAACACAAAAATGATTAACACTGTGACTTCCTTTCCTAAGCAAGCCACTACCTTACATTACTTAAGTTAGTAATTTGAAATCCACATCTTCCTTATAATGTGTGCAACATTATAAAGATTCATGGTGGTGTGGTGGGGAGACCAGCTATAGGGCTTGTCCCTTTGTCATCAGCTTTCTTACTCTCATATAGTCTACCGAAATTTTGAAGCCAAAGACTTGTTTCAGGAATCCCAGGTTGCAGCAGAATGCTAGCCTGGACTGTCAGTAAGTATTGAAAGTAAAGGACCAATTTAAAAAATATCTGCTTGTACCTAGTACCCCCATCATAAAAGAAGTTCCCAGAATGTTCTGCTTTCTAAGAACATTCACAGTGAATATCCCTGGGTGGGTGGGTGTGTGTGTGTGTGTGTGCTCACTACCCATACACACATCAGCAAAGGGACTCAATGCTTATCCATTCATTTAGCAAACATACATTCTCATCTACTTCAGTCTCTATGGATTCTGTGATTCAAAAGGCATACTCTGGAGACAAATTGCTTAGGTTCAAACCTGAGCCCCACCCCTCATTAGTGGTATGGCACTGGATAGGTTTCTACACCCCAATTTCTTCTACAAAACGTGGATAATAACTGTACCTGTCTGTATTAGCGATGTATAATACCCATGGGCCTGGGCTATGGTCCCATTTGAAGGCTTGCCTGGGGGAGGGGAAGATCTGCTTCCAGACTCGGTCACATGGCGGTTGGCTGGCCTCCATCCCTCTGCACAGGGCTCCTTCTCAACAGCTACCTCTCCCCAGAGCCAGTGATGCAGAGGAGAATAAGAGGAGAGCACCCCGGATAAAAGGAACAATCTTTTTTCATAACCTCCCACTGGAAGCGACACCTCCTCAGTTCTGTGATGTCCTATTTGTTAAAAATGAGTCACTCCCCAGCCAGAGTGGCTCAGTGGTTGAGCATCTACCTATAAACCAGGAGATCATGGTTCAATTTCTGTTCAGGGCCCATGCCTGGGGCGGGGCGGGGGGGCGGGGCGCGCTGGGGGGCGTGCAGAAAACAACCAATCAATGATTCTCTCTCATCATTGATGTTTATATATCTCTCTCCCTCTTCCTTCCTCTCTGAAATCAATATAAATATATATATTGTGTTTTTAAAGAGTCACTAAATCCTGTTCACACTCAAGGTCATGAATACCAGTCTCGGGGACTACCTTAGAAGCTGCCTATCACAGCCCTCTCTCTGACCCCTAATGATTCATGTCCTTTCCACATGGAAAATACACCTCACCCCTTTCCAAGGTCCCCCAAAGTTTCACATAATGACAGCATCCACTCAACCCCAGAATCTTATCTAAATCAGGGCCAGGTGCAGATGTAGTCCTGAGCACAGCTCTTCAAATGTAGACGCTAGACGTGCAAAACTAAAAAGTTTCCTCTCCACACACATCCAACATGCAGTGGTGAGGCAAGCATAGGATAACCACTGTGCACACTCCTGTTCAAAGGTGGCTAACTTGGAGGCACGGGGGTCACTGGTCCGTAGGAATTCTAATATAACCAGAAAAAAAATTGAGAGTTTTGTGATTGGGTCTCAAGGCCTGAGAATAATGCTCCATGGCTCTCAGCTATGTCCCCCAGGCTTTTCGCTCTACTCTGAGTCATCTTTTCTTTATTAATGGAAGGTAGCACGTGTGTGCAGCTGAACACCTCACTCGTCCCGATTCCTGCCAGTAGAATTCTGAGGATTCAAAGGCTTGTCTTTGTTCTGCCTGGTCTCTGTTCCGCTCAGTTCAAGCTTCCATGTTTCTGCATATGTAACTGTTATAAGACCTTAGTGAGCCTCCTGGGACTCTGAGTTCACTCCCTGAGACAAAAGCCACACCTACAAATCTCTTCCAAGTTAGTCTTGTTCTAACGTTGGGCTCTGACGGAGATGGCTAAGAGACAACTACCTTAAATTTCCCAGAGGCTCTATTTCATGGAGAGGATGTGTTAGGTACACCCTTGATTTCTTTCAAGAGCCTTCCGTGTAGCTGAATAGTACACTGAGGCAAGGCTACAACCTTTTATCGTTCTGAGGTCTTAACAAAAGGTTTACGGTCACAACCTCAGCTTCATCTTTAGACTATGTTTTCTTGACCGGTGTTTGATCTTTGCTTAGAAGCCATTTCTTAACTGGAGCATCATGTGCTATTTAAAGAGATTGGGAATTTTCAAAACCATCAAGTCCTGACTCCTTTTTGCTTATTCCCAATTTATTTCTCTCCTCTCACGGTTTATTATTATCAAGAAGAAATGAGGCAGCATCTTCAACATTTTGCTTGTATAGTATATATTCTCTATCCCCTGTCATAGTCCACTAGAAAACAATCAGTATTCATTAGAAGGAAGTCCCTAAATACAGCCCCTAGTTAAGAGAAGGGATCTCACCAAGGACATAAATGTAGAGGAAGGGATTATTGCAGACATTCTTTTTTAAAAAATATAAATATATTTTATTGATTTCAGAGAGAAAGGGAGAGGGAAAGAGAGATAGAAACATCAATGATGAGAGAGAATCATTGATTGGCTGCCTCCTGCAAGCCCCCCACTGGGGATCGAGCCCACAACCCCAGGCATGTGCCCTTGACCAGAATCAAACCCAGGACCCTTCAGTCCGCAATCCAATGCTCTATCCACCGAGCCAAACCAGTTAGGGCATATTGCAGACATTCTTAAAGGTTACACTATCTCAGAGTCTCTATAAAGGTTAATTGAGTTAAAACAAAGAATGTTTAAGCCCAGCTGGCATGGCTCAATGGTTGAGCAATGACCTGTGAACCAGGAGGTCATGGTTTGATTCCTGGTCAAGGCACATGCCTGGGTTGCAGGCTCCACATTACTGTGCACATAGAGGGAGTGTAGGAGGCAGCCGATCAATGATTCTCTATCATCATTGATGTTTCTATGCCTCTCTTCCTCACCCTTCCTCCCTGAAATCAATAAAAATATATTTTTAAAGCCCTGACCGGTTTGGCTCAGTGGATAGAGCGTCGGCCTGCAGACTCAAGGGTCCCAGGTTCGATTCCAGTCAAGGGCATGTACCTTGGTTGCAGGCACATCCCCAGTGGGGAGTGTGCAGGAGGCAGCTGATCGATGTTTCTCTCTCATTGATGTTTCTAACTCTCTATCCCTCTCCCTTCCTCTCTGTAAAAAATCAATAAAATATATATTTTTTAAAAAAGAATGCTTAAGACAGTATATAGTAAGTGCTCTATAAGTGGACTGTTATTTATACTATTACTATTATTATGATGACTATCTTAAGTAGGATTCAGCAAACTCTATAAAGCGTCAGTCAGTAAACCATTTTAGGCTTTGCAAGCCACATATAGTCTGTTGCATATTCTTCTTTGTGTGCATGTGTGTGTTTTTTAATAATGCTTTAAAATTATAAAATCCATTATTAGCTTGAGAGCTGCACAAAAGGAGGTCAGGAGGCTGCATTTAGCCCATGGGCCACAGTTTGCTAATTCCTAATATCAAGGCACGATTTTGAGGCAACAAAGAGACTGCGATTGTGTTATATAGCATGCCATTACCTGTGCACTGATCTGACAGGTATGATGCCATTTAGCAAAGGGACATTACTTCACATGCCAGGGAAAGGCAGCCCAGCCGGTTCCTGTAAGGAATGTCACAGTCTTCCCTTGCCAATACAGCTTTAATGGGAACAAGTAAAGAAACAGAACCATATAAACTATATTGGAATTTGGGAAGTTGAATATAATTACCTAAGTTGAAATCTAGCCAGCACAGGGGTGGGGGTGGGGGGAATGTCAGGCAACCTATTAGACTCAAGACAAAATTTGATGATTTCATGTTCAGTTATAAAAACAGGAGTTCCAACAAAAATGCTTGCAGCCCACATCATTAGACCTGTATGTGACTTCGGTGCCAAACCCAAGGGAAGAGTGAGAGGTGTCGCAGGTAGGACTCCGTGAGTCGTGGGGGATTGAGCTCCACTTTCCTTGATGGTCTATCCTGTAAGGCCTAAATGTGATTTTTCCCAACTGGCTCTTCCAATTTTAGGGGATTATAAAATAAACTGTCAGCACTGAAACTAAGCAGGTGTTAAAAGCAGGGCCTAGAAGAGCAGGATACTCCCCCTGCTGGATTTAGGAACATGTTCCAAAGCAAGAAAACCTGCAGTTTCTACCTATCATTCAAAACCACTATGAGGACCTCTGTGTCTTTTAAACGATCACCACCCCCCTAATATCTTATGGGGCTTTTAACTTTGAAAAGAACAACATTAACAAGGTATTGGACGAGAATATCGCTTGTAAATTGTAACTTGCTCTAACAGAGATGAAAAATAGGTTTTATTTTTTGTACCAAGTCTGATGGATTGGCAGTCACTGTGTTATCAAAATTTCTGAGTCCATACACATGCTTAACCCAAAAAAAGAGGATATAAAGTACCATGATCAATTAGAAACATCTTCCAGGGACAGGAGAAGATGGAATAGTGTATACATGCCAGGTGTCTACTATCCAACTAGTATACAAAATGCAAAAGTGCACTGTTATTATTTCCTCCAGCATATTCATAGTTAAATTCATGAAAAAAAAATATTGTTTCAATCACGAATTCTACTAAAAAGCCAGCTTTCACAGATTTAGTATATTGATTTAAATTTGACACACAATACTGATTATTTAAACTCAGAGACCACATCCTGGTGGCTATCAAGCAATCTGAAATTAATTTTAACAACACAAATAATTAACAACACAAATCATGAGGTACTTTTCGTACATGGCACCTTTATGGGACATGGGATAATCATCTCGTGAAATCTTTAAAAGTACAACTGGGGCCCAGCCAGTGTTGCTCAGTGGTTGACCTATGAACCAGGAAGTCAAGGTTCGATTCCTGGTCAGGGCACATATGCCTGGGTTACAGGCTCAGTCCCCAATGTGAAGCATGCAGAAGGCAGTCAATCAATGATTCTCTCTCATTTCTATCTCTCTCCCTCTCTCCCTTCCTCTCTGAAATCAATAAAAACATGTATTTAAACACACACACACACACACACACACACACATACACACACACACACAACTGGGTCTCTTCTAGAGTAGTTTTATCCCAGAATTTTTATTCCAGTTTATAATTATTCACTATGTATTGTGAGTTGTAAAGGGAATCAGGGGTGGGAAGGAAGATGTAACAGCAATACTGTGCACATCAGGTTCTCTGAGTCGCATATCTTACAAGTGTTGTTGGGGGACATTATTTACCCAAGGGCCTCTTTGTTCCATGATGCTAAAAATCTTATGAGTATAAGAGAGCTTAAGCTATGCCATGCCATACCATGTAGCCTGTCTTGCAGAAGGAAGACTGATACTGAAACTATAACAAGAGTTACCGGTGTCTGCTGACATCAAGAATATTCACAGGGACATGAGTCCTGGACTCAATGGTGAGTAATTGCCTTTTTACTTCCACTAGACAGATGAAACAGCCATCAGCATGGATGCATGTCCACTGTGCCTCTTCTGACTCCTCTCTGTGTTTACCCCACACCAGGAAAATGCCTACCTATTCAAATAGTTGCAGAATTTACTAGATTATATAATTATCAGGCACTGTTTACCTGGCATACAAAGCAATGCAGAAGGGATTAGATCTGTCATAGTAGCTAAAAAAATTAAAAATATAACTATTCATCCACTGTACTTTTTGAAGAGATATGAGAATATTCTACAAAATAACTTCATTGGTGGCTGCAAAGGACAATGGTTCTCAAGTTCAAACACTCATTAGAATCTCTTTCGGGAAATACTGAGGAACAGGTCCTCCCTCATCTGATCTTCTGATTGAAATCCTAGGTGTTTCTAATGTGTAGCTGGGTTGAGAAGACCAGTCCGGTCCTATGGGAAAATCTCGGGCAGGCAGCCCTCAGTTCTTACCCTGCATCGCTACTTTCAACAGCAGGATGTTAGAAATATTAAACTACCTGAGACTGTTTTGTCGACTGTGAAATGGGAACCATACCCATTTTGCTGGGTCACAGTGAGGCTCTCAGCAACAATGCATGTCAAGTGGGTGACACGTTCCTTGAGCCACCAGCAGTTTGGCCTAAATGGCACTACATAAAATGTTCTCTAGGGTCAACATGCTTCTGCTCCTTAGCTAATGCCCAAGCTTTCGGGGACCCCAAGGAGGTGGCAGGAATGGGAGAAAAGAGGGCTATTAGAAGCTAAACTTTAATTCAATGCATCAACATGAGGTCATCATTATCATGTAAATCTCCCACTTTCCTCTAAAAAAAAGTCCACAGGCTGTTTACTCTCCCTTGGGTAGATTCCTCCCAGCAAAGAGAGTGAAACAACAGGAGCCCAGACACATCTGGGTTCCAAGCCTGACTGGTATGTGGACTAGAGCACGCTGCTGCTTTTCTCCCAACTCCCTTCCTTCATTCTATAAATTGGAACCTTCATACCTAACCCATGTGGATGATGTGAAGATTAAATTAAATAACAGCTCAGCATACTCCCTGCACATAGGAAACATTCACTGTATGCTGCTTCTCTTACTCTTTCCGTGACCACCTACAGGCTGTTCCCAACATCTACACTCCAGATTGATTTTATCTTGGTGTTTCTTGATGCTCACTATACTTGGTGTTTTTTATTATTAAAAATATTAATAGAGAAGGGAAGGCACTACAGAGTGAGTGATTTTTTTCTACAAGCTCCACACACTCCTAGAAATGACTCCGAAAATCAGAGAAAATGGCTCTGAGGCATTTGGGTACCTCGGCTGACGTCATTCTGGATGACTCAAACTCAAGCTGTCCACTGCCTTGGCCTCCCTGCTATTCCTCTGCAAGCAATTCCCCCTGATCCCACATGATCCTCCAGCATTAACAGCTTTTGCCGGGGAACCTACTGTTCAGACAATTTTGCATGCAGAAATGGCGCGTTATTATCTCAGCCTGCAGTTTTCGGGGCCTCTCACACATACCCAGCTTGCCTTAAAATTGTTGAGTTTTGAATACATGAGGTATAAGCCCTCAGTGAATTCATCTTCACCAGGCTATTTTAATGTTTTACAGTTGGAATAATTTTAGGTTCTGAGCTCTCTCACCAGAGGATTTAAATAGATGCCCTTTAGGAAATACTCTGAGTGAACAAGAACCGCTGCTATGCTTACGTTTCCTAAATAACCAAGGCTTCCATTCCCAAATTGTGCTTTGATTTGACTGTAAGTCCATTCTGTGAAGTTATTGAAACAGTACTAGATTTTTACATGACACTAGGTTTCTGGTTCTGCATGTGATTTATTAGCACCACATCATGCCAATGAAGCCCTGGTCCTACTTAGAAGTGGGGTCCTGGAAGTGATTGGCGAGTGGTGGCACACAGCCCTGTAGGATCAGGTCCTCAGGTTCAGGAGAGGCAACAGCATAAACAGAATACAAAGAAGTTCCTATATATATAAAAGCCAAGTGACTGGAACAAGGGAACGACCAGAATGACTGGTCACTATGACGCACACTACAGAGGCCAACCGGCCCAACTGGGGCCCTAATTGGCCCCCACAACGTCCCACAGCCCCTCCCCCCCACCAGCCCAGCCCGATTGGCCCTCTCACCCTGATCAGGGGCGGGGCCAGCCGACCAACCTTCCATGTCTCCTCCCCCCTGCCAGCCCAATCAGCCCCCATCAGGGTGGGCTGGCCGGACCCCACCCATGCACAAATTCATGCGCTAGGCCTCTAGTATTTAATGAAACTCTTAATTGTAGAATATGACCTTCAATGCAGTTTCACCAAATGTCCTTGAGTGATGGTAATTTGTAGCAGCTGACATAAGAAAGCTTTTTAAAGGTATGAATTTTGAATGCTAGAGGAACATGCCTCCCTCCCCCCGTTTCTCTATTTTCCCATAACTATGGACTGATAAAAAGTGACCAATCAAACCCTGGCTTCTAATTCTTTACCATTTTATAAATAGAGAATTTACCTATTGAGACCCAACTAGCAGTATCTCAGTAACTCTGTTCTCAGGTGGCAAGGTAAGTTTGCCTGCTAGAAAGGAATGCTATGCTTTGTGCAGCTATGATGAAATGCTTGCTTCCAACTCTTACAATTAGAGTAACAGAAGCGTGGAATTTTGTCAGGGGGAGTGTTATGCACTGAATGTTTGTGTCTCTCCCTCTGCCCAAAAGTCTACATGTGAGCCTTTTGGAAGGTGATCAGGTCATGAAGGCAAAGGCCAATGAATGAAATCAGTGCCCTTATAAAAAATGTCCAGAGAGCTCTCACCTGCCTTCTAATGTGTGATGACACAATGAGAAGATGGCTGTCTTCGAACCAGGTCCCTCACCAGATACCAAATCTGCTGTGCCTTGATCCTGGACTTCACAGCCTCTAAAACCAGGAGAAGTAAATGTTTGGTGTTTAAGTCCCCCAGTCTGTGATATTTGTGTTATATCAGCCTGGAAACACTAAGGGACGAAGTGAAGGAGATACCATTTAGTTCAACTCCATCATTTTTCAGATGGGAAAATTAAAGTTAAGTGATTTGACTAAAGACATAATTGCTTATGGCACCAAAAGTAGAAAATTAAAAGCCAATTTTTTACTCAAGAATTTCCTCATTGAAGGTTTTAAAGTCCCTTTGCTTTTTGTTTGTTTTGAATTGGCTCTTTACTATTACAGAGGTCTTGCATATAAAAACTTACAAATTTTTGTTGCTCTTAAATTTTACTTAAACACTCAAGATAAGACTGTACACATCTCCATCTCTCATGATGCATACATATAAAATTATCGGCCATGGTCAGTCTATACTCTGATAAACACATTGTTTGGAAATCTAGATCTCCACCTGGCCAGTAAAAGAAGCATCCGATTTGGACTCAGAAGACTTGGGCTGGAATCAAAGTTCCAGCGGAGAGTCTATGAGCTTCTACCCAACTTTCAATTTCCTCAAAGGAAACCTTGCCGCTCTGCCTCACAGGCTCAGTCGAAATTTGAAATGATATAATATATGTGAAAATGCAAATGCTTTTGCAAGCTACATATAGAATGCTGTACATGTATAACTGTTATTTAATTGTGACCATCATGGACAAATATTACTTTGTTAACTATCATTACTTCTGGTTTTTCAATAAGTATAATGCCAGGTGATGAGGGGACAGGATGGATGGATTATAGAATAAAGCCCCTGAGAATCTAAGGGTAGGAGAAACAAGAAAATTAAAAAAAACACACACACACAAAGTACATGCTGACATGAACTGGTGTGTGAGTACATGGTGCTGGTGGCACGGAGCTGGCTTGAATTAAGATATCCATCTTGGATTCTAAGTCCTAACCATAGAGATACTTTTCTACAAATGCCATCTCTGAGTAAAATTTATGTTATGCATGTTAAGTTTTCTCTCATTCTTTTGTCCTTTCCCCAGGCACAGAAATTACAAGGAGGGGCTAGAAAAACAAAGCTCCCCCTTCATGATATTTGGTCAATCAACTATGGAAGATGCTATGAAAGATCAAAGTATTCCACAGGTCTCTCAGTCTCTTGGGAGAAACTCACACCCCACATTTTCACTCCGAATACCCACCACAGGCATTTGTAAGGGCTCTTGGGTCCGGTCTTCTGCCACCTGTCTCAGCATCCCCCGTGAATCCATGACTACTCTCCTTCCTCATGCTTTTAGATTCCTTAGTTGGAAAGCAAAGTTCATGTATGAAACCAGGCTCTGGTACAAGCCTAACCCAGAGAAATGGGCGGAGGTAAGTCGATTCCACTCACATGGGCTCGCCTAAGTGCTGTTTCCAGACCTACAGCTAATGCTTCATAAAAGAGAGATTTCAGTGACTCAATTTGCTGATCGCTCGCCTAGAGGCCATGACCTCAGTGTGTTTCTGGTTCCAAGTTCTGCAGATGTTCTTGATCCTGTTTGGAATGCACACGCTAGAAACCCTGGAAAGCAGCAGCCTTTTCATAAAAGCAGCTCTGACTTGGTGGTCAGATGGGAGCCATCTGTTAGAAGGCACCACCCTTCCCAAAGCCACCCTTCTGACTTGCCACAAGGGCCTGCAGGTCAGAGATCTTGGGTAGACCCTTGAACGGCGGGGTTCTCTTTGACAAGCCAAGGCAAGCTTCCGGGAATGCGGTCCCACGGAGAGCACCTGCGATGCTGGGATGCTTGCCAGGGCAAACTTGTTTCTTTCTCTAGAAGGGAGCCTTCTTACCCTGATGGCTTAAAGATCCCAATGGGTATTTCAGATTGCTGAGTGCTAACACTGGGGACATTTTTTCAAGAATGGCCTTTTTGTCTAAGCGGGAGACCTCTGCCAAAGCTACATACCTAAATCTCTCTTCAATTGCTGCCCCACCCTCCTAATTCTAGGCTCCTTTCTCCAGATGACTCATGTGTTGTGTTGTGTCACGGAAAATACACTGGGCTGGAAGTCAAGAGTCTGGCTTTTGTGTTACTTGTATGAGCTTGGGCAAGTCACAGAATCCCTACTGGCCTCGGGGTTCCCATCCGTAAAATGAAAGAGTCAGGCTCAGTGAACTTTACTACTCCCTGGAGGTATAAGACACTGAATGTTAGCGGCCTTGGGAAGTGTGTTCCCTTTTGGACAGTGTCGGCGAGGTCCTGGACTCTGGCAGGCTCAGGACCTCTCTAGCAAAACAGTCAGGAGAGGGAGAAGGCTGATTTCCAGAGCCAGTGACTTCATCTAGACCTGCCTGTTGGGAATCGGGAGAATCCGAGTTCCAGCATTAGGGGCAGCTGCCTGCCATCTCCCATCCTTCCCCACGGGCAGGAAAGTGATCTCCTTCACCCCCTTCAGGGGGTAACTGTACCCTTTTCTCAGCACTGGGTGTCAACGTTATTTGTCTGTCCCGCTCACTGACTCAATAACAGTTTATTTAAATTGTTGAACACTTTTCTGTTGAAACCCTTACATAATGCTTGACTGAGATGAGGATTGTATTAGAACAATAATTTAGACAAAAGTTTAGGTATTAGTTTTCATAAATATGACCTAAATAATACCTTCCATTTAAGTTCATAGTTAGAAAAGGTCTTTTCTGCCTTGTTTCTTTTTTGTCCCCAAATCAAACATTAACTCTAGGCTATCTATAAACTCTTGAGAACTTTCCAGCAATTTCAGGTCATTTTTTCAGCAGTTTTTCTCTATTATGTTTAGGCATGCTTTTACCATTCATAAGATATCTGACACTATGTTATAAAAAAAAATGTTACGGTTTTCATTTTGTACATGTTCCATGTCTTCAAGAACCCACTAAAGAAATCATAAAATAATCTAAACAAACGTGAGACACAAACGTAACTACCTATCAAGATACAATGATCGCATAAAATTCTTGAGCAAAGTTAATTGTGCGGTATTACGTATGACATATAAAGTTGAAGGAATCTGGGTACATTGCAAAGTGGTGTTTGGATTTGGTAATTATACAGAGAATACCCTCAGGTCTAGGATTACGCTGACCGAATGCAACAAATCTAGACCTGGGAGTCCTATTTGGCGAAGCTTGCTCTCCACCCACTCTGTTGCGGTTGCGTGCATTTCCTGGGTTAAGGAAGCAGAGAAGCAGACCTGAGATATCCAGGGGTTTCCTCTTCCACTGCATCCTGTGGAACGGACACCTCTCCTTGGCAGATGGTAAATTTTGGCCACAGAGCTTACTCACTGTAGTTTACCATTAATTGCTCTCAGTTCTAGTTTTGAGGGAAACCAGTGTAAGGCCTCACAGTCTGACTAAAATACTTAACAGAATTAGGCTATTTGTTACTTAAGCCTTTATTTGGATGTGATCCTTTTCCATAAAATTAATTCCCTGAGGGTTTACTAATGCTTTAGTAAAAATCTCTCTAGATGCTAAGGCATACAATATTATATGCAAATGATTATGTACGGGTATGTGTGCAGTGAGAAAACTTTCTGCTTACATGCTGTTATCCCTTTACTTTTCTGGCAAATTTTCTACATAAGGCTCAGAGCTAATCCCTAATGCTTTACTTTAAGAGTCTGCCTTAACAATTGTGTCAAATCTCAGAGCTGCTTGAGCTTCCTTTGAGAAACCTGGCAAATTGTGGGACAAAATTTAAAAAAAAAACAGGCCAGTGGACAGTGATCGGTGTTCTGAACTGCCCCCTTGGGTAGTTTAACCACACACAGTATCCAACGTGGAATGAGAGAGAGAATTATACTTAGTTTGAGTTTAAATTTCCCATATAATTGATGCACAGGTCAAAAGTTTCTCCTGAAGAATGTGGAGTTCAGAGCGAGAGATGTTTATATTATCTCTTTTATTTTCTACATGTTCGGAGAAAGAGAATGATGTATTTAAAGAATATTGGCAATGTTTGTGTTGAATACCTGTATTTGCCAGGCTGGGTTTTAAGAACAAGCAGAGCCCAGCTGGTGTGGCTCAGTGGTTGCACATCGACCCATGAACCATGAAGTCCCCAGTTCAATTCCTGGTTGGGGTACATGCCTGGGTTGCAGACTGGATCCCCGGTGGGGGGCCTGCAGGAGGCAGCCAATCGATGTGCCTCTCTCATTGATGTTTCTGTCCCTCTATCCTTCTCCCTTTCTCTGTCTCCAAATCAATAAAAACATGTTTTTGAAAAAAAGAACAAGCAGAATTGTTTGGTGACCTTCTACCTTATGTTCATATGGGCCGTTAAGTTAGAACATTTCCTTTGAATTTAAACTCTATCTTACGCGTTGCTGCTCAACCTTATTTCCTATACCACCAGACTCAGTGGCTAGTTACATAGTCTTAGCCACTTAGAAATCTAAAACTCATTCTCTGAAATGTTCTCATTAAATAGAATCACTGGACCTATAGTCACATAATTTTTTAAACTAAATCACCTGTCAAAAACACAGACAAAAAGGATTTTCTCATATCTAGATGATGCTAGGTTTTTCACTAAGAAGAAGCTCTTGCAAATTCACTCAAACAGCAAACAGCAAAGTTGTTCCTAACTGACTCTTGCCAGGCCCCATGCAAGATACTCAGCCTGTAACAGCGAGTACGACAGGAGGCTTACACTCTGACGCAAGGCGGAGATGGGTCCTCAGTGTTCACGATGCAGGGTGTCCAGGTTTACATGAGGCCAGAGAAAGGGCCCCGCAGTCAGCTTTGCAGGGTGCTGACACAGAGACCTCCTGAACGAGGCGATGAAAACACTGAGCTATAAAGGCAGAGAATGATGAAGGAGGAAAGGGAAAGAATATTCTGAGCATCATTGCAAAGTCGAGGAGGAAGAAAAAGAGAATGAATGAGAAAACTGCATGGGTGAACTGGCTAAGTGGACAGATTTGGCGACACAATGAGTAACCACGTGAATGATGCTCTAACGACAACATAAAAGGAGCTGGAGTGTAGCTCTGTGGGGCAGAGCCGACATCAAGGGCCTGAAGCTGGGGTAGTCATCAGTGCTGCTCACCGATATGCAGACCCCTCTCGCCCAGTGGACACAGCAGGGCTGTCTTCCTGGCTCTCAGTAGTTGGAGGCGGCCACATGGCTAGTTAAGCCGTGAGTTGTGAGCACAGGTGCCCCTTCCAGGCCAGGGCACTTAACTGCTTGAGGTGGGATCTTTTTCCCTCTGGTGAACAACCAGCAACCCTCCAGGTGGAGATGCCCAGGCCGCTCGAGTCCCTGAGTGGACAATGAGCACATCCCCAGGGCTAACCTGAGTTGTTCTTAGTAGATAAAGCATCTGTGTTGTGCTCAACTTCTGAGTCTGCAGGTTGTTGATACCAGGGAGTAACCAACAACCAAAATAAAGCCTTCCTAAGGTATGCAAGATGAGAGTGGCAAACGCTGTGCCGTGCAAGGCCCCCAGCCATGCTGAAGAGCTTGCATCTTAGGCTGAGAGTGCTGGAACCCTTTAAAGGGATTTAAGGAAGGTTTTAATAAAATTTGCATGTTCATATCGATCACTCTGACTGCAAAGTATTGGAGTGGGCAACATGAAAATCTCTAATTTCTGAAGACCATCTCTTCCAGACCTATCTTCTTTTATTGATTTTAGAGAGAGAGGTGGGGGAAGAGGAAGAGGGAGGGAAGGTGAGAGAGAGAGAGAGAGAGAGAGAGAGATTTGAATCTGCAACCTTGGTGTATCGAGATGAGGCTCTAACCAACTGAGCTACCCAGCCAGGGTTGAGACTTATTTTCTAAGAACTGACAAAGCAGTAACTTATCTCAGAAAACTTGAAAAGCTCTATGGAGACATCTAAAAATATGTTAAAAATCTCATGTCTGACATAACCTAACTAACTTACAATGAACTGAAATTACATATCCAGTTTTCCATATCTTCATAATCTTTCTGATAAGAGCAAAACATACTTCTCTGAATTTTCAGCTAAAGAATGAGGCAAATTTCTTTGAAATCTGATTGCTTTAGAGTCTATGTAAGATGGTTTGAGGCCAAATTATTATGGAAAGAGCAAGTAAATTGAGCCAGCATACTTCATAATTTTCCTTCATTAGCAAGTTCTGCAGGCTTCACTGAATTTAATGAAAGGACTCCCATGTAAATCAAGTCTATTCTCCCAAGGGGGAAATTTTTAAAAATTCTCTCAAACCTAAGTATGATGGAGTGTGTCAACATTCAAATATCAGAACATTTAGCTTAATTAAACTCCTCTCCGGTTTCCCCTTCACTTCTGTGAATGTGTTTAAATCTTTAGGACCAAAATTCTCTCCATTACTCGAGCTCCCTAGGCTGTGGTTACACGGGCTAATGGCATAAACCATAGACTCTGGGGCTCATCTAATTCACCTGCCTCATGTGACGAATAAGGTGACTGAGGTGGCAAATCATGCTGAACATCTTCAGGAAACCTGGACGAGGAAATGTCTTCGTCTTCCTACCTTCACTCTGACATCAATACAGTATACACCATCAGTTTTTGTTCTGTATTACAAACCACGTTAATGGATTTGATAATATGACACCCGGAAAGGTAGAATTCTAAATTAATAAACGAAAACATAAAGCTTCAAAATTATGAATTATTCAACATCTATAAACAAGTACTAAAGGCATGTGTTTCTGACCCAATTCGTGGCTATTTATCAGAGAGAAGCACCAAGTGCAGCATTTATCCAACTGGGTTCCATGAACACCAATGTCCCATGAGGTGGTGCTGTGTTTTCCACGTAACAGCGGTTCTAGGCTCAGATGAGTTTCAGGAACAGGGCTAACGCTCTGCTCAAGACATTATCTTTAATGTTTATTCTGATCTCCTCTTTCAAGGAAATGCTTGGCAATATTAACCTTAAGCTCACAGCTCCAAAGTTAGCATTGCAGTGTTATGAAACATTTGAAAATGAGGCATTTCTGTTTTCATTTTTTCTGTCATTTAAAGAATAGTCACTTTTAGAATTATATCCAAATGTAAAAGAGCATATGACAATGCTGTTACAGCAAATCTAGACAAATGCCCTAATGACTCAACAGTAAACCAAAGCAAATTAAATAGCCTTCAATTTCTGCTCAAGATAAAGTATTAAGCTCTGAATCTCCATTCACTTGGTGCTCGGGTCCTAAGTGAGGTAGTTATAATGTTGTCATCATGGTATAAGCATACAGCTAAGAAAACAGTTGACATAATCTCAGAATTTGCTTCTGGTCATGAGAACATGTAGAATGTGAGAGCCAGGGGGAGCCTTATGTCAGTCAAAATCATCCACGCCCCTTGCTTTACAGATGAAAAAAACTGAGGCCAAGCCCTAGCTGGTTTGGCTCGGTGGATAGAGTGTCCGCCTGCGGACTGAAGGGTCAAGGGTTCAATTCTGGTCAGGGGCACATGCCTTGGTTACAGGCTTGATCCTCAGTACGGGGTGTTCAGGAGGCAGCCAATCCATGGTTCTCTCTCATTATTGATGTTTCTATCTTTCTCTCCCTCTCCCTTCCTCTCTGAAATCAATAAAGATTTTTTTTTTTAAAAAAAAGAAACTGAGGCCAAGAGAGGTTCTGAGATATATCTAAGGACATTTTTATATAAAGCAGTCATTTGATTTTATATTTGCATTTGTTCATTTTTTTAAACTCACATATTGATGTACCAAACATCTTGTGAGTTCCAGGGCATCTATCAAACGCTGGAAACACAAAGATGAACACAAAAAGTTCCCGCCTTAGACACCCATGATCAGTGTGTGGAGCCAGCTGTTCCCAGCCCAGAAGGGCCAATGCTAAATTCTCAGGGATTCGGTGAGCCAATTATGAAACACGGCCATTATTAATTTATATAAACTTGCACTTAAATAAGTTATGTTGATATTAAAGGTAACATGCATTCAAACACAGTACTTCCTAACTGTCTTACTACATTTCTATGCTGGAGGTTATTTACCCCTAGTGTATGTGTAGAATAGAAACTCATTAAAAGAGTGCTCTGGCACCGCACTTGCCAAGTCCACACTCCGCGATATCACAGTGTTAGCGTGAAGTCAGGGGAACATTTACACCATGGAAATTGGCAAATGCTACAAATTAGCAATTGTTTTTCCTAAGAGGTGGCCACCACTACATTCAACTAATACATGGAGTGCACTTTACTACTTTACTGTGGCGTGTAGTTCACAGGACTAGGAGTTCACATATTCATCATCCCACACACTCTTCCAAGTCTGTGAGGCAGATTTTATGACCTGTAGAAGACACACACTTGTGCAAAACTAACTTGTAATACAAAAAAAAAAAAAAATCATTATGGCCACAAGGCGAACTAAGCAGAAAGCAATGAATTCTGTGTGGCAGCTAAGAGAATGCAAAAGAGGCTGTGTGATCTGGATTTAGGAAATTCACCTAAAGATGAGGCGATAGCTGAAGATCCAAGGAAACTAAAGACCATTTGGTTTCCAGTATATTCTGTCTTTGTGCTCTTTATCTCATATATTCCATATTCCTCTCACTCATTTGTTGTGTGACTGTGTACCAGGCATGAAACTTTTTCACAAAAAAAGGACTTGGTATTATTTAAAGGTTAAGAGCTATTTGGTTTGTAATTTAAATAGCCATCTTTGTGCAGTGGGTTATTGCTTCCTTAACTCCAAGGGAGATAGGGTAAGCACGGAGGTTAATGACAGCAATGGTTGAAGCTGTCAAACTGGGATTGCACTAAGCTAGGTGTCCTTGGCCAAGGCACTTTTTCTCTGTGTACTTCTTTTTTTTTTTAAATCTGTAAAATGAAAACAAAATCTGCTTTCCTGAAGATTAAATATGATTATGTAAAGCACGTGGCTCATCATGGGTACTCAATAAATGCTACCCCACCCTTCAGTTTCTTCCTACAGCAACGGCTGACCTTTCCTGGCAACTTCTCTAGTGAGCTGTGCGGGCCTCTGGGGTGTTCTCTTGGTCTCAGCCTTTCAGTCTTCCAGGTATGCTTGTTTTCCCCTGGCTATCTTCTCCCCTTCGGTTACCAGTCAAGTGCCGCATCCCCACACACTATAAACTCAGGTATTCTTGCTCTTTGCCTCATAATGGAGTAATTTTCCATCATAAAAAAAGATAACAAATATTGACACAAAAATGGCAATAAATACATATCTATCAACAATTGAATCTAAAAATCAAAATAAACGAGCAAGAATTCTAATGAACAAAATAAACTGGTGAATAAAATAGAATCAGAGGCAAAACATGGGACAGATTGATGAATCTCAGAGGGAAGTGGGGGGGGGTGGAAGGAGATTAACCAAAGATCTTATATGCATACATGCTTTACATATATATGGACACAATCAATAGGATGGTGAAGGCCTGGGGCAGGAACTGGGTGGAGGAAGGCAAATGGGGGGAGAGGGGGGCGAGAGAGAGGGACATCTGTAATACTCTCAACAGTAAAGAATTTTAAAAATAATAATAAATGAAAATAAATAAAGTACACAGATTAAAAAAATAAAAGAATACAGACCAAATTTCATTATCACCACCTGTATTCATCTATATGCTCCATGAGGTCAAGAACTATGCCTATCTTACCTGCCACTGCATATGAAGGGACCGGCACAGTGCTCAGTGCTTAGCACATAGTAGGTGCTTTAAAATATATATGCTACATGAATAAATGCCCTTATTAGAAATTTTTAGACAGTTTGTTACATTTGGTACAACTCTTCAATTTTGGGGCACCCAAGTTTCTATTTTTTGTTCTCCTTTAGTCAACGCTTTTGTAAGTTCTTTTGTCTCAATATTTCTTCTAACAAATGTTACTGATTTCCCACATTTTCCCAAAAAAATATAAGTGCTATGTAATCCACCAGATGGGCCATTCTATAGCCCCTCTGAGATAAATGAACATCAAAATTCCCTATTTGTGATAAGAAGGGTGCCGTAAAATCCTAGGGCTTCAGGTGAGTAAATGTGGCCTCCAACTGGCACAGAGCCTATGGGTTTGGGATAACTGAGTATCATAGAAACCTTCTGTGTGGCACATGTGCGGTTTACCTCTGTGCACCTTGCCGCTCCCCGCTTGGCATGGGGCAGGTCCCCTGCCCTGCTTCCCATCATCTTTTGTGAGGTTCACACCAAGGTGTTTAGTGGCCCTGAGCCATCTGTGAGAGTCCTCTCACCACTTACAGCAAAAGCTGCCAACTTCCAGTCTGCGGAAGCAGCCAAAGATCTACAGCAAAGCCCCTGCAGACAGCACCCTCTCCCTTCACCCCTCTCATTCTTGTCCTCCTCCACATCCCCTGTTTAGCATTTCTGATCCTTCGGGGTTTTTCCTGCTCCCTCCAAATCCTTCCCATATTGTAAAATCATTTCATTTGTATATAAAACCCTTTTATTCCTAGTTGAAATAAAACATTGCCTCAGCGGTTGAACTAAAACTGCCTTTCTTTAAAACATTAGTGAATTCGATGATCCCTATGAACCCTTCCTTTAGTATATTGTGATTACATTAACACTCATTAAAAGAAATATTTCTTTTGAGGTGTCCAAATATTGACATTTTGCAGCTTAATTGTTTTAAAACGCTATTGGAATTCGTCTCTCAGTCTTTAATGTTTGACTCTTTCAGGCCATGAAGTGGGGATACATTTTGAATGGAAAAACCTAAGTGTATTTAAATTAAATAAAACCTGACCCTAAAAGAACCTCATTTCTAAATAAGGAGAATCTGCTTTTTACATACATTTTCTTTCATATGGTAAAGCTGGATTGCACAGAAGGCCCATTCTCCCTCCTAATCCTGTTAGGAAGAAGGAGGGTCGTTTAAAATACTCCGAATGCTGATGCTTAAGTACATCTGTCCGCCACACCACGATACATCAAAGAAAGGTCATGATGTTATATGACGTTTAGAACTGAGATTCCCATCAGATTTGCTACAAGAGCAGAAACAGGGTCAGACTTTTATCATCAAGCATCCATACTACAATCCAAATGGTAAGTCTTCGGGTGTTTCCAATGTGCTGACTCGTACCACAGTAAAACAACGGGCTGTGCTGCTGGGAGAGAGATGCAGACATGTGTACGCAGAGAGCGTGCACAGATGTGCACCATCTTTGGAACTGGCGGGGCAGGTCTCTGGCTACGCTCACAGAAACAAATGCAGCTTCGGTATTTGTAGGTGTTACGGTATCTTCTCTCTTAAGAATCTGCGACCTCCCTCACGCACTTTTAGAAAATCCCTGGGTGAAACACATTTATATTTACTAGCCTGAGGCTTCTTTACATTCAGTAATTGGAGCAGGTCACAAGGGCAGGGCAACAAGTGGGTTGGCTAGACCCAAGGATGAGTCTAGAAGCGAATGTCAGGATGAGCTCACAGAGTATGTGATGATAAGCAATTGAGAAAACAGATGAGCAGGTACTGAAGATCAAAGGTAGAGAGTAGGTCAAAAGTCAGAGTTAATGCCAAGTGGCTAGAATGTGGAGACACAAGGAATCTGGGTTTTAGTCCAACTCTGCCATTCGCTAGTTATCTGGCTCTGTTAAGTCATTTAAGTCTTCTGCACTTTGAGCCACTCCCTTAGGAAATAGAGATAACAATATATACTGAGGAGTGATGTATTAATTTTAATAAAAATTAAAATACTGCCCTAACCGGTTTGGCTCAGTGGATAGAGCGTCAGCCTGCAAACTGAAGGGTCCCAGGTTCAATTCCAATCAAGGGCATGTACCTTGGTTGCGGGCACATCCCCAGTAGGGGGTGTGCAGGAGGCAGCTGATCAATGTTTCTCTCTCATCCATGTTTCTAACTCTCTATCCCTCTCTCTTCCTCTCTGTAAAAAATCAATAAAATATATGTTAAAAAATTAAAATACTAATTACAGTTAACACTTATGGAATCCTTTGTGTTTTATATGAATGAATTTATTTAATCATCTCAGTAACACTATAAGGTAAATACTGTTATCATCCTCTAGGTCACATCCCTGATGTACGGTAGAGCTGGGACCCACTGGCTCCAGAGTACACTTAAACATGAGACCATGTATATTCTAACACAACTCACTAATGTTCTGTTCATATATACTTACAACAACAACAACAATAATAATAATAATAACCATTATAAAGTAATTACTAGATGCCAAGGATAATAATCAATGTTTTAATTTTGTCACAACGCTTTGAGATAGTTTTAATGTCTCCACTCAACAAGTGAGGATACTGAAACTCAGAGTAGTTACGTAACTTTCCAAAGGTCATCCAGTTATTAGATTTTGGAACCAAAATTTTAACCCAGGTTTTCTTTTAATTCTAAACTCTGTCTAGTCCTTATTTCGACTATCCATATAAGCCTCCCTGAACATCCTCATCCTCCTACTCACATAATTCTGTATGAGACCTATTCTTATGCCCTGACCTTAGCATCAGATGCCATCTCTTCTATTTAAAGCCAACACTCCATCCTCTTCCTCTGATCTTTAAGTATCACTTTCCCTCTGCATCATCAATTTTTTCTTCTCTACTGACTTCATCCTCAAGTGCATAAAAGTACAGCCTTCACTCCACAAGCCTCTCCAGCTGTGAGTCAACTCGCCTTTGTTCCTCCTCATCTACACCTCTTTGCACAGTAGCCTCCATTTCCTGTCAACCTCCTTACCTTCAATTCACTCCTAGGTCACTGCATCTGGTTTCCACCTGCCCTGTTCTACTCATACTTGCCCTCTCCCAGCTCCCCACTGGCTTCCTACCTACCAAATCCAACAGGCATTCCCCAAGCTTCATGCCATAGCCCTCTCTAGTATGTCCCTCGCTAGCCCTGTAACAGTGTCCCAAAGGTTCTCCCTCCAACCTCCCCTCCCTCAAATTCTTCCTCCACACAATTGCCACAGTTCCTTTTACACACGTTATTTCTCACCTCCCTGCCTCTCCTCTAGCTATTCTCTCCCGAATGCCCTTCCCAACTTTGCACCATCCCATCTACCACACACCACTTGATGTTAAATTCTAGCTGAGCTATTCTTTTCTTCCTGGCAACCTCAGAATCAGCCCATCCTAAGATTAGATGCACCTTCTCAGTGTTCCCATAGCAGTAGCTTTGTACATTTTCTTAAAATTACCTCTTCCTACACTCCGCTCCACACCTACTTTAAGCTCCTTGGGGACAGGGACTCCTTTTCACCCTGGACCAGTTCCAGTCTCATCTTCTCAGTGGGACAAGATAGTGTGATTGGGCCATAATTCCTGTTTTGGCAGTGGAATTCCTTGCTCTTTGGAAAGGGACTATTTCTCCTATGTATCTTATGATATGTGTCCAATACCTTTTCATCTTTAGACTCGTTATTACACACTCACATTCAATTCTACTCCTTTCAGTAAATGCCAGTTTTCCTTTAGCTGTCTTTCTATTCTAAAGGCTGGCTTGGTGGCTGCCTGACATACTGTAGGCTTCCATGGCTAGCCACTGTCTTCGCTCCGTTGATGCACATCCTCTCTCTCCTGGCAATAGCATCTTGAAACTGCCCATCCCTCCACCTGTGCTGAGTGCAGTTTAGTGAGACTGTCAATCCAGCTTTCCCACCTCTCTCAGGTCTATGGAGAGGATTGTGTTCCAAGCCCATCAGACAGTCACTCCCTGGAATTTACACTTCGGAAACAGTGATAGAAAAGCTGCGGGTGGTTAAAGAAGAGATTTGTCTGAAGTCCTTGCCACCTGAATTCCCCTGAGATGTTCTGACCCAGGTCATCTCCACAGCCAGGTCCTTACACTTTTGCACCATCAACATCATAGCCTTCCAATGCGTTCCTTCTTTATTCAAGGTAAACAAAGTTTATTTCTGTCTCTTAGAAACAACCAGCACTAAGTGAGACATAGGTATCCAACAAATGTTTACTGGATGGATGATGATGAACGGATATTTGAACCAAAGGAATGTTTTTCCCAAGTTAAAAGGGAGCTATAAATTCCTAGGAGCATAATAGTTTAGGAGAAAGTACATACCCCAGAAAAAAAGATGATGAACGCACAAGACCCCTGGGACAGGTAGCGAGAGGACCTAAGTTGTGGATGACGAAAGGGTCTTGGCTCAGAGGAGAGGTGCCCTTCCCCTTTCTGATTCTGGGTCCAGAGGAGAGAGAATTTAACCTAAAGAAAAGAGCAGATGAGGGTGACCTTGTTTTTTATCAGAGAAAGTGTTATTATGTGAAGAGAGGAATACAGGTGTTTTCAGGAGACAAGAAACGTATCTGAAATGGTGTCTGGGGCGAGCACTGCATAATGAAAGCTGATGAGGACTGCCGGGCAGCTTGAAGACAAACACCAATATATAGTATGATAATATTAACACATCAGTGGTACATTTTTCCATTGCAGGTATCACAAAAATCTACAGTGACTAACAAAAGTGTTTGTAATAACTAGCAAAAGTGTTCTCTGAGGAACATAAAGCTGTTCTCTCGGTATATTTCTTTGGGAGTTATCACAATTTGTAGCTAACCTGTTAGATCCTACAGAGATAAACATTTACTGTGGCCCCTGCTACAACAGAGTTCACGTTCTAGTCTCTTGTCCCAGTTAGTAGAAGACAAAAGCACTTAGGCATAACTCATATTTTAGATGGTAGCAGAAAACTATAAATGGACCACTTCTCCTAGCACAAAGCTATGTATACAGTATGTGTATTATCTCTGTGTTCATTATTACAATCACATATTCAAACTTACTGCTTTTATCTTTTTTTTCTTTTTAGTGCTATTCAGTCAACGTTGCTTTCTTTCTTTCTTTTTTTTTTTTTTTTTTTCGTCATACATAATAAAGATGCTATGCAGGGCAAAAAAAAAAAAGAGGCAGAATGTTTTCCCCAGAGAGAGGGCTTTTCAGATGTGCTCTGTAATTTGTCATCCAGAGGAAAGAGTGTATCATCGCCGCTTTAAAAAAGTAAATGAATTACATCGCCTTGATGCACAGCAGGCCTGCAGATTTCATGAAGCCTTTGTATTAAACATGTGCTCGCTTTCTGGTGTCTCCTCTCCGATTATTCGAGGCATCCAGGAGATGAAACAGGCAGGAAAGCAGCAGACGTCACAGCCACAGCCTGCTAGGTCACCTCATTCATAAGACACAGAATCAGAACTCTACCTCCTACACCGGAAATTAAGTACTTATAATGAACCCACCCACCCCTTCCACAGTCTGACTTTCTAAGACTTTGCCCCTCATTACCACTTCCTTTTCCAAAGCAGTTCCTTCCCCAGGTGACCTGGGAATATCAGATTATTATTAAGAGGAAAGAATACATAGCATGGCACCCCCTGATGTTACTGAAATTCTCGCAGCATGTAGACACTTCCTTCTCTGTTTCCTTTCTTTCAAGATAGGCCACTCCATGAACATAGCTCTATCTGTGAGTCCATGACCAGGCCTACATTTTTCTTGGTTTCATGGACCAGCCTGGGTTACTTTGCTGGCAAGCCACTCATGTTTCCTCAGCCTTCCCTCTGTACCTAGCTTTGTCCTCAATCCCCTGGCTCCCTTATCATTTTCTTAAGTGTGCATGCTAGCCATATTCTTTCCATCTTTTCTCATTTTTACTAGTTGTTCAGTGCTATGTCTTGCCTTTTCTGGAGACATTGGTCTCTATTAATAAATGGCCCGGTACTTGAATTCCAACAAGTATAGGTCTGTGTAGATGTGGGTTGGCATATGTTTGTAAGCATACATGCATATATTCAATAACTATTCTTTTAACAAATATCTGCTTCCACTCATTGGGTCACATTGACTTTTTTAGCTTGCTACCAATAGAAAGGCTAAGACTATCTGAGATGTTTAAGTGGTCCAATTTTTATTCATGGTGAATAATATCTGTATCATTAATGGAGAATACCATGGGGCCAGTCATTCCAAGTAACATGAAGGCATAGCTGTCAGTATGGCATTTTCAGTAGGGAATAGTAATTGGAGGCAGCAGCTAACATGAAGCATCAGGAACTAGAAAACAAGAGATCCAGAATAAAAGATGTGATTTTTCCATGTATGGATGAAAAAAATCAAGGGGGTTATAGGGAAAGTAACCTCACTGGGTGATCTGATCAGAAATTCCTACCTGGGTAGGTCATGGTGGGTAATCACGCTCCAGGTATGTGATTTTTTTAGTATCAGGTTATCTTTGCCTTAAGCAAGTCCTGTCCATTGTTTTTGTGCATTTGGTTAACACACCTTTGAAATAAGCCGTGACCACCCTCAGGAGAGCACAAAATCTTAACTGTCCTGTAATCCTGTAATGCAATCCCTGCCCTGCTTTCTCCCACCTCCGTGTAATCTTCCTTGCATTGCCTCCCTAACCTCAAATGCATAAAAGAAACTGCAGAACTGTTAGCCTCCAGAGCATTTGAAATCTTGCTCCCCAGCACATGTCATCAGTTTGGCTCAAATGACCTCTTATGAAAATACTCTACAGGTTTCTTATGTCGACACATGAGTCTCTAACTTTATGGAAAATCTGTTTTCTTAAAATAATACTATCATTTGTGAGTTGCTAGCCTATACCATGCATTACACATATGATCTTCAAAAGAACCCTTGAAGGTAGGTATTAGTACTTTTGGCAGAACTGCCATTTATTAATTCAAGGGCCAGGACTTGTTTTTAAAGCTCTGTGTAACACAGATATCACTGAGCTGAGGACTCTACTGAGAAACGTTTTTTTCTTTTCAAATGGATTCTTATCTTGGATAAAAGTAGAGCCACTTACTTAGAATTAGCAAGTAATACACATCACCAGCATATGTGTAAATAAGATTTCCAATGAATTAATTTCCTGGCTAGACTATTTAGGAGGGACGAATGTTCTCATTTATAATCTGGCAATGTGTTCTCTCACCCATGTATATGACACAATCATTCTTCATCACAGCCAATATCAGTCCGTTCTTTGTTCAACAAGATAATTGGGCTCTATAAAATTGTAACCGACACCCTAGTTCGTTACAGTTAATATCAGAATGCAAGAAAAGGCCCTTAACCCAAAACTGCAAATTCTAACTGGGGAACCTATTTTTAGACCCAATGGCTTCATTTTTTTTTTTTCTTTCATACTCGGTGCAAGTTTCAGCTAGACTCTAAACTGATTGGGAGAAATCCAACTCTGTATGCTCCTGCTCCACATGCTAATGGCACCAGTGGAATGCAGAGCTGCCCTGAGAGGCTCACTATCAAAGGGTCAATTTTTAGGCAAAATGCCTGCTCAAATGAAAGCTTGTGTAGGTTCTTTATCTGCAGTTGCAAGGAGGCTAATCAGAAGGCAGCCCAAACTGTTATCTCCAGTGAAGTGGAATTATGTGTATATTGTTTGTAAATAAGAGAATATTCACCATCCTTCTCTGGCTCGTGTTACCAAAAAGATATGCAAAATCCAATGTCACATTACCCCAGTGGGCGATTATTTTATTTACCATAGAAAATGCAACAGGGGTGGTGGCGAGAGGGGTCTACAGGGAATGAGATGCGGAGCTCAGAGCTCAGAGCTTAGATCCAAGAGGATAAAGCAGAGGAGGAGGGTGGGGGCAGTGCGGGAGGGAAAGGAGCTGAAAACGCTGGGTGAAAGGGGCTGGCAGCTGACAAGCAGCTGAAAGCACTTGGGGACTCACTATGGAAAACAATCCCCTGAACATTAACAATATGAAGCAGCACTGTGATGACCTTCCAGAACCATGTTGTACAGTTCTCCAAGAATTAATGCGGCCTTGCCCAGTGATCCCTGTGTTTCATCTTCACCTCAGTGCTCATTCTGAACAAGTAACAAAAGAGGCGGTTACTTCTTTGTGGTGCAATCAGTACCATCTCCACCCTAAACTAGCAGGGTCTCTGCTATCCCCACACCCATCTTGTCTAACATCTTCGTTTGTGAGCCAGGGAAGTAACAGCAATCGAGTGAAAAACAAGGCAAGGTCTGTGCTCATCATCATAATCAATACATGAAGGCTGGGGGCGCTGCGGTGGGTGGGGAGTGGGAGAGGGTGGGAACACAGTGGGAAACTTGCACGAGATTTTGTTAATTTAAAAAGAGAAAAAACTCTTTGGAAACAGGTCATTGAGAATCTGATAGTTTGATATAGATGAGACTAATGTTTACCCATAAGAAAGGGAGTGATAAAATTATTAGCCGTCCAAAAAGGCTGATGTCTACTCAGTAATAACAACCCACATTTTTTGAGCCCTTACTTCATGCTGGGCACTATTTTAAGGCACTTCAGTCCTCACTCCAACCTGTGACTTAGCTGCTTACTATGTCATTTCAGAGATGAGGAAACTGAGGCGGAAACGGGTTAAATCAGTGCCCAAAGTCCAATAGGTGGAGAGCCAGGACTGAAACTTGGATCATCTCATTCCAGAACAGGCACCCCTACCTACTCCACTATACATAATGTAGCATGTTAGCACTCCAACTCCTATTACATAAATACTGCTAATTATAAATGTATATCTTCCATTTAGTTAAGAACTCCAGGCAAGGCCTTCTCATGAATGCTTTCTATGTAGAAACAATTTGACAAGGAATTAGCAGAATAAAACGTTAGAATTAGAACACATTATGGCAATTCTTTAAATAATAAAGCTGAAGATACTTAAAATTTTTTATCCTCAGTCTTTTCATTCCTGTAGACCAAACTATTCTAAATCAATCTAAAATAAAATGGTTTTGTGATACTACTATAATATATAAGCACTTAACTTCCTTTTGCTAAAAAAAAAAAAAAAAAAAAAAAAAAAAAAGCCAGTTCTACCTCACTGAGTGCTTTGGCTCATTTGAAGTCTTCACTTCAACCTGTCTACCTTCCGTTTTACCAGCTGCCCCTCTTTTGCCAGCACAGAGGGCATAGCTCCTTCTTCTTAACAGGCAGTACCTGGTCAAGGCAGATATTTAAAGATACCTAAAGAATATCCTCCGGGGTCCCATGCCTCAGGCAGACCTAACAGAGAACGACTTGGGACACAATGTTTCTTGTCTCCTCTTGCCCTGCCTTCAGGAAGAAAAGTATGGGAAAGAAGCTGGGCCCTGCAGCTTAATGGAGAAGGGGGGATACAAGTACTAATGCAAGGTGTAGCTAAAAAAAAAAAAAAAAAAAAAAAAGGCACTTTTGGCCCTTAACTTCCGCCTCCCTTCTCCGTTAAGGAAGACTCTGGAGGGAGAGGGGCTTGCAATTCCCTAGGCCCATGGTCAGCAAACTGCGGCCCGCGAGCCACATGCGGCTCTTTGAGTGTGGCTTTTCCTAAGCCTTAGGAGTACCCTAATTAAGTTAATAACAATGTACCTACCTATATAGCTTAAGTTTAAAAAATTTGGCTCTCAAAAGAAATTTCAATCATTGTACTGTTGATATTTGGCTCTGTTGACTAATGAGTTTGCTGACCACCACCCTAGGCAGTGCTAAGCAACACGTTCTGACTGTCAGAAAGAATCTCTGGTATAGAAAAGAGACAAACATCAACAGATTACATTCCTCTTTAAAAATGGTGAATCTCTTTCTCCAAGTGTGCCTTCAGCTGAAGGGAATTTTGGTCCTGTAAAGGGCGAGGTCTCCTCTATTTCCTTTTTAATTGTGTAATCTCTCAAGGATTTCACTTGCATAGAGAAAATGCTGATATGTCGACTTTAATAAATCACATTAAAATGTTTAAGTAAACATCCCTGTCTACCTAGAAGAGCCCAGGCCTGCACTTCAGAGGAACGTGAAAAATCAGGGATGTGAATGAACTCTCTCTTTTGAGCCTTGATCCCGAATTTACTGCCGACCTGACAGTTTGGATGTAATCTCTCTGCTCTGTTAACTTTACCTTAAATACAGGGAAGTTCACTTTCATACACTGGGTATAAGTGCTGGAAATTAGTATTTGTGAAGCATGCTGCAGTCACGGAAGAAGGATGAAACAACAGTAAAACTGAACACATCAAAAATCTAATAAATGTATTTTTGAATTGCCTTGAACGACCTAATTATTACCAGTCCACATGAAAATGACATAGAAGCTATTTTCTAATTGCTCTTTCATCAGTGTCATTTTAAATGACTTACTACCATGGTTTCTCTGTCAACGTTTTAGATGATGTATGATACTGACCCCACAGTGAGTAAAAAGCAAAAAGACAGAAAAGCTGAGACAGATGCTCCGCAAATATACCCAACCAGCCACTGCTCAGTCCTTGTGCAGGAACACAGACACCCTGGCTGTTTATAGTCAGCATCCCTTGGAGTTGGCTGGAGTGACTGTGCAAATTGGTTAGTGCCTTTGATGGACCAGTGGCTAAATATTTTGAGTATCACCTCTGCCAACCATATAGAATGACAACAATTTTCTAGAAATTTTAAAGGCTATTTCTGCCAGGGTGGAGAAATAATCAAGTGAGGAAGCACAGCAAAAAAAAAAAAAAATATATATATATATATATATCTCAAGGTTGGACTAAAAATGGAAACCAAAAAATAGCAAATTTAAAAAATTCATCCAAATGTAAGTTGTTTTTTGAAGACCTCTCTGAGCTCTCAAAAGCAGACAACAATAAGATGATCACCTGTGATTCCTACTAACATTTAGATGCAGATTTTAAGGAATAACTTAGATACGACCATTCTTCAACAGCAGCATAACCATATCCCACAGACGTGGGTGCGCCATTCTAACCATGAAGTGGAAGAGAGAGAGAGACTTGAAAATGCGCAACAAATTTTGCAGAAAGTCATAGTCAATTTCATTAATAAACATGAGGAGCCCAACAGCCCTTCGATTTAGAAAACTTCAAGAATCAACCACACCCCAAATTACCACCATTAATAAGCACCACTATGTAATTCCTGCCAGAAAATTAACTAAGAGAAAGGCTAATGGTGACCAAGTTAAAATTGCTGACAGTGATGGAATCTTGTCATTTGTCATTAGATTGGAACAGATTTCCCCAAAATGGAAATGTATGACCAATACACATGAATGTAACACATTTCCAATAGCCAAAGAATTTCTATTTGAACAGTCCTCTGAGCTATGACAGACTCCAATTATATTATTTATGGACAATCTGAAAAGCATGAACTTCAGTCATTACTTCCCCAGAGTATTCCAGGTAACCATTTATTCTTAGAAAATACACATGGAGAAAAATCTTTAAAATGAAAGAGAAATAATCCATGACCAAATATGTGATTTAACATGCTGAACAGGAATGAGTGTCACACTTTCCCCTAACTTCATAAAAGGCCAGATGTGTGCTACACCCTTCTGCATGATTTCATAATTCTTACAACTCCACCCGACGAGATAACCTCCCCACATTTTTATGATCTTTCTTCCTTTCCCTCAAGAGCCTCTATGTAAATCTCTGGAGAAACAAGTCCCATGCTGGGAAGAATGCATAATTTGCCTCTGTCATCTTTTGAATATGGCAGTAGTATAGAAGATAATACTTACAGCCATTAGCTGGCTATTCACTTGAGTCAACTTATCATCATATGTAAATTCAAATAAATAAATATTCCTCTCTCCCTACTTGCAACTTTCCATTCCGTTTGATTTTCAAATTCAGTAATGGGCTGTGTATAATGTGGGCTAACAGCAGGGATAACATAACCAGTAGGACTTTTGGAATTACACAAACCTTGCCTTCACTCCTTATTTGTGTGACTTCTCAGTCTATAAATCATAAGAGACGAGAAAGTAACATTTAGTTCCCACAGGTTAAAGAAACCAAGTACTAATATTTTTTCTGGACATGAACAAAGTTAGCAAAACCACTGCTGGTGAATTTTTAAAAAATAATTTAAGAAAAAGGGGGAGAGCTGAGATTAAACCATATAAATGACATTAAATGTATTTTACAAGCATCAAAGACTAGAAGGCATTCTTTTCTTTTTTTCCTTAAACACATGAGAATTGCAGACAACACAGCAGGTAGAGATAAACTTTCCCAGGATGCCATTAGTTGGCTATTCACTAAGGCACCCAGGAAGGTGCCCACTCTAGCCATTACCTCAGCCAGCCACCCCCCCCCCCCACCTTCTTCCCCCTCCCCACACACACACCTCTCCACAGGGTCTGCTACATAACCAGGGAAAGATAACCTAGAACAGGGTGCAGGATAGGCGTCTTTCTTGCTGCTTTCTATGCCCACTCTGTTCATCTTGTGAGCACGTGGGGCCTCATGCCATAGAAGGGTAAGAAAGAACATCAGTTTGTGGGATGGAAGCTGGGCAAAGGAAGGAATCATACCAACTGTACCTCTCCTGGTATGAAAGATCAAGCACAGAGCCCTTGATGGTTGTGGGGTAAAGGGGGTAGAAATGGTCCGGAGAGAGGTGATATAGGGCATTCGAGATGTAAAGGCCCGTCAGTGCTCCCATGGAAGCACCTCCAAGAGTAAGCAAGAAATTCATTAGACCAGCTGTCACTTAGTCAAGGAAGTTACATGAAAGGAAAACACACATGTGGAATCATATTTAGGAGTACCTGAATATGAAAGCATCTGGCAGAGGAGAAAGACTTAATGAATGTCAAGTGTACTCCCCTCCAATATGCCCAGGTTCACACTGTGGTATCTGTGAAGCTAACTAGCAGAACTCACACAAGTATGTGTGTGTCCAGGGTGGGAAAGACAACTGCAAAACTCAGATGTAATGATGATCACTTTCTCAGCTTTCATACCAGAGAAAAACTGTATTAGTAACATCCAAGGTTTTCAGGTTGCTCCTTATATTATTCATTGAGGGTCTCAGGCAGTGCGATAGGAAATTGGGCCATCTGGAGAGGGATTCTGGGAGATACGTGCTGGGCCATAACCATTCACCCCTTCGGAGACTTGGATTTTTCAAAGTCTGAGGAAAGGTTAACGTATTTGCAACTTAGATCTCAGCAGGCCCCTAAGGTGGTCACTCCATTGCCCCTGAATCAGTCAGAGGCTTAGAACCTCTTTACCAGGGACTTCTCAGACCCACCTGCCTATGTATATAACCATGTAACACTATTGCTTTTATAAGAATGTTATATTTCTGTGTATTTACGTAGATGGTCATGGCAAGGGTAAAGGTTTGCAATAATGTCGCCACTGTTCTAGACCAGTCGCAGCCAGGAAGCTACTAACCCTCTCTGAACTTTGGTTTCCGCATAATTTAAACAGGCATCATAATGTTGTAAGCATTACATGTACTCAACTGACTCCTAACACAGTGGGATAGACTAAGCCCATGGAATTCCATATGCACTTTGCCTATGCTCTTTACTATAGACTAGAATGAGTCTTGGCAAAATGTTTAATGAAGCTAAGTATTTGAGATTTTCCATCGAAAGTTATTGTTTCCTTGACTTCAATGTATTATCATCTACTTTGTCGCTGAGATTTTCGATAAAAGTTCCTAACCATGAATAAAGGCCATGCTTCTTTCTACCCACAGCCTTCCTACCAGCTAAAGTTGGTATAGCAGTTAAGATCTAAAGTGCCGCCCTAGCCAGTTTGGCTCCATGGATAGAGCATCGGCCTGCGGACTGAAGGGTTCCAGGTTCAATTCCAGTCAAGGGCACATGCCCAGGTTGTGGGCTTGATCCCCAGAGGGGGGCATGCAGGAGGCAGCCCATCAATGATTCTTTCTCATCATTGATGTTTCTATCTCTTTCTCCTTCTCCCTTCCTCTCTGAAATCAAAAATATATATATTTTTTAAAAAAGACTTAAAGTGCCAAAGAGTGAAGAACTGATGTCATAGTTTGAGACAGAAATAATACAATTACCAGTCTTTTGATAATGTGTAATTTCAAAAGGAAAACAGTATTATCAAGAGATAATGCCCAGCAACTGTGAGCCCTTGTTAGTGTAGCATAGTTGGTTGAGTATTGTCCCAGGCACCAAAAAGTCATCAGTTCAATTCCTGATCAGGCACATGCCCAGGTTGTGGGCTCAGTCCCCAGTAGGGAGTATGCAGGAGGCAGCCAATGGATGTTTCTCTCTCCTCTCCCTTCCTCTCTCCCTAAAATCAATAAAATTATATTTTCTTTAAAAAGAAATAAGCGATTGTGTACTGGCCGGGTGGCTCAGTTGGTTGGAGCATCATCCCATACACCAAAAGGTCTTTGGTCTGATTCCCGTCAGGTTTGATCCCCAGTTAAGGCTCATGCGGGAGGCAACCAATTGATGTTTCTCTCTCACATTGATCTTTCTGTCTCTATCTGTCCCTTCCTCTCTCTAAAATCAATAAAAATATAAGCAGTGGTGGGGAGGGAACGGGGTCAGGGTGGAGGGGGTAAATGGGGGAGAAAAAGGGGACATCTGTAATACTTTCAACAATAAAGATAAGTTTTTTAAAAAATAAGCAGTAGTTATAACCATCACTCAATATTTCCATTTAAAAAATAATTTGGTGCCCAGCCAGTGTGGTTCAGTGGTTGAGTGTCGACCCATGAACCAGGAGGTCAAGGTTCAATTCCCAGTCAGGGTACATGTCAGGTTGCAGATCCCCAGTACAGGGTGTGCAGGAGGCAGCTGATTGATGATTCTCTCTCATCTTTGATGTTTCTATCTCTCTCCCTTCCTCTCTAAAAGCAATAAAAACATTAAGTTTTTTAAAAAAAATCATTTGGCTTTCTGGGTTCTTTTTGTTTGTGATAACATGGCTTAATAATTAAATGTGACAATCAGAAGGTTAAGTATAATGAGTTTAACTCAAGGTAAGGCCAATAAAATGTGTGCAGTGACATATTTTGATGCATAGATTTACTGCAAAGAATGTGAGAAAGATTCGTAGATCTTGAGGTTCCTCTTATGAAGTTATATAGTTCAGGGCCACTGAGTCAGATAAATTAGCTATTGTTTTATGGCAATGAATTGACTGAATTCATTGAGTAAACAAATTAAATAAACATAGAGTGAAATAAATACAAACATCCCAATGATAAAATATATAAACTTTTGGGGATCAATGATGTGGATTAAAAACTACATAAGTAGTCATTCACATAATCTCCCATATAAAAGAGAATTTTCTCTAACTTTTCAAAAGCTCAAGCTTGTCACATAAAAGGTAGGCTTATGGACATATGACAGAAGATAATTTCTCTGTGCTATGTTAGCAACTTATAAGATGTCCACATCTTTGAAAAAAATACTTAACTTAATAAACCATAAATCTGAAGGTCATTCTTGCTTGATCCTCATAATCTTCTATTATCCCAAAGAAAGTCCTGTCTAGATAATTCTACTTTGCACTGAACTGATCGATGTCTTAAATACAAATAGTTGTTTTGCCTTAATGTAAATATATATTCAGAAATTGCTTTTTCTCACATCAAGAAAATTTTTACATTGATCTTGTATACTTGCCTACTAAAGAAAAAAAAATCAGGTACTCATTTTTTAAGTTAGAAAAAGGGTAAACATAACCACTATGCCAATAATACTAGTACTCAACCTTTTTCATCTCATGACATATAAACTAATTACTAAAATTCTGTGGCACACGAAAAAATATATTTTTGCCGATCTCACACACAAAAAGTAGGTATAATTTTGATTCATTTACACCTGACTGCTCTTGTTGTGTTGGCTATTGTCATTTTTTATTTGACAGTCTAAGAGAAAAGAGGTCCATGCCTCTGACTAAACAGTCAGGTATTGCATGTTATAAAAACTCTTGCAGCTCACCAGTGTGCCAAGATACACCTGTCAAAAATCTCTGCACTATGCTATAACCTGAAACTAATACAAGATAATATTGATTGTAATTAAAAAATAAAATTTAAAAAGGCAAACAAAATACAAATGGCCAATAAACATATTTTAAAATGACCACCCTTCCTATAAATAAAAGAATACTTACTAAAATAAGTGCTTTACCTATCAAATTGGCCAATATTTTAAAAATTGATAATGTTTTTTGTTGGTTAAGGGGCAGGAAAATGGGCACTCAGTGCTGGTTGGAATGTAAACTGATGCATGATTATTGCAAAAAAACTTTAAAGTGTGCCCTGGCTGGTTTGGCTCAATGGATAGAGTGTCAGCCTGTGGACTGAAGGGTCCCAGATTCGATTCCGGCCAAGGGCACATGCCTGGGTTTCGGGCTCGATCCCCAGTAGGGGCCATGCAGGAGGCAGCCAATCAATGATTCTCTCTCATCATTGATGTTTCTATTTTTCTCTCCTTTCCTCTCTAAAAACAATAAAATACATTTTTTTAAAAAAACAAACTTTAAAGTGTGCATGGCTTTTAATTCTGCTTCTCAGAAATTTTAAGAAATTAATGTGAGAGAGGGAGAGACCAAGATGGCGGCGTAGGTAAACACCGGAGACCGCTGCCGCAAACAACCATTTCAAAAATACAACTAAAAGACTGAACGGACATCACCCAGAACCACAGGAAGGCTGGCTGAAGAGAGACTCTACAACTAGAAGGAAAGAGAACAGCAAATCGAGGCTCAGAGGCGGCGCAGTGTGGAAAATACAAAGGTACCGAGGTGCGCGCGCAAAGCGGGCTGGTGGCTGAGGGCGCGGTTGTCTTTCTGCCGGGAGTGAGTCTCAGACTCTGGGCTCCAGATCCAGGCGAGTCTCTAGGGACCCAGACTCAAACGCGGGATTATCCGGCATCAGTTGGGACCTGAGGGCACCTTTCTCTCCGAGGTTTGCAGTGGCTGCCGGGGTTCTGAGAAGCAGAGCCTCTGGGAACGGGACTGAGCGTGGCCATAACTGCTCCCTCCGCCCGCCCTGTTGATCCCGCCCCGCCCAAAACCTGCGCACAGCCATTTGCCGATCGCCTCAGGCAAAGGCTGGATTAGCACCTCCCCAGAAGGCAGACGTTTTCCACACAGCTGATTTCCACAGCCAGCCGGCCTGGTGGTCAAACCCCTCTAGTGTTAACTACAACAATTAAGGCTTGGCTAGAACAAGACTGCGCACAGAGACCACAAGGGGGTGCACCAAGAAAGCATAAAAGATGCGGAGACAAAAAAACATGACAGAAATGGAGGATATGGAGCTAAGAATCGCAATTTTGAGGGCTTGCCATAAATTTGTGCAGAGCCTCACGAAAACTAATGAGACCCTCGATGCTACGATAAAGAAATTAGAAAGTAAGCATACACGGACTGAAATAAAGAATATTATACCCAATAGCAGACCAGAGGAGTACAATAATCAAACCAAAGATTCGACAAAAAACACCCAATTGGAAAAGCAAAATGAAAAAAGAATCCGAAAGTGTGAAGATAGTGTAAGGAGCCTCTGGGACAGCTTTAAGCGGTCTAATATCAGAGTCATTGGAGTCCCAGAAGATGAGAGACAGCAAGATATTGAAAACCTATTTCAAGAAATAATGGCAGAAAACTTCCCCCACCTGGTGAAAGAAATGGACTTACAGGTCCAAGAAGCGCAGAGAACCCCAAACAAAAGGAATCCAAAGAGGACCACACCAAGACACATCATCATTAAAATGCCAAGAGCAAAAGACAAAGAGAAAATCTTAAAAGCAGCAAGAGAAAGAGGCTCAATTACCTACAAGGGAATACCCATACGACTGTCAGCTGATTTCTCAACAGAAACTTTGCAGGCCAGAAGGGAATGGCAAGAAATATTCAAAGTGCTGAATACCAAGAACCTACAACCAAGATTACTTTATCCAGCAAAGCTATCATTCAGAATTGAAGGTCAGATAAAGAGCTTCACAGATAAGGAAAAGCTAAAGGAGTTCATCACCGCCAAACCAGTATTATATGAAATGCTGAAAGGTATCCTTTAAGAAGAGGAAGAAGAAGAAAAAGGTAAAGATACAAATTATGAACAACAAACATGCATCTATCAACAAATGAATCTAAGAATCAAGTGAATAAATAACCTGATGTACAGAATGAACTGGTGATTATAATAGAATCAGGGACATAGAAAGGGAATGGACTGACTATTCTTGGGGGGAAAAGGGGTGTAGGAGATGCGGGAAGTGACTGGACAAAAATCATGCACCTATGGATGAACACAGTGGGTGGGGAGTGAGGGTGGAGGGTGGGGTGGGAGCTGGAAGGAGGGGAGTTATGGGGGGAAAAAAGAGGAACAAATGTAATAATCTGAACAATAAAGATTTAATTTAAAAAAAAAAAAAAAAGAAAGAAATTAATGTGAAAAAAAGTTTTAGTTACCAAAAAAAAAAAAAAAAAAAATGTGGTGATTTTTAAAATGATTTGGAATCAATGCAATGATTTTTAAAACAACCAAAATGTAAAATAACAGAATACTCATTTACTAAATTTTGGCAAAGCAATAAAAATGATATTGTTTGGCCTGAAAAGGTGTTCACAGAATATTATTAAATGAATAAAGCAAGTTACAAAACATTATATATGGTACAATATACTTTTTGGTTTGTCTAACATGCTACACACACAATATATCAAAAGACAAGAATTTGAAAGGGTATACATCAGAGAGTTATCAACAATAGTGTATGGGAGGGTGAATTTATGAGTGACTTTTATGTTTTCTTTGCTTTGTATTCTGATTTTTCTGTACTGAACACAATTTTATTACACATAAGTTCATTTCAAATAAGCCATTCATTTTCAGTGAGAGACATGTCACTTCCAAGAGTGTGAAAATTGGGTTTTGAAGTGTGTAAAAAAACCCTACCCAACAAACTCTTAGTATTTAATTTTATACAAGGAAAAGAGAGAGCAATTAGGGGGGAAAGTGTCTAAAATACGTACCATAGTGGAAAATGAAAAAAAAGAGAGAGGATACATTGAAGTACACCAACATGAAACTTTGTTACAAATATGCACATGAAGTATACAATTATAATCTATAATAATAAAAGTGTAATATGCTAATTAGACCGGCTGTCTTCTGATGTCCTTCCTGATGAGGCCTGGGCTGAAGGGAAGCCAGCCCATGTTCCAAGTGCCTGCGGGCAGCCTGAAGGAAGCAAGCCCGGGTCCCGGGTGTCTGCCAGCAACCAGAGGAGGGAAGCCTGGGTCCCAGGTGCCCGAGGGAAGCTGGTGCCGGCAGCTGGGGGAAGGAAGGCCTACTTTTGCACAAATTTTCATGCATCGGGCCTCTAGTTTATAATAAAAACAAAAATCATTATTCTAACATATATATATTATACACATGTGACACATATATATATTTTCTCTTCCTCTACCAAAAGGTAAAGATCTCACTGATAATTGAAAGCAGTATCACACTCATGCTGACATCAGCAAAAGTTAAATCATTAACCGACCTTAATGTCAAATTATTTTCTATTGGCAGGTGAAGTCAGATCTTTTACTTTATAGAGATGGCCATTTCCTTCAATGAGCTGATTTTTTTTTTAAAGACTGATAAGGGATTTTATATAAAACAATTATATAACTCATAACACCTGGACTGGTGTGAACCCTTGTGATTTTTCACATCAGTATAATAATCCCTAGGGAAATTTACGATAGATTTGGTTAGGGGCCATCTGATCTCTTATTTCTTTATTAACTGGTTACTTACTCTTCATTATGGAAAAGAATAATTATTGAGCTAAAATAAAAACTAATTATTTGAAACCCAGTGTTACATTTGTCACTACAGCAGTGACGTCAATAGAGAGTAACATATGAACTCAGAATCAGGCCCCACTTTTAACAGGCTCGAACATGCCAGTCTGTCCAATTCAGTCAATATTTCTTATTTCACTTTCTGAAAGGAATCTTGAGGAATAAAACAATGCCAATAAAGCTTCACTTACACTTTTCTTGCACCTGCCAACTCCCCGTTACAGCCGCACATGGTTTCCCAGATGAAATGCAGCCATAAATGTCAGAATAGTGGAACTGGTGATTAACACCAGGCAACGCAAAGTCAAAAATCACAGAACTGAATTCAGAGTGCACTTTTGCAATTACTGTTTTAGTGGAACAAAACGTATTTGTCATGGCCTGTGTCATTAAAAGAAAGATACAAAAATAAGCTGGGATCCTGGGGTGGGGTCTCAGCACAGACAAGCAGGTACACCCTGGGCTGTCACAGAGATGAACATGAATGTAGGAGTTCTTTCAAGAGCCGCTTGCCTCAACGCTTAATGACTGGGTCTGCTCCTGACTCCATCAGTCAAGAAACACATTAAGGGAACTTGATTCTACTGACCTTTGGAAAAGCTAGCTGACTTCTACAAGGATCTGATGGTTAATCAATTCTTTCATGACCAGATTCTTCTACAGGAACATTTCAGGTGGCTTCCCTGGCCAAGACAGGCCCTCCTTGCCCAGCCCTTTAAAAAGGCTGCTTAGTAGCCTATTACAAACATGCTAAGTCTATGAGTCCAAAATGGTCCAGATATCCCAACCACCTCCTACATCCATAAATATTTCTTTTAAATGCTGATTACTTTTTCTGCACAGATGAGATCCCCATGTCATGTTTTAACCCATTTAATATGACCATAGGGTCAGATTGCTGGGACATTTAATCCCCATTAGCCACATTTTTGTTGCTGATCATCATTAGATGGTATTGACTGTGTTCTCTGTGCTCTGCCTCCTGGGGCCTCCAAAATAACTACAGTGCGGTGCTTACCAGCTGGGGACCTGCCTTGAGGATGAGAAAACATGACATGGACACAAGAAGAATCACCAGCCTGCACTGACTGCCCTGGTGCACCCACCACCGCCATCGCTTCCGATTTCTCAGTGCAAGACAGTCCATTTTTTGCCTGTCATCCAAGTTTGCAGAGACTATGAAAACTCTAAAAAAAGACAGGACATAAAAGAAGCTATTCTCATGAAGTCCAAGAAAGAGAGTATGAGTATCAAATATTCAAGGGATTAATGGGAACTGTTCCCCTAACAAGCTGTAAATCTGTACCTAATTTCAGGATTTCTATTATCTGACTCATAAAACACTAAAATGGCTATAACAAGAAAGCCCAATTTGCTAAAGAAATAGCACACGTTTACATTTTAGCACATTTTTATTTACCTTTATAATCTCCCCCCAACTGTGCTAGTGTCAAATGAAGTATGAGGTAATGTTTGCAGCTAGTCAAGTCTTCAATTCCAGACATCTGTAATAAATTTTTTTAAGGCCAAGTACTGGTTCTGCATACACACCTGGAGTTTGAAATACGTTACTGTGCCGCAATACCACACTCTCGGTTAGAGCTTGCTGGCGCAGGCAAAGCGGAGGGCTCACCTGAAACCACATAGGGACAATGAACAGAATTTTAAATGTCTCTCCTTGTCAGTCCTCTTTGTATTCAACATAGTCTTAACTTGGGCATGTATCTTATCTTTGAAAATTCCAGATGGCAGAAAGTGGAGAAGTCTAAAGGACGTTCATACACAATGATGATAGATTCTGGATCATTCTTGCTTTCTGTTATTTGTTCACCGTGAGTTTTCCACTTATGTTTGCTGCCTTTTTACTTGGGTAAGTACTCAGAACTACAGTGGGGCCTTGACTTACGAGTTTAATTCGTTCTGAGACTGAGCTCGTTAACTCAAATTATTCTATCAACTCAATGCAAAAAATCAGCTGAGAGACAGCTGGTATCTCAAAAAACTCGTTAGTCGGGACACTCGTAAGTCAAGGCCTCACTGTTTGTCTTCTGGGTATCTCTTCCCAAATTCCTGGTCTTGCAGCCATGTGGACACTTGAGCTGAATGAATGGTTCAGCCTTTTCAGGGATGGAGGAACTTTTTATTGCCAAAGGCCATTTGGATATTTATAACATCACTGAGACGAGCCATACAAATTATCAACTTAAAAATCAGCCTGCTATATTTAGTCACACATTTAATTAATTCACCCCTAATGCCCCGGTAGGGCCAGACCAGATGATTTGATTATACAGCCACGAGCCAGACACTCCCCACCCCTGCTTTACATGGACAACCAGAGAGGCAGGCAGCTGAGTCTCCAAGGACAATAGTCGCTGAAGCTTGGCAATTCAAGAAATGTGTCTCTCCTACTAACTAATTTACCTTCAGTTGAAACACTTGGGAATGTGAGACTAGCATTCTACTATTCCTTAAAATACACCCATGAAAACCTCTCCGCACTCAAGAACTCAAAGCCTCTAAGAAATAGCCAAGGATCAACAAAACTGCATGCTCGTAACTGATTAATTGTTGGCCAGTTGCTTTCCTGTACTCTTCAATAGATGCTGAGCAGGACCTGGCTGCAACATGGAACAGAAGCTCTGAACACTGGCTTTCCTTGTAGCTCCACTGAAGCCCCAGCTCCACTTCCTGTATGACTGGAATGGGACTTTGGAAACCCAGGGATGTAATTCCACCAAAATAAAAAATCACTCGTCCTCCTGTACGAGTATCAAAACATTCCTTTTTTCAAGATATTGTAAGGACTCCACCCCCACCACCCAATGGGGAAGAGGATACCCCAATTTCTCTGGTAACGGTTTGAATTGGCTTTCCCCCCATAAAATAAGCAACAAAAGGATGATTTTCTCCTGACTAATGTTCATATTTAAGTAGTTAAAATGTATCCTTTGGACAGGCAGATTCAAGTATGCAGTTAGAAAAAAACACTAAAACATAAGTGAATTTTATAAGATAAACTTGAATAGAAGCCCCACTTCAATTGGTAGAAATACTTAAGTTTGGACACACTTTAAAAACAGCCACTGACATGGAAAAATCACTTGAATAAATAAAGCATATAAATATTTACCTTTCCAGTAACAGCACAAGTATTTTGTGAATTAACCATTTTTCTCTCTTTTTTAACTTTTAGACTCATAAGTTAACTTAATTTTGGACCAATTCTAAGACGCCTGAGACTTATAATTAGCTAGACTGTGTGGATCCTAGATTTAGAAGCCCACATAAAGTCAGAGTTAAACCGGCACTGATAGTTATCGGGCATTTGGAGGCTAAGAAGCCAAAACAAATTTAAGTCACTAATTTGGAGACCCCAAGGAATGTGCTCTTGTCAGATGAGGAGAAAAGGCACTATTCCCAGAAAAGAAGGTTATTTTAATGTTCAAACGATACTTGGCAGTTTGTTTGACTATGTTTTTGCACCTTTACCCATTCCCCCAAAAAAATCAATTGTAGAAAATAGTTTTTTGGATGGTACATTTTCATTTTCTCATACCTGACTGCTCTTCACAGCCTGAAGGTCACATTTCAAAAATCAAAGTCTGTGTGTGTATGTGTGTGTGTGTATATATATATGCAGAATTAGTTATTGATGTGTATATTTGCATGTGTCCAAACAGATATACATGTACCAATAACCAAATTTACTACACAGAAAATATATGTGCACATTTTTAGTAAGGCATTAATTAAACCATGGCATGTTTAAAATTGTACATATCATGCAATGTACTTATCATTTTCTATGCTCCAGGAACTGTACTAGACATGTCAGATTTCATTTCAACCCTCAAACAGGCAAGGCACATAAGCAGATAACATAACCATAGGTACACCCAGGCAACTGCAAAGAGAGAATTAGGCACGTGGTCAGTGGGACACAGAGGTACCCAACCCAATCTCAGGGGTGGAGAGGAGTGAAACCAGGGACAACATCCTGGAGAAGATGAAACAGGAGCCGTGATGTGAAAGGTGAGAAAGAGCATGTCGGTAGAGGAGCAGCATGTGATTCTCTGTACAGCCATGGCCAGGGAGGGAGGTCAGTAGCCTGAACACTGGCACAGCTCAGATTCATGGCAGCATAAGATTAAAGGTGGGAAAGGAAAGGGGACAGGCTGTCCTGGAGGCTCAAGGCAGGTCACCACACGACCTGTATTCCATGCCCCGCTGCTCTGATTCCCTCCGAGGACAGTGAAAAGTCACTGACGGGTTTGAAACAGTAAAATGGCACAGATGCTCCGGTGAATGCTTTGACCAGGTAAGGAGGACATCGCCATCCTCTAACAGCTAACAAAGCAGCCAGGGGAAAGAAGAGAGGATGGTTTGGAGGGCTTGTTGAGCCCATGTAGAAAGGGTCTCAGATGGCTCCCGTGATTTTCGTAGCTAAGTGGTAGAATATTAATTGAAGTAGAACACACTGATGGCCTAAAATGGGAGCTGGGAAAGATGATGGAGACATGTTCAATAAGAAAAACCAGTCTTAAAACCCAAATGGAAATGCATAGCAGGCATCCGACTACACTACTGGGAGATTAGCCAAGAGCTGGAGATTGATGAAAGATCAGCACAGAAGTGCAGAGTCAGGCTCCTAGAGTGATAGATTATTTCACTGTTTCTCTCCAGGTAGGTAGGTAAAAGGTAAGGAAGGGCTTAAACCTAAACTTTAAAAGAAAGGGGCACCAGCACCAGATAACCAGATACAAGGACATTTGCAACTGAAACCAAGTTAAACCTCAGTGGGCCTTAGAACTCATTGATATAAAAGAGCAGCTAAAACACAGCCTGGCCTGATTGCTTGAGGGAAATATGTGGCCTTGCCGTTGACCCTATATGTAAACCATTTCTAGAACATATGAGAGAAACATGCAAAAATTGTCTTCCTTTAATACATGCCTCCTTTTCCCTGGGAAAATGAAGAACCTAACATTTATAGTACTTGTATGTTGTTACACAGGATAAACCCTAAGTCACTCGATTTTTGTGCAGACACACATCCCCACACATGCTGAAAATCCTAATTGTCCTTGGTTTTCATATGTTCCCATGTCCTTTATTTGATTCTATATGCCAGAAGACTACGTGTTCTTTGATTATGTGTACCTATTCTGTGGAAACTCTAAGCAGGTCCTTGGATTAACATGACCTTCCTCACCAAAAGGCATTAGAGAAAATAGAAATCTAACAATATTCTATTTAAATAGTACTTGATAATATAATAGTGTGATATAACATAGTAAGAACCTCTATTGCAGGGGTCCTCAAACTACGGCCCGCGGGCCACATGCAAATACAAATATTGTATTCGTTCCCGTTTTGTTTTTTTTACTTCAAAATAAGATATGTGCAGTGTGCATAGGAATTTGTTCGTAGTTTCTTTTTAAACTATAGTCTGGCCCTCCAACGGTCTGAGGGACAGTGAACTGGCCCCCTGTTTAAAAAGTTTGAGGACCCCTGCTCTATTGTGTTGTTTTATTGTTCGGAAGTGTATATGCAAGAGTTTATGTGATTGTGCCTTTAACTCAACAAATAAAACGGAGGCCCTGACTGGACTTTATCAGAAATCATGCAAATTGTCCATGGGGTGAAGTATATATATTATTTCATAAGCCAATATACAGCATTGCAACTTTTCATCTTACTGCTGTGCTACATGATTTTCATGATTTTACTTTTACAAAGAATTTCATTTATATTTTTAATACAGCGTGTAATAAGAACACTTAACACCAACAAAAGTTTGCATATGACTAAATTAACTTCTTTATAAAATTATTTTCTACTTTGGTACTATTACAAATATTAGCCTTAGAAAATTCTATCAGTTATTAAAAGCATTCTCTAATAACTTCTTAATGTGTAAATAAAAACATACGTTTTAGAACTAGGTGTTCTACTTTATTCAGTATATACTACTCAAGTATTTTTTCTGAACTCCTTCTTAGACAATAAATAGCATTTCATACTCGAAAAAATTTCGTGTGCATTGCCTTAGCTCTAAAAAAAGGGTAGGATCTGTTAAGGAAAGACCTTCAGTCCTTTCAAAGAGTGTTAATTTACTTAATTCCTTTTTGTTTATGACAATACTAGGGGCCCAGTGCACAAATTCGTGCACCTTGAAAAGAACAGAGGGCCTCAAGGTTGCGGTATGCATAGGGGCAGGTCTTGGCGCATCCTCCATGCCCCCGCCCAGCCCTTCCCATGGCCCCTGGTCCCGTCTGCCAGCAGCCCCACTCCTGCCGCCACTGCTCCCATGCACTGATGGCACCAGCCCTGCTTGCACCCAATGACAGCACCTGCTGCCCTGATCACCCCTCAGGAGAAGGGGGAAGTGGAGAAGCCCTCAGGGATGATCAGGGCCAGCAGCCACCACTGCTCGCACCTGCTGATGGCGCCAAGTGATTGGGATTGGTGTCGGGCACTGGCAGCAGGTGTGAGCGGCGGCTCCAGCACGAGCAGGGGGTGTGAGTGAGGCCAGCACTGGCAGTGGGTGCGAGCGGTGGCTCCAGCACCAGCAGCAGGTGCGAGCGCCAGGCGGGACTGCAGTGTGTGGGAGCAAAGAATTTTCAGTAACCACCAAAAACTCACCCGATGAAAGCGACTGGCGCCCTGCCTTGGGCTGGCACCTCCGCTCACCTGCTCCACCATGCTGCTGCAGCCAAGGCCCACCATGTTCCACACATGCCCCCTGGTGGTCAGCGCACATCATAACGACCAGTTGTTTGGTTGTTCCGCCATTCGGTCTATTTGCATATTAGCCTTTTATTATAGAGGATGTCTGAATGGTGTGTCTGAAACCAGATACCTCATGAAGGTGAAGTCAGCCTGTCTCAGAGCTTCCTTCCACATAACTCAGTCTCATTTACTAGTTACACGTCTTTTATGCTGAGGAAGAGTTAAAAACTGTCCAACAAATATCAGCCCCTAACATCACCTCTTCTTCCTATCTCCTGGAAAGCTTACTTCTCCTGATAGAAGAGAGAAAGTTGATTTTTAACTGGCAATGTAGTAAACACTCCATTTCTGTTCTATTTGTTCTTTGATGTTCATACAGAGTTGATGTCTATACAAATTATCAAAGTTAAGCTTAATATATACACATCAGGAAAATATTTCTAGGCAGTGAGTAATATAATTCAGTGAGTAATATAATTCAATCAGGAGATAAGTGCCTGAAGCTACGGGCGGAGGAACCAAGTTTTATCATACAGAACTGAAGCAGGATTCAGAAACAGGCCTCAAAAGAAAGAACCAGTAAAGCACATCAGAAGTATCTTATGGGTCAATGCAATTAAAAGTCAGTACTGGTAGTTAGTTTTTTCTGGTAAAAAAAAAATCCTATGTGAAATGTTATTGAGGTAGTTTACATTGAACAGACTTTTGTTTAATGTAGCTTTGGTTGTTCTGCATTTAAAGAAATTATGTTTAAAACCCAAGTAAAGAACTGTCATATTAACCCTAGCTGGTTTGGCTCAGTGGATAGAGTGTCAGCCTGTGGACTGAAGGGTCCCAGGTTTGATTCCAGTCAAGGGCACATGCCCGGGTTGCAGGCTCAATCCCCAATAGGGGGCATGCAGGCAGCAACTGATCAAAGATTATCTCTCATCATTGATGTTTCTATCTCTCTCTCCCTCTCCCTTCCTTTCCAAAATCAATAAAAATGTATTTTTTTAAAAAAAGAATCATCATATTAGAAAGTCTCCCAAAGCTGTTTCAAAAATGACTGATCATCAAAATTTATTTATGAATATTGGTTTAAAAGTTGCATGGTGCTAGCAAGTATGTGACACAGCCTTTTCTGACATTATACTAAAATCTCTACAAAGATCCAGAAATAGATGAAGTCAATCCAGGTCCAATGAGTAAGAATAACACATTGCCAGGATCCGGAAGAAAATCCTACTAATGGAGGTAGACCAAGAACCAAACATTAGTAGTAAGTGCCTGCTTCACCATCTGAAACAAAGCACACTCACCAATTTAAATGAATTATCTAATTTCTTCTGTTCCTCTTTGCCTGGCCTTTGGTGGGGAGACATAGCATTTGAATTAATCAGAAAATTGGGCAGCCATACCTCTATGCATGAGTAGAAAATGTGAAATGTCCACATGCTGTTCTCATACCATCCTCTCATTCTTCTCTCCCAGTATGTATTTAGAAATTACAATACTCAGGAAGGAAATACATACAGACAATATACACACACACACTTCAAGAAAAGGATAGAACTGCTGGTGGTACATGCCTTCTGGGAGGTGTAGAATCGACATGTACAACATGATAGTGTAGGGCAGAGACACGATGGACTCAGTACACAGTAAGATTTGGAATCTTTAATGAAGTCATATTAGTTTCAGAGAACCAGGAAGAGAGAGTAAGAGAAGATTCCTCCTCGAACAACCAAAGCTACATTAAACAAAAGTCTGTTCAACAAAGATTGCAGGAAAAGCAGTGCTTAACATCTTGCCCCCAGGTTATACAACAAAAAAATGAGATATGACCGTTCACAAGCAGTCAGTGAGCAAGGCTGAGAGAAAACTACATAACCAATTGTTGGCAGATACCAAGTCTGGATAGACTTTCCATTGTCCTAGAACAGTGGTTCTCAACCTTCCTAATGCCACAACCCTTTAATACAGTTCCTCATGTTGTGGTGACCCCCAATTTCATTGTTACAAACTGAACATAATTAAAGCATAGTGATTAATCACAGAAACAATATGTAATTATATATGTGTTTTCTGATGGTCTTAGGCGACCCCTGTGAGGGTCGTTCGACCCCCAAAGGGGTCGCGACCCACAGGTTGAGAACCACTGTCCTAGAATGAATAAAAATAATAATAATAAAAACTTGGGCAAAACAAGTAAAATTAGACAACATTTGGAGGGAATGTAGAATGTGCACACATTTAAAAATTATTTACTACAGGAACTAAAAGAGTATTTCAGAAAACCAGTTGATGTCCTCAATAGGAAACAAGAAGACCTCTATGAGTCAAGAACTGAAATTATAAAAGAAGAAAAAGCTGAGATAAAAAAGTAAACTAGGAAAAAGTAGGTAACAAGAAAACTAAAAATCCAATTATAGATTTCTAATTTACATGGGAAGTATTTAACCTCCCTAAATCTCATTTTCATCATCAAGAAAAGTCAATATAGGAGGGAGACTTGACTGGGGATTGTGAACACACAATATAGTGTACAGACGATGTGTTGTGGAATTGTGCACTGAAACCTGAATAATTTTGTTAACCAATGTCACCCCAATAAAGTCAATAAAAAGGAAAAAAAAAGGGAGAAAGTAATGTAATATGGGGATGGGCAAAAGTAGGTTTACAGCTGTAATATAAATAAATACTATAATAATAAATAAGAATACAAGAATTGCCGAAACCGGTTTGGCTCAGTGGATAGAGCGTTGGCCTGCGGACTGAAGGGTCCCGGGTTCGATTCCGGTCAAGGGCATGTGCCTGGGTTGTGGGCACATCCCCAGTGGGAGATGTGCGGGAGGCGGCTGATCGATGTTTCTCTCTCATCGATGTTTCTAACTCTCTATCTCTCTCTCCCTTCCTCTCTGTAAAAAATCAATAAAACATATTTAAAAAAAAAAAAAAAAGAATACAAGAATAAACTCTGTGTACTCACAACTGTAAACCTATTTTTGCCCCACCCTGTATGTTTAACTAATTGGATTCCTTTGAGGACTGTGTGTAAAGTGGTACCTAACTCATAGTAGTAGCTGAAGAAAAGTGTTGTCATTGTTATTATTACTAACTAGAGGCCCAGTGCACAACATTTGTGCATTTGCGGGGGGGGGGGGGGGGGGGGGGGGGCGGGTATCTCTCAGCCGGCCTGCACCCTTTCACAGTCCAGGAGCCCTCAGAAAGACATCTTTAGCGCTGCTGCAGAGGCAGGAGAGTCTCCCGCCATCACCACTGCGCTCACCAGTCATGAGTTCGGCTTGTGGCTGAGCAGCGCTCCCCCTGTGGGAGCGTACTGAGCACCAGGGGGCAACTTTGGCATTGAGCGTCTGCCCCCTGGTGGTCAGTGCACATCATAGCGACCAGTCGTTCTGCTGTTCAGTCAATTTGCATATTTCCCATATATAAAAAATTACAAATATACTAAGCAACTTAGAAACAAATCTAAATTAAGAACATATGAATAGCAAGTCACGGCAAATTGATTTGGCAAAAGGACTGAAACTAATTAACAATAGAATTATAAATAATGTGATAGTAGGAATCAAAGTTGATATAAGCTGTCTAGAAGGAAATTTGGCACACACACAAAAAAATCAAGATCCTTGAATATACAAGGAGTTCCCAAAAATTTCAAGTCTAGAAATGAATGTGTATGTGAGTTTTAATTTTTGGTTTCCTATATCTACTGAAAACCTTAAAGAAAATGATCAACCCAGCCACAATAAGCTTCCCTTAGTGGCTCTATTATGGTCCTGACATATCATCATTCACACTGAAAGTGGTTTTGGGAGAACTATCTGAATTCAGTCAATCTGAATTTTAACAAAACAAATTTCAACGGATTGAAACTAACCCAAATACCTTTAACCCCATGAATGCATATTGATATTTAAAAATATTGGTCACTTTCAAAAGGTGATAGAAAACTAAGTCATTATCTTGATAACTGCTAAATAAAATATTAAGCACTGCCGTAATCAGTTTGGCTCAGTGGATAGAACGTTGGCCTGTGGACTGAAAGGTGCCAGGTTCGATTCCGGTCAAGGGTATGTACCTTGGTTGCGGGCACATCTCTAGTAGGGAGTGTGCAGGAGGCAGCTGATCGATGTTTATCTCTCATCAATGTTTCTAACTCTCTATCTCTCTCCCTTCCTCTCTGTAAAAAATCAATAAAATATATTAAATAAATAAATAAATAAATAAAATATTAAGCACTTATTTTTTTTCTTACATGAACGGTGCCACTATGTAATCAAATAAGAGAATGAGGGGAAATATCTCTTTAAGAAGTAATCTAACTAATAAATGAGAAAGAAATGCTAGAATTAGAACATCACCATTTGCAACCATCCAATGGACTAAGAGATATAAGCAGTAAGTATCAACATTTGCTAAAAATAAAAAACCAGAAGATGAGAGGTTATAGGCTACAAGTGATCAAGCCAAGTAAAAAAGATAGCCCCAGAGTCTGGTCCAGTCCCTGGGTCTCGTGGCCAATTTGCAGAAATACCAAGGTCAGAGGACCATGCTAGGTTGTATCATGAATGGGCAATCAACAAACCCAGGTGTGGAAAACTACTGGTCAAATGGCCCTATTTTATAATGGAAAATTATAAGGAAAAGAATGAGGAGGGGTGAGGTAGTGTGGGGATGGGAGGGAGGGACAAGGGTATACAGATAAAAAGAAAATTAAAAGGATAAGACTAAAAACTATAGTGTTGATGAATACATATTTTGCACAATCACATTAAGGTGATAAAACTATAAAAAGGAAAACAGAAGGAATTAAAAATACTATGGAAAGGCAGAATAATGGTTACTTATTACAGAAGGAAAGGGGTTGTAACAAGAATGTGACACATGGAAGAGGCTTCTGAGCAGATGACAAAGTTCTATTTCCTGTCTTGGGTGGTGTTCACCTTATAACTCTTCAAGGTATATATTTATTCCTGTGGTTTTCTGCATATGTAGGGAAAGATGGGATGGCAGAGTTATAGTAAAGGTTAAAAACAAAACCAAAAATCCTATATAATAAAAGCATAATTATGCAAATTGTCCCCTCGGGCGGTTTGACAGGGAGTTCAACCAGGAGACTGGGAATTTGACCGCTATGATGTGCACTGACCACTAGGAGGCGGTGCAGAACATGGCATGTGTCAGCAACTCACTACGACCTCTCGCCAGCTACCTGTGGGGGGGGGGGGGGGGGGAAACGAAGGTGCAGTGAGAATTCGGGGTGTCCGCTGAGCATGCTCTCAGCCCCCATACTACCCTCCCCTGGGAAGCCAGGGCTCGTGCACTGGGGAAGCCCCCATGCTCAGATGCCATGTGCCCACAAGGAGCCCACCCCACACCCTCATGGCATCTTCTGGATGAGCCAGGCTGCAGCTGCCAGAACCGCAGGGGCCAGTCAGGCTCCCTGTGGGTTTGCGCAGGAGCTGGTCTGCGAGGCCAGCCGGGAGAGAGTGCGCTGCCTGCCTGGCTTCCATGCAGTGTTGCTGGGTGGCCCAGAGGCCCACACTGTGCCCCAGCCCATGGCATCTGGCTGTGCTCACCGCATCTCTGCATGGGGACTCGGGAGCTGTGACTCAGGCGGAGGGGGGCATGCAGGGGCCCAGGGGCCCAGGTGCTGCCCAGGGCCCAGAGGTCAGCTGGGACCTGCTCTTCCATGCCAGACACTCATGCTTCGATTGCTGGCCAGGCCTAGGGACTGCACCTGTGCCCAAATTTCGTGCACCAGGCCTCTAGTTAGACCATCAGTAAATAAACTTCTTCCATCCATCATAGCATTCTGACATGTCAATGACTATAACTACTCACTTATTCTTTGTCTTCCCTATAGGTTTGTTTCCCTTAAAGCAAACTGTGCTTTGAAGCATTCATTTCATACTAGTGGTCTGATGCACGAATTTGTACACACTAAAAGGAAATTAACTAGGAGAAATATTTTAATATTGCTATTTGCCCTTTCCCTATATAGAAATGTCAACCAAATTCAGGATCAGCAATGACGAATGGAAACACATGCATGCGATTGGCGCCAGCGAGAGCTTTTTATGTGTCATGCATGTGCGAGTCAACTTAGCCTTTTATAGATATAGAATAAACTTGCTTAATTAGACCTGCTTTCTGACTTAGCTAACCTTTATCCAGGCCAGTGAAGCACCCCAACTTCTCTTCCAGGTAATTGCCAGCAACACAGCAGTAAATATCAACACAAAGCAGATTATTGTAGATCACACAGGGAGAACAAAGGGTAAAATATTTAACTGCAGCAGTGTTTGACTATATTCTGTGCAGTGAGAAAATCTGAAGTCATTTTCAAGGTCCACCATTTCTTACTTCTTTTCAGTCAGGTCAAGATTCTAAGCTTTCTAAATCTCTGTTTTCCAGCTAATGAAAAGAAAACAGGACTCTACTGAGTCTCCTATCTACCTACTCCAGGACTTCTGTGAGGATCAAATGAGATGAGGCATGGGAAAATGCTTCACAGACACATTTGGTTAAAGTGTAAAATGTTTCCACCTGGCTATAAAGCAAGTCATGTTCCTGGGCTGAAGAAACTGCAAGGAGGCTGGTAGCTAGGGAGAAGAAGTGGGGCCTTGCTACATGATGTCATTATCCGGATGGACTCTTAGCAGAATATATATATATATATATATATATATACACACACACATTCAGAAGGCCTCCTGGATCCATCTCAATCTGGATCTATCCTACAAACTCTTGATGGGCCTCTGCATTCCTAAAATGTGTATACTTTACAATAAATTTGTAACAATGTAACAAGCAGCTTTTATTCCACTGAACTGATACTTGGTAATATGAAATTAATTTTTCTTTTCACTAGTTCAAAATTTGGCAAGGGAAGAACAAAGCAGAGAAGAAGCATGATTGGGCAGGCATCAATCCCTGGGCAGTAGATGTGCGGTCATGAGAAAAGTATCTGCTTGGTTTTGGCTCTGGGATATAGGACCAGCTCACCCAGAGGCCTGGGATATCTCAGCATGCTGAGCAAATCAAACTGTCTAGCATTCTCCTATCCTGGAGATGCATCAAACACACGTACTTGGTGGGTAACTTGCATGCCCTTGAGGCCTCCAACTCTTACAGAATTAATTATTCAAGCCCCACTGAATTGAAATTCAGAAAATAATTGCTTTTAGTCATAGAAATTGTCAAAATCCTGAATACCCCAATGTATCATGCATAATGGAATTTTCTTTAAAGATATCATAGCAATCTTTACCAGGATTCAGTTATGTTTATCTCTAATAATTAGATACACTTGACATAATAAGTAGTGTGATTGCTTTAATATTTTTTTAAACCAGGCTCTATACAGCACATCAGTTAGTAATTAACATTGGTAAAATATTTTTTATTCCATGATACCAGAAATAGAGCATTTGATCAATGAGATATCAACATGCGTGTCTTTATGGTCTATAATAAGTCATTGCTATTTAATGTAAGTATAACCTACAGGGATACAAAGCACGAGATATGCTAAATTTCAGTTGTATCATATTTCTTCTTTTTAAAAATAAATTATTCACTTTTATTCTAGTATGAAATTTTCTCCTATGGAACTTGTCCCACTGGAATATTATACATAAAATATAAATAGAAAAAATGAAAATTACTAAAAGATTCTTAAAATTTTAAGTTTATCTTTATTCCCATTAATTTCTAAGTTGTCCTATATATGTAATTTTAATTGTAAAAATGCTAAGAGGAAAAAAAGGCTAGATGAACTGAATGCCTGAATTCTGTTTTTAAAGAAGAGAATTATTTCTCCCAAAAAGAAAGTCACTGAATAAAATGTTTTAACTTTTTATTTTTAGCTCATTGTAGATTATCAAGCCATTGTAAGAAATAATACAGCCATATCCCATGTACTCCTTGCCCAATTTATCTTAATGGTAACATCTTACACAATAATAGTACAATACCATAACCACAATATTGACATTGATGCAATCCATGTATCTTATTCAGATTTCCACAGTATTACTCACACTCATTTGTGTGTATGTGTGTATTTAGTTCTATACAATTCTGTCACATGTGTATGTTCATGCATCCGCCACTAGAGTCAAGATCCAAGAAACTTTCATCTCCACACAAGATCACTTGTGTGGTCCTTTTATAACCATACCACCTCCTGCCTCTCCCCTTCTCCCCAACCCCTGGCAACTATTAATCTGTCCTCCATCTCTACAAGTTTGTCATTTCAAGAATCTTATATAAATGGAATCATTCAATATGGAATATCGTGTTTAGAGTCTGGAGAATATATGGTTCCAGGAAATAGTTTTAAAGTCAATAGGCAAAAATCTATGGAAGGAAGATACAGGGATGACATATCTCATGGACAAGACAGCCGTTTTTAACTAAAGGCACCCAGAGCATATGGTGTTACGTTAAGAGACCAACAAAATATTTTTACTACCCTGAAAGAACTATTTTCCTATGCATAATGTGTCACTAATAATTAACCTTGAAGGCTTTTTGATCAATTTTCTAAGTTCGGTGCAGTCAAACTCGGGACATGTTTTCTCAGTTTTCTTTTCAATTGTTTTAAACCACACTTTGTATAAGTTTGTTTAATTTGTGTGCTATATGTTCCACTAAACTAAAAAAAAAAAAAAAAAAAAACAATTTGTGTGACATAAATCTATTAGCATGTCAAAGGCACAGCTAAATATGACTGAGGGGAATTGAAAAGCGCGAGCCAGCATGACTATTCCGGCTATCACTGAGGAATCCTTTCCTAAAATTTTGGCTCATAAATAGGAAAATAAGGAGATAGAGCATAGACTTCTGTTATTCCTGGGAAGATTTCAGCAATAAAATTGAGGGGATCTACTAACAAGGATTCTAATAGACCAGAGGGATAAAAGGCCACAATAGTTACTGTCCTTCAACTTGGATCTCAACCTGGCTTACTTGGTTTCCACAGTGAGGTGGCTCCTGTTAAAAAGAGGGAAGCAATTAGAACGCGTGCTTCCTAAACTAAATGTCTGTCTCTTCACAATCAACAACATGCAGACAATCAGAATACGACTTCCTAAAAATGCATTCATTTCGTTTGGTTGCCTATTATTTTTCATATGGAACTTTTTCCACCTTTTAATCTCAATTTCAACAATACCGCTGCCATATTTTATTCCTTAAACAAGAATTATCTTTAAATCGCTCTTTCTTTAATGAAGTATCTTCTTGAAGAACCTATAGACATGCTCAAATTTTCCTCTTAAAATGTCCAAAGGGGCCCTGGCTGGGTAACTCAGTTGGTTAGAGCGTCATTCCAATATGCCAAGGTTGCAGGTTCGATCAAATGCATCAATAAGTGGAACAACATATTTGGTGATTTTTCTCTCTCTCTCTTCCTCTCTTTCAAAATCAGTGAATTTAAAAAAAAAAAAAATTTTAATTTCCAAAGTTCTACAGTCTAAAATAAAAGCTAGGCTTCTTTAGTTTTTAATGATGTTTAAAAACTCCATTTATCTAGGAGGATAGATGAGTAAAATATGTGATAAAGGAAACAGCAAATGTTAAAATGTTAAATTTGGAGAATCTATGCAGAAGTCTATGGGTTTTCACAGTACTTTCTTGTATGTCTGAAATTTTTTATAATAAAGGGAAAAAATATTCAGCTTCAAAAAGGAAGCTGGATAGAAATTGGAAATATCATCCTAAATTTAAAACTAAAAAATACTTTCATGGAAATATTCAAATGGGTCTCTTAATATCATTTACTTATTTCCAAGAATATTTTGCCAAAAGGTAGCTAATTGCATGTTTCTGTGCCCTGAAGGTCAGAGGAAAACCTATCTCCTGGACCCCTGCCCTGATGCAGGGTGACATCATGAGAAATTGTTTCAATTGATGTGGGTTCTGAAATACCAACCGACAATTACTTCACCAGGAAATTTGGCTACAAGACTGTGTACTTTTGGTATGACATCACTGTTGAGCCAATGAAATTACATGCTGTGCAAGGATTTCTTCAAAGGAAAAAAACAAACCTAAGCATATTTCTTAAAAAAAAAAAAAGATAAGAATATACTTAAAATTGAAAATATACAACCCTATTAAGAATCATAATTTTTAAAAATATCACATGGGGAAAACTGTGTAATTAATTCACGGAACCTCTACAAAGGATTGGTGGCAGACCTGGAAGTCGGAACTTCTGAACTTTAAGCACCGCCTGTGCCAAGACCTCATCATTTTCTGCTGTGTCACCATTACAGCCATTAGTGACTATGATAACACTAGTGGCCCAGAGCATGAAATTCATGCAGGGTAAGGTGCCTAGACCTGGCCTGCGATCAGGGCCATCTTCCCCAGCTGCCGGCAGCTGGTACCGCCCCCCGCCACCACCCACCCCTTGTTTCCCATTCAGTATCTGGCTATCTGGCAATCAGAGCCTGCAGGCCAGCGGGGGGAGGGGGGGAGGGGGGTGGGGGGGGGAGGGACCAACAGGTCGACAGTTCCGCCCACTCACTGGCCCCGCCCCTGCCGCTGGTCGCCCTCTGTGTGTGGGGTGACCAGCGGGGCAGGGGCCTTGCCCTGGCACCGCCCTCGTCCCCCGCTACCCGTCCCCTGTTTCCGGTTCCCCATCCGGTGATCAGAGCCTGCCGGCTGTGGGGAGGGACCCAGAGTTGGTCAGTGCGCCTCATAGTGACTGGCCGAGCAGTTGTTCTGGTAGTTCCACCATTAGGGTCAATTACCCTTTTATTATATAGGGTAGGATGTTCTAGGGGAGGTTTTCTTCACACATATAAAGCAGGTCCCAGATTTTTGGTCTAACATTGGAAGTATATGGTAAAGCATAGTACTAAAAGAGATGGGAGATGTCACAAAATTGACGCTAACCAGGGCTTATTTCCATAAACAAAAATCATAACACCTGATATTGAGCAAAAGACCAAGAAGATAAAAATGTAAAAAGACTGACAGGAAAGTATTCAGAAGGTATCACTGTGATGCTCATAGCAAAGGAAATTCATGTGACAAGTACATTTCTGGGTCAAGCTCTCCTTGCCCTCCCCCAGAGTGTGGTCTCATGATAGCCCTTCAGGTAACAGCTACGGCTGCTAAGACCTCACCTGGGTTTTGGCTTCCACCCTGGTCTGCCGGCAGAAGATCAGACACACCTAATAAAGTGGGACTGGGAATTAGTGCACCTGGATCAATGCTCAAGTCTGGCCCCTGGCTGTTTTGTGACCTCTGACTACCTCACTTAACTGCTACAACTCTCACTTTTTTGTCATCTATCCTTATAGGAAAGATGACCAATCTCCCCATTACAAGGGAACCTGTCCCTAAACATGAAACCCTGTATAAAAGTGAGTTGCTGTGTTTCTAAGATTAGCATGGGAATTTTACTTTAAATTTCTCCAGGAAGTGCTGGAAAGGAACCCAAATTCTTGGGGTTCTCAGGATGGTGTAGAACAGTGATGGCGAACCTATGACACGCGTGTCAGAGGTGACACACAAACTCATTTTTTTTGGTTGATTTTTCTTTGTTAAATGGCATTTAAATATATAAAATAAATATCAAAAATAGAAGTCTTTGTTTTACTATGGTTGCAAATATCAAAAAATTTCTATATGTGACACGGCACCAGAGTTAAGTTAGGGTTTTTCAAAATGCTGACACGCAGAGCTCAAAAGGTTCGCCATCACTGGTCTAGAACCAGAGTAACCACACCCATGCTGCTCCACCGGCAGCCCCCTTACACTGGGCAGAAATGCGAATGGCCTCCGAAGGGCCACAGGCCGTTGGAGGGAGTTCCCACTGCAGGCTCCTTCTCACAGTTGGCACTTCACACAGTGGCAAAGGGCACTCCAGTTCAAAATGTATCTAAAGCTGAAACCAAATAAGCAGACTTAATGCAATCGTTTAAAAGCTGCTAAAACAGAAGAATAAAATAGCAAGTGCAGGTCATCGCCATCCTTTATTATCTTCCTGTAAGTAGTTACAACATCCATGAAAAGTCATTATTATACCCACTAGAAAGATGAAAATACAGAGACACAGGGAAATTGAAAATAAGTCCAAGTTCACTTAGTGAGAAATTGGCAGAGCCTAAGGACATAGCTGGGACCACATGATTCCAAAGTCACTTTTGATGCATTAAGCTAAGTTGCCGAAAATACACACAGGAAAACTAGATGATTTAAGGTGTACTTTAAAACTGTTTTCTAGTCTGGTTGAAATATTTATTTCTAGAATGATATTACTTAGTAAAGATTTCTACAAGTTAACCAGAATCATGATAATTTAGGAACAGGAATGGAAAAGGGATGAACAGTCCCTATACCTGATATAACTACCATTCACTGAGCATTTCCTACATGCCAGACACTGTGCAAGCTCCTGATATAGGATGGAAATGAAGGGCTCCGTGAAAATGCAAAGGAAGTCTATAAAGTACAGGTGGAGGTGGTGATGTATCTCCGGGGAGATTTTTAGAAATCTGAGATGAGCCCAGGGAAGGAAAGGAAAGAACAACTTTCTATGTGCTTTCCTATCTACTTCCTATTAAGCACAGTGCTGTGCAGGAAGCAAAGACCAATTAATGTTTATAAAATAAATAATAATTACGAACTGAGACCCAGAGTGGGTGTCGTACTGAAGGTTACAAGGTTAGTCAATGACAGAGTTTGAGACCTTCTCTAAAGCACCTTGACTTCTCTTTCTCTAACAGTGACCAAGACTGCTAGTTATCTTCTAGTTTTCTTTCTCCCCTTCTTCCACAGTAACAGAACTCCAATGAGCTGGGCAAATAGCTACCTGGAGTAAAGACTACATTTCCCAGTCTCCCTCAAAGCTAGGTGTATTCCTGTGACTAGGATTTGCCCAATAGGGTGCAAACAGAGATGACACATACAGCTTCTAGCAAGTTCCTTCTTGCTGGTTGGAATGCGGCCATGAGAGCACAGCTAGAGCAGCCTTGTTGGACCAAAAGATTGTGTGTTGACGCCAATACAAGGGAAATCAAGAAAGAATCATGAAGCCAGAAATCAGCCTGGACCATCGGTGTTTGATGAGAAAGGAAATGCATTTTTACATCTTGTTTACTGCTCTGTAACTTTGGGTTCTCTGTCACCAGTGAAATTAATCCTAACAAGCACACTACTCTTTCCCTTAGTGACTCCTGTGTTAGACATGCAGCGTAAGCAGTGTCCAAACCATTGTTAGCAGAGTCATAAAGACCCATTTCAAGGACTAGTTAGGTTGGACTTGGAAAATCAAACTGAGAAAGTCAAACTCTAGATGCAGGGGGCAGGGTAGAAGAAAGAAGAAAAATAAAAAAGAAGAACATGTCAGCTTAAAATGTAACCATGACTGTGCTATAGTTCAAATACTCAGTGAAGGTGTAGGTAGGGAAAGAGAGGAAACCACTTCATCTATTTCTTCAATATTCATTAAATAATCATACAGAAAAGCCAAAAGTAGCAAACCTTGAAGTAGAAGATGAGAAAAAAGTATGACATTAAATCATATAAATGAAAAATAACATTAGTCATATAACTAAAAATCGAATGTTGTTTGGCAAAATCCTAGACACAAATTTAACTCTTCCTTTACCTTCCCTGAGAACTTAAATAGATTCAAGATATTTAGAAACCCTTTCAAGTTTATTTTTCACATTTTAAACTACGCATAAAATTTCTGTTAGCACTTGAATGTTATAATGCACTATAGTAAGAATTATTTTAAGTTACTATTCCCACAGACAGAAAACCTCAGAATAATTTTAAAGGGATTTTTTTTAGAAAATCTCTAAAATTTGAACTATTTATAAAGTACTCAACTCAATATTTTTAGGGTCCTGATAAAATAAAAACATTAAATTTCTGCCTAGTCAGAATTTTGTTTAGCCCTGATTTAAAATATGACAGTATTAATACCAAACAGATATGGGTTTTTTTCCTTCTCAACTACTGCCTGGAATTATGACAAACCCAAATTTCTTATGGAACTTAATAGGGTTATCTTTCTATAATAGTACACACTGTTTATAGCAGGCAAGATCTCATACGCTCTCAAATGTAATTGTCCTTCTTGCCTTCATTGGCATGGCAGAAATGTGGGTTTGGGTTTAGTTTTTGGCTTTTGGTTTGGATACACAAATCCAATTCCTCAATCACCCTACTTGAACTGCCCTGGAATGTGTTACGCACCAGGCATACAATGCCACAGAAATTGCAGCTAATTAATGCAATTAAGGACAAATAGAAGGAAAGAACATTTTGTCCAATGCCTAATTAATGAGCCATTCTTCATCTAGGGATAAGCAAATCATTTTGGCTCAGGATCCAGCCTAAGACACTGTTAGCACTCCACAAATTTTACTTGGAAGCAAAACATCAGCTAAAGTAATCTTCCTGTAACAAAAATTAATGCGACAAACTTGCTCACAAAACTTGAGCTTTTGGAAAACAAGACTGCTAAGTACTTCCCAAGAAGGAGGGAATGTTTCTACAAGTTGCTTCTTTTCCCTATTATCTCATCTGAATGTCTAGTGGAAAAACAAATCTAACACCATTTACTGTGGCCCTATTGTCTACCCTGTCGTTAACAGGAACTAGGAAGGGGGTTTTGTTTGAAAAGATGGTTTTCCCTCTATAGTGAAATCTTACTCATGCCTTCTTAAATAGCAGATTTGAATGGAAAGAGGAGAAAGGACTTGAGACAAAAAGGAAGAATGAAAGAAGAGACAGTTGTAAGGAGGATTAGAAAACAAAGCAGCGGGAGAAAAGTGAGACATCAACATAGTTTGGTAGGTGGGTATATACCAGTTTCCTCAAGCTGCCATAATTACTGCAAACTGGGAGGCTTAAAACAACAGGAATGTATCCTCTCACAGTCTTGGAGGCTAGAAGTCTGAAATCAGGGTGTTGGCAGGCCACCCTCCCTCTGAAGGATGTTGGGGAGGATCCCTCCTTGTCCCTTCCTAGCTTCTGTCCCTTGGCTTGTAACTGCATCGCTCCGATCTCTGCCATCCTCTCTGTGTCTCTTGTGTCCTCTAAGGACACCAGTCATTGGATTTAGGACCCACCCTAGTTCAGTATGATCTCATCCAAAATAAGGCCCCGTGCTTAGAGTTTAGGTGGACATGAATTTATGGGAACACTATTCAACCCACTACAGTGGGGAACCAAGGCCAACTCTGTGCGACTGCTTCCCTTCCCTTGGAGACTGGCCTTAAAAGAGGCAAAAATCAGGTTGGCAAGAGAGCAGCAGCGGGAGCAGTGAACTGATGAGAAAGCTTGAGGATGGAGAAGTCAGAAGCCCCAAAGCTGTAAGGACGATGGTGGCAGCCTTGCCCTGGTGGTATTATCGATCAGAGTCCATTAGTGTCTAAGGCACAGGGATCAGCAATCATAACAAGGATGGGGTTAAAGAAAGAAGCAACAGCAGTATCCAGAGGGCAGAAAGGGAGTGAGGACAACCTTCTAAGGAGATTACTAGTACAGTGTGCTACTCTATGCTCTCAGCATCTCTTAAACTGAGGGTGTGTGTGCGAGCTCCTCTATAACATTTCATTTATTGTTATATGTTTAAATATATGTGTGTATTGTTTATATGTTGAAATATACATATATATACATACACACACACACATTTGATCTATGAATTCAAACCAATCTTTCTAATACTGGCTTTCTTGAGAACACGGGAGCATTTTTCTTTGTTTTCATTTTCATGAAAATAAAATATAGGTTCTAGATCATCTGATAGTTATGCACGTTACTGGTATCAATTAAGGGAACTAAAGTAGGATGATTTTAATTATTGTAGGTGAATGATAAAAAGAAAAGCAGTGAACTCAGTATTTAACTTTCATGTTCGAGCCAAGGGAAGGACAACAGCTCATTGTGGGCACTACAGAGATTTTCCACAGTCCAAATGCAGGAAGGGGTCAGGGAAACTGAGTCAGGCTGCAGACACAAAGGCCTGCCTGCATCTAAGCCTATCGAAACTGTTATCGTCATAAGGTTTCCCATCATACATTTGAAATTTTCTTTGCAATCTTCAAATATTTTATTTGCTTAAGTCACATAAAACTTATTAGAGTTACTAATTGTTTTATATCAAAATAAGAGCACACTGCTAACAATATTGCCAACTCTAGCAATACTACTAATGACGTATCAATATTACCATCAGTACGAATTGTAGCAAGCAGTTCAGTCAAATAAGCAAGATCAGAATTGAGTGTTCAAACTTTTTTTATACATATGTTACTAGTAAAATATATTAATGAAAAATGTAAATTTCTGTTCAATATAATATTTGATTTATGCAATATTAGTCTCATGTAGAGCTGCATATTTGAATTAAAAAATAAAATATTTAGATTGTCCATGGTGTTTGGTTGTCATTTGTAAGAACTTTAGCAAATATGTTTAAAGTTATTTTTTCCTTTGACAGCTTCAAAATTTAAAAAAAAACTCCTAAAATAAAATTGAATAAATAAACATAAAATTAGAAGCCCACAAGACATTATAACCACAATCCTAAATTTGGTATTTTTCAAAAGACTCATGCTTCAGCAAACCAAGCAAATTAAGAAAGTGCGCCCTAACCGGTTTGGCTCAGTGGATAGAGTGTGGGCCTGCGGACTGAAAGGTCCCAGGTTCGATTCTGGTCAAAGGCATGTACCTTGGTTGCGGGCATATCCCCAGTACGGGGTGTGCAGAAAGCAGCTGATTGATGTCTCTCTCTCTCTCATCAATGTTTCTAACTATCACTCTCTCTTCCTCTCTGTAAAAATCAATAAAGTGTATTTAAAAAAAAAAAAAGCGAAAGCCTTCCTTTACTTTGGCTGGTCCTAGTCCAGGGCTCAAGAAGAAATGAGCCACTTTAGTGAGCAAACAGCCTCAAAGGTTGCCAAGGACTGGAGGGCCACAGGAAACAGGGCTAACTGTCACATGAGAGGCGACTTCTGTGTTATTCTGAGAAAGCCATGGCGTGTATATGCAAGGTGGCATATTAAATCTTTTTATAACTTTCTGTCTACATAAGGAAACATACACATAAGACAAAAATATACAGGTGTATATGTATGTTTACCCATTCTTCATTATTATTTTTTTTTACAGAGAGGAAGGGGAAGGGATAGAGAGTTAGAAACAATGATGAGAGAGAAACACCGACCAGCTGCCTCCTGCACACCCCCTACTGGGTATGTGCCCGCAACCAAAGTACATGCCCTTGACCGGAATCGAACCTGGGACCTTTCAGTCCGCAGGCTGACGCTCTATCCACTGAGCCAAACTGGTTACGGCCATTCTTCATTATTTTTAACTGAGGCCATATCCTTTGGCATCTAACCCCTGGATGCCACTGCTACGCTTCCTAAGGGGCCGCAGGAGTTCAAGAGCAGCCCAGTACCTTCTCACCTTTGGCTTGACAGACTCCAGGGCCAGCACCACCAAATGGCTGGAGTGGAAGGAGAGGGAATTCAGGAAGTTTAGAGGAAATATGAACCTTTCCTGTACAGAGTGATTACCATTTGAAGTGAAAACCCTAAACAGGCCTGTGACTAACTTTTTTCCCTTTCTAAACGCCTAGGCTTCTACTTCCCCTGTTCTCAGGTTCTAACTCCCTTATTTGTGCAAGAGAGCAAGCGCTTCGTGGACACACTGAGGGCCATGCCTCTACAAGTCATACAATGCTATGCCCCCTGAGCGTTTTAAGAATAACTAGGTTTGGGGCTGTTGGTTTTTGTTTTTGTTTTTAATTAAAAACATGCATCACGTAGATATAACAATGTGGGGTGTTTTTTTTTCCTCCAAATTATTGGAAAATATACAATGAATTATAAGTCTCCCTAATATCCCCCTAAGTCCCTCTTCTTATGTCATTACTATTAACTAACTTCTGATATATCAGAATTTATATAGATTCAAGAAAGATTAAAGACAGCTGCAAATTCTTTGCTGGTCCACCATTGAGAGGTGGCACCCAATTCCTTGAATCTGAGATGGTCTTAGTGACTTCCACGATCAACAGAGGTAATGTCTGCAGCCTCCAAGGAAGCCTACCAGCTTCCACCTGGATCGTTTGGAATGCTTCCTGTGGAGGAAGCCAGCTGTCTTGTAAGTCTTACTACCTGAGACTGCCACGCTGTGGGGAAGCCCATGCTTGCACATGAAGATACCACTTGGAGAGAGATGAGAGACAGAGATAGGAGAGAGAGAGAGAGAGAGAGAGAGAGAGAGAGAGAGAGAGATACCCCTGACTAGCCCCAGATATTCCAACTATCTCAGCCCAGGCATCAGACCTGGGACTGAAAAAGCCATAGTAAATATAGATGTGATGTGGAAATGAAGCAAGGAACCCTACCAACAGTCAAATATATGGCTCTTTCCAGCAATCCAACCATCTCCAGCCGTTCAAGCTACCTCACCTGAGACCCAGTTATTCTCCAGCAGAAGTAAGCATTCCCAGCTGTATCCTGACCAAATTTATGCACAAAGTCAAGAGCATAAAAAACACAAACAAACAACAACAAAAACTTGGTTGTTTTGACCCACTAAGACTTAGAGTGGTTTTGCAGCAATAACTAAAACAGTGTCCTTCCAGAATTTTTCTATGCATATGTAAGCACATCCTTTTTCTTTCTGCATGTATTATTCTGAGACTTAACGAATTTTTTTTTTCTAATTTTACACTTCTAAATTAGAGCATTCAGGCTTTCTTAACATTATTAAAGCTGTAGACTATTTATTGACCAGTCCCATAATAAGGGATATTTAAATCATTTTCATTATTTTGCTTTTACGGACAATACTGAATGAACACCCTCATGAATAAATCTTTGTACTCATATATATCTGTAGGACAAATTACTATAAGTTAAAGGTCTAGATCAAAAGCACTTTGCTTTTGTAAAGCCAGTTTTCCATTCTCCCTTGGCAACTGCATCCCTTATTAAACAAGGCCAAGCTCAATTGCTGCCTTTTCTATGAAATCTCCCAAGACTCTGCCAGGTAGGAAGAATTTCTCCACTACCCCAATATCCTTCAGCACCATACATTTCACAAATAGAGTATGAACCCCGCCCCCCCCCCCAGAGTAATATTTTTTGCCACACTTGTTATGCAACCTCCCCATTAGGCAGAGTGCCTTAAGCATGCTCTTGCAATAAAAGGTTATAGAATGAGTGAATGAGTTCGTGAATGAATGAATGAATGAATGAACAAGTGCACTTACATCCATTGTGACAAATGTACTGTGAGCATCAATAGCAGCAGTAAAACCAAGCTGAACTTCTCACCACGTGGCAACTCATCTGACAAAGCTTTGTCTCAAGGCCAGCTCTGGTTTCTTGGCCAAACTGCCAAGTAGCTCGATATTTATAAAGGATACAATCTTAGTAGATGTTGAGACTCCAATATACATTTAAGGGTATTACTTATGTTCACCAGGGATGGCCTAATACGTTGTGCTGAGGAGATTCAGAGGAGACAGCTCCCCGGATGGGAAGAGAAGGCCTGAGTACACAGGAAGGTTTAAAGACTTCAGAGAAGCATGTAGGAGAAACATGATGTGCCCACTTAGGTGTCCTATTAGCCAATAGTGTGTGCTCACACCATTAGTCCTGGGGACAAGGGACCATAATAAAAAGTATGTCTCTCTCAATACTGTCATGATCTGCAGACTGTCGACAGAGCTCTAATATTTTGTCTTAGACTTTCTAATAGAGAATTCAGCAAAGCTGCTGTATTCACTTATTCAGTCACTCCAACAAGTATTTATTAAAAGCCTACCCTGTGCCAGTCACTGTTCTAGGTAGTGAAGATACAACAGTAAATAAAACAAAACCACTGTCATAGACCTAAATTATAGTGTGGTGAGGCAGGAAAAGAACTAAAAAGTAATGAAATGCCAGTTAATAGCAAGAGCTATGAAGAAACTCAAAGTTTAATGAAGGAGAAAATGATGAAGTTGAGGTAATATGTATATACTAGTATATGAAGCAAGAAAGCTAAGAGTAGGAGATAAACCCAGAACGAGGTCATGAGACCAGATCATAGTAGGGCTGTACAGATCATCATAATGACCTTGGATGTTACACTAAGTCAGATAGAAAGCCTGTGAGAGACTTTGCACAAAGAGTAACATAATCTGATACAAAAGTAATAAAATACATAACATTCTTCCATACTAACTAATAACACTCCTTCACATTCATAACAACTCATTAGAAAATATAAGGGAAAAAATGCCCCATCTCAAACAACAAAAAGTATTAATAAAGCATTTAGGCAGAAATACAATTAAAGATATACAAGAGCCTCTGGAGAAAATTATAAATCTATATTGAAGAGTCTAGAAGACCTTATGAGAAAGTGGGAAATATAGCATCTTCAAGAATGGAAAGATGTAATATAATAAAGATGTCATTCCTAACCAAATTAATGTAAACAGTCAGTGCAATTCCAATCAAAACAATTTATGGAAATGGACAAATTTATAATAAAATTCAACTGAAAAAGTCAAGATCTGAATATAACCAAGACATTCGAAAGAAGAAAGGAGGAAGGAGAAGCGGAGGACCGAGGATGAAAACTGTTTCCAAGTACATTATTGCACATTGAATTGTAGTAATTAAAACATGGTTGTACCTATAGGGGATCATTCAAAAAGATCAATGCAGCAGAACAGAAAGCCCAGACACAATCCTATACTTGTATGAGAACTTGGGTATGAGAGAGAAGGCATCATAAATGGGAGAGAAACAATAGACTGGTCAGTAGACTGTGCTGAAATAACGGAATTTTCCTTGGGAAAAAGAAATGAAACATCTATCTCACTGTAAACATCTTGAACATCGTACCTTCATTTTATACTTAAGGATGCCAGATACTAGAATGGCAGTGATTTATAGTGGAATAAAAGTCTGCAATCATACAGATGTTTCTAAGTAGCTAGATGTTCCCAAATAAGACGCGTAATCTACCTGAGCCTGTTTCCTCCCAGGTAAAATGGGGTAATAATACTGACCTTGTAGAGAGAATTACCAATAATTAGCACAATCACATGCCCCAATTGCTATGGACATGACTACAAACAGTTGAAGGATCACGGTCATCAGATGCTTTGAAGAGAGCAGATGCTAAATGATCACCTGATTCCTCACACACTTCCTGGGAAAGAGTAAAGCTTTGGGAAGTTGACTCTCTTCTGTGAAACAGCTGACAACAGTGCGATTGCTATTGCAAATCTAGTTTAAAAGTTCATTATTGAAGATAAAAGCATTTGTAAATACAAACAGATTTGGTAGATCATACCATCCTGGTAAAAACAATGTTGTCAGCAATACTCTTCCTTTCAACAATAACTCTTCATTTCTTCCAGCCCCCTGGTAACTTCTGTTCTACTTTCTGTCTCTATTAATTTGCCTATTATATACCTTACATAGGTCGGTGGAAACATATAATAGTTTTTAATAAAGAAACAAACATTTACGTACTTACATGTAGTACATATTACTATACTAGTTATTAAGTATTTACTATCACCCCTGATTCCACACTCTAAGCTCCGGATCTTTGAAAAATGAGGTCTGGCATATGTTTGATACAGGATATTCTCCCCGCTGATGGGACAAATTTTTGAGACTGCATCAACTAAGAAAATTTACAGATTCTATATTGAAATTGCATAAAAAGCGGTCTCCTCAATTAGGGAATAAGTTACAAGTATTCAAAAACTAGATTAATGCCTGAAGCCTTTTAAAGCATCCTGCCTAACTACCAGTATATCACCAGCTGCTTTGGTTGGCAACCAAATCATGAATTTCTGTAACTACAAATTGAAAATTATAGACATTGAGAGTTCCCATCTTGCTTAATGAGATAAGGAAAACAATAGAAAGCTTTCCAAGAATCAACAGCCGGGAAATCACCTGTCTGAAATGTGTAGCCCAAGAAAAATATGTTTGGCTTCTCCCTTTTCTGATACAGAAAATAACATGGTTGGCCGAAGATGCACAGCTTCAAATTGGCATAAAGAAATGAAACTGTTATCTTTCCGAAGGGTCTGAAATTGGCACCAAAAATAACAACTCTTATTTTTAAAAAATCAGCATCAAAATCTGGAGCCACAGAGAGATGTTAATGGAATTATTTATCAAGAAAATTTAAAAATTGCCAAGAGAAAAAAAAGAGCAATGTAGGCATAAGCAGTACTGTCCTTAGTGCTTTAAATGTATATGAAAAGTGCCATTGTTCAGATCATGGAAGTCAAAGGACATGACAGGTTGCTATTTCTAATGCAAACTCCCTCTTTGCAAGGCCCATCCTGCATTCCCAAATGCCTACCAGGCAGCTTTACTTGGATGCCCCCCAGCAAATTCCAATTTCACAAGTAAACAACTAAACTCTTCACCTACCCTCCCCCCCCCCCCCCCCCATTTTTCTTTCTGTACTCCTTTCTCAGTAAATTGTGGGCAATCTACATAAGCCATGTATCTCTTAGAGCCATCAGCTCATCAGCTGCTTCTCCCTCTCTACTTGGCTGCTGAATTCAATTTGCTACCAAATCCTATTGCAAGATCTGTCATTTACAGCCTACTGCTCAAGCCCTCATTAACTGTCATCCAGTTCTTTGGAATATTTATGCCAACTCATCTCCCCATTTGGAGTCTTTTGTCTTCTCAAATCCATCTTCCAGATGGTATAGGGATTACAATCTTAAAAACAATTTAGATCACTTCATTATGCTAAAACAAACCCCAATAACTCTGGTCTAACATTAAACTCCTTATCAAGGTTTAAAGAGTTTTCTAGTCTAACCTACCACCCGGCTTATGTCCTGTTCTTGGTCCTACCACACTCTATATTTTAGTCACACGTATTATTTCATGTTTTCCCCGCAACCCCAACATACCCTTTTTTTTCATACTTCCATGCCTCTATAATACTATTTTCTACCAAAACCCTGGGGTTCTCCCCATTCCTCTACTCAGCCAAGATGACTCAAGTCCATTGTCACTTTCTCACTGACACCCTCCCCTACCTCAGTCAATTTTATTACTCCCTCCTCCATGTACCCACAGGGCTCAAAACATTTGGCATGAGATTTTTTGGAGTGGTACAGGAGGTGTTCTGCTGGGCAGGATGGCTTCCCTGGATTCTTTGTCTGTCAGAGTCGAAGAATGAATCCACAGACAGAAGATGATATAGCAAAGGTAGAAATTTATTGAAGAACAAGTACAGACTCCCATGTGGGGAGGGGAGAAAAAGTCCCACCGAGTTCCTTTCCCTCTACCTCCTTACCCCCCACCCTCCACCCCATTTATAAAGGTGCAGTTTTTGTGCCTCAATATCCCTTCTGATTGGTCACTATTCCCCTTTGATTTGGTCACTATAGCAACTCCTGAGTTCAAAGGTCAAACCTCACAGGGGACATGTGAGGCCCTCCTTCTTTATTTTGTAAATATAGACCTTTGGCTACTCCCAGTTCCCTTGTCTTATGGAAATGTAACTTTTACTGGCTCCCTGCTTCCTTGTCTTATGGAAATGTAACCTTTATAGCTCTGTAGCCCAGTGTTTCCTCCATGGACCTCCTTCGTTTTAAAAATTCTCTAAATCTGCCTTTTTTCACCCCTAAAAATCCCTATTTCACATTCATCATAGCAGATATAGTCTACTGCAATATAATTTATAGATTTATATGTGTCTATCTTCCTCTGATTATGTACTTTCCAAGGGCAAGATGATATATTATTCATATTTTTATCCCCAATACTTAATATAGTAGGAGAATATGGTATGTCCAATATATGTGCTCTAAGTAAGTAAATGAATGAATGATGCAGAACATCAAACACCAAGTGAAAAAATAGAAATTCCAGCGAGATTCCTTTTGAACAGTATAATCATGCTTTCATTAAATAAGCTAAAGCTTCCTTTGAGGTGGAATTTTATAAATCAACAATCATAAGTCATTGTTACTAGTCAAGTATACATTATTCTTTAAAGAGAATCTTGAAGATTTCTGAATAGATGAAAACATAATGAGGTTAAAAAATTAGTATGCTTGACATTGGAGTTAGCATAGAACAGAAATCAGAGTAAGCAATGAAATAAAGGGTACCCAAGAAGTGACTAGTTTAATTAGAACCAAAAAACTAACTGGAAACCAAATGGAGATTATAGTTGTTCGTAAAAATCTAATGAAAGAAGGCTTTACAATGTTAAGTGATATCATGTTTATGCTGAAAAAAAAAAAGTTCACCAGAAAAAGGAAGGAACCAATTAAGAAACAAAATAAAAATGGTTTGGAGACGTAGACTTTTCTAGAGATTGAAGGAAAGCCAAGCAGTCTTTGTGAAACCAGATTACTAATCCATATACAGAAGGTACCAAGCTCTACAAATGGAGAGTAAAAGTGGGAACTGATGGATATTTGTGAGGAGGAAAAAGGAAAGATTTGCAAGTTCAGTGTGGAGCGAGCATAAGCATAAAGAAGGATATTTTCCTTCCTAGCAGGGGTTGAGACATTAGGCAGAGAAGATGTTTAATAATTTGCCACATGAATGGGTCTTCTCCATGTCCAGGTTAAGAAACCCAGGAAGACATATTGGAAAGCAATGGATGTGCCCATTGGAGTTAAAGGCTTCATAATTTTTAAAAATGTGCTCTCAAAAGGTCACCATTCCCACAGTTCCTTAAAACAGCACAGCAAGTGGAGCCAGTCAACAAGAAAGGATCTTATCAGAGGAGGAGGACAGGCAATCTCTTCCAGTCCTCACTCAGCTTTTGTGTGGCAAGGGGGTTTCCCGATATCCAACTGACACCTTACTGCAATTTTCCAGTTTACAGGAAAGTCAAAGTTAAGTCAAAGTTCACAGGAACACCTGCAGCTAGTGGAACAAATTATAGGGAATCCCCACTCCAACTAAACCTGGAACAATGACCACAGAAACTGAAGGAGAACCAGTTAAACACAAGGTCATGGAGATGACACTCCACCCTTGGCAGAAGGGGAGAGAGTAAAGATGCCCGGCACAGCACCTGGAGGTATCCCTTTGAAACTGTTTCCACTTTCACATAAAGATTGAGGTAAACCTTATGAAATTTTCAAGAATCAAATTACATGAAATTCATGTTACTCAATACCCAAGAAGCCATGTGAAACGAGTTTGCACATAAGGCCCTTGTGCCTGATGTCATTTTACAGGACTGTTATGCCTCCCTGACAGCAGCCCCACAGAAGAGTTTAAATGCTCGACTTATGCACACACCCATCTAAATTAGAGATGAGTGCACACAACTACTAGCTGGATCCTATGAAAATCTCAAATTATAATTCAAACATTTGGGCTTTAACAAAATACATTTTTCCCCAAGCATAGTTTCCCTTGGTTTTTAAACCCATGTGTATTTTAAGAGAAAAGAAAATCCATCTGTTTCTGATTCATTTATGCTTAACTCATCAGGATATCACTGAAGAGTTATTGGGTGTCCACGTCACTTTCCCTCCTCCTTAAACTTCTATTACTTCTCTTCTTAAAAGCAAGCAGGTGCACCATGTCACAATTAAACTGTGTTTAAACTATAAAACACTATCATTTTTTTTATTCAAACCTCAAGATGCATGTTTTAAAAGAAAGCATTAGAGTCTTCCTTTTTCCTAATTTCTAGTTGTGGGATTTTGTTAGTAGAGGTATGTTTTTATATTTTATTGTAAGATAAGAAAACATACATACCGTAGGCCAATTCTCAACAAACCTCAGTTGTCTTCATCTTTTTAGCAGAGGGGAGACTCAAGTAGATATCAAAAATGGCACTTAAATCAACAATGAAACCAAGCCCTGCAACCTACAGAGGGTTACTATTACCAAGGTTTTTAAGCTTGTTTAAAAATAGGAATTCATCTTTTTCAATAAAACAATGATACAGATTGAAGATCTGTGTTCCTCATCAAGCCATCCAAACCTACTTAACCCTACAGGACCTCATAGTAGCACTAGCTATATCTAAGACAGTTCTGAGCAGCAGAGAGAGCTGTGAAGTCAAAAAGGTCTGCGTTCAAATTCATCGCAGCTCTTTACAGGTTGCTAATTAACACCTAGGTCACTTTCATCAACTCCTAACATGGAATAAAGGCTCCTTGGAAGGGCTCTTGTGAGGTTTAAAGATAAACCCAACCTAGAGCCTAGCCCACAGTTTGTGTGGTTACCCTTCCTCATCATCTGCAGCAGCAGGACTCGGCATGTCTAAGCTGAGTAGTGCCAGGCTTTCCTCGGCAGCAGCCATGCAGGAGGCACAACGGAAGGCAGCCTGGCAAAGGTTACAGCTGCAGAGACAGCAGAAGCCAAGGACAGAGGCTCGCGGAGGCCTGAGGAACAAGGAGCTACCCTACCACCCTGTTCCCTGCACAGCCAGCAGGTGCACAGCATGTCCATGGGAAATCTGTCAGTACCACCCAACCAAACGCAAGCCCTCAGACCAAAAGTCACATGGAAAGCATCAAAACATAATTATAAATCTCACTGCCAGTACCACTGGCAGCTCCTCACTCTTCAAGGGAGTACTTTAAAGTTTATTTGTGGAAGGGGACTAACACTGGCCAACTTCTAGTGAAAGTCCATCCATGCAGGCAGTGGCTAAGCTGGGGAGATATTTGGCAGTCAGCAGGGGTGGTACCTTCTGGGAGTCCTCTGCCTCTGGTAGAGCTGTTTGGTGGAAAATTTTAACATGAAAGCTGGCAAAAAAAATGTAAGAAAAGGGAAAGACCTCGATACAATCTAACAGGTATTTACGGTCTGAGTGCTGCCCCTGTCTACATTCCCAGATTGCTAGGGCTAAAAAAGGACCTCAGAGAGTAACTGGTTCCACATCCTTCCCTTTTCAGATGGAAACAAAGGCCACAGAGCAGATGAGGTTTGCCTGAGGTCGCACCGCCAGTCATGTGGTTGAGCCAGCATCCAGCCTGTGTTCTTTCCCTCATAGGCCCGGGATGAGAGAAGACTTGTCATAACCATGGCAAGTCTGTGAATGTCTACTAATGTTAGGGGTACCTTCAATCCTCTAAGTCTATAGTGCAATGTGAGTGAACTACATTAGTTAGAGATAAAAGAATCATAAAAATGAGTCACAGTGGTTTAAAAAAAATGCATAAGGCAATGAGGATTTCAACTAATTTGTCGAATTGCATTAGTGAGAGATAACAAATCTGTAAAGTAACATAAACCTCAAGGTTATTTTTATGTAAACTAGAGGCCCAGTGCATGAACTCGTGCACTAGTGAGGTCCCGGCCCAGATCGGGCTGAAACCAGTTCTCCGACATCCCCCAAGGGGTTCCGGATTGCAAGAGGGTGCAGGGTAGGCTGAGGGACACCACTGGTGCACGATCAGGGCTGGGGAGTGACGTGGGAGGTTGGCCAGCCGGGGAGGGACTGGAGGAGGGCTCCTAGGTGTGTCTGGCAAGTCTTGTTCAGTCCCAATCAGCCAGACTCCAGTAGTAAGCTAACCTACCTATTGGAGCGTCTTCCCCCTGGTGGTCAGTGCACGTCATAGCAACTGGTCAACCATCTGCCCCCTGGTGGTCAGTGCACGTTGTAGCAAGCAGTTGAGCAGCCTTAGCATATCATTAACATATTATGCTTTGACTGGTTGAACGGCCAACCAGATGACTGGACACTTAGCATATTAGGCTTTTATTACATAGGATGCATTTCACACAAAATTAGATTTTATTCAGCAAACAGCAAGGAACCTACGCTTAGAAAAACTACTTCCACATGCATATTTGTCCCCAAATTGAAGGAGTGGAAAGGAGCATAAATAAAGACATCATTTTTATTTTGTTGTGTTTTTGTAAAGAACTAAATACAAAACCTTGAGGTGGGGCATGCCAGGCATGTTCAAGAAACAGCGTGGAAGCTGATGTGGCTGGAGCACAATAAGGGGGAGACCAGAGGGGAGAGGATCGGCGAGGTGGCCAGAGTTACAGGGCAGTATAAGCCATGTTAAAGCTCTAGCTTTTCCTCTGAAATGAAAAGGAGTGAATGATGAGAGCATGGGAGGTTATTAAGTAGAGGAATACCATGACCTGACCTGGGTTAATAGGATCACCAGGATGCTGTACAGAGCAGAGACTGAGGTAGATAAAAGCAGAGGCTGAAACCAGTAGATAGCACTTTTCCAATAATCCAGACAAGGGGAAGGTCATTTGAACCAAGATGGTGACATTGAAGATATAAGAAGGGACTTTCTTCTGCACCTATAGATGGAGGAGCTCAGAGCATTGCTAGTGAATTAGGTGCAAGGTGTGACAGAAATAAAGGAATCAAGAACAACCCCAATGCTTTTGGCCTGAGCAAAGGGAGAAAGTATTGCCTTTCAATGAGATGGGGGATAATTATAGGAGAATCAGCATGGTTTGCTTTTGTTTGATTTGCGGGGGGCGGGGGGGTCAAGAAGTCAGTTTTATATGTTTTGATTTAGATGCCTATTAAATATTCACATAGGAATTCTAGTGAAGAGGTAAATCTGTGAACTTAAGAGTTTAGGAAAGTTCTAAGCTGTAGATACAAATCTGACATCAGAGTCTAATTAGTACTTAAAACATGATACTGAGTGAGATTAGCAAGGACTGAGTGTGGAGAAAACCAGAGTCCAAGAACTGATCCTTGAGGAGCAGTGGAGACAGTAGAAGAGCCGCCTGCAATGCAGGAGGAAGAGGAGAGTGTGGTATTCTGGAGGCCAAGGGACAGAAGATGTTACAAAAAGAGGGAATGGCCATTTGTGTTAACAAGTCAAGTCAAATGAGGACTGAGAACTGCCCATTGGATCTGGTATTATGAAGGTTACTCGATGGCCCTGATGTCAGAGGAGCAATGGTGTGAAAGCTTGACTATACTGTATTCAAGAGAAATTAAAGCAAATATAGGAAACTCTTTCAAAGAGTTTCAATGGATAAGAGAGTTGGAAGCTGGAGTGATAAATGAAGGGGCAAGTGGTATCAAGGGAAAGCTTTTATGATAGCAGAGATAAGAGTATGTTTGTGGGCTGATGGCAAAAGTTCAGTATGCAAGGTGAGGAAGGAAGGGAGAAAGAGGACACAAAAAACGAGGAAGGAATTACTACAGCAATAACCTTGAAAAGGCAACTGGGGATGAGATCTGGGACACCAAGTGGAAAGATTGGCCTTTGTGTGGGGAGTGGATGGTTTACTCATCATAACTGGAGAGAAGTCAAGTCTGTGAACTAGGTGCAGATATCTGATCGCTTTTATTTTCTCAAGTAGGAAGTTGTGACTGGGAGTTTTGATCAGAGAATAGAAAGAAAACATTCCTTGAAGAGAGAGAGTGCACGCACTAGGAGAATGTAGTATGGTTGCTGAGCAGTATAATGGCCCATCTAAGGACACTGATCATGAATTATGAGCGAGATGGGATTAACTCTGGTTAAGGTCTAGCCAAGTGAGGACACCAAAGAGAACAGAAGGAAGAAATTGAGGGAGTAGATAATGGTTGGCCAAGGCATTTTAAGCTGGCCACGGAGCGAAAGAAGGTGAGTGAGGTTAAGTGAAGAGGTGGTAGCAATAGGGCTTGTAGGTCCCAGTAAAGTTGAAGAATTATGGAATTGGGTATTCTAAAGGAAATGAATTATTTAAAAAAAAAAAGGAGTGAATCTTAGAGAATAAAATGCTCCAAACTGGGATTATGGGGAAATTACACATATTGTTAATGACAAGACTGTGATGTCCTCTAACTTATATATGCACCATAGCCCTGCTGTGGACACCATCCCCAGTTTTTCATTCATTTCAGCTATAGTGCTTTGCCCTCAGTCCCAAACAGCCTGTGAAACTCATGATGAATGACGGACTGCCAAGACCAAAGCCATTCTCACTGCAGTAAAAGCCATTTGCATGCAAATAATTTGATATCCTAAAGACAAAAGAATAAAAAGAAGAGGGTATTAAAAACAGAAGTGACTTGAAGTAAACAGCCACCAAAAATAAAACAGAAGCAAATATCCCTGCAGTTTTGTGCTTTAGATGAAGATCCAGTGACTGGCCACAAGGATATGCAGAAACCATGGGTACAGTAGGCTTGATCACGGCTCCCAAAGATGTGCCAGGGCCAGTATCTGGAAAAAGGGTCTTTGCAGGTGTGAGTAAATTAAGGGTTTTGAGATGAGGAAATTATCCTGGGTTATCCAGGTGAGTCCTAACAGCCACCACAAGGGAGGCATAGAGAGGTTTGACACACAGAGAAGGTCATATGAAGACAGAGGCAGAGACTGGAGCCAAGGACACCAAGGAATGCTGGCAGCCAGCAGAAGCTAGAAGAGGCCAAGGACAGATTCTTCCCAGGGCCCCTGGATGGAGCATGCTCCTGCTGACACCCTGATTTCTGGTCTGAAGATGAGAGAGAATGACTGTCTCTCTTTTTTAGTTACCAGCTGGCTTGTGGCACTTGATTACGCAGCCAAAGGAGAGGCACGCCACGTAACCTAAGGCGTATCTACCACGAGTGGTGCTACGCTGAGCTTTGGGGAGCACCACAGATGCAGAGGGGTTGGTCCTTTCCTTGACGGTTTTAGCTCTCTCGTTGAACTGATCTGAAAGAAATGATCAATCAAATCCAGAACATAAAGTCAAACCACTTGAAGAAATGCGTCCTAACATGTAGAGGGAAAGATCGTACATCAGGTTACAATGCAAAAGGAGTGATCCAGACCATGGACTCTTGAAGAAATTCCAAAGAGCTTGCATTTTACGTGTGCGTGTGTGTGTTTAATACAACGTGGAGAGTAATCTATAGTAATAACCTGATTGCTTAGATCACTGTATTTAAAAGGAAAACGTCTTCTGGGACAGCCTGCACGGAAGGGAATACATTTATTCCCACCCAACACAGAGAAAAGATTTACAAAATGAATGAAATAACTTGAGTAGAAGGACTTCCTGTCATCTGTTCCAAAGTCACAGCTTCCGAAGTCACCCCCAAAAAATGAATGAGTATAGGAGGAGCCTTTAAAATTCAAAGAGAACTCTCCTTCACCTTCAACCAAACCTGTTTACCGCCAGAAGACATTCTGATTAAAATGAAAGCAACAAGAACACAAAAAGCGTGATATAAATGGTAACTGGCAAGTCATTCAGTGTCAAATTCCATCATTTCCCATTTTTCCTCAAAAAGAGTCTCAAAGAACCACCCACCCAACATTCAGTTCTATGGGCTCTACACCCTGGGCCCGCTGTGCAGCCACTGATGGCGAGGTGGCAGACCGCCCTGGAAGTGCCAACCCCGCTCTCCACAGATGCTGCTCGGGACTCATTAACAGTGGCAGCTAAAAACATAATCGACTCCAGCTGCAAGGAAAGGGAAGTACTTGAGCTCATGCTTGGCTGACAGGCTCCCACATTCCCACTCAATAAGCATTCCTCTGAACAGCCATCTTCTCCTCGGGGGAAGACCTAGAACAAAATCCAGGAGGAAACAGTAGGCTGCCAAATACAGGGACACCTAAAGCTCTGCAGAGGAGCAATCCACTGAAATGTAACTCCAAGGCTCCTGCTGTAGCCGGGATCCCGCAGAGCCGCGTCTACCCAGCTTCTACACTGCCGGCTTGCTCAGAATAAGAACCACGTTTCCTAACTCACAGAAGCACCGCTCTGGAATCTGCCTCGCTGCAGATCCTTACAGAGGGAGATCCCTTGCAGCTCCGGCAGTGGCTGGAACTAGCATAAACCTCTTACTGATCCTACTATGGCACCGAAAAGGATGCCAGTGAGACCTCACCCACCTGCTGGGAGGTTATGTTCACAACGGCCACAATTTTCAGATCATGTCCACCCAACACTTTGCTGCTTCATCCGAAGCACAGAAAGCAGGCCAGCACTGACCTCCGCAAAAGGAAAAGCAAAACATCCAATTTGCCAATTAACTTTTTGAAATGTTAGAATTTAAAATGGACGACATTTTTCTACTTGGAGGTTGCCATTGGTCACCAAACCCTGTTTTCTTCCCTCAGCTTTTCCAAAGGGAGCACTAGGGTATAGAGCAGTGGTTCTCAACCTTCTGGCCCTTTAAATATAGTTCCTCATGTGACCCAACCATAAAAGTATTTTCGTTGCTACTTCATCACTGTAATGTTGCTGCTGTTATGAATCGTAATGTAAATATCTGATATGCATGATGGTCTTGGGCGGCCCCTGTAAAGGGTCATTCGACCCCCAAAGGGGTCGCGACCCACAGGTTGAGAACCGCTGGTATAGAGTGAGGGGGACGACAGAAGCGGAAAGAAAGGGGCAAGTCTCAGAAGCTCCTCAAAGCAATGAAACAAACATAGCACAGCAGCCCACCTGACAACCCACGCTCAGAATGTTTTTCTCTCTGCGAAGGAGAGGAGCTGAGAAGGCTCACAAGCTGCACAGAAAAGCAATGCCCGGGCTCATATTCCCACTCCCATCCCATGGTGCTGGGAAGAATGGCAAACCAGGAGGATGGCCAGGTCAGCTTTGGCCCAGATAAAAGCACAGTATCATGATTCCGTAGTTCAATTACAACTGCCTATGTTCTTATAAGCCAGACATACAATAGGCCTTCTTTTATCTTTAAACAGACACTATTTGATTAGCAGCCCCATGGGATGGAGGACTGGTTTTTATTTGTCGTTCATCAAAAGAATAAGGCTTATCAGGTGATTTGGGAACTGAAAACAGTTCACTGGTTTAAAAAAAAAAAAAAAGAAGGCTCCATGTTATTAATGACAATGCTGCCAGCAGCCCAAGCAAACCCCAATGGGGCTTACATTCAGGTGACAAGATGCTAATCTGCACTCTGAACACCGCTACACAAGAAGAACCCAGAAAGATTAGTTGTTTAAGGGCAATGAGTGGCTTGTTCCATTAGATAAACATAGTGCATTTCTGATGCACAGCCCATCACCCCCACCCCAACTTCTGTCCACCTTCTCTCTCCTTTTAATATTGAAAAGGATGAACTAGACTAAAACCCCTCCTAAAATAAAACACACATATGCCTACCTTTAATGGCTCCCATTCTCTAGGTCTTGGGCCCGAATGCTACTGAAAGTGACTTGTAAATCCACAGACACCTGCACATCAATTTGCATGTGTGTGTGACTTTCCGCGTATATTATGGAGGTAGCCAGTGTACCTCCTGAGCTCACGGCTGTCCTCCCAGCCTCCCCGGCTAGGATGTGTGGCCCTGGGACTGAGTTCTTGTGATGGGATCATGGAAACTGGGACCCTGCTGGAGATCTGAGTCTGGTCAGGAATGCAGAAAACGGATGCGGCAGAAGTGATGCATTCCACCCCCAAGAAAACCTCCCATGCAGTTGCCAACGTTCTCTCCCCCCCTCCCCCACCCCACCCCCCCACCCCCAGCATCCAGACATAGCACCAGGGTGACCCTGGAAGCCATGCATTAAAGACAGCACGCTCTTCCCCAGCCCAGCCCCTGAATGCCTGCTTGGAGCAGAGCCTCTACCCGCACTTCAGCGCTGCAAATTAGACTTTTATGTGAACACGAAATAAACTATTTTATCAAAACACGGATATTTCAGGATTGCACTGCTTTGGCAGCTAGTGTTTCCATACCTAATGCAGGTGCTACTGTGATCAGCAATTTATAAATGTATTTTACTTTACTTCTATTTTGTTAAGAACACTTAACATGAGTGCACATATTCATTGAAAAGCAATACCAAGTTCAGAGAAGTTCTGTCACTACCGATGTTCTCAAAAACACCTCATTCACTCTTTTTTTTTTTTCAACAATTCCAGGCACTGAGCTAGATGTGACATGTACAGAGGCAAATAAGTCAGTATCTGGCCTCGAGCTTACAATATATTGGGGATGGCAGACATATAATAAAAATACAAATAAGTGTATCATTACAAATTACCAGTGCTTGAAGGAAAGCGGGCATTGTGAGCGAATAGCAGAAGAGATCTAATATAGACTGGGCAGGGTGAGCCGGAGGGACTGGTTCTTCTGGGGAAGCGACAGTTAAGCTACAGAGCAGATGGATGAACATAAATGAATTAATTAAAAATACAGAAAGTGCCCTCCAGCAAAAAGAACAACTTGTACAAAGACCCTGAAGTAGGAACAAACTTGATGCCCTTGAGGAACCAAAAGGAGGCCAGTGGACTGGATAGACCAGTGATGGCGAACCTTTTGAGCTCAGCGTGTCAGCATTTTGAAAAACCCTAACTTAACTCTGGTGCCGTGTCACATATAGAAATTTGCAACCATAGTAAAACAAAGACTTATATTTTTGATATTTATTTTATATATTTAAGTGCCATTTAACAAAGAAAAATCAACCAAAAAAATGAGTTCGAGTGTCACCTCTGACACACGTGTCATAGGTTCGCCATCACTGGGATAGACAGTGGTGAGCAAGGGACTTGGGAGGGGAATGTAGACAGCAAACAGGCAATGGGTCATGCCAGGCCTTGAAGACCAGTAAAGATGTTCAATCTTAGTCTAAAGCAGGGGTGGGGAACGTCCGGGGCGGGGGGAGGGAGGGCGCAAATATAAGGCCTTCGAAATCATTTGGTGTGGCCCAGCCAAAGCATTAGGGGTGAATTAATTAAACGTTAGACCAAATATAGCAGGCTAATTTTGTATACCCTGCGAATGATGTTATAAATATCCAAATGGCCCTTGGCAGAGAAAAGGTTCCCCACGCCTGGAAAGCATCATTCTCAATGGGGGCAATCATGTCCCCAAGGCAGTGAAAAACTGGTTCAACAGAAAGAAGAGAACTTAAATAATGACAATGGTTTGAGGCCCTTCAATGGGCCACAGCACCGGTAAACGGTTTATGGTGTTAAAGGCTCATGTAGGTAGAGTTGGCTTAGAGGAAAATGTCTAAGAGGGGAAGGGGAGGCAATAATAATTTAAAAAAAAGTTCAGAAATACTAGTCTAAAGGCAACAGAAAGCCACTGAAAGTGTTAAGAAAAGGAGCTGCCATACTCTGATTTCATTTCTAAAAAATCCATCAAAGAGACCTATTAATATTTTTCTGTGTTGAAAAAAAGTGCTCACATTAGAAAAAGGTTGGAAACCCCTTTTCATTTTAGAAGTTATGATTAAGTGGTATTAACCCACTAAGAGCATGTAATCCAAGCTCTTCATTCAAGGGGTTGGGGCGGGGGGGAGCGGGGTAGGGGGGTGGTGAGGGAGGGAAGGAAATGAAACTCAGAAAGGCTATGTAACTAATTTGTCCAAAATCATGCAATTAGCAAGTAGCAAGCAGAGTTTGGATCCTGGTCTACTTCCTTTCCTTTCAACACCGTTCCCAAAATTCCACCCTGCCCCTCCACGCATCTGTGCTATGCATGCAATTAATTTGCATGCCTCCATTTTACATATTGTTTCATATTTGACCTCCCTTTACACAGTATTTGAGTCAGATGTATGAAAAGGAAGAAAATAATTTATTTTTGCCATGCTCCCGGATCGTAAGAGGAAAAATAATGTGCTAGCCACATACTGCCTCCTATCTTGGAAAATGTCAAGATTTGCAGGTTATATACAAGACCAAACACAAGAGTCCATTGGCTCTGTTGATTTAGTTACATGCACAGGAGGTGAGTGGTATATTGCTCAGCTCTTGCAACCATTTGCAGAAGATTTCCAAAGTGAACCTGTTAGTCCATTGTTTAAATTCACTGTTTCCTGGGCCTTTCCAACAGTCAATTAGATGTATGGAGAAGAAGGTGCTGCTTCTCTTTTATACTGAAAAAAAAGCCGACATAAAATGGAACACCACTGTTCACAGTAGCATCATTCACAATAACCAAAAGGTAGAAGCAACCCAAGTGTTCATGGATGGATGAATGGAGGAACAAAATGTGGCAAATAAGAGTATTAATCAACCTTAAACATGAGGGAAATTCTGATGCATGCTACAACATAGATGAACCTTGTGGACACTATGCTAAGAGAAATAAGCCAGGCACAAAAGGACAAATACTGTATGATCCCATTTAAATGAAGTACCTAGAAGAGTCAAATTCATAGAGACAGGAAGTAGAATGGTGGTTGCCAGGGGTGAGGGGAATGGAGAGCTGTTATCTGATGGCTATGGCTTCAGTTTTGCAAAATGAAAAGCATTTGGGAGATTGGTTGCATAACAATGTGAATGCATCTTAACCATTTTACGGTACACTTAAAATGGTTAAGATGGTAAAGTTTGTGTGTATTTTGCCAATTATAAATTTTTTTTAATTAAATGGTAAGTCAAAGATAATGTTAAGTGGTTTTACAGTAATGTCAGAGAGCCTCTATTCACATATAAACAGCAGAGTCAGAAAAATTAAACATCTAGGCCACATCTTGGAAGCCTGGAGGTTTGGAAAAGCTAATGAGGTTTAAACTAAAGCAAAATTTACCATCTTAACCATTTTAAGTGTACCGTAAAATGGTTAAGATGCATTCACATTGTTATGTAACCAATCTCCCGAATGCTTTTCATTTGGCAAAACTGAAACCACAGCCATCAAATAACAACTCTGGGTTTGTGATATCGGTCCACTTTCAACCCTCTTGAATTTGATTTAGCCAATAAAATGTGAGCAGATCTGATACCTGCCACTGTGAGGGGAAGCGCTTAGCAGCCTAAGGAAGGCAGAGCTGACTTCTCCTCATCTGCCTGCAGCCATGGGAGCTGCTGTCAACACCAACGCCTGAATACACACAGTGAGCCAACCCTCCTGACAATCCGCCCAGAATGTGTGGCCTGACGAGGAAATACACCTTTTTTTAAGCCAGTACAGTTGGGGGGGGGCTATTTGTTACCACAGTATAACGTAGCCTTTCCTGACTAATACAGTTTTAAGAGGAACATTACAAAATGAGGATATGAATTTCAGCAAACATCAATACATACTCTTTAATAGTCCAGAACCCTTATGTCTCCGCAACTGACTTCTGAAAGGACATTCACAATGATCGTTCATTCAACGTACACGGTTGAACAATGACTATTCTCAGTAAAGAAAACGTCTTTCCTCTCCACGTGCAGTACTACGTCGGACCCTGTGCATGACTCACAGGAGAGCGTGTATTTGGTTTGGCTGGATTGGCACAGAGATGGGGAGAACATCCTAAATCACAGGCACATGAAGCATTTCCTTCCTTCCCTCCAAGAACGTGGCAACGGTTGCTACATCGCGCTTGAGGAGAGAAGGTGTTCAGCAGCACGTCCTCTCCCTTTCACCAAGTGTCAAGTTCCCGGATGCCTTGGACAGTGTTCTAAATAAGTATCTGTTAATCTTCCAGGGGCATGAGGACTCAAGAAGAAAATACACAGAAGCCAGTTTCCAGCAGGTTATGTGAGGGGCTGGGGGTTTTCCTTTCCTTCTTCCTCCCCATCATGCCTCTGCTGCAGGCAGTGGGACTGAGAGCAAAAGCTATTCCCAAACATCTGAAAACCATTTGTAAAAAACTGAGGTTACTACAAATAAAGACACTTTAAACTGGTGGTTCATATCTTTAGTTCATGATGTAACTAGACACTGAAATAACAGTGTGGGCTCTAGAGGGAAAAAATCACTGAGCGGAGTTATGAGACGCGTGGTCCACTCCCGCCTCTCCCACTAACAAACTGGGACATGCCACTCAGCTTCCTAAGATGTTATTTCTCACGTCCTTAAATAAGACCGATCAGATCAGTGTTTCCCAACATTGTGGCCTTTGGTCCAACTGTGCCTGAATCCTCTTGGATACGTGGAAGAGGAGAAGGAATATCCTAGGACTCATCCTTTCCCGGTTGAGTCTGAATCCCTAAGAGTGGGGCCATTTGAAAGCTTCTCAGCTTCTGGTTGGACAGCTCTATCTTTGGTGACCTTTGGAATTGTGTGACAGGGCCAAACCAATCCCTACATAAAATGAAGTTTGTGAAGCATAAGACTAAAAACTCTCTAAGGTTCCTCCCAGGTATAGAATCCCATAGTCATGAACAGAGCTGAACAGAAATACATGGCTCCTGCACCACCCACTCCACCGCCCCCCACCCCCAAAATGCACCGTTCTCTACTGCGATGTCATCCTGGTGCAAAATGAAATGTTAAAACTGATATGGAATGACTAACTATTCAAAAGCATTTCCTCCTTCATTTCACCTCATCTTCATTCTCCACCACAAAAAAAAAAAAAAAGAAAGAAATGCCTAAACCTCAATCACACCATACAGAATCAATGTTAATTCCACATGTGATATTTTACGGCCAGATCTTTACATCATGTTGACTCCATGTTCTCTCATAAAACTGTTTCTGAATATTAACTTCAAAATTTGTAAAACTATGTTTCTGTGCTATATTTGTGAGCAAATAGATTAGACTGTATTTACTGAAGCAGGGACTAGAGAGCAGTGACTGAAAGATTTAAACTAGAACACAAAACTGGGGATGGAGGAAGTACTCTCCATGTTTGGTGGCTAGCGGTCAGTAAACATCGATTCCCTTCCCTGAAGAACATATGACTCTCCTAGTTGCTCAGGTCAGTCAATCCAGAACTAGAACCAAGGTCTTCAAACCTCAAGTTTAGTGTCTTTTTTGGAAAAGTGACCAATGTTTATATTTATTCTGGGAAACAAAAAGTATGAATAGCTGGAAAGTGTGCATAATAACCAGAAGGAGCGCTAATGAGATTTGGAGATGAATCAGGACAAAAAAATAGAAATAAAGAATAAACAGTGCTAACTTTCAGTTAAATGTTGCAGATGGAACACCCCAATGTCTGTTAAAATAACAGTAAGTAAATAAAGATGGCAAGAGAACTGGAACAGAGACAACAGCAGAGAAAAGATGCCACTAAATTTTTTGAATATGGAAAACTGGTGGAGGACGTGTAAATGACGGACAGAACTGTGCCTGCAGAAGGATACAATGGTGAGAAGCAAGACCATTTGGCCTGGGAAGTTCAGAAAGGCTTCAGACCGAGGCACCTGTTGTTGCAAAAGGGAAGAGGGTAGTGACGCTTTGCCTACAACTAGGAATACTGGTTGAAAATCTATCTAAAGAACACTTGAAAAGCAAAACTGAGAAAGTATTTTAGAAAGTGCAACAAACTATAACAATAAAGACAAGATTTTAAAAGGTAGATGGTCAATTCAGGAGGCGTAATAACTAACAAGTTTCACAAAAAGCAAACACTTAAAATGCTGGCAATGAAAGTATCAGACACATGAAAATAAATATTCCCTGAACTACAGGACATAGACCTATTCCAAGTACATGAAGAACTTACCATGCTGTATTGAAATTACCCACACCAAGGCACATCATCATGAAACTTTAGTTCAGAGGTCAGCAAACTATGGCCAGGGGGCCAAAATCTGGCCCAACACTTATTTTTGTAAATAGTTTACTGGAACACCGCCAAGTTCAATCATTTACATACTGCCTATTGCTGCTTTGTGCTATAAAAACAGAGTTGAGTAGTTGCAGCAGATACAGTACTAGAGCGTACAAAGCCTAAGATATTTACCCAAGAGAAATGAAAACATACGTTCACACAAAAACTTGCACAGGAATGTTCATAGCAGCATTACTCATAACAGCCCAGAGTGAAAATAATCCAAATGTCCATCCATAGACAAACGGATAAACAAAATGTGGCATGTCCATACAATGCCATATTTTTCAGCCATAAATAAAGTACGAATATAGGCTGCAACTTGGATGAACTGTGAAAACATGCTAAGTGAAAGAAACCAATCCCTAAAGTTCACATATTCTATGATTCCATTCAGATGAAAATTCAGGGTATTAAAATGTATAAAGAAAGTAGATTCGTGATTGCTTGGGACAGGGGTTGGTGGAGAATGGGAGTGTAGTAGCTAAAGAGTAAATGTGTCATTTTGGAGTAACAAAAATTTCTAAAATCCACTGTGGTGATGGGTGTACATATCTGAGAATATAATAAACCACTGAATTGTGCTCTTTAAATGGGCAAATTGTATGATATATGTATTACATCTCAATAAAGCTTTTTATTTTTTAATTAAAGGTATTGGGGTGACATTGGTTAATGTAATTATATAGGATTCACGTGTACAATTCTATAGTACATCATCTGTATATTGCATTGTGTGCTCACCACCCAAAGTCATCTCCTTCTCACCATATATTTAACCTCCTTTACCCTTTATTTCCTCCCCTCACTCCCCTTTCCTTCTAGTAATAAAAATACGATGTCTGAGTCTATGAGGTTTCCTTTGTTTGTTTGTTTGTTTGTTTGTTTATTAATCCTCACCCCAGGATATTTTCCATTGATTTTTAGAGAGAGTGGAAGGAAGAGGGAGAGAAACATAGATGTCAGAGAGACACATTCATTGGTTAACTCCCGCACATGCCCAACTAGGGCTGGGGATCAAGTCTGCAACCGAGGTAGGTGCCTCTGACCAGAGTCGAACCTGGGACCCTTCAGTCCGCAGGCTGATGCTCTCTATCCACTGAGCCATACTGGCCAGGGCTGAGTCTATGAGTTTTTGTGTGTTTTAAAAAGAAAATATGCTAGAAAAAAATGGAATAATACCACTTCACCTGTAGCCATTACAATATATTAATACTGACCATTGAGTCTTTAAAATGTGATAGAAGATCATGAAAGATTGTCAAAGTAGGATGTGAAAGAGAATTAGGGAATTATATCATAATCAAAGTCTAATGGTGAATGATAAATCACATTAAAGGTATACTGTAAGGACTATGAAAGAGGGTGAAATGAGTAAAGGGGGTCAATTGTGTGATGGTGGATGAAAACTACAGCTTTGGTGGTAAGCACACTGTAGTGTATTCAGATGTTGAACTATAATATTGTGTACCTTAAACCTGTATCATGTTATAAACCAATGTTAACTCAGTTCAAAAGAAGAAAAAGACCTATGGAAATACTAGTAACTAACATGAAAAATCTCAAAAGATTAAAAACATTATCTAATATTAATAAAGACAAAGACAAAGTTGATTTTAGAGCACAGATGATTGCCAGGGATAGAGAAGGTCATCTAATAATGACAAAAGGGTCAATTCACCAAAAACATAATTCTAAATGTTTATGCATCCAATTACCGTCAAAATAAATAAAGCAAAAATTTCAAGGAACAATAAACGAATCCACAATGGTAAATGGAGATTGCAAGTCCCCTCTCTCAATAATTGATACAGTAGCCGAAACCGGTTTGGCTCAGTGGATAGAGCGTCGGCCTGCGGACTGAGAGGTCCCAGGTTCGATTCCGGTCAAGGGCATGTACCTGGGTTGTGGGCACATCCCCAGTGGGAGATGTGCAGGAGGCAGCTGATCGATGTTTCTCTCTCATCGATGTTTCTAGCTCTCTATCTCTCTCCCTTCCTCTCTGTAAAAAATCAATAAAATATATTAAAAAAATAATTGATACAGTAAGTATACAAAAATCTGTAAAGATACAGAATATTTTAATAATACCCTCAACCAACTTGTCTTAATTGACATTTACACATACTCCACCCAATAAACTGACCAGGAAAATTTAGAAGACACAAATTTGTAGAAAATGTAATGCTTTTTAAATATACATAAGAACATTTATTATACCATATTCTGGGACATAAAGCAAATTTCATTAATTTAAAAGGATTAAAATTATATAAAATGAGTTCTCTGACCACACTGGAATTAAATTAGAAAAAGAGTAACACAAAGACATCTGGAAAATCTCCAGATTTTTAGAAACTAAACAACTCACTTCAAAATACAGGGGTAAAAGAGGAAGTCGGAGGGAAATAGTTTTTTTAACTAAAAAAGAAATGAAAACACATTTTGATATGCCACTAAAACAGTACTGAGGGAAAATTTATCATTAGACACCTATATTTGAAAACATTAAATGTCTCATATCAATAACATTGGCATAATGAACTAGAAAAATAAGACCAAATGAAACATAAAATAGTAGGAAAAAGTAAATAAAGATGAGGAAAATAATAAAATAGAAAACAAATCAATAGAAAAAAACCCATGGAACCAAAAGCTACTTCTTTGAGAAGATCTATACAATTGATAAACCTCTAAGAAGATTGATCAGGAAAAATAATGAATAAACGATCAAAACCAGGAATGATAGAGGTGATATTAGAAGTTTTATATTATGAAAAAATAATGAGGCATTATGAACTACTTTATGAAAATAAATTCAACAACTTAGACGACATAGACAAATTCATGAAAGACACAAACTACCAAAGCTAACTCAAAACAAAATAGATAACCTCAATAACTCTATATTTATTCAAGAATTTAAACTTATAGTTAAAAATCGTCACATGAAGCCAATTCAAAGTCTGGATGGCTTCCCCGATGAATTCTACCAAACATTTAATGAAGAAATCATTTACAAACTCTCCCAGAAAATTGAAAAAGGAATATTTCACAACTTATTCTGTGAGCCCAGTATTACTCTGAAACTAAAACCAGACAAAGATATTGCAGAAAAAACTACAACCAGTATCCTTCATAGACAAAGATGTAAAAATGCTAATCAAAACTTACCAAATTGAATCCAACAATGTAAAAAAAATAAAGGAATAATATATTACCACCAAATTGAGTTTATCCCAGGAATGCAAGGTGAGTTTAACATTTGAAAGTCAATCAATGTAATTTACCACAATAACACACTAAAATGAAAAACCATATGATAATTAGATTTAGAGAAAGCATTTGACAAAAGCCAACATCCATATTTTATAACAACTTTCAGCAAATAAAAATATAAAAAGAACATCCTCAAGGGCATCTACAGAAAACCTACACCTAACATCATACTTAATGGGGAAACATCAAATTATATTTTCCTAAGATCAGGAACAAGGCAAGAATATCTGTTCACACCACTTCTATTCAATCTTGTACTGTAGGTGCTAGCCAGTGTTATTAAACAAGAAAAAGAAATAAAAAGTATCCTGATTGGTAAAGAACTGTCTTTATTTGCATATGCCATGATTATATGTGTAGAAAATTGGTGGGATATAGCAAAAAGCTACTGCAACTAATAAATGAGTTTAGTAAGCTTGAAGAAAATACAAACATACAAAAATCAATTTTTTAAAAATACTAACAAGGATCAGAAACAGAATTTTAAAAATAGTGCCATTTTAAAAGAGCATCTAAAATATGAAATACTTACTATAGGCTCTGACAAAATATGTAAGACCTGTACAGTGAAAACTACCAACTATTGTTTAGGGAAATTTAGAAAGACCTAAGCAGAGAGTTATATAATGTTCAGGAATTATGAAACAACATTAAGAGACTAATTCTCTCAAAATAAATCTATAGATTAAAACATTCCCAATTGAATTCCTGCACACATCTTTTTTAATTGGCAAACTGATTCTAAAACTCATAAGAGATAGCAAATCAATGTCCTGCAAACAACAGAATAAGTAGGAAGAATCACACTTCTTGAGTTCAAGACTTCCTGTACAGCTATAGTGTTAATAATAGTGTGGTACTGGCATAGCAGTAGACATACAGTTAACTGAAATAGAATACACAATCCAAAAATAGACCCATACAGGTATAGCAACAGATTTTTAACAAAGGTACAAAGGAAATTCAATGGAGAAAGGACAGTCTTTTCAAAAAATGAACATTTGAATACCCATAGGTCAAAAAATGAATTTTGTTCCATATCAAGCATCACGTACAAAAATTAACTGAAAATGAAACATAGACTAAATGTAACCCATAAAATTATAAAAGAGAACATTTCTATGATCTAGGTTAGACAAATATTTCTTTAAAACAAGAGCAAACACATAATCTACAAAAAAAAAAACAACAAACACACCACACAACAATGAGGCAAATTCAACTTTATCAAAATTAAAAATTGCTGCTCATCCAAAACATTGTCAAGAAAATGAAAAGACAAGCCACATATTGGGAAAAAATATTTGCAAATGATACCTCTGATAAGGCCTTATAGCCAGAATATATAAAGAATTCTCAGGAACTCAATAATAAGAAAACAAATAACCCAATAAGAAATGGATAAAATATTTTAATAGAAAATTTTGCCAAAGAATATATATGGATTCTACATAAATCCATGAAAAAAAAAATGCTCAACATAATTCATCATGAGGGAATTTCAAATTAACACCCAGAACATGCTACTAGTATGCCTACTGGCACAGCTACAATAAAAGACTGACCTCACCAGGTGTTGGCAAGGATGCAGAAGAACTGGAAATCTCATCTACTGCCAGCAAGAATGTAAAATGGGCCACCTCACACCTGTTAGAGTAACTATTATCAATACGACAAGGAATAACTAGTGTTGGAGAGGATGTGGAGAAAAGGGAGCCGTGGCAGACTGCTGGCAGAAATGTAAATTTGGTGCAGCCACTATGAAAAACATTATGTAGAGGTTCCTTAAAAAATTTAAACTAGAGCTACCATATGACCCAGCAATCTCTCTTTTGGGTATCTACCTGAAAATTTTGGATACACTATTCGTAAAGATGTAAGTACCCCCTGTGTTTGTTGCAGCATTTTTCACAATAGCAAAGACATGGAAACAACCTAAGTGCCCTTTGATGGATGATTAAAAAAGATGTGGTGCATATACTGGAATATACAATGGAATATGACTCAGCCATAAAAAAGATAAAATGGTGCCATTTGTGACAACGTGGGTGGATCTTGAGAGTATTATGCTAAGTTAAATACATCAGAATAAAAAGAACAAGAACCATATGATTTCACTCATATATGGGATATAAAACAGGAAGCAACAAATGGACAAACAAAACAATTTAAAAAACTTATAGACACAAACAAAATGGTAGTTACCAGAGAAAAGAGTGTGTGGGGAGTATGAAGAGGATACAGGGGTTTTAATACATGGTGATGGAAGGAGACTATGCTTCAGTTGGTGAGCATACAATAGAGTATACAGATGTCATATTATAAAGTTGTGCACCTGAGTATTATATATATATGTATATTATGTATTATATATATATGTATATATGTATATTATATATATGTACATATGTGTGTATATATATATATATATGTGTGTGTGTGTATAGTTATTGAACAATGTTATCCCAATCAATTTAATAAAAAATAAAATAAAATGGTACAATCTTCTGAAAACTGACAGTTTCTTAAAAAGTGAAACATACACCAATGATTCAGCCATTCCAATCCTAAATAAAACAAATGAAACGACACGTCCATATAGACTTGTATACAAATCCTCATAGCAATTTGATTTGTAATTACCAAAAACTGTAAACACACTGTGCACCAACAGGGGAATGCTGGTGGACAACAAACCATAGTGTATCCATAAAATGTAATACTCAGGAATAAAACGGAATTAATTGATACATGCTACAGCATGGATAATTCAAAATAATTATGCTGCATGAAAGAAAAAAAACATTTAAAAACTGGGGTACCGCCCTAGCTGGTTTGGCTCAATGGATAGTGTGTCAGCCTGCAGACTGAAGGGTCCCAGGTTCGATTCTGGTCAAGGGCACATGCCCAGATTACAGGCTCGATCCCCAGTAGGGGGCATGCAGGAGGCAGCCGATCCATGATTCTCTCTCATCATGGATGTTTCTATCTCTCTCACCCTGTCCCTTCCTTCTCTGAAATCAATAAAAATATTTTTTAAAAAGGGGGTACCGCCCAGGCTGGTTTGGCTCAGTGGATGGAGTGTCGACCTGTGGACTGAGGGGTCCCGGGTTCGATTCCGGTTGGGGGCACATGCCCGGGTTGCGAGCTCGATCCCCAGCGTGGGGTGTGCAGGAGGCAGCCAGTCGATGGTTCTCTCTCATCACTGATGTTTCTATCTTTCTCTCCCTCTCCCTTCCACTCTGAAATCAATAAAAATATATTTTTTTAAAAGGGGGTACCCACTGTATGAGTCCATTTACACAAAATTCTAGAAGATACATTATTTTTTTGTGACAGAAAGTATATCACTGTTTGCCTGGTGACATTCGGTGCCAGGAAGGGCAGGGAGGGATTGCAAATGGTAATGAGGAAACTGCAATGATGATGTTGTGTTTACACATATGTCAGAACTTACCAAAGTGTATACTTTAAAGATGTGCGGTTTACTGTAAGTAAATTATACCTCAAAATAACATAAAACAACAACAAAAAGAAAAGACTGACTAGGGCAAGAAGTTGCTCTTTCCTTATAAACCTTTATAATTTTTTTAACCATGCAAAATTATTATCATGTTAAAAATAAAACAAGAGCAAGGACATACAAGAGGAATAACAAAAGAAACAAGTCTTCTTTCCTTCAAAATTTTTAACTGAAAATCAGGTGCCCATAAAGGCACAAATTCTCTCCAGCCATCCTGGAACTATTTACTTCCTACTGAATTCCTAACAAGAATGCAATTATAACACATAGTAAATGAAAATATTCAACCTTAATGTTTGAATGAGCTATCACTGATACATCAACAAAAGAACATGAATTGCCCTTAAGTGGTATTTTTAAGCAATAACAGATTTGTGTTGATCTAGCCACAACCTTGTTTATTTTTACAGGGATTGCTATAGTTACGTAGTAGCAATCATTAAGTAGGTGATAACTCCTAGTGGTTAAAACCCCAATACTAGTCTACTTCCTTACCTGGGAGCAATTTGGGCAATGGGATGAATTTGGGTTCAGCTGATGAACTGAAGGTGGTATCAGTAAAATAATCAGTTTCATTAAGAACCTAATTAATGAGCTACCTTCAAGTTTCACAAGGAAAGAAAAGAATCTTGCAAGTTAGGAAGGTGATTCAGCCAGCACAAAAGCAGAAATTCAGTGAAAAGAAAGAAAAAATGGTGGGATTTCCAAATAATTTTCACTTGCATTAAATCATTCTTTGGATATATATATGCCTAAGCGACCAAACGACTGGTCGCTATGATGTGCACTGACTGCCCCCCTGGGCCTCTAGTATATTTACATGGTTTGATAACTCTGGTAGTCATGCCTTCATGGATGAGTGTTGATTTAAAACCTGTTTAAAGAATGTATAAATTCCAAACAATTTCAAATTATTTGGTATTTGCTATTGGTGATAGAATTTTTTCTTGATTATTATGTACCCTCAAATTTCTGGTCTGTGTAATCACTGGTTAGACATAATGCCCATGTGGTTTTAAAATAAACTAAGTGAGGACATTAGAAAGTGGTGCAAGGTCAGCTGCTTCTGAGCAACACCTGAGTAACTTAATTGTAAAGTATTGCATTCTAACAGGAGACAGGACCATCTACCACTTCAAACTCTTTTCTATCCCTTCCCTGACAAGTTTAGTCAGGCTCCTCACATGTGGACAGCAGCCCTGCCAAGTGGAACTAGAAAAAGTCATTTGGAGTTAAACAATAAACCACTTCCAATGTAGGCTCTCGCACGTGGGCGCACACGCGCACACACACACACGCACACACGCACATACACACACACGTGCACGCACTCAATTCTGCTTTCATCATCTTCATCCAGAAGATAATTGGTTGACAAGCAGAGCAAGGAGGAACAGGTGTGTAATGGCAGGAAAATCCTAAACATCCGAAAAGCACCAAATGACTTGAAATAGGTCTGAAAAGGCAGAGTGGGCAAATATAAAAAATAAATTAAAAACCAACAAAACAGACACACAAAAAAACACAAACCCATAAGTCTAAGAAACTCATTATGCATTTTGCTGGAATCAAATATTCTCAGATATTTTACCCAAATCTCAGGGGTAAGAATTTCTACCCCTGTGGATATTTGGAAACAAGACAAGGCATTCTGTCTTGATTTGGGTCAGATGTCAACCTGCCTAGGTGAGGAAATGGAGTTAAGGGTCTTGACCACAATGACACAGCTAGTGAGGGACAGCTCAGGACTGGAAGCTCCAGGTTAAAGGTGCCCTCTGGAACCTGCCTCTTGGGCCCTCTTTACTGTTCTCCTTCGAGTTTCCTTTTGGGATCATGATTTTATAGAACAGATTTTTGCACAATGGTTTTCAACCCAGCTGCACCACAAAATCACCTGGAGCTTTATAAATTCTGATACCCCATGCCCCCAAGGATTCTAATGCAATCTAGCTGGGGTGTGGCCCCAGCCAGGGAGTTCCAAGAGCTCCCACAGGCAATCCTAATTCTGCAGCCATGGAGCAAAGCATGTTGGGAATACAGCTTGCTGATAATTAAGGCACGTTTTTGCAATGCTTTTCTTTAACACTCCAGTCTAAGCAGGTGTTCCCTGTTGAAAATTTCTGTCCCTTGGTAGGGTAGCTCTAGCTGGCCAGCCTGCCTTAGGCCATTCTTAGCCATCATTCTTGGTCCTTGCTCATCCTCAGAAAGTGCACCACTCCAATCAAAGTGACCATTAAAATAAAGATCCAGAAACAAGCTTCTAAAGTTAAGTAAAAGCAAGAGAAGGAAATCCCCCGATTTGGACAAGTCTCCATAAGCAAAACAGAGGAAAGGGAGGCTATCTGGCCATAATTCCGGCCAAGAGTATTTGGGCATTTTCCCAGAATTACCCAAGTAATATTGTGAAGACCAAATTCATGTAGGCTAAATTATGTACAAACTGCCTAAATCGTGCGGTTTAATCAAAAGTTACCTAACTCTGGAAGCCTGGATGCCAAAGACACTACACGCATCGTGGGTTTGACTAACACCCGGCCCTTCCCTAAGCAGCTCCCTGCCGGATCCTTCAGGAATAAACCGTGGCCAAGCTGACTGTGGATTAGACACTCTCCCAGGGCCCTTGGGTGCCGCCTCCGGGCCTGAGCCACCCACTCAGGAGAACTCCCCAAATCCTACACCTCTTCTGGCTCCGGAAACAGCCTCCTAGGAGAACTCCAAGGGGCGTGGTGAGGACGCGTCCTCGTGCACCCGCCAGAATCAGAGCGCCAGAGAGCCCACCTGGGCTGGCGTCCGCACCTCTTACCCCGCTCTGCTGCGACCCAGGGACGCGGGGGGCCCAGGGTGACGATGTCAGAAGTTCACCGGTCAAGGAAAGGACGAGTGTCCCAGCGCCCGAGCCTCCCAATGCGGCCTGAGCCTCCGCCACGAAGGAGAGAAGGGGCTCCGCGAAGGATCGTCCTGGAGGGGTGCGGGGTCTCGGGCTCCCCGGGAGAAGGCCGCACCCCGGCTCAGGCGCCGCCTCCTCGCCCCGACTCTGCCCAGCTGGAGGCAGGACCCGCGCGCGGGCGGGAAGCCGGGGCCCCGGAGGCTGGGCTGAGGCTCCGCGCGGATCTGACCCCGCCAGCCCCGGGCTCGCCGCGAGGGGCCGCCTGAGCCCCAAACCCGCGCCACCTGTCCCAGCTCGGGTAGCAGCGCGGTCTCAGGACAGATCCTCGCTGGGGAGAGCGCTCTCCGCCGCCGCGCGAACTAGAAAAAAAAATGCCGGGAGAGGGAGGAACGCCAAACGCGCAGAGCGCCCTACCTGTCCGGCGACAAATAGCAGCCACCAGGTGCTGCCGAAGATGCGGACCGCGAGCGCCGAGTGCCAGGGCGCGGCCGGGCGTGCCATGTCCCCCCGCGGGGAAGAGGGGGCAGTCCCAGGCGAGACCCCTTCTCGGAACCTGTAGCCGCTTCCCTCGCGGGCTGCGGAGGCCGGACTCCCGGGTGAGTCTGCGGGGCTGGGTGGCGCTGGACCGCCGCGTCCTCCGAGCCGCCCTGTGGCCGCGGCGCCCGGCGGCTTTAAATGGGAGCGCGTGCGCTGGGGGTGGGGGCCTTATTTGTGAATGTGCTGCTTGTCTTGGCTCGGGATGGTTCGCGCTCCAACCCCCACCCACCCCACCCCCAACACCCCCTCCGGCTCCTGCTCCTCCCCTCCTGGGTCAGCCCAGTGAAGGCGGGGAGCGCAGACACCCAGCCGCCGGGGCAGCGACCGCGGTGCGCCTTTCGGGGGAGCGGGGCTACCTGCTGGCTTCCAGTTATTTATTCTTTTTAAAGGGAGGGTCCGGCGCAACACCTCTTGCTCGTGTTTGGAATGCCATCCCGCCCGCCCTGCGTAAATGCAGGATGGGAAGGGAAAGCTCTTCGGGACTCTGGCGCTTTCTCGGAACGAGTCCCCAGGGCCATTCCCTGTGCGTTTTGCCTGGAACTCGGAGCCCTGGAAGCCACGGAAGGGCCCCCAAGGACGGGGGGAGAGTTGGTGCGTGTGCGGAGAGGGTCCCTGATTGAGAAACTGGTGGCACAGCGGGGCAGAACTAAACGTTACCCTGTGCTAGCCTGTCCCTGGGGACCCGTCCCCTGGGGACACGGACAGATTCTCCCCGGGAGTTATTTTGTTTCGCAACCGGAGTTTAGGGAAAGAGGATTCGCTCTAGATCAGCGGGAACCCGGGACAGTTAAGTATGGACGCAATGACCCAGGAGCCAGTGTCACGCACAGAGAGCCCAAGAAATGAGTTCATGGAGACTGACTTCACTTGCTGTCTTCTTGTGTCAGTGGGTTTCTGGGGGCAAGCCAGGGTGCCCCTTCCCTGGGCGTGGGCCACGCTCTCATTACTTACACTTGAACTTTCAAGCTTTCTCCCTACCGGCAAATAAGCCTTCGTGCCCTTTTTCTTTGCCATTGGGATCCAGGCACATTTCTTCCTGAAAACCTGGCGCTCCAGAGCCAGTTTCCCAAAGCATCTTTATAAGAAAGCAAATACCCCACCCTTCTTCCAGCGGCCTTCCAGGCCACTCCACCCCTCTGGAACCTTGGCAGGGAAGCAAGCAGAGGCGGGGAGCTGGCCCCACTTCAGTAAACTCCGTACGATAAGAGGATTCAGCGCAGCGCTGGTGAAATAACTTTTGTGAAGTTCCCACGTGCAAGCATTGGAGTGAGCCCAGCATAAAATGAAGACGCCGCCATACTCCCTAGCAACCATTCATTCAGTCCACATATTCCTAAAGCCAAGGACTGTGCTTAAACGTTGCAGCCCAAGAATGACCTAGACCGAGGTGGATCCTGCCTGTTTCAGTTGCGTAAACAGACCAGACACAAACTGTCTGCTGACAGTGAGAGGCACGGCCAGGGCAGACGTGCCTTTAGGAAATGAATGCATATGTGCCCTCAGCAGCATGTGTGTCCAGAATAGGGGGGTTTTGTTCTTGTATGTGGTAAAGGAGCTGCTTCTCAGAATTCGTCTATTTACTCATTATGTGCATATTTCTTGCATTGCCAAGATATAAACAAAAACAAACAAACAAAAAATAGAAGCAGAAAAAAAAGTCTCCCTTTGATCTTAAGAGTGCCAGAAAATAAAAATTGGAAAGTCAAAATCTTTAGAGGTTTTTTTTTCAAGGGGTTTTTAGGCCAGTTTTTCCATTTGAATTGGTAAAGAAGAAAGGCTAAGATATTAAAAACCAGCCAAACCAGTTTGGCTCAGTGAATAGAGCGTAGGCCTTCGGACTGAAAGGTCCCAGGTTCAATTCCGGTCAAGGGCACGTACCTTGCTTGCGGGCACATCCCCAGTAGGAAGTGTGCAGGAGGAGGCTGGTCGATGTTTCTCTCTCATCAATGTTTCTAACTCTCTATCCCTCTCCCTTTCTCTCTGAAAAAAAAATCAATAAAATATATTTTAAAAAATTTTTTTAAACCAAACAAAAACCACAGGAGCTGGAAATAGGAAAGAGTTCCTAGGGAGGGTTGCAGATGGCTTGTCTTGCTAGGACATTTGAGCCACAACATTGATCAACAAAAGGCAATACTGGGCTTGGTGAGTGGTGGGCCTAAATGGTGGGTGGGGAAGGTAAAGCACCAAGCTGGAAGAAAGGACCCACATCATATCGGTGTGCCAGGTGTCAGTGCTAGGCAATATTAACTGAATTAAATCTTCAAACAACCCTCAAATAGGTGCAGATCACAGATCACCCCAACAGGACAAATAAGTGTCACCACAGCATAATTTTCACCAGCCTTAAGTGGGCTCTCAACACTGCCTATCAGTCTCCCTGGTCCACTTGAGAATCCTGAGGCTCAAGGGCTATACTCCCAAAACTGGAATAAGACCCAGGTGGGGAACACAGTAACAGAATTTCAGGATTGAAAGGGAACTCTAGCCCAACCACATACTCTAAACCTTTAAGAACTTTTCCATCTATCGTTCAATAGCCACATTTTAGTTTACAAATGGGTGAAGAAACTAAGGCCCAGGAGCATTACCTGGCTTGCCCAATGTCTCACACTTTAAGATGGAGATTGATTGATTTCTACCTCAATGTGGGGGGAAAGAGTGAGCTTCTCTTCTTTGAACAATCAGTTAACAGAAGGAAACAAGAATGTAAGGCTTAGTTAAGTGTAGGGTAAAAAGGGAGGTGAGAGCCCTAAAGGAGGAAGACCAGCTAAGAAGATGCTGCTGTAAACCAGCCAGGTGATGACAGTTCCATTACTGGAGATGGCCTCCAGCAACTGAAGAAGTGGGTGCTGGGAAAACCAGAGAGAGGGAAGAAAGCATTATTTGTTCTGTATAATATGGGCAGACGGCACCGCCTCAGAGCATCTTCTTTCCACAGGTCCAGCTCCAGATCCTTGCGTCTGGCATCAGATTCAAATGTTAGCAAATTGTCTGGTTTTGTTGGTTATTCATTGTTTGCTTACAGAGTCTTAAACTAATTTCCAAATAATATACATCACTGAGAGTTTAAGAACTAAATGAATGAGGTGAAAGAAAGTATTGTCATTATCCACTGAAGATCAAGTTTCCTTGATGCTGCAAAAAATATAGGGAGGATGCTTTAAAACAGATGGTTTTACTTAACAGCTTCATGACCTCACGGTGACACAAGGACTAAGAAATGTCACATTCCTCAGGTACTAGGATCCACATGGAGTTTCAAAAGAGCCCACAACTACTGATGGCTCTTCATCTCACCCCAGGCCCTGTCTTGCCAAAGCCTCTGCTTTGGGCCACAAGCGCTTTCATCTGAGACTGACATCAGGAGTCAGACCTATGAAAGAATTGTTCAATGGACACATTAAAATACATCATTGAGACTAACTCTAACTGTTGGTCACGGTGGCACTTCTACTCCATTGACTGCTCACTCTTCCTGTCCCTTTTTATCCAGAATGTTTTGGGTTCTTTTTTCAGAGACCATCCTTTCAAAAACACTTGTTCCAATACCCTACACTCCCTTGTGCCTTGATCTATTCTTTTTTTTTTAATGTATTTTATTGATTTTTTACAGAGAGGAAGGGAGAGAGAGACAGAGTTAGAAACATTGATGAGAGAGAAACATCGATCAGCTGCCTCCTGCACATCTCCCGCTGGGGACGTGCCCGCAACCCAGGTACGTGCCCTTGACCGGAATCGAACCCGGGACCCTTCAGTCCGCAGGCCGACGCTCTATCCACTGAGCCAAACTGGTTTCGGCCCTTGATCTATTCTTGACACTTCAACTCAAAACAAGTATCTGCTTTCTCCGTGCCTACCCTACAGGAGCCAAACACTGCAGGAGGAGCCACACAACAGGGCAGGTAAGTGTCACCATAGCTTAATTTTCACCACCCTGAAGTTGGCTCTTAACACTGCCCATCAATCTCCCTGGTCCATTCACTCATCTTGATGTTGACCCTCTAGCAGGGGTAGGGAATGTCTGGCCTGAGGGCCGTATAAGGCCCACAAAATCATTTGGTCTGGCCCTGCCAAGGCATTAGGGGTGAGTTAATTAAACGTTAGACCAAATGTAGCAGGCTAATTTTTTTAAGTTGATCATTTTTGTCTGGCCTGTGAATGGTGTTATAAATATCCAAATGGCCCTTGGCAAAAAGAAGGTTCCCCACTTTCTGCACTTTCTCCAAACCTGCAGCTCCTCCGTTACTCATTTCCCCTTCAACAAGTATTCAGAACTCTGCCTTTCAGAGAAAACCTATTCAGCTAAATGAGAACAACTACAACTTTACCTTTTCCATCAAATCTACTTATATCTGCAACCATCCTGCCCTTTTGTTTTCTAAGGCCAGTCCCTCCACATGCTCTGAATCTAATCTCTTGCTTTCTTCAACTACTTAGAAAACTTACAATTTTCCCTTCTCTCTGCTGTATGGTCCACAACTCCTTGTAAACTCTATCCTATCTTTTAATATTCAAACATGCTCTGGCCTCCCCATGCATAAACAAAGAAATGAATATCTCTCCTTCAACCACTTACAACTTCTTTCCTTCACAAGCATAATTCTTGAAGATTTATCTATACTCCATATTATCTTCCCTCCTCCCTGATTAACCCTCAACACATTCAACTCAGAATTTGGCCACCACCACTCTCCAGAAATAGAACCTATTAGCCCCAGTCACCAGTTACCCCAACACTCTCATGTCCAATAAACATTGGTGGGTCCTCTTCTTACTTGTCCCACTGAGCAAAACCATGTGTCATGGTCAATCACTCCTTCCTTTTTGGATGCTTCTCAGACACTGGCCTGCTACTCTTAGGAACACTACTCTTACACATGCTATCCTCTTCCCTCCCAATCCCCTGATCTAGTTAACTACTGAGCTGTCCCATATCTGGGTTGGATCCGTATTTATATGCATTTATGTATCTTTTCCTTCTGAAAACTGACTCTAATTAATAATCATATTTTTTATTAATGTGATTGATTCAACAAAATGTCTTTCCTTTTCCCACTAAGTTGTAAATTCTATAGGGGCAGTTCACCATTGTGGATTCAATGCCTGCCCAGACCAAATGCCCAGCACATCATGTTTGACAAAATAAAAATTTGTTGAATTAATAAACGGACGAATTTGTACCATACTCCATATCTTTCTGTGAGCCAATCCGGACACTTAACCATCAAGTAAACATCAAGTAAACCATCAAGTAAAAACTGCAGACGTTATATGTTATTGACCACTATCCCAGTTCTACAAATGCCCTAGAAACATAGAAGTTACTAAAAATAAAAAATGAGCCCTAACCGGTTTGGCTCAGTAGATGGAGCATCTGCCTGCGGACTGAAAGGTCCCAGGTTCGATTCTGGCTAGGGGCATGTACCTTGGTTGTGGGCACATCCCCCGTGGGGGGGATGTGCAGGAGGCAGCTGATCGATGTTTCTCTCTCATCGATGTTTCCAACTCTCTATCTTTCTCCCTTCCTCTCTGTGAAAAATCAATAAAATATATTTTTTTAAAAAATGAAATAAATGACTGGCTGACTATTTAAATGAATGGACAGAATCCACTACCAGAATCAGAAACTCCTTAATCATGTAAATTCCTAGCCAAACTTCAAGTAAAAATTCACAAGTCATATAATTATTGAACAGATAAAACATTACAATACCCCTTCCTTCTTCTAAAAAATATAATGAAGTTTGGTGTAGGACCAATTATGTTCCTTATTATCACCTTGAAGTTTCCCCAACAAGGAGAAATCAAAAAGTAAATAACATAGATAATATATACAGAACATCCACCACAATACAAGTTATATTTTTCCCTAAATACTTAGAAACAAGAGGAAGGGGAGGTGCACATTCTGTTATACAGAGTTAAGATTTATCTAAATTAGTTCTAGTTAGTATGTCATGTACGTTATAAAATGTCCAGCAAGAAAGGCACTTTCTGATAACTGGCTCACATCCTGCTTCATTCTCCTGTTGGTCTTTAACTAGCGAGAAATGCCCTTCTTGTCAGCCTTTATTTGCCTCGCTAGACAAGCAAAACACTGAGCAAAGCTGTTCAGTCAAGCAAAAGGTTCATTTTGGACAAGCTGAATATCACAAAATCTGTTCAAAGAAAATATACAAACCTGAATTATACAGTTAAAAGTCTCCTCGCTTGAGTGAAGCTGTTTCAACAGTATTCCAGTCCATAGGGACATGTGGCTTCGACTATTACAAACTGTTAAATTATGTGCATAATAAAAATGATAGGAAACATAAAGTAGTATTACATCTCACAGAAATGACTCAAAGCCATATTTCCAGAAAGTAAACTCTTGAAGTCCACGGTTTCACTTATTCCCTGCCCCGATTTAATCTCTGTCTTAATTTTGTCTTTCCTGTGAACATTCAGATTTTTATTTAGTTTCAGCTACTGTGTTTCTGGGTTTTTAAATTATGATCATTAAGACTGGTTGAAACTGAATGGACAGAGGTCTATAAATTGACATTGAGATCAAAATATTTAAAGTTACCTCTTTCCTTCTAAAGGGAAAACTCAGTGTCTCATGAGGGTTATAACTTATCAGCAGACTTATCTTTCCATTCTATAACACTGAGTTACTGAGGAGTGCTTGAGGTCACGCTGATTTCCTGGCATCCATCTAACTGCATTCATGATAGTGTGTTAGTAATGTGCATACTTAATCTCTTGATGTTGGCTTGCGGGAGTCTCAAATATAAAATGTGACAGCATTTGTTTTTCTTACCACATAAAAAATGACATCACAAGCTGTTAAGAGGTTAAACCATATATTATGGCTTCATTTCAGAGTCACCGTTTGCGTCATATGACTGCCCAACAGGGACCGAAACTAACACACTTAACATTCCTGAGTCTAATAACATATATGAGCTCCTCCGGGTGAGGCCCATTGGGTGTGGTTTTATCACACAGAAAATCTTATATAATAATAACCTTTTCAAAAAATTGTCGTTCTTTCTCCATGTGTTGAAGGATTTGTCCAAATAATACGGCAAAGGACAACAGAGATTATAAAGGAATCAAAAAATTACACTTAGAAACGGACATATTAATTCCATTCATCTTCTCTGGGGACCTCAGAAACTGTTTACCTGAACTTGGAAACAATTTTTTCATAAGTCAATTAGTCTGTCAACAATAATATTCAGTTTCCATTTTGTTCTAGCCATTATGAAAATATGTAAAAAAAAAAAATATGATCCCTATTCTCACAAAATGCACAATTAAGTTCTGCAAGATGCATTTATGAAATTTATATCTCCAAAATAATAATTTATATCTCTGTTATTTCATAAGCCCTTTGAAACCTTGGTATCTCGTTATAGACATTTTTGTATCCCCACCACCTGCCACACAGTAGGTGCTCAATAAATGTTTGATGAACTGCATTGAACACATTCTAATGCAAACCACGTTGATGAGCACTGTGAGAAGCAAACACTGATTCTGTACTGATAACTAGCTTCCTACAGCCCTTATCAAAGTATTTCAATGATCAGAATCCTTATTTCTCTAAAGTGCTGATTTGGCAGGCTCTGAAATATAATTTATTACACAGAAAGTACTTGTGGCTTAGTAGGTAATTCTCAGTCAGTTTTCAATATTTTATTATAGGAGTTTGTTCTCACATAAAATAATGCCATTTGGAATCCAAGTATGTTATGTGTTAGGGTATGTTTTGTTTCATTACATCGTCATCCAGTCATGCTCTCTCTGCCCCCAGGCGCTGTAGGCATTCTAGAAAGTTGGCAGATGAAGTACAGTACTTATCCTGTACTCAGCATCTTAGGTTCCCTGTGTTACAGAACCTCCAAAATAAGTCTCGAGAGCTGGGATCACTTTAGCAAACACAAGAAAAGCAAAGTACTGTCGTCTATGTGCTAAACAACAGTCCACTCTGCTATTGTTGCCTATAACTGGACATCAAGAGTTTCTGCCTTTTATAATCACCGGAAAGCAGACCCCTTTCTCTGGGACTAAGTTACCATCCTCAGTTTCCCTAGAGGCACCTATAGAAGGCAGCGGTATAAGTTATAACTCCATTCAGTTCATTCTGGAAGAAATATTAATGTATGTATGGACACAATTCCTTTCAGTTCACTAGAAAAATTGGGAAATCAACACTGAGTGTCTGGATAGCTCTGGAAAATCATACAATGAAAATAAACACATGGGAACACAGAATTCTGTTTGCTTCTCCTTAATGACTTAGTAAAAGCAATTCCTTATAGAAGCAGAATCAAAACAAATTGTGATATAAAGCATGATTTGAAAGCAATTGTTACTTTGGACCCCCAATCAATGGCTGATTTTTTTTTTTACCTGTTCTATTGCTCAATGTATTCATATATGTTGTCCTTCCTGTTCTGAGATACAACTATCTACTGGGAAGAATGTAAACAAAGATTGAAAAATGACTTACAGGGGTTTTTTTCTGGACTTTCAAAAACCATGTACTAGCAAATAAATGAAATTCAACCAAATCAACAAGACTTTTGGCAATAATAAAATGAACATATTTTAAAAGAAACTGCTGAGTTTTGTTTATAAAATTAAATGAACTAAAGCTTGTAGAAAGTGCTTTGTAAATTGTGAAGCACTATTAAAAGCACTTTCATTCTTTATTTAGTGGTACATGCTATGTTCCAGAAGAATTTAAGGCAGCTTATTAAGATAGATGTTTAAAAAGAAATCAAAATTTCTCACTAAAACTTAGGTGAGAACAGTAAGGGCCAGGGAGGGATTATCGGGATATTTCAGGTTCTACTTTGCTTTCAACATTGTTTGAGTGTTGCTGCTTGGAGCATGAATTGACTTCATAATTGAATTAAATGATAAAGATATTTCCATTTGGAAAAAAAAATTGGATGAGAAAGAAAAACAAGGATATGGCTTTAAAATGGAGCCAGGGATGAAGTTAATACAAATGTACATTCCATAAAGAGCTATAGTCACAGATTTGGCTCTCAGCTTTCAAGCAGTCATGAAACCTGATAAATTACAGTGCCCATATGTCGGGGGCATGTGGGGGGGGGGGGGGGCGGAGGAATCAGACTAGTTGCATAGACAAAGTACTGCAGGCCTTGAGAAAATGACATATACCCTTAGGTTTATTAGCACATAGTTATTAGCAGAAAATGATACAGTAATATAATGAATAAAGGAAACTATAATTGTGATTCAGAGTGTTCACCTCTTATAGCAATATTTTTTGAAATTTGCTACAGGATTAAAAAACTTTGCTGCATGTATTCTTCTTCTTTAAATTGTATATTTAAACTTTTCAAAGGTAAGACAATACATTAAAAGGGATACAGGAAGAAATTCAGAATTGAAATTTGGAGTAGATAAGTTAAATACAAATTGTTACTTCATCGAGGGACAGGTAATGGAAGGGAGGGAGAGGTAAGTCCTAGGACTTCATATGGGATTTCCACTGTGTTCAGCGCTAGAGGGACATTATGGGGATCCTACAGCTGGGTGAAGAGATGGCTAATTGTAACTGCTATAACAGATAGAGCCTCAAATCTCAACAGGTAACACAAGAGCTGTTTAAGATAAACAGGTAAACTCTGGTTAATAACATGGTGGCTAGGATATGTGAAAAATCTTTTCAGAAGGTCAAGGGAACTTTTAGAAAACTAAAGATTGTTATAAAGAGCAAGAGATGATGTCATTTAAAGTTAAAAGATTGAAATAGTCCTAAATTAACAACAGCCTAAGGGAGATTCTCAAGGAACCATTATTTGACCTTCCCTGCCCCCAAGACAAATCAGGCATCTTCCCAGATAATCCCACTCAATGTACACTTCCTCTCCTAAACCAGCCATGTCATATGCCCATCATACACTACAGACAGTCCTCCGGTTACATTGGACTCGACACATGTCATTTCGTGGTTACGTCGCCATCTCCCATTTATTTATTAAAAAAAAAGAAAAGGTCTGTCATTTCTATGTATGTATGTATGTGCTTTATGGTTTTTATTATTTATTTACCACAAGTAAAGGTCAGGAATTGTTATCTTTCTTTTACTTTATTTTTACTGTTTCCCTTCATTACTGCTGTGTGTGTGCTCCATGTGAGTGATGCAGGTGCTTATGTAGGTGGGCTCCGACTTACGGCGAAAATCACGTTATGTGGCACCATAGGAACAGATCTCTGACGTAACCCGAGGACCTAATGTATATTGTAATTGTTTGATTTCTTCTTTCACTCGCAACTAGGCTATAAGCCCCCATGAAAGCAAGAATTGTAGCTTCTCACACTTGCATCCCCAGAGTTCAGCACAGTGCCTGACACATAGTAGGTGCTTATTCATATTCAGTGAAGCAGAGATGGAGAGATGGAGAGAAGGAGAAATAGAGAGAGAGGGAAAGCACAAGAACTCAGAAAGTTCTTAAACCTTAGAAGGTAAAGACTAGCTATAGTCTTTTAGTTGTATAAGAAAGTAAATTAATTAGAAAGTAAATCACAGAAATGGGACAAGTTTAAATTTTTCATTTAAGTGCCTGAAGATTGGGGGAGGAGGGAGAACAGACTAGATTTCATTTTTGCTTTTAAGCTTTTCTATGACATGCCATTATGTGAAAATAACTTTAAAATATAGTGAAGGAACATATTAGAATGAAACTGCCAATCTTTATTTAATATATAAAAACTTTACTTTGGGAGTAAATGCTACTTGTGTCTGAGTCCATCCTCTTTCAAAAGGGTAAGAAAAGAAAATTGTGAGCAAATATGCAGAGCAAACAGCACCTTGTGAAACATTTGTGCCTCAGATACTGCTACTTAGAGTACATGAATGCATTCACCGGGCTACATGTGCAAGTTACAGTGTTGGCTGTGCAAACAAGGGCGCATTACTTTAGTCATTGATGGAGCCATTTTTGGAATCTTTTCAAAGTCTAAACAGTCTTATCAGAGAGTATAAATCTCCTTACTAACAGTCATCTTAAGTGAATTCTAGACTTATTTGAGAAAATAAGGTATGAGGCTTACAGGGATCCTAATAAAAGGGGAAAAGTTGTAAATTATTTCAGGAATTTGTTCATTTATGCAACAGTTGCACTTTCCTAAATATTTCCTCATGCATTTGAACAGGATTCCACTTCTTTCTAAACTCAGTCCTTAAGACCGCAAGCAAAATTAATACACAAACTGAACAAAATCTCCAAAGAGATGACTATTAATTATAATCCACATCATACTGACACCACATATATTCAAAACTTCAGCCTTTATTGACCTTGATAAAGGCAATGTTTATATTATTTTAATAGACAATATACTTACATTTAGGATGCTGTTTTATTTAGCATGGACTGATACAAGTTTCACAGAAATATAAATACATTTGGCAACTATACATTTACATTTCTGTGACTTTAATTAATTTACTCTATCAAATTTTATGAGATAATATATTTCATGCTATTGCTCTTCTAATTTTATAACAAATAATCTCACATTACAAATTACTTTCAATGAACTATTTTTCCCTCTGAATTTTTGTACCCTTGAAACTCTAACACGAAAGAAGAACTGTAACTGATCTCAGTAGTGAACTTGGATTGACTGTGAAGTTGATGGATGGATGATCAATGATACTTGCTTCTGCTCCTTGTTCAAGTGAAGAACCCTTTCTGTCAGGGTGGGGATTTGGGAAAATGTTGGAATCAATGATTAAGATAAAAGTTATGAGTTATTAGAAGATTTACATCAGCCAGTTTTTTTTTTTATAATCAGGGACAATTAAAACTTCCCTAGTGCACTGCTAGGGGGGAATGCACACTGGTGCAGCCACTATGGAAAATAGTATGGCGTTTCCACAAAATGTTAAAAATGGAACTCCTATTTGACCCAGTGATCTCACTTCTAGGACTATATCCTAAGAAATCAGAAATACCAATCAGAAAGAATGTATGCACCCCTATGTTCATAGCAGCACAATTTACAATAGCTAATATTTGGAAACAGCCTAAGTGCCCATCAGCAGATGAGTGGATTAAAAAAACTGTGGTACATTTGCACAATGGAATACTACACAGCTGTAAAAAAAAAAAAAAAGAACTCTTACCATTTGCAACAGCATGGATGGACCTGGAGAGAATTATGCTGAGCGAAATAAGCCAGTCAGAGAAAGATAAGTATCCCATGATCTCACTCATATGTGGAATCTAATAAACAAAATAAATTGATGAACAAAGTAGATCCAGAGACTTAGAAGCACAGAGCACACTGTGGAGCCTCAGAGGGAAGGCAGGGGAGGGTGGGTGGGTGGGTGGGAAGAAATCAACCAAAGAACTTGTATGCATATATGCATAACCCATTGACACTGACAATAGGTGGTGAAGGCCTGGGGCAGAGGGGAGGGGGAGGGGCAGGCTAGAAGAGGTCAATGGAGGGAAGAAGAAGACATATATAATACTTTCAACAATAAAGATTTTTTTAAAAAGTTCACAGTGGAAAGTTTGCAGACACATTTCAAGTGTGAATAAAGTCTTAGTGCTTCTTAAGGTGTGGTCAGTGCACCAGCTGCATCAGAATCAACGGAGGTGCTTGTGAAATGTGCATATTACCAGATCCTACCTAGTACCTATAAATCCCAATCTTTGTGTGTGTTTTTAACAACCTATCAGAATCTCCATTCTGTTTTAATATTTTTTAAACAAAAGGGATTAATAATTAGGTAAAAATGAATTATTTGATCAAAAAAATAGTAGATTCTTTTATACCTCCCAAAATATTTCAATCTAATATAAATTCTACCAAAAGAGACCAGAGGGTTCACTGTTTGGGATTCCTCTGCATAATGGTTTAGATCTTCCCTCGTGTCACCTGCTTCTCCTAGGCTATTAGAAAGGAATCTGAAATGGACTTTCCAGAAGAGGGTGTGGAATCTGAAATCTTGCTTCTTTCCAAAATTAGGGTGGTTGCTCATAGGAAATCCCTCACATTCTGGGATTCGTGGAACATCTCAGAGTTGACTAGCAGGACAGAAAGTTAGAAATGAAGAGGATCTGAAGCATGAAGGATTCAGCTAGTTGACTTGGGCCCAGTGCCTGGCCTAAAATGTTTTATGACTTGGCGAGATTCCCATTACATGTCACTCCTTATAGTTTGCATTTCCTAGTCCTTTCAAACATTGATTCTGTAAGGCCTCACATTCCTTTCTCCCATTCAGGACTAAAGACAGACTGTACAGGTTCTGAAGGAGTTCCCGCTCTTTATTTAGGAGTGAATGGAAAGTGCTAGGATTCATTAAGGGTTCCCTGTATTAATTTATTATTGATTTCTACTGGTTTTTCAGTTGGAAATGTTAGAAATCCCTGAAAACAGAAAAATATTTGTCCAGGTGACCCCTTCCTTCCCCCCAACTTTTCTGTTAGGCCTATAAAACAGGGATGGGATAGCAAACACAGATAGCATCAGTGGCCAGAAAGGTAACTTAAATGAATAAGTCATTTTAAGATAGTAGGAAGTAGTAGAAACTATAACAAAGTGGAGAATAAATGTTCAACCTGCAGAAATTTTTAAAAATTGCAAGCCAAATAAAACAGCAAGTTTTAAATATTGTTGGCATGGGTCCATAAAAAAGCTATCCTAAACTTCCCTTTAAATACCTACAATGATTCAGAAGAGGGAAAAAGATGAAAACCAACAACTATGGTGAAAAACAGAACTATCATTCAAGCTATTGCCAGAATTTGGAAAAAAAAATTCCACTTATTAGAAGACTGATTGATGAAACTAGGTGGAAGAATAATCAAGCTATACCTACCTAGGAGTTATTAAGAGAGTCCTTTTTCTGTTTTCTACTGTCAGTCTGCTCTAAAGCACATTCTAAACACAAAATTTAGTAACTATACTTGTTCCAAGTGATTTTTACTTTTTGTGGAAAGAACAGTGCATGTCTGATACCCCTAAGTAGCTCTCTACCAATCAAAAACTACAACTCCCAAAAAGCACCTGGGAAGGAAGTAGGAAGTAGAGGCATTGTGAAAGGCTCTACCTACCATGCCAGGAAGAGGTCCCACAGAAATCCATCCTCAGACACTCCATATGTTGCACCCAGTGGAGAGAAAGAAGATTCCATCTCACTCCTAGAGAGGCCATGAAGAGGTTAGGAACAGTATATTTCAAACTGCCTAATATTCCAATCTCTGAATTTATCATAATTACTTAACCTATTTCCCATTCTAGGATAGTTGCTTAAAATATTTTTGACTCTTTTCTATGATAAACAGCCTATGATGAATAACCCTCACCTAAATCTTTCTCCAAATCCTCTTTCCTTTCAATAAATTCCTTTCATGCTAATTATCTCTAATTCTCTTTTGTTCATAATATATAAACATAGTCCTCTCATTATACCTCAATGCATTATTTTATTTGTTTACATTGTGAAATAACTGTTTAGTCTTTTAATAATGTGTGAGTTCCTCAAGGGAAAGAGATGGTTTATATTACATTGGATAACAGGCAACTCACACAGTGCCTCATATACATAGATAGCTAATGAATATTCATTTACTTACTGGATGAATGATTGGGAATGAATGTTGAGGAAGGAGAGTTAGTTAAGAGTCCTGATGGCCAAATGTATTAGTTAAGACATGGCATTTTCCAATAAGCCAACTATGAAAGGTCTTGAGCTCAGAAATGATCTAAGACGAGTGATTGGAGGAGCTGTAAGTGCTCTATGTGTTGAGATCGGTCCAGGTGTGAGAATGAGGGCTTGGATCATCACAAATGCATATGATGGCACTTTAATAATCGACATTGCCCAACTATTCAAATTGTAATTCTAAAAGCTAACATTTTATATAATTAAAAACCAAATTCCATTTTAAAAAACCACAAAACCTTCCAGGTCCCCTGTAAAAAATAGAAAGAAAAAGTTTATTCTTATAAAAGAGGATAACATAAATCCACAGTGCCTGTCCCATTTCTATTCAGATAGATTATTTACTTACAAAGTTCAATGGATTGTGCCATTGTAGGCTAACAATATTCAGGGAGTCTTTAAATCTGCATTCTTCCGCCATCTTCCTACCTGGATATTTTCATGACATTTGGAAAATCTTCAGCTCTCTGCTTGCATCAGTGATTTTGTTTGTCAAATGGAGATAATGGCTTCCACCCCTCCCAGGAGTAGTATGAAGATGAATGGGAAAATGCAGGGAAGCACTGGGTTCTGAGGCATTTTGATCCAGTGATTCCTTTGAACGCTGTGGATGGCTATCATTGTATCTCATCATATCTGTACATATTTTACTGTGGTTATTCATCTGCAGAATGACCTGTGACCTGACTAGGGCTATTTTGTTTGTTTTTTCTTTTTTTTACAAATAGCAAACTACAATGAAGAACAGCTCTTTATTCACCTGTGAAATGTGTGGGAGTGGGAGGTGATGAGGGGAGAATTACTGGTAATCTTCTTGAGTATATCTGTGAACATTTCCTCCCAGCCAGTTAGTTCCTGGAAGTTTGTATCGCTTCCACTTCTCCTAAAGCAACTGCTATTATATGGTGTGAGTGCAGCTGAGAGAGTTCTTAAAACCCTTTAACCACTTTGTTGACTATTTGAACTGAGTCTGTTTCTGGTCACCATGAATTCTGTAATTAAAAATATTGCCCTGTTCTCTGACTAAATAAACGGGATTTTTATAGGACATTGGCACAACACTGACATTTACTGAAATAATTTTTTTTAATGTTCATTCAATTAGAACTAAAGACACCTTCATGTGAAATAGACCATAATTTCTATCCATGTGCACAACTGAAGAAGCCAGAATGCAGTCAAAGTGAAGACATGCATGTAACCATCACACAGCTATGACATAGTTATTAAGTAATTCCATCCAGATTAGCATTAATAGTAATTTGGGCAAGAGTTTTTAATACCCTAATAGTTGGCTCTCTGAAGTTGTCAAACGAGAGAGCTTTGTACTATAGGCAGATTTACAGCCATCTCCTGGGCATTAGGACCAAAATTCCTGCTAAAATATTTATGTGTCATTTTATCATATCAGAATTTTAATTCACAGCATACTTCCACACTTGTCTAGAGTTAAAAAATGGTTCTTTTTAGCAAACAATAAATATTTTTATATCTACTTTAAAGCTTAAACAGTTATTGTATTTTTTCCTGTTTGAGGACAATTTAGAAGGAAGCTGAATTTTATTTGCTTGAGTAAAACATTCTAAATCCACAATCGACATTTCTTTCATAAATTAAGAGATATTTTGTTTAAAAAGTATCCACTTGGCCAAGAGATGACCTGCTAGGGAAAAAGAAACAAGTATATTATTTGAGCAGATGAAATAGTTTAAAAGAGTAGAAACCTAACATATTAGATGAAAAAGAGCAAACCACATTGCATTGCCTTTTCTCATAATCAATATGCCATGTTTTAAATTGCAGAGAAGCTATTATTAGCCTGGCGAAGACCATTTACCAACATCTTTAATATAAGCCTCATCGTGAAAAGGAAGAAAGGGGATAAATATATCTCTACATGTGAACTGATACATGTAAAATAAACCTGGAATATTGGCCTTAAAAACTGGTACATCTTGGATCACTTAAGTCCCTCTTATACTGGGAAAATCTTTCCAATGTCTCAAACTTCATTGTAATGACATCTATTTGTTGTGCTGAAACTTTAATTTGTGATCCATCCAGATATCTAAAATATGAGATGAGCTCTAAACAACTCCATTTTCCATGTCACATAAATTTTGGATAGTTTCTAGCTGTTTTTTGTCATTGATTAGTAAGGTGGTTTATGTTTGACCTAGGACATGGTCTCATCACAGTCCCATTTTCATGTCTGTCTTGATCAGGGCTAGAATTTATATTTCAGCATTTGTATTAGTAAAGCCACCTCTTCCTTGCCAAAAAGAAAAAAGAAAGAAAAAAAGGAGAAAAAGAACATCATGAGAACAAGATTGTCTTAGAGTTTAACTCCCATAACCTTACATCAGCAAAAATGACATCAGCAATATCATCAGTAATGTTCTAATAGCATTAAACGTCTCTAAAACACCATGTAATTTAATAGCACACATATTTCTCAATTCAATAAAGTATGTATACTCAATTACTGCTTCTAACAGGTATCACAATCAGTACTTTCTTGGGAAAGATGAAAGCTTCAATTCTGCTTTTAATGCAAACTTATCAAATATTTCTCTATGCTCTTAATTCAATAACATTTATATAAGTGCCTACTCATGTATGCCAGACACTGGGAGAAGTCCTAAAGATTGAGTGATGATCCAATTAAAGTCTTGCCCTGGTAGAACTTATATCTAACAGTGGAGACAGGCGATAAACAAATAAGGAAGCAAATCAAGAGAAAACACAGTGTGTATAACAATGTCGGGAATGCTAAGTGCAATGAAGATAAACAAGCAATGATAGGGGAAGGGAGAGGTTGGCTACCTTAGATATGGCAATCACGGAAGGCTGCCAGAGGAGGTAACATTTGGGCAGAAATCTTAATTAAGTGAGGGAAGGAGTCATGGAAGATATGGGTGGAATGTTCCAGGCACAGGGAAAAATAAGGATAAAGGTCCTGTAATGCAATCTTGCTTGGCATCATAATGGAAAATCAGAAAGACCAGTGTAGCTGGAAAATGATGGTGGGGAGTGAGATCAAACGTAGGCAGGGACCAAGACATGCGGGGCCTTGAGGTCACTGTGAGGATTCTGGATTTTATTATGAGTATTATAAGAAGTCATTGGTGGATCCTGCACAGAGTGGCATGGCCTGATTTATATTAAAAGACTTACTGTGACTGCAGAGCTAACTGCATAGAATAGGGAGAGCAGTTAGAGGCTATTGCAAGGGTCCAGGCAAAAGATGGCGGTGGCTTGGACCAGGGTGGCTGCAGTGGAGGTAGTGAGAAGTAGTCAAATGCAGGCTATACTTTTATGACAGAGGTTATAGGGTTAGCTGGTGAATTGTATGTGCAGGAGAGAGGCATTAAGATCATTCTAGGTTTTAGCCCTCAGCAACCTATTGAGAGGAGGAAAGGAAAATGCAGGATGGTGGAAAGAAATCCAGAGTTCTTTTTGGATGTGTAAAGTGTGAGATTCTTCTTCCACATGAACGTAGAGAAGTGAACTTGGCAATTGGTACATGCGCTTTCTACTGCTGTGTAACAACTTACCACAGTTTAACAGCTTAAAACAACACCCCTTTATTATCTCTCAGGTCCTATAAGTCAGAATTACAGGTCTTAGTTAGCCAGGGTCTCACCAGGATGAAATCAAGGTGTTGGCCAGGGCTGTGATTCTCATCTGAGGGTTAGGATCCTCTTGCAAACTCGCTGGTTGTTGGCAGAATTTACTTCCTTGCAGCTGTATGACTGAGGTCCTCGTTTTCTTGCTGGCTATCGGTCAGGGATTGCTCTCAGCTCCCAGCGGCTGCTCTCAGTTCCTTGCCATGTGCCTCCCAGGGGGTCTCACACCATAGCTGTTTGCTTTCTTCCAGGCCAGCAGGAGCAGGTCTCTCTGATGCTTCACCTTCTTTTAAAGGCTCACCTGATTAGGTCAGGCCCACTCAAGATAAGCTCCCTTTTGATGATCTCCAAGTTAGTAACCTAAGAACAGGCGTGATATCACATCATGTTCATGGGATCCACCCAAACTCAAGAGGGTGAAATTACATGGGTGGAGCACACCAGGGGGTGGGAAACTTGGGGCCACCTTAGAATCCTGCCTACCACAGTTGGATATGTGATGGTTATATAGGCTGGAGTTTGGTGATATTTCATGGCTATTAAAGCCATGGGATTATATAAAATCACCTAAAGAGAGAGATTGTAGATGACAAAAAAAATAATAATTTAAAAATAATTATATATAAGGATGGGGAAAAGGTAGGTTTAGAGTTTTTCATATAAAAAGAATATAGTAATTAACAAATACTATAAGAATAAACTGTGTTTTGTATACTCACAACTGTAGACCTACTTTTGCCCACCTTGTATAATGCTTGCTAAGTACATTCTATGTGCGAGGTGCCAATCTCAGTGCTTTACACATATTACTCTTTGAACTCTTGCAGCAATGCTTTGAGGGACCTACAACCCCTGTTTTACAAATTAAGACACTGAGGCAGAAAGAGGTTAATTCACTTGTCCAAACTCATGCTACTATTTAAGTGGTGGAGCCAGTATTTGAACCCAGCCAATCTGGCTTAAGAATCTGTACTCTTAATCACCATTCAATACTGCGTCTTCCATTACAAGAGATGAGGAACAAAAATGAGACCTAAAGCTCCAACCTTTATGTCTACAAATAAGAGGAGCTACTAAAAGAGATGGTGATGGAGAAGCTCTTAAGTAAAGATCGAATCAGAAGAGCCAAATGTAGAGAAAACCATGAAAAAAAAAACAAGAATGATCAGCTAAATCAAATATTAATGCATTCATTATTAATGCATTCAGTCATTAAGTACATATTTTTTACTATGTGCCTGAGAGTATAGCCGTGAACAAGATGGGCGAGTCTTCCCTTTATGCAGTTTACATTGCAAAAAAGGAAAGGAGATTGCCAATAAACACGTAAATGAGTGCTTATCTAAGCTCATTTCACACAGCACTAAGACAAAAATAAAACTAAATTTTTTATTAGCAATCAATAGGATTTACCCCATCAACATTTCCTTCAATTTTTGTATTAATCTGCTAGGGCTATCACAATAAAATACTACATACTGGGCGGTTTAAGCAACAGAACTTTATCTTCTCACAGTTCTGGAGGCCACAAGTCCATGATCAGGAGTCCATGGGGGTAGGTTTCTGGTGAGACCCACTCCCTGGCTTGTAGATATTATTTTCTTGCTGTGTCCTCACACGGTCTCTCCGGTGTGTGCACGGGGAAAGAGGGAACGCTGGTGTCTCCCCTCTCCTAATAAGGACGGTAGTTTATTAGGTTAGGGCCCTACCCTTATGACCTCATTTCATCTTAGTTATCTCCCTAAAGTCCCTATCTCCAAATACAGTCATATGGGTGTTTGAACTTCAACATATGAATTAACATATATAATTAAGCCCATAACATATTTTGGCCCCTCAAAAGACTTCCCAACATGGGGGGAGGGGACGGAGAGTAGGAAAGTGAGCTTTTATATAGAAAAATTAGAGCAAAATATCAAAATACAGAGTCCCAGTTCTCCTTTAATATTAAAGAATGTGTTTGCTTAAAATTACAAAGCTCTTAAAGATATAAAAATATTAAGTGACACTTACTGAAAATTTTGTGAAATCTTTGAATTAGTGGATTTGAATGAGCACATTACTGATTTTTTCTTTTAAAAAGAACTGAATTTTTATTTATTTATACACACTTACCCAGACGTTAAACATTTTTATTTTCCATTCCATACGAAGCCATTTCCAGATTTGAAAATCATAGGTCTTCCCATGCTCACGAGTTCTACGTGACTAACCCGCCCCCTTGGCCTTTAGATGGCCAACTGTAAGTCATATGAGACTAAGACCCTGCCACATCAGGGTAAGGCAAGGGGCCAAAGATAAACAATCTCAAAGATGGTCAGATACACAGAAGGAGGTCTGGTGTAAAGACTGAGCTGCACCAACCCAATTCCCTCTTGCAGGAATTGTGAAGAAGCCCTGGGACCCGAAGTTGAAAGCAAGCATAGGAATATGAAGTAGAGTGAAGTATGACAGATAGTAAGCCATGCTGTTGAGGAATTAATAACCCTAAGTATGCAAAATCTGAGTTAGAGGAATTGCATTGAGGACAAGGTGAGGAGGCACAGTCAGAAGCAAGAAGAAAATGAAGCAGTTTAGAGAGAATCAGACATGCAAGTTACAAAGAGTATAATCAATTCCCCAGATGTCTTGGTGTAACCCAGGCATAGACTCAGAAACAAGAGATATGAACGGCAAAAAGGACAGTCAGAAAAAAAAGCCTAATTGGTGGAATAATGACACTTTTTGCATACCCCACTGATGTAGGTCAAGCATCCAACCTGATCAGAGAAAGAAGGTACATTACCACCCACCCTACTGGGCCTCTCCCACATCTCTGTGTATATTTTAAAAAAATGTTTGTCAGACACACACAAAACCCCCCAAATTTGTACCAGTGATTTCTTACTATGGTGTCAAGTAATAATATTGAACCATACAGACTTGGGAAAATGACTAGGTCTAGTGCTCTGTTTTTTTCTACAACCTGGGACTCTAGTTCCTGCCTTTTAGGGTATCCTGCATGGTCATTCACAAAGCAAGAGCTTCTTCTTCTTTGTATCCACTCAACAGTCCTTGGTCTTTTTCATCCCTTTTTTTCTGTCCCAGGAAGCACACCCCTTGTAAGCTGAAAGTCCTGCTTTCCTTCTGTGCTCCATTTCCATTGCTGAAATAGGAATGTTTATTATATTGCTGAGAAGAGAGAGAAGAGGACAGGCATTAAGGTACTCTCATCTCAGGATGAGATATCTAAAGAAAAGAGGATGTTCTACTACATGGAGTGAATCTCCTTCCTAAGTAGCTTTTATATCCTATTATACAAAATCCCTCCATTCTTTCTCAAACTTGAAATAAATGACAAAGAGCCCTCTTGATGTGGGCATCAGACTTGGTCTCTTATAGTTTCTCAGATTCATTCCAATAAACTCCTTTTTTATTAAGGTTAATGGCAAAGCCTTTCTTTACAACTAATACAAAAGTCAGTATCCAGATTATCATTAGTTTTGAGGGTAGTGGAGTGTGAGCTATTGAAATTTTATTATGGTCTAAAACACCACTCAGCTTCTGCTTATACATTCACTATATGTTAAAAGCATACTTGGACAACTGGATAACCACATGCAAAAAAAAAAAAAAGAGAATTTATATCCCTACCTCACACCAAGTACAACACATATTTCAAAATGGATTAAATACCTAATTCTAAGGGATAAAACTGTACAACTATTAGAAGAAAACATAGGTATAAACCCTGATAACCTCAAATTCGACAATAGTTTCTTAGATATGACAACTAAAGCATAAGCAATCAAAGAAAAAACTAAATATGCTGGACTTCATCAAACTTAAAAACTTCTGTGCCTCAAAGGATACCATCAAGAAAGTAAAAAAGGAAACCCACAGATTGGGAGAAAATATTTTTAAATCATGTATCTAATAAGAAATGTAAATCCAGAATATAAAAAGAACTCTTACAACTAAACAATAAAAGGACAAATAACCAAATTTAAACAGTGGGGAACAGATTTAAATAGACATTTTTCCAAAGACATACAAATATCAAATGGTCAAAAAGTACATAATAAAATGCTCAACCTCATTAATCAACAGGGAAATGCAAATCAACACCACAAAGAGATACCACATCAGGTACACTAGCATGGCTAAATTTAAAAAGATCTACACTAATAAAAGAGAAACATGGTAATTGGCGTACGACCGCTACCCTTCCCATTGGCTAATCAGCATATCCTTATGCAAATTAACTGTCAGCCAAGATGGCGGCCGGCAGCCAGGCAGCTGGAAGCGAACATGAGGCTTGCTTGCTCCTGTGACTGCGGACTCTGAGCTGGCAGTTTGAAACATTCTAACAAATATAGCCGGCTGGGATCTCAGAGCTGAAGTTATACATTGTTTCGATTACAGAACGGCAAACAAACCAGCAGCGGAAGCCTCAGAGCTAGAGCCAGAGCTAAAGCTGGCCCAGAAGAAAAAAAAAAAAGAAAAAAAGGAGCAGTTGGGAGCTTCAATCAAAACATAAGCCTGAAAGCAGCCCTCAGCCCCTCACCCAGACTGGCCAGGCACCCCAGTGGGGACCCCACCCTGATCCAGGACACCCTTCAGGGCAAACCAGCCGGCCCCCAGGCCTCTATCCTATATAGTAAAAGGGTAATATGCCTCCCGGCACCGGGATCAGCAGAGCCGCGAGGCCTCCTGGCACCAGATCAGCGTGACAGGGGTGAATGCCCAAACCCCCTGATCACCCTGCGGCTCTGTGTGTGACAGGGGGTGGCATCCCAACCCCCTGATCGGCCCTGCTCTGTCTGTGACGGGGTAGAGCCATAACCTCTCCATCGGCCCTGCCCTGAGTGTGACACAGGTGGCGCCCCAACCCCCGATCCGCCCTGCTCTGTGTGTGACAGGGGAGCTCCACAACCCCCTGATGGGCCCTGCTCTGTGCATGAGAGGGGGGAGCTCCACAACCCCCTGATGGGCCCTGCTCTGTGCATGAGAGGGGGGAGCTCCACAACCCCCTAATTGGCCCTGCTCTGTGCGTGACGGGGGGGGGCGAGGGGGGGGCAGTGCCCCAACCCCCTGATTGGCCCTGCTCTGTGAGTGACAGGGGGCAGCGCCCCAACCCCCTGATCGGCCCTGCTCTGTGCGTGACAGGGGGTGGTGCTGCAACCTCCCCATTGACCCTGCCTTGAGTGTGATAGGGGGCAGTGCCCCAACCCCCCAATCGGCCCTACCCTGAGCGTGACTGAGGGTGGCATCACAACCTCCCAATCTGCCCTGCTCTGTGCATGACAGGGGGCGGTGCCCCAACTCCCCAATCAGCCCTGCTCTGAGCCCGACCAGGGGCTGCACCTAGGGATTGGGCCTGCCCTCTGCCACCCAGGAGCAGGCCTAAGCCAGCAGGTCGTTATCTCCTGAGGGGTCCCAGACTGCGAGAGGGCACAGGCCGGGCTGAGGGACCCCCCCTTCCCCCCCGAGTGCACAAATTTTTGTGCACCGGGCCTCTAGTAGATAATAATAGGTATTAATGAGGATGTGTAAAAATTTGAACCTTCATACAAGGCATGAAGTATCGATCATGATATAACATGGATGAATCTCAAGACATTATGCTAACTTAAAGAAATCAGCCAGAAAGCACCATACATCACATGATTCCAATTACATAAAATGTCCAGAATAGGCAAATCTATAGAGACAGAAAGTAAATTAGTGGTTGCTAGGACCTGAGGGGAGGAAGGTTTGGAGAATGAGTGCTAAATGGCTATATTGTTTTTTTTTAAGATGATGAAAATATTCTAAAATTAGGGATTGATAATGGTTGCACAGCATTGTGAATATACTAAAAACCACTGAATTGCACATTTTGGAAAAATAAATTTTATGATATGTGAATCATATCTCAATCTACCTGTGTATTTTTTAAAAAGCATTTTTAGATTGACATAATTACTTGACCATATTTTAACCTTTATACTGATCTTTTATTACTCAGTTATTCAACAATCATTAATGAAGAGTCTGCTATTTATAGGTAATCTTCTAAGTTCTGGGACTAGAGAGTTGAACATGATACAATGCTATTAAGGAACTAATAGACTAGTGAGGCTAATATAAACACTATACAGTTTTAGTACTATATGACATGTGCCATAAGCCATAATAATGATATGGACCGAGGAGTGGCTAAGAATCTAATCTGTAGAAAAAGGGTATCTTGAAATTAATTCCTCTGCCTTCCTTGCCTTACTTTTTGGAGATCAAGCAGTCAAATGTCAGGAAATTACAGAGACAGAAGAGAAACAAGAAGCCAAGAAGCCTGTTTTTCCCAGATCTACGCTATCAGTAGTTGGTGGGCATGAGGATATGCATACAAACTGCTGTGTTTCAGTCAATTAAGCATGTCAGCTACTTCTGCCTTAGAGAATAGTACAGCTGTAAATAAACTTCTGTCTCTGTCTTCATTTAAATTCATAGTTTATCATTAAAACTAATATCCCATGATTTCTTTGCAGTCAATATATCTGAACAGTTGACTAAATAGGTCCAACATTTCCATCAAAGCAACTTAGAGACATGTGCCTATTGGTTTTATTGAAGGCAATAATAGATGTTTACCAAAACCCTTTACATCTCATCCTCTTATCATCGCCCATCTAGAAATCCCAGTCACACAATCGCGTCAGTCAGATGTGCCTAATTCACTGAAGGATTTCCAGAAGTCTGCCTAAGTCTGAGTTGAGTCCGAGAGAAAATAATGAACTGACCACAGCCTCTTTAAAAACATACCCTGCACCCACAGAGCAGGCTGCACTAGTACATCTCGGTTGTGTATGTTTTCAGAGGAACACTGACCATTAACAAATTAAAATTACTCTGAAGTGGTTGGCAACCTCAACTGTAGTCATTTCCCCATTTATTTAACCTTAAAAACATTTCCAAAGATTTAAACTATTTCCTGTGCTTCATGGTATGGCTTCCCACACCCGAACGACTTTACATCATCGAAGGAGAATGCACAACAGGGAATGGTCAGAATCTAACGAAGAACAGTTTTATTTCAGCACAGCGGTATGGGTGGCTGTTTTTTTCTCCCTCCTCTCTTTAGTTCATGTGCTAAGAGAGCAGCCCTTAAACGGCCATGTTCCAACCGATCCATTCCCGGCAGAGCAGTGAGGCTTCTAGGTAAGGCAAATGCCTTTCCCAGCATTCCCAGTAGCTGGTGCTGGGCTGTATCATTACAGGACCTGCCTCTTCCCTGCAGGCTGATTGCATTCCAGGAGCAAGAGCTGTGTACATCTGATTCAAAAGCAAACAAGAGGGCACTTCTAGACTAATAAGAACGGGCCTAATTGCCCTTTGTTTATAGAAGTTTTTGCTAACCTTTTATGACCCGCTTGCCTTGGCCTGGCTGATCTCGCCAGAGGCAAATTGCTGAAGGTCTTTCCTAAGGTGATATTTTGCTTTACTTTGTCTTTAAGTTTCCTTTCCTCAGTTTTGATGGGGAGGAAAAGCAAGCTGCTCCAGCTAACAATCCCACACAAGCCACAGCAAAGAATCCTTTGAAGAGAGGAACTAGGACTGTCACCTATTCCCGGAAACCTCATTCAAAGACAAACTCCTCAGCCCACAGGGAATGCCTGCAATATCTACCCCAGCACCGAAAAGCACATTAAAATCATTTAATACACATGATATTAAAAAATACAAAAGGAAAAGAAGCCTTCCTGTCACAACTTGCCAGAGCACCTGTAGGCCAGCTGCCTTGTGCCAAGTCACTGAAGCACATGTGGTCTTAGAATAATGTAACGCACACTCCATGTTCACTCTGTCCTCATGGAAAAACAAACAAGAATACTTCCGCCCAGACTTTATCCTACAGCATTGGCCTTCATTACAGACTTCTATGGCCCCATCTGTGTTGTGAGGACAATCTGGGATTTTTGTTGTTGTTGTTGTTGTAACATGTTATTTTTGTGTATATAAACAGTTCATGATCAGAATAAAAAATGGCCTGAGTAAATGTTTAAAAATTATATTCAAGTGCTATCTTCCTGTTCTTGGTTAAGTTGCAGATCCCATAGACTACTGGATTATAAATGTTTTTAAGTGCAAGGTTTTATCTTAGAATTTGCTTTCTTCTTAAATATATGATTCAAGTACCTATAGGTAAATAATTGAACAATTCCATTGAGCTGTATGTTATAGCCAGCTTAAGTCATTCTCTCAGGCTTTCATTTATAATAAAAAAGAAAGTTCTGTCTTTATTTTTTTTATTTTTATTTTTTTTTAAATATATTTTATTGATTTTCCACAGAGAGGAAGGGAGAGGGATAGAGAGTCAGAAACATCGATGAGAGAGAAACATCGATCAGCTGCCTCCTGCACACTCCCCACTGGGGATGTGCCCGCAACCAAGGTACATGCCCTTGGCCGGAATCGAACCTGGGACCCCTGAGTCCACAGGCCGACGCTCTATCCACTGAGCCAAACCAGCCAGGGCAAGTTCTGTCTTTATTAAATGCTCGTCCCATTCTCACCTTTGATTTATTAGCCCCATAAACATAAAGCTCAAGCGCTTAGTCCAGCCGTGGGCAAACTACGGCCTGCGGGCCGGATCCGGCCCGTTTGAAATGAATAAAACTAAAAAAAAAAAAAGACTGTACCCTTTTATGTAATGATGTTTACTTTGAATTTATATTAGTTCACACAAACACTCCATCCATGCTTTTGTTCCGGCTCTCCGGTCCAGTTTAAGAACCCATTGTGGCCCTCGAGTCAAAAAGTTTGCCCACCCCTGGCTTAGTCTCTCCACAGGTCAGGGAAGGTGGAGCCTCCTCTGTCAGATCAGCTCCCCTTTCTTTCTGAGTGGGTGCCTCAGAATAAACCACAGATCTTTATAGCAATCACTGAGGTTTTTTTGATTTGGTCCTAAGACAGTAAAAAAAAAATTAGTGATTCTTCAAGCTATTAACCCAGACAAAAAGATGGCTTTAGAATCCAAATTACAGTACATCCCAACTATGAGAAAGCCATGGATTCCTTAATATTTTCATTATAAACCTGAAAAGTTTCCAAGGGAGCTTTCCAGGATGTTCCTTTAGTGTATAATTTATTTGAACTGAAAATACCAGCCAGACATTTGATTTCCTTCCCTTCCAGCCCAAATTACTGTGGCCTGCAAGGCACAGTGTAGGGCTGAATTATCAAAGTGTTTGAAAGTCAGACCTGCTTGACCCTGCCACTTAGTAGATGTGTGATATTGGTCAAGCTCTTAAGCCTCAGCTTCCTCATCTGTAAAAATGTGGTGAATAACAGTACTACCATCACAGATCTGTTTTACAAAATCAATGCAATAAAACATATAAGACACATAACACATTGTTTAAGTAAATACTGAATAAATGCTGCTGTTATATTGTAAAAAAAAAAACAAAACAAAACAGCCAGAGTCTTATTACCAGTAATAGAAATAGGTCCCATAACCTCTACCTATTATTTCCATGTTTGCTGCTAACACATTCAAAGACTGACTATGTACTTAACATTCCTACTTTATTCTTTTCTTTCTACATATGGTAGTTAAGTTGATCATTTAGTTAATATTTTTAGAATAGTTAATTTGAACTCAGGAACAAACATCAGCAGAAGATAGGGGATTCCAAGAGCCTTGGATCTGTAACATAACCTCTACATGCACTAGCTGCAAAGGATTGTGGGTTGCTACCCCCAGGAATGGAGAGATTATATTTGCAGTTGTATATGAGAAGGTTGGCCCATACTAGGCAGGTACATCAATGGATGGGAGAGATACAGACAAAACTGGGTACAAGGCCATCCCCGGAGAAGGGAGAAGTAGCTCAGCATTATAAAAGGAGGTTAAAGGGGGACTTTTACTTTATTGGAATGTATTAATTGCTTAATTTATTTTACACATGACATATAAAAAACATTAAACAATTCATTAAAGACTAAATACATCATCTGTCTTAGGGAAGGCTAATGCTAGGGCCAGAAAGTCTGTACTTAAGGATTGCCACATTGACAGCTAAACAGCTAAGCAGAGTTCCCTGAGTCAAACTGACCAGGCTCATGTCCCAGCTCTATCACTGACCAGCTCCTTGGCCCCACAATATCTCAGCTTCCTCAGCTATAAAATGGAGGAAATAATTATAACCATCCTCAGGGCGTTATTGTAAGGATTAAATGAGTTAATATACAAATACTACTATGCAAAACTCTTGGAAGTGTGCCCAGTGCATGTTGCACTAGTCCATATTACTATGAGTGTTGTCATCAATTATTTAAGTCATATTGTTGAATGTTATCACCGATCATTTTTATTTTTAACAAGTCTCAGAAGTGTTCCCTTCAACGAGTAGTATAGAAGTTGGAAAGCCCCTCCTGTCTATCAACAGAATCAGAGGATTCTGTTCAAGCTGGTGGGTGAGGGGCTCAGAAGGTGTTTCCAGGAACATTGTTGTTATCAAAGGTTGACTTACTGATGCGGGTGGCGAGGTCAACATGAGAGGCCAGCTCTCTTGCACCAAGGAAACAGTCATGTGTTCGCCCAGCAATTCATTTCAAAAAACAGAGGCAGGTTGCACACTGCCCAAACAAAAGCATGCTAAGGCCTCATCACGTCCCAGGCTCTGTGCCAGCTGCTGAGGGTGCTGAGGAAGAACAAAGTCTGGGCTCTGTTTCCTAGAGGACCTCACCCTCCTGAACAGAAGCCCAAAAGAAGATTCAAATCTCCTGCTCGGCTGATCCCCACCACGACCTTTACACAAAGCACTGACACGGATTCTTCCCAAATGAGTGTCTAATTTGTTCAGCGTTATTCTTTATGTCTAAAGAGATGACCCTTGCCCTCGGGGAGCTTACATTTTACTGACAATGGACAGTAAACTGGCCATCAAATTCACGTGCAGATTAATTACAGTTTCTGATCAGCTCCGTGAAGGAAGTATAGAGTCTACTGTGAAAAGGGATTGTGAAGCAAGAGGATCCCTTTAGATAAAACAGTTGAGGAAAGGTCTCTGAGAGGGTGAGTTTAAGGTCAGTTCCATGCAGGAGCGAGCCACCAGCTCTGCAGGAGGAAGAGAGTTCTAGTCAAAGCAAGTCTAAGTATGAAATGGAAATGAGCGTGGTATATTCAGAGGAATACCCACAAGCCAGTGTGGCTAGAGCAGTATAAGGCAAAGGGAAATAAAGTTATAGAGGCAAGCAGTGGCCGGATGACAGTGATGCAAAGTGAAAATGGGCAACTACTTTAAACGTTCTAAGGATTTAAGATGGGAACGACGGGACCTGGTGACAATTCTCCTCTTTACATCTGTGAGCATAAAGGAATGACTAATTAGGATGTTCGTCTAAAGAGGTGCTAGAGGACACTGTGTTTCAAGGTCTAAAGTGGAGCAAAGAGAAGCACTTTACAAATAACTTCCACAAGAATTTGTCCTTTGTCCACAGTATAAGGCATCACTATTGCCATTTTATAAATAAGGAAACAGAGATTCCCAAAACTTGGGATCTTGCTTGAGGTGGCGGAGTGAGTATGTGGCCACGCCAGGCATGGGTCTTGTCTCCTTTCTGCTAAACCAGACCAAGAGGGACAGGATAGTGACTCATGATGTCTCCCTCACTGGTCTGAGGAGGAAGAGAGGCCTGTTTTCCTGAGGTGGAAAAGTAAGTGTGGCACATGTAGTTGGGAGACTGTCGGAGAATATCTGATCCCGTATGGAGAGGGAAAGATTTTTAAAATCACAGCCCGCCAAGCCAGGCCAAATTCAGTTAGTCCTGGTCAGAACAGCCCTTCCTACTCATTCCTATGACTACAGGGAATTTAGAGAGGATTTGCTTCTATGTCTTACCCAGTCTCTAGCTCATTGTTTTGTTTGTTTTTATTGATTTTTAGAGAGAGAGAAAGGAAAAGGGATAGAGAGATAAAAACATTGATTGGCCGGCTAGACAGTATTACAAGATTTTTATGCGTTATTCTATTTAGTCATCATCAAACCCAAATGAAGGAGTTAAAGACTCGAGAGGTTAAATAACTTAATGTCACGTCACTGGTCAGTTGTAGTCAAGAAACAAACACAGGCCTGTAATGATCTTAGAGCCTTTGCTGTTGCCACTACTTTGTTCTACTTCATTGAACATCACTGGGTTCATTTCCATTAGTAAAAATGAAAAAAATGAGAGGAACAAAGTAGGTGATCTCTGAGGTCCTTTCCAGTTTGAGGATTATTATTATGTCTACATTTAAATGGCTTTTAAAACATGAAACCTCCATGGTTGTCCTTGGAATGACTGACTGAATGACTGAATCACTGGTGATAGCAAAAAGAAATGAAAAAATAATATGATTTCCTTTGACTATGCCTGTTCCCAGTCCTTTCTAGCTGCTAAAATGATATTAAAATTCAAAATCAATGGCTTGGTTTGTATAACACCATATGTGTCTTTCTCTACAAACCCCCTTCCCAAACGCCAACTTGATGTTCTTTAAAATGGCAGAACAGTGTAGAAATTTCATTGAGAAGCACCTAATATAAAGTAGAATTCTAGCTAACTAAATGCAGGACAAATGATAAAATTAAAACATTTTGATTTAAAATCCCAATGAAGTAATGTCAAATATCATTAATAAATGCCAATAGTAGTTAAATGGGAGCTTTCTGATTGACGAAATGCATAATGTGGATTGGAATGGTCATACCTGAACTCAATCAATCTTAGCATTACTGAAAGGGGAAAGCCAGGCATTATTTATCTCATGATGTCATGCATTAGGAGTGTAAACAGAACCTATGAAATATTATTGCCTAAAAAGATTTCACGTGGACCACTGAATTTCTAATATCTAACTACAGTTCCCCAGGAACAGAAGGACAAGGAAGATATCAGGTAAATCAGAATTTCAAGTACAACTTATTAAATTTATCTAAGAAATCAATGGCATGGGGAAAAAAAGAGAGGGGATGAGTTACCGAACAAAAGTGATTTTTAGAGATAAAACCTCTAAATGTGATATGTGAACCTCCTTTAGGTCCTGATTCAAAGTAAGTGTAAAAAGACTTACTTGAGGTCTTTTTCCAGCCATGAAGCGTATCAAAGATTCAATTATCTTCCCCAAATAGAAAACTAGGAAACTAGAGAGGAGGAGTGAAATAGCTATTTTCAGTCATTGGCCAATGTGTACAGAAAGGTTCTAATCCCTGAGAGAAAGGAAATAAGAGATGATTCTCAGGATCATGCTTGCTTTCTGCCTGAAGGCATGTGGCAGACCACATAGGAGGGTAGAGGTCCCCAGCAGAGCATGGCAGACTTGCTCAGTTAAGGAGAGAGATTAGATTTCTGGGAGACTGAAGCGACTGGAAGGCACAGAGTAAGTTCTGGGAGCGAGAACCTATGCAGAAAAATAGCTTCAGAGTCCCTTAGAGTCTTAGCTGAATACTAAGCTCTGCACGCGTGGGGCAGAAATTCAAGAGTTTCGGCAAGCAGGGCCTCAGAAGCTGTGGACTAAAGGGTTCATGGAGCTCACACGGGGCTTGGAGGTGTTCTGATTCTCACCAGACAAGGTGGAGTCTTGTTGATCACTTCAGGTGTTCAGTACAAACCAAGAAAGGTTACACCTTAGGAGGGGGACTAAAATATTCCTAAAGTATAACCACTCTGAAACCACACTAAGGAAAGTTTTTTAAAGTCTAAGGAGGATCAAAATGGACATTAACCCTTTGAGGTACAATGTTATTTTTGGAATTCTAACAGTCTGGTCCAAATTAATTGACGGGATTGAATGTTGAATTTTTAATGTTCTTATTGCTCGACGTTGGACCTGTTCCTAGCGCCTGGTCTGTCGAGTCAGCCTAGAGGTTGGACCGAAAAGGGTTAAACTGCCCTAGCTGGTTTGGCTCAGTAGATAGAGCACCAGCCCACAGACTGAAGGATACCGGGTTTGATTTCTGTCAAGGGCATGTACTTCGGTTGCAGCTTCAATCCCTAGCCCTGGTCAGAGTGAGTGTGGGAGGCAACCAATCGATGTGTCTCTCTCACATCAATGTTTCTCTCTCTCTCTGTGTCTCTCCCCCTCCCTTCCACTCTCTTTAAAACTCAATGGGAAAAATATCCTTGGGTGAGGATTAACACACACACACACACACACACACACACACACACACACACGAACATTAAACTAAACACCAGAAGAATGACCAATACTCTTTAAGGACAACTAAATCCAAATACTTTATGATACAATATTCACAAAGTCCACTATAGAACAAAAAATTATTAGACATCTCAAGAAGCAGGAAAAAGTGGTCCATAATCAAGATTAAACATTTTCAATAGCAACAGACCAACACATGATAGAGATGATGTAATTGCAGAAACATTAAAAAGCTATTTTAACTACATTCAAATATTTAACAAAACACATGAACATAGTGAAAATGTGAGAGATATAAAAATAAAACTTTGAGAATTAAAACAACAACAACATGATATCTAAACTGGAAAGCATTAGACACTCCAAAGGGGAAAAAAATAGTGAAATTGAAGAAGTATTAATAAAAATTATCCAAATGAAGCAGAAGAGGAAACATATCTTTAAAAAAATGAATGTATCTCAGTGGTCTGTGAGACAAGAGCAAGTGGTCTAACATATGCGTATTTGAAGTTCCAGAAAGAGGAAGAAGAATGACAGAATAAAAATGTTAGAGGAAATAATGGCTGAAAATTTCTGAATTTGAAGATATACAAAACTCAATGGACTCAAAGAAGGATATATATGAAAAACCCACAAACAAAAAACCTCATCAAGGCACATGACAATTAAATTTCTCTAGACATATCCCTTACGTGAACAAGGGTAAGAAATCAAGGGTAAGCAAGTATGTGATCCAGGAAACAATAGAGCAATGTCTTTAAAGTGTTAAAACGGGTGAGGAGGGGAAACCCCTATCAATCTAAAAATCTAAATCCAGCAAAAAATATATTTCAAAAATGAAGAAAAAAATCAAGGCTTTTTCAGAGAAACAAGAATTCTGAGAGAATTTATTTCAACCCAATCAATCTGCATTACATGATTTATTAGAGGAATTTCCTTGTGAAGGAAAAAAATTTAAAGATGAAAACTGTAAGCCTATAGCAACCACTAAAAACTAAATCAATAAGCTTTAAAGCCAGTAGCAGCCATAAAATAAAATCATGAATTTATATAATATTATTAACCAAGGTTACCCCAATAAATTTAATTTTTAAAATTCTCAGTTAATGCAAAAAAGGAAAATAAGAAACAAAGAAGAGATATGATGAATATTTTAAAAATCACAAGATGTTTGACTTAAAACCAACCAGATCAATAATCATCTTAATTGTGAAGGATGTAAATTACAGCAAAAGCAAAGGTTTTTATAATTAAAAAAAAAGAAAGAGCAACTATGGTACTGTCCATGAGAAAGATAAATCTTAATGTAAAAGGATGGGGAGAAATACACCATAAAAACATTAACCATAATCATGACAGCAAACATCTTATTCTTTCTTGCTTGCTTGTGTTTTAATGAGGTGATGCTGTGCAGTAATTCCTAGAACCAGCCGGGTCTAATGGATGAGCACGTGCCACTATTAAAACTGAGCAAGAAAGAATGTTAGTAGACTTCAAACTAAAAGTACACAGGAGAGACAGGCAGAGGTTTGCGCTTTATTTGGTATGAATTCAAGCTAAATGAGACATTCTGATGGTGTTCAAAGCAGGGCCCTACGCCTCTGCAGTTTGACCTCTTATCTGTATATGAAGCCGTTTCAGGCCTCCTCCTTGGCAACAGAGAGCCTGTCCAAAAAGTGTTCACTGAGAATTAAAAGGAGTAGGCCAGGGACATTCTGAAAAATGATTTCATACTTTGGGTTTATTCTTGGTTTCCCAGGTAACCATTTTTTATAAAGTCTTGGCATCTTTTGGGTTAAGTTATAGGGCAAAATGCTATAAAATTAGTGGAGCATGGCTCTTTTGAGGTCTTTGAGTATATCAAGCAGTTCAAGCCAAGCTTTGGCCTGGGTACCACAACTAGCTCCTCTCCTCCCACCCTCTCTGGTTACCCTGCCACAGAGAGGCAGTGGAATAGCGAAGTTTTCACTGAATCATCAGGATATATTTCACCACTGGGGAGAACAGAGGGAAAACTTTCTTTACGAGTCCTAATATTAATTAATATCTCTTTAGCAAGGTTCATGATGAAGGACTTAATCTGTAAATTTTTCCTGGGAACTCTGGAATACAGAGTTTGACAAACAAAAAAACTGTGTACATGAGACATTTCTACCTCCTGGAAAAATAAAAGCAGAACAGGAACTTCAGGAGAAATATTGATAATGCTCATGTCAACCCCGCTCCCCACTCTTTTTGTTGTTGTTGTTAATCCTCACCTGAGGATATTTTTTTCCATTGATTTTTAGAGAAAGTGGAAGGAAGGGAAGGAGGGAAGATATATATATATATGCACTAGAGGCCCGGTGCACGAAAATTTGTGCACTCAGAGGGGAGGGGGGTCCCTCAGCCCGGCCTGTGCCCTCAGTCTGGGACCCCTCAGGAGATAATGACCTGCTAGCTTAGGCCTGCTCCCGGGTGGCAGAGGGCAGGCCCAATCCCTAGGTGCAGCCCCTGGTCGGCCTCAGAGCAGGGCCGACTGGGGAGTTGGGGCACTGCCCCCTGTCATGCACAGAGCAGGGCGGATCGGGAGGTTTCGATGCCACCCCTAGTCACGCTCAGGGTACAGCCGATTGGGGGGTTGGGGCACCACCCCGTCACACTCAAGGCAGGGTCCATAGGGAAGTTGTGGCGTCACCCCCTGTCACCCACAGAGCAGGGCCAATCAGGGGGTTGGGGCTCCGTACCCTGTCACACACAGAGCAGGGCCAATCAGGGGGTTGAGGAGCTCCCCCCTGTCACTCACAGAGTAGGGCCGATAGGGGAGTTGGGGCACCGCCCCCTGTCACACACAGAACAGGGCGGATCAGGGGGTTTGGGCGGATCAGGGGGTTGGGCACTGCCCCCTGTCATGCACAGAGTAGGGCCCATCAGGGGGGTTGGGGCTCTGTACCCTGTCACACTCAGAGCAGGGCCCATAGGGGGGGCGGGGGGTTGTGGCACCACCCTCTATCACCCACAGAGCAGGGCCGATCAGGAGGTTGGGGTGCTGCACCGTGTCACACACAGAGCCGCAGGGCGATCAGGGGGTTGAGGAGCTCCCCCCATCAGGCACAGAGCAGGGCTGATCAGGGGGTTGGAGCACCTTCCCCTGTCATGAACAGAGCAGGGCGGATAGGGAGGTTGTGGCCCCGCCCCCTGTCACACACAGAGCCGCAGGGCGATCAGGGGGTTTGGGCGCTGCCCCCTGTCATGCTGATCCCAGTGCCGGGAGGCCTCGCTGCTCCGCTGATCCCGGTGCCCGGAGGCATATTACCCACTATATAGAATAGAGGCCTGGTGCACGGGTGGGGGCCGGCTGGTTTGCCCTGCAGGGTGTCCTGGATCAGGGTGGGGGTCCCCACTGGGGTGCCTGGCCAGCCTGGGTGAGGGGCTGAGGACTGTTTTCAGGCTGGCGGGTGACTGAAGCTCCCAACCGCTCCTTTTTTTCTTTTTATTCTGGGCCAGCTTTAGCTCTGAGGCCTCAGCTGCTGAAAGCAGGTTTCTGGCCTTTGTTTACCTTCTGTATTTGATACAATGTTGCAGTCCGGCTGGCTGAAGCCTGGCTGACTAAGGCAGGTTTCTGGGGTTTTGTTTAGCTTCTATATTTGCAACATAGTTGCTTAGAGTTGCAGCTGAGAGGCCGGCAAGGCAGGCAGGGAACGTTGGAGTCTGCCGTCACTGGAGCAAGCAAGCCTCCCTGTTCGCTTCAGTGCATGGCTGCTGGCCGCCATCTTGGTTGGCAGTTAATTTGCATATCACCCTGATTAGCCAATGGGAAGGGTAGCGGATGTATGGCTAATTACCATGTTTCTCTTTTATTAGATAGGATATATATAGAGAGAGAGAGAGAAAGAGACATCAATGTGGGAGAGACATCGATTGGTTGCCTCAATTCAGGTACATGACACTGACCAAGAATCTAACTAGAAAACCTTTGGTGTGCATGCTGATGTTCTAACCACTGTGAAACACTGTCCAGACCCCATTCCCCACTCTTTTTTAAAAAAAATATATTTTATTGATTTTTTACAGAGAGGAAGGGAGAGGGATAGAGAGTTAGGGACATCGATGAGAGAGAAACATCAATCAGCTGCCTCCTGCACATCTCCCACTGGGGACGTGCCCGCAACCAAGGTACATGCCCTTGACCGGAATCGAACCTGGGACCCTTCAGTCTGCAGGCCGATGCTCTATCCACTGAGCCAAACCGGTTTCGGCCATTTCCCACTCTTGAACAAAGAAAGGCAGAGTAGTAAATCTTTGCCAGCCCCTGAGAGGGAAGTCCCTGAGAAACAGAGTAGCTGCACCAAGGCATAGGATTGTTAAGCACATCGTGGGATAGAGATTCAATTGGGAATGGAAATTATGTCTCACATGCAGATACTGCACCATGACCGAGCCTCTGGAAAAACTAGCATGAACTCCTCTATAGCAAGAAAGACATCATCTACGTACCAACTTTCAACTTCTGTACTTTCAAATTCATAAAGTGATGCCCCAAAGCAAAAGACTGTAGACTCTGCCTGCCACCACAGGTGCTGTTTATTGGTCATTTTGGTCATTTTAGGATCAACCATCGTTTGGTTAGTTAGTCTTCTACACTGTGATTGTTTCTGTTTCTGTTATTTCTGACAAGTGCTTAATTTTTGATGAGTACAAAGGCACTGAGAACTTTGAAAGTGCCATTAATAAGAGGTAAAAATGACAATGGAACAAATTCAAAAGTTAAAAATATATATATCAAAGTGGCAAGAAGATGTCAGATGACCACAGACTTGTAGGATGAATCATTCATCAGTAGGAACATTTTTGAAGGACACAGAGCAAATCATGCCAAGTGTATGCTTCTGGGCATAAGTAAATGAGAATAACCAGCAAAAGACAAGGAAAAGTGATTGATGAAATGGAATAGTTAGCCTTAATATGGAAAGCCTATTAGCCTAATATTAATTCATAAAAAGACCATGAGGGTGTTAGAGCATTTAGCTATGAATTCTGCTGCATAAACCTTTTTGTCTCAATGTTTCCTACAGTTCCATTGTTTCCAGGCCTATTCAAGTCTGCACTACATCAGAGTAAGTGTTGAAAAGGCTGTCCGTGTGAATACTGTACTGCTAAGGTATTGCTGACATCACTTGCAGAGGTCCTGGGGTCAGGTGAGATGGGGCATAAGTAGAGGATGGTCATGCTGCAATAGAATTTCCAGAGGAGTAAAACTGGTTTACTTTTTCAAAAAGATGCCCAATAGAGCACACATGAGCACAGAAGAACATAACATGCCTGGTTTTAAAGTTTAAATACACCCTTAATCATGAAGGACTTAGGAACAGCCACTTAAATCCCATCCTCTGTGAAAGTAGAGGTATCTGGGATAGATAGAAGCTATATTTCACATCTTTCCTGCTGCTCTAATAGAGGTCATGACTGGAGATGGGCCACTGCAGACAGACGTCAACCCCAATCGGGATGAGAGCAGTGGCAGTTCTCAGCAGGGTACTGGGCCCCAGTTTTAGACGTGACAAAGCAGAAGGAACAGGAAACTATAAGGGCAGCAGAGTCTCTTGGAGCCATAAGAAGATTTTAGGAAAAGAGTTGAAAAGAAGGGCCTATGTATTCTTCCCAATTCTACCCTTTAGCACAGAAGGGGGTGAGTTGGCAGAGAAGAAATCCCAGGGCCTCCATAATTCCACCTCCAAGGCTGGTGTGATTCAATGAAAAAGGGCTCTTACATGCCCACAGAGGGAGTGAATAAGAGTTTAAAGTGCTCAAAAGGTGCTTTTATTGAGTGATAGGTATGTATTGAAGCACTGAAGTGAAGTGAGAATTCATTGAACATAGTTATTTAATTCTTGCTAAGTAATAGAATTCCTTTGAGGGTATGAACCATCTTTGTTTAGGCATCTTTGTTTATTTGGGAAAACAGTTACAAGCAAACTGAAATGGATATGAATTGAGGTATAGAGTGAGCTAAGCTGTCTGTATGAAAATAAATAGGAATATGAGGGGAAGGGTGTAAGAGGTACATGAGCTGGAGAGGAGAGGGAAGAACAATGAATGAGTTGGAGACGGCAACACAGGGGAGAAAAATTCCTAGTATCAGGAATCGACACGATACCTTAGAAGAAACAGGTCAAGTTACCATTTAGATTTCACATTGCACAATCCTAGTCCCAAACTTCAGTGAAGACTGCCATACACAGTTTTGAGTCTGTATACTTTAAATAAAAAGGGATTAGGGTCATACCCAGTGGGATGATATGATGCTGGAAAGGAACAGGAGGGAAAGTCCAGGATGGCCTAAAGACTTCATCGCAAGTAAGAATTCAGAGTCAAAGCTCACTAACAGAAAGCCTCACTATCATGACCACCATGGGTGCACGTACACACACACACACACACACACACACACACACACCCTCCTCCTTACCATAACCACCATCGTCACCATTTATCATCATCACCAAGAACACCAGATGCACCACTGTATATTTCATGGGGTTCAAACCAATTGTACCCAGTTTTTAAAGGGAGAAGTATCCCAAACAACTGGAGATCTTGGACAGCACCAGGAGTAGCTGAAATCTAGGTCTGCACTCTGATCTCATTTCCACCTCAAGGACAGCACAGTTCCAAACACTCGTTGGTTTTTTCTTACTCCTTTCCTCTTAATGCCCTCCACAGCATTTCTGAGAGATGAGAAGAAAAGTCTCAGAAAAAAAATTACATAGACCTTGAGGCAGCAAACTGTCCTCTATTAAGGAGCTTCTCCTAATACTTCAGGGAGAAATGTTCATTGCTTCTAGTTCTGGCAGAACCACTGTATATGTAAATATATTTATTTCCTATTGGTATGGGAAATAGGATGTAGAAATCTTCAGCTACAGCTGCTGATATTTAGAGCCTCTGATAGGTCAGATAACCAAAAACATCTAGAAGTCAAGGTGTGTTGGGTGTCTCAGACATATCAAACTGCAAGGAACTCTCCATTGTCAGAGACAAATCTTTTATCTAGAGGAGGTTTCTGAGACTCGTTCAGGAACTTGTAATTAATTTTTTTTTTGCTTTTGTTTTTTGCTTAAGCCCTGATGGAATGCAGAATCTGATATGGAATCTAACAAAGATGGATAAACTCTACAGCTTTGATGTCATCTGGATTTTTGTGTAGGGTGTGCAGCTAGATCATTTCCATGATCAAAATACCTCATTTCAGCCGAAACCGGTTTGGCTCAGTGGATAGAGCGTCGGCCTGCGGACTGAAGGGTCCCGGGTTCGATTCCGGTCAAGGGCATGTGCCTGGGTTGCGGGCACATCCCCAGTGGGAGATGTGCAGGAGGCAGCTGATCGATGTTTCTCTCTCATCGATGTTTCTAACTCTCTATCTCTCTCCTTTCCTCTCTGTAAAATATCAATAAAATATATTAAAAAAAAAAAAATACCTCATTTCGTGTACCCACCAGACATCAGAAGGACTGGATCAGCCACATGGTCTATTTCTTCAGGTTTTCACAAGACAGCCTGTAAGTCCTATCTCCTGCATCAACTATGGCCAAAAATACTGTGTTTGTATCCTAAGTATTTTCCAACAGGCATCTTTTTGCTCTAATACTTTTGCAAAACATCTTGCTTTTCACAATAAGTTGACTCAGAAAATCAATATACCCACTAGGTGTTTACAAATCAAATATGTATTTAATGTAACCAGAAAACTTACTCTTTATGGAAACGCCAGCACACACACACACAAGTGTAATGTAAATGAACCCCCCATTCATTGGTTCTATAAGTTCGAATATAAGCACATTTTACTAAAGTCAACAATCTCTATATACTTTAAAATGTGGAAATTTATTTATGTTTTGTCACTAAATAATTACTAAACTACCCACGATTCCTTTTTCCCCCCTCAAATCCCTGTTAAACTAGAAGTCCACAATCTCATAGCAAATCTCAGCTACAATACACACTGGTATCCCATTGGCATTTCTCTTCCTTTATATAACAACTTTCTAATTGGCTTAAGTATAGAATAATTGTGTCACAAAAGAAAAATTCCCCTCACCATTAAACTCAAACTCTGGACTATTAACATTAACTGAAGACTGACTCCTCCAACCCCCTAACCTAAGATTAAATGTGTACTAATCTATCACTGTATCAGTCAAGAAAAGCGTTCTGCTGCTGCCTCAGCTTTCACACTGCACAGAATCAGTTCATATATATTTCCCACTTGGGGTTTTGGGCAAAGTTCCATTGAGGTCTCATCCAGGAAACTCCCCCAGGGCTTTAAGGGTCATAAGTCCTGCAGGTTTATGATGGTTTGGTTTTAACTTCTGACTACACTGGGCAAGATTTTACATACCTGATGATAGCAAGCCTTACTGTGGGCCAAAAAGCTCTGCAATCCAATTGGTGGTAAGTCCTGCTAATTCCCTAAGGCCTAGCAAGGAAGCTGAGAAGGAGGATAAAACACACAAAAAAATAGAATTGTTGCTAGGCATACAGAATCTGGCCCTCTGAAAGTGTTAGAGGATTGACTTGTGAAAATGTATGCTTGTGAATTTTTATATAGAGAGTGTGTCTTGAGAATTCTATGGCCATGCTGCACTTGAAGATGGTGTCCCCTAAGATCATTTTGCAAATCTTGCGGAATCAAAAACTTGAATCTTGGAAGCCCTGAGCAATAAAAAGGAACCATAGGACCAGCAAGAGCTCTTTGACTTTTGACAGCATGCTTACATCTTCCACGAGCAGTTTCCTCATATCCTTTCTCCTTCAGGTCTACCTGGTACTGCTAAAGGGCTGAAGGTTCTTTCATGTCTAAAAATTCACTTTCTAAAAAAATATCTGAGTGGTGTTTATGGTTCTGGTTAATGATCTTAATCCTATATTTGTTTTATTTCTTCAGCAAGAAAGGAAAAGCACAAACAAGTTTATTTATAATTATTTCTTCTTCCTTTTCTTCAGATTACATTTGGACTAAATCATCAACCTATAGATTAGCAGGAGCCCCTTTGCAAAGACAGCTAAGTGTTCTCTGACAGAACTGTGTTACATCCAACATACTGTCAACATGTCACCTCACCTACAGCATCCCTCTCCCAGCAATAACCTGTAGCCACGCCCATAATCACTGAAATATTCCACATTTCTTTTAGGCAGTGAAGGAGACGGGTTTTAATCAGTAAGAAGATGTGTTTTAATCACATCTAATGCAATGTTTCACATGATAGAATGAGCCACAGACAGACAAACTCTGCTACCAACAGAAGTTTTTTTCTTATTTTTTTTTTCCTGCATGCTTTTAGCACTGTTGTTAAACATTTGAACTCTTTGGATTCACTTTGCTGGTTGTGGTGGTATTTTTTTAAACCCTTACCTAGGTAATAAATCAATAAATATTTATTGCATTCTCTCCAGGGTTCGGCCTGTGCTACAAGTTGTAGAAAATATATTAGCCATGGAGGATATTTTTGTTCCCCTCACGAAGCTCATAATTAAGATAGGAAAAGAGGGTTAATAGCATGAAGCAACACCTGCACATAAGGTGCTATATTATGAGGGTCAAGTTACCCAGTTCATCTAGTATCAATGGTTCAGAACTTCTGGGCTCAGCAGAACTTTAAAGCTCAGATGAAGGCTCTGTAGTCCCCCCCCTCCCCCGCCCGCCCCCCACCCCAGAAATCTGCACATGGTTCATACAAATAAAATTTAACATTGATTCCAAAGGGGAGGGAGATGGTCCATGAACTTCCTGAAATCCATTCATGAATGCAAGAGAAGTTTATGGATCTCTCTCTTAAGAAATATAGAAGTTCAGAGGAGCAGGAGCTCATTTAATTCAAGAGGAAGTTAAAGGTGGTTTAGGAAAGGCACTGGGATTTAAAATTTACCTTGGATGGTAGATGATATTTAGAAGGGAAAGGAAATGAATCTTTATGAGACACATAGTATGTCATCTCATTTCATCAACAGAATAATTCAGTGAAGAAAGTACCATGTCCCTCATGCTAGAGAAACAGACTTAGGAAACTTAATAAATTGCCCAAGGTTACTCTCAGCTAATTAATTAGTTCCTGAGTTGGCTGGAAACTCACGTCTGTATGAAAACAAAACCTGAGCTGTTTCCACTGCACACTCTATTGAGGAGGGAGACAGTAAATCTTCTGTCATCTAATGACTATGTCCTCTAGTGTGCAGACATGATCTGATGGAGAGATTGGGGGTGAGGAACAAAACCCTTTTCTAGCTCTCGAGGAAAATTAAGTTGAATGAGGCCATGATTGAGATAGGTACTCTATTATTATTATATTACCTACAAACTGAGGACATCTAGTAAAAATAGGTATGAATGATGGTGATTTTTTTTTTCAAACCATTATAAGTTTGGTATGGTGGGACAGAAGTATTGTTTTCAACGTTCTGCTCTCTCCCTGTAATAAGATAATGTCTATTTTCATGTGACTTGCCTATACTTTCGAGTAAGCATCTCCACCCTATTGACCTTGGTTTTGGCCTTATAAAGTAATTGCTTTAACCAATGGACTGTACTGGAAATATCAGTGTGCCAGTTCAGAGCATAGCCTGCAAAGTTTTCTTGTTCTCCTCATCTTCTGCTGTAGATAGTGGCTGCCCCTTCAGGCTGGATCATAGAATGAGCAGATATATGGAGCAGGTATGAACCCAACCTGTAGCCTGGAGGCAATTTCAGCTGAGCACAGTCAAACCAACAGTTCTTCAAATGACTAGTGGAATTGTGAGTGAGAACTAAGTGTTTACTGTGGTAAGTGACTGAGATTTTGAGGTTGTTTGTTACCACAGAAAACCCTGACTTTTGATGGTTGGTCAAGCATGGCCTCAAGAATTTGAAACCAACCAAGAGTCCAAGTGTCACCAGAAAAACTCAAATGATATCAATGAGCCCTGGCCATGTCAATCAGTTAGATAGAGGGCTGTTCTGATACACCAAGGTTGTGGGTTTGATCCCCAGTCAGGGCACATAACAAGAATCAACCAATGAATGCATTAAAAAAGTAGAATAACAAATAAATGTCTATTTCTCGTTCTCTCTCTCTCTCTCTCTCTCTCTCTTCTTTCCTCTCTTTCTCAAATCAATAAATTAAAAAATTTAATTAAAAAAAGCAAATGACGTCAAGGACAATTCCAAAACCAAACTGAAGTAACCTGGTTGCGTCAAGGAATAACGCAGATCAGATAGGATTCTTGGCTCTTTATTTTCCATCCCGGCAGTACAGGCCTCATCCTCCAGGGAGATGGTGGAAGGCTAAATGCCATTTGAGGACAATGTGCTTGATGAGACAGTCCTCACTACACTTAAGAATCTGATTTGATTGTGAGTTTTCTCTTCTCTTTCTCATTCTCAGTGTGGAGGGAGGAAGGAAGATGGATACAAAACAGGAAAATATGAGGAAATGGAAATCTCCTAAGCAGTTCATAAAGTTGACACCCAGGTTCTGAATAAGAGTATGTGATATCTTCTGAACACACACACACACAGAATAAAGCATACACATTCTTGGTCCTACAAATGATTTCCGTGAGAACATTGTTTCAGTTATTGGCCACACAATCTCAATGCCAACCCTGACAAGGTCTAATTAGCATTCTGTCAATCATAATTCTCTACTGAGAGTTTTGTAGATGATGGAGTACCAGTGAGCAGACAGATGACCACCGATTTCTCATTAGCACAACCCCAGAACCTAATTACTTCAACGCATTTAAAAATCAGTCTGTGGTCTCAGCAAAATAAAAATAAAATGTAAAATATTGTGTACTTTTCATTTGATGCTGCTTCTTAGCTGTGCTGTTCCACTAAAACAACAGAGGACCAACGTTTGGGTGAAAGAGAAGTGGGGAAACAGGAACAAACACACTCACACATATCTTTTGATTCCACCCAATTGAACGCATTCTGAAATCACCAATGCCCGGGAGACGGACGCTTGTGAAATTTGGTTTTTGTAAAAGAAGCTGTTAGGACTGCGGTTTTGGCTGCAGGACTCTGCTGGGCTTCAGCAGCTCGAGTGCGGGAGGCCAAGCCCTGTCCCAGTGCCAAATATTTGTCCACACTCTGCTCCCATGCAGTGAAGACTCAGCTCTGTCAACATCCCTGGGACTAGAGGAAGGTACTCCTCCTCCCTCCCACATATGAGAAGTGTCCCCTGGTCATGAAGTCATAGAGGCCTGAACACACACGCTTGAAGTGAGCTGCAGTGCTGATCCTCAGGGGAGACAGGGAAATTGGTCCACATCCCACAGTAACTGACCCTGCGCAGGGAGAACACAATCTGCTCTCAGGATTGTGTGCCTTTTCCATTCAGGTGTTTCTAAGCTCTGCTATTAGATCATTATAATTTACAGAATCTCTCTACATAGGTGAATGGGTTGAAAGATCAGATGGTTTCATCAATGTAGTCTTTCTGTCAATGCAGTCTACCCAGACAATGAGAAACTTTGTTACAGGAAATCTATTCCTCAATTAGAGTCTCCCCCCCTTAGAGAACTAGTCCCAGCTGAATAGACCTTTCTTTCCTGTCAGGTACATGATGCGTTATCTACAAGGATATCAACATAACCATATTTTGAACTAAAGGGCTTTTTGCTTTTAAGAAGTGAGGAATGGGAGAAAGTCGAGTTTAATGTGGCATCTGGCTTAGAGGACCTGATTCAATCTCTCCCAACAATTCAACAAAATACCTATAAAGACACAGAAAAAATACAAACATTCCATTACCCAAATTGGAACTAAATAACCTATTTTCAGCATCTAGGACCAGTTTCTATTAAGTGGAAGAAGGCAAAATGGTATTAAAAACACAATCCATGATTCCTTGGGCTATGACCACCAGAAACAGAGCTAGTTTCCCTCTCTCACCGGAAGAGTGGATAGAGATAGAAAAGAAGCCCTGCCCCTTCTCAGTATTCAATCCCTGGCTCAGAGATGCAAGCTATGTATTGATTGGATAACCCAGGCTATCTCCCTATGTGGGTGATGCTCTTTGAGGCCTGGTGCCATCCTCTGTCCACTCTTTACCCCGCCATCACTCTTTTTTCTATATCCAGTCATAGGTGGGGATTTCCAGAAAAAAAATGCATGGAAGGTGCAAACCCCCAAAGTAAATTACGACAGGTAGGGTGGCATCCCAAAAGTAGTCCCAGGAACCGTGCGTACTTGGGATTATAGCCCTTTAGGATCTCCATCAGGGTCAGTGTTAGGAGGCAGGATGAGATGTGAAGTGTCAATCTAACAGGAGCATTTGAGATTTCTCAGCTAGAGTTTGAGAATGGGTCTAGAAGCTATGCATGTTAACGTGCTATTCAGTTGTCCATTTGAAGAATGAGGTCAAAGGCAAAACCACAAATGTTGTCTTTGGAAAATGGCATATTTCTCCTTCTTTATAAATTAGAAAGGGGGTGGAGGGGGTAATTACTAACATCAGACCCATAAAAATGCCAGAGAAAGAAAATAAACCCTAAATCTAAAGACATACAGGATGAACCAAAATTTGAAAATGATCCTGTATAATAAAAGCCTAATACATTAAGTGTCCAATCCTTCATTCAACCAGTCGCTGTGATATGCACTGACCACCAGGGGGCAGACGCTCCAACCCAGTAGGTTAGCTTGCTGCTGGGGTCCTGCAGATTGGGATTGGGTGAGATGAGCCAGACCCACCCTGGAGCCAACCTCCAGCAGTCCCACCCCGGCCGGCCAATCTCCCATGTCCCTCCCTGGCCTCTAAAATATTTCTTCTAATTAATTTCCTTTCAATGTGCATGAATCCATGCACCAGGCCTCTAGTTTAATATAATAATGGAAGGAAATTTAAGAAAACCATCTCTCATCCCCAGTAAGAATATACAGAGGAGCAGAAAATTCATTGAAAATTGGCAAAAGTGATAATCCATCAAATAAGAGGAAAGGAATAAAGAGAAGGTAAGATAGAGACTGCCAAGAAGTGAACATTGAATAGCAAAACTTCAATATATATTAGAAATAAATAAAAAATTGACAATAACCAAAAACTAAAATTGTTTAAGACAGCATCAACTATTCAATAGATATTTGTTGCATATGCAACAGAAAGGTCTAAAAGAATGCTGACTTAGTTATGACCTCTCCAAAAAGGCTAGGGCATTCAGTGGCACTAACTGGAGGAAAGAAATAAACTCTTCAATAGCTATGTGAGTTTGCCCTCTGTGGGGGCGTACCTGTAGATGCCGCAGAAAACTGCTGGTTCTGGGTGCGTGGCCACTGTGACCTCTGAATGTCCCTCTCAGGTATGTTGGCAGTTACTGGGGAAATGGAACCAACTATGGTCGAGGGTAGTCTGGGAAACGGGGCAAGTTTATAACAGTCTAGGAAATGGGCCAAGTTGATATTAATAGCTAGGGCACCGGGGCAAGTTAATATTAGTAGTTAGAGCAACGGGGCAAAGTTGATTAGTAATGCCTTGGTAACGGGGCAAAAATTGATTAATGAGATTAATGATGTTTTATGTAATTCACTTGTTTTAGTAACTGCACTTAGCGACAGTGGTTGATTGTATAACCTTAAAGGAAATAAATAGGTTGCAACGGCGATCAAAAGGTGCCGTTGGCCATTCACCTGCTTCTTGTGTGGGTGTCTTATTTCTTATTTCTTTCTTAGGAGTTTCCTTCCCACAGCCCTCCCCTTTGATGAGTGTTGTATGGATACTCATGGTGGAGGAGGGAGATGTAAAGAAACAACTTGGTGTGTGAACAGGATGACTAGAATAGACACACCTCTGTCTAACTAGTGGGTTTCAGATCAGTGTGTTTCCCCAGGCCCAGGTGGAAATGAGGTTATGCTCAATGGGGCACTTATTTTTTTGCATTGAGGCAGCACTTTTTTATCCAGGAAAAGCCAGCAGTACCTTATAACAACTTTCTTAGCAAATGGTGGTGATGGGGCGGGGGGACCCAAACAGTGATTCCCACTTCATGGTTTGATAGGAAAAATATTTGGAGGATATCCATGAACATCTAGTGAGTCAACCAGCACAAGCAGCCTGCAAGAATTTGCAGAGATAGTCATGTTCCTGGGTGGGCAACTACACATTCCATGTTGTTACACATCTATGTTTAGTCCCTGGCTTCATGTTAGATATGATTTATTCTGAACTTCTTATTATGCCTCTCCCACAAATCAAATCATGCTACAGTAAACACTTAATTGAGGTTGAAATCCTTCCAAACATGTTTGGTGCTTGTTAACTTCATTATTTGAGGTTAACCAAAGGCAATGATGAAAACCTTTACCACCAACCTCTAAAGACAAATAGACGAAGTGCTAAAAGAATGACATCCAGTATCAGAACCGTAACAAATATCATCAGTCAGACCACCGAAGGCCAGCCACACCCCCAGCTGTGAGTCTGTCAGGCCCCATCACCTCAGAAGGGCTGGGCTGGAGCAAAGGGCCAAAGGCAGGCTTCCCAAGAGAGCCCAGCTATTGACTCATTGGTTGGTCCTCTTCCCCTTCAATTATACTCCAACACATGCATGACCAGGAGGCTGGGCTGTTGGCATGGCCTCACCCTGGTAGCTGTCCTGCTGCCTGCACAGGAGAGAGGCTTCCGAGTCGGTGGGTGGGTGATGGCTGGATGGGCATGGGTGTGGGAAAGAGGAAAGAAGATGAAGGACTTGGGAGTTGAACGCATGGTCAGTTTGGGTCTGCCACGTAACAGTTGTGTGATTTCATCTCCCGGAGCCTGTTTCTTTGGCTGTCGATGAGGATGTGAGGAGTCACATTGCAGAGTTGTTGAGAGGAATAAATAAGACAAAGAAAACAAGCACTTACCATTACAGTCAATATCCAAGCCCCTTGGAGGGATGAAGAGCTTGTAACTGGTAGCCTGGAGAATAGCTCAGCAAATAAATGGCGAGAGCAACAGTGGTGCTTAAAGAATCAGAACTCTGTCTTTGGAGTCTAACACACATAGGTTCAAACCTGGCATGAGCGCAGGTAAGATACTTAAGGCACCACCGAACACACACACACTCACAGTCTATCACCTCTCCTAAAAGCAGGAATAATAGTAACACCTACTTTTCTACTCTTTTTTTAAAATTTTTAAAAAATATATTTTATTGATTTTTCACAGAGAGGAAGGGAGAGGGACAGAGAGCTAGAAACATCGGTGAGAGAGAAACATTGACCAGCTGCCTCCTGCACACTCCCCACTGAGGATGTGCCCGCAACCAAGGTACATACCCTTGACCAGAATCGAACCTGGGACCCTTCAGTCCACAGGCCGATGCTCTATCCACTGAGCCAAACCAGTTAGGGCTACTTTTCTACTCTTGATGTAGGATTGAATGAGAGATTTGTAAAGTGCTCTGTGTAATACCTGGCATATCAATAGAACTCCATAAATCAACTATAATATTTAAAATCATTAGTAAATACAGCTTGTTTTCATTTATATAATCTGATATTTTACTTAACATGAATATATAATAATACAATATAATTCTACCCTATATAATAAAAGGCCAATATGCAAATTGACCGAACTGTGGAACCACCAGTTGCTATGATGTGCACTGACCACCAGGGGGCAGACGCTCAATGCAGGAGCTGCCCCCTGGTGGTCAGTGCACTCCCACAGGGGGAGCTGCGCTCAGCCAGAAGCTGGGCTTACGGCTGATGAGCAAAATGGCAGGTGGCAGGGAGCAGGCCTAAGCTGTCAGTCAGACATCCTTAGCACTGCCGAGGAGGCAGGAGAGGCTCCCGTCACCGCCGTTGACCTACTTATTAGGTTAGTTTATTACAATAATTATTAGAATCATAGGGAGAATGGGTCCAAACTTCAGGTCTTTATCCTACCTCCATCATCTCAAAAAAATACATTTGCTTAGAAATATTAGCCACAGTAAGATGAATTACTCATCTAATGATGACATAAGAGGCTCTGAAAACTTTTTCAGGAGCTACTAACTCTGTGTCATGATCATGCTGATAGTACCTGGCATGACACAAGTCTACCCTTTAAGAGAAAGGAACCTCGGATACAAAATGATGTTGTGTGAGGGGTAATCCATTAAACCTGACCTGGCCACCAGATCTGCCTGGGAGAATTCTCAGAAAGCACAGAGGACAGGTAAGTGGCTAAACGCCCAAGGCCCCTCTCCTTACTGGCCCTGAGCACCAATCAGGGACCTCTAAGCCCCTATCACTGAGAGGCAAGAATACGCTGATATTTAAGTTCTTGGCAGAATCAAGCTTCAAGGGAAACACTAGCACAATATTGCCTGTGCAGTCACTCAGGTCATCCAGGGGAAAGTCTCAAACTGCAGTCGAGTGAGTGAAGTGATGAAGGGAAGTCTGAAAGGCAACCCCAGAAGGCCAGATCTGATGGGCAGAAATTCGGCAAGCCCCAGCCAGCGCCAGCAGAGCAAGCCATGTGGGATCTGGGATTATTCTCTTTCCCAGGGTTCTATGTGAATTTTGAGGATTCTAATTTTTTTTCCCAGTGTGTTCAAAATTTAATTACTTATGACCCCCAAAGGTGTAGATAATACCAACATGGTAGATCAGCCAGGTATAGTATGTTTTTTCTCACATATCAGAAACACTTTTTAACATTCCTTTCTGGATCAATATGAAAATTGTGGTGCTATTTGGCATATGTGATACTTTAGTTGTGATACTAATTGGCATATGTGATAATTTTGTGAGTCAAAAACACACAGTCTTGTTTTCTTATTTACAGGACCTGCAGATCCAAATATCATGGATCATTTAAGAGAGTAAGAGAAGGTCTGTCAAGTGTTTAAATAATTTATACAAATGGTATGTGTTCACATACAAATAGAACAATGCAATGATGTTCAAAAGAGATCCATTCTGTTTCTACAGTGTACACTACCGTGTTAAAACCTTGCTTGAAATTGGACCTGGGCTGAGGCAGAAGTGTCAAGTACAAAGGTAGGAGGCTAAGGCAGCAGATGTGAGGGGAAGAGAAGGCAGGTGGGCGGGTAAAACAGAACATGGGCCAGCAGAGGATGGAGTCGCCCCCCCACACACTACATTCCCTTCCTGGGGGGCAGCTGCCCCCCTCCTCACCCAGGGGATTAGTTGCCCCAACTATTCCAGCACTTTCGGCTAAATTTTTTTAAAACATATTTTATTGATTTTTTACAGAGAGGAAGGGAGAGGGATAGAAAGTTAGAAACATCGATGAGAGAGAAACATCGATCAGCTGCCTCCTGCACACTCCCCACTGGGGATGTGCCCGCAACCAAGGTACATGCCCTTGACTGGAATCAAACCCGGGACCCTTGAGTCCGCAGGCCGATGCTCTATCCACTGAGCCAAACCGGTTAGGGCTCGGCTAAATTTTTTATTTAATTTTTAAAATATCTTCATTGTTAAAAGTATTACAGGATCCTCCTTTTCCCCCCATTAACCTCTTCCAGCCCGCTCCAGTCCACCCTTCCCCCTTCAGGCCCTCACCACCATTGTCTGTGTCCATGGGTTATGGACGTAGGCATACAAGTTCATTGGTTGATGTCTTCCTTCCCCGTCTTTAGGCTAAATTTCCTCCTGTCCTCACCTTCAGTCCAGTTCTCGCCCTCAGCAGAAATTTGGGGTTTCAGTTATCAGCTAGGGAAAGGCCTCTCTCAAAATCCACATAAGCTGGAGAGGTCAGCATTTAAAAAGAAAAAGGCTGGCACTCTTGTGAGCCACTGATGGAGAGGTTGCCAGGTTCTCTGAAGTTCACACTAGGATCAGTGATGGCGAACCTATGACACGCGTGTCAGAGGTGACACGCGAACTCATTTTTTTGGTTGATTTTTCTTTTTTAAATGGCATTTAAATATATAAAATAAATATCAAAAATAGAAGTCTTTGTTTTACTATGGTTGCAAATATCAAAAAATTTCTATATGTGACACAGCACCAGAGTTAAGTTAGGGTTTTTCAAAATGCTGACACACTGAGCTCAAAAGGTTCGCCATCACTACACTAGGTGAAAATGCAAAGTCAGTGTAGCTGGCACATATGCTAATAAACACCCCCTCAGGGTAAGGAGCCACAAGCTTGCTTCTCCATTGTGAGCAGGTGAGGCTCTTTACAGCCCCGGGGCAGAAATTCAAACAATTGTTAGATTTCAAGAAAAGACAGCAGAACAAATCTTTATCACAAAATATCCTTTTGGTACATAACAAAGTACGTTAAACATTAGTGAACTAAAAAGGTCCAGAGACATTGACGCATGCAACAGACTGACTGATGTATTTGGGGGGGGGGGGGGGGGGGGGCGGTGTGGGGGGGGGAGATAAGCCAATGAATTTATATGCATATATGCATAACACATGGTCAGACAATAGTGCAGGGAAGGCCTGGGGGGGAATGGGAATGGAGTGGAGAGGGTAAATGGGCAGGGGGAGTGGGGGAGAGGGGGGACATCTGTATTTCGACAAGAAAGATACATTTTAAAAAATTAGTAAACAAACAGAAACAACTAAAAAATAGAGAATATGAATGTTAAGAAAATGTCAAAGAACAAATGAAACATTCCTCTGTGGCTTGCTTTCTAACCCCACCCTTTCAGAAATTATATTAAAGAAAGAACTGACAACATTCTGTATTTTGTAAAAATACTTCCTAATTTGAACAGAAGCAGATTGTGGAACAGAGTAGGCAGTTCAGGAAAAAGTCAAGAAAAAGCTTTAAAGGATAGAATCTCATACTTGCCTGAAGGATCCAAGTCCCAGGCAAAGGGTGCTGGTTGGGATCTGAGCTCATTGGGGAACAACCCAAAGCCATGAAGTCCCAAAGAAATGGGCCCTATGATATGGCATGATAGAATAAAAATTTTCTTTTAAAAAAATTTTTATTTTTGTGCACTTAAAGAAATCTTTATAGTTGAAATTATTACAAGGATCCCCCTTTCCCCCGCATTAACCTCTTCTAGCCCACTCCCTACTCACCCTCCACCCCCATCCCCAGGCCCTCACTATCTCATGTCTGTGTAGGGTTATGCATATATGCCTACAAGTTCATTGGTTGATCTCTTCCCACCACTCTCCCCTGTCTTCCCTAAAACAGAGAGAATTCAGGTCCTTTGACAAAGAATGCATCTACTACCAGGTCATTTCGCCCACCCTTCTCACTGTAATGCCTTCAGGCTACAGAAAAATGGACCTAAATCTGCATTTACCCCTAAAACTGCAGGCGAGAGAAGGAAAAGTAGCAGGGACACGTACTCAGCCTCTCAGAGCAAAGAGAAGACTGGTTAGAGATACCAACATTATATGTTAACTATAAACAAGAGGAGAAGTGGCATGGCAACTATACAAGCATACCAAAAAGGGGCACGGGGGAGGAGGCAAAGAAACACAAAAGACATATGATAAGTCCAATCTCTGACAATCTGTACCAAGAAACAGAATGATACTTCTTGGAAAGCTTCTAGATAACATTTTTTAAGTGTATGGATCCAAAAAAGGAAGAAAACAATACTACAGAGTTAAAGTGCATGCTGCAAAGCTAACAGAAAACTGATGGATTACCAAAACAAGAGTATAGCGTATCTAATAAGTAAGTAGAATAAGAATTATCATAGAATCCAGCAATTCCACTTCTGTGTATATACCCAAAAGAATTGAAAGCAGGAATTTGAACAGATATTTGTGTACCTATATTTGTGTACTGATATCCTTATAGCAGTATTATTCACAATAAACAAAATGTGGAAGCCACCAAAGTGTTCTTCAAGAAATGGATAAAGAAATTGTGGTATATACATACAATGGAATATTATTCAGCCTTAAAAAGGAAGGAAAGTCTTACATGCTACAACATGGGTTCACCTACAAGACATGCTAAGTAAAATAAATCAGTCACAGAAGGCCAAATATTTTATGATTCCACATATATGAGGTAGCTAGAAAAGTCAAATTCATCGAGACAGGAAGTATAATGGTAGTGGCTAGAGGTGGGTGCCGCTGGGAATGAGGATTTATTGTTTAATGGATCTACTACTCAGAAATTCTAAAATATTTTTAACACTTTTCATTTAACCAATTTAATTTCTCTCTCAGCCTCTCATCATTTCATGAACAAGAATATGATAGGGAGGGTCTCTGAATTAGGGGAGGGTGGGAACATTGACCTTCGACTCATCTCTCTCTGCTCATTGTCCTTCTGAGGACTTGGCTCATGTGCCCATGGACCCTGTGTCTGGTGGCTTTTTCCTCTTCTTCCATGAGATATACGAAGCAACACAGACCTCAGGGAAGCTGACCATGGCATCATCAGCCTGAAAACATCAAGGAACAGTTACCTTCTTGGTATCTTGACAGCTCCCTGATGCTCCGCTCCAGATGCAGGAAACCGCGTGAAGTCGGCCTATAGAGAACCCCCAGCAAGCTCTGGTAGACACATGTAGATAAACACAGGCAAACAGTAATAGGAGGCCTGCATCTTGGTTCCATTCCTGAGCACAGATTAGGAAACTCTAGAGCAGTGGTTCTCAACCTTCCTAATGCCGCGACCCTTTAATACAGTTCCTCATGTTGTGGTGACCCCCAACCATAAAATTATTTTCGTTGCTACTTCATAACTGTAATTTTGCTACTGTTATGAATCATAATGTAAATATCTGATATGCAGGATGTATTTTCATTGTTACAAATTGAACATAATTAAAGCATAGTGATTAATCACAAAAACAATATGTAATTATATATGTGTTTTCCGATGGTCTTAGGCGACCCCTGTGAAAGGGTCGTTCGACCCCCAAGAGGGTCTCGACCCACAGGTTGAGAATCGCTGCTCTAGAGCTCTGGCAATAGCATCCCTGTCTGCAGCCCCACCCTAATTCTTGGGCAAGCTTTCCAACCTAGGGACCCGGAAAGAGAGAAGCCTCTCTATTTCTCGGAGCAGATATCATCTGAGACTCCTGCATGACGCTCTGTCTCCTCTCAGAGGCTCCTACCATAGTCTTATTAATGTGCTTAGGAGTTTGGAATCCATCGCCAGGAAAGCTTTCAGCCTTAGTGAATCCCTCCTTTGAGGCTATCTGCCTCTTGAATGGAAGTGAGGGAAAGGGGGGAAAAATTCCTAAAGGAAAGTAGGGGGGAAGGGAAGGGATGTTGGTTAACAACTCAAAAGTTCAGTTTTGCCATATTAACTTTTAACTCAAAACTCTGGGATCTCAACCTAGAAGGCAGTGGACCTGTCAGGTGGTGGACTAGTATTTTTGCTTTTGAAAAGGAGATGCTTTATGATAAAGAGGTTGAGAGCAAGAGTCATTTGCTGGAAGACGATTCTTAGTTTTCTCCAAAATAAAGAGAAGCACACTTTGTCTTTTTTTCTCCAAGAAGCCAAGGGCTCTGCAGACCAAGAGAACACTGGGGAAGGGTCTGAAATATTGGAGAAGGGAGTGAGCAGGATATTCAAACAGGCCAACAAGAGGATTTATGGCTAATGGGTTACGACAGCCAGACAGACTCTCATTTAGAAGGCAACAGGAAGAAAAGCACCAACAGCACAGCAACAGGAACGAAGAGGTGTGTTAATAAAGAAGAAAAAAGGCAATTAAAGATCTGAACTTGAAGAAATCCTTCTGGACTAAGAAGTGCACATAATGCAGGATAAATAAAAAATTCCCAAGTCTTTCATGCGACTGAAAGGTATACATGCATGATGCATACAGGATGACTCATACAATGCATACAGAATTTTGAAAACACCTTTGCTTTCTACTGGTATATTAATCATAGGTCCATTTAAAATGAAGAGAACATCTGTTCAAATACATGAGTATCCAACATGGTCCATGGGGAGCTCATATGCCCCCAATGAGGCATCTTTCAGCTTAACCACTGGGGGAATTTTCTGTATTCCTACAGGACATCACTATAGCATATCACATTTCCCAAATAAGTAATGATGTTTTTAATCTAGCCAGAATAGGAAAGGTGGTGAGAAAAAAAGATCTCACAATAAACAAAGCTTACAAATAAGTAGAAATCTAGAAACATTATTGGTTTTCTGAAAACCAATTTTATGCGTTTGAAACAAAAATCTTTGCTCAATTATGCCCATGTGTTTTATGAAATGCTATGTTCAGCCTCATTCCAAAAGAATCTGACATATGTGATATGTACAATGTAAGTAGTTGTGACATAAACATTGGCAACCTCCCACAATGTAGGCCTCACTCTTCTCCTTGAAGAGTGTCAAGAGTGTCAAAACATGACCAGAGGGTCAAGTTCCCAAAATCAGTGACCCCTATGAATTGAATTGAAGGACTTCTGTTATCGTCAGAGGAAGACTGTTGAAATGTATCTTAGCATTTATTTTAAGTCTTTCCTGAACATCAATTATCAAAAAAATAGTGGTTAAATTATGTTTGAAGAGTATAGGTTATCGTTAAAGTTTCATGTGCCTTTGAAAGAACTCGCAGTGATGGCAAACCTTTTGAGCTCGGCGTGTCAGCATTTTGAAAAACCCTAACTTAACTCTGGTGCCGTGTCACATATAGAAATTTTTTGATATTTGCAACCATAGTAAAACAAAGACTCCTATTTTTTATATTTATTTTATATATTTAAATGCCATTTAACAAAGAAAAATCAACCAAAAAAATGAGTTCGTGTGTCACCTCTGTGTCACGCGTGTCATAGGTTCGCCATCACTGGACTAGTGCTGCAATGGTCTCCTCATTATTTCTGATTCTTTTCTTCCCAGTATTTCCTGTGGATTCAGAGTTACATTGACAATCTGCTATAAACCCTTAATCTCTCAGTAACTTCTAGGAAAAAATAATTTTATTTTATTACTTAGAACTGGAGTTATCTAAAGTTTGCAAAGGACCAAATGCTAAATTTCCTTAATAAGTTCAATCTTTAGGCAAGAGTTCATATGTTTTTATTTATCACCAACATTATTGGTTACCTTTAAGTTTTGGTGTTTTGGGGTGTGTTTGTTGTGTTGTTGTTGTTGTTTTTATGTACAAAGAAATAAAGGGGTTCCTTTCTTTCCAAAACTTTGCCATACTGTTTTATGCTTTATGTTGTCTTCTATTCTAAAGGTTAAGAGTTATTTTATTAGAAGCATGCTTCCTACAATGATCTTAGGAAATTTTAGAAAATTTGATGCCCAACATAAATACCCTGGATAGAATTTAAGAATGTGGTTTACCAGTAATAGTTACATTGTTCATTACTGGTGCTATGAAAATATTCTAATAAGAATATGGTCTTCGAGGGCAATGGAAACTAAAGAGAAAATAAACAAATGGGACTACATCAAAATAAAAAGCTTCTGTACAGCAAAAGAAATCATCAACAAAACAACAAGAAAGCCCACTGCATGGGAGAACATATTTGCCAATGTTATTACCGATAAGGATTTAATCTCCAAAATTTACAGGAAACTTATTCCACTTAACAAAAGAAAGATAAACAACCCAATCAAAAAATGGGCAACGGACCTAAATAGATACTTTTCGAAAGAGGATATAAAGAAGGCCAAGAGACATATGAAAACATGCTCAAAGCCACTAATCATCCAAAAGATGCAAATCAAAATGACAATGCAGTACCATCTCACACCTGTCAGTGCAGTGCTGGCAAGAATGTGGAGAAAAAGGAACCCTTGTGTACTGCTGGTGGGAATGCAGACTGGTGCAGCCACTGTGGAGAACACTATGGAGTTTCCTCAAAAAACTAAAAATGGAACTGCCATTTGACCCAGTGATCCCACTTCTAGGAATATATCCCAAGAAACTATAAACACCAATTAGAAAGGATATATGCAGCCCTATGTTCATAGCAGCACAATTGACCATAGCTAAGATTTGGAACCAGCCTAAGTGCCCATTAGCAGATGAGTAGATTAAAAAACTGTGGTACATCTACACAATGGAATACTATGCTGCTGTAAAAAAGAAGGAATTCTTACCATTTGCAACAGCATGGATGGAACTGGAGAGCATTATGCTAAGCAAAATAAGCCAATCAGAGAAAGATAAATATCACATGATCTCACTCATTTGTGGGATATAATGAACAACATAAACTGATAAACAAAAACAGATCCAGAGATAGAGAAGCATCGAACAGACTGTCAAACCTCAGAGGGAAGGTAGGGGAGGGTGGGGGTAAGGGGGAGAGAGCAACCAAAGGACTTGTATGCATGCATATAAGCCTAACCAATGGACACAGACACCAGGGGGGTGAGAACATGAGTGGGGGAGTAGCGGAGGGGCAATGGGAGGATAAGAACACATATGTAATACCTTAATCAATAAAGAAAAAAAGAATATGGTCTTTGGAGTTCATCTGTACCTGGTTTATAGTTGTGATCTTCATGGAGCAGAAAATACACACTTAGCTCATTTTTCTCTTCAATGTGTCTGAGTTGTAAGACTCTAGCGCTATACATAAGTTTCTTCCTCTGTTTCTATTTGAAGAGTTCACATCCTATTCTACAGAATTGCAATATGTCTAACCCTAAATTGTTTACTGGTTTTATACATGACATAAGAATGAGAGTATATTTCTTGGTACATAGCCGTCCAACCTCCTGATTTTCCTAATCAAATCCTTATGTTCTGCTCATAGATGCTCTTTATATTTGGGTGGGGACAATCTCCCCAAAGTTCAAGTTTGAGGTCACAGGCCTGTTTAAACCACAGGGACTGAAGGCCTGGCAGTATTTGGGGGAATGAACTGAGTGAGGCACAGGCACTTAGGGAGTTGGGGCTGCCTTCTTACCCCCTTGAATTTTATGTTGCATTGGATACTACAGGGAGCTTTGTAAAGAATGAACAATGTTAGTTCCCCATATATCCTCAGCTGCTGAGAATTTGCCACGATTCTTGGTTGAGAATGCAAACACGGATCCCATCAGTGTGAACGACTAACAGTGAAAGAGGGTTTCCCAGGGGTCGGATTAAAAGGAGCACTGTAATTGGGAACATTGCAGGGCTGTACAAGATAAGCATTCTACACTGAAAAGCATTAAGCAAGGGGTTTTACAGTACGTGAAATTCAGCACACTTTTTACTCTATGCTCTTTTATGGAGAAAGAAACTGTTACATCATCTCCCCGGGGACAAATCACCCATTTGGGCAAAAAGAGCCACGCCATGAATGAGGGGCAAGAATAGTTTCATCAGCACAGATGTCTATTTTTTTTTTCTTTTTTAACTAGTGAAAGGGAAATGCTTTTTCTTCTTATTTTTTTTTTTCAATGAAAGTGAGCTTTGAGGTCTAATCTTTCAGAGGGTCATTTCTCGCTTGTAAGTTGTCTGACCTAAATAGCACTGAATTCTTACATTATAAAAGGAACATTACCAAATGCATACTTATTTTCAAGGAGATATGGGACACTGACTTTAAAACCAAACAAGTGAACAGAATTCCCTTCCCACCCCACAGGCCAGAGAGAGGCTTGGTAATGATGTTGGCGCCATTTACGGGCAGGTGTGAGCCAACTTCCCAATGGGGAAGTTCCACCTCAGAGACCCCAGCATCACACCTGGAACTAATTGGCCTTCTTTTTGGCAAATTCAATAACTAGGCCAAAGATTAAATAGACCTTGGGGACTGTACAACCACTTCCGTTTCCAAGTGCCGTCAATCCCAGCGCAGGAAGGAGGGATGCTGGGGAGGTGGCCCAGAGAAAGGGCTGCCCCATGGGCCCCGCACCTGCACCAGGAATACGCTAAACACGCTTCAGTTTTCAAAGCTCAAAAGTTAAATGCCTGTTCATTACGTTGATGATGCCTTTCAGGATGGCAAGTTCTACTTTCCTGCACTCTGAACCAGAAATATTTACTGGGAATGGCAGGTAGGTACACAAATGCAAAGCCATGCTTTCTCTAACACCACACCCCCTAAGGAAAGTAGTATATAAAATATAAAACTGTTTCATTAGGAAGATGGGTTATTTTTATACCACTTGAGTTTTTTTTCCATATTTTAAAAGAGCATTATATTTTCCTTCCAATTTACACAAACAAAATTCTATTCATTCATCATCCTTTCAGCCATGTCCTCTGTGGCCACCATGTGCTAGCCTCCCTTTGAGACTGAGCATCCAAAAAATATGTAAAAAGACCCTGTCCTTGGGAACTCACAGTCTGATTAGGAAGAAATATTAATAAGCAATTAAAATGAAGTGTTATACTGACCTAACTGGCAAAGGGAAACACGGGGCCTTCTTTGAAAACAGGAGGGGTACAAGGTGGGAAGAAGCAGAAGCTGCCCGTTTTGTTTGTATGTCTGTTTTGGAGTCTGTGAGGACTCAGGTCAGAAGGGCCCCACCCCGTCCACACCCCTTTCTCTGTCTGGAATGTTCCAGTTAAAGAACCAGGTGGTGGGGTTTGGGTGGCTGTGCAGAACTGAGGAACAAGTGGGTGGAGCACTGAATTTGGGTGGGTGGGGTGGGGGGATCTATTAGAGATAAAGCTGTGGAGTTATATGGAAGTCAGATCTGAAACTATAGCCAAAAGAGGTTGGGTTTACCCTGGAGGAAATGAGAAGACTTTGAAGTTCGTTAATCCAGGGAGTGCCATTAGTAGCTTTGCATGTTGGCAACACCCTTTGGCTACAGTGAAAAGAATGATTTTGATGGTGAGAAACTAAAGTCGGAGAAAACAGGCACGAGGCTGCCTGTAGCTTGGTGAAAGATGAGGTGGATCTGGCCTGGGAATGAGGGCAGAGAGATGGGGACTTGGTTTTGAGGCCTCCAACAGGTAGAACTACCTGAGTGAGACTGAATGTTGGGAAGGGGAAAGAGAAGGGAGTCGATCTCAGGTTTCTGACTTGGCTTACCTAGTACAGTTTAAAATCTGCCCTAAATCTCCTGTTCTCCTGGGAAGAGACATCATCATTCACTCATTCATCAATTCAACAAACACTACTGAGCATGCCAGGCCCTGTCTGAGGCACTGGGGACACAGCACTGAACAAAGCTGTATTAATTCCTGCCACCAGGGACGTGACATTCTAGTAGAGAGAAGGACAACCAACAAGTATATTAGAATGTGTCAGATGTTGATAACTGCCCAGAGGAAAAAGGAGGATAGCCAGATAAGAGGGCGGAGAGTGTTGGAGGGATGTTAGATAACACAGGTGGTGAGAGAAGTGACCCTTGAGCAGAAACCTGGAGGAAGTTGGGAAGGGATGAAAAAGAGTGCTTCTGGCAGAGGAAACTGCTAGTGCAAAGGTTTAGAGACTAGAGATGATGTCCTTGGAAAGAATCCGCACCCCACACATCCTCATCACCCAAATGCAGCCAGTCTTCCCAGGAAGGGTCTAACTGAGGCAGCATGCTGCCTCCATCTTGTACCCCCAAGCAGATATCCCAACTCTGTTGAAAGATTACCTAAGACCTTAGCAAGCAAAACCTCTTTAGCTTTTTGGATGGAGAACTCTCGTTGTTGGAAGAAGCAGGGTTGTTACTATCAGGGAATAGATAATGAAAGAGACTCTACGGATTACTCCTTCAGGAAAGTGCGGGATGGAAAAGGCAGGACCCACGGTGTGCTCAAGCCAAGGAGAGGCCTCCCAAAATACAGAGAACACCCAGCCACCGGGCCCCACAGGATATAAGAGAAAACAGAAGGGGGGCCCTGCCCAGAGGAGGAGCACCCTCCCCACAACACACCTTCCATCGGAAGGCTAAGAAGGCATGTGTCTAGGGGCCAGTTCCCAGAGGGGCAAAGAAGGCATTCTAAAGGGTTGGAAAGCAGATGCGAAGGCACATCTGTGATCCCTATGGCCTTGGAGGAGGATGTAAGCAGAAAAGAGAGCACAGGCAGAACCCAGGCAACAGCACCCACAAAGGCATGGCCAGAGGTGGAGGAAATGAGTAGGAAGGCTGAGAAAATGGGCAGAGAAGTGGGAGGAAACCCAGGAGAGCCTGGGCCAGGGAAGGAAAGAGCTTTAAGAAGCTAGCGGTCAATGAGAGCAATCCAACAGAGAAGTCAAGGGAGACGAGGCTGACACAGGCCCACAGGATTGAGAAGCCAAAATAGAAGGAGTTGGGAGTGAATAGTGTATGGTGATATTTTTCTCAATTCATGAAACTGTTGGAGAAAACAGAAAGAAATGCAATTAGGACATGCAATTAGGTAGGAATGTTTGTTGAGTTTTTGTTTGTAAGTTTGTTTTGAAGGAGATGTTAAAAGATAAACTGAGACATATTAAAAACTTTTTTAAGTGATCTGAGCAAAAATCTATGTGAATTGGGCAGCACCAAAGTAGGAGGGGTCCACTGACAAGAGCTGGGGCAACACTGCTATAGCAGCCAGAGAGGCAAAGCAATGCAATCATTTGATTGGCTATAGCTTCAGCAGTTGCCTCATTTGGGAAAGCCCCCAATGGCTGTTTGTGATTGGTTGTCCTTAGATTTCAGTTTCCTAACCTTGAGGTATCACAAGCCCAGGTTTTGGTTTCTTAAGTACAATGCTAAGTCATTAAAAGCACTTGTTTAATTAATTTACCAGGGAAAACAAAAAGGTGGTTAAATGTTGAGGGTATAGAAGTAAGTAAAGAGGAAGAAATTGAGATATAAGAAGAAGAGGAGAGGCAGAGCCAGGCCTGGATCAGCATTCTGAGGGTGGGGAAGGAGACAGGGGTGTGGGCGTGCAGATTTAGGACAGGAGGTTGCCATTGAATGATGGTATATTTTTTAAATGTCTTTATTATTTCCTTTGCTCTCTATCTTCCAGGTAGCAGCGATGGCTGTCTATACTCGCTGTCCTCAGTGGGAAAAACTCAGCTTTCAGTTTCAAAATAGAGCTCCTCAAATCCCGACTAAGGCAAATTTGAAGGCTGAGTGCTTTGGTTTGTGAGAGTGAAGGCTGTTAAAGGGAAGAGCTTGGGATGAAAGATGTGAGGCAAGCCTGGAAGATGAAACTGTAGAAACTTCATTTCTTTAATGTACCCTTTGTCCTTTCTTCCATCACCCAGCACCCTGACTCTCCTGACTTTGCAGTCTTTCCAGGTAAGGACTGGAGGCTGCTTTCCTAAGAGATGGCAAAAGAAGAACCTCAAGACATTTGGGGGAACCTGAAAAACCCTGAGAAACTCACCCAATTTCAATAAGTATTGCAAGCAAGCGCTGATGGCAACTATGTGGCTTGGCTTCCTAGACATGAGAGGCTAATTAAAGTGAAATGTAGATATTCCATATGAAATTCCAGCAAAGCAAATTGAAATGAGCCTATATAACCAATTACTTTCCTTGTTGTACTGAAAGGGCGAGGGCTAGGCCCTCCACCTTGCCCCAGGGTAAGGGCTAGGCCCTCCACCTTGCCCCAGGGTAAGGGCTAGGCCCTCCACCTTGCCCCAGGGTAAGGGCTAGGCCCTCCACCTTGCCCCAGGGTAAGGGCTACGCCCTCCACCTTGACCCAGGGCAAGGGCTCCATCTTACCTTGGCCACGTGTTTGGCAAGGAGCTTCTTCCCGGAAGTCTAAGCCTCTGCTAGCCACACCCAGGAACAAGACACCGACTTGTGCCTGGCCAATCAGCAGAGCACAGTCCTTTCTCCTCCCCTTACTCCAACTCCCCCTATATAACCAGTCTCCACACAGAGTTATCGCTCTCTCTGCTTCCTGCTGCTGTGTCGGCAAGGTGGGGGAGCCGAGCTAGCTCGAATAAAGACTCTTATGCTTTTGCATCGGACTGGCTGGCTCCCTGATGTGATTTTTTGGGGATCCTGAAATCTGGGCATAACAGTACTTATGCATATAACAGGCCAAAGTAAATGAAACTGAATTTATACAATAAGTTAGTCTTAATTTGACTATCTTTGATAACATGAGGGTGATTTTGAAGGGAAAAATTGTTTCAATAGAAACCATAATGTCCAATTGTGGATATTAGATTCTAGTTCAGTTGTCTTTAAAATCTTATTTTTCACCTATGGACTGGACTGGATCCTGATTTTTTCTAATGAAAGTGTTTAGCTACAGTCCTCTTTATTAGCATTTCATTTTTCTCCCATCCTATGCCTTGAAATTTATGGAGAGCTTAAACTTTTTTCCTGAGCCTTGCAACTGCAGAACCCAGCTAGACGACATGAGGAAACCTTCAGAGAAATCTTCAACAACAGTTCATATGTGAACGATTTTGGTGAGTGATACTGTATAAGCCACACAAAGAGCTTGTTTGAATTCATGTCAGGAATTTCATCAGGGATGTTTGAACTTCAGACCAGGGTAATCTGCTGGATTGTCCTTGCTTGCCTTCATTCCAGCAAAAATAAATCTCGGAGCCTCTCATCTCGAGGTTCTCAACTGGTAGTCATCAAGATTCAGAGACTGACTGTGGTTTGCCCTGGTCATTACTTACAGTACAGGTGTCTGGCCTACTGCTTTTTCTATCATTGCTGTGGTTCCTGCTTGTAAAATGAACACCTAGAATGTCCCTCTAAGGCTCAGGGACCATCGAAGAAGAGGTGGGTGTGTGAGGTTGTAAGAGCCAGATAAAAGGGGCACAATAGCCAGACAAATCTGACTTCATCTTATGAGCTAATCCTCCCTCTTGATTGAATCTGGACCCAGTTGCCCTATATTCCTCAAGATTGAAGAATTATCCAAAAAAAAGAGGGTAATTGTAACCACATAGAAACTTCATTTCTTTAATATAACCTTTTCTCCTTTCCATTTGATTCAAACTGGCCTCATCCAGCACCCTGACTCACCCACGTCCCTCTCCCTTGAACGTCCACTCCCTTAATCATTAAGCCCACAGGACAATGAGGTTCTGATTGGCATTAAATAATCTTAAGAAAAAAGCCTCAAGTCTATTGACTCCCAAGATAGAGTTTTGGTCAAACTAGAGACAACATCTAGGCCTCAGTTGTGTTTCAGCTCCAGGCCCAGAAAAATGATGAAACCAGATGAGGCAGCACCATGGCTGACATCGGGACCAGATACAATGATCAGCCACAACCGTAACTCCTTAGTTGCCATGATTAATGTGTTTCCCTTATATAACCCACCTGCTGGAAGCCATTGGGGAGCCAGGTTTTTGAGCATTAGCTCACCTGTATTTCAGGGGGTGGGCCACTTTCTACAAATAAATCCTTTCGTTTCTGCAAACTCTTGTTTGTGTCTTATTGGGTTTTGACACACGCAGTCAAATGGATTCCTTCAGTCCTATAACAAGAGTGCTGGCCTATAAAATCAGCCATAGAAAGAAGGCAGGATTGATGTCAAAGTAAGTTTTCGCAGCATACAGGAAGGAGGTAAAAATCCTTCCTTGTGTTGACATAAGAAACATCCAAAACTGTAGAGAATTTTTATGAGTTTAGCCAAACTAATGACAACTACCAAGAAGCTGAATCTCAATGGACTGAGAAAATGCTGCAAAGAATGGCAGTTTTACAGCTTATTTTATACATTTAGAATGAAAGGAGGGGACATAAGGAAGGTTGCAGGAAATCCATTGTTGTTGATTAAGGGGACAGGAGAAAGCAAAGGGGGGTAGAATCCCTGGGAATGAATAAAAAGTGAAAAGAAGAGATACTTCTTTTTACATTGGTGGGTATAGAATGGTTAATAATGAACACTTACAGCACATAGAGATGGAATGCAGGGAGCAAGATAACAGTGCAGGGTTCTGTGGTCTCCTGCTCTGTGCTGGGAGGTTGTGCTCTTGATGGGTCTGGAAAAGAAGATTACCCTGACATTCCAAAGGTAAGTTATCTTAGATGCAAAAGGACAATACACAGACTCAGTTAGGTAAAGATTGACCTTTTCAGGGAAGCCACAGGCCTAAGGCATGACTACCCGCTGTGACCTGCCTTTAGTTAGGAATTTTGATGTTCAGACCATCCCATGTGGTTACTTTCAGTCCCTGAGTTTGTAGGGCCCAGCATGCTGGCCTCTTCTGAGTTTGTCAGGTTTAGTATGTGACTCTTTTTCATATGTGACTGAGAGGAAGCCATGGAGAGGATTAAGAGAAAGAAGCACCAAGGTGAGTCTGCTCTGTGCCTCACTCTTCAAGGTCAAAACCAAACCGGTGGCGTCAGGATGGAAATACCCAGATAGGCTTAGGGAACAGAATGATCTCACAGGGCCTCAGTCATGGGGCAGTCAGAGGAGAGAAAATATGGTGATACAACAGCATATTAGTGAGGAAGGGCCTGACAGAGCTCCCTTCACCCACTCTAAGTATTCCAGGGGACATGGAGAATGTGAAACAATTCCTATAATAAGTAGCCCTGAGATCTAAGACATTTAACAGATTTCTATTTTTTTGCCCATACTACATGAGCAGTGGTTCTCAACCTTCCTAATGCCGCGACCCTTTAATACAGTTCCTCATGTTGTGGTGACCCCCAACCATAAAATTATTTTCATTACTACTTCATAACTGTAATTTTGCTACTGTTATGAATCGTAATGTAAATATCTGTTATGCAGGATGTATTTTCAGGGGTCGTGACCCACAGGTTAAGAACCGCTGTTAGTTGGCAGGGAGAAAAGCTCCTCTTGGACATCAGGAACCCAGAATGATGAGACAGCAGCCATCCTGGAAGTGGCTGGACTGCTCTGGCAAAGGCAAGAGGATTCCAGAAGATCCACCCAGACAATTAGATATTTACTTTGATAAGGTTTTTCTTATTGTTCAAATGAATCACATGACCCCACAGCCACCCCCACGGGGCCCAGGAAGTGTAATTCAGAGATGTTTGGTGAGCAGCACTAATGAGTACACATTTCCCCTGGTAAAAGGGAGCACTGTGCCACACAGCACCGCACAGCGCAGGGAGAGGGGACAACAGAAGAAGCTGACGGGGACAGAGCTGAGGCTCAAAGTAGCAACGTTACTGAGCTGAGGGGGGTGGGGTCCAGGAGGAGATCCACACACCACACCAGCCACAGACATTGCTCAGAAGAGGGTGCGAAAAGCACAGAGGCCATGGCCACTGCCTGTGTACGTGAGACAGCAGAGCTGTAGCCAGTAAAGAGCACAGGAGTATCTACTCTGGGCTCTTGAAAGCTACCACAAATTTAGATTGATTGAAATAAATTATCTACTTATAAATTGTAGACTGCATTATCTTGAAATAGCAAAAGAAGTGTATGTCACCATCAGAGTAAAAGAGGGTTTGTGAGAAATTCTAGTCCAGTTATGGAATAAATAAATAATGAGAGGTAGTTGACTGTCCATCTAAGCTATGACTGGACCTTTCTTCTATGATGAGTAAGTGTGGGGTGGGTTTGAGGGGACAGAGATTAGTGCCACCATAAAGATCAGGATGTTCACGTCAACGGGCTCTGCGAATGAAGAAATAAGGTGACCTAGAACTCTGCTCTGAATGACCAAACCCTTGGAAACTGATGGTGGCCCAAGAGCCAGTAACCCTGAGTCATGTCACCCCAGGGACCTGTGCCCCACCAGGCAGGATCCAGGGGGGAAGAGAACATAGCACAAGCTCATCCACACAGGACACATCTGGTTCAGTGATGGCTGTGCACTCCTGGAGAGAAGTCAAAGAACGGCCCTTAACTCAGAGAGGGACAGAGGGACATAGCAAAGATCCCACTCACATTGCTTGGACATCTGCGGTGAAGTCACATGGTTGGCTGTACATATCTGAATTGTGCCGCGCCAGCACTGCCAAGGGTGAACCCTGAGTGGGGGCGTTGAAGAATTAGAAAAGACAGGCAAGAGAATAAAGCTGGGCACTAGGTGGGACACTGCCCTCTTTGATGGAGAGACAGCACCGTGAACTACAAGCCGTGTCTTTATTTTATAGTAGATTCCACGAGGCAAAGTAGAGGTGTGATCAAGATGTTTACAACATTCTCATGGGTTTCGATCCTACTCAATTACATGCACCTGAACGCTATCAAGCCCACATCACTCAGACACGTGGGGCCACGTGTTCGGACCATAGGTTCAAGCTTACAATTATAATTGTTGGCTATAATTGTGCTGGGAGGGCTCTGCCCTCCAAGCTGGGACTTGCACGTGGCCATGAGAGGACTGTGCCAAACACTGTAGCCGCTCTCCACACTGAATGAAAAGAGAATAGATGTTGGAATCACACTGAGGTTCAAGGGCTCTTCTAACTACTACAAAATTTTAACTTCTCTGAGTCCATTTTTCCTATCTATAAAATAGAGAGAAGTGCAACTTCTATGAGTATTAGAATGATGATCCAACAAGATAATTCATGGATAGTCTCTGACATGTAGAAAACATGTGTGAAATACAACTGTTTTCCACTGGTGACCCATCTGGTCATTCAGAGATGTTACTCCCTGCCTGCCTTCCTGATGTGAAGTACTCTTCACAGTCCCAGTAAATCAGTGGTCTCAACTTTCTGGCCCTTTAAATACAGTTCCTCATGTTGTGACCCAACCATAAAATTATTTTCGTTGCTACTTCATAACTGTAATGTTGCTATTGCTATGAATCATAATGTAAATATCTGATATGCAGGATGGTCTTAGGAGACCCCTGTGAAAGGGTCGTTCGACCGCCAAAGGGGTCGCGACCCACAGGTTGAGAACCGCTGCAGTCAATCATTTGGAAAATCAAATGCAAAGGGGCGTTATACACGTCAAAAGTATATATGTCACGTAATGAACTACACAAATGGTTATTGAGCTTTGACAATCCTTTCTGCCCCTTCCCTGGCAAGACCTGCTTTGTTGTATTATATGACAACATAAGAGTAAAAGGCTGATGAGGTTTTCGTTTATAGCTACAAGCCCTTCAGCTCAATGATAAAAGAATTTAATTGAGTGGCCAATGGTCCTCATGGGTTTGGAACCCATTTGGCTTCTGTGTGTGTATGGTTGGTGACAGATACTTCTGCACTGGACATCAGGTACTATGAGATATTGAGTGAATTAAAGACAATACTAATTCACTGACTATAGTATTCTGGTTGTCTTTTGCTGCCTAACAAGTTTCCCAACACTTTGTGGCTTAATACAACAATTTAATTTTCTTTTTCATGGTTCTGGGGCTGATGGGCTCAGATGGTCAGTTCTCACTTGGGGTCTCTCATGCAGTTGTGGTCAGACGGCAGGCTGGGGCTAGGGTAGGTACCTGGGTTGGGATGGCTGGTGATTAGGTGAATATCTCTCCCCTAAATGGGACCTCTCCTTTCTTAAAGAAAATGGTAGGTTGTTTGTTTTTTTTTAAGCTGAAGAATTCATTTTCCTTGAGGTAGCAGTAGGTGATTTGGGATAATCATAATACAATGTGGATGGAAGTGAGGGTGGGGTTAGGCATAGTGGTTAAGAACATGAGCCTTAGAGATAGAGACTCTGGGCTCAATTAGCTACTTCACCACTTTGTTGGCTTCCTCACTCACTAGCTGTGTGGCCTTAGAACAGATCCTTACCCTCTCTGAGCTTCATTTGGCTAATAATGCCTACCTTACAGGGTATTTGTGAAGACTGAATGAGATAATCAAGAGCATGCCTTGTGTTCAGAGGGTGCTTTAAGTGTTTGATGATGACAGGGGAAAGTATTTCAGGAGCCAAGCCTAGATGCAGCCCAACAAATGAGAAATTTCAGTGCTAAAATATTCAGTCATTTCCAGGATCTCTGGCAAATGGCTGGAATCAAACAATCCCAGTACTATTTTAATCCAAGAAGGAAAAACGTACTTTTGATGAGCAAACTTGCTTTTGGATACTTGTTTCTACCTGCAGCATTGCCCTTGTAGGGTATCCCCCAAAGAAAACCATGGTCGTGGCTTAGTCGGGGACCGTGGAAATGGGGTTGTGTTTGATTTCAGTGGTGGTGTTTGGCTCTGGGGAAAGGGGAAGTTCAGATCACAGCATGCTCTACGTGGGTGTGTCCTGGGAATGCCCACTGCTGGTCCTTTGTACGAAGCACCTCTCCCACAAACTGTCAGATCTCTCGGTGACAGCTAAATGCGTGCTTTAGACATGTGTTAAAAATCAGGCATGCCAGGCCCAGCTCAGATTTCATCTCACTGAATCACCTTCTGCGTTGGCCCTTAAGAAAGAAGGCAACAACCTCAAAGGCAGATTAAGTTGCTTTCAGGTAGAGTTACAGGGCAGGGGCCTGGCTGGGGAAATGTTCCTACAATTTAAGGGCATTAGAGAGGACCTACTGCTTGAGCACTTCAAGAACTATAGAAATTGGCAAGCTTTGCTCATTTTTATTTTTTTTTTTAAATCTTAGTGGGCTTTTAAAACTCCACTTTAAGCACTGGTCTAAAAACTAGATAGGCAACAACAATTTTTATCTTCATCAATATTAATGCTGGGGACAAGCCCTCTGCCCAAGTGACAGGAAAGCATCCAGAATTAATTGAAGTTTCCAGGAAGATTTAGAAAATCATTGTGCCTTAAGAGGGGCTAGAATGGACTCTATCTGCTTTTGGCCCACTATGGAAGAGGATCTCTCCCCACTACAAATAAACAGATGATATAAAATGCAGGCCCAATGGACACGGACAACGGGGGGTGGTGTGGGCATGAGCAGGGGGGAGGGGGTTGGGGTTAACGTGGGTATAAGGACACATATGTAATATCTTAATCAATAAAAAAATATATAAAATAAAGAAAGTATCAACAGTAGACTAGGAGAAGCGGAGGACCGAATTAGTGAATTAGAAGACAAGGAAGCAAAACACACCCAAACTGTACTGCAATTAGAGAAAAAAATTAAAAGACAGGAGGAGAGCCTAAGGGAGCTTTGGGACAACATGAAACAAAATGACATAAGAACAATAGGGGTGCCAGAACAACAGAAAGAGGAACAAGGATTAGAAAACCTATTCGAAGAAATAATATCAGAAAACTTCCCTGAGGTGGGGAAGAAAAAAGTCACACAAGCCCAGAGAGTTCCAAACAAGGTGAACCCGAAAAGGCCCACACCAAGACACATCATAATTACCATGGCAAATGTTCAGGACAAAGAGAGAATCCTACAGACTGCAAGAGAGAGATGTAAAGTTACATACAAGGGGTCTCCCAATAGATTATCAAATGATTTCTCAACAGAAACACATCAGGCCAGAAAAGAATGTATGGAAATTTACAAAGTGATGCGAAGCAACGGACTAAATCCAAGAATACTCTATCCAGCAAGGCTATCATTCAAAATTGAAGGGGAAATAAGAAGCTTCACAGACAAAAAAAGGCTAAGGGAATTTATCACCACTAAGCCAGCAATGCAAGAAATGCTAAAGGGACTGGTGTAAAAAGAAGAAATAAAAAGCTCAGAAAGAAAACAGCCACGCACACAAAAAGAAATGGCTACAAACAAGTACCTTTCAATAATAACTTTAAACATAAATGGACTAAATGCTCCAATCAAAAGACATCAAGTGGCTGAATGGATAAAAAAACATGACCCATACATCTGCTGTCTACAAGAGGCCCACCTCATTAGAAGGGACTCACACAGACTGAAAGTGAAGGGATGGAAAAGTATCTTTCAGGCAAATGGAAAGGAAAAGAAGGCTGGGGTAGCAATACTTATATCGGACAAAATACATCTCAAAGTGAAGGCCATAACAAAAGATAAGGAAGGCCACTTCATAATACTAAAGGGATCAATAAAAAAAAAAAAAAAAATAAATAAATAAATAAATAAAATGCAGGCCAGGAGTGGGGAGAGTCTGACTAGGTAATTTTAGCCATTGACACAGAGACATTTTTTGCCGCTTAACAAGATCAAGGCTAAACTTGGAGTGTACAGAGTCCCTTAGCATCTTCTGTGGTCAAATATGCAGCTTGGCGATCAGTCAGGATAGGAATGAGCACAGAGGATGCTCCCCCTTCAGCTCAGTCACGCGGCTCAGCCAGGCTCTCTACAATAAGAAGGATCTGTTTGGTTCTTCTTTCTTTCAGGGAAAGGACATTAAACACAAACAAACAAACAAACAAACAAACAAAAACCAGCAAAAATCCTTGGCCAAATTTGAATTATGAGGTCAAGAAATAAAATAATCAGCAAGCTTAAGTGAAACAGACAGAGGTAATCAACTAATCCAAAATTAAATGAAGTGAATATTTTAAATCATTTAACAAGTACTTCTTGAAGCCAGAACTGTGTACTTAGTTGTGATTTCTAAATATTTTTAATTTGAACCATACAGAGATGAAAATGGATTTTGCAAGGTAATTAACCAAAATAACGTGACCACCGAAAACTAAGGGAGGCTGAGGCAGCCTTAAAAGAAGTATAGAGAGTAGGAAGAGGAAGGTGATGTTATTGTTTTGTTCTGTTAGGGGTTTCAAACACCACAGTTTAAGAGGGAGTTAGTGATAGCCTGGGGCATGTTCAAAGGGGAGGAACCAGGGTGGCAGGGAAATGCAAAACCCTGCCACAGAGGGACTGGTCAAGAACCAGGACTATTTGGGGAGCTCTGGGAGGGGGCTCAAGGGACACAGGGACACAGTGCTTTGTTTGTTTGCTTTTCCATTATTTTAATTTGAAAGGCAGTCGTGTGGTTTCACCTTGTTTGTCTAGAAGTTCCAGGACAAATACTGGGTATAGGCTGAAAATTGTCCCTCAATTATGGAACGATGTGCCTCAGTGTTAGTAAATTCCCTGCTGGAGTGGATGGAAGGTCCCTTGACAGTGGTATGGAGAGAGATTTCAGCATTGGATGAAACTGGACTGGGATGAAACAGATGTAGAGGAGGGTGGTGGTATCGTTACATTAAGAGCTCAGTTCTAGAAACAGACAGATTTGGGGCTTCACTCATTTATTTCATATGACCCTGAACACTCAACTTCTCTGAGCTTCAGTTGCGTCATCAGAAAATGGAGATAACAGTGCCTGTCCCAAAAGGTTGTTTTGAGAAGTAAACAGGTTAATGCCTATAAAGAGTTTCACATTCTGCTTGAATGTGCTTAATAAAGAGCAGCTATTCTTCCCATTAGTCATGAGTATTAGGGTTTTTATTACCCTTATGGTCAAATGTACATTTTCCCAATTATCTAGATTCAGGAAACTCAACCTACAACACATGTTTCCAACCACAAGGTGGCAGACAGATTGGCACCCTATTTCATGCTCTGGGATCTATGTTGGAGGTGAGAAGCTTTCTCTGGGGGTAAATTTCCATTTTTAATCAAATTCTTGTTTTATTATGGCTCTCTTTAGATTTCCTATTTCTTCTTCAGTCAGTTTCATTAATTTATAACTTTATATGACTGCCCCACCCCTTTAAAATATGTTTTCATTGATTTTTAGAGAGACCAGAAGGGATGGAGGGAGGGGGAGAGAGAGAGAGAGAGAGAAACATCTATGAGAGAAAGAGAGAAACATCAACATCAATAGACTGCCTCCTCTATGCCCCTTGCTGGGGATCGAGCCCACAACCCCCACAACTGGGGCATGTGTCCTGACCAGGAATTGAACCAGCAACCTCCTGGTGCATAGGTCAACACTCAACCACTGAGCCACACCAGCCAGGCATGAATCTCCCCTTTTATTCTAAATTGTCAACATAAAGTAATTCATTGTATGCTCTTATAAACCCTTTTAATTTCTTTAAGATAGGAAGTTATGTATCCTCTTTTATTCCTGACTTTGGTCATTTGTATCCTCTCTTTATTTGTTAGTTAGACTAAATAGATTTTGCGACCTTGGCACTATTGACATTTAGGCCCAATAGTTTTTATTATGGATAGGGCTGCCATGCATTATAGGATGTTTAGTAGCATCTCTGGCCTCTACCCACTGGATGCCAATAACACACACACACACACACACACACACACACACACATATACCAAAGTATGACACTTAAAAAATTCTCCAGTTATTGAAAAGTGCCCCCCCCCTGGGGGGGGGGGAGGGGAGACAAAGTCATCCCTGATTGAGAAAAACTGGTCTACATAAAGTTTTAATTTGTTGATTTTTTTCAAATAACCAGTTTTCGTTTTCATTGATTTTATCTATATTTTGTTTTTCATTTAATTTGTGTGTGCTCTAATCTTTCATTTCCTACCTTCTACTAGCTTTAGGTTTAATTCACTTCCTCACCCCTCCTCCCCATAGTTTCTAAAGGTGGAAGCTTGGAGGTACAAAAAGTGATTTTAAGACAAATTGTATTTTGGAGAACTTGGATTTTAGTAAACTTAGCACCTTAGCTGGGAGAACTGTTTAATAATCAGTTAATAAGAACTTCTTATCCACAACAGTTTAATAATCAGCTAATAAGAATTGTTTAATAATCATTAATAAACAGACAATAGTAAAATAAAAGCTTTTCCCCAGCCTTCAACTTTGCTTTTCCTAAGCAAAATATTGTGTAAAAAACTTAGCTGTGGTTAACTTCTAGCCAACTCTCTTACATAATAATCCTGAATTCCCTAAATGAAATGAATTGTCATCTCCCTTTAAACTTCTTTTCACTTCCCATCTACAGTACATTCTGACCTCTTTTCATTTACTTACACTGGTAGATTAGCTAATATAATTAAACAATTGCTGCTGGTTATATAAGGGAATATTATTTTTCTAAGTGCTATAAATAATGAATGGTACATGTAAGTGATCAATAAACAGTAGATGCTAATGTAATTACTTTCATAATGGTGATGACGTAGACAATGAAGGAAGTATCATTCAGAAAAATTAGACTTTAAAGTAAGGACAGAACTTCCAGTCATGATGGTGGCATAGGTAAACATAGTACTCAACTCCTCCCACAATCATATCAAAATTACAACTATACTACAGAACAATCACCATACAGAGCTGCCTGAAATCTAGCTGAAGAGAAGTCCTATAACCAAGGATATAAAAAAGAAGCCACATCAAGACTGGTAGGATGGCAGGGATTCCCAATGGGCTGGTCCTGTGGTAGGCAGTTAGACAGACAAGAACAGAGCAAGACAATGGGCCAGGTATAGAAGGTCACCAGGGTAGAAAGTCCTGGGTGCCTAGCAAAGGACAACTGTAGTGTGGGACACCATCCCCAGGGTGACCTTTCCTCCCCAAGCATATTGCTGGTCATGTGGTTTGGACATCCTGACCTTTCCTCCCTAGATATAACACTAGGCCACAGTTGTATTTCAGCTCCAGGCCCAGAAAAGCAGCAAAATCAGAGAAGCAATACCATGCCAAGTCCCATAGATGATCCTCCATGGTGGTCACAGCCAGTCCTTGCAGCCAATAGGCCTGCACTCATTGATGTGCATTCAGCAATCAAGGCTCAACTATAACAGTAGGGTGCACATAGCACACATGGGGGAGGGGGCTCTCATGGAGTGGCCAGCTCAGGTAAACAGGAAGGTTGTGCCACAGGACCCTACAGGACACCTACTACATTAGGCCACTTTACCAAGTCTTAAAGATGTAGTAGCTCTACCTAATACATAGAAAGAAACACAGGAAGGCTGCCAGAATGAGGAGACCAATAAACTTGTCCAAAAGAAACAAAACAAAATCCAGAAAAATAACTAAACAAAATAGAGACAAGCAATCTATTAGATGCAGAGTTCAAAACACTGGTTATAAGGATTCTCAATGAACTTATGGAAAGAGTGGATGAATTTAGTGAGAACTTCAAAAAAAAGATAGGAAATATAAAAATGGAACTATAAAACATAAAAATGAACCAGTCAGAAATACAGAATACATGAACTAAAATGAAGAATACATTACAGGGAATTATCAGTGGAGTAGATGTAGCAGAGGATCAAATCAGATATTTTGAAGCTAAGGAAGCAGAAAACACCCAAACAGAACAGCAAAAAGAAAAAATAATCCAAAAAAAAATGAGGATAGGGTAAGGAGCCTCTGGGATAACAAGTGTACCAACATTCGCATCATAGGGGTGCCAGAAAGAGAAGAGAAAGAATAAAGAAATGGAAACCTATGTGGGGAAAAAAAAAAAGGAAGCTTCCTAAACCTAGTGAAGGAAACAGACATACAAGTCCAGGAAGGACAGAGTCCCAAAGAGGCACTCACCACAACACACCATAATTAATATGCAAAAGGTTAAGGACAAAGAGATAATTTTAAAAATAGCAAGAGAAAAAGAGTTACTTACAAGTGCACTCCCATAAAACTTAGTTGATTTATGAACAGAAACTTTGCAGGCCAGAGAGATTGGTAAGAAATATTCAAAGTGATGTAAAGCAAGGACCTACAACCAAGATTACTCTACCCAGAAAAGCTATCATTTAGAATGGAAGGACAGATTAAGAACTTCCCAGACAAGTAAAAGCTAAAAGAGTTCATCGCCACCAAACCAGTTAAAGGATCTTCATAAAGATTTTTAAAAAAAGAAGAGAAAATATATGAATGATAAAATGGCAATACATACTTACCTTTCAACTACTGAATCTAAAAATAAAATAAATGAACAAGCAGAACAAAAACAGATTCATAGATATATTTTGATGGTTGCCAGATGGAAGGGGATTGCGGGGATGGGTGAAAAAGGTGAAGGGATTAAGAAGTACAAATTGGTAGTTATGGAATAGTCATGCAGATATAAAATACAGCATAGGAAGTATAGATAATAATATTCTAATAGCTATGTATGGTGTCAGATGGGTATGAGATTTATCAAGATGATCACTCAGTAAGTTATGTAATCTCTAATCTCTGGGGTGTACACCTGAAATTAATATAATATTGTTTTCCAACTGTAATTGGAAAATAAAAAGTTATTTAAAGTAAAAAAAAAAAAGGACATTTCCAAATCATGGAAGGATAGAGGAGATATAATCAAGTACAACAGAAAGAAATACTTAGTTTAGTAGCCAGACTGATGATCAAATTCCATTCTAAGAGAGCAGGTGCTAACGCTGGGATGCGGTTACTGCCAGGAGCTAAGGGAGGGATGACTTTAAGCCTTCTTAGCAAGCATTACAGTCAAGCCATGGAAACCAAAATCAGTTAATGAACACCAAGGTCAGGAGCAGAGCTAACTACAGGAGACCAGGTGAAGGTGAGGAGCAGGACAGAATATGAATATTTGGAATGAAGTAAAAAGGACCCTGGGAGAAGTAAAAGGCACCTACTTAGTTTGCAGGTTGCCTTTCTGAGTTCTCTATGCATGTTAATGGTCTGGTAGACTTACAGGTTACAGGGAAGCTGGCATCAGCTGGAAGCCTGATCTGCTGTTCACTATGCACAGGGGCAGGGGCTGTGCTCTGTCTCTGTGAGGCACATGCAGGCTTTACAGGGCCTGTCAGGAGGAAGGCAGCTGAGCTCCACATTCCCTTTCTTGATTCCCATTCCCATCCTTGTCCCTGTCCTTTTACCAGCCCCAATTCACCTTCCATTCCCCTTCCTTCTTTTTTCCCCCTTGTTGACCTAGAGAGGAAGGAAGGGAGAGAAAGAGAGAAATATCAATGTGAAAGAGAAACACCTATTTGTTGTCTCCTGTATCCACCCTGACCAGAGATTGAACCTGCAACCTAGGTATGTGCCCTGACTCGGAATCAAACCCACGACCTTCCAGTGCATAGGACGATGCTCAACCAACTGGGTCACACCAGCCAGGGTTGTCTTCCTTCTTTTAGTCCCTCTCCCTCTGCCCAGACACAGCTTGTCTCTCACAGATTACATTACTCAGGCTAAGGCAATATGCTTTCACCACCTTAAATCCTGCTTCTTGCATAAAACATCAATTCTTCCTGTTCCAGGACATCCTGGGTGTGGTGCACTGCTGTTTACAGTACAAGAACATATTGTATATAGCATCACATAGCCACCTAGCTGGGGACATGTTGAAATAGGAAAACTTGGTCTGGAACTGAGATCCTGTGGGTACCCTTGTTCTGGGTATGAGACATGTCTATGAGCTGGCAAATGAGGCATGAAAGCGGGGCGGGGGGGGGGGGGGCACCTTAACAGAAAGAAAGAGATTTAAAGAAAAGGGAATAGAAAATCTATAAGGTAACACCTACATGTGATAGGAGCTTTCAATGTATTATTTGATTTAAATTTTGCAATTCTATAAAATAAGGGGATCTCATCTCCCTTATTTTATGGAAGAGGAAAGTGGGGCTCACAGACCATAACAAATAGCTCGCCCATTATGAGCATGTGGCAGAGTTGGGATTCCAGTGTAGGCTTAGATGACACCACTGCCTCACACACCAGTTGGTGGAAACCATGATGTCACATTGGTGATCTCCAATGACACTACTAACAGAATGGAAAGTCAAGTCACAGACTAAAAGAATGTATCTGTAATAAATGTATCTCATCTAGTGCTTTTAGGTATACTACATAAAGAACTCCTAGAAATGAATAACACCAGTCAATAAAAAAATTTTTTAAAGGGCAAAAGACTTAGACACGTCACAAAAGCAGATGTACAAATGGATATTAAACATATGAAAAGGTGATTAACATAATTAGTCATCAAGGAAATGCAAATGTAAACCCTCATGGAATACCTCACTAAAACAACTAAAATAAAAATGTCTAAAAACTTCAAATGTTGACGAGGACATGGAGCAACCTGAACTCTCATGCACCACTGGTGGGAGTAGAAGATAGTACACTTTGGAAAGCAAAGTGTCAGCTTCTAAGGAAGTTAAGTGTACATCAATTCACAACATTATCCATGAATCTGAAAAATACTATGGTAAGCAAAAGGAAAAAAGCCAAATACAGAAGATTATATTCTGTTTGATTCCATTAGTTACAGAATTTTTATAGAAGCAAACTCATCTCTGGTGCATTTCAGTTTTAGAAATTATGCTTAAATAAAAAAAAAATGTATGGCAAAAATTACCTCATTATCTTCACCATCCTGCTCAGCCCTCCAAAACAAAAACAAAAACAAAAACAACAACAAAAAAACCCAGATAGTACGATCTTTGAATTCACTTAACCAGGCACACATAAACTAACTGCACTTGTCAACTCTTCCCCAATTTACATTTACCTCTTCCCTTGGGCTCTTATATCTATAAAATATGTGATTGTTACTATGTGGCTAAAGTAAATATTATTACTATAAGTACTGAGTGAATTCACCAGTGTCCATTTTCACATGAAATATTAGTAAACTTTGATTTCTTACTTTTAGAAAAGGATAGGAAGTTCCAATATTTTCTTCTTGTACTCCAGCTGGTCACCTGCACATACTCTAGATATGTGTCTGCCGCTCTGAAGACCACTGGTTTCATGCTTTGCATCAGGACTTTCTGCCACTTGCAACTGAAAGAGATAACATTTTATTCTGTTGACAATAAGTAGCCTCCAAAGTATTTCAAAAAATGGAGGGAAGTATCTCACAGCATAGTGCAGGGACTAAAGGCAGAAGGGTCAGTTAAAGTCTGGAAGAGGTTGGTGGCTTGAATTAAGACAACGGAATGGAGATAAGTAGATGGAAGTAAGAGGCACTTAGTAAGCCGAATCCAAAGATGTTCAGGTAAAAACACTCATAGGTCTTGGTGGTGAGTCAGATGTGGAAAGTTAGGGACATAAGAGACATCATGAATGGTACCCAGATTCCTGGCTCAGACAGTTGGGCATGTGGTGGGACCCTTACTGAGAAGGAAGACTGGGAGATGGAGAGGATGATGATGAAGGATCTAGCTTTGGGCATCCCAAACCCGAGGTATCCAGGAGATTCCCAGTGGGCAGCTGGGAATACAGTTCTGGTGCTCAACAGTGAGGACATGGCTGCAGAGTGGCCACTCAGGTGTCTTCTCTAGGCTGAGGCTTTTATGTTTCTGGCCTCAGTTCTGCAGCTCTTCCTCAGCATACGGGAGCCTGAGAGTCCATCTTTCCTCCCTGGCATCATTGCTGGTCCCTCCCCACTCCCCACTACACTTGAGAAAGCTGAAATGCATGCATCATCACCTCCACTTCTGGTGAGAAGGCCCTACGGGAACCTTCCAGTTTGCAGCCTGGTAACGGATTTGCCATGCTCTTCACCAAGAGCGAACACCTATATCCATTTGACATTTGTGGAGCTTTATAATATGCCCGGCTTTGTGCTCCGGACAAGATAAACAGAAACGCAAGGGCATGGTGCCTGCCTCCCAGGAGCTCACAGTGAAGGGACAGACAACTGTAATGTGATACAATGATTAGATTGGCCTGGCTGAACTGTAGCGGGGTCTTAGAGAAACAGAGGGTGGGTCAGGCTGAAGAAATCAGGGAAAGTGTCAGGGGGTGGCAGCCTTTGGCCTGATATTGCAGAATCAGCTGGACTAAGCAAGATGCAGCAGATACTCTAAACCAGTGGTCGGCAAACTGCGGCCCCTTGAGTGTGGCTCTTCCACAAAATACCACGTGCAGGCGCGCACGTACAGTGTGATTGAAACTTCGTGGCCACACTCAAGGGGCCAAAGAGCCGCATGTGGCTCGTGAGCCGTGGTGTGCCGACCATGGCTCTAAACAAAAGACCTGTGTAAGGACCTGAGGCGTGAGAGAACCTAGTACATTGAAGAGCGGGGGGTACAGGAAGCTTAGTGTGGCTGGAGTGTAATGTGCAAGGGCAGGATGTCTGTGGTGGGTCTGTAGAGAGAGTGTTGTTGCTGTAGAGCAGGTGCAAAGCCCCTCACGGTGTTTAAAGCTTCACGGGGCAAGAGGGACAGCCTTTCTCTCATTTGGACTCTCCCTTAGGAGAAGCTCATTAACAGCCTCCTCAGCATCATCGTGGGGTGCTGGAAAAGGATGCTTTGCTGGCTAGTGAGGGTACTTGCAGCGAGAGCAAAACAGGGTGTGCAGTCAAGGTTGTGCATTCATGGGAGAGTCCAGCCAGGTGGCGACCAGAATTGGGTCCAAATACCTGCACTAGCTTGCCTCAGAGTAGTATCGGGACTCAGACTGAGAGGAGGGTCAATTGGACCCAGACCCAAGACTTGGCCCAAGTGCAGTTCCTGCCTGAAATAGGACTCATTGACTCTAGGGGACATGACAAGACAACAAGGGTCCCAGAAAAGCTGTAGTCATGGCAAGAGCCACAAGGCCACCAAGACTCAGACAGGCAAGACAGACCTTGAGCCTAGGCGTTGCAGCAGCAGCACTAATGGGGAGAAGAATGCAGGACAAAGAGAGAAGGTGCAACAACAGTGATGGCCAAGGACACAGCTCCTCCTATGCACATGCAAACAGCATAGCCTTGGCACTGAGGCTCCCGCAAAGACTTCCTGGGAGCTTTGGGATTCATTTATTGGCTATGAGTGTTTTTATGACCGTAGACTTTGATTATTACCCATTTGTGTAGGTGGGGCTAAAAAGAAATCTTGTTAATGGTCTCATACTCCCCTAAAAAAGCTAAGAGGCCACATGTTATAAGAAGCACTACTATTTTACCTACCACTAATAAGGTAAAATATTGCAGATTTATAAGATACAAGCAATAGTGAGGCATTTAGTTACCATCAGTCTGTTGCAACATAGTTCCTGTTCTCCCCCCATTCTGGGCAAATGGTAGACTCTACTTCCTGTCCACTTTGTGGTGGGTGAAGTCATATGACTAATTCTGGTGAATGAACTGTGCATGAAAGTGACCAACTGATTACTTGTGAGTGTGAGACCTTCTAGGCACCTTTTTCTAATTTGTGCAAAGTGGCCACATGGGCTACAGGCAGCCGTGGACACGGGGCACAAGATGCATGACTTGCTAAGATTAAAATGAAATCAAGGTCTGAGCTGTGAGTCGGCTCTGACAAGCCTCCTTTGTGCTTCTGCTTCCCCTGCATTAGAAAAGGCCACGGTTTCTGAGATTAATGCAAACTACTATCACTGCAGGAAGACGTTTCCGGATATACAACTGGCATCAACAGACACACATTTTTAAACAAAAACATGTCTTTTCCAATAACATCACAGCAAAGCACAACTTTAAGACAATAAAAATACCAGACTTGGCCAAAGAAAACTTTCAGACATGAAACATGTATGTTCGTTAGTTACCTTTCATGTCCTCCATCACTCACTGCATTTGGTTTTCTTTTGGAGGGCAGATATTTAGAGCATTTGGAAATTTGTACGGAGAGTAAATGCTTTGACAGGGGCCTTATTGAGTCCTGAGATGCCCAGGATAAACAGGAGAGAAGAACTTATGAGCTTTACTGCCAGGAATTCAATAGGCATAAGAGGCAAAGACCTTCCCTGAACCTTCTCGGCAAAGTGGTTGGGAAACATAGACCAGGGAACAGGCTACAGGCACAGGAGCAACGTTTGGGAGAGTTGAGTTCTAACCACATTTCCATTTTGTTTCTTCACATCTATGCCCCCATTCAAAGAAGAGTGAGGGATTTGTACTTGTTGATGGCTAAAATTCCCAGACTTCCTAATTTCAAATAGCTGGTTCCATTCATTCTCCCCACAAGTCTATTTAAGCTTAGGAGGCCATGTGTTGCAATTTCTTAGTTTTGGGCTCAAAATACAAGGTTGCTGTAGAGATTGGTTGGACAGAAAGACTCAGAGGACTTTGCATCTACATGTGTAGCCACCAGGAGAAGGGATGTTACTATGAAAATGAGAACAAGCAGGTGGGAGTTTCTTCCTGGAAGACAGGAGGCAGCACCAGGACTGCCTGGGATGGGAAAAGCGGACCCTCGTCTCCTCTAGCAGAAAGGCCCTGCAAGTCTCATAGAAGTAAAATGCTGAAAGCTAGGCGTGTAAAAGTGTTATTCAGGGCATCCCAGTACAAATAAACAAACTTAGTGCCCAGATCGTGGAATCTAAATACCATTCTCCACGGAAAGGAATCCGGGTTCTTTGAAGAAAGGAAAGATTTCAGGAGTGGAGTTGGGAAAGTACTAGATGCACCTGGAACATCTTGCTGGGCCAGAAAGTAGAGATGATCTAAAAGAATATGAATAAGGAGCCAGTTTGAAGAGACTCCATCTAGGACACTTTGAGTCTCAAAATAAATATTGACAGTACAGATTATTACCCACAGAATACAGTTAAGAATCCATGGGTCCACACTTAGTAAATACAGAAATAATTAAATGAAAAAGAAGAGAAATCTCTTCCCTATAGTAGAATGGTAATTAATGGATACAGAAGAAATAATGGAAATAAATATGGAAGGAATGATGAACTTAGGAAATAATTTGGCAACAACCATAGTAATAATTGTTTTAGGCAAGAATCACCAGGATGCTAAAATCAATGGGTGAATGTTTGATAAGAAACAGGAATTTTATATTGTCTGGAAGTATTTCCCACAAACTCTTATTAATTACTAATGGGAAAAAAAGTTACTTTACAGCATAGGACCTTACGGACACCACCTTAACAAAGTATCAAAGTTAATATAACCTGTAATAGGTAACAGATATCATTTGCCTTTTGAAATAATGCACTGAGAAAAGCACATCATTATTCCTGTGGTATTTCTTCCCAAAAAGTATATCCTGAATACAATGATGAAGAAACATCAGATAAACCAAAACTGAAAGAAATTCTACAAATTAACTGTCCAGTAATGTCTGAGTCATGAAAAAGACTGAGGAATATAAAGGAAACTATAGAGACATGACAACTGAATGCATAATGTGAACCTAGATCAAATTCCACACCAGAGAAATGTATATATTTTTTTCTTACAAAGCACATTAGTGAGACAATGGATGAAATGTGAATGTCTATGGATTAGATAACAGCTGAATGAATGGTAATTTCCTGGTTTTGATAACTGGACTGTGGTTATGTGAAAGAATGCCTGTCCTTGTTTCATGAAAGACACCTTGAGGAATTTAGGTATAAAGAGGAATTATATTAATGTCAATGTACTTTCAAATGATTCCAAGAGAGAGAATGATAAAATCAACTTGGTAAAATGTTATCGTGTTGGGAATCTGGGTGAAGGGTATATGAGAATACTTCACAATATTTTTGCAACATTTTCTGCATGCCTGAAATTATTTAAAAATAAAAGTTTTTTAAAATTAAAAGTAAGTAGATAAACAAACAAATAGAGTTGTCCAAGGAATTTCTACTGAGGGAAAAATAAGCAGGATGGACTGGAGTAAGGCTGAAGGCAGTAATGGATTTCTTCTACTTGTATCTACTGTGGGTCCAGAGCCATATCTCCTATTTCGTCATGGTTGCTTGTGTCATTCCATGATGCATACAGCCAGGAGATACTGGTTCCCCGCCTCCTCAGAGGTACCCACACATCTTTAGATGGCACATCTGGAATCATCTCTGAGCATTCCCTGATTTTAGACTGCTTATAAGGCAACACCTGCCTCTAACTAGAGGCTCTGATTATTTTTCTGTATCCTTACAATCTGCCAGCTATACTTTTCTCTCCATCTCGAAGAACCTAATCAAAGTTTTACAGGATTTCAATTAGGCCAATGAGATTTGATCCTATTCCATCTGTGTTCATGTTAAATCAAAATCCAGTGGGGAAAAATTTCTAAATTGAGAGAAACCACGAAAAACACGTGCTATAGTAGGAAAAGCACCAAACTGTCTTACTCTACCACCAACTAAATGTGAGTTTGGGTCAATTACTTCTATAGTCCTTGTCCATAAAATCGAGAATTTGAACTAAAACATAACAGTGGTCTCTTCCCCTCTTTAAAAAGATGATGGTTACTAAAGAAAAGACCTCACTAATTTTAGCCAGTTTGCATGCCCATGAGAATAAACTTTCCCCCTTAATTAAAGAGATGAGATCTTGCACTTGATTCTCAAGGTTGACCTTGGTTTGAGTTCATAGCATTGACATCGTTTTACCCAGAGGAAGGATTACAGTTAAGAGGCAGCATTCCCACACCCAAGTTCTATTTTATAACAACCTCTGCCAGCTATGCTATGTTTAGCTTAAACTATTTTTGGATGCATAACAGTTAATCACCTCTCCCAGTGAAAAATTAAAGGAGAAAAAAGCATACCAGAAATGTCCTACAATCACTCCTCAATACACCTAACTCCTCCTGGGTCCCTTTCCCTATGCCCCTCATCTCTGAGACTTCTCTGTGTGCCTTGCACCAGCATGCACATGAGCTGTCTCCCATGACCAGTGTGCTCAGGTATCTGATTCCTTCAGGCCTGGCTCTGATTCAGCAGCTCCGAGGAGCTGACAAGGAGTTGGGAGAGAGAGCCTAGCTGTGCCCAGTTTTGCATGAAAGCAGCCCCGGACATATACTTGTACAGTCACTCTCCAGGCTCTGCCTCCCCCTTGGGCTGCTCCTCTGTGCTGAAGTCTTGGCTTAAGGCATAAAGGAAACTTTCCCCCTAAGTCCCAACTTTTAGAACACTGTCTCTTCAGCAGAACTCCTTAGACTTCCTTCAGATTTTGTTCTGATCTGATCCCTTTTTCAAAGAAAAAAAAAGTAAGAGAGAGAAAGGTATGCTACATTTCCCTTTGGGGGCCAGACAAGGGAATACAATGGGAGTCTTATGTCCTGGAGGAATGCAAGGAATCCCGAAGATGGGCACAGGCTGCCTGAGCTGAGCGCTGTGTATAACAGAAGACACAAGGGCAATGAGAGGGTGGGCTCTGTCCACTTGGTGTAGGCAGGATAACTTGACCCTGAGATCTAGAGGGACCCCAGAAGTCATGGATTTTCTGTAAATAAGAGCAGGGGAAATCTATTTCAAGTCCTCTTCCATGTCAACTTCATAAAATTATAAAAATAAAATATGAAAAATGTCAAATGGACAGAAAGTGAAAAAAAGTATAATGAACATCCATAACATTTTGCCATATTTGCTTTCTTATATTTTCATGTGTATTTCCATATACATGTATTTATATACGTGTGTGTATATACATCTATATGTACACACATACATATTTATATGAATTGCTGAAATATTTTAAAGGAATTATAGACATCAGGTCATTTCACTTCCAAATATTTAAGCTTTTATGTCCCCCAATTAAGGGCATTTTGTGATTTAATAGCAATAGTATTATTACTTTTAAAAATAATAACTCCATAATATCATGTAATACCCTGTCTCTAGTACATTGCCCCAGTGCTACCAAAAGTGTATTTTATAATTGTTTTCTTCAAAATAGAATTCAATCAGACCAAGCCAATTATCGGGTTGACTTCAATAGTTTGCATTTATTAGTTTCCCCTCAGTGTCATTTAAATGTTTTTCTCTTCTGTTTTTCTTTACCCTGAGGATTAGATCATATATGCCAACATATCAGGAGGCACATAATATCTGGTTGTACTACTGTGAACATTAAATTTACTTTATCCAATAAAGTATAGTCAGTTTTGCTATAATACCACATATATAATCTTAAAATCACTATCTGCAAAATTACATAGTAAAAATCACAAGGCTTATGGGGAAAATGGAGATAAGGGTACTACAACATTCAAAAACGTTGATAAAAAAAAGAGGAATCTATTAAAAACAATAGCAGTTCTAACACATGTGAAATGGTTAAAAATACATAAATACCACAACAAATATGGCATTTTACCTGGAAAAAACACCTGATGCTTACTTGTAGAAGTGGGTATCAAAAGGGTTGCAGCTTGTGAGTTATTATGAAGGGATGGGAGATGATCTAAAATTGGACAGTCTCCTCACCAGATGTGGGTGGGTATGGCTCTTCACACACGTGGTGAAATGAGGTAGCTGGTAGGACTTTGAGATGTGCGTGTGTGTGTGTGTGTGTGTGTCTGTGTGCGTGCTGTGTCTTCCTAGGTGGCGTGCCTTCAGTGGGGGGCAGTTTTCTGCATTCCCTTAGTGTTTCTTTTTCTTTTATCACTTATTTTTTTAAAAATATATTTTATTGATTTTCCACAGAGAGAAAGGGAGAGAGATAGAGAGTCAGAAACATCAATGAGAGAGAAACATCGATCAGCCGCCTCCTGCACATCCCCTACTGGGGATGTGCCCGCAACCCAGGTACATGCCCTTGACCGGAATCGAACCTGGGACCCTCAAGTGTTTCTTGAGGACAGAATCACACAAGTAAACATGAAAATCCATTACCCTCAAAGTGTTCCTTAGTATATCAATCATAATGGAAAGAATTCACAATGCAAAACAAGTATATCAGAACTGATTGCATTGAAAATTTACTTCTCTTTTTTTTTCTTAATCAGTTTAGCTAGGGTTCAATTGTATTGATCTCATAAAGAAAGAGGTGTTAGTCTCAATGGATTTTTTCATTCTTCTGTTCTCTCCTCCATTTATTGTGCTCTTATTTTTATTACTTCTTTCTTCTAGTTACTTTGAGTTTAATTTGCTTTTCTTTTTCTAGTTTTCTAAGGTAGAGGTTTAGATAACCAATGATAGATCATTTTTTATTTTCTAATATATGTTTTTAGAGTTACATATTTCTCAACAAAATACTACTTTAGCTGCATCTCATGAATTCTGATATGTTATGCTTTCATTATCATCAAATAGTTTCTAAGATTTCCACATCTATAAGGATGGAGTAGACATATCTTCTATGCCTTCTATTAAATACAGCTAAAAATTATATATATAAAAATATGTAATTTATTTATATATTAAAAAATCATAAGAAGACTCTGAAAGGAAAAGAGAAAAACAGCAGACAGGCTAGGGACCCGGAGACTAGAATAATGACAGGACACTAGGGGTGCTATCAGCCAAGGTTTAGTGGGGATCATGAACTCCCAAACTCCATCCAGCAGTAAAGAGAAGTCACTCCCCCACCCCCACTGAGTGTCACTGGAGGCCAACTGGGCAGCCTGAACTTCCATTCCGACCTGTCGGCAATAAGGCATGCCTCCTTTCTCTAAACAGGAAGAAAATACTTTTTTTAAAAAGGAATCTTAAAACATAAAGTTGGAAGAAAGAACAATAGAATGAGCAAATATGTGTTTGACAGCTGAAGCAAGAATTGTAACACTCTAATTTGGTTCTCAATATACATAGAGGAACTTTTAAAATTTAACATTTATTTAATATAATTATATTATAAATGGAAGAGGGCAAAGAATGTAAAGTAAGATAAAGTTCCTGTATTTCATTCTACCTAGTAAATGTTGACACTACTAGACAAAGTATATACACACATACATGTATATAAGCATAAAGCAGTCAAATCAGAAGCTATAAATAATATGTATCCCATATACATACATTAATGTGCAAACATATTAGTACAGTAATGGCTTTAATAAAAGTAAAAATCTGCTGGATTTCTTTCAGTTTGTGAAAACGTACTAATATAGGTCTTTTGGAAAAGCAAAGTGACTGAACATAAACTTTTGGAAAGTGTGGAATACTCTTTGCTTTATGCCATTGCAGCTGACAAAAGGTTTCACAAAAATGCTGTACTTTTGGATACTGGGGAAACCTGTATAAAGTGATACCCTCAAATACACTGCAGACGTTAAGTAAAAATGATAAACAAAAAGGAGCTTCTCTATCCTTTTCCGGTGTTCAAGATGTCGAAGCAGGGATGTGGTGGGTCCTCCAGTGTGAAATTCTGGGATTTCCCCGGGTCTCCCATTGGGAGCCGTGATCAACTGTGCTGACAACACAGGAGCCAAACATCTGTAGATCACCTCTGGGGACGACTGAACAGACTTCCTGCTGCTGGTGTGGAGATGGAGACGAGCCGGCCGTGGTCAGAAAAGGCAACCAGAGCTCAGAAAGAAGGTACAGCCAGCAGTGGTATTTCGACAAGGAAAGTCTTACCAGAGAAAATATGTGTTTCTTTATTTGGAAGATAATGCAGGGCTCATTGTAAACAATAAAGGCCAGATGAAAGGTTCTGCCATCACTGGACCAGTTGCCAAGGAGTGTGCAGTTTTGTGGCCCAGGATTATCACATCCAGTGCTAGCAGATCTCTGACGCATTTGTAAGGAAAAACCCACTGAAAATTATTTTCTGCCCCCACCCAAAAAACAAACAAACAAAGGAATTCTAAAATCTGTTAAAGTAACCCAGAGTCAGAAAAAGAAAACTAAAATCAGAACAAACAGAAAACAAAAAATAAATGGTAGACTTAAGGCCTAACATTAGCTAATCAATTACAGAGGTGCAGCAATTAAAAGATAGAAATTGGGAGAGTGGAAAAAAAATTGGGAAAATTTCAAAGATTCTTTATATGCTACCTGGGAAAACAAAACCAAAGTGCTTGGCCTAATTGTTCCTCTCATAATTACCTCTTCCGATGATCTGTCATCCACACCACAGCCAGGTGCTCTCTGAATGAATTCAAATACCATAACTCCTATGAGCCTAATGGTGCCATTTTATGACGTTTAAAATAAACCAGTGGGATGGGGCCTATTTATAATAGCTCTAAAGAATATATACGGAGATAATTCAAATGATTGGACCCAAACACAACATATGCCTATAAAAATGCAACATTTTTAGTTATTGTCTTATGTATTATTCATGTATTATTGCTATCTCTAATTGTGGGCAGAGAAGATACTGTGCAATATCTCAGTCTTTTGAAATGTAATGTCCTAGCAAATGGTGTCTTTTGGTAGAAGGCCCCATGTGCACTGGAAAAGAACTTGTATCTGTAGCATGATAAAATGTTCTCATTATTTTGGAATCATAAAAACTTGTCAACTGATTCATAATTATCCTAGAAACAAGAATGGGTGTTTTTACTAACAGAAGTCCTGTTCAGGGATTCGCCATCATCTATCCATACGGGTACGTTATCTCCGAGTTCCTCATGAAATACAAAGATGTTCATCATGAAGAGATGCATCCCCCAAACCTCCCTCATTTAGTGTCCACCCACACAGAGACTGGGTCCAAGAGTGTCAACTATCTCCCCCAAATTTCTGTCCTTGAAAACTCTTACGTGTATATGCGGTTTGCTTATTTGAAACCTAAAGTGTCCTCACAGCTGTTTTGAGGATAACAATGACAACCTTATAACAAAGCAAAGCAAACAAACAAACAAAAATACACCGGCAACGTGCTTTGTACTTTCACAGAGGTGCCCCTGGTTTCACACAGGAAGCTGTTGCACCATCCCTGTTACACGCATTCCTTTACAGCTCTCTTTGGCCCATCTAGTCCCATAGCTGAAAATCATATGAGCTATTGGATGGAAGAGTTGAATTAGAGGTGAGTGGTGCTTTGGTCCAATAGCAGAGCTGTGAGATGCTGGGGCTAAACCTACAGAGAACAGCTGGAGCCACAGTCAACAACAGTCTTTGTCTTGTGCCCACTGAAAGGGACTGTCAACCACGAATCAGTATTTCCAGCCCCATCCGCATAGATAAGCAATTTTTCTCAATCATGCACCTTTAAAATGCAAAGGTTTGTGCTAGTGGTAAACTTTCTCAGCAATCACTGAAATACTTTTTAGAAAGCAGTACGCAGAGGCAAGCTTTAGGAGTAGAGAGAGGGCCACACCATATCCTTACCCATTCACCCACTGATCCATTCATAAATGTATTCATTCATTCAGGATTTGTTGCTTGACCAGCAGTCCAGGTTTTGAGTAAGGTTCTCTAGAGATACAAGAATGAATAATGCTTGGCTCTTCCTCCCTAACAAACAACAAATCATAGTACAACACAGCAAGATCTCTAAGGAAATGCTTCTAAACTACACTTTCCTGCAAGGCAGGTACACACATTCATCACTATGAACCAAGTCTGGGGAACGTGGCTGGGTAGCAAACCTGATAGATAGGTGTTTCAGCGTTTTGTGCTTTTCTACCTTTCTTATGCTTCCTTAATCCTTAAATAAAAAACTTAACTCTGGCTTCCCTGGGACACCAAGTAAAAACAGTGGAAGTACAAGTCCTCTGAAGTTCCTCTCACCCCAGTTTAGGCACTGAAGTGGCCACTGGGATTCTCCCAGCACCACTGATGGTACTTTGCTTGCTGCCGGGGGGGCTTCCTTTGGTAGCTGATGCTGCTTCCCTCCCACCACCATTTTCCTTTTCTGGAGTTGACTGGGGAGGCCGAACTTCTCACCAGTATCTGGGGCTCCTAGTAAGCTCCAGGACAGGAACAAGCCTTGATGGTATGTTGGTTTCATGTCTAATGGAATTTAGGTCCAAGATTCCTGGGGTCTGTTTGGAAGACATTTGGATGGTACTACCTACTGTTACACTAAAAATCACTTTCCCCCTCTGACCCTGAACTGGATTGTACCTTGACAGTTCTCCACAGGATATCTCTGCATATTCAGGGCACTCAGCCCAGAGGCAGGCATTCATTTTGGTCTCCCTATATTGTCTTAATCCATGGATTGAAGGGCTTGCTATGCATCCATCAATCAGTATGTCATCTAACTATCTCCATACCTTTTATAACCTTCTCTCTCTCTCCTGGAGAGACTATTCCTTCACACACCAGAGTCCCCATGGTCAGCATTAGACTCTTCTTCCTGCAGGTATAAGTGTGAGCAGGTGTTTGCCGATGCCCTACCCTTCTGCGCCCAAAGCAGCAGGAGAAGAAAGCTGACTCTACAAAATTCCTTTCTGTGTGACATTCTTAATTCCAACAAACTAGGAACCCTTGCAACTTTTCAGAGTGAAGGGAAATATATTCACTTGTTCTCTATATTTATACCAGAACTCCCAAAACATTTTAAATTGCGAAAGGGAAAGGGGAAGGGAAGATAATAACTGAGTTACTTCCTTAGCACACATGAGAATAGAACTGCACAACACATTGGGTAACTTGATTACATTTGATCTTATTATCCAAAACATGTCAAATCTACAATGAATGCCAGAGAGTAGGAAGTGTTCTTAATAGAACAGAGAAGTGACTGGTTTTCTGTCTGTGGTAAATTGTCACACAGCCCATGGTTTATCCCAGTGAAAGGGGCACATTTAGTCTTTTCAGAATTCTTATATGAACTTTTACAGAATCATTCAGGAATTACTTCAATCATCAGGATGTGCCTGAAAAACAACAAGGTCAAAACCAAAATCTCTGGGTCTTTAATCAATGGACAAATTCAAAAGCATCTACTATACTGTAGACACATTACTAAACCCTGAAAGGCTACAGAATGCAAACAAAACTTGATCTCCTGTGAGAGACATATATGCATATTACTGTAAAGAGAAAGGGCCTCAAGGAGTCCCTGGCACATAAAAAGCCCCAACCAGTGGTAGCTTTGTTATTAGCTTCTGAGCTATAACGGAGGCACACGACATTTTAAAAGCTGCCCATGGCAGCACAGTGCCGAGGACTGAGTGGGGACGATGCCCATGATCTTGCACAGGAGGTCCTTTGATTCGTACATTGGAGGAGCAGCACAGGTTTCCGAGGGCGGTTGGGGGGCGGGGGTGGGGGGTGGGGGGGGGGATAGAAGAGCATTCCAGGCAGAAGGAACAGCACAGAGAAAAAGCAAAGGCTTGAATTTACCTTTACCAAAGAAACCCTGAGTGTGGCCAGGGTTGAGAAGCTGAGGTGGGAGAAGATACAAACGTAAAGGCTCATTGGACTCGGATGATGAAGGACCTTAAAGTTCAGGATTTATTCTGTAGACAATGGGAGACAAGTTTTTTAAAGAGGAGATTGATGTAATATAACTTGTGATTTAGAAAGATTACTGTGGGGCAAAAAAAAAAAAAAAAAAGGACTGGGTGGGATGGCTGAGAGGCAGGAAATGCAAGCCTGTGTTAGGAAGGGGGGATATGAGGAGGAGGAGGGGACCTAGAACAGGCAGCGCCCTGCGGAGAATGAGGGAGATTGGGAAACATTTAAAAGACAAGCTTTTTCATTATGAATTACTCTGCTATTATTCTTTCCAAGTTAGTGGGTGTAGTTTGCAATGATGTTCATGTCTATGAACGGCAAGTTCTTTAAAAAAAAAAAAAAAAAAAAAGACTGGATTTTGCCAGCTCTGTGCCCCTGCCTGAAGAGGACTAGCCTGTTAGACTCCGCGGGCGCCATCTGGTGGCAGCTCTTGGAATGACTGGCTCAGGACCCAAAAGCCCATCAGCCATGAGCAAGAGGTTTTAGCAACCTGTCTTGGAGACCAGACAAACGCCACACTGAAGTTTCAACGCACTTTTTCAGAGATGTTAGGGCCCTTTCTTGCTTGGGTTACAGGGATGAACATTTAAAAGGTGTCTTGTTGCGGCCAACAAAATGAAATGCTGCATTCCAGATACAAGAGTGGGAAGAGGGTGGGAAGAAACAGAGGCCACTGAGGGAAGAGCCCTGTGACATCTCCTAAACCTGAGGACCAGGCTGCTGTCAGTCACAGGACAATGAAGGAAGCACCCCTGCGGTGGCCCTGGTATTTGAAGCCAGAGATGCTCATATAACAGCAGCAGAAGCTGCTTGGTGCCTGCTTTGGTGTCAGGGGTACAGGAGTTTAAGATGGATGACTAGTTTGGCTTCAATTTAAATTGCATCTCAGCAAATAGAAGGAACAAAGAGGCCCTGAATTTGGCAACACTCTCCCTTACACACCCTTCCTATAATCAATCCATCCCCAATACCAGGAACTCTGTCTGTAAAATCTTTCAAATCCAGCTCAAACTGACCATGACGTGCCACCCTGCCACTGCCACTGGGTCCGCCACCAGCCCCTCTTGCCTGGATTTTACACTAACCTCCCTACTTTCACTGTTGCCCATCTGCTCCCACAGGCAGCCAGGATTTTCACTGTAAAGAGTAAATCAGATCAAGTCACTCCCCTGCTCTAGGCCCTCTTACGGCTGCTCATCACTCAGAGAATAAAAGCCCATTCCTTACTTGACCCACCCAGACCCTCCCTGCCCCACCCCACTACTTCTCCAACCTCATCTCTCACCACCTTCCCCTGGCTTCCCACTCCCTGCTCCAGTTCCTCGGGCTTCTTTCAAACCCTTGGAACACACCAGTCTTCTGCTTTTGGTCTCTGTCCTTGCTGAACCTTCTGAATGTGCTTCTATGACATGTACCCCAACTAGCACTCTCCCCTCTCTCTCACCCCTTATCATGCTTCCTCTCCCCCAATATGATTTTTCCTGATATTTTATTATACCACTGTGTATTTATCTCTTACTCTGGAGTGTAATCTCCATGAGATCAAGGCTTTAATCTGTTTCATTAACTGCTATATTCCAGTGACTGGAGTAATGTCAGGCACATAGTAGGATCTCAAGAAAGACTGACTGACTGAATGAATGAATGAATGATACATTATCCTCGCTTCCTAACCCCCTCCAGTCCTGAAAGAACTATTCACCTTTACCCTCACAACTTATTAAAACCACTAGGACAACCTGATTTCCCAGAGTGAGAGATGGAGTAGGCTTCACTGTGAAAGCTCAGTACATTTTCAAGACACCAGGTTATGCTCTCAGAACACTTCAGTTTCTGTCAAGAATTCAACAGCTGCACCCACTCTGCCTAAGGAGGGACTTCAAAGTGTGCATCATTTTAACAGTAAACTTCAGAAGATTAAGTAAAGGTAAGTCATAACTCTGAATGACCTCAATCTACTCCATGGATGCATTATACAAAGTCTGACTTTAAATAACTATGCATGACTTTAGTCTTTTGATTAAAAAACTCAAAATCAGTACCTCTTTTGGAGAAAATAAAAGCTGGCTTAATGCTAAAGGAATCAAACATCTTCCAAAGGGCACACTAGTCAAAGGCCAGAGTGCCCTCTACTGGCCATTGGCAGCAAACAAAACCATGGTTGGGCGGGTGGGGTGGGGGGAGGGGCGAGGGGGGGGTGGGGGTGGGGGAGGAGAGGGGAGAAATGCTTGCAAAGAGGAAGCAACTTTATATTTAAATCCTCAAATGAGATTTAAAAATCACCTTAATCCCTTCAAAGAAATAGGAGAAAAAGGCTCCATCCCTATTTTCAAGGCACAAAAATTCAGAATTAAAAGAGTAGGAAAAATAATGCAATCTAGAACATACTGTGGAGTGATACCTGAGCTGAGGTTTATAAAGGGAATAGGAGTCATCCAGCTGAAGGGAGTGGTGTGTACGTGGAAAGTTATAGTCCAGGTGATGGCTCCATAGATGCAGGTGAGAGAGCATATATTTAAGGATGCCAGGAGTTGAGAGCTGTGACAGTTACTCTTGGTTGCCTACTCACCAGTTATTTCCCAATCTGTTTTTCCTTGCTGGTGTGCTCTCATCTTAGTGGCAGAAAGTACCAGATACTGATTTTTCTAACTGTTCTCGTGGCTAGAGGCCCATGAGATATAAGGAATGATGTGCCTGAGGAATTGTTGAGATATCGTTTCTTTCATGATAACAGAGGAGATGCCCAGGAAGAGGGCCCAGTATTTTTAATCTGCTTGTTGAAGTTGTGAAGATGTGGACCTGGGAGCTATTGCAGCCATCTGATGGCTATGAATGAAGATACCACCAACACAGTGAGAATGGTAGTCTTTGATGTGGTTCAGCAGTCTATTACAGAACTGCTTAACCACCCTGGGACCAACCAGCTGTGGACTTTCTTATTGTAAGGTGGGAAAAAGTCCTTATGGCTTAAGCCAGTGATGGCGAACCTTTTGAGCTCGGCGTGTCAGCATTTTGAAAAACCCTCACTTAACTCTGGTGCTGTGTCACATATAGGAATTTTTTGATATTTGCAACCATAGTAAAACAAAGACTTCTATTTTTGATATTTATTTTATATATTTAAATGCCATTTAACAAAGAAAAATCAAGCAAAAAAATGAGTTTGCGTGTCACCTCTGACACGCGTGTCATAGGTTCGCCATCATTGGCTTAAGCCACTCTTGTTAATTATTTTGTTATTTATAGCCAACACACACTCATTGGTAATACTCTTATTCTGACTTGAGGAACCATGGAAGGCTTTAAGAAGGACTGTAACACAATGAAATGTGATTTCAGAAAACTCAGACTAGTAACCAGCAGAGAATGGATGGAAAGGGCAAGAGGAAAGGCCAGAAGGCCAGTTAAGATATTTATAAGTTTAAATGTGGGTAGGGGAGGTCGATGGAAATTAGGGTCTGACCTCTGAACTACTAGGTATAGAACAGAAGGAATATATAAAAATATTTAGAAAGTAAAATAAACATGACTGGGTCATTCATTGGGGGAGCTAGAAGATGAGATGAAGGGATTGAATCCCAAGTTTGGATAATAAGGTAGTTGAATAGGTCATTGCTTGATATACAGACTTTCAGAGAAGGAGCAGGCCAGGATGGGATGCTAATAATGAATTGTGTTTGGGACACACTAGGTTTGAGGAGCCAAGTGGAGCCCAGTGAGCTGTTGAGTTTTATAGCAGGGGCTCAGAAAACGTGGCCTTAAGATAAAGATGTTTGACATATCCACATGGTTATGGTAAGTGAAGCCACAGAAGTAGATTTGGCCACTCTTTTTGGAGCATATGTAGAGTAAGGGAAACAAGAGAAGAGGGCCAGGGAAGAACCCTCAGGATGACCAACATTCAGAGAGAGGCAGGAAGAAAAGCCATGTTGAGTCTAAGAAACAGCAAAGAAAGCAAGCAAAGAAGACGTGTTTCCCAGGCAGAGAACAGAAAGGCTCCAGGAGGAAACTTCCAACTTCAGCAGAAATGAATGAAATAAGGACAGAAAAGGACACCCTGGGTGACCTTAAACAGAGTGGATCTGTGGAGTGTAGAGGAAAGAAGCAAGAAAGAGTTAGTAAAGTTGAAGTAGGGGACACTGTAGACAGAGAGTAGACTTCTGCAGTTTAAGATCTCTGAGAGGATGCAGTTAGTGGTGGTATTAGAACAGAAGTGAAAAATCATTCGAGGTGAAAATACCAAGGAACTGAAAGCCCAGGTAGTCAAAATGGTCATTAATGTGGTGAAAGTAACCAGAGATTCCTTTCTATTCACCGTGGAAAAGTAATTCAGAGATTACTAGATGTTCCTACTGAAGATTCCACAATGAGATGGTAGAAAGAAATCTCTGAGCCACTTATCAAAGTTGTCAGCAAAGGGAGTGGGTGGTGAGTGACAGAAAGGATAAAGACGGGTAGAGCCAGACATCTTGAGCCTCACTCACAATGGGAGGGTTGGTTACAAGAGGAAAGCAGAGTGTGGTTTGGAAGCAGCAATAGAGAACTTGGAGGACACTGACTTCGCTACTCTCAGTAAGCAGTTCTCAACATTGCCTTTCACCCATGGAGTGTCTACAGATATAGGATTATACCCCAGAGATTCTGAATGGGACTTTAGTCCAACCTAACCCATAATTTTAGATGAGAAAACCAAGATCCAAGAAACAGTAAGTGACTTGTGCAAGGTTTCATCTCCCTAGACCACCATCCAATGGTCTCTCCACTACACTTCCCTAGTGCTCAGTTTGGGCTCTATTGTTTTATAGTTGCACTAGTGCAGTGATGGCGAACCTTTTGAGCTCGGCGTGTCAGCATTTTGAAAAACCCTAACTTAACTCTGGTGCCATGTCACATATAGAAATTTTTTGATATTTGCAACCATAGTAAAGCAAAGATTTATATTTTTGATATTTATTTTATATATTTAAATGCCGTTTAACAAAGAAAAATCAACCCAAAAAATGAGTTCGCGTGTCACCTCTGACACACGTGTCATAGGTTCGCCATCACCGCACTAGTGGCCTGGTGAATGGATTCGTGAACATTAAAAGGAAATTAATTACCAAAGCTCAGCAGTAAACCAGATTCAGGGCCAACAGTGCCCCAGCAACAACATAACCCACGGCCGAAGGTGGGATTGCACTCCCCCACAAGGAATAGGGCTTCCTCCTCTCTGGTTCCAGGGTGCATCACCCGAGAACCCCCACTGCCAAGTCATCGCAGCTCGGCAGTTCCTGCATTGAGTGTCTGCCCCCTGGAGGTCAGTGCACATCATATGTACTGGCTGGTCAGCCAGTCACCTAGCCTTTTGTGTGTGTGTGTATATATATATATATATATTAACACTAAGCAAAAGAGGGACATATCACTTCTTTCAAAAAGTTACTTGGTTGTAAATTATTGTTGCTAATAATAATAGCCTGTCAGAAGCCAGAAGCAATGCAGGCTTTTGGGTTACAGGTGTTTGAAAGAGCTTGTTGAGGGGAAATTGTCGGTGGGACCTGAATGGAGAGCTGGAATCTCCACGTGGCATTCCCGGCATCCCTAAGGTGAGCTCTCAGCCACCGGGGCCTCGAGGACTATGTCTAGGCTGGAGGCAGAGGCATGGGAGGTGCCTCGCTTTGCTTCTTTTGCCCTGAAGCCCACTCTTGTTTTATATGGCCTTTTAAAGATGATGTCCTCTCCTCTCAAACACAGTTTAAGTACCATTACCTGGGAGATAAATTCTGAGAGCTGAAACAATGCCAAGAACAAAAGGGCCCTTTAAGAGAACTGGACTAAGGTTCAAATTTCAGCTGTTACTCACTGTTGTGTGATCATAGGAAAATTATCAAACTCTTGTGACTCAGTTTCCTCATACTTAAAATGGGGATTTCTAATAGGTCTTACTTCATTGGATCATTGTAAAGGATTATGTAAAATAACCTGAAGAAAATGCTTAGCACAATTTTTGGCACACAATATGCCCCCAACATAAATGAATCTCCCTGGGCCTCAGTTTCCTCACCTGTAAAATGGGAATTGTTATAGATTGAATGTTTATGTCACCAAAACTCAAATGTTGAAATCTCAACTTTCAATTAGAAAATATGATGTCACATTGTCTCAGGGTCTGAGCATATATTGGATTTAGTTACTCCATTCCTGACCTTGGGAATAGCCCCAAACATGCAAATGTGATATGACTTTCTCACCCAGAAGACAATCAGCTTTGTGAGTCAGATGTTACTTCTGAAGATTCCTCTGTTCATCTGCAGGTCGGAAGAATGAAGTGAATCACTTTTGGAAAGGAAAGTCAATGATCCTCTTCAGATGTGTGGACAAAGGTCAATCAAAGTATTCAAGTATTTAAACAAATGCTGAGGGCCAGGCCTCGAATTCCCCTAGCTAATGATCCCAGAACCCTCCAGTTGACTTACATCAGAAAACACACTGAATTTCATATTTTTAAGAGAAAAGGTGGTGTTCATTCATTTCTAAAAGGGAATCTTGCTCTTTACACAACCTGAGTAGTCTCCACAATGTCCAGGAAAGGGGGCACTTGACTAGTAGAAAGGTGCATTCCAGACTTCCTGGTAGGAATGGCTCCACAGAGGAAATAAATGCCTCAGACTATTAGAGCATGGTAAAGCCAAACTAGCTGAACCCAGATTAAGCACAACTGAGATTAAATTTTAGCTTTCTGCACAGCTCACCTACGCAAAACAACAACAACAACGTGCAGATTGGATGATATGGTTTTCAGCCTAGTGATAGTTTTCCCATCAGCTGGCATCCCACCTTGCTTTGGTGAATGTTTAACCATTGTTAAATAAATAAATCCTAGCTGCCAGTCCTCCTGAGGCCCATTGCATGCAGCTGCTCATGTGAGAAACAGTTTGCTCACATAAATCAATGCCTGAAATTTGAAGCATCTGGCCCATGACTTCAATTTTAGGCTTGTATCTGTAACCAGTTTGATTTCTCTGTTTACTGGCAGCATGTTTCACCTGATTAGCAGTCCCACTGGCCTCTCCTCACACCTTACCTTCAGCCTCTTTGGAGGATAACAGCCTGTTTCTTTAAGAAGACCCCGAGGACCTTCCTGAGATAATTAGGGAGCATTCCCTAAAATTATATATACCCATATTGTCACTCTAACCTCTGGGATGTTACTTTTATGCAACTTGACTGGGCCATGGGACCAAATGAAATATTATTTCTGGGTGTGTCTGTGAGGGTGGTTCCGGATGACATTAGCTTTTGAGTCTGTGGATTTGTACATTAGATGGCCCTCCCCAAGGTGGGTGGGTGTCATCCAGTCCATGGTGGACCTGAATAGGACAAAAAGCAGAGGAAGGAGGATTCATTTAAGTTCTGCTTTAAACTGGGACTTGAGTCTTCTGCCCTTAGACTTAAATGTACACCATCAGAACCCCTGGAGCTCAGGACTTTAGACTTGGACTGGAATTACATCACTGGTTTTCCTGGGTCCCCAGTGTGGACTGCAGATTGTGGGACTTCTCAGCTTCCATAATTACATGAGCCAATTCCCCATAAAAAATATCCTTTACATATAAAGATAGATGGATGGGTAGATAGATGAGATAGATAGATAGATGATAGATAGATAGATAGATAGATAGATAGATAGATAGATAGATAGATACAGACCATTGCTTCTGTTTCTCCGGAGAACCCTAATATACCCTTCAGAATTTCTGAAAATCTACAGCTTTTCATGGAGTCAGCAACTATCAGAGCCTATGTATTACTTATGTAAGTTGTAACTGAGTAGCTTAGCATTCTTATTAATTCCAAAGATAAAAAAGCTTCCTGGGACCTAGGCTGTGGTCTTGAGATTCTACCTCCTGCTACAGGAACCAGAGCTCCTTGAAGAAATGGCCAATTCCAGTTGTAAGGCAAGGAACCTACCAGATGAGCCTCTGTACCAGGAAGCAGGGAATAAAGGAGAGACTTCAGAGTTGTATCAAAAGGACTCAGACAAACAAAAACCCACAGACAGGCAGCAGTATGGTGGCTGCAGAGAGAAATGGGGTGTAGGGAGGTAATAAAGGGCAAATAAAGGAGGTCAAATGTATGGTGACAGAAGATTTGACGCTGGGTGGTAAACACACAATGCAATATCAGATAGTTTATTATAGCACTGCACACCTGAAACCTGTATAATTTTATGAAACAGTGATATCTCAATAGGTTTAATTTTTAAAAATTTAAAGGAAAACAAAAGCTCTTTTATGTGGGCCAGCATTTAATTCCCTTCCAACTGGAAAGCTTTTCTCCACCAACCCAAAGCCTTGTCTCTCCTACTCTAAAAGCAGGGCAATGACCAAGGCTGGGACTCTCAGGGGACCCACTCATATAACCATCCCGGAGCCAAGCAGGGCATGGCTTGTTCTGCCTACTCAGTCTCCATTTACCGGGTCTCCCCAGTTTGCAACCTTCATTCTTTAGAGACCCATTGGCTCCAACCTTCCAAGCTCCCGCTCTCTCCTGGCATAAACAACGGATGGTCTCTTAGTAAACGCATCTGAATTATTCTATCCTGGATGCAGTGTCCAAATAACCAAACTCATAACCTGTAACTGTTTAACGCTCTAAACATTTGCTGAAAAGAAGTGCGAAGAGCATTTGGATAATACAACTCATTTTCCCAGTGACTTTACCATCCTAGAAATGTCTCACAGAGGAAGGCTTTGGAACAGGAGTGAGACTGTTTCTAGCTCCCAAATCTGCAAACCTTGGTTTGGCTTGGTTTGGTTTGGTATGATTAAACCATACGGCATGCCCACTCTGTCAAACACTGTTCTAAACACTTCATTAACTCATTGAATCCTTGACAACCTACCATGAAAATGAGGTAGATGGTATTAGATCCCTATTTTACAAAGAAACTGGGGCATAGAGCGTTTAAGGGGTGTACCCAACATAACAAAGCTAGTGAAATGGTGGTGGGGGGAAGGCTTGTGTTTTGAATGTGGGGACTTGTGTCCTCGGCCACATAATACAAGTGATTTGGAATGCTGTGTATATGACGCAAGGAGAGAATGGGCTTTGCAGTCAGAAAAATTTGAGTCAGAATTCTGAGCCTCAGGTACTTCATATGTAAAACTAGCAACACCTTTCTTCAGTTTGCTGTGTGGATTAAAGGAGAGGATATATATCGGCAGCGATGGGAAACCTTGGGAAATCCGTGAAGCACAGGCGTTAACAATTGCCTATAGATCTTTAAATGAGACACTTGAAGCATTTGAGTCCTTCCTAGGAAACAGGCCTCTCATATTCAGCAATGAAAGGAGAAATGTTTAAAAGTCCCTGTTTGGTTAGAAATTGTGCTTGCTTGATTTTTATCTATACTAATACAAGGGTAATATGCTAATTAGACCAGATAGACTGGATGTCTTCCAGGCGTCCTTTCAGAAAAAGCCGAAGCAGCTGTAAGGGCCAAGGAGGGCCAGCGGCCGGCAGTGGCAGCGGCAGTGGGGTGATGGGGCGGCGCCTTCCCCTGATGGCCTGGTCGCCTCCAGCAGAGGGAGGCCAGACTGTAAGCCGTTAGTAGGACATCCCCTAAGGGCTCCTGGACTGTGAGAGGGGGCAGGCCAGGCCACGGGACCTCCCCCCACCACCACCGTGCACAAATGTTCGTGCACCAGGCCTCTAGTGTTTCTATAAAAGCACAGGGAGTTATCTGTCACAAATGAGGTAAGAGAATTGCAATTAGATATCACCATGAGCCTACCATTTCTACCCTGAGGAAATCCAATTATGTGTTAGAGCATGCACTCCCTCCCCCAGGAACACTCACTCGGTAGCCACCACAGAGGCCTGGCTGTGTGTAGCCATAGGCCCTCTCTATCCCCAGTCATCACCAAGGGAGCCAGGCCAGCCCTGGAGTCAGGCTTGTGAAGACAACTGAAACATCCCACCTTCAGCAGGGGCTGAAATCCACAGTTCGTATCTGCATAGTGCTTGACCCTGCGTGGACAGGCACACAAGGGACAATGAAACCTCTGACTTATTTCTCACCCAAGAACCTGACGTTTCCATTGCCTTGTGGTTAGATTTTCAGTATAAACGTGGCAGTGTGAGACAGAAATTTCCCAGTTCTCCTCCACGATGTTCTTTAAATAAAATATATTGGCAATAATAGCAATATGCATAATGACACTTTGAGCAAAGCTAGCAGAGATATATAATCCTTAGCCTCAAAAAAAAAAAAAAATCTAACAGATGTGCAAAGTAGCCCAATCAGGTGCAAAAGCTATTTAGGAAGAAGCTGTGCAGGGGGGATTGCTTCATGAGCGGCCCAGGGGCTCACAAGATGCCGGCAAGAATCCACTGCCTGTAGGTACTGGGCCTCCATGGATGTGATAGGCAAATATCCCGAGGATAAGAAGAGCTTCAAGATCTGGTGAGAGGGGCAGAAATGGCCTGAGCAGAAGCTACACGGGGAATGGGGAGGCCTAGCGTGCACCACTTCGAAGTTGTCTTGGCCTCGCCCAATTCTTACTCCAGCCAGAGCTGCAGCACCCACCTCCAGAGAAGCTTTTGCTGGCTTTGCACACATGCAGGTGGACAGAGCTGTGCTGTGGGTTAAAGGCTCCTACCTGTACACCCTGGGAACTCCTGCATCCAGCCATGGAAACCCAGAAGCGTAGGGGATAGGAGCCAATACATACATGTGTCCCCGTTCATTCCCCAGGTGAATATTTCTCCTTTGTGAATTCCTGTGGGATCAATCACTAGCAGCCAACAGGATACCTTTACAAATGCACCTTTATATTGGACTTTTCTGCTTTGCTGTCTCAACTCCCGCTTCCTAATATCCCAGTTCCCCCAAATCTACTCACCTTCAAGCCTTTATCTCAGGCTCTGCCTGTTGGGCACAAGCTAAGAATGTTAGTACCAGAAACTGCCTCAGCAAGCAAACTCTAAAAATGGGATTTTGGAGGTGATTCCCCGCCAGTCAGATGGCAAAGATCCATTTATGGTGGCTACTGAGGGACAAAGCATCACATGAACTCTTACCTGTGGGGGCACAGGTGCAGGTGGACGGTGAAGAGCAGCACTTGCACAACATAAGAAAGTGGTAACTGTGAGGTGGGGGGGTGGTCGCTAGCTTTTGGAACTGTTCTGAATATCTTGAAAAAAAGACAGCTACCCCTCAGCTAACCATGAACTGCGAAAAGTAGGGGTCTCTAGATTAGAAGATTTATCCCCTGCAGCTGTAGGGCAGGCTTAATGGAAACCAACCTCAAAACATGTCAAGGAGGCCAAGCGACAGAGAAAATTAAACTGACAGTCTCAATAGTTCCCTTATGTCGTAGTCAGGAAGAGCGGGACCCAGAGGATGGGGATGGAGCCGTCCAGGTGGACAGGGCTCAGAGTCCAGAACTCCCAGGTTCCCTAAGCCATCCTGTCCGTCTGCGAGAGGCCCACCCTCCCTTCCCCTCACCAGAGGACAGCAGCCTCCCCCTCTTGGAGACCCTGCAAAGACTTCACCTGAGGCTGCCTCTTGGCAAGCTCCACTTGGCTGCCTTTCACTGGCTCTCGGCTGCTAGTGTCACCCAGAGCAGAGAAACGTCATTCCAGCTCTGTGAGCAAGTCCATCACAGGATCTCACTCCTATGTGGAATCTAATGAATAACATAAACTGATGAACAAAAATAGATCTAGTAGAAGCATCGAACAGACTCAGAGGGAAGACAGGGGAGGGTGGGTGGAAAGTCAACAAATGAACTTGTACGCATATATGCATAACCCATGGACACAGACAATAGGGGGGTGAAGGCCTTGAGTGGGGGGCAGGCAGGCTGGGAGAGGTCATTGAGGGAAGAAAGGGGAACATGTAATACTTTCAACAATATTTAAAAAAAAAAAAAAAAAAAAGGAGGAGGAGGCTAATAGTACTGGCAGAAACTAGGGGAAGACGCTAGGGAAGGGATCTCCAGAGTGCTGAAGTGAGGATGGGTGTGTGGGATTTGAGGTCAAACGAGGGAGCGAGTATAGGCATGGGAGGACTGTCCTGTGACTCAGCATTCAACGGCGCCCCCTCCCCATGTCACTGAGCTTGGGTAAGGCAATGGCCTTCAGGGAATGAGGCGGAGCTGCTGTGTTTGCACAGCGTTAGGGAAGAGGTGAGCAGATTTATAGATGTGAGCATGTCAGATGGAAGACTTTTCCAGACAGGGAGCCCATTATGACAGTACCACTTATCACTTAAAGCATTGTTCTTTCCACTTAACTAACATGTCTCCACTTTTACACTTCAAAGCAATACTACTCACAGATTAGGGAAAACTTAAGATCTGCTCATACGGTCCATGATGATAACAAAACAGCCGGGAAAATGTGTCAGCTATGTACCTGATTACAATGGGGTTTTGTTTATTTAATTTTGGGTTATTTTTTTGTTGTTGTTGCATTTGACCAGCAGAGGGCAATCTAAGTCCCATTACACTACTTTTGGGGGGAAAAGAATAGAAAGGAAAAAAAGAACTTAAAAGACAATATATAATAATCAGATGGCACCAAAATGTTGGTGATTGGGTGTCAGTCAGTCCAGGCTTCCTCAGACCTAGGTTCCATTTCCTCCTTCCCTGTGCCGCCCCCTCCGCCCATGTCTACCTCCTACACAATACATTCCGATCCTCTGATGTTTCTAAAAGAAACATCAAGGCAAGAGAAAGGCTGTTACTGCTACTGTGAGGATTGACCCCGTGCATTCTGCAATCCTTTTAACTGCCTCTCTTCATGGGAAGCACTGGTGAGAGGAAGCTGGTTGCTCCTTTCTCCTTCTTAGTTGCCAACCATGTCTATTAACTAATCGTCTGCGTGGATGCACAAATCTAAGAATTCCCAGGCCTGAAGCAGGTTTCTCAGTGGGGCCTCAGAACTGTGGGGTGGGGCAGGCTGCCTGCTCCCCCTGTGGATACTGGGCCCACCCCAGACAACAGAACCAGAATCTCTGGCGTCAGGACCCAGGAATCTGCATCTTAGCTTACAACCCTTGTGACCCTGATAGGAGCAGAAATGTGTGATCCACTGATCTAAACAAGAAAAGCAAAGACCTGACACAAGCCACACCTGAGGCACTGGAGTCTAACTGGAGACACACCTCTCTGATTCCCTCACGAGGCGTAGACAGCCACGCCCGGAGGAAAGGCCGGGAAGAAGGTGGGCTTTCTGAGTCAGCGCAGACGCAGACCCAGCATCACCAATATCCGATCCTGTCATCAACATGCATGGGAGAACACTCGGGTGCTGTGGGTTTGAGTGAGGGTGGAAATGCATGGATCCAATGTTACTTAATCAATAAACACAGATGGCATTTTTTTTTTTAGTCAAAGAGAAAATGGAAAATAAGAAAAAGTCATCCAACAGCTGGCTGCTTATCTGAAACATTTGTATGTAGACTAGAGCTTCCCAAACTTGCCTGCATCTGAGAATCCCTTGGGCAGCTCGCTAAAAACACTGACACACTCTCCAGAGCATGTGTAAGCAGCCTCCATCTCACGACTGAACTGGGACTTCTCCGCTATGCCAAAAAACCACCCAAAACCAAGCTTAGATTCCTATTCAGTGTCTGAGTACAAAGAACAATTTAGTTGGATTAATAAACAGTTTAATGCATCTATGTTTTGTCATCGTTCTCAACACCAAAGCACCTGGGATCTAAGTCCCAGGAAGCAGCTGGCTCTTCCCTAAGAAGTCTCTCTGATGGAGCAGTACTCCTGCAGCTGTGATCCAGGGATCAGGACATACACCACCCTGGAACTTTTTAAAAATATACATATTTTATTGATTTTTTTACAGAGAGGAAGGGAGAGGGATAGAGTTAGAAACATTGATGAGAGAGAAACATCAATCAGCTGCCTCCTGCACACCCCCTACTGGGGATGTGCCCGCAACCATTGACCGGAATCGAACCCGGGACCCTTCAGTCTGCAGGCCGACGCTCTATCCACTGAGCCAAACCGGTCAGGGCGACCCTGGAACTTCTTAGAAATGCAAACTCTCGGACCCTGCTGAGTCAGGATCTCTGGGAGTAGGGCCCAGGCATCTGTTCTAACAGGCTCTGGGTGATCCTGATACATGTTAGAATTCTAGAAGCACTTAGTCAATTGTTTCCTATGGGAAATACCCCTTTCTTGGCTTCTCAATTGGCAATTCTGATTCTGGGGAGCTGGAATGAGAACCTGGAAATCCAACTTGTGCAAGTGCCTACAGGAGACCCTTACTGTCGGGTAGTTTAGGAGACTCTAGACACCTCCCTGGTTTCATGAGTCCTCACAGAGGCAGTGTTTTGATAAGAGATAGAAGTAAGACCTTTTAAAAAATACAGATTCTCTGGCCTCTTCCCAAACCCCAGTCAATCACTGTATTTGGGATCGATGACAGAGCACTAGAGAATGTGTCTTTTTCTCCGGCAGCAAGTGACTTAAATGAAGAAGGGGTACCTTTTCAGTGGGGATGGCTCTGTGCCCAGGGATGCTGGGTGCTGGTGCTATGGCCTGAGATGCTCTGCAAAGAGCCAGCACCGAGCTCAGGCACAGAGGGCTGGAGCAGCACTTGCTGGTTGACCGCAAGCGCTTGGGCCAGAAGGCCTGGCAGCAGAGGCAGCCCAGAACCAGACCCTTCCCCACAGACAGAACCCAGAGAGAACTGCCTGCCAGTTGCAATGGGATCAGGGACAGCAGCCATACTTAATTTGGTTTAAAAAATAAAGAAATGTAACATTTCTTTTACCAGTCACACATGGAAAGATTTTAAGGAAACCAAGACACGAGGAGGGAAATAAAGTGTGAAAAATGTTGCTTTTAAAACTTCTCTTCCCTTCCCTTCTGCCTCATTTCCTACATCTGAAACTCTACAAAGGCAGTCTTGTATAAGACCTTACAGTCTCTTTATTTCTCCATTTCTTGGCCTTGCTACTAAGATATTTCATAATGTTGGTAAATTCCCTTTTCCTCTTTTAAGCTCTAAATCAGTATGAGATGCTACACTGGGCAATCAACCCATTTCCAAAGCTTTCTGTTCTTCCAGTTCATCAACCCCAAAGAGCTGAGTGTTCAAGGTTTAACACCTTAGTCTTCAATCAAAATCACACATATTGAGCTTAACAAAGTGCTTGATTCAGGGTGAGAAGTAACACTGACTCTCATTTCTTCTCCCTTCAATTGTAAGCATCATCTTATAAAACTGCTGGATGGGTTTGACCCTCAGGTGTGAAAAAAATAACATAGCGAACTCGAACGCAGCTATAATACACATCCATTTTTATTGCTTTAAAGGCCACTGAAAGCCAAAAATCAGGACAGACGCTGCCAGGTGAAGAAATCCACATCTTGCCTGCATGGAATATAAAGAAAACTCCTGACTTAGTGAATGCTGGAAACGTTTTTCAGATGACGTGAACGGGTATATGTGAATCTTTAGTTTCCGAAACCACACTTGCCATGGGGAACAAAATAAAGAAACCAGGCTACAGAGAGAGGTCCAAATATCTGTGAGTTTTCCCGATATTCAAACTTTATTCTCCACCCCGTATAGTGGACACGTTTGTTACTTCTTGTCAAAGGGGACTTCCGAAAGTCAGCCTCGGCCCACGTGGGTGAATATCAGCACAAAGAGCAGCACAGAAGTGCTGGAGGCTAAGACCAGCAGGTCATAAACACGCAAGAAGTCCTTCAGAAGGCTGATGGACCTGGGAGCTTCAGCAGGGCTGAAAATCTGCATATTATTACCTGGGGGTCTTTGCAAAAGGCCCAGGGTTCCTTTTGGAGGAAATGGTATTGTGATGCAGTGCTCCACTGTTTTCCTCCAGAGCTGGCAACCTGCTTTACTCCTCCAAGAACCGCAGCTCTTCCTGCCCCAAGAGGAAGGCCGCCATCCCTCAGACATGTGGTAGTTGAGTGGCGTTCAGTGGCCTGGTGAGCATTCACTGGACACTTTAAAAAGTAGCTTTGTTCCCCCCCCACCCCCCTGCCTTGACAGATCCTTTAATATGTCCCCAATCGATGGGCCCAGGAATTGCTGGTGTGGCTACCCCTCCATGCAGCCTGTAAAGTCTTCTCCACCATTACTCGGAGTTCCAAATGGAGGCTTCAGGCTGCCTCTTTCTTCGGCATTAACTGCTCCCATGTCACCATCCCCCAGGGAAGACAGGCAGTTCCTCATCTGGTAATGAGCCTTACATGCGCCCACATGGTTCCATCCAGAACACTAGAGCCTTGGCATAAACCTGATTCCCTAAGCCATTGCTAAGTCTCTGCAGAGCAGGACTTGGCATAGTCCAGGATATAGGTTATATGCATACAGAGTCTTCGGGCAATTTCAATTCTTGGTCATGCCATTCTTATTGTCTTATCATAGCAAAGAGAAACTAAGGGGAAATAATTATTTTCCCAGAAAGCATTCTCTTTAAGACCTGACAGACGGATTAGAAAGTTAAAATGAGACGACTGTTTCACTGAACTTGTTTTCCATTTTAGTTCCGTTCAGTGTAGCTCTGTTTCTGTTTCCACGGCAGACAGTTCATTCTGTGAGCAGTCTTAGAAGAACAAGTGTTTTGGGGTAGGTTCAATTTTCCCAGCGGTGGTCCACAGTTCCCTGTTCTTACCTATAAAGTTCTATTTAAAAAAAACCAACTCATTGTATTTCCATAAAAATAAGGAATTCAGACAGTTCTGAATCTGGTTTGTGTATTACTGTCTCCAGGACTCCCTAAAGTACATATTTAAATATTAAGTTGCCTTTTTATTTCATTTGATGTTGACTCATAATGAGATTCCCCATTTCATACAGGCTCTTGCTATTAGTTTCCCTGTGGAGTCATAGAACTGCTATTGCACAGGTACATTCACATCTGAAAGGGTAACAGTGAAGCCAATGGAGCGCTTTATTAGTTCAAATATGGCTGGATACTTATATGACTCTTTTGGGGCATGACTTCCGACAGGTGTTTTTTCCTACCATTGCATCGACACCACACTACCTTAATTACTATAACTCTGTTTTATATCTAGAAATAGCAAATCCTCCAACTCTGCTATTCTTCAAGAAGAAACATCCCTTTGCATTTCCATATATATTTTATAATATACTTGTCAATTTATACACACATCAAGAAACTCCTTGAGACTTTGGTTGAGATTGTACTAAATCTATAAGTCAATTTATGAAGAAATACATCTTTAAAATGCTGAGTTTTCCAGTCTATAAACACAGAATATGTCTTCCCTTATTAAAGTCTTCATTTTTCTCAAACATGTTTCATAATTTTCTATGTAGAAACTACATATAATTATGAGATTTATATCTATGAGTTTGATTTTTGATGCCTTTGTAAATGATATATATGTTTAAATTCCTCTTTTTCTAATTGATTGCTATGGTATATAGAAATATTTTTGGATATTGTTCTTAAATCCAATAATCCTATTGATTTCACTTATTGATTCTAATAGTTTATCTGTAAAACTTCTGGGTTTTCTCCATTCATAATAATGCCATTGGCAATTTCTTTTTAAAATTGGTTTTAGAACTGATCAGTGATACTCTAACTCATGTAGCTAGAAAAAATTATTTTCATGTTAGAGTAGTTCACATTTAGAATTTAGTACATTAGATTAAAACTAGCCCAGCCGGTGTGGCTCAGTGGTTGAGCATCAACCTAGGAAACAAGAGGTCATGGTTCAATTCCCAGTCAGGGCACATGCCTGAGTTGTGGCCTTGATCACCACTTGGGGGCATGCAGGAGGCAGCCAATCAATGACTCTCTCTCTCTCATCATTGATGTTTCTATCTCCCTCTCCCTCTCCCTTCTTCTCTGAAATCAATAAAAACAAACAAGCAAAAACCTAGACATCTGGACTGTTGGCCTCAGCATGGAAGAATACAAAGGACACCCAATACATAAAGAACATTTTTATTTTCTCAGGAACTTTGGAAATACGTATTCTGTGCACAATGTTTCCCTATCCCCACTCACCCACATCCACTTCCACCCCACCATCCCCTATATATACACTAAGAGAAAGGAATGCTGCCTTGCATTTCCTTGTGTATTCCTTTCTCATTAACCATGAACAAAACCAAAGACGAGTTGAAATGATATATTTATTTGCCCCTTTGAACATGATATTCTTCTGATAACACCACTCATGATAACTCCTTTAATTTCTAAACACCACTTTCACATCCTCACTGTAAAAATCTCCTCCTTCCTGGATTACCAAGAAGTTACCAGTGTCCAGGCCAGCTCACTTCTAGTGATGGGACTCTCCCTGCTTCCACAGAAGGAGATCTAAGCTTGGAACCAGGTCTGGTTTGTTTGTAGCAGAAAACAATGGAGAGTGAAATGAGCCTCAGTCCAGGCAGTGTTGGACCCAAAGAACTGACACAAAATAAAGGGCTGGAGCCTTTGGGTTTGTCTTCAGCAATATTTATTGGAAACAGCGATGCTTCCCGTGGTAAGAGTTTATACATTAAGCAGTAAGATTTGCCTTTCACTCCACATGATCCACTACCGCAGGTGGCACGTCCGAAGCAGCACATTAAACCTCTGAGAGAATCTGTACAGCTAGATAAATAGAACTCTGGATAGAACTTAACGGGACTTGAATGACTGATACCCAAAACAAAACAAAACACCACCACTCAAAAACTGACACACAGCACTGTGCACACGAAACGAAGATGAGATAGAAGGGACAGATAAAAGTGATGACTGAATGGGGAAACAGGTTTGCATATGCAGCCACACTTCTTAAACTACTAAGCACAAACATCATCTTTACTTGGTCCTCACTGAGGGCAGAATATGCACAAATGATGTTCAAAGAACACAGGTGAACGTGGAAAGAAAAGGTATGTACTGTTTCTTGGTCTATGGACTAGTGGAAAAATAGTTTCTAGTGGTTTTCTCCATGTGTCTCTGTGCCAAATGGATGCATGAAACACACAATTCGTAAATAAAACAGAAATGAAAGTATTTGTTCCCCCTTCCCTGTACCTTCAGAAATGCCCTAAACACACACACATTGTTTCTTTACAGCAGGACATTTAAGCTTGGAAACAGATCTCTTCCCATTTCCTCATAATAGAGTCTCCTCTTGTCAGCCCCTCCCACAATATGTGGATTGATAACTATCTTAGAAATAAAACGGGAGTCCCTCTGGCTTGAACAGCAGGGAGGAAGGGACACAGGCTGTGCCTCAGAAACAGGCATCAGTGGGAGGAACAGAGGTGAATGTTTTCAGAGAAGGCTTTGAATCCACACACAACACTTTCCTGGTGGCATCAAAGGACTAACTCAGACCAGAAGGCAGTTTGCTGGTGAGGGAGGCTTTCTTCGACAAACTCTGTGACTCACACGTTTGGGAGGGGACGATGTGAAAGCAAACCCTTTCTCCTGTTTAGATGGAAAACCTGAGACCTGGAGAAGGCCCTGGGTGATAGATAATACCTTCAGTAGGATGGTTGCTCTGTGCTGTGGCTCATGGTCATTAGTCTAAGAAGCCGCAGTCTCCTGAGAACTGTCTGGCTGGTCTCAGGTGGTATTTTAAAAGCACATGCCATGCCCACCAGGCGGAGAAGATACCATCCATCACCGTGACTCCTGTGGGATCACACAAGTCAACCAAAGGTACTCTGTGGGGCCGGGTGACCTGGACCACTGCGGCCTGCATTGGGATGTGTTGGAAGCAGCATTACCAAAGCAGTGGTTAAACTGAACTATCCGGGTTAAGAGGAGATGAGCCAGCCAGCATGACATACTAATGGGGCAGGGCAACCAGAATTTCCACATAGTTGATGGGGAAGAAGCCTGACTGGCCATGAAGCATCCCCTCATACCAGTTCTCATCAATCTGGTTAGTGAGTGTGATGATGTCACCCTCTTTAAAACCCAATTCCCCTTCATTTTCAGGTTCAAAGTCGTACAGAGCTCGGCAGCAGGGCTGATCCATGGGGACACCTGGGAGTCAGAGCAGGAGAGAAGAACACAGAAAGACAAGGGGAATGTAACTCACATATGCACTGCCCGCTGCGCCCGCCTGCTGACCCCTCGGGTCTTCCCTCACTCCTCTTGCTGCGAAGCCTCCTCTTGCTACCAGCCCCCAAGTGTTGCTGCCTGGAAGCTCCCTCTACAGTCTTCAGGGGCCTTCTCAGATGTCTGGAAGGTGCTGGGTTCCTATTTTGTTTCCAGTAATGAAAAATGGCCACATCCATTCTTGCGATGTCTACAGCAGAATTTTTCAAGGCTTGCCTTCCTGACAATGCCCAGTGATGGGAGACCCAACGACTCAAGGCGTTTTTAATGAGATTTAGGTTCATAAGCTAGCATGGCCAGAATTCTGTCCATGTTAGCACTTGGAAACCTCTGCGCGTGTGAAACAGTACAGCTAATTACATGGATGATGCTTTGCAACCTCAGAATAACAGTACAATTCTCACTTATTAAAAATAAGTACTTTAACCACCATATAAAACACTGGGTTCAAGTTCTAACTCTGTGTGGCCTTGCACAAGGCACTTCTCTCTGTGTTTTTGTGTAACAACTTCACAGTACTATCATATCTACTAAATGAGATGATGTAAAAATTATATGATTTACACGTTGTAAACTACTGTGTATATCAATGTGAGGAGTGCATCAGAGCTATGACATCTATAATAATAAAAGCATAATATGTTAATTAGACCGGATGTCCTTCCAGACGACCTTCCGGACGAAGCCAGGGCTGCGAGGGAAGTCCGGGTCCCGGGTGCCTGCTGGCAGCCACAGGTAAGCCCGGGTCCTAGGTGCCAGAGGGAAGCCAGTCCAGCAGCTGAGGGAAGGAAGGCCTACTCTTGCACAAATTTTGTGCGTTGAGCCTCCAGTATTAAAATAATGCACTAGACCTGGATTAAAAGAATAAAAAGAATGGAGTCCTGACCTGGCCAGTGTTGCCTTGGCATGTGTTGCAATGTGGAATGCAGCTCAGTTGGTTGGAGAGTTGTCCCACACACCAAAAGGTCATGGGTTCAATTCCCGGTCAGGACACATACCCAGGTTGTAGGTGTGATCCCTGGTCGGGGTATATATGGAAGGCAACTGGTCTATGTTTTTCTCATACCAATGTTCCTCTCTCCCCACCTCTCCCTTCCTTTCTCTCTGACATCAGTAAGAACATATCCTCGGTTGAGGATTAAAAAAAAAAAAGAAAGAAAGCAGAAAATTAACAAGTCTCTGGAAGAAGATAAAATATGCAGTTGGTTTCGAGCAGGAAGAAGCAAGTTACACGTAACATACATGACAGTCCTTGGGGCTGGCTAACTTCTAAGAGCCACTGCTGCTTACACCCCACACGGAGCTCTGAGCAGCAGATGTGGACACAGAGGCACAGAGCTCCCACTGTCATCACAGACCTCCCTTTCCCTCCACAGTCTCCTGAAAGCATCTCATAAGAGGCGTCCTACCGTAAAACATCAAGCACTGGGGATACAGGGAAAATAAAAGGAAGCTGCATAACTTTAAAATTCATATCCAGTATGAGATAGTTTCCACTTCTTCAATCCAGCAAATGTTAAGGCTGAACCTCTCACCAGCACCAGATTCATCCACATGCTCCTGTGCCTCAAGAAATCCAACGGAACACATTCTAGGAGCTGCTGCCTGTGGTTATGTGCGAATGTATGGGGCACGCACTGCCCACAGGCATTCAGTCTTGTGCATGCTGGAGCCACAGAGGGGGAAAAACAGGAAAAAAGATGCCACCCCAGCACCAAACTGGCATGTTAAGATGACCTTATGACCACAAAGGAAGGTCAAAATCAAATTAGGCCAAAATAATTAGGAGGTTAAGAGCTTATGATGAGAGTTAAGCGAAAAAAATAATTTTATAGAGAAGAGGGAAATAGAGGAAAAGCCATGACCAATGAGAAAAGGAGGGGCGCTTTCCAGAGCTTCTACCTGACAAAACCATCCCGTAAGAAATGTATTATGACATATTTCTTATGCAGCCAGATTAGATTGCTCCTAGAATTTTTGGAAAAGTGTCAACGGGATGTGCCCAAGGCCCATGTAGTGGGGGTTGTGGGTCTCAGCCCCTTACCTGAAGGCTTGGGAGTACCCGCGTGGGAGATGCCTCCATTGGGCTGAGTATTGTCTCCAATGGGAAACTCCAGGCTCATCCGCGGTTTGGGCTGATATTCCCTTCTAGGCTGAGACGAAGCTTCTCTTATTCTGTGTGGAAAAGGAAAAGGGGAGAATAGAGACTGTGCAACCAATTAAGAAGCAAAAAAAGGCAGTAAAATCTAGCATATGCTTAGGTCACCCACCAATCTGCCCTGTGGCATAGGGGAAAACAAGAGGGGCTCTCAGCTCTCAGATTTCTCATGTGTATGTGTTTCTGCTTCTGGTGATGTCCCTCCATGGTTACACCCTCCCTGTCTCTATCCTCTCTCTCAATCCCTCCCTCCCTCCCTCCCTCCCTCCCTCCCTCCCTCCCTCCCTCCTTTCCTCCCTCCCTCCCTCCCTCCCTCCCTCCCTCGTTGAGCTCACTCTGCACTGTGCTAGGACCATAGAGGTGAGTAAGACACAGTGTTTGCCCACAAGCACCTATGGTCTGTAGGGGAGACAGAACATAAACAAGTGGTTACCATAAGTGAGAGTAAGTGCTGTAGAGATGGGTGCAAAATGCTGCGGGAACATGGGGTGGGGGAGTCTACCTGTCCATGGGGAAGTTGGAGAAAGTCTACGGATGAAGGTAAAAGATGAGTACGAGCCATTTACAGATGAAGGATGGAAAGGAGAAACTGTGTGCTCTGAGAACAGGGAGCAGTTTGCAAAATAGGAAGTGGGAATGAAAATTATTCCCTAAAGAAAGTGTAGAACAGATTTGCAAAGGTGGGTAGAGCTTAGGGTATGGTGGCAGCAGACTAAGAGTGTCTTGGTACATATTTCAGAGGAAAGAAAGGAAAGAACATTACACTCAACAGATGTCACTAAGACACGCATTTCTTTAGTGTGTTTGAGTGCCTGGTTTTAACCGTTCTAGAGGCTTCAGGGGGTTCCACACATCTCCACCAGGGTGCACCAAGGGAAGACGCACACGCTAAGCACTAGTCAGGGAAGATACGGAGCAGGAAGAGGTGGCCAGATGGACCCAGTGGGAGCAGGTGAGGAGTTTCCATGGTGTAACCCAAACATTGGAGGCGTCATTGTGCACTGAGCCGACTCATCAGCGATGAGTGTCTCATCTGGCCACGAGCTGAGAATAAAGGCTGCTGAGGCAACACTTTGATGCACATACATTTAGCAAAATCATCCTGCTTAATCTGGCTAAATAAAGTAACACATGTCATAGTGCAGGGCCACTACAGACAGCTGAGCAGGCTGTCCCCAACTCCAGGGAGCCCCATTCACAAGGAAAACTACCACAGCCCTGCGGTGGGCGCATCAGAGGATGGGGAACAGGCCCATGAAAACAGCTCTCTTGGATGGACTATGCCACCATCCAGAGAAACAGAAGGTGTGAAAGATACAAGCTCTCAAACAGGTTATGCTGGATCACGGACCCCATTTGGACCAGTGTGTGATGGCAGCTCCCTGAGCCTCAGCTGGCTCATCTGTTAGAAGAGGCAGACAATCCTTGGCCTACAAGGCTGTTATACGATTGATGATATGCCTTTAGTACCCACACAGAATAGCTGATCAATAGGATACATCTATTATCATCGGAACATGCAGGTATCCCATCGGTGGCAGCCAAAATATAATCTAAGTACTGAGCTGTCATTCACATGAGATTAGATTCAACGCCACCAAGTAAAACAAAGCATAAGAGAAAATAAAATCAGAACAAATGATCCACAGGGTGCCCGTGTAGGATCAGCAGGAATTTTGGCAGAAGCTTTTCTTCAAATGTATTCTCTCTCTTATTTCCATTCCTTTCCACATCATTTTATAGCAAGAAAATGGAGGTGTAAGATGCAGGGAACGGTCGAATACCTTTCTTCCAGTCTGACGGTGACTTGCTGCAGGATCTGGACTGCCTGCTTGTGGTACTCCAGCTGGGCCTGGACGAGCGCAGAGAGCTGGCTCACCTGTTCGATCTGCAGATCAAGGGGGAATCACGCCTTAGTTCCCAGGTTACTGACCGTAAGCAGCTACTATTGTTCTGTGCATACGAGAGAGCCCCCTTGACACACAGCCCAGTGCCTGGTGATGCCCGGGACCATGTGGGGAGCCAGGCGAAGACACAGAGCTTTACAGGCTCTGAATCGATTAAGGATAAGAAAGCATCCTTATGCTTGGGAACTCCAGTGCTACGAGAAGCAGAATTCTCCTAAAGATCACTTAACTCTCATCAAATAGGCTCATGCTTAGCTAGGACCTTCTGAGTAGGATTTGGCTTATTTTACTGATATCCTATAAGACAAAAAAAGCATTAACCAGTGGGTTCATTGCTCCCTATACTTTTCATGCTAAGTCAATATTAGTGCTGTTAATAGAAACATGAATACTGATTTCTCACATGAGGCACCATGCGAGGCCATGGGCTACAATGGAAAATCTTTTGTCTTCTCCAAGCCTCATCTGTAATGTAAAGGGGCTGGGTCAGGTGACATCTGGCTTCGTTCCAGCTCTACTATTCTAAGCATACTTGGTGACTCTTCACTTCATCTCTTGTGCTGTGATCTAGCTGAACAATGGCCTCCAAATGAACAGAGGCAATGCTGCCCAGGAGTTTTGGGGTGGGGTACAGCCCGGGGTGCAGGTCAGGAGCACTGATTCAGGTCACTGCTCATCCCATGAAGCACTCCAGACAAGTAGGTAGGTGGACACAAGCTGTTTCATGTGAACACAAACCTACACTGTCTCGGGGTGATGGGAAAGTCTGGACATGTACACATGTCTCCCCTGTCACCAGTCAATGGTAAGTACATACAGACTCTGCAAACATCTTGGCAGAAGTTAGTCAGCAAGTGATCGGGCCAGAGGCTGCGGGGAGCAAGGACAGGAAAGCTAGGTCACAGGTTTCCTACATGAGTGGATGGAATGTAACTTCTAGAGCCGTGAAGGATAATTTAGTGCTCCGTAAATGTGAAAGCAGCTTTCAAACCATCTCATCTATGCCCCAAATGCAGTATCTATGCTACAATCATCGATATCAATGGAAATTACCTCTTGAAAAAAAATGTCAACATTACTTCCAAACACAAAACATCCTTACTCTCTTCTGAGTGCATTTTAGTTGATATTCTTATACAACCTGAAGTCCATCTGCCCTGCATTTCAACAAACCACTTTTTTTTTTTTTAGCTATTGGACTGATACATGGGTCATCAGAAATATTCTTATCTCCCCACTATTGGTAAGATCATTAGTAGACAAAAATGTAGTTAAATCGAACTATAGAAATACAGGTACAGGGAAAAAAACTTACCATTTCTAATCTACCTTATAATTTCAAATTATTTAAAATAAACGACCATCTACTGAAGTTCTCACCAGTAGTGTGATCAGACAGTAACGTTTTCAACGATGGGACCCTTGAGCACATTAATCTTGTGCCTGGACGGAAGGGGAGTCACTCACGTCCATCTCCAGCAGATTGAACATGCTTGACTCAGCAACTTCTTTAGACTCGTCAAATTTCTCCAGGGCTTGACGGATCTCTTCATCTGGGATCTTGCCTTGTCGTTTCTTCTTATAATCAAAGTCCAGGCGTCGACCCTCCAACTTCTTTAGGTGATGCTGAAAAAGTCCGGGCAGGAACGTGCTGTGGAAGGACTCAGGGAAAGGCCTATTGAGAGCTCACTTCCCCACCTGCCTGTTAGCTTCCAAAATGAGGCAGGCTACGTTCTAAAAGGTGTCACCAGACAAGTAAAAAAGCACGCGTCAGTGGGAAAATGCTTCCACAGGCTAAATGTGGGGAAACATGTTTTAAAATAATTAAGAGCAAGAAAGAAATTGTGGGAAATAGTGCCTATTATTATTATTATTATTATTATTTTGCCCTCACTGGGACAAAGCCAAGCTGGAAGATGCCTTTCCCTTCCACGACAGAAGCTGGGACTGTGTGTACATGTTCCACCTGTGGAAAGCACAGGGCCCACAAATCCCCAACATCAGAAGAAATGGTATCTCATGAGAAGGCAGGAAAACCCCCACTTCCCTTGAAATGAAGTAAGAATGGGAATTCTTGATTTTCTAATCTTACAGCGTTAACACTAGAAAGGACACTATCCATGAAGTCATCCAATCTGTTAGAATTGCCTTATTAATTGCTTATTTCAAATGTGGATTACTGATCACCTGAAGTAGCATAGCCAGGGCGGGGGCCTAGGAATCTCTATCTTAACACTTAGCCTCGTTGACTGAAGCAGCTTTCAGGGAACCACTGGTTAGTTTAAGTCTCCCCTTTATAGTCACAAAACCTGACTTGGAAGGGGCCTTCGTAGAGACCTAAGGTCCCACCCTGCACTTGGACCCCTCCTCGCAGCATCCCTGCCACATGCCTGTCCAGCCTCTGCCCAACACCTTTAGTGACCAAGTGAAAAAGTCACTTCCCAAAGCTGCAAAGTATTCTTTTCCTAAGTGCTGTAGTGTTCCATGCCTAACAGGCAGGAGAAATGGCTGCAATTCCCTTGATCTTGGGTGTATTTGGAAAGAGAAGCAGATAAAAACAGAGTAGGGAATGGTGAAGAAATGAGAAGACAGAAGAAAAACATCCTAGACCAAGCATGTCAAAGGCTAACATGGGCCAAATAAACAAGGTTTAAGTTTATGTGGGCGGCAAAAAAACAAAAGCTTCAATTTTCATAGAAACATAGGTTTATTTAGATAGAAATGTGCTGAATATAAAGGGCTCAAATAAATGAGTCATCGTTAACATAAAATAATAGAACATTTTAATAAAAATTAGTATTTTTTCTTGAACATTAACTTACCAGACAACGAATAAATGCACAAATTAATAACTAATGCATATAAACCTATTTTTCTTGTTCTCCGAAAGCAAAATATTTCCTGTTATGCACACCAAACAAGACTAATGATGTGGCAATTGGCTGCTAAAATATTCGCTGCTAGTATTAGTGGTGAGAAATGGTGCGCTTGCATGTAAGGCGCATAAGGGAAATGAATGCAACACGATTATAGTCATCAGTCATTAGTGAACGTTGTAGTTTGTTATTAATAATTATGTATAACAGGTCATTGTAAAAATTAAGTTACGAAATTTTTATTAAAACGTTTCTTACATACCGTTATATTGGCTGGGCCGCAAAAATATTCATTGTGGGCCACATGCAGCCCACGGGCTGGGGGTTTGACATGCTTGTCCTAGACCTTCCCTCCCACTGCACACCCTTGCCTCAATCCATGCTCTGACCCAAAGCTAAATGTTTGCTCCTTTGGGAGGAAAATTCTTGTAAAACATCTGAACTTGTGTCAGCTGTCGGGCAGTGTTCTGGAGTCAGTTATATTTTAGGTTGAGAGTGAGTCTACCCCTTACTAACGGTGCAACCTGGAGCCAGTGGTAGGGCTGAAGGAAATTTAGGCCAGAATAAGGAGGTCGAGGAGACTTCAAGGTATGGCAGCTCATGTCACAGTAAAGGAAATTAAATTTCAGACAGTTCAACAAATACTTGTTGAAGGAACGAATGAGCAGACATTACACACCTAGTCAAAGGTAAAGCTCATTGACCTTCATTTGGAATAGCTCAACTTTCTACATGTTTTACCAAGAGAACAGTTGTGTACCCTTTCTCAATCCTAGCAACTGTTATGAAAATATGAAAACGTGTTCATAGAGTGACAGAATAACTATTTAAGTTAACAACTAGTGCAGCTAGCATTTTAGAGGATAAAATCAGCCCAGAAAACCAGAGAACTAATGAAATTGTGTGTCATCAGGGAAAGCATATCATCCTTCTGGAGGAAAAAAGCTTAAGAAATCCTGAAAATTAAATGTGGAGAAGTCAAATGTCATGTCCATGAGCGGCACGGGCATAGTAGTGGGACAAAAAGTCTTGCATTTCTGGTTTCTCTCATTTATTTTGCTGGGCTGCTTTGCAATTCACGTGCCCAGTGCTGACAACGTGCACAGAACGTTCAAAAAAATGTTTTCTCAAGAAAAAGGGTCCCTCACCTACACAATCCAAACTGCCCACTTCCCAGAGGACTGGTGACAGGTACCTGGATCTCCCTCAGGTCTTTGTCGTGAAGGTTCTGCAGGGGGTCAATGAAGTTCTGCTTCACCTCCATGTCCAAGGAATCTTTCACCTCCGAGAGCTCCCGCATGGCCTCCCCCACCTCACCGAGCGCAGGGCCTGGAAGGGGAGAACGAAGCTCTTGTACGTTACAGAGCAGACGTAGAATGGGTTTGCATGGATAGTGCCCATCACAGAAGAAACCCCATGGGTCCCGAAGACAACCGAGATGAGAGACAGTATGGAACACCTTCCAGAGAACAATGTTCTTTCTACCTACGGCAGCTCATATAGGCAACAGACTCTGTGCCCCTTAAGGGGGTGCTATCTCTTAACAGACTGGGTGCTCCCTATGGGGGTGCTATCTCTTATAAAATTTGAAAACAATTTGGGAAGCTCCCTGCCCTCTCTTTTAATTGCCAGCTTTCCTGGTTAAGGCCAATACATTTCTCAGGAGCAATAAGCAGGGTACAGCCAAAAAGGCCATCATTTGCTAAGATCTCACATCATAAGGGAATGAAAATGGAAGGTGTTCAGTACAGTAGCTGAGGGCCAGAGGATAAAGGAATAAACCCATCTCATCTGAGGTAGGAGAAGTTGGCACCACATATGTCCTAGCTGGTTTGGCTCAGTGGACAGAGTGTGGCTTGTGGACTGGAGGGTCCTGGGTTCGATTCCAGTCAAGGGCACATGCCTGAGTTGTGGGCTCAATGCCCAGTAGGGGGCAGGAAGGCGGCAGCCAATCAATGATTCTCTCTCATCATTGATGTTTTTCTCTCACCCTCTCCCTTCCTCTTGGAAATTGAGAAAAAATATGTAAAAAAAAAAGAAAAGAAAGAAAGAAAGAAAGAAAAAGAAGTTGACACCACATACAAAAGAGCAGAGATCTAAGAGAAAGCTCAGGGGGCATTGTGTTAGTTCATGCTCACTGGGACTGTTTGCTCTGCCTCATTTTCCAGTCACTACCAGAAAAACTCCAGAGTAAGCGTCCAGGCATCTGGAGATGGCAGTCAGCTACTGTAAAGATTGGCATCTCAACAGAGAAAAAGAAAATAAATAAAACCCTTACAATAAATCACACTAAAAATGATGAAACAACCCTGAAAACAAATTTTTTGTCCTGTGTGTACAGGACCTAAAACTGAGAATGGAAATATAAAATGGTGTGACTAATTTCCTAGGAAGTTTCTTACTGGCACCAAAATCCCCATGGACAGACGTGTGAGTGAAAACGTGCGAGAGCGCTCATTACCAAAGTTGCAGTCATCTCCGAGCTCTCTCCCGAACTTGAGCATGGCCTCTGCCAGCAGTGCTTCTGCCTGCGGGTAGCCGGGCCCTTTCTCCTGCCCACGGATTTTGGACATTGTGTTGATCATGCTGAGTTTAGCTCTGGAAGCTGAAGGCAAAGAGAGATCAGGCTTTTAAAAAAGTGTTTTATCTTTATTGTTGAGAATATTACAGATGTACCCCTGCTTTCCCCCATAGCCCCCCTCCACCCAGCTCCCACTCCACCCCAGGCCTTTACCACCCTTTCAGAATAGGCCGTACAATAAAGCAGAAACAGGGCTGGATGAGAATCAGGCCTTAACCAGTCTATAAACCAGCTCAGCTACTAAAAACTGCACCTCCACCTTCCTAGCTTCAGGTTCTTCATCGATAACGTGTGGAGTCTGATCCACAGGGAGGAGAGGGGGCGGCGTTCGGGGGGGCGGGGGAAGTAGAGGTAGACATAGGCATAGGCATACATTTTTTAAATCACTAAACTCTCTCAAAATCTATTGAGGAACAAATAGCAGACAATAGAAGTAACAAATGGAGAGAAGGAAAGGAGACCAGTGGAGATCAAAGAGAGAGTAAGGAAACCACACATGGTGGCTAATCGCTTCCAATTCTGTGTTGGCCATTTTCTACTCTACAGACTCATTCCTTCAGCAAAAGCTGGTTGCTGATCTGTGCTTATATCTTGGTTCTGTTATGAGTTGTCTTCTGGTAAGTAATTACCAAAAGTAATTATAATGGTTTTAATATACTGTGGCTGATTTTCATATTCATCATTTTGAATGTTGTTCAATTATGGAGAGCAGTATTCTCCTCTTAATTACTTAAGAACATCTTAAAAATATTCTACAGTCTAATGAGAAGGGGGAAGAAAATCATATTCTTTTATCTATTTCTGCAAATCATTTAAAATACCTAATAACCCACACTTTTGAAGAGACTGCTTGTAAATTCATTCATAAACTCATTAAATATGTATTACGAACCCTGGGTTAGCAAAACTTCTGTGTTCTGGAAAATAAAAATGAAGAGACTTCAGAATTAATCATTTTTAAATGTTAACATCATCATTTTAAAATGATTTATAAAAGCAGTACTTTTAAAAAAGCAGAGAGTAAGCCTGAAAAATATAAATTGAACAGCCTAGAATCCATATACCATGGTCTCAGCCTGGATTGCTTCACCAAGTTGGGTGTGTCTTCAGGGGTCCTCCTCTTCTCTTCTAAAGGGACCTGTCACTCTATCCCAGTGGTTCTCAACCTTCTGGCCCTTTAAATACAGTTCCTCATGTTGTGACCCAACCATAAAATTATTTTCGTTGCTACTTCATAACTGTAATGTTGCTACTGTTATGAATCGTCATGTAAATATCTGATATGCAGGATGGTCTTAGGCAACCCCTGTGAAAGGGTCGTTCGACCGCCAAAGGGGTCGTGACCCACAGGTTGAGAACCGCTGCTCTATCCCCTCCTCCCCCACAGCTTTACACTTTCTCACAAATTGTCACAAGCTCTCTGACTATGCCCCTGTCTTGTCTTTCCCACCTTCACTAGCCTAGTTCAAGTGGCCCCCCCTGGGTTTACCACAGAAACAGCTTCCTGGTCCGAGAGAGCAGGATCCTGGTATACTGCCCTATGTATCTCCCCAAGAGGATGGGCATAAAGCCGTGCGCACAGATGTTTAACACACACATGTGCTGAAGAAAATAGTAAATGAATGAATAGATATCCGGGAAACTAGTACACGCTCATGGCAGTGGTTCCCACAAGAGATTCAGGTCACATCCTTAGGCGCATGTGACGGGGAGCCTTTTGAAGCTCACAGAGAATGGGGACTAGAAAATTTGTTTCTTTGGTTGCATAAAAAGTATAGCAATCAAATATTTTTTAACATAGAAGACACCTGTCTCTTCTGAGGGAGGGATTCCACACTGAACCAGGGCATTAGGGCCAATGGAGATAGAGAACTGTGAGAGTTATCAGCCTACTTCCTCCACGTATCCCCCAGGGAACTGGCGGCCAGGTTTATGCCCTCTGGGCATGGGACAAGAAGACTCTTTTCTGGGGAATTCAACCAACCCAAGAGAAGAGACCTAACTACAACAATCCCAGGATGATCACTCTAAAATGAAGCCATTCCAGTTAATAAACTCCATCATCCACCCCTCTCACTCCCCCTCCCCCCAACTTTGCTGTCCTACACCTAATGGAAAATGGCAGCTGCTATCACCAGATTTTGTAGAAAACTAACATGAGAGAGTCAAAACAAACAAGGAAATTAATAGGAAACAAACCATTCAGGAAGGGGAACATAATTATTATTAACATTCTCAGGTGTCGAACATACTCTCATTCATAAAATAAAAAAGAGACAGTGAACAACACTTAGAAATTAAAATATAAGTTAAGTTTAAATATGAATTTAAATAAATTGTAACATTTAACCACCAATGAACGCATAGATCATAAAGTTAAAGCAAATCACCACCCCCCCCCCCCCAAAAAAATAGAATTTAGAAAAAAGAGATAAAAGAATCGGAAAGCATAAAATCGGGGTCAGTCCAGGTCTAGAGGCTGAATAATGGAAGTTCTGAAAAGGAAGAACACAGAAATAGAAGGGGAGTTGTTGTTTTTTAACAGTTCAAGAAAATTTCCCAGAACTAATGAACGTGTGTTTCCAGCTGGTTAAGGATCTGCAGAACGTCCGGCACTATGGATAAAAGGATCCACACTAAGAACCACTCTGTTTCCTGAAGTTTCTAGAAATGTCCCTCCACTTGCAATGGCCTTCCCTCTCTCTGTCTACCTGCCCCACACAACACCCGGCAGCCTCTTCCACAAAGTCCTTCCCAATCACCCTTTACCTCTGCTGCCCTTCAGTATGAGTGACCCCTCCCCTCATTTCATGTCTGCACTGTGCCCTGTGCATGGATCATATCTCACGTAATACTTTATATCTCTTTTCTGCATGTCTGTTTCCTGCTACTAGTTGACACACTGCATCCTACTGAATTCTAACACAGGGCTGAGTGTACAGTGGGAACTTACTTATTAATTGTGCGCTAAACAATTTCATTTAAAAGTTTGCATTTTTTTAAATAAAATTCTTCTGCATACATCATTTTTTCAAGTCCTTGGAAAAAGACTTCCCTGTTTAAAAGCACAATGGCCGCCCACTGTTCCCTGAAGTGGAGCTAAAGGTTGCTGATAAGATCTAATTACACACTAACCCTGTGATCTGACAGGGAGATTCCAGACAACAGCTCATGCTGATGGCAATCTGGCCTGCTTGTGGCCCTTGCACAGACTTGATTTTAAGATTTCTAAGGCTGCTGGGCCTTTTCATTTCTCCTGAACCCATTTCTTAAAGCGCAGTAAGGTGGCATCTCACTTCCCATTCACTCTTATTAATTCTGACCCTTGAGAAACAATTCATCTCTGTGATGTACAAATGATAAAAAACTGATTACACAATCTCCCATAATCAGGAAATCGGCTCTCATTTTTCCCAACAAAAGAGGGTTCTTAAGCTAAATTATGAGTCTTAAAGGGATACGAAAAATCAAATCAGTAAGAATCAATAAAAAAAATTACAATGGAAATAGTTAGGTATCCCCCCCAAATAGAAAAAAATCTAAATCTGAATTTGCACTGCCTGACTGCATCGGCATTTACAAAAAATCTGCTTTTAAACATGTGCTTTTTCTGCGATAAAATGAACAAAACAAGTATTTACGAAGCACCTACTCTGTGAAAGGAACTGTGCTAGGGAGATTCGGAGAGAGTCTGTTCTCAGTGAGCTTATTTATTCTCTAGCTGAAGAGTCAGAGAGCATTCTGCTCACTGTGCTGGGAGACACACATGGGCCACTCTTCATTTTTTAAACCCCCCCTGTCTTTGTTTTTATTTCTATGAGAATGAACACTACAGTTAGACCATGTCCCAATGATTCTGTTTTTGTTGATGGGTCTTTACAAAAAGAAGAGTTAAAAGATGAAAGACCCAATAGACATTTCAAGGAAAATAAAAGGGAGTTTAGCCTCCTTCTTGTGGAAAATTCTCAAATCTCATTAGGGACAATTAATTACTAAATACAACAAAGACTGTGAACAAGCAAGGTTAAAATTTAGAAAACCAAAGTTGCATTTAAATGTGAAAATGCAATCTCTTTTTGAAGATAAAAATATTAGAATTGTATTCTCCTGTAATGGACTCTATTATTATTTCCCACTAACTAACAAAAGGACTCCTGCTAACAAAGGAATAATAGGACAGGGTTCAAATTCCTGCTCTGCTGCTCCCCAGCTCAGCAGGGAAGAGAGGGTGTTTGGCCCTCAGCCTCAGTGTGCCTGGGTATAAGTAAGAGGCAATAATACTTACTGGTAGAATTGCTGTGTTGGTGAAATGAGATGATGAATGTAATCAAAGCAGGCACCAAACAAATATTCTTTCTTTTCTCCTCTTGCCCCCTTTTGGCAGGAGAAAAATGTTATCGATAGCCATTTCATTGACATGGTCACCAACAGCTAAAGTTCTACTTCTTTACTTATCTATCAAAGCTCAATGATGTCTTTAGTTAGAGGGAAAAAATGAATTCTGAATTAAACTAAATTGGCAAAGTTTATTACAGGGATTACAATTGAAATATTAGTATAAATCACCAAATCATACTAAGTTCTTAGTACTTGCAACAAAATGCATTCAAGAATTAGCACTTTAGTATCTATTTCACATTGGCAGCCTGTGATTGTGCAAAATGGCCTGGTTTTCCCAGATGAAATCTCAGAGCGTCTGCAAGTCTAACATGAACCCTCTGCTGCTCCCTGAACTTTGAGCAACATCTTATTGGCCTTGGGCACCAACAATTCTGAAAGGACACAGAAGATTTATATGATAATGAGGACGTCAGTAAATTTCCTCAAACTTCTGCGGTTTCTTTTGAAAAATCTGAGAAGAGATTTGGGAAAGGAGACAGATTTGCCCACTGACATATATTTACGTCACTTTTGCACTATATCATGCTACCCTCAACCCAAAGAATGGTAGCATTTCTATAACACCTCCCTCCAAGGCAACAGAGCCCTCTTATGCCCTGACGAGCAGGAAGCAGCCAGGAGGTATTTTAAGACACCGAGACAAGGTACATGTCAGCAGCCCTGAGAACCTGTGAGGCGGGATAGTGAAATTCATAGGAAGGTGTTGCAAAGTGCTGACACAAGTCTCACAGTGCATTCTGGGAAAGCAGGCAATTGCACCACCGGAGCATAACATGATTCCTACAATTTGAATACATAATGAGCCGTTGCTTCTCCAGGCTTTCAGAGCAAAGGGAGGGTAGGTGCTTGGCACAATGATATTGTTTGGGAGAGGGTCCTGCGGTGACTTCCCCTGGAGACCTTCCCTGTGGGAGAATCCTGGGGAAGCACCTGAGATGCCCTCAGGTGGGGCTGCAAGCCACTGGGAAGAGAAGCTGAGGGACATTTCTTGAGTCGCTACAAAGTGTTGGGCACTGTGCCAGGAGCTTTATACTTCTCACCTGTCAAACATATCTTCAGTCTTAGCATAGAGTGGACCTGTCCAACCACTCCCTCGGGCAGGGGTGGGGAATGTCCAGCCCGCGGGCCATGTAAGGCCCACACAATCATTTGGTCTGGCCCTGCCAAGGCAACCATAGGCAGGACACAAAATTCAATAAATGTAGGAGCTTTTTTCATAGCAACATAAATTTATATTAAGAGAATGATGTTATAAATGGCCCGAGGCAGAAGAAAGGATCCCCACCCCTGCCCTAGAGGGTTCAGAAAACTTCATGCTAAGCTGAAACAATGTGACAGGTTTTCCCAATTTATCTCCTCCTTCAATGTAAGGTATCCAGGGACTAAGAGGGATCAGAGCAAGTGGCCCGGCGGCCCAGCAGTGATCTGCTGAAATAGGAGCTCTGTCTGAGGAACCAACAGCCACAGTGTATGTGCTAAGCTGCATCACCAAGTCCCACACTAGTGGCCCAAACAGCACATATGTATCTCACAGTGTCCTTAGAAGTCCAGGCGTGACCTGTGTCTTCTATTCAGGGTCTCTCAAGTCCACAGTGAAGGGCTGGGCCAGGCTTCCCCATTATCCAGAAGCCAACGTAAGGAAGCTTCGGCTTCTGAGCTTACTCAGCTTTTTGACAATGTCACACCCTTATGGTGGTAGGACTGAGGCCCTGGCTCCTTACTAGCTGTGGGCCAGTGGCCACCCTTAGGTCCTAGAAGCCACACCCAGTGCCCTGACCCCTGACCCTCTCCTCAGGTAGTCACACATGGCAGTCTGCTTCTCCTAGGCCAGCAGGAGATCCTTTTTCCCTCCAGTCTACTAAGGCGGCTTTATATAATACTAGAGGCCTGATGCACGAAATTCGTGCAAGAGTAGGCCTTTCTTCCCCCGGCTGCTGGCACTGGCTTCCCTCTGGCACCCGGGACCCGGGCTTCCCTCGCAGCCCTGCCTTCGTCCACAAGGTCATCTGGTCTAATTGGCATATTACACTTTTATTATTATAGATGATTATAGATGATTAGAAGCCCCCCTCCCCCGCTTTTTCATTACTTATGGTATATGAATTATACCACATATCACCTGACTTACAACTCCCTTTAACATGTTCTTCTCTGAAAGTCTCTATACCTTTGAAGTTAGCAACATTCTCCTCAAAATCACTTGTGTAAACTTGACCTTTATGGATTACTTTTCAGTGTCAGGATTTGGAAAAGCTCTGGCTATGACATACCTCCTATTCCTTAAGCGAAGGATGGACATGTTCATTTATGCCCCTATTCCGTAGACATACTGAGGGAAACAGGGTCCCATGCATGCGGTCCCCACCAACTTTGCCATGTAATATAATCTAACCAAGGGGGTGGTGAGTGTTCAATCCCATCACCTTTGGCAATTCTACCTGTTAGAAGCAAGTCACATATCCCACCTACACTCTCGGGGGGCGGGGGGGGGGGGGGGGCGGGGGGGGTGGGGGGGACTGTACAAGGGTGTGGACAATAGAGGTCTATGTAATAAGCAGAGGAATGGCTGCTATGTGGAGAATGTAAAATGGGAGTGAGAATGGAGGTAGCTGTATAGTGAACAAATAAAAATGACATGAAAGTAAATACTGCGATAAGGACAATAAAAGATAAGAACGGGGCTCTCTGACTGTAGTGTGCAAACAACAGCCCTGCACTCAGGGCCTCTTGCTTTATGGTGGCAAAGACAAGCCACACCTTAAAAAGTAAAATGTAATAAACATTTAAGTAGTGATAAAAGCCATGAAGGAAAGTACCATGAGGAAAGGGCTGAGAGTGCTGACAGGCAAGGTTTGAAATAAGGGTTGGGAAAGCCACAAACATGCAATGGCATCTGAGCAGAGCCTGAGTGGAGACTGAGTTGAGGAGGCGTGGAGAGGAGGAGATTTGGGCAGAAGGACCAGTGTGGTCAGATGAGTGAGGTGCTCGTGGTATGAGGAACAGTGGAAGGTTGTCCATGCTGGCTGGTGCAGCGGGAGCGAGAGGGAGATCGGTAGGAATGTAGGAAATGAAGTCAGACCATCAGACCTTGTAACTCCTGATGAGAACTTTCAATGGCACTGTAAGTGGGAACTGACTGGAGAGGTCTGTGGAGCAGGCCTGTGTAGACAGGGGCTCATGGAATGCCTCTCAGAGGAGGTGAGAGGAAGCTGAGTAAGAAGACAGGTGTCACGTAGGGCAGGTGTTCCAGGAAGGGCTCAGCCAGTGCACAGTCCTCATGCAGGGAAGAGCTTGAAGCACGGGAGAGATGGAAAGGCCGGTGAGGCTGCAGGAGGAGGAAGAGGAAGACAGACGTGGAGACACAGAGCACGCAGGGACCACCCCAAGCAGCTAGTGTATTAGTAGCTCAGACTGATAAAGTGAGACTCCATCAGCCTACTTTTCCATATCTGTGCAATATCTTTAAATGCACAATATCTCTGCTATGATTAATTACATTTTAAGTAAGGTCTGGCTTTCACTGTCTTTAGAGACACAGTGAATGAGTATTATTAATTCACCAATCCCAGCCTACTTAAAATTGATTGCTCAAGGTGCCTCAAATATATTAGGAACTTATTAATTTTCAATATCTTCCCCAAAGATGTAGTAAAAATCACAACCCCCCCAACATTTTCATTACTTATGGTATATGAATTATACCACGTATCATCTGACTTACAATTCCCTTTAACATGTTCTTCTCTGAAAGTCTCTATACCTTTGAAGTTAGCAACATTCTCCTCAAAATCACTTGTGTAAACCTGACCTTTATGGATTACTTTTCAGTGTCAGGATTTGGAAAAGCTCTGGCTATGACACACCTCCTATTCCTTAAGCGAAGGATGGACATGTTCATTTATGCCCCTATTCCATAGACATACTGAGGGACACAGGGTCCCATGCATGCGGCTAAATACGCCCCGAAAGATAAGAAGATGGACACAGTAAAAGTGCCCTCCAGGAAACCCAGCTCCTCCACTCGGCTGTGGAGCCCAGGATTTGAATACAGGAATATCAAGTAACATGTATTGATTTCCAATTCTACTACCACCAAGAAGCTTATAATCACTATCTTTACCCATCTTTGGAATAAAATAACTAAGAGGGAAGCCTGTGGGCAAGAAGCTTAATAATATTGATATAACATCATCTCAAGGATTAATTATCTTACTTTAAAATCAATGCAGCAAACTTTTAGTTCCACAGGCAACATTCCACCGGTGAGATCTGAATTTACCATGGAAAGATTCTGAATAGGTATCTGAGGACCTCGGTTTACTGCTCCCATCGCAGGCCTGCTGGAGAAAGCTAGGCCACGCAGGCGTCCACTCAAGGGGAAAGCATTTCTGTAGAGAACCAAACCCCAACTATGCACCGCGGTTTTCATGGTCAAACGGCTTTTGCTCTTCGCCTCTAGGAAATCTGCATTGGATTGAAATATACGGGCCAGCATAACCTTTCAGTGCAAACCGAGAAAGCCCCTGGCGTAGCCAGCATGCTCTGGCTGGGAGAGAAACAGCCCGGTCCAGCCACATCTATTATTCTACTTAAGGGGAAAGTCCCCAGTGCAGTGCCATGCAATAGATTTGCAGGGGGATTAAAAAAAGGACAAAAACACTTAAAAATACCCTGATCCAAAATCAAGAGTCCATTTCCCTACTGAAAAAAACAACCACTAATAGACAAAATCCGAGCAGCTAAACATCAAGCACATATCAAACTATAATAGACAGGCTGAAGAGAAAACTAGTCCTCCCTGTCTATAAGGGGACCCACTGGCCACACGGGGCAATGGAGCATTTAAAATGTGGCCAGTCCAAACCGAGATGGGCCGTGAGTGTAAAACCATGAAATTTCAAAAATTAGTACAAGAAAAATTTTTTTCTTAATATTTTTTAATGTTGGTTAATATTTTGGATATATTTAGTTAAGTAAAATATATTATTAAAATAAATTTTACTTTTCTTTTCACTTTCTTAATGTGGCTTCTAGGAAATTCAAAATTATGCACATGGCTTGCATCCTATTTCTACTGGAAAATGCTGACTTAGTGCATTTTCCCCAGAAAGTATCAGATACTCAAATAACAAAACTGCCCAGTGGATGTGGCTCAGTGGTTGAGCATCAACCTATTAACCAGGAAGCCATGGTTCGATTCCTGGTTAGGGCTGGATCCCTAGTAGGGGGTGTGCAGGAGGTAGCTGATCAAGTATTCTCTCATCAATGATGTTTCTATCTCTCTCTCCCTCTCCTTTCCTCTCTGAAATCAATAAATATATTTATTTTAAAAAAGGAAATGGATTTATATCTTCTGTGGTGATTTTACTGATAGAGAACTGCAGTTCACGATCAAGAAAATGGTATTTTTGCACATTATTTGCCATGTTCAAATTATTTATCTAAGCAGGTTAGAAATTTGTACTGGTTTATACTGCTCCTGTTAGAATAATTTCACAATCCAAAGTGAAAGACTTTACAGCTCTCTGTTGTATGTTCTCAAAAGCCCTGCTTCATAGGGCATACCTGTGGACCTGTGACCCCATTCACCCTCCTCACCTCATCAGTTAGCTGGCATTTCCAGAAGGAAGTGGCTGGGAAGCCCTCTGGGCCACTCTCCTCAGAGTGTATGTACCTTATGCAGTTAGGCCATGAAGTCCCAGAGAGCAGGGGCTCAATTTCGGTCCTGTTTCTACCTGCACTGCATCTCAGATTGGTCTTCACATAAAAGTGAAGGCAGCCCTAACCGGTTTGGCTCAGTGGATGGAGCGTCGGTCTGTGGACTGAAGGGTCCCAGGTTCAATTCTGGTCAAGGGCATGTACCTTGGTTGCGGGCACATCCCCAGTAGGGGGTGTGCAAGAGGCAGCTGATTGATGTTTCTCTCTCATCAATGTTTCTAAATCTCTATCCCTCTCCCTTCCTCTCTGTAAAAAATCAATAAAATATATTTTTAAAAAAATAAAAAAAATAAAAGTGAATGCATTTGATAAGTGTTGGTTACCTGGGTAAAGCTGATGACTTAGGGAGAAGGAAGAGCTTCCCTTCCTGTTCTTTGTATTAGAGCAATTTTATCACATTAGGCACTGGCTGTCCATTGTGCTTCATAATTCATTTACTCAAATATCCAAGTGCTGCTGGATGACAGACCTGAGCTGGGGGCCGGACATGCAGTGGTGAGTCAGACAGGCACAGTCCTGTCCTTACTGGGGAGGACAAACAAAAGCACACACATGACACAATTACAATAATTGGCAAGTGCCACCAGGGAAAAGCAGCTGGAATCATGAGAGGGACGTTGACCGGGGAACCTAATGTTGTCGGGGGGTCAAGGAAGGCTTCTAAGGACCCTTTACACTGGACCTGTGGGAACTGTTTGTCTGGCAACGTGGAGGAGAAAGGGCAGGCTGACCATGAAGGGAGGGCCTTTTAAGCCATGTTAAACATTTTCAGCTTAATCCTAAAAGCAATGAAAAGCCACTGAAGGGTTTTATGCAAGATAATGATGTGATCAGATTTGCCTTTTAAAAATATCGCTCTGGACAGACAGACAACAGTGTGGCAGTAACCAGAGGGGAGGGAGTGGGGGGTGGGGGACTTAGAGGGGACGTAATATATGTTGATGGAAGATGGTTTGACTTTAGGTGATAGGCACACAGTGCAATATATAAAACTTGATAAAAATTATTAAAAAAATATTGCTCTGGAGGTGGGTAAGAGTGGATGTAGGACCTGCACAGAGCGCACCAGCAAATTCATAAAAATTAATCAAACTCTCTTTGGTCATCGTTTCAATAACACTAAGTTTCAAAAATAAAAGCGGTGTGTCTGATCTACAACCACAAGATCGGAAAAGCAGAAAGCATCCCGGAGTATTCATCTAACACGTTACTCTCCAAGTGCCCTCAGAGCACTAACTCCCACTGATTCCTCCGGCCTGGCCACGGAACTGCTACCTGAAGTCAGCCCCTGTCCTCACCCCAGCCGATCTTGCTTACTCCGGACCAGCACCCACCCGTATTGGTTGACGGGCTCCTGGGGTCACAGAGAGGCTTTTTTTGTGCCCAAGGACTGGGTGCCCTTCGGTATTTGCTCCATTCTTGTGTCTCTTCTCAAGGACATTTGGGTTCTGAACAAGTGGCTGTGACCTGCCAGCATCTTTCGAGAACGCCATAGCCAGTGTCTGCTCTCAAGACAAGAAATCCATGGAGGAATGAAATCGTATCTATCATAAACAAATTAAGCACAGATGATCTACATTCTATAGAATGAGTCTATGAACTTTTGGGTTGTTCTGAACTCTTCTGGATGACACTTATTTGTATATGCATGTGGCCTGCCCATATGTAACTGCTTTTCTGGAACCAACCTGGGATTGCCTGGTGATGGCCCTTACTGTTCTCCTGGATGGCAGATACCCGTTCAATTGCAAATAACCATAATCTAATATATTGGCAGCTACAAAGCACATTCAACATTCTATTAAAAATGTGTCATTTCTAGCCCTAACCAGTTTGGCTCAATTGATAGAGCGTCAGCCTGCAGACTCAAGGGTCCCAGGTTCGATTCCGGTCAAGGACATATACCTTGGTTGCGGGCACATACCCAGTAGGGAGTGTGCAGGATGCAGCTGATAGATCGATGTTTCTAACTCTCTATCCCTCTCCCTTCCTCTCTGTAAAAAATCAATAAAAAATATTTAAAAAAAATGTGTCATTTCTAAAAATGTTAATCTCCCCCCAATTACCTCTTCCTATAATCCTTTTTATTAAAATAAAAATGCCTCACCCTAGCTGGTTTGGCATGTGGACTGAAGGGTTGCAGGCTAGATCCCCAGTTGGGGGCATTCAGGAGGCAGCCAATCAATGATTCTCTTGCATCACTGATGTTTCTATCTCTCTCCCTCTCCCTTCCTCTCTGAAATAAATAAAATAAATTAAAAAATTAAATAAAAATGCCTCAACCCCACCATTTGTTTCCTTTCTGAATTCCCGCTGCACCACTCTGACAGCGAATGTCCCTTCCCACCGAAGTGAAGGTGAGCCCATCCTTCTCAGAGGCAGGACCATCACCGTAAAGTACACGGGCTTAGGAAGCAGTCACACCGGGGTTCTGTCCTGGCTCCATCCCCTCCTCAGTGTATAACTTTGGGAAAGTTTCTTAAATTCTCTGGCCCTTGTTTTTTCATGCATGAAATGAGGCTAGCCTCCTCTATTTGTTTTCTGGTGCTGCCATAACAAATTAGCATGAACAAATGAAAACAAGAGAAATGTACTCTTTCAAAGTTCAAGGGCCTATAACCCTGAAGTCAAGGTGTCAGCAGGGTTGGTTCTTTCCAGAGGCTTTCTGGGAGAATCCTTCCTTGCCTCTCCCAGCTCCCAGGAGCTCCTGGCATTCCTTGGCGTAGGGCAGCATCACTCCAATGTCTGCCTCCACCTTCACATGGCTTTCTTCCCGGTAACTCTGTGTCCTCTTGTCTCAGCTAGATAACGGTCCTTGGATTTAGGGATTACCCGAACTCCAGAATGAGTGTTAATCTCAAGATCATTAACTAATTACATCTGAAAATAAATCTATTTCCAAATAAGGTCACATTCTGAGGTTCGGGGTGGCCCTGAATTTGGGGGGACTGTACCAACCTACTGTGTTCCATTGTACCCAGGAACTGTGATGGGTCCCCACTGAGTTTTAGTACCACAGTAGATATTAAATACCTTTTCTGTACTATGATTTGTTCAACTGTGTTCTACTTTTGCCATCAGAAAAAAAAAAAGGTTACTTTTAGAGATGGCTTTGTGTATATAACGAGCACGGTGCTGAAAATACGTTAGTGCTCGATAAGTACAATGTTTTTCTTCCCTTCCCCTATGTTTATCTTGGCCTTGCAATGAGTTACTAGCACAATTTATGTGTATATCCCAAGAAATCAAAGGGCACTTCCAAGTTCTACGTAAAGATAAAGACAAACATTTCTTGCCCCTGTATGACTTCTTATGGCGAGGCAGGGTGAGTAGTTCCCTTCTGAGAACCTGACTTCTTACAGTTGTTTAAGTACTAGGGACTACAGGTACATTTAAGAGATCCTTGCATTTCTGTGGAATATAAAGGTCATGAAGAAGGCTCTAGGTAAAACTTAGAAACTTGATTTCTGCTATTCTTTTCCTAATTTTCTAACCATTTGGTCCATTGCCTGGTTCCTATAGCTTACCACCATATTACTTATAGATTTCCCTTCCTCATATAATCCCATCTCTGATGTAGTTTAAGAAGAAAATCAAAAATAGAAACGTTATTTCCACAGAGTTTGTTCATCTTCAAAACAGCTGTACTATCCTAAGTAAACAAAGGCTGAGTGAAACTGCAGCTGGCAGCAGGAGGCAGTAGAGAGCTAGTCAGCACTGCCTACTGCACTGGCCTGCTTCCTTTTACCCCACACCTTTCCTTTTCTTATCTCTTGTCCACTAATGCTCACTATCCAAGCACATGGAGGTTGGCCCAATGCCCGGGCCATCTTCCCTAGGACCACCAAAGATACTGAAATCCCAACTTGCAATTCTCAAAGAAACTGGTCTCCAGAGTAGCAGTTTTCCAAATAGCAATTGCATTGCACTTAAATACATTCAGCCCTGCTTCAGGTCTCTATATTCTAGGTTACACACTGCTATGCAGAAAGAAGAGGGAGAAGGAGGGTGATAATGTCGGCTGCTTTGCTCTGTTACACCTCATGCCTTCAGAGATGGCTCCAGTTCTGCCTGGTTCTCTTTCCAAGGCAGAGCTCCATTACCTCTATAACTTCCTTTTCTCAAGGTCTACCACATTAGCAGGAGCAAATGCTGATCTGTGCTGTGCTTGGAGAGGAATCAGAATTAAAACCAACCCTCAGCCCAGCCAGCATGGCTCAGTGGTTGACCGCTGACCTATGAACCAGGAGGTCACATTTCGATTTCCGGTCAGGGCATATGTAGGGCTGTGGGCTTGATCCCTAGTGTAGGGCATGCAGGAAGCAGCTGATCAATGTTCTCTCTAATCACTGATGTTTCTATCTCTTGTTCCCTCTCCTTTTCTCTCTGGAATTAATAAAAATATATTTTTAAAAAACGAACAAACAAAACAACCCTCTAAAGACTGTAGTGAAGCAGTATGAACAAAAACTCTCTTCAAAGAAATTATTCAACCTCCTATCTTTTCACACCTTCTGGGAATTACTATTTCTCATCTTAATATTATCCTAATTTTCTTTCTTATCATCCCTTGAAAATTAATGTAGCATTAATAACATCTTACAACTATCCTGACATTACGTGCCACCCAAGCGTCCATACAATGTAGTCTGTTAAATACACCACAGTCAGATAAAATACTACAGAATCCCCCAGTCACTTCAATGTGAGCCTTAAAAAGTACCCCCATCCCAGGTGAAAGTGCTATACCTGAAGTCAATGACCCTCCAGAAAAGTGGGCTGAGGAAGCAGAAGTACAACAAACCTAAAATGCCCCTCAAAGAGAAGCTTACAGGTTACCTGGAGGGATACCTGAACTTGTAAAGTGACCCCTTACCTGGATTGGGTTGAAGGTATTCAATTGTTTTAGTCATTATTTCCATCACAGCCCTGCTGGTGACATCCACTTTCTGAAATGAGAAAATTAATATTCTAAATGACAAAGACCATTAGCGTTAGAATCTTAGTTTTCCCTTGAGTAGATACAGAACTACTGGCAATGCAACAAAGTAATGACAAGTCCTGAGTGGAAGGTGAGGGGCTGAGGGCTGTGAGGAGTGAGGATGGCTTTATATCCCATGTGATCTACTGAGACTGGAAAGCCTACTTCATCTGAAGAGGACACTGGTTATTTTCTAAAATATATTTCAAAATATACTTCATTGTCTTCTGGCAAAATAAGGTGAGGATAGCTCCCTCTTTCCATAAAAAGCTTGAGATGATCTCTAAAAATGGTTCAATATTCAACCGACCCAGAAAAAAATAAAGAAGGAAGGCCTAGGGTCGGGTGGGAGCCTGGCAGAGGCGGGGATGGGGGGGAGATGGGGGACATCTATAATACCCTCAACAATAAAAATGAATAAATGAATGAATAATTATAATTCTAAAAAAAAAGAATTTCAAATCTTTGTGTTCATTTTAAGAACATTGGTGAAACTGCCGAGGCCACTGAAAGTATGCATTCCCAAAATTCCACTAAGTCTCTGAACAACATCACTTCACAGAAGAGATTACAATACATTGCCATGCTGTCATCACAAGGCTGGGTTGGTAGGGGTGCCCAGGCCAAATGGTGGGGCTGGACACAGGTCCCATGACCCAGGAAGAGTACAGGAGTTGGGCTGCACATGTTTAAAAATGCAGAGCAATGCTGAACTTAAATTTTTTGATGTAGATGTTCTGGTCATTGAGCACATCCAGGTAAACAAAATCCCCAGGTAAGCCCCGGATTTACAGAGCTCATAGCAGGATTAACAGGAGCTCACCCTGCCATGCTGAGATGATCCATATTGAAAAAGAGCAAACTGTTCCTAAACCAGAAGAGGTTGCACAGGAGAAAAAGATATCCCAGAAGAAACAAGCATTTATGGCCCAGGAATAAATTCAGCACAAAATAAATGTAAATAAAAGTTAAACAAGCAGAATTAAGGAATCATATTCTACCCCCAAGGCATTTACTGAAAGTCTGTAGGGGGGCTGGGAATGGTGACAAATTTCACTGCCCTAAAGAAAGAAAAATGCAGCATCAACTGTTTATTTAAGTAAGAGACAGAAAGTTTTTTATTTAACTGCTGAGAACATCCTGAGTATATAAAAATCTTCCTCAAACACTTCTAATCAGTCCTTGAACGTTTGGTTAATCCTGTATAAAAGTCCTGGTGCTAGAGCCCACCCCTGAACAATTTTGAATGGTCAGTATTTGTATCCAGCTGGTCACCATATCCTCTGTCTGTTGGAGAGGTTATTCATTGCACTTAGGTCCTCTCTGCATTCCCCCATGAAATCCTTTTTTACCAACATGCCTGGTCCATTCATTCACTCTAGAAGGTAAATGACCAGTGGGAATAAATGTATCCTCTTCTCCATGATATTTGCATATAACATGATAGAGGTATGAATGAAAGGAACTCATTTTTGATGACAGAATTTCAGATATCAATTAAGTGCATGGGGAATTTTTGTTTTGTTTTGGGTTTTTTTGTTTTGTTTTGTTAACTGGAGTTCAAGGGCTCTTCCCTCAATTGTATAAAAGTTCTGAATCATCACTGTGCCTCCTTATAAAATCATCCTTTCATGGATGTGGTAAGCCTCCTTCTCTTTCCTTATCTGAAACCAAGCCATAACCCACCAGAAGATTTTATTTTTTCGTTTGGTTTTTTAATACTTACCAAACGCTCTCAGTCATACTACTGTGTGTGTAAAGAAGTTTGCTATAACTGGGATTAATAGAGGAAAACACTTTCTCCTGTGAAGTCATCATGGTATAAAAATGCATTTAAAACACTCCTACTTAAAAGGTGCCTGCCTACATATGAACCCTGTGCCATGTCCTTTTGGTCTAATTGAGTTTTAACATGTCTTGGATTTGAGTATGTGCTAAGCAGAATTTAATTCTGAAGTGAGAATGGTCCCCGGGAGTTGTGCAATGAGGAGTTCTACGGCCTCATATGGAGGTTCAGCACCAGCAAATGCCAATCAACCTCTATGTACTCCAGAGACAGAGAAGCATCGATCAGACTGTCAAACCTCAGAGGGAAGGCAGGGGAGGGTGGGAGGAAGAGGGAAGGGGGAGAGATCAACCAAATGTTGATCATATAAGCATAACCAATGGACACAGACACTAGGGGGGTGAGGGCATGAGTGGGGGAGTGGGGGGGGGGCAATGGGAGGGATAAGGGCACATATGTAATACCTTAATCAATAAAGAATAAAATTTAAAAAATGTCATGAAAATGAGTTCAAAGGTTGTATGCAGAACAAACACACTGAAAGTCCAGGTTACATGTGTGATGGGAGGAAAGGGCAGCTATCCTGCTGACTATATGACAAAGATGGAAGAATTTGAGGTCCTATGTATCCCAAGGTCTTGTGTGGCTATGATGGGAAGAAAGTCATTTCAAAAGTCAAGGTTTCTAAGAGAGGGTGCCAGAATTCTCCACGACCCATTTGATATTCTCAAGTTATCCAATGTTAGGAGGCTAACCAATTTCTAACTTTCCCTTTTCACTGTATTCAATAATAATGATAAACATCATCATCATAAAGTGTTCTCTTTGTCAGAAACTGTTCCAAAGGCTTTCAGTATATTTACCCATTTAATCCTCAGAAACCCTATGAACTAGATACAGAGAGGATAAGAAGCTTGCCCAGCTCTGGCTCTAGAGTCCATGCTCTTAACCACTACTTCCTGAGAGCATATGCTCCTCATAAAGAGAGGAAACAGGAACATCCCCCAACGTGAAGAGAGAGAGTCCGTCAGGACTGGAAGGCTTTGTGCTGTCCTCCGAATGAGGCTTGGGGACCTGGCAGTGGCCACCCCAGAGGACCAGGAGGAAAGCACCCGTCACCCCATCCTCTGCTTGTGCTTTGAAAATCCCCAAGGTCTGTGGAAACTTCGCCCACAAGCACGATTCTACCCTGGGCCTCTGTGCAAGAGGCTCTCCCACGCACGCTGTTACACAGGCTTCTCCACAGAAGCCGGATGCCAGCAGTGTGAATCCTGAATGGTCCACAAGGACGGTGCCAAGGGAGGCATGAAAAGTGGTTCTCATTTTGGGTATGGAACTGCCTCTCCCTCTGGGCGCTGTAAATAGAGAGCCAACTACTCCTGCTCCATAAAGAGAAGCTACTAGCTTGGCGAAAGCCAGTGTTCTCAGGGGAAACACACACACACACTAGAGAGACCCATATTAGAGCATTCATTAAGTGTGGTCCCCAGAGCAGGATTCAGCACCTGGGAACAGGAATAGAACCAACCTCAGCGTCCCCTGTGACTTAACAGAAATCTCCCAGGCAGGAGCCCACACCAACCCAGATCTTTACAGACTTTGTGCCCAATGAGGCAGACTCCTAGTTACCTAAACTAGACATCACTATAGTACAGGCTGTAGCTCAACCTTTTTGATAACAGTGCAAAAAAACATTCACTTGAAATCCAACTCTGAAAACAACTATATCCAATACAATTATTTGTATACAGCATGATCAGGACATACCCCAAACAGGACACAGCTCTTAGCAAATCATTCACTAGGCTCTCCCTTTTGATTTTATTCTGACAGATAATCACTAGACAGAGTTCATAAACACAGGGGGAAGAGACGAGTGCAGAATCTACTCCAAGCCTTAACTTCCTAAATATGCAAGTCTGGACCTAGACAAGGGAAATGAACTCCCTGAGGTCACAGGACTGGTGTGGCCTTGATGGGGAGAAAGCAGTCCTGAAGGTCCCGGGTCCGAGGGTTTCTAAGAAAGAGTGCTAGAGGAACAGAACTGTCCAGTGACCACCTGCAGGAAGGAGGCTGGCCAATTTCTACCTTCTTTTCGTCTCTGTCCCCACTAACAAGGTCAGGACTCCTTTCGCTAAACTAAGCCACACTGTGACAGCCGGGGACAGGCTGAGGGCCATTACCCTGGGAGAACAGTGAATGTGCCTTGTTAGGCACTTGCTAGGAGAGCTATTTATAAACCTAATTTGGCAATGTCCAGCACATATCCTCTTGTTAACGGGCCTGGTGTAATTCACACGAACTAAGATTTCCACTTAAGTAATTTATTATAACTGGCAAGAGATTTTCCCAGTTGAGAGCAGCAGAGTTTAACTTTGAACTGATGACACATGGCTAATGCTTTCCTCAAGGCCCAAAGTCTCCCATTACTTGAAAGTAAGTTTGGATGAGTCCTCAATGACAACTTCTATTCTAATGAGCCCCCGAGCCTCCATTTCTGTAACTAATCTTGTCTGGATAGGGGTAGGAAGCCATTAGGGAAGGCTGTTTAGAAAAAGTGAACTCTAAACATATAGGGAGTCCCAAAAAAATGTATACACACTTTAAATAATTATAAAGGCAGTGTTTATTGAAGTAGATTTCATTGTCAAAATTGAGCTATCAGCTGCTAAAATGTACATTTTTTGGGGACACCCTGAATACAGGAAATAAAAACTCTACATAAAATAATTTTCCCCCTGAAGGTAAAAGCGTAGGCATATATTCTTCTGGTCTTTTCCTTCAACTTTCTCAATACCAACATTTTAGCAAATGTCCATACAGTTGACCCTTAATCAACGTAGGGGTTAGGGGTACCAATCCCCCATGCAGTCAAAATCCGCATATAACTTTTGACTCCCCCCAAACTTAACTTATTCCTTGGTATCCACGAAGAATTGGTTTTCCTGGACCCCCCCCCCCCCCAAATCCCACATTTACCAAAATCCCTGGGCGCACAAGTCCCCTATATGAAATGACATAAATCAAAGCATACAGTCAGCCCTCCGCATCCTCAAACTCCCAACCATGGATTGAGACAGTGCAGGGTTTTATTGAAAGAAGTCTGCATATAAGTGGGCCCGTGCAGTTCAAAACTGTGTGTTCAAGGGTCTACTGTACTTCAGAGTCAGAAATGTCTTCCTCCACTGTGCAGTCTTATACTTTACAATGTTGGGTAGCGAGAAAAATAGCTCTCTAAACCTCTTTACTCACTGTTAACATTTTTCTTCCTCAGCTAAGGCAAGGGTTGGCACACTGGCCAGCAGGCAAAAACCAGGATAGTACCTACTTTTACATTTTTGTTTTTTAACATTCATCTGTATTGTTGAAAGTATTACAGATGTCCTCCCCCCCATTGACCCCCTCCACTCTGCATCTGGCCCTCCCAAGCCTACCACACTATTGTCTGTGCCCATGGGTTATGCATATGCGTATATAAGTTCTTTGGTACATTTTTAAATGGTTGGGAAAATTCAAAAGAAGGCTCTTCTTTCAGTGCACATAATAATTATGTGAAATTTAAATTCCAGTGTTCTTGCCGAACCGGTTTGGCTCAGTGGATAGAGCGTCGGCCTGCGGACTGAAAGGTTCCGGGTTCGATTCCGGTCAAGGGCATGTACCTGGCTTGCGGGCACATCCCCAGGAGGAGATGTGCAGGAGGCAGCTAATCGATGTTTCTAACTCTCTATCTCTCTCCCTTCCTCTCTGTAAAAAATCAATAAAATATATTTAAAAAAAAAAAAAAAAAAAAAAAAATTCCAGTGTTCTTAGATTAATTGTATTGGAACATAGCTACATCATTGTTTAGACAGCATCAATAGTTGCTTTTACTCTTTAACAGCAAAAGTGAGGAGTTACAATAGAGACCACAGAGGCCCTGTGGCCCACAAAGCCTAATATACTTATAGAGAAAGTGTGCCAATCCCTATGCTGAGGTTCTCATTTCACTAAGGTATGTCATGCTGATCTGTGAATGAGGCTGGTCATTTCGCCAGCTGCCTCAGTCTTTAGAGACAAGATACAAGAGGACTGAAAGGCACTGAATTGACTAGAATGGGGTTATTGTTTTGAGGCATCTGAATATCATCCACATGAACACAGCACTCTCTGTGGAGCTACAAAAGGACTGGAACATACAACTTCATTCCATCAGATACTGCCTTACACCAGATGCGGTCACAGGGACACACGAACAGAGCTGAAGAAAAAAATACACACCTGAAAATGGAGCACAGTGTGTGGATTTAATGATCAGTAATAAACAGATGAGTCGGCACCCACTTGGACAGGGGGTAACTCACAACGGCTGTCCAAAATGAAAACGTTGAAATGTCAAATGGAAAACTAAAACCTTTTCAAATTCTTAATTTTCTATCACCGAGGTTAAGAGAATAGACATATTAAGAACGCACACACACGCTCGCGTAAAGCAACGAGAACCCTGAATACGGACACCTACTGAAACCAGAGAGACATGATGAAGCAGCTTCCTGCAGAAGTTTCTCTGGCAGCCAGATGCAGGCTGGTCCGATACAATGTTCAATAGTCCCCTACTGATCTGAAGAGTCCGTGTACCCCTGCCATTCGGCAGTCATCATATGTATTCAGAAAGTCTGATTAACCAACAGGGTGTTGAAAAACAAAGATAAATGAGTCATTTGGCTGAGAGTGCCCCAAGGCATTTTCTTGCTAATCTTCTGGTGCATGGAATGACGCCCAACCTACTGAGCCACATCAGAAAGGGCTCTTGCTAATCTTTTGGGGCATTACCTTTAATGAATATTAGCTTGGAAATATATTTGAAAACATAACTGAGAAGAAATGTGTCTCCCCTAAATTTCAGGATAAGCAAAAAGATATCTTATTGGGGACTCTCTCCCATCTTACAATTCTTCACCAGTAAGTGAGTATCTTAGTGCAGAAATCCACATGACCTCTTTTATCACCACACCTATGACAAAGTCATGGGCATGACAGACGTCCATGGGTGCACCAGGGATATGTGTCAGTCTTCGTGTGCTGGTTGGGACTTTACTCTTTTCTCTCCCATTTGAGATAAATCACTAAAATTCAAGTTAGAGTGATGTTATTAAAAAGTGGCATCATTAGTAACAAGTTACTTGCCACAAGACTCGAAAGAGATGATACTCAGTGTGTTTCACATTGCAGCTGAGAACTGTGGGTTTTAGCCTCTGTTTAAACATGGGCAGTGATGGGAAATTCAGTCTCTCTCTCTTTTTTTAAACAGCTCCGACAGTCGAAAGTTCTTTCTTATGTTGAGCTTGACTCTATCTCCCCACAGTTTCTACCATCAATGGGTAGTTCTATCACTTAAGGTTGGATAGGATCTAACCTTTCCCCACCCAATGACTAATAAAATGTATGAAGATAATGACTATGGACCTCCTATCAGCCTTTCCCCACACCCCACTCTGCAAAAAACCCACTCTTCCTCGCTCTCCTCTGGAATGGCATTCTTTCTTTTCTTTCTCAACATCCTGTTTTTCTTTCAACTTGAGGCTGCCCCTTAATAAGAATTCTTTTCTTATTACAATGGTCTATAATTACATTTCTAACCCTAATGCTCCTCCGGTTTCAACAGAAGGGATTTCCCAGCATGCTTTTCAGACTGCAAAGCGAGACACTATCACCCTTGGCTTGCACTGCTGCATTACCCATATGTGCAGGGCCATGAGGAACTCCAGGATTAGCTCAGGTGCTCTCTCCTCTAGGAAGCTCCCACTGACCTATCTGGCCTTCCCTGGGCATCACCCCAGGACACCAAGCACTATGCCCTGCATGCCACTGATTCATGTGCCAACTTCTTCCATCAGAACTGGAAACTCCTAGAAGGTAGGAACTGTGCCTTAACTGTCTTTGTATTCCTGGTGTCCAGCACAATGCCTAGCATTTACAGATATTCCTCGTGAATTAATGAACATAAGTATACACACACAAATGCAGAATTACTGTGGCTACTGGTGGAAATTTGAGAAGGAACAAGAGGTCTCTCAAATTCTAGAACTTCCACTTGACAAAAAGTCTGCAGCTCTTCACACACAATATCTGTGCCACAGAAGAAATTTTGTTTGTGTTTAATGAAGCTGGTAAGCAACAGATGCCATTTAAAGTGAACACAGAAACAATTTGGTGCAAGGCACTTAAGTGGAGGCGAAAAAGGGTTCCGGGCAGGGTTCCTGCAGAGACAGTGGCAGGAATTCACCCAATCAGCTGTGGGAGGGGACGCTGCAGGGACTGACAGACACAAATGGTAATTTCACTGCATCTTAGCAGAAAAGTGGCTGCGGTGGCTGATTAGAGAAACAACTTCTAGGAATCCCCACTTTTCTCTCCCGGTAGTGCTGCTTGATGCAAACCTCTAATTTATTTCATTCTGTTGTTTAATTGCACCTCTGAGAATACAGCTGAACAAGCTCTCTCTACTCCACATCCTTATGATCAGAAAGCCAACTGTAAAAGGATGATTCTTCTGTAGCCTTGGGAATATTGAGCTAAAACACTTTTGTGAGTAATAAACATATTAACAGGAGATAAAATATTTGATATTCTAAATCCAAAGTATGTGCTTTCTAATTACCACAGAAATCTTTACTGTTATTGCAAATTTAGCTTGGGTAAAAAGTATAAAATTTTCAATAGAGCCACTGATAGACAACAGATGTGTGAAATAAAATGGAATAAAACAAATTTCCACACTGCACTGAAATCTAAATCTCCCAATTTACATAGATATAAAGCCAAACACAAAACCACAGGGGTGTTCTTCAAATGATTACTAAGTGTTTACTTTACTGTAGGAATATCTAGATTTTGAAATAAACCTCCAGAAACTCATTATTTTTCTAGAAAATAGGAGAAATAAACGTTATCTTCAGACTCGAGGGATGTCTGGGTCTTTGCCTGACATAAAATACTTGCAAAATACTCTTTTATTTCAATTAGTTTGCAAGATTAGAATGGATTCAAAACCTCAATTAGTTGTTGGGTAATAAACTCTACTCTGTTCTACAAATTTCTTATTCTGTTTACTATAATTTAAGAAACAAAAATTAGTTGTCAGCAAACCTTCACCCTGGCAGATGAAGGCAGAACTCAAATTCTGACTCCTTAGCTCTAAATTCCTAAACACCTGCCTAATCTGTCATCAATGACATGGCACTGGCCAGGTGACATACTGTAAATTCCCTCCAGGGTGAGGGTGGAGGGAGACATCAAAGGATAAGGGAGGACTAAGGAAGATCAGATGTAGACAGAGGTTGGTGCAAAGGAACAGACTTGCATGGCTGCTCATAATGAGCGTAGAACTCAAATATTACAGGGGGTGAAGTCAGACTCAAGTCATTCTGAGCAGGTGTGTCAGTGTCTGGAGATTCAGATGCTGTAGGAGAAGAATAGGTAGAATACTGTTTCAGAACTATGAACAGCCATGGCTACCAGCTCTGGTTGATGACCAGGTGGCATTCAGAACTGTCCAGGGATGAGAAATGGGGACCTATGCCAGCTTCAATCCAGTGGGGGCGACTGGCTGTTAGGCATTTGGCATAACAGGCTGGATTCCTAGATTCCTGGTTGGGACTGAGGACTCATATTAAATCTCCTCTCTCGTGGGTCCCTATCCTATCAGTGACGTCCATCTCAAGAACTTAGAATGATCAGCTGAGTAAATACTAGAGTCTCATTTTACGAGACAACTCATCTTTTTTTCAGGAACTCAAACGTGTCCTATTCTCTCTTATATGTTGTTCCCTGCACCAGAACACACTAGGCTCTTCTAACTCTCACTCATCCCCCGCATCTTCACTTAAACAGGAAAGTCTTCTCTGTGTGGGTGAGTTTCCTCTCTTTTAAGCTTCCCTAGTGCCATGTCTCGTTCCCCTTGCCACGCTGGTTGGTATTTGTCCATAGTCTTCCTTTCGCACTAGACTAAGAACTCCATGCAGTCAGGAACCTTGTCTATCCTGTTCACAGCCATACCTTCCACGCCTGGCTTACAGGAGGCACAAAACAAGAATTTGTTAAATGCATCAATGAACTCATCAGAAGAAAAACTGAAAAAACATGAGGCAGAGACTATCCAGACATTGTCTTTGTTGGACTCTTCCCACAAAGAGCAAAAATAGCAAAATTGAGGCAGCCTACTGGAACTCAAATGGACTAAGTAAAAATATGATTTCTAGGCATCACAGGCTTTTGACATCCTCTCTGTTCAAGGACAGGGTTTGTATTCCCAAGTCCTTTGCCCATATGCGATTTAAACACCTAAAATAATTCTTTGCACAGAGCGATACACACTCTTCACCATAAGCCTAAGTATCACTTGCTAAAAACAGTCTCAAAGTGAAAGAAAAGAAAAAGAGAAACCATGGCAATATGTCACAAGAAAAAGGAAATGGGATATTCTGTTCACCTCTAGGTTTACTTATTGAGAACCGACTTTTAGGCAGAACGCTAAAGGATTTACACTATTTTTCACCCTTAATAAAAGTCCCTCAAAAAGTGATTCATATTCTCTTCTTATATTTATAAAAACATAGAGGCTCCAAGCAATAACCTGACTTGTGCAACCAGCAGCGGAAGAGGAGGGAGAGTCAGGGTGGGATGGGCCCCACCATGGCCTTCTCCCCACATCATCCTGCTCCTATGGCTGGCACGGTCCTGTAGGGAATGTCTTCTGAAGCCAGAAAGTGACTGAATTTCTCCCCAAAACATTTAAGGCACCATTTCCCCACCTTCTCTTTTTTCCCTCCTCCCCACATTTCAATGCCAGCTCCACGTGGTCCCTATCTGGAAAAGTGATGATACAATCCACAAGGAAAAGCACATGATGGAATTTCACCTTCACTGACATTCTATTCTTGGGATAGTACAAAGGGATGACAGGATACTTCACATTTTCTGTTTTAAAATAAGACACTAAAAAAAGAGAGAATTTTCAAGAATAACAAAATGTATTCCCAGGTACCAGTGGAGGACATTTCCCCCTTCCTTTCTCCCTTCTCCTCTTAGGATGCTGGGCAGTTTTGTAACAAAGGGAGTTTTGTGTGGTGAAGACTTACCCTCTCCATCTCCTTGAAGTCATGATCTAGCTTGGTTCCTTCAGCTCCTCCAACCTTCTCACTCACTTTCTGTGGAAAATAACCAAAAAGAATTATTATAAATTTTCCTTAAAAAAATCTCTCTTACAAGTTTTATGCACTTTCACAAATATCATCTAGTATAATCTCACAACCATTTTGTGACATAGGCAGGCAGTCCCATTTTCACTGTGGCTCAGCGGGTTTAAATAATTTACCTGATAAGATTTGAAAAAATAATTCAAATACTCTTGTATCTTCTGATTTCAACCCCACTGCTCTTTCTATTATATAAATCATTATATAACTATCTAGTCAGTAACATTTTCCTTTTGAAAGTTCTGAGGGACAACAGCACCATATAGTAATCCTCTCCCTCTGATAATGGATCTAAAATGCAACCCTAGGTAGAAAATTACTACTTCTTCAACTTATTCCTCAAGGGCTATTGAACAGCAAATCACAAACATCTATCAAACTGGAGAGAAAAAAGACCAGCTGATCTTCAGGTAAAATGACTTGCACAGTAATCTTATAATGCTCCCTGTAGCTGTCTATATTCTTATATATGTAAGATAAACTATATGAAAAGATGATTAAGGGCATTTCTGTACCCCTCGATGAATTCCCATGATCATACATTGTATACTCATCTATTTACCCAAGCAAATGGTCATTTTCTAAATGTAGAATTCATGTTCATAAAAAAATTGGATGCCCTATCTATTGTGAAATAGATTCAAATTGAGTCTAATAAAAATTTATTAGGGAACCACAAGAAAATTGCTTTGGTTTCATCAAAGGCATGGATATCAAGTGCTAATGACACAAAATTTCCATTCCTCTAACTGTAAAGGTATTTAGGCCCTTTTCAATAAGACATTACTATACAAGAGTTATCATGCACAGATATCAAAGTATGATTTCTCATTTCCTTTAATAGCCACTGGTTGAGGGTTTTTGCAAGGATTCCCACCATGACCAGACCTACAGCAACCTCAGTAACAATCTGTGAATTCCAGTGAGTTTGGTTAACTTCATTCTAAAAGGGCTCCTGGATGCATGGTCCTGTCTCTTGGCTATGGAAGTTCTGATATTACCTTGTTGGGGGCTGAGGTGTATTCATTACCTTTTCTTTCTCTGTCTTTAATTCCTTTAGAAGAGATCACTCTTGGAGAAATTAAGAGTCTGAATTCTACCACTACTTTGGCCCTGTATAGCAGATACGATTCATTTCATCCCGGCAGCAGTAATAAAAAGAATATGCTGTGAGGGGAGGCCATAGTATTGACTGGTTCCTCTACTTTTTGCTAAATACACAGAATTGTTATGAAAATTAAATGGCATAATAAATATAAGGATATGTGTCAGAACCTACGAGATATGCAGTATATCCTAGTTCCCTTCTCTCACCAATCAAGTGTATATCTGCTTACAGTACCCTGGTCTCTCTTAGCCATTTATTTATTTCTTATTTCATACCTTGAGAAGAATCTAGCAATTTTCATAAGACATGTGAATAAAGGTCAGTGATGAAAAGTGAAAGGTTGAAACAATATTAACATCTTTAATTTGTATAGCTGATATACTTGTAATTTATCATCTGTGTAACACAAGAACTATGAAAAACAGGTATTATTGCTATGTTTCAGATGATTAAACTGAGAATTGCATAAATTGCATTGTCTAGCCATAGTACTGACCTTTATCTAGGAAGAGGTGGATCCAGGACCTGAATGCAATTTTCCCAAGCTAAACCCTGGGCTCTGCAGTCACACCACCACTTTGAAGAGCTGTCCATGGTACTGGCCTTCTCTGACCAAAGTTCCATTAGATTCAGATGGACAGAAGTAGACTCACTACCGTGTTAACCCTTGGTCCTTGACATTACTTTCTCACTTAACCTGTGTCCTGAGTGGTGCTGACTATGAAGTATTTCAATAGGATGCACACAGACCCAGACTTCATCTGGCATTATTACAACCAAATCTAAAGCCAGCACCAACTTTGACCTGGCCCAGCAATCAACTTATTTGCCTGCTTTCTTAAAGATGTTTACCAAACCAGAATTGGGGCTGGGGAGGCCATAGTATTCAGCTTAAAACCTCTGAGTGAGAGTCTGGTTGCCAGTGACTTGACCTGCATACTTAGGTTTTAGTTATAGAAACTCAGAAATCAAAGGGGCCTTAGAAATTATCACATTTTCCCTATCACCAAATACATTTTTACTGTGATTTTTTTATACTGGTTCCCTTCCTTTCACTTTGCTCAGTGATGACTGTTTTAGCTCACACTGCGAGTCCTCTTATGTTTTATTCTTGAAGTATGTGGTTTTTTAGTTAAATTTGGGCTGGGAAACTAATCTAATTAAAATCCTACACAATAAAGAAATATATGCTACACAACCCCAAATTAACTGTCTCTCAGATCTACCTGACTGGCTCCAATGTAAGGGAACTCACCACATCCTAAAGACCCATTTTAATGATCCTCTATGGATCACTATAGATGTAGACCCCTGCTATGACATATGAGACTTAATTTTAATTTGCAAAAATGTCACAAAAAACACATAGCTGAAAAATGTCTCTATTTGTAGTAACATTAAAGAATCCTGTTAACATTGGGTTAATCACATTTTACCCATCTCTAGGAAATAAAATATGGCTCTCAGCAAAACCACGAGGGGTATATCACAATTTCAATCCCATATCACTCAACTGAGAGTGATTTTAATTTCCCCACTTTTTTCATTCATCAACAGGTTAGAAGCACAGTTGCTGGCTCACTGTATCAAACAGGATACCAAATTGGATTATTTTGCCCATTAATAATTTAGAACTAGTCCTGGCAATTCACACTGAAGCCAATTCTACTGGCTTTAACTATTTGATTTAAGTACTCTGTGTGTGTTGGGGGGGGGGGGTGGAGAATGAGACTATAAATATCTTTCTCTTCTTAACAAAAGCTGACATTTGACCTGCTCTGAGAGAAACAGTTCAGCAAACAGTGAAAGAGGCTAACAGATACTGGTACTAACTTGCTTGGCTGGTTGATATAAAAAAATTCTTATCTAATTAGATTCTTGGGGAAATAAGAGTATTCAACATGACATCTACACAGGCTACTGCCTTTACAAGTCACAAAGGATCTAAATATATCAAGGCATTGAATTAAACAATGGGCTAAATAACAACTGTCACATTCCTTAAGAGTATGCCAAATGTTTTCTCCTCCTGCTCCTTAAATAACATTATTAAAACTTCCACGTATAGGCATCAAGGTAAGGAGTACAAGCTCCCTGAGACCAGCTGGCCAAAATGAGTTTTGCTTTCCTTACCCAGTGCCATTTATTTAACAATAGTTTTTCCCTATTTTCCAGTGAGGTGATTCCTGAAACCAAAATTTCACAGTATTGAGTATTTTCTGCTGCTGTTCAGAACACTTTGGCTAATGTGTTGAAAAATGTATCCCTGTTTAAATGAAAATCATCAAGTTATTTGAAGCTAAAAAGTACAAATGAACTGTAATATGCCCCCTGTATCATCTAAAAAATTCCTCTATTCAAATATCCACTTAGCACAACACTGAGAGCTTATGCTTCTAATCCCATCTTCTCTTCCACTCTCCATGTACTCTGTATTCCAACTAAACTCCAAATCCCACCTTCCTCTCTCTCAGTCTTCATTGTATTCCTCACAACAGGTACTCAGGAAGATCTATAGACTGAACCACAATGCACTTGTGTAAATATTTGTTAAGATGACTGAGAGGAGGCATAAAGTGAGGCTGATCGCTTCACTTTAGGATGGTCTTTGAAAAGGCACAACTTAAAAAGAAAAATATAAGTAATACAATCAACTCGTGTTTTAAATGAAAAGTCTTAATTCTGAGTCTGCAGCAGTATGGTCGCATGCTATTTTTCTCTATATACCAAATGAGAAAGATGTCAGAGGGAGCCAGCAGCAAGCAACAGCTTAAATAATTGACCACTGTTCTCAGCTCAAATGATACTGCACTGCTTCCCACAATGACTCAGCCTCCCCCGCAGTAACCATCAGTCTAGGCAAAAGACACTGCATCCTCTAGGTACAGCTCTGATTCTTCTCCGAATTGCATTCCGTGTATTAAATACTGAAGGGCCAACTACTATTTCTTCAACTGCCTCTCATAAAGGTCTCCTTGAAAATCACATCATCAGTAAAATTCAACAGACTTAACACCAAATTCAGACCCTAAAACCTGCAAAGTTATTTACCTCCTTGTCCAGCTTTGTTTGCGTCCACAGTCAGGTTTCCTCACCATCCACCAAATGTGTTTATTCCCTCAGCCTTGGACCTGGATCTACTCCCCCCCCCCCTTTTTTTCCCAAATCCTACCAATTATTTAAAATGCTGACCCAGATTTCATCTTTTCCATGACCTGAACACATACTCTCGCTGGAAGTGATCAGACTTCCTTTGCACTCGTAATGAGACACATCATCTCTTGGACTACCTGGAACTTGCCACCTGAGTAAAATTGCTGAGGACCCTTGTTCATTTGAATTATAATATGTTAATGGAGGCAATCATATCACAGACTTCTCTGTTGGAAAACTTCTGAGAGGACATCACCAAACATAGTGCTTGCAGGGCAGACACTCAATTCAGTTGGGGAAAAAAATCTCAGTGAATTATTCTAAGACCAAAAATTACCCATAAATTAAAGGAAGACCCTTAACTATGAGTTAGCACAGGTTCTGTGTCTCCTGAGAGTTTACTCTCCTCTCTAAAGTGTAATTATCTTTTTCTCCACCAGCAACAGGCAAAATTAAAAATTCAATAAGCTATGATACCTGATATTTTATTTGAAGTATAGCTAAAGTTAAAGAAAATTCTCTCTCAACTGTAACCATTCCACATTCATTCACCAAATTACTTTTAGCATAATTACAATTAAGAGTAATGACACACATTCTTCACATTAATCATGGTTCTAAATATATATGTATTTTAGTTTATATATAAATGCACATATGTGTGTATGTAAACACACACATGTGGGCAAACATGTTTGTGTGTGCATATGTACCCACACACATATGACAGAAAGTAAATATAATACTTTTCCAAAGTGCTTTTTAAAAATAATCAAAAATTATTTTATCAAATACTGTATTATTTAATCATATTTGATGTATTATTTAACATTCCGTAAGTAAAGCATAGCTAGTCTGTTAAGAGCAGAAAGTAGAACTCATATATTATCCTGCCAATATGCTCCATGGAACCATCCCCCAAATTATATATATATATATACTAGGGGCCCGGTGCACAAAAATTTGTGCACTGGGGAGGGGGTTTCCTCAGCCCAGCTTGCCCCCTATCACGTACTGGGAGCCCTAGGGGATGTCCTACTACCTGCTCCCTGCTCCCCTTGGGGAGCGGGCCTAAGCCACAGTCTGGCCTCCCTTTGTGGAAGGCGACCGGGCTGATCAGGGGAAGGCAACAGCCCCATCACCCCGCTGCTGCAGCCACTGCCAGTCACCGCAGCCACCAAGGTGTTTTCATCAACACGGACTCCAGTCCCTTTACCATGAAAAAATGACAACTTTCTTTAGGCATTTTCAAGAAGTGTCTTTCATAGGATATGACATTTCTTTCTTTATCCTCACCTGGGGATATGTTTCCATTGATTTTTAGAGAATGTGGAAAAGAAAGGGAAAGACAGAGAGAAACATCAAAGTGAGAGGAACACTTTGATTGGTTGCCTCCTGCATGAGCCCTGACCTGGGCCGGAGCCAGAGAGGAACGTGCAACCTAGGTACATGCCCTTGGTCAGAATTGAACCCAGAATCTGCGTTGGGCAGGCCGAGGCATTATCCACTGAGCCAAACTGGCTAGGACAGGATATGACATTTCTTAACCCTCCAGCAGCAGACCTTCATTTTTTTCTCCAGGAGTGTGGTAAAAAAAACCCTAGATCACTTTTTGGACTCTTATTACCCAAGTTACTAAGAATATAACCAGTGGCATACAGAGAGCTTAACTAATCAGAGGTCAGAAAAGGTGTTTCCTCTGTAGTTCACACCAATTGCTGGTTTGGCCCCTGCCCAGGCCTAACGCCTCTGGCGAGTCATTAGCCCTGGGCCAGGGCACCCTCAGCTCCAAGCCACCGTGGCCATCAAGGATCGCTGGCTGGCTGCGCCCGGGTTCGGGCCACCACCACCATCAAGGATCACTGGCTGGCTCCTCCCCGGCCCAGGCCTAAAGCCTCTGGCCCAGGCATTAGGCCTGGGCCGGGGCACCCCCAAGTCCCCGCCACCCCAGCCATCAACGATCCCTGGCTGGCTCCTCCCTGACACAGGCCTAAAGCCTCAGGCTGAGGTTTTAGGCCTGGGCATCTCCCCGCCGCGGAAGATCGCTGGCTGGCTCCTCCCCGGCCCAAGCCTAAAGCCTCTGCTCCAGGCTTTAGGCCTGGGCCGGGGCACCCCCAGCTCCCGCCGCAGCTGATCGCTGGCTGGCTGCTCCCTGACCCAGGCCTAAAGCCCCAGGCCGAGGTTTTAGGCCTGGGCCAGGGCACCCCCAGCTCGCCGCCGCCGCCATCGCCACTGCCGCCATGGAAGATCGCTGGCTGGCTCCTCCCCGGCCCAAGCCTAAAGCCTCTGCTCGAGGCTTTAGGCCTGGGCTGGGGCACCCCCAGCTCCCGCCGCAGCTGATCGCTGGCTGGCTCCTCACCGCCCCAAGCCTAAAGCCGCCCCCACCGCGGAGGATCGCTGGCCGGGGCACCCCCAGCTCCCGCCGCAGCCGATCGCTGGCTGGCTGCTCCCTGACCCAGGCCTAAAGCCTCAGGCCGAGGTTTTAGGCCTGGGCCAGGGCACCCCCAGCTCGCCGCCGCCGCCGCCGCCGCTGCCGCAGCCGCCGTGGAAGATCGCTGGCTGGCTCCTCCCCGGCCCAAGCCTAAAGCCGCCCCCACCGAGGAAGATCGCTGGCTGGCTCCTCACCGCCCCAAGCCTAAAGCCGGCCGCCATCTTGGCTGACAGTTAATTTGCATAAGGATATGCTGATTAGCCAATGGGAAGGGTAGCGGTCGTACGCTAATTACCATGTTTCTCTTTTATTAGTGTAGATATATATATAATGAAACCTTACTGACAAGTCAATGAGAAAAACCAAGGTAAGTTTTATTTTTTAAAAAGTGGATTAAAAGTCAAGAGACCTGAAATTCTAACCCTGACACTGACACCAATAGTTGTGTGAAAGGAAAAATGCATAACCTGTTAGTGCCTCAATTTCTTCACCCAAGAAATGAAAACCAACAGCATCTAACACCGGATTTTTGAGAACTAAATTAGAATATGCATTTAAGAGCACTTTTTAAACTATAAAAAATCATTATTAAAATAAGGGATATATTATGTCTTAACTGGTCTTACATGAAAGGTATAATTTTAAGTTGGTTTCTTACCTTTGGCAAAAAAAAATCTAAGTGTAATTTAATTGAATTAAAGAACATTATTTAATGCACAAGCTCTTTAAAAGTTATAATAACTACCCCTGTGGGACATTATACTCTTTTCTCAATATTTGTAGACAGGCATCACCTATGATAATAAATAAAAGAAGCCCATACTCTGACTCTTCATGAAGGTGCTTTAATCATTACTCATCAGTAAGATACTAAAATATAAAATTTATAATGAAAATACTTGATGACATATCAAATATTCAGAAGGAAACAGGAATCAAAATCATAGCAGTATTTTCTTGGTATTTGGCTAAATACAAGTATATCTTGTTTTTCCAGATGGTGGTATTCCCATGTGTGAAAGGCAGGGTGAATTCACTTCATGAGATATAAGTTTCACACTAGTTTTTCTCAGCTGTCATTAAATTGGAATGCTTAAATGTCATGATGTTTTGAAAGTGAATTTCAAAAGTATATATTATTTATTTTTCCCATGCAGAAACTTTAATTTTCTTAGAGAAAAATGCATTTTTCTCTATCTGAATCAAGCTAATTCTGATCTCTTACTATCAAGTAGAATTTGTACATCAAAGAAAAGGAGAAAGGTTCCTCTTCTACAATATAAAAACAAGAACTCAATAGGATTAAGACTGCTTTCCTTTGAATACCTGGAGCTAAAAATCTTAAAATGGGTTTGGATGAGCTAAGTACTTGGCCATTTCCCAAGCTTCCAGCCTATGTTGCTTCCAGTCAACTATATAGAAAATGCAGAAATTTATTGACATGATGTTCTAATTGTTTCTGGTATGGTTCATTGGGGTTAAAAGCAAAACTTGTTAAACTCTATGTCCCCAAAGTGAGAATTTCCCAAACACTATGCAGCTACTTACATCACCCCCTCAAAGGTGACATCATTGTGCCCTAGCTGCTTTGGCTCAGTGGTTACAGTGTTGGCCTTAATTCTCGGCCTGTCAACCGTGAGTTTGACATGCTTAAACTAAAGGATTCCAGGTTCAATTCCGGTCAAGGGCATGTACTTGGTTGCAGGCTCGAAGCCCAGCCCTGGTCTGGGTGCGTGTGGAAGGCAACCAATTGGTGTGTCTCACTCACATCAATGTTTCTCTCTCTGTATCGCTCTCCCTCCCTTTCACTCAAACTAAACTACCCTGATGCTGGACTGGACTACGCCCTAACATGGAACAGAGATTCTGGACACTAACTCTGATTCTAGCCGTATTGAAACCACAGTCACACTTCCTTTATGGTGGGACTGAGGGAGTGGGGACCTTGGAAACTCATGGATTTAATTCCACAGAAATAAAGCTTTCTACAATATCGTATCCTCCTGTGGGGGCCTCCAGAAATTCTTATCCCACACCTCCCCCAAGTGCAAAAGGCGGGGATGAAGACCCCTCTCCACTGGTAACAAAGGGAACTGGTAGGATTCATTAGGGAGCTATCATGTAGATTTCCATCCCTCCCTGGAAAGATAGTTAATACTCTCACCTACAGTTTCATTTACAAGTTATCTTTGTCTCTAGAAAAAGATTTTTAAATATAAAAAATGTGCAGAATAAAAAAATAGCATTTCTTTATTTGTTGACTCGCCAAATACTTTAGTTCCTCATCTGATAAGGGGTAATTTATGAGCAGAAGGGGGGGATAGTTTAATAAAGCTTCCCAACCCTGGAAATAGGAAGAATTTTATATATTTTCATATTCCACTGCAATAAGCCACTGAAAATGAACAAAATATAAAAAGACAGTGTCTCCTAAAAATAGACCCTATAACTTAGGGCTAGAACTATGTCATGCAGTATTTTTTAAATTCTATTTAAAGCTCAGTCATAAATTCCCTTGAGAAAAAAAAAAAAAAACAGAACTGGCAAAAAGAAAAAGTGGTACCAGTAATTCACTTGAGATTTCAGTCCTGGTTAATGAATGACCTAGAACCTAAGGCTTGATGACTCAGTTAATGAGGCAAAGAGGGAGTAGCCCTAGGCATTTATTTGTTAAGATAAACTGCTGGCAAGTCCTTTTCTGGTTTGTGAATTGAAACCACAAACTTCCTTGGGCCTCTGCTTCTTAATCCATAAAATGGGGCAGGGGTGAGGTGTGCTGAGATAACCAGGAGAGTGCTAAAATCACTTGCAATTAAAATTTTGGTATCTATTTTGGTGATTGTTAATTTGACATATCAATTTGGCTAGGCTAGAATATCCAGTTGTTTAATCAAACACTAATCGAGGTAGTATTGTGAAGATATTCTGCAACTGTAGTCAACATCACAATCAGTTGGCTGTAAGTAAAGGAGATCCAATCAACTGAATTCAATTGAGAACAAAACTGAGATTACCTTGAGGAAGAAATTCTGCCTTCAGAACCTGCTGGTTCTGTTTCCCCGCCAATGGTAACTGATACCATTTCTACCTGATGGAGTGCTATTTATAGTACATAAAAGGCACATAATAAATTAGGAAAGGGGGGAAATAGCATGCAAAGCTCTTGAAAGAAAAATGCTGTGGTACTTTCCCCCACATTAGGATTATATTTATGCAAATGTCATTCTAAAAAAAAAAAGACAAATCATCTTTAGATTAAATTCACCAAGTAGAATAAATACAACAGAACTCAACTTGAATGCCTACTGTGTACCAGGACTTTGATATGCAAACAAGACATGGCACATGCTCTCTGGGAACTTAAGAGTCTGGTGGGATATTTGGATAAATAAGTCATTTCAATATACAGCAAGTCCTCAAATAACATTACTTTGTTCAATGTAATTTCACTGTAATGTTGATGAGATGCCGTGGGAACTTAACTCTTGTTTATATCAAATAACCTATGGCAAAATTGATTTCTTAAACATCATTTTGCTTAAAAAACACACCCAACTACTGACTACATTAAGGACTTAATATAATGGGGTAAGTACCTAAAAATATGTAAACAACCCATCTGATCCTAGAATGGACAATTTCACCCAATTTGGATAAGAAGACAAGGTTGGGGAAAGAGTCTTGGGCCTGGCTGATTCTCAAATCAGTACATGTAAGTAAGTCAGAAGGAATTTTTTCTCAGGTAAAAGCTACTACATGACATAAAACAGATGCAACAAAAACCAGTATATGCTGGAAATTACACCTATTTCAGTGCTGTTATAGATCAGAACATAAGGTAGGGGATGATGAGAACAGAGGATGCAGGAGAGAGGAGAGATCAAATGGTAATGAGCCTTCCATGCCATGCTAAAGACCTCTGTTTTTTGGGGGTTGTGTTTTATTTTAGTTTTAATTAATTTACGTAACTGTGTAATTATTACTAGACTAAGTTTTAAACACTTCCATCACCCTAAGAAGTTTCCTGAGCCCATTCTTAGTCAATGCTGACTCCTACCCATAGGCCACCATTGACCTGCCTTCCACCTCTATGGTTTTACCTTCTCTAGATATGGCATATAAATAGAATCATACAATAGGTAGTTTTAAATATTTGGGTTCCTTCACTCAGCATAAAACATGAGTTTCATCCATGTTGTTACATGTATCAGTAGTTCAGTTCTTTTTTATTGCTGAGTAGTATTCCTTTGCATGTTATACCACATTTTATTTATTCATTCACCATGGACTTTGGATTGCTTCCAGTTTCGGGGGAATTTTGAATAAATATTTGTATACAAGTCTGTGTGTACATATGTTTTATTTATTTTTTTGCAAGTACAAAAATACACATTTATTACATAACTTATGGTAGTATAATTTGTCAAGCTATATTATACAATTGAAAATATTTTAGATAAAGCATTGGTCTAATATAGGTTAACAGTATAATAAATGACATATTCTTCACATCATACAATGTAATACTTTACAGCAATACTAACAAAACTATTCACATTAAGTATTACAGGAGTATTTAAGGGAAAACAGAGCATAGACATGGTTATTTAAGAACCTCAACATCTATTTTCTTCTATGCTTCAAATTGAGTGGGTAATTTTCTATTCATCAATATGGGGGGCAGGGGGGAGATTAGAACTATTACTTTGTTAACTAGAGAAGAAATTTCTTCCAGAAAGGCACTGCAAGCTTGAGGGCTTCATTCACAACTTGGGGTTCAGACAGAAGTGCCCCAAAGGTAATGGGAATCCCTTTGGCCTTTGAAAGCCACAAAAGATGCACATGGACACTCAGGAGTCTAACTATAGGAGTGGTTGGTTACAAGTTGACATCTACTTCACATCTGTGATTGAGATAGCCAGGCCAGGAAGGAGTTCTTTGGACCCACGAGTTCTACAAGCTAATGATACAATGCCCAGGGCAAAGAGTGCCATGTACCCTAGAGGCTAGGTAGCACTAATAGCTAATACTGAAAAACTTATGTCTCACAGAAAACATTATTTTTCCCCCTATAACTGAGAAGTGCCACATTTAGGACAACAGGGAAAGAGCATCTGACACAAAAGTTTCCTGGTGGCTCAGAAAAACAATTTGGAATAAGCTAGTTTGTGGGAGAAAGGTCCATCTGATGGTGGACGAGAGGGACCCAATGGATTCTAAGCAACTTCTTATAAGTTAAAATGAAGGAAGATGTATATCCATCCCTGACTCTAATAGTATTCCTTCATATTGATTGGCAAGGCGATAATCCAGGAGATGTACCAGTGTAACCTTTAAGGTGAGAGAGGAGAAATGTACATGAATACGAAATAAACTTACGGGGTATAAACTACCTGTAAACCACGAATCACTGGGAACAAATAAATGCAAAAACTTCTGGAGGTGAGGATATCCAAATCCAGTGATTGCAAAGAAGGCAGGCCTGACAGCCAAGACGCCTTCTCTCTCTGCTAGTATCCCTACGGTCACACGACAGGGCCAATCCCCATGCTCTAACAAGGAAAAGCCTCCCAAACACTTAGGTGATGCAATTGTTTAGTCTAAACATTTTGTCAAATGGTCTCAATAAAGAGAATCATTTTGTTGTCCTAAGTATTAGCAATGATTATCTTTATGCTCTCTATCCCAGGTATTTTATACAAAAAAAGTCAAAATTATTATCTTGATGTCATTATTAGCCCAATTTCTGTTCTTCTAGACATCAGCTTCGTGTGGTTAAATGTCTTTGGTCGAATGCTTATTCCCAGCATCACTAACTACTGTAGGCCCTGAATCTGACTCCTGGGATGATCATATGAGGACATGTGACTGCAAGATGCCACTAGACACACCATCCACAATCAAAGAGCTGGGTGAGGACCTCGCACAAGGCAGAGTACCAGGAGGGCACTGCCTGGGATGCTTTCCTTCCTCGTGGGACTTCATACAAAGCTTGAGGCTGGCTTCCTAGGGGCATGTCTTTCTGTTTCTCTCACAGGGAGTTGGTTTCTGGAACACCAGAAGCGTGGGGAGGTGGCTCCAGGGGTTCTTTCCGATAAGCTATTTTCTTTTCCTCTCATCTAGATAACTTGCTATCCTTTTGAGGGGCCAGTTTTTCAAAGTGGCCAAACCATTTCTCCACCATGCGCTGGGTGAAGAGTTACAGGATGCATCTGTGAATGACCTTCTACAGTGTCATTTTCTGTATAAGCTGGGCAGCTGCTGGTCTGCCGGGAGGAGGTACCAGGCATTCCAGAAATGAGGCTGGAACTACAGAAGTCGGAATAAAGTTCTCCCTGCTTGCTTTGAGCCTGAAAAGTGGCGTCCATTGGAGAGCAAGTTTCGGTGGGTGTCGATACGGAATGTGCAGCAATCTGAGCAAAAGCACAGTCCTGGGAGCTCACTGATGAGCCAGATGGGGAAGTGCCTGGGAGGGACCAGCAAATGTTTAATCTTGAGGGTAAAGTCTTCTTGGTGTTTTGCTTTGAGGCACTCCTCTTGCCCACCTCAGGCCCCACGACTGAACTCTGGTTAAGAAGCGTTTGCCCTTCCATTTGCAAAGACTTGTGCCGTTTTAGCTGAGCCTCCTCTCCATGCAAGTGACCAGCTCCGCAGTTTTCTTTTGTTACTTTGAAAACATCCTCCTAAGACAGCTCAGTTTGCCGGGCTGGTCATCAGCGTTGGGCTCTGTGCAGTGCTGCTGCCTCCTTGAACTCCTGAGGGCATCCGTGTGCGCGGAAGGGCGTCTCCTGATGTAACTGAATCGAAGGGCTGGCTCCTGGGATGATCACGTGAGGACATGTGACTGCAAGATGCCACAGAAATGGCCGCTGGCCTGGATTCAGGGAGAAGCTTCACATGATTTCCTTCATTACCAAACAAGCTTTCCTCCTTAGCATTTGTATCAGTGGCACTTTTCTTGATATCAGTGCCTGTAACTAAACTCTGTTTAAAATACGTCTTACCCTCTTCCTGGAGGGGCTGATTCTGCTTCAGATGGTCCTCGTCTTTTTGTGAGAGAATCGCATCAGGGCTGGACTTGCGTAGCCTTTCCTGCTGAGAGAGGAAAGCTTTGAATCTAGATCGCTGGTGCTGGGCTCCGAGCACTGGTGTTGCCTCGGGCTTTCTGGAGCATCTGCTGCAGCTGTGGACAGACAGCTGGGTGTGATCATGCCAGACAGGGGCCCAGCAGGGCCCTGCAGTGTGGGCTCTCTGTACCGTATGATACGGTGACGGGCTTGGATTCAAGAAGCCGAATGTCTTCATGTTTAGAACGGTCCAAGTCAAAGTCGCTCAGGGTTAAAAGAGCATCCACCTCAGGCTGGTCAAGGTCATCACCACTAGGGGTCAAGGCAGAGTCCATGTTTCTGCTCCCCTGACCGAGGTTCTTCACCAAGTCACTACCCGGGGCCTCAGCAACCCATTCTGCTCACCTTCCAAGCTGTCATACAGAAGTCAGTCATTTGTAGGAGATGTGGGAGGCATTCTGCTCAGTATCACATCTCACAGAAACCTCTCCAAAGAGGGAAGTGGTTTCTTCTCCAAATATTCCACAGCAATTTTCAATCAGAAATTGAATAAGCAGAGTATCCTTATTTATAAATTTATTTTCTAGCTCTGGGCTGGAGGAAGTAGGAGGCCAAAGAATGCTTGCAGTGATACACACCGCTAAATTAAATGTCATCATCTGATTGGATGAGGAGTGTTGCTCAATGTTGCGTGGGACCCCAAAAAGGTATGGTAGGAGAACAACATTGGCTCTCTAACAGCCTTTGAATTGTATTTATTTTCTCTTCATCATTTCCTTGATCCATGACACAGAGCCAGTGATGACAGAGATCTGATGAGAAAATACTACCAGGAATATTGCATAGAAAATCCTTTAAAACGGATACTATCACAAAAACAGACTACAGAATTCAGTTTCTCCTTCAGCTCTCTGCGAGATGTCACATTGGCTGACAGTCAGAAGATGCCTTTCGTGAGGGGTCCTTTTTGATCAAGAATGAAAAGCATATCTGAGACAGGTTGGGGCAGATTGTCATTCTCACAGATACTTGGCAGAGACATTCCGAAGAGCTGCCCTGCTATAGGAGAGGCTGGTGACATGGGCAAGTTCCCCAGCCGAGTGCTAGAACCCCGCTTTATGCCACACCCTCTCCTTTTAAATGTCTTCTCACCTGACTGGCTCAGCTGCTGGGCAGCAGCCAGGGGGCTGGGCTGCAGGGTGAACTGGCACTGCCTCTCCCGGGGCAGCTGTTCCGTGAGGAAGAGCTCCCGGAGGACGAAAGGCCTGAATTCCTTACTGTTATAGTTTTAGAACAGGCACAGTCCCCAATGTCCTTGGTGAAGGTCTTGAGGGGAATGCTCTTCGGCCAGTTCTCCTCTAGACTGAGGCATCTCTGGAGGAGGGAGAGCCATTTGCCCTTCTGCTGTGGGAACGGAAAGTGGCCACGAGGTTCACTGTGGGCCAGCCCAGGACCAACGATCTCATGGCATCGGTACTGCCGTCTCCCACTTCATCCACACAGCTTGCTGCCCACCTGTCACTCAGTTTTATTTTATTTTTCCTCTTGAATTTGTTGTTATATTTGATTTTGGCCACAACCAACAGGTCATTGAACAGGAAGAGATGCCACTCCCACCTCTGCCGGCCTCTCTTGAGTTCTACCAGGCCATCAAGTAGCAGGGCCCTATCGGGCACACGAAGGATGACAGAAACGCATGTGTGTCCGCACCAGCAGGAGGCCTCTCCTTGGTAGCAGGCCATTTCTGCAGGGTGTTATCAAGGGTAAGAGATGGAGCCCGCCTTCTCCTTCCCACTAGTGCTTTCATTCTCTTCATCGCAGGTTGCTGAGCCCCACGGGATACCACAGCCCTGATGACTTCTGCAGACCCAGGGGTCCAGCGCCTGCAGGGCTGGGAAAGGCGATGTCCCACCTTGGCCCCGCCCCGGGCTGCCTGCCTACCCTGTGGTGGATGGAGAGGAGGGCAGAGGCTGCAGGGTCGCTCAGGCATATTAGACTCACGCACAGAGAGTTCGCAGAGTACAGAGTTCGGGGAGAAGACCAAGGGTGCTGGGGGGTGACCTAGGAGGTGGCGTTGTAGCTGGGCGGATAAGAGGGAAGTTCTAGAATTAGAATGTGGGACCCACAAGCCTCTGGCGTTAAATCCACCTCTCGATGGGTCATGTGCCCCACGTGGGGGTGTTCGGTAGGAAGGGCACCAGCAAGCGGGTCTGGTGCTGGGTGCTGGGTGGTAAGGTTGCGGGGGGGGGAGGCAGGGGCAGGCAGGGGGGGAGAGATAGCGGCTCCCGCCTCCTGAGGCATCTCTGCCAGCTCAGTGTCCTCACCTTCTTTGTGCCTGGCCTCTCTGGTGTAGACACACCTGTCAGGGAGGAGGACCTCCCAGCCTGCCCCCTTAGAGTCTCCTGCTTCACTGGCAGATATGCCTGAACTCTCAGCTGAAAGAGTTTCTGTAAGTCAGTTTTGTCCAGGCATTCCTTTCAGGTGGGCGACTGGCTCATCAGTAAGAGGCAGAGGACCATCACTTCCACCCTCCCCCACCCTCTCCCCCTCCCTCTGGACTTCTAGCCCCCAACCTCCCTACCCCCCCAGCTCCCCAACCCCCTTCCCCCCACTCCCCGCCAGGGCAAACACTCAGTAAAGTAGGAAGGCAGGACTCAGCCCTAAGCCAAGCGTCCTCCAATCTGTTTTCATTTCATTTGGGTTGAAATCTAGAAGTGGAATCGCTGGGTCTTATGGTAAATGTATATTTAACTTTTAAAGAAATTTCCAAAATAGTTTCCAAAGGGGCTTACTATAAAATCTTAGACTGTCTCTTGGCCTTGATGGGGAGCCATTAACAGGATTAAGATGGGGATTATCAAAGCTAATTAATTCTTAAATCATCTACTTACACAATGAAGACTGGCTTCTAAAAACCAAGATTACAGACAAAGGTCCCCATTAGAATATTACTGTAACCTTCCAGGTAGAAGATGAAGGCGTAAACCACAAACTCTGAGAGGAAGGATGGACTCAGTAAATATTCAGGACATAAAATAAACAGGACTTTGTGACTGATTTGATATATAGGAGTGAAGCAGAGAATTCTATGACTCCTAGGTTTCAGGCTTTAACAGATGGATGAATACTAATGGACATAATTCAGGTACAGAGCCACTAGGTTTGAAGATCAAGTAAATATGTCACAGGTAACTGAATATATATACATATATGTATGTGTGGAAGGGCACACATATATACATATATATATATGTGTGTGTATATATATCTGAACCTTTAGGGAGAGGTCACAGCAAGAGATAGATTTATGGAGTCAGCAGTATGTATCTGATTTATAAAACTGGAAAAGCAGATGAGATTACACAGGGAGAAGATGTAACCAGAGAGCAGTTATGGGTCAAGGAGGGAACCTTATACATCACTAATAAATAAAATCTAGGCAGAGGTAAAAGGCCAACAAAAAAAGACCAAGAAACACACACACACACACACACACACACACACAAAGTAGAGGGAGAATTGAGAAAGAGAAGTATCACCCAGCCAGTATGGCTCAGTGGCTGAGTGTCAACCCCTGAACCAAGAGGTCACTGGTTCGATTCCCATTCAGGGCACATGCCTGGATGGACAGCTCAATCTCCAGTGGGGGCATGCAGGAGGCAGCTGATGGATGATATTTCTCTCTCATGGATGTTTCTATCTCTCTACCTCCCTCTCTTCTTCCCTCTAAAAAAATAAATAAATAAATAAAACATATTAAAAAAGAGAGAGAGAGAGACAGAGACGGATCGAAAAAACCAAGGAAGTAGTTTCTCAAACAAGTGTAAGCAAGCCCAGAGGAGGAACAAGGAGGTGGCAGTGGGTGGTAATTAGAACAATCATTCCAAGTGTCTGGCTGCTCTGGGACTAAGCAAACTGCTGTGTGTATTTGTGATGTCGGTTAGTATGATGGTCTCAAAGGCAAAGTACAAGTGAGCTAAAGAATACTAAAAATCCAACAACAGAAACTTCATCCTCATATTTTTTTGTACATAGTATTTCTTCCAGTTCACTTTCTGCTGTAGAAATACCATTTGTGACTGTATGAAATACCCATAAGAAGCAGAGTAAATGAGAGCTGTTGGGCACCAGCCGCAGGCAGGCTGAGCACAATATGCTCCATTTCCATCACTAATGCTTGGGCAGCCCCCCTCCTTCCGTTCAAGGCAGGTACTTCAGCTTTCAGCTGAGCTTCTTTGTGTGTGTGTGTTAGGTGGTGGCATTCAATGAAGAAGCCCATATCCTCCACCACCACCACCACACAGACACACACACACACACACACACACACACACACAAGCAAAAAACATCGACCCACTGACAAAGCAATTAAGAACAAAGAATAAGCTCAGAAAGATGGATCCCTGTCTGAGATATCAAGTTTGATAATGCATATCTGCAGAAATTTCATCACCCTAACCCAAAACTTTAAAAGAACCTTAGTGACAGCAAATTATATATATATATATATATATATATATATATATATATATATATATATATATATTCCATTTATAACCCTAGGCAGAATTTTCTGAATGCTAAGCAGCCCATCACTGCAAAGAAGGCTGAGCACTGACAGGTGCACCATTCTGCTTCCACCCTAAGCTGGGAGGTCTGCTGCCTGCACTGCGGCCGATTCCCCCTGGAGCCTCACAGCTTGCAGGCTCACGCTGAAGTCAGAGAAGGAGAAAAGGTGAAGGCACACCCCCCACCCCAGCCCTGACCCATCCGACAAAGTCCTCCTTTGCTTTTTCACTCACAATCTGGTCCTCAGCCGTTATGACCTCTCTGCCCATAGGATGTTTGTAACAGGAAAGGCTGCTGAATAGCTGGAGCGTATATTCCAGGAAGGTCACTACAGCCCACACCAAGGAAGAGCCGACTTGCTTCCTTCCTTCCCAGGATGCTGTCAGGGTGTGCAAGGAAGCCACTGCCTTTACCATCCCATTTCCTACTGCCTCAATCAACTCTGTAGCAAGAGTTCTATTTACCACTCCTATGCAGATATACGGAGCATTTGACAAACAACAGGTACAGTTTTGGCTTTTCTGCAGGTTTGCGTTGCTCAAAGTTGTGCACTAATTGGGGACAGGCTCTGAATATGATTCTAGCATCATTCCAAACTGGTGCTAATGGCTTCCTTTGCCTTCAAGTTTCTGTCTAGTGCTTTTCAACCATGTGGGAGATTTGCTCTTGACTGACTTGAGTGCTTGCAAAACTCTAATGAAACTCTGCCAAAATATAAGATATGGAAAGGACACAGGAAAGAATATTCTCCTTTTAGTTCTACACAGGCTTGCTAATGTGCTGCTCATGAGTAGGAGGTGGTGAATACAGGGACTCTAAGAGGCTGTCCTCTTGTTTGTTCAAGTTGGACAAGAGAGGAAGGAATGGAGGAGTGCTTAGAGGAGAGAGATTTTTAAGGAGAAGTGTGTGTGTGAGGGGGATGCCAGCATTGCTCAGTGGTTGAGCATAGACCTATGAATCAGGAGGTCACAATTCAATTCCTGGTCAGGGCACATGCCCAGGTTGTGGGCTCCATCCCCAGTGTGGGGTGTGTAGGAAGCAGCTGATCAATGATTCTTTCTTTTGTAAAAAAAAAAAATATTTTATTGATTTTTCACAGAGAGGAAGGGAGAGGAATAGAGAGTTAGAAACATCGATGAGAGAGAAACATCGATCAGCCGCTTCCTGCACACCCCCCACCAGGGATGTGCCCGCAACCAAGGCACATGCCCCTGACCGGAATCGAACCCGGGACCCTCAGTCCACAGGCCAATGCTCTATCCGCTGAGCCAAACCAGTTAGGGCCAATGATTCTTTCTGATCACTGATATTTCTATCTCTCTCTCTCTTCCTCTCTGAAATCAATAAAAATATATTTTTAAAAAATAAGAGGGGGCCCAAGCTGGTTTGCCTCAGCGGATAGAGTGTCAGCCTGTGGACTGAAGGGTCCTGGGTTTGATTCTGGTCAAGGGCACATGCCCGAGTTTCGGGCTTGATCCCCAGTAGGGGATGTGCAGAAGGCAGCCAATCAATGATTCTCTCTCATCATTGACATTTCTTTCTCTCTCTCCCTCTCCCTTCCTCTCTGAAATCAATAAAGATATATTTTAAAAAAAGAAGAGGGCGACATCTTATGACAGCAGAAAAGTGGAGCCAAATATCTACCAAGAAGGGGGCCTAGTGGCAACTGTTTTGAAATCACTTGCCCTCAAGCTCCGGGGTACAGAGAAGAGAAGAATGAATTAATAATTTTAACAACTTTATTGAGATATAATTATCATGCCACAAAGTTCACTCATTTAAAGTATACAATTCAATAATTTTAATGCATTTACAGAGTTGTATGATCATAACCATAATGTAAGTTTTAAACAGTTTCCTCATACCACAAAGGCACTGTGCACATTACCAGTCCCCTCCGCCAACTCCATTCAATGCTCCAGCCCCTGACAACCTCTAGTCTCCTTTCTCTCTCTCTGGATTTATCTATTTTGGACCTTACCTATAAATTAAGTCTTATAATTATGTGCTCTTTTGTTTATGGCTCCTTTCACGTAGCATAATATTTTCAAGGTTCATCTATGTTGCAGCACTTACTGGTACTTCATTTCTTTTTTCAGATGAGTGACATTTCATTGTATGGGTAGAGTATATCTTGTTTATCCATTCATAAGTTTATGGACCTTTTGTGCTATGTTCTAGGTTGGGTAACCTGAGGCACATAATTTTACCTCTTAAGTTTCCTGACTTAAGAGGTTGATAATTAAAAGCTACCTCACAGGGAAGTTGTGAAGATTATATTATGTTAGATAACTGAGTAGGCACTTTGTCACCTGTAAAATACTTCACCAATACAACGCTAGTCATTACTCCACAAGCACTACCACATGACCCTGTTACTTGAGAGTAACAAAGTGACATGGAAATTCATGGACATGGTGACAATAAGGTGGAGGCTTCAAAATTGCTTCTAACCAGGACTTACTTGTAGTAGAAGGAAGAAATACACACGTTCTAAAGTCCAGGCTGATTAAAGATTTGAGGTCCATTAATATGAGAGATCATTCCAGATGAGGCTCTTTAAGAGCAAAATAATGTACCTGTGGGCACTGTTACTCCTTAAAGATGAATTCAAAATTTACATTTCAGAAAGCAATGCTATGCGTTTTTCAGAAGTGACCTCTTTTCTTATCAAATCAACTCATGTTATTAGAATTCTGTGGTGTATTAGTTCAGTGTTAGCAAACAGTAAGCAAGAAAATGTGTGAAGAAAGGGAAAACAGACCTGGCTAATGTGGCTCAGTGGTTACAGTGTCTGCCTGCGTATGGAAGGGTCTCGGATTTGATTTCTGGTCAGAGTTGCAGGTTCATTCCCTGGGCCCAGATGGGTGCATGTGGGAGTCAACTAATTGATGTGTTTCTCTCTCTCGCTCTCTTTATCTTTCTCTCTCCACCCTTTCTCCATCCCTTCCGCTCTCTCTAAAAAAAAAAAAAAAAATCAATGGAGAAAATATCTTCAGGTGAGGATTAAGAAAAAAAAGAGAGAAAACATTCATGAGCCTATGCAGAGTAGATTTCTCTTTCTTTCTTTGTTTTTTCTTTTTTCTGAAAAATGAGGGCTTCCAACTCAGATTTTGGGTGGAGATTGTAAGAAAGAGGAAATCTGGTCACCCATCAGAAGAGAATTACTACAAGAGTAAATTTGTATTCTTGATGAGAACACACTATCCTGTGGGTACCTGTGTATGCTGGGTAGCGGGGAGAGGAGCAGTGATGGGAACCACTGAGGAAGTGGGGCAAGATGAACACGGGTGATGGTTAGACAGCCCAGCCCGGTGGTACCAGAGACAGGGCAGAAATCCAGGACCCCTAATTCTCATACTCAGTATATTTCCCTTTTCCCAGGAAAGGATCTACTTGGGCTGGCTGTGATCAATAGATATCAATCAGCAGCACTGGGGGATACTTCAAAGTACACAAATTCTTTAGAATTTTTAATTTACTTTCTATAGCTGTTTACATTGCTAAGAATTGTTGCTAACCATGTTTTTGGTAAATACCAAGAACTGATTAAAACCCATTAGGCTTTACTGGCTTCAATAATAAATCCATTACTTCCTTCCTTTGCCTCTATGTCTACTCTTCAGTATGTCTACTGAATCCTATTTTCTCTCAGTCAACTGTACCATCCTCTGTGCCGACAGCCAAACCCCCCTGTGCTCCCACAGCTCCTGGGCCTAACTCTATTCAGCACTTGTTAGATTGTATTTTGTGCTACCATCATCCATTCGAATGTCTCTCCAACTTCCTAAATTCCCTGCAAGGCATGGTTTTGATCTTGTTCTTCTCTATCTCCCGGTGCCTTGCTCAATGCATAAGTAGATGAGAAGGCCGAGGAGTTGCACAACAACCTCTGCACCAATTTGGTTTGTTCATCTTTTATCTTTAACTTCTCTTTTCTATTCAATTCTGCTTGATTTCATTACCCTGAACCATCACAGCATTTGCGCTTTCTTCTTTCTCACAAAATACTCCTCTGCCAGTGGCAAAGCTTGAAGACAAAAGGCAGATATAGAAAACAGGGAAATTAACCACATCTCTGGGCACTTTCTGCAATGGTACCTTTGTTTTGTTTTATTTTAATCCTTAACAGAGGATATGTTTTTATTGATTTTAGAGAGAGAGGAAAAGAGAGAGAGAGAGAGAGAGAGAGAGAGAGAGAGAAACATTGGTGTGGGAGAGAAACATTGCTGTGGGAGAGAAACATTGATCAGTTGCCTCCCGTATGTGCCCAGACTGGGGATCGAACCCACAACCTAGGTATGTGCCCTGACCAGGAATTGAACCCATAACCTTTTGGTGTTATATGGGACAACACTCCAAAGTACTGGGCTACCAGCCAGGGCTGCAACAGTATCTTAAACAGGTTTTTAAAATTAAGGTCATGACGGTTGATAAGAATATGATTTTAAGAAGCTAGAAAGAATAGGGTGAAAGTTAAGAGTTGGCCTATTCAATCCCCATTTAAAACACCAGTGATGAGACAAGGCAGTCAAAGGTGGTACATTCCGCATATGCTTGTTTTCTATCACCATCACCACCACCATGTTAGAGCTAGCCACCTTCTGATCTCTGTCACTCATTCATTTGGAAAGTATTTATTGAATGCCTTCTATGTAGCAGGCACTGCAGACACGAGAAGAACAGGCAAAGCCCTTGAATATGTGGGGTAAGCATGGCTCCCCCAAGAGGCCAGTGTGAATCAAGACTAGAAAAAGAAGGAGAAAGCACCCAAGATGAAGCTGCAGACACCAGCAGGAGCCAGACCCTGCAGGCCCTTTTGGACTAAATGAAGGCTGTCAAACTAAGAGCCTTGAAGGTGACACATGCAAGGATTTACAATTTTAAAATATCATGCTCAATATACTTAGTGCAAAGCCACTCAGCCAAATGAGAGCTTGGCGTCACCAAGGGATGCTGTCTCAGAAAGAGTTTCATGCCTGCGGTAAGGGCTACACGTTTCGCTTTCCTTTGCAGGACCAAGGAACCAGGATCGTCACAAATGTGGCATGCACCAGAGAACATACGGCTCCTCTGGAAGAAGCCCCGCATGCACCAAGGCCCAAATTTGCTAATAAAAGCATCCTGCTCTCCAAGTAGGCTTAGAGAACACAATGTATTTTCTTTATTGCTCTTGTCCTTTTGCTTTGGTTTTGACCCCCTTCCCTACACAGCACATGAAAACTCACAGTGGGACTTAATTTTCTGGAACCTAAAAGAAATTTTCCCAATGAAATTACTTTCTGGTTTCCTGCAAACTGTGTTTCTTTTGAGTGAACTACCATCTACTCTTACATAACATTTCCTAGCTTAAGAGTATGCTGAACCTGTCATTTATTTTTTTAAATTTCTCTTTATTGCTGAAAGATATAGATGTGACCTGTTTTCCCCATGGACACCTTCTAGCTGCCCCCTCCCCCCCCAGGCCTTCACCACATTCTTGTCTGTGTCCATGGGTTATGCATATATGCATATAAGTTCTTTGGTTAATCTCCACCACCCCCCCACACCCCCCTCCTTCTCCATTCCTGCCTTCCCTCTAAGAAACTTTTATTTATTTATTTATTTATTTACTTACTTACTTATTTATTTATTTTTAAAAGTACATTTATTTTTTATTTTTTTTTATTTTTTATTTAAATGATTCTTTTTAAAATATATATATATTTTATTGATATTACACAGAGAGGAAGGGAGAGGGAGAGTTAGAAACATCAATGAGAGAGAAACATCGATCAGCTGCCTCCTGCACACCCCCTACTGGGAATGTGCCTGCAACCAAGGTACATGCCCTTGACTGGAATCGAACCTGGGACCCTTCAGTCCGCAGGCCGACGCTCTATCCACTAAGCCAAACCGGTTAGGGCAAGAACCTGTCATTTAAAGCTCGGGAGAATATCTTTAGTAAAGCAGATGATTTTAGGTACCACACTACTGTTGGAAGAGAAAGTTATACTGTGAAGTACAACAAAAAATGGAGGGAAAGTTTCTTGCAATTTTTTTTATTTTTTATTATTTATTTTTATTTTTTTATTCTCTTAAAAAAATATTATAATAAGTATTACAAAGGGTATTACATATGTGTCCTTCCCCCACCCCCTGCCCTTGACAATCCCCTGGCCTCCCTTACCCCCCATTCTCTTATGTCCATTAGTTATGCTTATATGCATGCATACAAGTCCTTCGGTTGATCTCTTACTCCCCTCCCTTCTGCCCCGCAACCCTCTCTGGTGCAGTTTCTTGCAATTTAATGACTGTGGTGCATCTTCTCCTGGACCAGCCGGATACAGGCACCTTTCTTTATGCTTATGAAGAATTAATTTACTCACACTGAGATGATGAACATGCCAAGGAAGAAACTGGATTTAAGCACCACAAGAAACAGGTTCCAGGAGAAAAGTGAAAAGTCAAAGAGCAAGACTAGCGTCCCATAGAAATCTGGCACATTAATTCACACTCCGAAAGGCGGGCACCCACCTAAGCACCACTCAGCTTTTAAAAAGCGAACGTTCTGCACTACTTGGTATGGAAACTTTTAAATAAATAAAATGTAAAAATATAACTCAGGTTCCTTTTATGCTCCTTGCCCTCCCCCACTCCCCACTCTCCCTGCCAATGGCAGTTTTGTTCTTTTACGTCCATGTGTCTGTCTTAGCTTGGAGTTCCCCAAAGCAGACCGTCAGGGCAAAGTTTCAGTGCAACAGCAGAGAGGATTTTCCCAAAAGAAGAGGCAGGTCCTAATGCCAGAGCTCCACCAGGAGACTGACTGTGTTTGGGATGGAGTAGGGCAGTGGTTCTCAACCGTCCTAATGCCGTGACCCTTTAATACAGTCCCTCATGTTGTGGTGACCCCCCCCAACCATAAAGTTATTTTCGTTGCTACTTCATAACTGTAATTTTGCTACTGTTATGAATCATAATGCAAATATCTGATATGCAGGATGTATTTTCATTGTTACAAATTGAACATAATTAAAGCATAGTGATCAATCACAAAAACAATATGTAATTATATATGTGTTTTCCAATGGTCTTAGGCGACCCCTGTGAAAGGGTCGTTCGACCCCCAAAGGGGTCGCGACCCACAGGTTGAGAACCACAAGTTCATGCCTAAGGGCATTGTCCAAAACAATGGAAATTTTGGTGGCAGCAAGCAATTAGCTACGTGGGGGCTGGTAGCTTCATGACATTAGTAGCAAAAAGAGAAATGATGGACCAGCCATACATTTAACAGAGAGACATCCAAGAAGAGTGCTCCTGGGAGCACACTCAGCCCCAAGGGTCCAAAAGGGTGAGGACACACCCTCGGCTGCACCCACTCAGGAATAAGCAGACACAGGCGGACATGAAAATATTCCCCAAGTCAGACACCGGTCCATCAGCAGACACGGAAGCCTTACTGACTCCAAGGGCTTAAGCACACCTTTGATCAAAGACTTGCTAAACAATAAGCCGCTTTAACCGAGGAGGAAGTCAGGAAGTCAGGCTTACAAATAAAATCAGGTTCATGCCTCATGGTCCGGAAGGCCGTGTGCATAGCCAGCGCCGCACCCTCTCTGGAGAGACAGGAGAAAGGAGCACCCAGCTACATGGGAGGGGGAGGGGGAGGGGAGGGCGGCACAAACGCCCTGAGCGTGAGAGCACACACATCCACCTGGTAAAGGTGGCTGAAGCACAAACTTTGATCAATAAATGGTGTATGCAGACCCAGGGAAAAACCCTAGGAAGCCAGTTTACAACATAAAAACACGGGGGAAAAAACCAAACCTGAGCAAGGAAGTCATAAAGTGCATAATGTAGATAAAACAGACTTCACAGGATTAGTCCGGCCAAGTCACCAAAGAGGTAAACAAGTGACCAAACAAACAACAACTTCAAGGAAATTCCTCCAAAAAGAGGACAGAGGGGTCAGCATTCAGAAGTGCTACAACAGTTTACCCAAAATGTGCATTTTTCAAAAAAATTTATGAGGCAGGCAGAAAACAAAAGCCAGAAACCAAAAAAAGTATGGCCCCTCTCCCATACCCCCACCCCTCAAAAACAGGCAACAGAAACTCACAGGTGCCCAGAAGTTAGACTTAAAAGACAGAGACTTGAGAGCAGCCATTATAAATATGCTCAAAGAACTGAAGGAAGCTATGCTTACAGAAGTAAAGGAAGGTCTGATGACAATGTCCCATCAAATAGAGAATTATCAATAGAAACACAAATTACAAAATACAACCACATGGAAATTCTGGGGTTAGAAACTACAGTAACTACAATGAAGACTTCACTAGAATGGCTCAGCAGTAGATTTGAACTGGTAGAAGGAAGAATCAGCAACCTTGATAATGGATGAACAGAGACTATGCAATGCAAAGAACAGAAAGAAAACAATAACAGAGACTCAGAAAGGTAGGGTAGCATTATGTCCAACACACACATCATGAAAGTACAGAAGGAGAGGAGAAAGGAACAGAAATATATTCAAAGAAATAATGGCTGAAAACTTCCCAAATTTGGTGAAGAGCACTCACTAATCTATACTTTTAAGAAGCTCGATAAACTCCAAGTAGGATAAATTCACACTGAGAATCATCAAAAGATTGGAAGCCAAAGAGAAATTGTTGCGATCAGTAAGAGAAAAATACCTTGTCCCATTGTGGTACAGCTGACTTCTCATCAAAAACAACAGAGGCCAGACTGTTGAAAGAAAAATGAGGAAAAGACAAGTAAGTTTTGATTGGGGAGGAGAAAATCCAGAAAGAATGTTTGAGAAAAGTCTTTATAGCCAATAAGAATGCTCAGGCAAACAGAGGGAGAATGGAGAAGAATTGCCTCAGCAAAGTAATGCTGAGAGAAAATATGAAGGAAAAACACATTTCAGTTGTTAAAAAATTTCACCTAAAACTGGCCTTTTCATTAAAGTTAAACAGAGACAATCTCTCGTGCATGTGGCTTGGAAGTTCATGAGAAGTTAACAGATACATTTCTCAACCAGACCTGCCAGGAAGCCATCCTGCATTTAAGGTGATGTATGAAAAATGTATAGACTCATTGGCTAGGTCTCAGAAAGGAGTTACTACATCATTATTCAGAGCTTTGTAAGTATGTAGCATGTGGGTGGCATGGAAGGCAAAGTAAAGTGAGATTAATTCCAAAAGACAACCAGAGAATTTACTCATTCATATTTTTAATTGAAGATGTAAGATTTCAAAGCCTGTAAAAATAGTGAGCACATTTGGGAGAAATGATAGAAGGCTTCCTGAACCCTGATGATTAGTGCTACAAAAGAGATAAGTACATGAGGTGAGAATTTGAAGGTACATTATGAAAACTTGGACATAGAAATAATCCAAATGAAATCCACAGAGACTATTTATTTATACAATAATCTTTCTCTGGCTCTCAGAAAAGGTTGGAATTTTTTTCTGTGTATTTTAAATATGCGTTTACTGTACAGTACTATTGATCTTGTACAACAGAAGCAAATTTACTAACCAGTGATTTAGATAAAAGACATCTGAGAGAGAAAGGAGGGTGGGGCACCAGGGAAGCTGAGATGATGAGCTAACTCAGAGAACCTGCTAATTATATTCAGTGCCCTAGATGCGCATCTCTCACCTACATCTACCACTTCCTACTGGGAGCCTATAGTCAGATATGGACACAAATTACTACAGAAGAAAATGGCTAATTTACAAAGAAAGTAAGTGGTGATGGTAGCGGCCCTACCAGACAGTGAAGGGAAGTGACCCAGAGGTGTATAATCCTGATGAGCCATTCAGTAATAGAAGGAATTTCAGCAAACCAACATTTTACTGCCCACTCAAAAGCAAAATAGTTAAATTACAAATATAAAACAAGACAAAAAGAATATTCCCAAAAGGAAATGAATGGTGATGATGGCTTAGAGAAATAATGGATATTAAGTATATTCAACAAGCTCGTGTTCAGCGTAGAGAGGGTAACAGCCACAGACCTGTGAGGCCTATCAATTGCTACAATATGGAGGGGAAACTGTCATTTGTTCAAAAGTGGAGACGAAGAAAGCTCACTAAATAACAGATTTTTCATAATCACTTTTGCCTTCTCTTGGCAGGCACAGGTCAGGTCAGAGGTTAACTTAAAGAAAGGAAGCCTGAAAAGCCACCTTCCTGGGTTCCAAGTCCCCCACTTCCCAGCTATGTTCTGTTGGGCAGGTGTTGCACTTCCGCAGCGCCCTCAGATTCCTCATCCGAAAGGAGCCCACAGATTGCACTTCCAAGGGGACATGGAAGCCGAGGAAGTGTGAGCCCTTAGCTATGACAAGGCACATTCTACATGCACCTCGGGCTACATTCCATTTGACCAGGGATAGGAGTGTGACTAAGGACTCCACACAGACCATCAGTTCATAAGAACTTGGTTTTTCTCCCTTTTGAAGGGGTCAGAACATCTGATTCATCTTAAGCAGAGCAGTTAAAAATAACCACTAAGGGAGTATTTGTTTTCCAGTACTTTTTCTGCTTGCTGCCTCTACTGCTTTTCTCCCTGGATGGGTTCCGTGCAGCAGCAATTAGTGCATCAGAGATGCACCAAGGCCGAAAGGCCTGCTAACTTCTGGAGTGCTGTTCACCACCCCTGTTCAAGAGACCCTCAGTTTTCACACTGCACACTTTTAAAGTAGATGAAAATTTGCTTTGTCTAGTCCCGGGATAAGTTTGAATAATGGTTTAGACATTTGGAATATCCTTTATGTTGCTGTGCTCCAGGGTACGTGCTTTCCATAAAGTGGTTATAAAGATTAACGAATAAAGATGAAGCTACTGTGTGTGAAGCTGCTTCGAATAGTACCTGGCCCTCCGTGAGTGCTTTAAGTGCTGGCTGTAATTGCAGTGTATCATTTGATTATAACATATTTTACATTAGTGCTGTAATCGTCATATTATTCTATTAGCAATGCAGACAGGCAGAGGGAAGAGCGAGCGTCTGGCTCTAATTCAGTTCATTATCTCCCTGGCAAGAAATTATCTGGGATCACAGGCAGGAGGCCGGAGCATTGCCACTGACACCACTACGGGGTTCTCTGTACAGCTGCCCCTATTTCCCTGCCCTACTTTTCCAATTAATAGTCAAAGCCACAATCACACACCGAGACACAAGTATATAAGTAAACACATGTGTGATCACACATGAAAATATACTTTTTTTTCTGTACTTCAGCTAGAATGATACTCAGAAATTTAAGAGAAACTTTCCTAAGGAACTAAGAAATAATCAACAGACTAGTTAAGTAAAATATGATACTTTCATTTAGTGGAGCGCACAGCAACCATTAAAAGTGATGGAAAAGACATTCATGAGAATATGAGTCAGACTTAAAAGAAAATGAGTCAGACTTAAAACAGCATGATCCTATCTCTTAAAAACAAACATGTAGAAAAGGACTAGAGGAGATTATGTCTTCAAAATATCAAAACTATTTTTGGCGAGAGAATTATATATTATTTTAGTTTTTCTTCTTTTGTTTGTTGATGCTTTTCATAATGAATATACATTACTTTTGTAACCCAAAAAGGAACCCTGAAATAGTGAAGTTCCAGGGAAACCACGGGAGGTGGCCGTTTTAATGCTAATTTTCTAAGTCTGGTAAAGGGTGGGGTGAGTCTGGATCTAGGAGCCAAAGCCAAAACCTGAAGTCCTGTAGTCAGTGTAACCAAACCACCCATCCCAGGCCGCTGGGTGGAGGTGGGGAACCCAAGCAAGTTAGCGAGCAAGAGAAGAGCTAGAGAACTCATGGAGCCTGAGAGACAGACCTCTACAGACCTCGGTTCGTTACCAGTCTGATCTTCCCAACAAAGCTTCCCACCCTCTCATTTGCCACAGTTGGACCCTGCTCAACAACACATAGCCACTCAGTCTCATCAAAATGTTTCTTCTAGAAGACAATGGAGCGATTATGGTAGCAAACATTAATTGTGTACAGTGATCACATTTTGGCAGCTCACCTAAGAAGGGGTCATGGTACAAATGGACACCATGGCTCATAATTTAAGAGCGACCAGTTTAGATAGCCATACATCATAAATCCCCAAGACTATTGGGCTTTCATAAAGTTAAATTTAGAAAATTGAGTATTAAGTCCTTTGTTTTTACTTCTCACATTTCCTTTTCTGTCATTTCATGTAAAGTGTCAAAAGAATGCTGGAAAGTCAACTGCTTGTTTCTTTTGTCCTCTCTCTGGTACAAAAAGGCAGAAGATTGTGTAGTTAATTCACTATCAGGTTAATCTCCTTGCTGCATCATGTCTTGGTAACAAGCTAATTTCTTTGTAATAATAGATGCTGCTAAAATTATAATTTTAGATCCAAGCAGAATAAATTAAAACATTTTCCCTTCTATTGATAAACTACATATCTACTTGTCAATGATAATTTGGTTTGTTTTGGACAACTACAACTTTACAAATAGGATACTCAACATATTAAAATATATGGAAGATTTTATAAATAACTAGAGAAAAAAATTCTGCCTATAAAAATATATAAGATTTACAGTTTATTATATATAGGTGGAACAAAAATATAGAAAAGATTCTTCTCAGAGTACTATACTTTAAATATTGATAAGTACAGGGCACTAAAACTTTCAAATGCACTCAGAAACACATGTGTGTGACTCCAAAAGCTTAACTTCATATTTTAGGTAAGAGCTTGTTCTTTTTTCATATTAATAATTTGCCCTCAATTTGGTAGATCATGAAAACAGTGATTGGAAATAGGCCTGGAAACAGTTCTTACAGTCTAGAAATAGTTAACTCACATGTACAATGCTTGAAGTTCTAGTTTAGAATCTCAGTTAGCCTGGCCACTTTGGAAAGTAAACATCATTCAGCACATTTAATGATAAGGCAGGGGGGAGTCACACTTGTTCTGAGACTGGGCAGGCACTTGATTTTCCATTCACTTTCCCAACACCCCTGAAGAACAGGTAGATTGTATGATCCAGATACACAACCCTGACTAAACCAGGACATACGGGTATCTTAAGGCTAGACTGAAGAGTCTTGTCTAACTTTTTTGATTCCTCATTATATAAATTCCTGATTTTTTTTTTTTAAAGAAAGTAGACTCAGAAGTTGGTGGAGGCAAGAACAAATCCATGGTCAGAGGCAGGGCAAGACTTTTCTACCCTCGCATCACAGTATCACTCCCCAAAGATGTTTCTTTTTTTAAAAAAAAATGTATGTTTATTGTTGAAAGTTATACAGATGTACTCCTTTTCCCCCTATTGACCCCTTCTGGCCTGCCCTCTGCCTCCACCCCAGGTCTTCACCACACTACTATCTGTGTCAGTGGATTATGCATAGAAATACTTTGGTTAATCTCCCCACCAATGTTTCTCAAAGTAGGATGGACCCACCTGTGCTAGAATTATCCAGAAATGAATTTCAAGTACACAGCAACTCTCTTGCCCCCAGTACCCATGGAATGGCTAAATCACAATCTTTGGGGGTAGGACCTGAAAAATCTGCATTTTTAACACACTCCTCTAGTCTAAGAAATGCTGCCATGTTGTATGCTCTCCCAAATGATGACTACAGCAGCATGCCATGTCTCTATATAGTTCTCTCTCTTAATGTCATCTATTATAATCTCTGCAAGGTAACGAGATGCTTGAAAAACTACGATGAGAAGCCCTAACACCTGTGTGTGTCAGGGATACAGCATGACCTAGTGCTACGAAATCACGATACCTGGGTTCTGCACTGCTCTCTTCTGAAAGGTGTTTCCTGGCTCCCTGTACAGTAAATGCCGAAGTATTGTCATTGCGATCTGGAGTTTTAAAGTGTTAAATAAAAAGGCATCAGTAGGGCTTTACTGTACACCTCGCTCACAAGGTGTTCACATAAAAGCTCAAGGTGTCTTTACCAGAGCCGAGTCCAAATAATCTGCAGGAGAAAAAAGCCACTTATTGGTATGCTTCCACCCTCCTGCAAGCACAATCTTATCAAAACTCATTCGCTGCCCTAGCTGGTTTGGCTCAGTGGATAGAGCATCAGCCTGGGGACTGAAGGGTCCCAGGTTCGATTCCAGTCAAGGGCATGTACCTTGGTTGCAGGCACATCCCCAATAGGGGGTGTGCAGGAGGCAGCTGATCGGTGCTTCTTTCTCATCAATGTTTCTAACTCTCCATCCTTCTCCCTTCCTCTCTGTAAAAAATCAATAAAATATATATTTTTTAAAAACTCATTCGCTGTGTGGAACCCAAAGGTGTCACTTAGAACCTGAAACGGAAAAGGTCCGAGGCATAATGGGCCTCAGGAAAACGAATGGGGACAGGTCAGCTGTTGATACATCTTTGACTACTGCTCATCATCCTACCAAACACACTTATTAACAGTCCTTTTCAGTGCATAAGATTCACTTTGGAGGCCTTAATTAATTTGATCTTTTCTAAAGGCTTGTGAAGGGCCAGCTCACTTGGCACGCTTTTATAACGTGGCATTTTTACTTTCCCACTGCATCAGTTGAATCTCTTCCCCAATGAGTTTCTGGGAGGCAGAGACAGCATTTTCTCTTCTGCATCTGGCATTCAAGAAGGCACGCACAGACACAGGGAGCTTTTCCAGAAAGGCCACATCCTACGATCGAGACAACTGAGGCGCAGAGAGATGAGGATATGCTTATCCTGAGAAGGATGGAAGCAAGCAGCTCTCAAATATGGAAAAGGGATTAGACTGCCTTCACGTGACTTCACTAGACAAATTTAGATGGAAGTCAGAGATAGACAGATTTTAGCTCATGTAAGAAAAAAGCTTCAAACCATGAGAAACATCTAGAATAGGAAATGTGTTCTTTAAAAAGGAAATTTGCCCAATGTGTGAAAGTCTGGGAACAGCGATGCAGAGAGAGTTTTGGCCATCCGTTGGAGAACGGACCACATCACCTATAAAGTTTCACCCAGCAGAAGACTCCACGAGTCTGTCCCTTGAGATGGCTTACACAGCTGGTAACTGGTAGAAAGAGGATGCGACTCAGCCTTATAGCACCATTCCCACTAGACTACATGGATGCCTTTGAAAGACATTGAACTAACAGGTTCTGACAATTCAAAAAGCATGCCATCAGGCTTCAGTTCCAGGGCAAGGTGGAGTAAGAAGGACTGACTTCTCCTCCTGCCTGAAACCAGCCAACCATATGATGCATATGTATACGTGAGTGTGTGTGCGTGCGTGTGTTTGTGTGTGTGCAAGAAACAACAATTTTCAAGACTTTGCATCAGGAAATGAAGGGCAGTGATCCCTGACTGGCAGAAAACAAATGAGATGAGACCCACAACTGTCCCAATTTTGAGAGGTTTTCCAGCCCACAATGCAAACAGGAAAAACCAGGGTGAAGCCTCAGAGATCAGAATCTGAGGACAGCAAGGCAGCTGGCACTTATAAGGCCAAGTTCCAGAGTGGAGCGAGCTACACATGGTCACAGAGAGAACTGGGAAGGTCTGTAGACAGTCCCCTTGACTATTGAGTGGAGAACTGATCAGCACAAGCATGTGAAGAAACCAATCAAAACTGCAGAAAGAACCACCCAAGATTCAAGGGACCAGTGCCCAGCACTCACATAGGCTAGGAACAGTGCCTATTCCCCCAGACATACTAGGAAGCCGTAACTGACCAAGCATTGAGTAGAGAACTCAAGAGAGCTTGTGCCTCAGTGGTGCCAAGTCAGTTGTTTTAGCTACAGAGTAAACATTGCCCTGGTCCTCCCCAGAAGATCTCAAAAGCCAGACCCAAAAGGATAAAGCTGTTTCCAAGTAATTTAGCTGTATCTAAGAACCAAGTTCAAGAATTTTTATAGGAATATAAAAATACCCAATAAGGTAAAATTCATATCACACAACCAAAGATTACCAAACATGTAAAGAAGTAAAAAGAAAAAAAAAATTCATACTGAGGAAAACAACCAATTAAATCCAACCCAAAACTGACACAGATGATAGAATTAGTTTAAAAGGACATAAAAAGAATTATATAGAATGCTTTTTAATTTACAATGAGAATGTCCCAGTAAAATCATTAGAAGTTGAAAATATACCCTGACCAGTTTGGCTCAGTGGATAGAGCGTCAGCCTGTGGACTCAAGGGTCCCGGGTTCGATTCCGATCAAGGGCATGTACCTTGGTTGTGGGCACATCCCCAGTAGGGAGTATGCAGGAGGCAGCTGATCGATGTTTCTCTCTCATCGATGTTTCTAACTATCTATCCCTCTCCCTTCCTCTCTGTAAAAAATCAATAAAATACATATTTTTAAAAAGAAGTTGAAAATATGACAAATTGAAATTGTATTTAATACACTTAAACTACTGAACACAGCTTAATCTAATCTATCTTAAACACATTGAGAACACAATATCTACAAAAATTGCTGGTAACACAGTACACTGTAGCCACTGCCCAGCATCATGACAGACTATGGTACTCTATATCACTAACCCAGGAAAAAGTCAAAATTCAAAGTATAGTTTTTATGGAAAGTCAAAAAACCCTAAGTCAAACCATCATAAGTTGAGGACTGTCTGTAATTATATTCCATGTGTTCAAGAAGTAAAATAGACACAGAAAAAAAAATATATATCTATAATAAAAGCATAATATGCTAATTAGACTGGACATCCTTCCGGACAAAGCCGGGGCTGTGAGAGAAGCCCAGGTCCCAGGTGCTTGCTGGTGGCCGGAGGGAAGCCTGGGTCCCAGGTGCCAGAGGGAAGCCAATGCAGGCAGCCGGGGAAAGGAAGGCCTACTCTTGCAAGAATTTCAAGCATCAGGCCTCTAGTCTATATATATATAATAGCCAAGCTATGGGAACAACGGAACGACTGGTCGCTATAATGCACACTGCAGTGGCTAACCGGATGGATTGGGGCCCCGATGGGCCTCCCCCAACTGCCCGCAGCCCCTCCTCCCAGCCAGCCCAGCCCCAATCGGTTCCCATTGGGGCAGGCCGGCTGAACCCCACCCATGCACGAATTCGTGCACCGGGCCTCTAGTGTGTGTTTGTGTGTATACACACATACATGCACACACACATATATATGTATATATGTGTGTGTATATATATATATATATATATATATACACACACATATGTATATTTATATAAATATATATACAGCTCACTCTTGAACAACATGGGTTTGAACTATGTGAGTCCACTTATATGTAGATTTTTTTCAACAAATAAACAAAACATTCGGTTTCACGTCTAAAGATTTAACCAACGACAGATGCAGAGGACTGACTTTATTCATTGTTCTATCTTATTTTATATAAGAGCATCCGTGGATATTGTCATCCTTGGGAGGTGGGATGGGGGTCCTGGAACAAATTACCTGTAGATATTGAGGGATGACTGTCATTAAAATTCGGGTGCTCAAAAGTTATATGTGAATTTTCAACTGTGTGTAGGGTCAGTGTCCCTAACCCCCACGTTGTTCAAAGGTCAACTTTATATAGAAAAGATGCAAATCAAACTCCTAGAGATGAAAACTACAATGTCTGAGATGAAAAAATGCACTGTATGACATTAGCAACAAAATATTGCAGAAAAAAAAGATTAAAATTGAAAGTATAGCAACAGGAACTATCTGAAAATCAAACAGAGAACTATGTATCTAAAAAACAAAATAAATGAGCGTCAGTGAGGTGACAACTTCAAGTGAGCTACTATAAGGATAATACCACTTCCCTCACTCTCTTAATGGCTTCTTTTTCTGTCTCCCTCATGGTACTATCAGCTACTTGATAATAAGATTCTTATTTTTATTTCTCTTTATATCTCCAATACCCTTCCACAATGCCTAATACAGAGTAAAAACTTGATATATATTTGTTAAATGAATGAACATCAGCTCAGGTGTCCAAAGAATAAAAAATATTGCCCTACTATGAAATAAGCAAAGTAACAGAGGAGACAGAATATAGGTTAAACATATGAGTGTATAATGCACAGATTATGTATGTATGTACGTAATGAGAAAACCTCCTTCCCTTACATGTAACATGTAGTCATTCAAATTTTAGTGTCCATTTTCAGTCTTAAGCTCCTGACCATGCAGTCCCAAGGCCATGCCTAGCACAGTGGAGGGAGAGGGGCCAATTATACACAGCCTACACCAGAAAGAGGCTAATGTCTGTCCCTGCTGAGGAGTGTCACCCATCTGTGCATGGACTGGGCCTTTGATTTTATGAACACACCACACACAAGAACTACGTTCTTGCATCTGGGACAAGAAATGTGCTCTGACTTATTGACTAAAGGTTTAATAAGCTTCTGCTTTATATTCATATCAGAATAATTAAATATTAATAATGATCACTGTCTAATAATAAGATATTAAAAGGGTACTTCAGCATGCAGCTAAACCTGATGAAAGATAATGGTTAATGGCTTTCTTGAAGCAACACTTTAAACTAAAACAAATGGCAGTTTCTAACTGTGCACACCAGATGACTGCTGGGTTTTTGTTAACTTTGTCAATCTTTCCTGGTAACGGAAAATGTATTTTCCAAAAAGATTCTCACTTTCCAGATTGCGCTGCTGCAGGAAAAAGAAAAATTGTTGCAGAGCACACTCCCGGGCTTTCTGTCCATGGGCTGCCACTGAAGGGGAGCGATGCCCTCAGTCCTGACTCAGAAACGGTAGGGAATGACCTCCTTCTGCAGGTAAGAGGCAAGTAAAGGAAACACGCTTCTTCCAGGCCGAAAGCATTCTTGCCCTGAATGAGCAAGCCCCGGGAATCACTGCAACCTGCACAGTCAGGAGCATTAGAGGTCAGCCAATCCTCCGGGCTAACCGCTTCACCTACACTGGAAACAAATACAATGTTTTGATAGGAGGAAAAATCACAACAGCGGGAAATAAACTGCTAGATAAACAAAAAGTGTGTCAAGGCTATGGAATCCATTTCTGGACATGGAGAAAATTACAGCCTGGTCACTGAAGACTCAGAATTAAAGAAAATATCCTGGTGCTGGAAGTGGAATTATTCTTACATAAACCTTTACAAGGCCAAATTTCAGTGTTTCAGTTCTAGAAAAATCTAAGATCTGTGGTAACCAAGAACTTCAAATGCACTTCAAATTTCCTTAAACCTGAATCGTGTAATCAGGTTGGCTTTGCATGGCCTAATTTCTTAAATGCGGCCATGCAGACGGCCTTTAAATAGCACTTTTAAAACTAATCTCAGAAGTGGATCTCCCTCGCAGATTTGAAGCACAATAAAGGGCCCGAGCTACATGAGGGTAAGTAAGGGGTCTGCTAAAGCTACCAGAGAGACGTCACCATGAGCTCATTGTTAAAGAACATTTAATTTATAAGTAGAATGTAATACACTTGCTAACTACATACTTGTGGAAAATGTTCTAATAAAGTCCAAATCAAATGGTTCTATACTCCAATTTTACATGTTTAAAAACCCAAGTTAGAATATTTCCAAACTGGAATTGTTCTACTCTAGAATTTCTGAATTACTCAAGATAGACTTTCTCTAGAAATATCTGACATGAAACAGGGTCAAGAATAGTCAAATTCAAAAAAATAAAATGCATGAAGCAAAATCCAGCATCACGGAGTATGAAAATCAAACTTAAGAACAAGTGAAATCATAGAAGAAGCAGAAAAAAGAGAAGAAATAGAGTGGGTGATAAGAATGTCAAGAAGTAGATACAGCAACTGGGAAGAGCAAAGGTGACTATGAGGAGAAGAAAGAGGACAATATAAGAATAGTCCAGAATCTAGGCCATTCCCTACCCATCTCAGAGGCCCTGAGGGCAGCACAAATCCACACAACATTCATAATGGAGATGCCCGGAGATAAAGATTTGCTGAATTATCTCCGTACACTCTATTTAATATACAGGTGACCCTTGAACAACATGGGGGTTAGGGGCATCAAATTCCCATGCAATTGAAAATCCAAATGTAGCTTTGAATCCCCCAAAGTTAAGTTGTCCCTCAGTATCTATGGGGGATTAAAGAATCCATGATCCCCAGTGGTACCAATCCATGGATCCTCAAGTCTCCTGCATAAAATGGAATAGATCAAGGCATACAAGTTAGCCCTCCGCATCTGCAGACTCCCAACCATGATAGAAAACAGTACAGGTATTTATTGGAAAAAGGCCACGAATAAATTAGTGGACCTGCACGGTTCAAAACTGTGTTGTTCAAGGGCCAACTGTAATGGGGACATCATGGTAAAAAGGGATTTGTAGGCAATATCTGGACAAGACAAGGCCTCACCTTGTATTGGTGGGGATAGGGGGGACCAAATGTGAACGGTAAATACATGTGATGAGTGTGAGAGAGACAGTATATGCCACGGGGTTATTCATTGCCTGCTTGTGTTGGGACAGGATTTGCTTTGTATCTGAGGCAGGATTTAGGAGGAAGATCTAAAAGCTGTAAAGTAAATATTTGATGTCAATGAAAACTCTCCTCTCCTGAAATGCATGTATAGATTCATCCAGAAAGTAAAGACTTTTTCATATCAGGTGATGATTAAAATAAAACATTTGTATTTAATTTGAGCCTGTTCATAAACACACCAAATTAACAAATGAGACTGCATGACATACACTCAGTATAACGCAGTAAAATATAGGCAGATCACAGAAAATGCCATTAGGTGCATTTCTGAATGAGCTTACTTACCCCTGTTTTGTCTGCATTTGTCCTTAGATTACACAGATCTCAAATTCACAAAGGACAACAAACAGCCCTAGAAAAAGAGTTGAGATCTGAAATTAAATGTCCTTGGGAGACCTCTACAGACATTACAAACCCGTTCTATGTAGCCCTAAGAGGTATACTCAGCACCAGCTTCAGAGTTCTGAGTAATGCGAATAATAGTTACTCTTATTTTGCTGATGGTTTCTTTTGCTGTGCAAAAGCTTTTTATTTTGATGTAGTCCCATTTGTTTATTTTTCTCTTTAGTTTCCATTGCCCTAGGAGCAGTACTGGTGAAGAAATTGCTTCAGCATACGTCTAAGATTTTGCTGCCTTTGGATTCCTCTAGTATTTTTATGGTTTCCCGTCTTATGTTTAAGTTCTTTATCCATTTTGAGTTTATTTTTGTGTATGGTGTAAGTTAGTGGTCTAGTTTCATTTTTTTGCATGTAACTGTCCAATTTCCCCAAACAACACGAGAGCCCACTGCATGGGAAAACATATTTGCCAATGTTATTATTATTATTATTTTTTTAATTTCTATTTTTCACTAAAAGTATTACAAAGGGTATTACATAAGTGTCCTTTTTTCCCCCCCGCCCTTAACAAGCCCCTGCCCTCCCTTACCCCCCAGTGTCTTATGTCCATTAGTTATGGTTATATGGATGCATACAAGTCCTTCGGTTGATCTCTTACTCCCCTCCCTCCAGTCCCCCAACCCTCCCTGGTCTTCCCACTGCAGTCCGACAATCAGTTTGAGGCAGCTCTGCCTCTATATCTATTATTGTTCAAAAGTTTGTAATAGTCTTAATTATCCATGAAAGAGTGAGATCATGTGGTATTTTTCCTTCACTGACTGGCTTGTTTCACTTAGCATAATGCTCTCCAGTTCCATCCATGCTGTTGCAAATGGTAAGAGTTCCTTCTTTTTAACAGCAGCATAGTATTCCATCGTGTAGATGTACCACAGTTTTCTAATCCATTCATCTACTGATGGGCACTTAGGCTGTTTCCAGATCTTAGCTATGGTGAATTGTGCTGCTATGAACATCGGGGTGCATATATCCTTTCTGATTGGTGTTTCTGGTTTCTTGGGGTATATTCCTAGAAGTGGGATCACAGGGTCAAATGGGAGTTCCATTTCCAATTTTTTGAGGAACCTCCATACTGCCTTCCATAGTGGCTGCACCAGTCTGCATTCCCACCAGCAGTGCACAAGTGTTCCTTTTTCTCCACAACCTCTCCAGCACTTGTCGTTTGTTGATTTGTTGATGATGGCCATTCTGACAGGTGTGAGATGGTACCTCATTGTTGTTTTGATTTGCATCTCTCGGATGATTAGTGACTTTGAGCATGTTTTCGTATGTCTCTTGGCTTTCTGAATGTCCTCTTTTGAAAGGTGTCTATTTAGATCCTTTGCCCATTTTTTGATTGGATTGTTTATCTTCTTTTTGTTAAGTTGTGTGAGTTCCCTATAAATTTTGGAGATTAAGCCCTTATCAGATATGACGTTGGCAAATATGTTTTCCCACGAGGTGGGTTTTCTTGTTGTTTTGTTGATGGTTTCTTTTGCTGTGCAGAAGCTTTTTATTTTGATGTAGTCCCATTTGTTCAGTTTCTCTTTAGTTTCAACTGCCCTAGGAGCTGTATCAGTGAAGAAATTGTTTTGGCATATGTCTGAGATTTTGTTGCCTTTGTATTCTTCTAGAATTTTTATGGTTTCCTGTCGTACATTTAAGTCCTTTATCCATTTTGAGTTTATTCTTGTGTATGGTGTAAGTTGGTGGTCTAGTTTCATTTTCTTGCATATATCTGACCAATTTTCCCAACACCATTTATTGAAGAGACTATCTTGGCTCCATTGTATGTTCATGCCTCCTTTGTCAAAAATTAATTGAGCATATTGGTTCGGGCTAATTTCTGGACTCTCTATTCTATTCCACTGATCTATATGTCTGTTCTTGTGCCAGTACCAGGCAGTTTTGAGAACAGTGGCTTTGTAATACAGCTTGATATCTGGCATTGAGATCCCACCTACTTTGTTCTTTCTCAGGATCGCTGCAGCTATTCGGGGTCTTTTATTATTCCAGATGAATTTTTGGAGAGTTCGTTCTAGATCTTTGAAGAAGGCCATTGGTATTTTAATGGGAAGTGCGTTGAATTTATAGATTGCTTTGGGTAGTATGGACATTTTAATGATGTTGATTCTACCAATCCAAGAACATGGTATGTTCTTCCATCTGTTTATGTCTTCCTCTATCTCTTTGTTCAACGTCCTGTAGTTTTCTGAGTAAGGGTCTTTAACATCTTTAGTTAAGTTTATTCCTAGGTATCTTAATTTTTTTGGTGCGATGGTAAATGGGATTGTTTTTCTAATTTCTCTTTCTGAAAGTTCACTATTGGTGTAAAGAAATGCCTCAGATTTCATGGGGTTAATTTTGTATCCTGCTACATTGCCAAATTCATGTATTAAGTCTAGTAGCTTTTTGATGGAGTCTCTAGGGTTTTGTATGTATAATATCATGTCATCTGCAAATAAGGACAGTTTTACTTCCTCTTTTCCAATTTGGATGCCTTTTATTTCTTCTTCTTGCCTAATTGCAATGGCTAATACTTCCAGTACTATGTTGAACAGGAGTGGTGAGAGTGGGCATCCCTGTCTTGTTCCTGTTCTTAGGGGAAATGGTGTTAGTTTTTGTCCATTGAGTATGATGTTGGCTGTGGGCCTGTCATATATGGCTTTTATTATGTTGAGGTATGATCCTTCTATTCCCACCTTGCTGAGTTTTTATCAAAAATGGGTGTTGGATTTTGTCGAATGCTTTTTCTGCATCAATTGATATGACCATGTGGTTTTTTTCTTTCAATTTGTTTATGTGATGTATCACGTTTATTGATTTACGGATGTTGTACCATCCTTGCATCCCTGGGATAAATCCTACTTGGTCATGGTGTATGATCCTTCTGATGTACTGCTGGATCCGATTTGCTAAGATTTTGTTGAGGATTTTGGCATCTATGTTCATGAGGGATATTGGCCTGTAATTCTCTTTCATTGTGTTGTCTTTACCTGGTTTTGGAATTAGGGTGATGCTAGCTTCATAGAATGAGCTTGGAAGTGTTCCTTCCTCTTGAACTTTTTGTAGTAATCTGAGGAGGATAGGTTTCAGTTCTTCCTTGAAAGTTTGGTAAAACTCCCCTGAGAAGCCGTCTGGTCCTGGGCTTTTGTTTGCTGGAAGCTTTTTGATAACTGCTTCAATTTCTTCCATAGTTATTGGCCTATTGAGATTTTTAGATTCTTCCTGATTGAGTTTTGGAATGTTGTATTTTTCTAGGAATTTGTCCATTTCCTCCAGGTTGTCTAGTTTGTTGGAGTAGAGTTGCCCGTAGTATTGTTTAACAATCATTTGTATTTCTGTGGGGTCTGTTGTTATTTCACCTCTATCATTTCTGATTTGGTTTATTTGGGACCTCTCTCTTTGCTTCTTGGTGAGCCTGGCTAGGGGTCTGTCAATCTTGTTTATCCTTTCAAAGAACCAGCTCTTGGTTTCATTGATTTTCTGTATTGTTTTTTTGGTCTCTATGTCATTGATTTCTGCTCTAATCTTTATTATCTCCTTCCTTCTGCTCACTCTGGGGTTTTCTTGTTGCTCTCTTTCTAATTCTTTGAGTTGTAGAGTTAGATGATTAACCACCATTTTTTCTTGTTTTTTGAGATAGGCCTGTAGAGCTATAAACTTCCCTCTCAGGACTGCTTTCATTGTGTCCCAGAGGTTTTGGATTGTTGTGTTTTCATTGTCATTAGTGTCCAGGATGTTTTCAATTTCTTCTTTGATCTCATTGGTAACCCAATCAATATTTAATAACATGCTATTCAGCTTCCAAGTGTTTGAGTATTTTGGGTTGTTTTTATTGTAGTTTATTTCTAACATTAAGCCATCGTGGTCTGAGAAGATGCTTTTTATGATTTCAATCTTCTTGAATTTGTGGAGACTTTGCTTGTGACCCAATATGTGGTCTATTTTTGAATATGTCCCATGAGTACCTGAGAGGAATGTATATTCCGCAGCTTTGGGGTGAAGTGTTCTGAAGATGTCAATTAAGTCCATCTGATCTAGTGAGTCATTTAGGATTGCTGTTTCTTTGCTGAGTTTTTGTCTAGCGGATTTATCCAGTGATGTCAGTGGTGTATTAAAGTCCCTTACTATGATTGTATTGTTGTCGATCTCTCCCCTGATATCTTCCAGAAGTTTTCTTATGTATGTGGGTGCTCCTGCATTGGGTGCATATATGTTTACCAGGGTTATATCTTCTTGTTGTATTGATCCCTTTAGTATTATGAAGTGGCCTTCCTTATCTCTGGTTATGGCCTTCACTTTGAGATGTATTTTGTCCGATATAAGTATTGCTACCCCAGCTTTCTTTTCCTTTCCATTTGCGTGAAAGATATTTTTCCATCCCTTCACTTTCATTCTGTGTGAGTCCCTCTAATGAGGTGGATCTCTTGTAGACAGCAGATATATGGGTCATGTTTTTTTATCCATTCAGCCACTAGATGTCTTTTGGTTGGAGCATTTAGTCCATTTACATTTAAAGTTATTATTGAAAGGTACTTGTTTGTAGCCATTTCTTTTTTGTGTGTGTGGCTGTTTTCTTTCTGAGCTTGATATTTCTTCTTTTTACACCAGTCCCTTTAGCATTTCTTGCATGGCTGGCTTGGTGGTGATAAACTCCCTTAGCCCTTTTTTGTCTGTGAAGCTTCTTATTTCCCCTTCAATTTTGAATGATAGCCTTGCTGGATAGAGTATTCTTGGATTCAGTCCTTTGCTTTGCATCACTTTGTAGATTTCCGTCCATTCTTTTCTGGCCTGATGTGTTTCTGTTGAGAAATCATTTGATAATCTAATGGGAGATCCCTTGTATGTTACTTTCCGCCTCTCTCTTGCAGCCTGTAAGATTCTCTCTTTATCCTGAACATTTGCCATGGTAATTATGATGTGTCTTGGTGTGGGTCTTTTCGGGTTCACCTTGTTTGGGACTCTCTGGGCTTGTGTGACTTTTTTCTTCCCCACCTCAGGGAAGTTTTCTGATATTATTTCTTCGAATAGGTTTTCTAATCCATGTTCATCTTTCTGTTGTTCTGGCACCCCTATTATTCGTATGTTGTTTCGTTTCATGCTGTCCCAAAGCTCCCTTAGGCTCTCCTCCTGTCTTTTAATTTTTTTCTCCATTTGCAGTACAGTTTGAGTGTGTTTTGCTTCCTTGTCTTCTAACTCACTAATTCGGTCCTCCGCTTCTCCCAGTCTACTGTTGATACTTTCAATGGTGTTTTTTATTGCAGCTATGTCGCTCTTCATTTCTTCTTGGGACTTACTTAAGTTATTGATTTTTTCATCTGTTTCTTCTAGCTTCTTGCATAAGTAGTTGATTTTTTCATCTGTTTCTTCTTCCTTCTTGCACATCCGGTGCATGTACTCTAGGACCCTTATTCGGAATTCTTTTTCCGTCATGTTGCATATCTCTGTCTCACTTAGCTGCTTTTCTGGCGAGTCCTCCTTTTCTTTCTTTTGGGGGTTTCTTTGTCTACCCATGTTTGATCTCACTGACATGACTAGTTGTTGAGTCGTTCAGTGGCTGGACCCTGGGTGGCGGTGGCTGCTCCCTGGGTGGCAGTGGCTCCTCGGGCTGTGGTTGCTCCTTGGGCGGTTGTGGTAGCAGCGGCTCCTCTCTTGATAGCAGAGCCTCTGGTGGGTGCTGTTCACAGCTGTGGTGGCTCTTCTGGCTGGTGGAGGGAGGCTTCACACACAGCAACTGTTCCCCAGACGGAGCGTGTGGTGATCAGGAGGCCGCTGTTGCTTGAATCTGCTTTCCGTGGAGGGATGCAGGTCTCCTCTGGGCTCTTGCAGTCGCGCTGCTTTAGAGTCGTTGCCTCCGGGTTAGTAGCCGATCTCTGGGTGCGGATAACAGCTACACAAGATGGCGCGGTCTCCGCCAATGTTATTATTGATAAGGGTTTAATCCCCACATTTACAGGGAACTCATACAACTTAATGAAAGAAAGATAAACAATCCAATCAAAAAATGGGCAATGTACCTAAATAGATATTTTTTGAAAGAAGACATAAGGAAGGCCAAGAGACATATGAAAACATGCTCAAAGTCACTAATCATCTGAGAGATGCAAATCAAAATGACAATGTGGTACCATCTCACACCTGTCAGAATGGCTATCATCAATAAATCAACAAACGACAAGTGCTGGCGAGGATGCGGAGAAAAAGGAACCCTCGTGCACTGCTGGTGGGAATGCAGACTGGTGCAGCCACTGTGGAGAACACTATGGAGTTTCCTCAAAAAACTAAAAATGGAACTGCCATTTGACCCAGTAATCCCTCTTCTAGAAATATATCCCAAGAAACTAGAAACACCAATCAGAAAGGATATATGCACCCTTATGTTCAAAGCAGCACAATTCACCATAGCTAAGATCTGGAAACAGCCTAAGTGCCCATCAGCAGATGAGTGGATTAAAAAACAGTGGTACATCTACACAATGGAATGCTACGCTGCTGTAAAAAGGAAGGAATTCTTACCATTTACAACAGCATGGATGGAAGTGGAGAGCATTATGCTAAGCGAAATAAGAGAAAGATAAATATCACATGATCTCACTCATTTATGGAATATAATGAACAACATAAACTGATGAACAAAAACAGATCCAGAGACAGAGAAGCATCATCAGATCGTCAAACCTCAGAGGGAAGGTAGGGGAGGGTGGGGGTAAGGGGGAGTGATCAACCAAAGGACTTGTATGCATGCATGTAAGCCTAACCAATGGACACAGACAACAGGGGGGTGAGGGCATGAGTGGAGGGGGTGAAGGGGCTAGGGCAGGCGTGGGCAAACTATGGCCCGCGGGCCAGATCCAGCCCGTTTGAAATGAATAAAACTAAAAAAAAAAAAAAAAAAAGACCGTACCCTTTTATGTAATGATGTTTACTTTGAATTTATATTAGTTCACACAAACACTACATCCATGCTTTTGTTCCGGCCCTCCGGTCCAGTTTAAGAACCCATTGTGGCCCTCAAGTCAAAAAGTTTGCCCACCCCTGGGCTAGGGGGTTAAGGACACATATGTAATACTTTAATCAATAAATAAAAAAATTTACTCTTATCTCATTTAATTCTCAAAACAGCCTGATGATATTACGAAAAGGACAGAGTTAAGACTCTTGCCCCAGGTAACAAAGCACAGGTTGTGCAGTCAGAAAGCAGGGATCACCAGGTACAAAAGCTGAGGTGTTCTCTGTCCTTCTAGCACAGTGGTTCTCAACCTTGGCTGCACATTAGACTCACCTGGGAATCTTTTTAAAATTCTCATAAATGTCTGGTCTTTAGGGGGGGTCCAGCAGGAGTGGGCTGACCACTGGTTAGCAGTGCAGGCGCTGTATCTATTGAGTGGTTATGCACAGATGCTGCCTAAAATCCCTTTTTACCCCGAGATGCTACAATTCTCTTACCAAAGCACACGGTTTGCATGTCCTTTCAACACCTCCTGTTTTGTTGAGGCAAAACTCTACCTACAGCAGCTTTCTTTGCCTTCTCTGGCTCTTAACTGAGGCTCTCCTATGTGGAAAGCAGGATTTTATTTATGTCATTATTCATTTTAATGGTGTGAGATTTGCCTTATACATCAGGAAGAGAGGGACAAACAAGAAAGATTCAAGGACCTGAGCTGGCCACCTATGAGATAGCTGAAGCTGGGAGGGGGAAAATAGGATGCAAATCTTCCTTCACAAATAAAATTTCCCATTCACACAAAGGAGACTAGAATGAAGACATAAGCAGTGTGGACCCTATCATCTAACACAGGAAAGATGAAATGCACTGCATTCACTCGTTTTCATGATGGATAAATGACCATACACGTTTGCCTGGGTGAGAAACCATAAAAGGACAATCAAGTGAACCGGGGATTTCAGCTCCTGCTGCATCTGTCAGGACCAATGGCTGGTGCACCTCAGAGGACAGGGTTCATGAAAAGGTGCTGGGACCACAAGCAGTGAGGAGAGGTTTAAAGGGGAGCATCAAAATGCATTCATGTCTATCACGCCCTCGTGAAAACTCCACACATCCTGAGAGAACAAAGATAACTGGCTTAAAGGTCTGAAAAGAAGTGTGATCCCAGGGAAAGGGCACAGGATGGAGACGAGGAGACCTGAGATCCAGGCCCTACTGAGCGAGTCCCCAGAAAAAAAGAGATAAACTCTCAAATAGTATAATTCTAAATTTTACTTTTAAAATCTGAAATCTATTGCTTTGATCCGTCTTTAGCTCTAAGTCTCAGAAAAACTTTCTCATTAAATTATGAGGTAACTGACATGTTATTCGAAACAGCCCCTCTCGTTTTGAAAGTCAAATTTATGATTATGACATAGAAATCTGACCTTAATCAATCTCACAATTATTTGGTCTCACAGCATTTTAAATACCTTCATGAAAAGAGGTTCACCAAGTCTACCTGTTAAAAAGTATTTTGTGTTTTTTTTCCTTGAGCCACAAAATCCGTAAAATAGTTCCCATCCCATAGACCAGTGGTTCTCAACCTTGGCTGCCCATTAGAGAATCACCTGGGAATCTTTTTAAAATCAAGATTCCCAGGTGATTCTAATGGGCAGCCAAGGTTGAGAACCACTGCCATAGGCTGTAGCTGATTTCCATTTGGCGAAGGGCTGCAAACTCTGGAGGTGCCTACACATTTCATCTGCGTTAAGTCTTCTTGCAAGAGCTTGAGACGTATACACCTGGAGAAATATCCGAGAGATTGCTGGGTTGTCATCTGTGACAGTCCTAAGCGATTTCGAAGGGTGGGATAAAGCAACGAGCTTCAATCAGGTCAGAGCAAGACCCAGGATTAACAAAAGGATAATGGAGGGCACACCCAGCTGACAGCAAGGCTGATTCAGAGCATTTGGAACAAACACTGCAAGGGGGAAGTATCTCAATTTAATTTAATAGCAATTTTTGCAGCATGTTTAGTCTCTTTATAATTAATTTTTTCCAACATTTCTGAAGTCATATAATGTGCTTTTAAAATATATTTATATGGCTATTATTTACCAGAAGATTAATTTTCCTATGACTTAAAAATGATCATGAATATTAAGGAATCATTATTAGTTTAGTTATGATAATAGGATTTTAATGTGTTTTAAAGAAAGGCGAATATATATATATATATATATATATATATATATATATATATTCCTCACCTGAGGATATGCTTTTATTGATTTTTGAACAGAGATGAAGGGAGAGAGGGAGAGAGAGAGAAAGAAGGAGAGGGCGAGGGCCAGGTCGAGGGAAAGGGAGAGAGAGAGAGAAACATAGATGTGAGAGAGAAACATTGATCCAATGCCTCCTGAAAGCACACCAACAGGGAATCGAATCTGCAATCTAAGTTTGTGCCCTGACCGAATCAAATCCACAACCTTTTGGTGTACAGGACAGCACTCCAACCAACCGAGCCACCCGGCCAGGCACACAAAGATAATTTTTGGATGACATGTTATGACAGCAAAAATAAACTTCAAAATAAACAAATTAGCCATGAGTGGCTACTGGTTGAAATTATAGGCAACTGAGGATTCACTGGCTTTTTCCATACTTTTCCATTTGTTTAAATTTTTCAATGACCTTGCTTATGGTGTTTTTTTTTTGTTGTTTTTTTTTTGCCATGCACCATGATTTCTTCTATGTAGATGCATATGTAGGTTCTTTTTTTATAGCTTCTGGGTTTGAAGTCATAATTAGAAAGGCTTTCACCAAACCAAGATTATTTTTTAAATTCTTTCACGGGTTCTTCTAGTGTTTTTTATTTTATTTATAAGCACTTAGATCTTTATTCCATTTACAATTTGTCCTGGGGAATGGGTCCAACCATTTTCAAAGAGGACTATTTATTTGTCCCAATAATATTTACTGGACAAACTATCCTGCCTTCTCTGATTGTAACTGTCATCTGTATCTTATATTAACTTTCCATATGCATTGGGTCTATGGACTCATTTTTCTAGTCTACTGATCTGTTTTCTTTTTTCCATCTGCTTTTACTTGGTATACCATTGCAGATGCAGATGTCATCAAGATAAGATACAGTCATACTGTATTGGAGTGAGCCCTTAATCCAATATGGCTGGTGTTCTTATAAAGCAGAGAACAGACAAGTAAACAGACACATAGGGAAAACGCCATAAATGCCAGATGATGACAAAGGCACGAATTGGAGCGATGTGTCTACACAACAAGGGACACCAAGGTTTGCCAGCAGCACCAGAACTTGGAGGAACATGGGACAGCTGCTCCTCTAGGGTCCTAGGGCCTTCAGACAGCGTGGCACTGCTAACCCCTTCATGTTGGGTTCTAGTGTCCAGAACGCCAAGAGAATACATTTCTGTTGTTTTAAGTCACCTAGCTTGGGATTATTTGTTATAGCGGCACCAGGATACACATGGGCTTGTTCTTAAGTCTGTCATATTTTAGGTAATATTTTGTTTTAAGCCTTAAATTTTTTTCATTATTTGGCTATTTTACTTTGCACTCTCAGGACTTGTCCATGTGCAATTTATAAGGTTATTATTTGAGTTTGCTGAGTTTATAAAAAGGGTGACTCTCAACTTTTCTCCTCAAGAAGAGATAAAACTCAACCCTGCTCTTATCACCAGCCCTCCCACCCCACCACTTCTTCCAGGACAGTGCAGCTCTTCAGTTTCTCTCCATTGTTGGTCCCTGATATTCCCTGTACTTTTTGATTAGCTCTGTTATTCCTGGAAACATGTAATTGTTATATTTTATCCAGCATTTCTACGTGTTTTGCAGCAAGATTTTTTTTTTTTCAAGTTTTCTAGGCTAATCCCTCTGGGAAGATTCTGTGTGAGATTCTCCTGGGTATAGACTGCATTTATTCAAATGCCCGAGGGAGTCTTCTTTGCTGGATTGGTGACTGCACTTTCACTGCCTCCATGTCAGGGGGAGGGGTTATGAATGATGGAAGGTTACAGCTCATTTTACTCATGAGGGACCAAGGCCCGATATGAATGACTGGCCAAGGGCTGGCACACTCCCTATGAGCACGATAAGACACAGCCGAAAGCTCCATCTCTCTGATGGTAGGCCTTTGGGAGGAGTTCATCTGCCACTCTGCTTGATATGGTTCTAACATTAACAACTATTTGTCTGGCATCTTTAGATCATATGTTTAAGTCCTCAGAGTTTGATTTAAAATATCAGAATAAGTGTTTACTTTAGCTTGCAGAACATGTAGGAAACCATATGGTCTTATTGCTGACAAGATTTCAACATGGGCCATTATAATATTAAGGAGACCCCTTGAATTAATCAAAAGCATAGAATATAGAAAATTTTCCAAAAAGAAAGGGTGAAACAAAGGGAAAACATGAAAAATTTAGAACAGCAAGTGAATTTGGCTAAAGAACAAAAGGTAGCCAGTAACTCATTATCTTCAGAAAAACAACAAAGACTGACTTAGAAATGAGTACTGGCTATTCTAACCTAACCTAGCCACCAGGAAACCACAGAAAAATGGAGCCAGGGCAGAGGACTCCAACAACTTCAGAGTTCTGTTAAGTTTTTGATACACAAGTAAGATTTGGGAATATTGCTTTAAGAAATTTTCATATGGAGTTCCTGAATTTAAATGTATTCTAGTGGGTAAGTCATCCTATCTAATAATAGACAAACATGGTAATTGACCATACTTTCTCTACGCCTCCCATTGGCTAATCAGCATGATATGCAAATTAACTGCCAACAAAGATGGCGGCTAATTTGCATACCATAGGCAGGGCGGGCCAGCACGAGCTGCCATCCGGGCCCCCATGTGCCGCCTAAGCCCCGCCCCCCAGCTGGGACCCCCATGTGCAGCCCTGGGCGGGTGGGACCCCCGTGTGTGGCCCTGGGTGGGCGGGACCCCCGTGTGCGGCCCTGGGCGGGCGGGACCCCTGTGTGTGACCCTGGACGGCAGGGCTTGGCGGCACAATCGGCTCAAGGAAGCCCTATTCTTGCACCCCAACCCCCTGATCAGCCCTGCCCTGTGCGCGACCAGGGGCGGCACCCCAACCCCCTGATCAGCCCTGCCCTGTGCGCAACCCGGGGAGGCGGGGCAGGCACCTAGGGATCGGGCCTGCCATCTGCCACTAGGGGAGCGGGCCTAAGCCAGCAGGTGGTTATCTCCCGAGGAGTCCCAGACTGTGAGAGGGCACAAGTGGGGCTAAGGGACACCCCCCCGCCAGTGCACAAATTTTTGTACACCGGGCTTCTAGTCTATAATAATAAAAGGGTAATATGCTAATTAGGCTGGATGTCTTCCGGACGTCATTCTAGACATCCTTCCTGATGAAGCCAGGGCCGGAGGGAAGCCAGCCCAGATCCCAGGTGCCTGCGGGCGGCTGAAGGAAGGAAGCAGCTGGGGTCCCGGGTGCCGCCGGCAACCGGAGGGAAGCTCTGGTCCCGGGTGCCAGAAGGAAGCCAGTGCCGGCAGCTGGGGAAAGGAAGGCCTACTCTTTTTTTTTTTTTAAAAAAATATATTTTATTGATTTTTTACAGAGAGTAAGGGAGAAGGATAGAGAGTAAGAAACATCGATGAGAGAGAAGCATCGATCAGCTGCCTCCTGCACACCCCCCACTGGGGATGTGCCTGCAACCAAGGTACATGCCCTTGACTGGAATCAAACTTGGGACCCTTCAGTCCCCAGCCCGACGCTCTATCCAGTGAGCCAAACCAGCCAGGAGGAAGGACTACTCTTGCATGAATTTTCGTGCATCGGGCCTCTAGTCTATATATATAAAAGCCTAAGTGACCGTTACGACCAAATGACCAGAATGACTGGTCACTATGAAGTGTACTGATGACCAGGGGGCAGACGCTTAATGCAGGAGCTGCCCCGTGGTGGTTGGTGCGCTCCCACAGCCAACCTCCCCTTGTTGGCTAACTTCCCGTGGGTGGGTGGCGGTGGATGCAGTGGGAGGGCAGTAGGAAGAGGGGAGGCGGGGAACCATGCGGTGGTGGGGTGCCAACGAGGGCATTGGCATCCGTTTCTTCCATGCCTGGCCCGGCAACTGTTGTCTCCTCTCCCAACCCTGCCAGTGCCTTCGGGCCCCGGGCTGGGGTGGAGAACCAGTGTTGGGTGGCGGTGGACACAGCACCTTTCCCAGGGGGGCTGAGGGCCGGCTCCCTCCTTGGGGCCAGCAGCCAATCTCCTGCAGCCTCTCCTCTGGGCCGGCAACCTCCCGTGGTCCCTCCCACATTTCTCCCCGCGCTGGCAGGTTCCGTGGCGGCACAGCGGCGAAGGAAGGAGGAGGGGGGGAGGCAGGGAACTGCACAGTGACGGGGTGCCAACGACGGCATTGGCATCAGGCGTTTGTTCCTCCTGCGCCCGGCCTGGTGACCGTCGCCTCCTCTCCCGACCCCACCCGGGCCTTTGGGCCCAGATCGGCCTGGCCCTGATTGAAATGGCCCTGATAAGCCCTGATCGCCGGTCAGGCCTATGGACCCCACCCTTGCACGAATTTTGTGCACCGGGCCTCTATTATGTATATAAAAAACAACAACAATAAAAGGTTATAAATACTCAGCAGGGTGAGAGAAATCTGACCACTTCTTCCAATATAGTGAGAGAACATGAGCTAAATAATCCATCCTCTAAATACAAGTGGGTTGATACAACCATGTCAAAATGAACTTATCTTAAAAAACAACCTTAGAAAAACAACAACAATAAATCACGGCAGATGGATCTTGAACACACAGAGGAACTGGAATCCCTGAAGATAATTTTCCCAGTGTGTGGCCATACACTCCCCTTCAGAGCCCGGAATAGCCAGTCTCCTTTCACTGAGGTCACCAGCACGTGTGACGGTGCAGGGCACTCTCACGTACTCTTGCTGGGAATTTAAATTGGTGCATCTATTCTAGAATGTGAAACTGCTCTATGGGTCAAATTTAATAGGTCTATCTCTTGATGCAGCAATATGACTCTGGGGTATTAAGTCTAAAGAAATGGTTGAAAAGGAGGTTCATCATGAAAACAACCTAAATGTTCATAATTAGATTACTGGCTAAATAAACAATGGCACATGTCATCAGTGAAACTGCATGAAACACAAAAATGTGGATGAGACACTGAACTGGCTGAGCTGCCCTTGTTCAGAGAGCCACATAGACTCTGCTGGGAGCTTACGCTCAGGAGACAACACAATAACACAGCAAAGCTCTGCTGGACAGCCTTCTGGGACCTTGTTCAGCACAGAGGGAAGGCTGAGGGGCAGGGGCAGCGGCAGGAGACAGATAAATACTGAGGCTCTTTCTGCTTGAAAGCTGATCTCAGTGCATCTCCTCTTTGGACTGTGAAAAGTGGAGGTGGGGTGATAGGAGAGGATACCTTTGAAATTCCTGTCCATCTGGCAAGTACGCATTGCACTTGGTTTTAATTCAGTTTGGAGAAATATCAGATGTGACCAGTTGTTTCCTTCACCTTGAATGTTATAAAACAGTCCACGCTGGTTGCACAGAAATTAATATCTTCACCAAATGATTGACAGCGAATCAATCATGGTTATATATATAGAAATACCTCGGGAAATTTTGGCTTTTTTCCCCCATGGCATTCGGTACTGAAAATATATATATTACCACTTGCATATACCATACCTTTAGGGAAAAATAAAAACTAAAAGAAAAAATGAGAAAACATCTAACTTCCCTTCAAGGTCAAAAATATCTTTCACGGTGTGTGACCTACACAGAACAGGGGCTTAAAGTAAAAGTTAGTCCAACTCCTCCACATATGTGGAAACAAAGCCAGAGAGTTTCCAAAATGACCCACTCAGCATCATTTCAGCCATCTGGTTTAATATTTTATTTCCTTTTCTCTCCTCCCCCTCCCTCTCCCCCTCTCCCCCCCCCTCCCCCTCCTCCTCCTCTCCTCCCCTTCTCTCTCTCTCTCATACACACACCTGTGAGCATGAGAGAGCCTTCTCTTTATTATTTTCCTAGAACTATAAGCCATAAAGGTTCTTCAACAACTACACTACTTTTCCCATATAAATTTCCCCATGATCCCCTATAAATGTTATCAACTGTTCTTGTTTAAGGGTTAATGACCACAGGGCCTTTGCTTCTCTGTCCAGCATGAAAGGTAAAAGGGGGTATAGAGCACAGGGGTGACGCTGCCTTTCCAACCCATTCCATTTCTGTGTGGACCAGTACAGAGCCTGGATCAAACAAAGTTCTAAAATGTCACCAGCTACATTCCTACAAGACCATCTATTGGACAAGATGAGGGGCGAGGAAGCGTAATAAGCACATAGACAGGACACAGAGAGTGGATAAGCCTTTCAACTCCTAAGAGTCCATTTCCAAATGCTGGAGAACCAAGGCCAGCCTGGGGTTCCATCTTCCTTTCAAGCGACATCCCGGCAATAGAGCCAGTGAAAAGTCAAGAAGAATGTTGGAGAACGACCAGGCCACACAGTCAGGAGACCCGAGTTACACTCCCAGCAGTTTCTGCAGCTACAAACTTATGGGATATTTAAAAGTTCCTAGGTCCACTCCAGCTCAGTTGTACAAAAGGCTATTTGGGAGGCAAGGATGAAGTCACTTGATGAAGTCACTAACAGAAATAATGCACTAAGGGATTTCTTATGAAGCTGCCAATAGGGGACTTGTTCATGCCAGATGACTGAGTGTAGCTTTAAATTCCTCCACTCACATGATGAACACAGGAGCTGGGACTGGCTATCACTCTGGGTGCAACCTCCAATATGGAAATGATTGGAGGGTGAGTTCAGGCTGAGAGTGTAAAGTCAGCTATGAAGATGGAGGGGAGCACGCTGTCTGTACAGCTGTCAGCAGTAACCGGCCCACCCTGAGTGTGCACATCCCAGTTTCCACATGCCAGGTGGCCTCTCGTACCTGTTTGTGGTAGCTGACCCCTGAAAAAGTGGAACTGTCAGCCTCTGACGGCATCACCCCAACATTGAACTTAGTCCATTCCCCTCAGAGTGCTTCCATATATCTACACTAATAAAAGAGAAACATGGTAATTAGCGTACGACCGCTACCCTTCCCATTGGCTAATCAGCATATCCTTATGCAAATTAACTGTCAGCCAAGATGGTGGCCGGCAGCCATGCACTGAAGCAAACAGGGAGGTTTGCTTGCTCCAGTGATGGCGGACTCCAACGTTCCCCGCCTGCCGCTGCTGGCCTCTCAGATGCAACTCTAAGAAACATTGTAACAAATATAGAAGCTAAACAAAACCCCAGAAACCAGCTTTCATCCGGAGGGGATCTCAGAGCTGGAGTTATACATTGTTTCGATTATAGAACGCAAACAAACCAGATACTTGCTTTCAGCAGCAGAAGCCTCAGAGCTAGAGCGAGAGCTAAAGCTGGCCCAGAATAAAAAAAAGAAAAAGAAATAAAGGAGCGGTTGGGAGCTTCAGTCAACTGCTAACCTGAAAGCAGCCCTCAGCTCCTCACCCAGACTGGCCAGGCACCCCAGTGGGGACCCCCACACTGAACGGTGTGTGACCAGCTGCAAACAGCCATCATCACCTCATCCAGGCTGGCTAGGCACCCAAGCGGGACCCCCACCCTGATCCAGGACACCCTTCAGGGCAAACCAGCCAGCCCCCAGGCCTCTATCCTATATAGTAAAAGGGTAATATGCCTCCCAGCACCGGGATCCGTGGAGCCATGAGGCCTCCTGGCACCAGATCAGCATGACAGGGGGCAGCGCCCAAACCCCCTGATCGCCCTGTGGCTCTGTGTGTGACAGGGTGCGGCGCCCCAACCCCGCCCCCCCTCCCACCACCACGGGCCCTGCTCTGTGTGTGATGGGGTAGAGCCATAACCTCTCCATCGGTCCTGCCCTGAGTGTGACAGTGGCGGCGCCCCAACCCCCTGATCGGCACTGCTCTGTGGGTGATAGAGGGCAGCGCCCCAACCCCCTGATCCGCCCTGCTCTGTGTGTGACAGGGGGCGGTGCCCTAACTCCCCTATTGGCCCTACTCTGTGAGTGACAGGGGGGAGTTCATCAACCCCCTGATCGGCCCTGCTCTGTGCATGACAGGGGGAGCTCCCCAACCCCCTGATTGGCCCTGCTCTGTGCATGACAGAGTACGAAGCCCCAACCCTCCTGATGGACTCTGCTCTGTGCGTAACAGGGGGCAGCACCCCAACCCCCTAATTAGCCTTGCTCTGTGCGTGACAGGGTACGGAGCCCCAACCCCCTGATGGGCCCTGCTCTGTGTGTGACAGGGGGCAGCACCCCAACCCCCTGATTGGCCCTGCTCTGTGCATCACGGGGGGTGGCACTGCAACCTCCCCATCGACCCTGCCTTGAGTGTGATAGGGGGCGGTGCCCCAACCCCCCAATCAGCCCTACCCTGAGCGTGACTGAGGGTGGCATCGCAACCTCCCAATCTGCCCTGCTCTGTGCATGACAGGGGGCGGCGCCCCAACTCCCCAATCGGCCCTGCTCTGAGCCCGACCAGGGGCTGCACCTAGGGATTGGGCCTGCCCTCTGCCACCCGGGAGCAGGCCTAAGCCAGTAGGTCGTTATCTCCCGAGGGGTCCCAGACTGCGAGAGGGCACAGGCCGGGCTGGGGGGGACCCCCTTCCTCCCTGAGTGCACAAATTTTTGTGCACCGGGCCTCTAATATATATATTTAGAAATCAACTGTTTTGTCTATAAGAGACACGGAGGCTTCTATGTGTCCAGTGTCTCAAAATCACCCTAAAATGAGCATAAGAACGTAAAGGAAGGTAAGAGGGTCATAGACACACTGAGCAAGGACGTGTGGAGGTCATTTTGCTTTACTATATACATAAAAGATGAGGGTGTTGGAGCAGGGGGTTTGGGGGGAGATAAGAACCAAAAGAAAGAAAAAGCAGAGGAGGACCCACACCCCCAGAGTAAAGTGACCCCTTTTCTGCCACATACATGTAAGCATACGTTCTTTGGTTTTGCTTACAAAACTGTTTTCTTCTTAGCTAGTTTCAGGGCACAAACACAAATGTGAAATCATCACTATAATATGCAAATGTGAGAGTAATTTGTAGTTAAAATACCCTTTGAATTATAAAGCGTTTTAAGAGATGTCCTCTGTTAAAAAAGAAAAAGTGTCTCCGTAATTTCAGTAACGTGGGCCTCCCCAAACCCACACGCTGCCCTCAATTAGAACAAGGATAAAACGGAGGGACTGGGGACTGCAGCGGGCCTTCCCTGGAGGTGTTAGAGAGGAAAGGCAGGGAGAAGTCCTGTGACTTGTATCAGAATGTTGAACTGGGACCACCCAGCCTGGACCAGAGCCCTTAGGCCTGCCTGCTCCTCTGCTCTAGTGTTTTCCTTCTAATGTCCAGATGCCTTTTAAAAATGCAACATCAACACAGAAAGGCCTCTATTACGTACTGAGGTCGGATGTGAGCAATGACCCCGATTACTCTCTACCAATTCCTTCAGATAAAACACCATTCTCCTATTTCAGAGCCATCGAGGTTTGCTTTTTCATGTTTCCTTTAAAAAAAAAAAAAAAAAATCTGAATTGCTTTCTCTTCGCTTGTTTCTGCCAAGAAGAAATCCACTCCCAGCTCTCTGCATTAAAGGCCAACGGGACTGAAAAAGAGACCGTGCTTATGTAACTGCCATTGGACCCACCACCACCCCTGGGGCACCAATACAGAAAGGGCTTTTCAGGGAGAAGGGCAGAGGGTGCCAGGCGAGCACCTGGGGAGTTCAGCCCCCTCCTGGCTACAGAAAGTTTCCATCTGCAGGCGTACACTGAGACCCAAGTCACTGCATTTGTTTCACTGAGGTTATGTGACACCAAAACCTTATTGACTCAGTGAAAATAATCCAGCTACCCCTTATGTGTGCAGAGGAGAGGAGCTACGTAAAGTTTCTAACCTTTTTAGACAGAAAAACCTCCAATATTTGCTGACACCTCAGGCATCTAATCTACCCTGTAGCAAGCAGAACCAAGTTCACAGGGCCCCTGAGTTCCTCTCCCATCCTTTATCACATGCCTTCATCCTAAGAAGGCAGAAGGATTGCATTACATTTTGAGAAAAAAAAAATCTTGGTAGATGTTGAGCTAAGAGATACTACTGAACACTGCGGAATTTTCACCCACTGAATACTGCCATGAGAAACAGCCCGGGGAGACACACTTCAATGACATGTCTTGTTAACTCTCCGTTTTCTAATTATTTTCTTTCTCTGTATCCCCTGCAGTAGTCTTTGCAGTGTCTCTTTCCCCTTTGGGAATCTCTAGCTATTTTTTTATTTTTTCCTAATTATTTATTAATTTTACAGCATGTTATCATTTCTTATTGTATTTTCTTAAAATTCAACATCGTGATTGCTGTGAAAGATATCACTGAAGTGCTGCCTCCCCTAATCTAGACTAGTCCGGTCCATACCCACTATTTGCAAAAAATTAGTAGGCTCTGTAAGTATGAATCTTGGTATTTAACCCAATTACTTTAATCCCTCAGAGCAAAACCTTAGGGAAATCATCACCCCAATTCACTGCACACAGAAACCTAGAAAGAATACTCTCATTTTGTCTAGAGGTAGGTATTTTCATTTCTACCAATCACACACTTATAATATTTACCCCCTCAAATATTTGCTTTATCTTCTCCAGGCATTAGCTCTATTACCTCATTGACAGAAAGAAAAAAGTGATACTTTATCATGTCAATTCAATTCTGTAGGCTAAATGATAGCCAGTACTGTTGGGCTGGTAGAGACTTACCATGCCTAGGATATAGCAAAAACAGGATTATGGTACAAAAAAATCAAAAGTTGCTCTTAGAATAAAACAGGGAAATCCCCCAGAGAAAAAGAACTAATGTTTTCTCATTAGCATAAAAAAAGGGCAGTCAACAACAGACTCTTAGTACATTCTAAGATCTGCTTCTGTCTCCAATTTCCTCACCAGGAATTTTCCTTTCTGAATAACATGCAAGTTTCCAACTAGCAAAAAAAAAAAAGCAATTACCAATGAAAATTTTGCAAAATAGTAGGTATAGAGGAAAGTGGTAAAATAAAATCTAGCACAGACTTCATATAAACCCAGATCAATAATAAGCTTCCTAAATTTCCATTATACCTGCAATAATAAACTCTTCTATCAACATAAATTAAATAATTACCATAAAATTCCTACCAAGATACAGGTAGTTATTATTATTCCAAATATGCTGATGTTCAATTTCTATCCTGAGAGCAAAATAAGCCCCCCCTCTCCCATCAATGATTTTTGGGGGCAGCCCACTCATTGCTTACTGGCTTTATCAAGTCCTTATCAACTTCAATTCAATTCTGGCAAAATAACACTATCCAGTGATTAAATTACAAGTTTTCAGGTGGCAATTCTGCTGTCCTTTTTTACGCGTGTGGAAAGACTCTTGTATAACATTGTGCAATAAAAAACAATCTTTCTTATTATTTGTGTTTGTTTCTTCAAAGAGCCTTTATACCACTCACATTGTTCCAAACAAAATAAACACAATTACCTCTATCCCCATTTCACAGAGAAGCAATGGCAACACCTAGAAAGTAGAAATAGAGCCACATACATAGAGTAACAATCTTTGACCAAGGAGCAAATACAATAAAATGGAGGAAGAAATAGTCGTTTAAACAAATGATGATGAGGCAACTGGACATCCACACACAAAAGAAATCTAGATAGAGACTTTGCACCCTTCACAAAAATTAACTCAAAAAGAGTAAGAGACTTGAATGTAATACGCAAAACTATAAAACTCCAGGAAGATAATACAGGAGAAAATCTAGATGAGCTTTAGTATGGTGGTGACTTGAGATATAACACCAAAGGCAAGACTGATGAAATAATGGATATGCTGGACTTCATTACAATCAAAGCTTTCTTCTTTGTGAAAGACACTGTCAAGAAAATGAGAAGACAAGCCACAGATGGGGAGAAAATATTTGCAAAAGACACATTGATAAATGACTGCTATTCAAAGTACACAAGGAACTCTTAAAACTCGACAATAAGAAAACCACTCCATAAAAAATGGGTCAAAGAACTCATGAAAGAAGATAGACAGATGCCCAATGAGCATATGGAAAGATGTTCCTGATGCATGTCATCAGGGAAATGCAAATTCAAACAACAACGAGACACCACTACACACCTATTAGAACAGCCAAAATCCAGGACACTGACACCACCAAACGCTGGAAAGGGTGTAGAGCAACAGGAATGTCATTCATCAGAAAATGCAATGGCACAGCCACTTTAGCCACTTCTCACAATACTAACCATACTCTTGCCATACTATCTGGCATTTGTACTTCTTGGTATTTACCCAAAGGAGAGGATAACATGTCTACCCAAAGATCTGCACTCGAATGCTTACAGCAGCTTTATTCATAATTTCTCAAACTTGGAAGCAACCAAGATGCCCTTCAGCAGGTACATCTAGACCTTTGGATATTATTATTCAGTGCTAAAAAGAATGGAGTTATCAACCCATGAAAAGACATGGAAGAAACTTAAATGCATATTACTAAGTGACAGAGCCAATTGGAAAAGGCTACATACTGTGTTTCCAACTACATGACATTCTAGAAAAGGCGAAACCATGGAGACAATAAGAGGATCAGTGGCCGTGAGGGATGAATACACGGCGCACAGAGGATTTGTAGGGCAGTGGAAATACTCTGTATGATGCCATAATTATAGATATATGTCACTGCACATTTGTCAAAACCCACAGAATATACAGCACCAGGAGTGAACGTAAACTATGGTCTTTGGGTGATTATTATGTGTCAATGTAGTAGGTTGATCAACTGTAACAAATGTCCCATTTTGGTGGGAGATGTTGGTAGAGGAGAGGCTGTAAGTGTGTGGGGATGTGGGGCATATGAGAACTATCAATACTTTCTGCTAAATGTTTTTGTGCACCTAACACTGCTCTTAAAAAAAAGTGCATGTAAAAGGGAAAAATGTACAAAATACAAAGTGAAAAATGTTTCCTATCCATCTGTCTCAACTGTCATCTTTCCCCCACCTCATATTTACAAGCAATGGCATTTATCAGTTTCTTGGATATCCTCCCAGGGTTTCTTTAGGCAAAATAAGCAATTAAGAATGTCAGTATACACCATCCCCTCTTCTTACATAAGAGCTATCATAATACGAGTGTTCTGCACTTTGCCTTCCTCCACATCAAAACACAGCAATTCCCTTATGCTTTTTATTTGTTTGTTTTTACCACCTGCACAGTATTCCATTATGGATGTACCACCATTTATCTATCTATGGTCTCTTTCAAATGCTTTGCCATTTTAAAAATGTAACTTTGCACAACTTATTTCACATATAAGTATGCCTCACAAATAAATTCTCAGAAGTGACTGTATTTGTAACTTTGATAGGTACTTCAAAGGGCTATTTCTTCTGATGGCTAAAATAAACAACTCATCAGTAATACTCTCCAAGAATATACAGCAGCTTTTATGGAATAGTTAATACTTTATAATAACTGTCAAAGACATGTAAAATCATTAATTTTTAAAGTGAAAATCAAATGCTGACAAGAAAAATAGTACAGAAAAAAGTCTAGCAGTCTAAAGAATGAGAAAATCCTGACTATTATTTAGAAATCTTGACTGTTATTGTTACTAAAAGAGCACACATTTATTTTTTTATTATTTTATTTTTTTTACATATTTTATTGATTTTTTTACAGAGAGTAAGAGAGAGGGATAGAGAGTCAGAAACATCGATGAGAGAGAAACATCAATCAGCTGCCTCCTGCACACCTCCTACTGGGAATGTGCCCGCAACTAAGGTACATGCCCTTGACTGGAATCGAACCTGGGACCTTTCAGTCCACAGGCCGACGCTCTATCCACTGAGCCAAACCGGTTAGGGCCACGCATTTATTTTTAATAAAACACCAACTATGTTGGTGTAAAATCTTCTGTAACTGCAAATCCCATAGATTTTTGTCTGAAAGCAGGAACAGCAAATTATGGAGAAAGAAGCTGTTTACTTGTAAATTTTTAACAATCCAGTCATGTTTCATATAGTCAATAAACTAAGTGCTTTTGGTGTTACATGTAGCAATCATATGCAAACAAATTAAAGAAAAAAAACAGGCTTAAATGTTGTAAACTAACAAAAACCACTTTACAGGGACTACCAATGGTTAGACTAACCACCCCCCCCCCCCCAAAGTTAGCAAGACATGTAGTAAATCCTCACATTTTTCTAAGCAGTGCATTAATAACTGGTTTTATATTATCTGTCCAAAATATTTTTAAGAGGTAAATAAAACACATCTTTCTAATGTTTTTTACCGGTAAAGGTTGTACTATTTTCTGATTGACAAGGTAAGATTCAAGTCAACTTATTCAGGAAGGGATTAAAAGGGCAATTTAGGTCTCAAAGAAAAGGGTCAAAACTGTGGCAAAAAGCTATACAGCAACAATTAGAACAGAATAAAGAACTAAAGAAATCCCCATGCATGATTCCACTGGCAAAGAGCATAATGGTTCACAGCTCTCTTCAATGGAGTGTGTACGAACAATTAATATCAAGGTAGAAGATGAGTGGAGAGAAAGGGGAATGGCATGAATCTTAGGCCACATCACATAGAATTTTAAGGCATTTTCCTGGAACTAGCTTCTTCTCAAAATTGCCTCCTCTAGTGCATATGTTCCATGAGGCCTAGGGACCTTGTTTTCTTCATTGCATATGCTCCGCATTCTGAACAGTATCTGACACAGAGTAGGTGTTCAAGACATAACTGCTCAATGAATAACTGAACCTTCGTAGGACCTTCAGGATGCCCACGGATGCAGCCTAGCAGACCTTTGTCCATAAGCATTATCCCACAGCCCCAAGTGATTCTTTTGTAGTCTTCCCCATCAGAACTTCACCATAGCAGTGCTCAGTCAGAGCACACAATAAATCTGAACAATTCATGCTAAGATACAAATGACTACCAGCACTTTAAAGTCGTGGATATTCATAAATCCTAGAAAATAAAATTCAAAAGCTGATATTTCAGGTGCCTGGCAGGAAACAGGAAATACTTATTTTAACTTGCCTACCCTAATAGCTTTCAATGTTGTCTTAAAGAAAGTGGTCTATAAATAGACTCTTTAAGCTCTAGGTCTATTTCAGCATTAGTTGCCAGAAGGAAACAGTTTTGTAATTAATTAAATGAGCATACATGAGAAAGGTGACAGAGGAAAACGGAGTTCTGATTCTTTGCTAAAACTATGAGAGGAAAACTTTCTGTCTTCTAAAGGTCAAATTTTCCACCTCCATACTTTGTATGAAGAACCTGAAACCATGAGAAATTAAGAACTAAGATTGTAAACTGGGGGGGAAAAAAGCAATTATTCCAACAAGAAATCATCTAGGAGAGGAATTAGCTGAACAGCATCCAGGGCTGGCCTCAAGCATAATGCCATTATGTTCAACTGAACAAGCTTTTCACCATCTTCACACCAAACAGTCATAAAAAGAGTCTTAAAACAGAAGTGACTTTAAATAAAGGGTCTGTATTAGTTCAAACAATCACACTAGGAACCATTCTCCCAAACTGCTGGGTCCTAAGATGACAAAACCAAGTGTTTAAGGTTACTGTGAACTCTGGAATGAGGCTCCTCGGGGAAATTCCTCCCATAGTAGAGAAGATAAATGCACTGAAATCTTAGTCATTTGGTCACATTTCCTCAGAAAACCTAAAGAAGAACTAGTCACTTCTTGGCAGAGTAAAGTGAAAACAAAAATACAAACGTTACACATATACATGGCAGAAGATCTGGTATGTGGTACCTGCAGGGACAGATGCGTCCTTAATTGTAACTCGTCGGCTAAGGCTCTGGTTATGAACTACTGCAAAGTCTCCACTCTGCAAAACATGTCCTTTCCTTCTGAGGAGGAGCTGATTTAAAAGTGTAATATGGCCCTAACCGGTTTGGCTCAGTGGATGGAGTGTCGGTCTGCGGACTGAAGGGTCCCGGGTTCGATTCTGGTCAAGGGCATGTACCTTGGTTGCGGGCACATCCCCAGTAGGGGGTGTGCAAGAGGCAGCTGATTGATGTTTCTCTCTCATCAATGTTTCTAACATTCTATCTCTCTCCCTTCCTCTAGGTAAAAAATCGATAAAATATATTTTAAAAATAAATACATAAATGAAAGTGTAATATGTGCCACTGCCCGGGAGCAAATTTTGGGAGGTTACAATACAGAAGTCTGTTTACTTCTATCTAATCACTCTGCCTACAGTTCATGCACGCAAAGCTCTACCAGGTGGACACAGGATCCTGGGTGACACTTCATGAACAAATGCCCTGGCACGGTGTATGTGTAATGATTCACATTGTTTGCAGACCATTTTTTTTTACATGATACATTCTCTAAAGTCTTTATATTTTACTCACCTACCTGGTACTTTGCCTGTCATTCTTAATGAATGCAAATAGTCAGTCTTCCATTATGAATATTACCTCATACAAACTACATTATACGTTTGTAATATTGAAATTCCTCCCTAGACAGGTGTTCTAACATCTGCTTTGGGCTTCAGCTGGCCACGGGAGCTGGGTGCCTCATAACCACAGTTATTGGGCAAGATGAGATAGCATCCTATTAGGTCTCTATGCTAGGGCCTTAGTTAAAAAAAAAGAGTAATATCTCCAATTCAAAAGAGGACATATGATGGAATGGAAACCAAGACCAATGTCAAATGGGTTAAATTCAAGACAGCAGAAGCAAAGAGAAGTTCAGATTGGTGATAGGGCGGTAATGCTAGGAAAGTCCCTAAGCAAAGCAGATGCATCCAACTTTTTATGCAGTGCCTGAGGCATCCCACTAGGCTAAGTTGAAAGCAGTTACATAACTGAAGCAAAGCAGCCACAAATATTTACCCCATAAATGGCTATAGAGCAGCACTCTCCTGTCAGGCACAGGAGCTTGATACTATGTGGGGTACAGAGATAAATCACAGACATAACAGCTGCAGCGTAGCCATCTGGAAGGGAAACCCTGTCTCAGACACACAAAGCATGAATGCACAGCACAGAATAATTTTTATGAGGAGCACAGAGAATGTGAAGTATGCACTAAATTAAATAGGCGGCAGAATTTGAGAATTCTTCTTTCATTCACTTGGCCTGTTCTCAGTGCTGACCTAAGGACCAAGGGCTGGTTTAGCTGCTACAGGTGGATGGTAAACATTAACAACAGCATTCCTGACATTATGTGACCTAAATTCTACTGGTGTGGATATAAAAAGTTTAATAAATAAATAATTTCAGAAAAGATTGAGGACCATGCAGAGAAAGAATGCCGGTTTTGTGGTTATAGACTGCAGGAAATACAATGTTATGTAGGATGGTCAAGAAAAGTCACTCTAACTTGGGGCAAAAGACCAGAATAAAATGCACAGCACATGTGAAGATCCAGGGGGAAAAGTTCCAGCAGAGAAAATGGCCAATGTAAGGGTCAATTACAACAATCTTGACATATTCAAGGAAAAGCAATAAACTCATTGGGGCTGAAACAGTTTAAGGAGAGAAATGATAATTAGACACAGAATTGAAGAGAGAAGGGACAGGTCATATGGGGCCTTGTAGGTCTTGGTGAGGCTATTCTAAAGGAGGGCAGTGAGCACTGGGCTTTACAGTATTTGTTTCTCCTGTTATTAACACCTTACTCTAGTGTGCTGCATTGGTTACAATTAATGAACCAATATTTGTACGTCGTTACTAACCTACAGTACAGAGTCTATTCCGATGTTCTTTGTTTTTAGCCTAGTGGCCTTTTTCTCTGCTCTGCAATGCCATCCAGGATACCACATCACCACTTCGGTTTCCACGTCTCCCCAGGCTCCTCTTGGCTGTGGCAGTTTCTCAGACTTTTCTTTGGTTTTGATGACCTTGACAGTTTTGAGGACTACTGGTTGGCTCTGCTGTAGGATGACCCTCTACTGAAATCTGTCTGATGTTTTCTCATGCTTTGACTGAGTACTTCTACAGAAGTAAAGTGTCATTGTCCTCGTATCATATCAAGGATCCATACTATCATTATGACTCATTACTGCTGACGTGGACCTTGATCACCTGGATCGGATAGTGTTTGTCAGGTTTCTCCATGTAAAGTTACCCTTTTGCCCACATCCCTTTCCACACTGTAATCTTTGGAAGGAAGTCTCTGAGCAGCTACACTTGAAGAGTGTGGATCTACTCTCCCTCTACTTTAGAGCACAATAAATAAATTATTTGAAAATCTTCTGCATGAGATATTTGTCTCTGCTCCCCCATTTATTCAATCATTTACTTATAGCAGTATGGACTCATGAATATTTATTTAATCCAGGTTCTGATCCAATACTATTTTTTTTTCTCAAATGATTCCATCTTTGGCAACTGGGAGCTTTTGAGTTGACTCCTGAGTCTCTCTGGCATATTCCTATCAATATGTGTGTTTGTTTATTGGGGTGAAGAGATCAAAATACCTCCTAAACTTTCTAACACCACAAAATTCTACACGTTCATCTTATATGTGTCCTGGCCCAGTCCTAGAATCAGCCATTTCTCCAAGGCACCCTGGTTCCTCTTACTGAAGAATGGCATTAGAAACCACACCTTGCCACTAGAAGTACTCAGGATCTTGCTATATTTTAACACTGGATCTTATTTTCCTTTTTCTTCTGCCTATAAATAATTTATCTCTCACCTGTTGAGGAATATGCTTCTCTAATATCCAACATTCTCCTTTCATCCAATTTCTACACCAATCTTCAGTTTTTCAACTGCTGACCAAACAAGCTATATCAAGTACTACATACCAGAGAAAAACAATTCTCAAAGACAATTCTACTGGGTATAAAAATGCTGCCATGTTGTGCTGCTGAGTCTCCTCATAAAACTGAGCCCAATGGGCAGAACTGAATAACCTTAGTGCCACTTTACATTAGGCAGATGGACATCTCATTACCACAACAAACTCCAGAGAAGTTCAGAGGTATCTGAATTTTCCAAGTAGATTGAGACTAGAACAGATGAATCTAGGTGAGTACAAGTAGCAGAAAGCTAACTCTCATACACTAGAAAGATATGTTACTACCACACTGAACTGGCCAATGGAATCTCTGTTCCTATCTTTTAAACACCATAGAGTTAAAGGGAAATGTCATCAGCCATCTCTTAAATGAATCTTGCTACATAACAGAATTGGCTTTAGGCAGGAATCTTACTGTATTCCCATTTAACTGCCATACTCTCTAATATGAAAATTCCTTTCTAAATTATAGGCCCAGATAATAAGCAATCTTTAAAAGCCCTTCTTCAAAAATCCTTAAGATTCATGTCATTATTTCTCTCTTGTTTAAAAAATGTAAATATAAGAAATATACAGCATGGTGATGGTTTCTGGGTTATATACACATGTTGTAATATATTTCTGTTTTTCTGTAGAGAACTCTAACTAATATAATGTACATTACCCTTATAAGCCATCAAAACTTCAACCATGTACTAGGATCAAGCACAATTCAAAAGTCATAGGCAAACTCAGGAATGGAGACAGTTTATTTACCGTAGTTGTTAGTTCACTTCAGTTTGGCTGATACCAGATCCTTATCTTCATCTCCATAGACATTTAAAAGTTGGCAGTGAAATGAGGAGTAATAAGATCACTGATAGATTTTCGTTCTTTCCTTTTCATTCAACTTGAAAGATATTTTTTGCTGGATATAAAATTGTGCATTGGCAGTTCATTCTTTGAGCACTTCTGTCTCACATAATTTTTATCACACTCTGCTTTCTTACTTTTGTTCCTCTGTATATAATATGCCCTTGTTTCTCTTTGGTTTGGGCAGTATAAATACAATGTTTTTGGTGTCTCTGTGTGTTGTAGTCATCCTGCTTGCTATTTATTGAGCTTCTTAGATCTGTTATTTGGTATCAATCATTAATTTTAGAAAATTCTTTGCCATTATATTTTCAAATATTTTTTCTGTCTTGTTCCCTCTCTTTTCATACTGTAATTACACATATGTTGGAACCTTTGATAATGTTCCAAAGCTCCTGGAGGCTCTAAGTTTTTTGTTTTACCTAACCTTCTTTTCTTTATGTTTCTTTTAACCTATCTTCAGGTGCACTATTTCTTTGGCTCTACCAATTCTAACAGTGTGCCATCCAATGCATTTTTATCTCTGTTACTATTTACCTTTGAGTGTTTTCATCTTGTTCTTTTTTATAATTTATGCCTCTATTGAAATTCCTCATCTATTCATGCATATTGTCCATTATTCTACTAGAATCTTTAATACATTGATGATAGGTATTTCAAATCCCCTAATAGTTCAAACATCTAGGTCATATGTGACTCGGCTACTATTTAACTGATTTGTTTCTTGTATGTATATGTGTTTTTTCCCTGGATTCTTTGTGTTTCTTGATAATTTCTAGCTGAAAGCTAGACATCTTGTGTAGAACAGTAGAGACAAAAGTAAATTTATGTCTAGAAATGAACATGTCTTTTCCTTTGCTATAATTAAGTGTGGGGAGTTGATTCAGTCTAGCCAGGCACTGAGACTGGGTTTGGATTTTATTGTTGCTATGGTTATCCTTTGCACATTAAAGGTGTTATATGGCTTTTCTAAAAATACATTTTTATTGAGTTTAGAGAAAGAGAAACCATACTGAACTGGTCAATGCAATCTGTTCCTATCTTTTAAATATAATAGAGTTATAGATTCAAGTTAAAATGCTGTCTCTTAGAATTTATCCAAACCAAGTGGATTTTGCAAAGGAGAAACTTTTTTCCCCTGGGACACCACGTTTCCTTAATTCAGAGTCAGTTGACTTCCTAGTGACACATGCATATGTCACAGGTAAGCCTTAAGCAGTTTTATAAATGTGCTTGTATTGCCCAGGTGGCCTGTATCAGTGGTTGAGCGATGACCTATGAACCAGGAGGTCATGGTTCGATTCCCAGTCAGGGCACATGCCTGGGTTGCTGGCTTGATCCCCAGTATGGGGCATGCAAGAGGCAGCTGACCAATGATTTTCTCTCATCATTGATGTTTCTTTCTATCCCTCTCCCTTTCTCTCTGAAATAAATAAAAATATTTTTTAAAAAAAGAAATGTGCTTGTATTTTTTCAGGTAAGTTGGGAGGACAACACAATGGGAACAATGAAAAACAAAACAACAAGTGACTAGCATTAACTGCTACTATTACAAGGTGTCTGCTGTCATTCACCTTTTCTATACTACAGGCTTCCAATCGCGTAATGATTACACTAAGCCATTTTTACTAGTTATCCCTTCCTCTTTAGTTGTATGCTTGAGAAATAACACAACATTTCCTAAAAGTTATATGTGGTACTTTCCATCAAAGGCTTCTTCCTATTCACCCGCCCCCCACCCCCCCCCCCCCCCCCCCGCCCCCCGCCAATTTGGTAAAGTCGCTTTTAGATTCCTCAGAAGCACAGGTGGCTACAAGACTGGGTGTAAGTTCTGTGAAATAACAACATATTTAACACAGGAAGGGAACCACGGTAGCCTCCAAAAGAAGGACTTGGTGGAATGTTATAAACTACTAAAAGCTTCTAATTGACACTATTTCAGAGCATTCACCAGAAAAACAATCAATATTTAAATATCATCTTCACAATTTCAGAGCTCTGCATCACTGGAAAATTATCCAACTCGTGTAGTGTGTATAAAGGTCAAAGATAAGCCCCAAATGAGATTATTCAGTGAATAATCCCAATGGGATTGAACAAAAAGGAAAAAGCAATGAACAGATCCCAATGTTTGCACAAATGCTGTATGTTTTCAGAAAAAAAGGCTGTTTAAAATTTTCACAGAGAATAAGTCAGAATATAAACGTAGGTTTTTTAAGGACAAAAGATTGAGCGTGCTCACCCTGCAGAAATCCCTTAGCCCACAGGAATGGCTGAAGGCAGCGGATCAGGAAGGAGGAAGGAGGAGGGCCTTGCTGAATGCTTCCTCTTGGGGACTGGCCTGTGAGCCCTCTGAGCAGCCCTGGTGCTGCAGGGCTTCCATTAGTCTCTTGGGAAGGAACCCAGACAGAGGAGTTGAGAAATTTTACACATAGGGTAGAAATGCCAATGAGAGAGCCCAGATAGAAAGTAAGGAGGAAGAAATATTGGAAAGACAAAAAGAACTGGGGGTGGGGGGAGGACAAAGAGGAGATCAGAGAAAGATGGAAAGCAAGTTGGAGAAGCATCTGCTATGTGTCAGAACTTCTTAGCCACAAACTCATTTACTCCGTCTCCTTTTTTAAAATCCTTGCCTGAGAATATGTTTTTATTGATTGAGAGGGAGAGGAGGAGGGGGAGGGGAGGGGAAGAGGTAAGGGGAGGGGAAGGGGGAAAGAAATATCGATCTGAGGAATATTGATTGGTTGCTTCCTGTATACGCCCCAACCGGGGATCAAACCTGCAACCTAGGTATGTGCCCAGACTGGAAATCGAACCTTTTGGTGTATGGGATCATGCTCCAACCAATTGAGCCACCTGTTCAGGGCTCATTGTTCTCATTTTAGGAGGACAAATTGAGTTGTGAAAACTATACTGAGACTATGTAGGTAAATACCACTTTTAGAGAGGGGTATTTATGCATTAGGGAAAAAATGCAATGTGGTCTGTAATATACTTTTCAAGTTTTTGGCAAAAATAATTCCCCCTTTATAGATGCACTAGGGACCCAATGCACAAAAATTGTGGAAGAGTAGGCCTTCCTTTCCCTGGCTGCCAGCACTGGCTTCCCTCTGGCACCCAGGACCCGGGCTGGCTTCCTTCCGGCCCCAGCTTCGTCAGGAAGGATGTCCGGAATGACGCCTGGAAGAACATCTGGCCTAATTATCATATTACCCTTTTATTATTATAGATTATTATAGATAAGAACTTTTATAGTGAAGTTATGGGTGAAAGAAAAGAGGAAGAAGCAAGATATCAGAACTAAAATCAGGAAATAAAATTAACAGCAGGGATTTATATTCTTCCATTATAACACAGGGCAAAATGAACTGAACAGTGTGCACAGCCTCTAAACCAGAGGCATTTCTCTTCCTTCTCACTCTCTCTAACTGCCTTTGTTATTCACACAGCTTCTAAGCACTCTGGAAAAAGCCATCCATGAAACAAATCCAATATGCAAGTAAAAGCTTTAGAATTTTTACTCGGCTTTACTGGTCCTCCATGAAGCAAATCTAACAGGCAAGTAAAAGCCTTAGCGTTTTTAGTGGGGTATTATTGACAACAAATAATAGTACTTGACAGAGCATGTCTACACCCTTAAAGCGTCTTTATCTACACTTCACTCCTGTATAGGAAAGAATTTTGAAGTTTTAGAAAAAAAAAAAACCTCTGTCCAACTTAAAGAACTCTGTAATTAGCTTTCTTTTTTCCAGATAGTTACTGACATTGCCATTAAGAATGAATACCCTATACTATTTATATTAGTCTAACTGACTATAGAACAGAACTATAATAAGAATGTACAAACAAAGCAACCCATATTAATCTTGATGAATATTAAACCTAGCTTGTTACTCTAAACCAGTGATGGCGAACCTATGACACGCATGTCAGAGGTGACACGCGAACTCATTTTTTTTGGTTGATTTTTCTTTGTTAAATGGCATTTAAATATATGAAATAAATATCAAAACATGTCTTTGTTTTACTATGGTTGCAAATATCAAAAAATGTCTATATGTGACACGGCACCAGAGTTAAGTTAGGGTTTTTTAAAATGCTGACACGCCGAGCTCAAAAGGTTCGCCATCACTGCTCTAAACTGATACTGCTCTCTCAAAACTAGAGCTTACATGTTAAAAGTTTATTTTTCTAAGTATACTTTACTAGAATCAGCAGTTTCAGTTCCTGTGTGAACCTAAAGAGCAGCCTGATGTTCAAGGCCTGGGTCAATTCTGACTTCCCTGACACAGGAATCCAGATGGCCAACTCAAGGACAGTGGCCATGGAAATCCCTATCAGGACCATCAAGGACACTGCCTGCATGTCCACAGCTCTCCTCTGATTTCTTTGTTCTGCTTTCCCTCTTCCTCCGTATAAAAACCTCTGCCTGCAGTGCGATGTTAAGATGGGTTTTTGAGGACAGGTGTCATCCCCATTTTCACAAATTCTGGCACTTGAATAAACCAGTTTTCTTCTCACCAGAACCTTTCTCATGAGTTTGGCTTTTGTTGCCGCAGGCAGCCAGACCTGGAGTTCTGCTTCAACATTACTTAGATGCTTGTAATAGTCACATGCTTCAAAAGTGGTCCTCAAATTATGAATTAACCAAATTTTCAAGGCAGGATATTTGAAATTTAGAATTTATTCTCCCTTTGAAATAAGGTCCTAAATGGTTTTTAAAAGCTCATGGCAGCCAAGGACAGTTTATTGTAACTCACAATGTAACTGAACAGGCATTTCTATTTTAGGTATCAGTTCACAGCACTGTTTCTATCTCAGAAATGATGCTCAGAGTGGTTGATAGAAACCGATTTATTATATTATCTTATTTTTCTGTACACTTGAAATATTTCTTAATCAAAAGAGGATAAATCATCTAAGTATTTACTGAAAACCTGGCAAATTAAAAAATCTGCTATGCACTACGGGGAAAACAATTGTTTATTAAGCTCTTTGTAAATGCAGAAAAAAGATGACCTATAAAAGAAGAAACCTGATACTAAAAAAGTCAGACATACAAAATAAAGGATGTAAGATGACTACCATAAAAGTAATACAAGCAATCTGCAAAAAGAACTCAAAAAAGGAGAAGTCAATCAATTTTAATGAGAAATACTAGGCTGATGGTTAAGAAAAGTCACAAATTCCTCCCATCCCAGTATGCACATTCCTTTCGTTTATTAAATGTGTGTGTGTGTGTGTGTGTGTGTGTATTTTCTATTACAGTTGCCATTCAAGCACAGTGGTTGCACATTTATATAACTTACGAAGTGATCTCCCCAATATGACTGCTCCTCCCATCAAGAATAGACACTCTTTCCCTACTCCTTGAATCTGGGTTGGCCTGCGGATGTGCTTTGACCTAAAAAAGTAACAGAATTGCCAGCATGTGACCTCTGGGCCTACATTGTCTGCCCTCACTTTCTTGCAACCCTGAGATGGGCATGTAAAGAAGTCTGAGCCAGATCCCTTGAGAAAGAGAGAGAGAGAGAGAGAGAGAGAGAGAGAGAGCATGCGCACGCGCTAACAGTCAACACCAAACTGCCAAACATGTGAGCTGGGACATTCTAGACCATGCAGCCCCATACACGAGGGCCCCACACAAGACCCACAAGAAATATCCAGTTGAATTCAGGCCAATTATGAGCCCATGACCTTCCAACCAAAAAAAATTTTGTTTTAAGCATTAAGATTTCATTTACACGCCCTGACGGGTTTGTCTCAGTGGATAGAGCATCGGCCTGCAGACTGAAGGGTCCCAGGTTCGATTCCAATCGGGGGCATGTGCCTTGATTGCGGGCACATCCCCAGTAGGAGGTGTGCAGGAGGCAGCTGATCGATCTTTCTCTCTCATCTATGTTTCTGGCTCTCTATCCCTCTCCCTTCCTATCTGTAAAAAATCAATAAAATATATTTTTAAAAAAAGATTTCACTTACAAATGGAAGAGTTAAGATGCTCAGTATGCATCAGAATATACAAGTCTGAATTCTCAAGAAAGAGAATAAAGCTAGAGGCATACAATTAGAAGTCTTCTGTGTAAGTACAAGAATTAAAATTAGGATGAAATCAACCAAGGAAAGCTTCTAGAATGACAGGAGAGATATCACAGGGAGAATTAGAAGTGAAAATCATTATAGGATTTGATGGCTGTAAGGCTTATTACTCTTTGCATCTTTTATTAAAATAAACAATCCCTCCATAGGTCCTCTGTATGAGGGGAGCTGAAGAGAGCGAGTCCAAGGCTCGGTTGCAGCTCATTTATCTCCCGATGGGCTGTAGCTTAGGATTCGCACATTCACTAAATCAAAATCTACAACTAAATGCTCATTTATGCCCAATTAATTTTCAAGATCCATGTACATGAGAGGGCCTGTATCTGGGCTCCTTTTCTTGGAGAATCAGCCATCCTATTCACTAACCTGACCATAATGAGCTCAGGTCAAGGAGCTTAGAATTCAGCTAACTATCATGGCTGTTTCAGTTTCTGTTCAATTAATTATTTACAATTTAGGCATCTTAACATTAAGCAAGTGGTACACGAATCTGATACTGTGCATTCAGTTGCCAGGAAACCAATATTTCTCAAATTTTCCTTTTTCTGCTCCCAATTTTAACTACTGCCAAACCAGAAATTTGCATGTATAACCTTAACAAAATAAGCAAATTAAATCTCTACATTATAAACATCTTTAAATCACTATTTATTTCACATGCCAAAGTAGGTGTAGGCCAAAATAAAACATCTGGTTGCCGAGGTCAGTTTCCTATTAGGTCTCTTGTGAAATGCTAAGCTCTGATATTAGGGAGTAGGTATCCCTGATCAATTCTACACTCACTTCAATGGGATTAACTGGTGCAGTTTCATTCCAGTCAAGGTATGAGCACAGTCTTTGCTGAAGTAACATAGCTGTCAGAGGCAAGTTAAATCCCTATAGACCTGGTGTTTCAAACAAAGCCCTCATTATTTCAGGTCAACCACAATGTCATTATCGATTATAATGGCCATTATTAAGTTTTTAAAATTATATTTCATCTTTTGTTCATTTGGCTCGAGCACAGTAAGTCAATTACGTGCAAAAGGAAGCACAGAACTGCCAGGGTTATTCAAAAGACCCTGAAGTCAAGGGCTTTTGTTTTTTCAATGTTGGATCTTAGAAAATATATTTAACTTTTCTTAAGTAAAATTCCTCACTATCTATATATATAAAAGCCTAAGCGACCATCCAACCATTTGACTGTCTGACTGGTAGCTCTGACGTGCAATGACCACCAGGGGGTAAGACACACGGTGCAGGAGCTGCTGAGCTGCGGTGACTTGGCAGCTGCGGTTCTCGGGTGACACACCCAGAACCAGAAAGGAGGGAGCCTGATTACGGGATGCGTCACTTGAGAACTGCCCTCTCATAATCCGAGAGCCCTTGGGGAATGTCGGAGAAACGATTTTGGCCAGATTCCCACAGGTCAGGCCGAGGGACCCCCACCAGTGCACAAATCCGTGTACCGGGCCTCTAGTGTAAAATAAAAGCCCTTGCATTGCCTAGAAAATGTAGTTGGAAGCCAAGAAACCTGATGAATAAATGAATAATTTAATAAAATGAATGACAAAGATGGACTATTCTATCTCCTCCAGTACTAAGATTTAAAGTTCTGCTAGATATCTTGTCTCTTCGTCTCTTCATCAGTACAGACATGATGACATATGTCCCAAACAGTCACTCAAATATAATGTCAATCATAAGATCTAACAACTTCCCTGAGATACTCCATAAGCCATGCCATTAATATAAGTAGTGGCTGCCAAACCAGCAGCATTCAGCGGCACCTAGGATTATAGAAATGCAAATAATCTAGTCTCTCCCCAGACCTCCTGAATCAAAATCTCTCAGGGTTGGACCCATCATTTGTGGGGGGTTTTTTATATAAATTTTTATTGATTTCAGAGAGGAAGAGATAGAAACATCAATGATGAGAGAGAATCACAACTCTGGCATGTGCCCCCGACTGGAATTGAACCTGGGACCCTTCAGTCTGCAGGCTGACGCTCTATCCACTGAGCCAAACCAGCCAGGGCCCAATTTGTGTTTTAATAAGCCTTCAGGTGATCTGATGCCCACTAAAGTTAGAGGACCCCTGATGTTTATATAAGTTCATTATTTTGAGTGGATAACTGAGAAATAAAACCTAATTCTGTAGCTTTATTTTCCAAGCTAAATTAAACCAAAGACAGAGTTAAAGTTGAGAAAATGCTATTCAATAAGCAGGATAAATTAGACAAAATCATGTCACTGACATAATTGTTTCTCCCCATCCAAATTAGAAAAACACTGAAAAAGAAAAGTTACCGAGGGTGCTCACCACGGCTGTGAAAAAAAAGGGCTCGTTCACACCTTGCAGGTAGGAATGAAAACTGGTATGGCCCTTATGAAGGGAAATTTGACACTATCTAACAAACTTACTTATGTGTATACCTTCTGACCCAGCAATCTTACTTCCAGGAATCTACCTTAAAGATTCACCTCCAACTATGTGAAAATATATGTATATGCACATGTTTATCCACTGCAACATTGTTTCTGGTTGCAAAATACTGGAAACAACCTAAATGCTGACATTTAGAAAACTGGCTCAATAAACTATGTGATATCCAAACAAAGGATACTACGCAGAATGAGAATAATCCCTATGAACTGATATGCAATGACATCCAGAATATGCTGTACTGTTAAATGAAAAGACAAAGTTCAGTAGCTTACCTTTTGTGTATGAAAGAATGGGAAAATAAAATATGCATGTATCTGCATATTTTTGCAAAAGAAATTAAAAAAGGATAAAACAGAAACTAAAGTGAATGACACTATTTACCTATAGGTACTAGAAACCAGGATAGGAACAGGGTGAAATGGAGTCATGACATTTCTGGATACATCTTTTAATTTTTTTTGGTTAATCCTCACCCGAGGATATTTTTTCGAGATAGTCAAAGGGAGGGGAGACACACAGAGAGAAACATCAATGTGAGAGAGACACATTGATTGGTTGCCTCCCACAGGCTCCCCAACCACAGTCGGGGATTGAGTCTGCAACGGAGGTACATGCCCTTGATTGGAATCTAACCTGGGACCCTTCAGTCCACAAGCAGATGCTCTATCCACTGAGCCAAACCAGCTAGGGCCATCGTGAATTTTTGAAACCATATTAACATTTTACATATTCAAATAAATAAAATGAACCAGCATGGATAGAGGGATCCTCAAACAGAAAATAAACCAACTGTATTTCAACTAAACAACAATCACACTGAAGAAAGGAAAAAAAGAACTAATCCAAGTAACTTCTGAATTCAGTACTTTTGACTACAAACCATCAATCTAAGACATAAATAAATATTGAAATCTAATGATTAGGTTTCTTTTTCACAGTGGTGCAGGTTAGAAATTCTAAAAATATGTTCGTTCATGTTTTTGTGTTTTTGTTGTTGTTTTTTTATTGAGCAAGTAAGTATGTACAATGAGATAATGGGAGCCAAGTCTTTCACAGATGGTGAAGTGAGTTGCAAATATGGAAAGGAGGAATACTAGAATGAACTCGGTGGTACTAGACTGACATCTTGGGTATCCAGGAATATAAATTCATGGTTTTTAAATGGATAAATGGACAGACATACCTGTGTACACATATGTTATGTATATATGTATACACACATATTATATATATACAGTATATATATATCCTATATAATAAAAGGGTAATATGCAAATTGACCCTAACAGCAGAATGACTGGGAATCACTGATCACTATGACACACACTGACCACCAGGGGCAGACACTCAATGCAGGAGCTGCCCCCTGGTGGTCAGTGTGCTCCCACAGGGGGGAGCTCTGCTCAGCCACAAGCCAGGCTGACGGCTGCCAGTACAGCGGTGGTGGTGGGAGCCTCTCCCGCCTCCTCAGCAGCGCTAAGGATGTCCGACTGCAGCTAGGCCTACTTCCCGCTGGCAAGTGGGCATGCCCCGAGGGCTCCCGGGCTGCCAGAGGGATGTCGGACTGCCAGCTTAGGCCCAATCCCCAGGGGAGCGGGCCTAAGCCAGCAGGTGGTCATCCCCCGTGGGGTCCCAGACTTCAAGAGGGCACAGGCCGGGCTGAGAGACCCTCCCGAGTGCACAAATTTTTGTGCACCGGGGCTCTAGTGTGTGTGTGTGTGTGTGTGTGTGTGTGTATAATTTCTTTTTCTTTTAGTTTTGACCTCCAAGAGAGCCTAAATATTATGACATCCTAGTAACAATGAGCACACCTAGCACCAAGGTCTAAATACCATTCTCCACTAATGGGAATTAGGGACCCTTGGTGAACTGGCTAACTTGGGGGCTAAAGCAAAGAAAATAAAAAATGAGTTTGGAACATCATGTTGTGCCTGAAAGTAAGGAAATACTCAAATTATGATGGGGACATGTCAAAAGGCTAAGGAGCCTGCTTGAAGGAGCTCCCACTGGCCAAATTTGAGACAATTTGAGCATCAAAATAACTATACTGGTAGTAAGAATTTATAATCCACTGAATAAGAACCCATGAATCCATAACAGATGTAAATGAACAAGTAAACAACAACAAAAAACAAATATAATTGAACACAATATGAAGAAACATCAGACAAATCTAGGTTAAGGTTCATGCTACAAAATTACTTCCTGCATTATTCAAAAACATCAAGGTCAGTAAGGTTGATAAATGGTTCCAAATGAAAAAAAACTAAAGAGACAGGACAAATACAATCCCTACAAATGATTCTGGACCTAGTGTAGAGGAAAATGCTATAAATGTCATTATTGGGACAACTGACTGAATTAAAATCAGACTGTGAACTAGTAAAATGTATTGATTTTTATCACTGTACTAGGGTTAATTAAGAAAATGTCATTATTTTAGGAGATATGCATTGAAATATTTAAGGGTTAGCCTACAACTAACTCTCAAATAGTTCAGAAAAAATAACAACCCTGTATATATACAAAAGAGAAAATGTTAATAAAATCAATGGAGCAAATAGTTAAACCTTGGTGAATCTGGGTCAAGTGTAAGAAAGTTTTTCATGCTAACCATGAATTTTCTGTAAGTTTGACATCATTTCAAAATTTAAAAGTTACTCAAAAAAACATTAGTTTCTTTAAAATATAAGCAAAGCAAAATTAACTTTTTTTTCCAAGCAAAGAAAATGTTAAACTTCTGTGTTCTGAATGAATTTTTTCCCTGAAATGTCACTGACAGTTGAGGGAGTTAAAGGGAAAAGAAGGATGAGGAAAGAAAGATTATGTGCTCCTGGAGGTAGGTGGAAAATATCTCCTGACTCCAAAAAGTACTTCTGAATTTTCTATGCAATCACAGAATCAATGTCACTTTCCCTTTCTTTGTCAAGCAAGTTTGTTTTTCTCATAAATTGATAATATATTATTATATACAATATATATATTTTTAAGGATTTTTTTATTGATTTCAGAGAGAGGAAGGAGAGAGAGAGAGAGAGAGAGAGGGAAAGAAAGAAATATTAAACGCTTGCCTCCTGCACATGCCCAAAAGGGGGTCGAACCCACTACCTTTTGGTGTACTGGATGAGCTCTAAACAACTGAGTCACACTGGCCAGGGCTCATACAATGTATTTAAATGCAAAACTTTGCCTTTTCCCAAAACTTTTGACTCTTTTACAACCATGCAAAATTCAAGTTCATTATAATTTTCATTTTTAAAAAGCAACAAACTTAAGTTAGACATAAAGAGCTGTGCATGCGTCTCAGAGTAAATAACACAAAGCAAGCCAAGAAGTGAAAATTCCAGAATTTCCACATCACAATGGACTTGATTTTGTTTTGCGCCAACACCTTTCTGGATACTACATGTGGTAAGAGAAATAGTAACAGGAAGCTCACTTTGCTAAGATATTTATGGGAATTCATTTTTACCCAAATGAGATTGGAAAAACAATTTCTATGTTTTAATCAGAAATTTAAGCCTAATAGCATTCCCAACAGCTGTTCCTTTAGTTGTTAGCAACTTCATTTAGTCAAAATCAATGAAAACTTTTGAGTATGAATACAGTAAAGCTAAAGACCATTTCCCAAGTACAAAGAGTTTGTATCTATCTCTCTCTCTTTCTATAGATAGATAGATAGATAGATAGATAGATAGATAGATATTGATTTCAGAGAGGAAGGGAGAGGGAGAGAGAGATAGAAACATCAATGATGAGAATCATTGACTGGCTACCTCCTGCACACTCACTACTGGGGATCAAGCCCATGTGTGCCTTGGCCATTACCTCCTGGTTCACAGATCAACACTCAACCACTGAGCCACACCGGCTGGGCCAAATTTTTTTTTTTTAATGACAACAACATTTCTCCTTTAGCATGTAATTATTTTTCTCCCTTAGCATTCTTTCATTTAAAACTGCCACTGGATATGACAGCAACTGAGAGATGGTGATTAGAGGAGTCTCTTTCTCCATACCTGGGAAAAAAGATCATTTGTCTAATGAGTCTTTAATATTCCAATAGATATTTTTTAGTTTTGATTTTTCGTTTTGATTTTGTTGTTATTTCATTTTTTAACTCAAGCACAGTTACTGGCAGCAACCTTACTTTAATTAGTCTGCAGTGCTGAGGCATTAAAGTGGCCCACAGTAGAGTTTTACCAGTCTTCACATCTGTGTGATGGATCATTCCCCAGAATCATTAGTAAGAATATAATTAACAAGTGACTATGAAATGTCAGACTACAGACACAGAACAACAATAACAAAGCCATTATTCAGAGCCTTGAGTGATCATGTTTTTTTTGATACAACAATAAATTCCTACTTCTTTGATTCATAAACTTTGTTAAATTCCAGATTCATCTTTTGTAAAATAAATCAGGGAATATATGTCAAAATTTAGTTCTAAAGCAAACAGAATGCATAATGTCTGATCCAGGGGAGGGTTAATAATGAAAAAGAAAATTTAATCCATAAAATAAACAGGGGGGAAACAGGAAAAAAAAAGCATTAGCAGATTGTATAAAAGTAAAATAAAAATGTGGGGGGGATCTATGGAGGAAACACATTTCTATGTAACAGTAATCACAGTTGACATTACTGTTCTATACTGAAATCACCAGCTAAAAGATCATTTCTCAGTCGGATGTTTAAAATTCCAGCAATATGCTAGTTAAAAGAGACATCTAAAATACAGTGGTGCTGCCCTGCTATTATTAATAAATACCAATGTTTCAGAGAACATCATATTTATGAATCTTTTCTGACAACAATAGAAGCTTAGCTGTCATAGTTTCTCCTAATCCCAGAAAAAAAAGAGCCCCAATAATTTGACAATTTTCTTTAGAAAATGAGGCATGGAGAAATAAAATGGAACTTTCAAGAATGACTGCTTTGTTAAGGCACAAAGCCTGAGGCTATTCTTGTCACTTAACATGCAACTTCTTTCTTTTGCTTACAATACAATCTCCCCAAGAGGTTTATTAAGAAAGGATTTGGACAAAGAACAGAAAGCATAACTTTGTATGTGCTACTGTGGAACGTGAAAGCATGTTAGTTCTATGTGCTAACATGCCAAAAGAGAGGCCAAAATATTTGATTCTGTATTTGAATGAGTCACTTAAAAATAGAAGACTAACCAATCCAACTCATTTTATACCGAAGGATTGGAGGTTCTGCTATTTAGACTATCTCAATAACAATGAGGGGGTAAAAGGGATGACAGTATTTCTATAAACCCGAGAGCTAGTGGCAACAGACTCATATACTGAAGCCATAGGGTGAGGGCACTTCCCTTGTAGGGAGCCAAATATTCTCCCCATATAGGAGCTTTAGACTGTGTTCAATATTCTGATATGAAGAGAAGCAACCAACTGTTTTCCACTCAGCAGCCCGGCAAATATCTGAAAACCTAATATTACATATACATTAATTCTTTCTCTTCTCTAAGCTATCCATACTCACTAGTCTAGGCACACCAGGCCAGGCATATGGTAAAAAAAAAATCATCTCATCAGGGGAACTACAACATCCCCTCTCAGCAAATGATAAGACCTACTAGATAGAAAAGTAGCAGAGATACAGAAGAACTGAACAACACATCAACCACAGGATTGACTGGTGTTTACAGAACACACCACCCAGCAACAGTACAATGTACACTCTTATCAAGCACCCATCACATACTCATCAAGATACATCATATCCAGGGTCATAAAACAAACCTCAACACATATAGAAAAACTGAAATTATACAGAATATATTCTCTGCCCATAATGGTATCAAACTAGAAATCAATAGTAGACAGGCATAGGGAAATCATGCTGTAACCATCCCAACACACTTTTGAGAGAAGTATTGTAATATGTATTTTACACTTAGTGAAGAAAATGAAACACAAAGAAGTCATGTCACCTATGCAACAAGGTCATAAGCAGTTAAATGTCAAAGCGAAAAATTTTATTCAGGAATAACTGACTCCATATCCTATTGTTTCCACTATACTGTGCTGCCTTTCAACAAACAGAGCTTCCAATGCAGTTCCTAAACTTTTTATTGCACCATCCTTCGTTAGTTAAAAAAAGTCTGTACAGTTCTTCAAATAACATTATTTCATTCAATGTCATTTTATTTTAACATTGATGAGACACCATTAGACGTAACTCTAATCCATTTTCTCCCAGTAAGATATGATATAAGCATACTTCATATAGGGAACGAATCTCCACAAAATGAGTATTAGAATTAGTTTCCTTTGTGCTGGGCAGTTCATTGCCCTCGAAATTAAGGCTAATGTCATCTCAAAGCCACTGCTGAAGTTTATAGTTGTAATATGTTTACTGCTTCTGAAATGAAGCTGAGGTTGTATCTGTCTTACAAGTATATATGCAGATACTCCAAACCTATTTAAAGTTTTGTATGTTGAATAGTGACTCTTTTAGCCCTGGTCAAAGCATGCATATATTTTTTATGTGGCATCTAAACCAAGACTGTATCAGAATAACCGTGTATTACTAGAAACCAGCACGTAGAGATGGTAGAGGAAAGGGATCACTTATACATGCCCATACTTCATTCCACTGAAGATGTCAAGGCACCAAAACAGAGAACTTAAGAGACGCCAACCTCAAATCAATTCTGACTTAAAATGTGCCATTAAGCTTTAACAGTACTTTTCTTCATTCAGGAAAAGCAGTTGTCTGTGCATGGGCAACCTGAACCCGCCCCCCCACCTTGTCCCCCCACACACTCTTCCTAGGACACAGCAGACTGGGAATGACATAGGGAGAAGGGTCTCTCTGGCTGAAGGCAAGTGATCAGGAAAGGCATAGTGACCTTCAGAGATCATTGGGTTCTGAACATTGGCATCAGGTAGTTCAATGTGTTCCAAAACTGTGCATGAGCCAGAAGGCATATTCAGAATAGGAGCTATCACCTAAGTCAACAGATAGGAAAAACGAAGGAAAAGTATTTCAACCACCATTTCAAAACACTTCAATTTTAAAAAACGTGTTTTAAAAAACATATTGATTTTTTTAGAGAGAGAGGAAGGGAGAGGGGTAAAGAGATAGAAACACTGATGAGAGAGAAACATCACAGATTGGCTGCCTCCTACACAACCTCTACTGGGGATCAGGCCCACAACCTGGGCATGTACCTTGACCAGGAATCAAACCAGTGACCTCTTGGTTCCTGGGTTGGTGTTCAACCACTGAGCCACACCAGCTGGGCTCAAAACATTTAATTTTTAAGTGGTATGTTTAAGTAAGTACTATTTTGGGTTTTTTTGTTTTTTTAAAAATATATTTATTGACTTTTTATAGAGAGGAAGGGAGAGGGATAGAGGGTTAGAAACATCGATGAGAGAGAAACATATGTCAGCTGCCTCCTGCACACCCTCAACTGGGGATGTGCCCGCAACCAAGGCACATGCCCTTGACCGGAATCGAACCTGGGACCCTTTAGTCCAAAGGCCGACGCCCTATCACTGAGCCAAACCGGTTAGGGCTATTTTGGGTTTTTTAAAATGGCTTTAGGTTATTAAAATGCAATGTAAAACAAATTACTCCTTAAATTGCTTTTGAAAATTGGCTATTCAATCTCAACTTACAAAGGTACATAATCAATACACTGTATGAAACATATTGTGAAATATGAAGTCATGTTGTCGTGTGTGTTATCACAATGGACTCCGTTCATATCACCACTTCCGAAGCTGTGTGATCAGAAAGGCAGAGACAGGAAATGCAGTAAAACATACAATTTCCCTATTCCGGAATTGAATTTAGGGCACAGGAGGGGGAAAGTCTGTGAGTGCTCCCTGTCCTCACCGGCCACAGCTGTTTGAGAAAGGAAGCCCCATGCAAATTCGGGAAGAGGAGACAATGAAACATCATCCAGCTATAAATTTACAGTCTCCTGACCCTGTTGGATTGTGATTTTTCTTTTCCCCTTTGCTGCTTTTCACTCACAAACCTGGCTTAACACCTCTTAAGAGTCCAAAGCTTTTCCAGAGAAAAGGAAAATGCATGCCGATCTGGGCCTCTCTTCATCACCTCCCTCTGCTGAGGGATTTTCACAGAAGGACAAAAAGCTGTTTGATCTGGGAGCATCTGCAGACACTGAACCACGGCTTGGTCGGGGCCTGTTTAATCTCACAGGAGAGAGGGCCTTCCCTTCCGCCCTGAGCACCAAGTCTTAGTCATTAAAGGTAATAATTTAGATAGAAAATGGCCACATGTTACCACACACATTTATTTATTTTTACTCATCATTCTCTATACTTATTATACTCTTAGCGCACAGGTACAATCAGGTGTTATGCCTTTGCCACAACACTATGTGTTCTCATACTCGGCAGCGTATTAGCAGACTGTTTTGTTCACATTAGCTTCCGGTTAATACAGTCAGTGGCAATGAAACGCATTCTCATCTACGCTTTATTTTCATACATTTTTCTTTCTAAATGTTTTCTTGTTTTCTCTTATGAGACTGCTGGACAGGATATACCTCATTTTCATCATTAAATTCTATTCATCCTCAACTCTAAGCTACACTTTTGGACTAGCCGACAGGAATACTGGCTCAGGGATTCAGCTCTCCCATAAGTCAATCAAAGCCCTCCGCTGCCAAGCCCAAAGTCATTATCAATAACTGCTTATCCATTCATCTGATAACAAGCCTCACTAAACACAGAGGAAGAAGCACAAAGGTCCCCTTCTCTCTTATAGTGCCATTATTCCAGAGAAACACACAGAAACCCACAGGAGAAATAATCACCATGGTAAAGAGAGATTATGAATGATATATGAGCAAAGGCACAGAGAAGGGACCATTAATTCTTTAGCAGGGCAGCCTGGGTCAGAGGGCGGCAGAAGGAAGCAGCCAGAGAAGGATTAATTTTTGAGCCTGGTTTTCTTCCTCTGACTGGGAGGAGGCGTCTCCTTTGACTCTCCATTTCTTGCCTCCCACAGCCTGCCAGCTCTCTCCTTGCCTGACACCTCTAGCAGCTGATAGTTGCCAATTAGAGATAAGGAAAAGTCAAAGCTTAAAGTACAGAACAAATAATGACAGAAGCCTGGCTATGCAAATTGCACAACTACTTTTCTCAGTGTTAAAAAAAAAATCTTTCTAGTCATTTATTTTGTGATAAATTTGATGTTTTCTATCTACTTGAAGCTAGGTGACCACATGCCATCCACATCGGCCTCTTGTGAAGGTCCCCAGGAACGTGGACCAAGGAGTATTTGTCCTCTCTCTCCCTACTGAACAAACCTAGCTCCAAACAAGTTTTCCCATAGAGCCTCACAACTCTTGCTTCAAAGAGGGTCTTGATTTATCAGTGAAAAAATTTAGTAAGGCAACACCATGTAGCAGCATACCCCGAGACTCTACATGGTTGGGATATATTCTTATTTTTACTAATTTTAACACAATTGGATTTTGTTAGCTAATATCTAACAGAATATTAGCTGTGTTAATTGGCCTGTAATTATCTTTTCTTCTATTTTCCTCCCCCGACTCCTTTTGTCCATCGAAGTTTTCTACTCTCAAGGCAGGTGATAATTCCAGGAGAATTAAAAATGAGTCCAGAGAAAAATTTAAGACAGATGAGGAACACAAGCACTATGAATGATAATAACCCCCCAAAATCTATATCATCCCTGAGAAAACCAACTCAAGGAACTCTCCAGAATGAGATACAAGATTTGGAGGCTATAGGTAGAAGCATTGGGAGTCTCAGAAGAATGCAGAAAAGGAAACAGATAGGAGAAAATGGCTGAAAAAATACCAGTCAAGAATTTCCAAGAACTGGAGGTTGGGATAGAATATAAGACATTCAGTTGAAAAACTTGCCATTGGAAAGTAAAAAATAAAAATAAATAAAAATGCAAGAAAACAGGCATGATAAAGAGAAAACACAAAATAATATGGCAAATATAAGCCTGAGAGGACAGTAATTATAATAAAGGAATGAAACTTCAACTAAAAGACACTCTCAGATTGGGTTTTTTAAAAATCACAACTCAAACAGTCAACATCAAGGAATGGAAAATATATGTCAGAGAAGCATAAAATGGAAGAAAGCCCATGTAGCAATTTTACTGTCAGAACAGAATTTGAAGCCAAAGCATCATTAAGGACAAAGAGAGAATCTGCCTACTTATAAAAGAAGTGATGCAGAAGAAAAACACAACAATCATGGGAGTTTTATGAACCTAACAATGTGTTCACAAAATGTAAAAGTAAACAAGTGACAGATCTACTGGGATGAATAAATCAACTATTTTCAATGCTCATTTAATATGCTCCCCATAGGAGCTGACAAAAGATTTAAGTAAATGATTAATAATGTTATATTACATATAATATTAAGACAACCCTCTCAGAAATGGAGAAAATGCAAACACACTAATTAATAGTAACACATAGAACTTTAGAAACAGACTATCTGGTTCGTCTTAAGTACTCAGGAATATTCACAGATCTTGATCATTTCGTAGCCTCAATGAAATCCTCAAAAAATTACCAAAAAGTTTATCAAATGATATTCTTACCTCAATGGAATAAAGGCAGAAACAAATAATAAAAGAATAACTAGAAAATATGTTATATTTGATATATAATATATGTAAATAACAAAAAGTAATGCGTGATTTCAAGAAGAAATAATGAGAACTAAAAATCCTTAATGCATAATGACAAGAAAATAACTCATGCCAAAATTAATGGGATGCATCTGAAAGTAAAAGTGGTAAATTAAATGAATTTTAAATACCTTTAATAAAAAATAATAAAGATTTAAAAAGAAGCCAATAACTTAATTCATCAAGGACAAAACCAAGAGAAAAAGCCAGATTAAAAGACAGAGAATAAAAATATGGGCAGAAGCCCTAACCGGTTTGGCTCAGTGGATAGAACGTCGGCCTGCGGACTGAAGGGTCCCAGGTTCGATTCTGGTCAAGGGCATGTACCTTGGTTGCGGGCACATCCCCAGTGGGGAGTGTGCAGGAGGCAACCTGTCGATGTTTCTCTCTCATTGATGTTTCTAACTCTCTATCCCTCTCCCTTCCTCCCTGTAGAAAATCAATAAAATATATTTAAAGAAAATATGGGCAGAAAACAATGAACTGGAAAAAGACAAAAACAATAGACCTGATTAACAAACCATCAAGTGGTGTTTTTTTGTTTGCTTGTTTTTGTTTTGTTCTGTTTGTTTGTATGCTTTTAAAATATTTTTTAAAATTGATTTTTAGAAAGAGAGGAAGGGAAAGGGAAAGAGAGAGAGAAAGAAACATCAATATGAGAACAAAACAACTGACTGCCACCTGCATGCCCCCTACCGGGGATCAAGTCCGCATGTGCCCTGACTGGGAATTGAATGAGCAACCCCCACCCCACCCCCACCTCCCCAATCCCTGGTCAGGATGCTGCTGAACCAAATGAACTACACTGGCCAGGACCCAAGTGGTGTTTTTATTAAAGGCTACTAATTTAGAATAGCCTCAGGCAAGACTGATGAAAGAGAAGCAAAGAAATGGCAAAGATCCCTCCCTCACACCATAAGAAAAAGCAAAATCCAAGGTGTTTACAGACAAATAAAAACAGAGGAAAAATTACTGAAGTAGTGAGTGAAGGAACAGAGAGAATAAGAATTTAAAACTAGTAATACCAACATTAAAGATAAAAAATATTGGATATAGAAAAATGACATCTTGAAAGTACTGAAAGAAAACACCACCAACTATCTTTACCCAGCAAAATATCTTGTATTTTTTTTTAAATTATAGTTTACTCTCAATATTAGCTGGATTTAGTTTCAGGGGTACAGCACATTGGTAAAATAATCAAATATTTTACAAAATGGTCCCCACAATATTTCCAGTACCCATCTGGGATGATACATAGTTATTACAATATTATTAACCCATATATAAAAAAAACATTCTTCCTTCCTTCCTTCCTTCCTCCCTCCCTCCCTTCCTCCCTTCCTCCCTCCCTCCCTCCCTCCCCCAACCCCCCAACACACAAAATAGGGAAAGAGGAGAATCAGAAGGTGGGGTGGGTGTCAGAATTCACATTTGGGGATATTCTCGTGGGTCTATAATTAGGACATCGGGTCACAGATGAAAAGGAGGAAACCATGTTATGTATTCCTCAGAACAAGAAACACACCTAAGAGGTAGAGGAAAGATTCAAAATGCTCTAGAACAGTGGTTCCCAACCTTTTCTTGGCCATGCCCCACCTAAGCATCTCTAAAATCCTGATGCCCCCCCCCCCCACCCCGTGACAAATAATTCTTATTATTCAAAAAGTGAACTCCTAATCACGTGGAGGAAGCCCACAAGACCATTAACTTAGTCTAAACAAGCTTCCAAAGAACATGGCATCCATGAAAGAGAAAAATACTGTAAAAGAACGAAAGGACAGTTGAAGTATTGCTGAAGAAATCACTAAGAAATTGTTAAAAAAAATAATAATACGAAGTGATATGAAAAAATAGCAAATAAAGTTTCAAAACTTAATAGAGAATTGAAACACATAAATATGTCACAATATACTGTATATGAGGCCCCTAGAACCATAAGAAATGCAAAAAATTCACTGTTAATAACTCATTCTCGAATTGCCCCCCTTAAAAATCAAATTGCTCCCTCTGTGGGGTATGTGCCCCACATTGGGGACCACTGCTCTGGAACAAAGAATTATCATGAGCAATGTTGATTATTTATATAAGTAAGTCTTCCCTTAACGTCATTGATAGGTTCTTGGAAACTGCAACTTTAAGCATAATGAAACCAGTTTTACCCTAGGCCCGTGGTCGGCAAACTGTGGCTCTCGAGCCACAGGCGGCTCTTTGGCCCCTTGAGTGTGGCTCTTCCTAAGCCTTAGGAGTACCCTAATTAAGTTAATAACAATGTACCTACCTATACAGTTTAAGTTTAAAAAATTTGGCTCTCAAAAGAAATTTCAATCGTTGTACTGTTGATATTTGGCTCTGTTGACGAATGAGTTTGCCGACCACTGCCCTAGGCTAATTGATATAAACGATACAGCACATTTCTGGTCCAAAAAGAAAAAAAATCACTAAACTTCTAAATAGAGACCCCAAACCCCTCTAATCTTAAACACTGAAATAAATGTGAGCTATACACATACTGAATAAAGATTCATAAAAACAAGTGAGATAATTATTTCCAACCCACTTACTCCAGATTCAGGGTTGTGGGTGGCTGGAGCCTGTCTTTGCCGCTCAGGGTCCTTCCTTCGCAGGGGAAATCACACACACCCACACTCACTCAGACTGGGACAATCAGACATGCCAGTTTACCTCCTGGGCACATCGCTGGGGTGTGGGAGGAAATCAGAGTCCCTAGAGAAAACGCACGGGGGAATGTGCCAACTCTAGACGGACAGTGGTCCCAGGCGGTAGTTGATTTTTTGTCTCCTCATCAACATGATAACGAAAGGACATTATCTGAGGACCTGCTACATTATAAATAGGACCAGATTCTATAATTCAATGTCTGCTTTATCCTCTAGATCAGTGGTTCTCAACCTTCCTAATGCCGCGACCCTTTAATACAGTTCCTCATGTTGTGGTGACCCCCAATTTCATTGTGACAAATTGAACATAATTAAAGCATAGTGATTAATCACAAAAACAAGATGTAATTATATATGTGTTTTCCGATGGTCTTAGGCGACCCCTGTGAAAGGGTCATTCGACCCCCAAAGGGGTCAAGACCCACAGGTTGAGAACCGCTGCTCTAGATTAACATTTGCCCATGAGTTTACAAAAACACACTTGTTAGTTGATCATGAAAAAATCACGTGGATATTATCTCAAATACCTTCAACCAACCTATAAGAGTAACATGGTTATTAAAGTTTGAGAAACCCACAGGCCAGATTTCATGTTCTTTGTGCACCTCAAATTGTTACAAGGGTGCCACTTATTTCTGGTTTAATTAAAATGCTGGCAGGAATCACACTTTAATTCTTTTATATCAATATACTTGTACAATGTTTTATCACATAACTGAGTTGAGGATCTAAATGAAAGTATATCATCTCAACTGTTGTTTTAGCTAAAAGTCTAGTCAAGAGCTGGTATGAAGTCAAGTTTACTCTCTCCTGGGAAGGTGCTGCTGTCAGTATATGTGAAATGTGTGGGACGCTAAATTAAAACTGGTGGTGAGGAAGGCTTTTCTATTAGATTAACTTAAAGTATGAGTCACTTTACATCTTTTTTCTAGGTAGAACATCTAGATTTATTAAATACCATTTTGGTACAAACCTGTCAAAATTGACATCTGTGATTTTTATTCCTCATTTCTCTCAGATGTTTAACAAATCAGTTTGAAATATTTATCTGTTCAAAATCAGGCTTAGTAGAAAAAAATATCTAAACTTCTCTATGAAAGAGTATTATTCAGTTTTTATTCAAAACACCTGAAAACATTCATTATTTTCCTCATGCCTTGAATAAACCTTATATAGTTTTTATTTAAATAAAACTTTTCCCTCCTTTGAGCTAAGTCTAATGAAGCAAACTCACTGTGTTAGTAAAATAGGCACCTAACTAATTTATTTTTCATTTGAAGCAGAAAAGGTTTTATGGCATTTCCCACTGCCCTTTTAAATATCATGCATTTGCTAACATAGATTTATCTTCGTCATGCCATTATTAATTATTTTCTCACTTAAATCATACTGAAAACAGAGACCTTTGGACCAAAACGAAGGCATTATTAAACTGAGCTGTTAAATTCAAACTACGATTGTAATTCTGCCTTAAAAAAATGTATACTAGAACCACAGGCATGGAAACATGGACAGACTGATGAATTTCAGAGGGAAGGGGAGAGGAGTGAGGGTGGGAAGAGATTAACCAAAGCTCTTATATGTATACTAGTGACATGGTGCACAGATTCGTGCACATTGAATGGAAATTAATTAGAAGGTGGCCAGCAGGGCAGGACTGGCAAGATGGGCCAGACATGCCCTGGAGCCAACCTCCCCATCCCTCCCCAGCCAGCTGCACCTGAGTGGCATCTGGCTAGAAAGAAGTCTGCGGAGCGCGCAGGGTCCCTCTGGCAGGTGGGGTCCCTCAGCTTGGCCTGTGGGGATCAGGCCAAAGCTGGCTCTTCAACATCCCCCGAGGGGTCCTGGAGTGTGAGAGGGCACTCTGCAAAGTTGCTGTTTTTCAGGGTGTGGAACACAAATGCAAGTGTGCAATAAACCAGATTTGGGCCAACAGTGCCCCAGCAACAACATAGCCCATGGGTGAAGGTGGAATCATGTGGCCCCGCAAGGAATCGGGCTCCCTCCTCTCTGGTTTCGGGGTGCATCACCCGAGAACTGCCGCTGCCAAGTCACTGCAGCTCGGCAGCTATGTTAGAGCGTCTGCCCCCTGATGGTCAGTGTGCATCATAGCAACCAGTCAGACAGTAGGGGGGACACTTAGCATATTAGCCTTTTATATATGTAGATATGCATTACCTATGGACTCCACAAGGACAGAGAACAGAGACAATAGGGTGGTGAAGGCCTGGGGGAGGACACAAACCACTTTTCTGAGCGGCTTTGCTTCTATCAAGATACTATCTCAATACATTTTGGATAATTAATGTATTTAGTAATGGCAACGAGAACATATTTCAAGGGAATTCTCCTTCTCAAGTGTATAAATAATTAATTAACCAATGTAAGAAATACTGCATATTTTTTAGCAAATTAAATTGGCATACTGGCTTTCCTAAAGAAGGATAAAAACCTAAATCTTTGCGTGGCATTCATCTTTAATGATTTGGCCCCAGATTACCTTTGCTATCAGCTTCTTACCCTTCTTGGGCACTTTAATGAAGCTAACCTGACTATTCGATAGTCCCGAATCCTATCTCAATACCATTGTGCAAGCATTCCCCTAATTGTGATCATACTCTTTCTCCCAAGCTCTGATCTCCATAAATCCTGTTGATGTTCACGGTCCAATTTAAAGGATGCCTCTGAGTCTGGGCGCTTACATGCCACACTGTGTGCTAAGTGCCTGATGCATATATTATCTTAATTTTTACAATCCCTTCCCAATGGCAGCCTTACTAGCAACTACATTAAGTACTTACTACAAGGCACCAAGTGATTTTTAGCCTGATTACATTTAACCCTCATGACAAACTAGTTTGTTATCCCCATTCTAGGAGACCAGGAAGGTCAAGTATTGGATGTTAACTGTGGGAGTTAGGAACCCTAGCTCTGTGGTCTGAATCTGAATCCTGACTCTAGCAGTTGCATCTTCCTAAAGCAGCAGTTTCCTCAAATGTTACAGAATGTGTGTGTGTCTAACAAGAGCTCTTTCATAGAACTGTGGTGAGCACCAACAAAATCACCCACATACAGCACTCGGCATAGCATCTGGCGCACAACAGGACCTCGCTGGGCATTAGCTATTATCCATTTCAGTCTTTCCCCACAATATCTAACACAGCGTTAGGCATATTGGAGAAACAAAAAATTTATTAGCAATTAGAGAATACTCCATCTTTTCTTAAAATGAATTTCTTTTACAAGTCAATTTAGAAAAATGGTTTGTTCCTATTAACTTCAGATCATTAGAAAACAAGAATGTATATTAAAAATGTTTATGGGTTGAGCTCACTGATGCATCTTTCCTCTCATCTGCTACTATAAGCAGCATGCACTCCAAGCAGAATGGAGATGGTGCTCGAGCTTAACTTTAGGGGGATTGGAAAAGCTATTTGCTTGGAAATTCTCCTGGGTGTTAGAAGGCTAAAATGTAATATTCTACTAAAACACAGATCTATAATATTAGAAAACTGATAAAATTATCAGCATCTACTCCCAAAAAGGCTCCTTTAAAAAGCTTAATAATAATTTCAAAAAATGAACACGTCCAGGTAAAAACCAAACGCAAATTTTCAACTTTGTTATAATCAAAAGGACCATATATAGTTCTACATCTAAATTCAATTCCATTATTTTACTTAAAATGTATGCATAAATTTTAGCAATTTATAAAGGCAAGCATTCCTATATCCTTGAACATGAATCAACATGAAAAAGATTTTCATTTTAAATGGACTGCAAAAACTACAAGAAAAATTTGAAGAGCACTTTGATGATATGGATACATTTAGAGTTGCTTTTCTTTTTTGACATTTCTGTATCTTATGATGTGATCACCACACTAAATCTAATAACTGTTACCACACAAAATTATCATACTATTATTAATTACATTCCCTTTCATCTTTTCACCCTTTCCTCTACCCTTCTCCCCTCTGTAGAGAGTCCAGAAATAAACTGTCGTATATATGGTCAATTAAGAAGGCAAGAATATATAATGGAGAAATGACAGTCTCTTCAACAAGTGGTGCTGGGAAAACTGGATACAAGCAAAAATATAAAACTGGACCACCCTCTTACACCATATACAAAAATAAAGTCAAATGGATTAAAAAGTTAAATGTGCAACCTGAAACCATAAAACTCCTAGGAGAAAACATAGGTAGTAAACTATTTAACATCAATCTTGGCAATGTTGTTTTGGGTATATCCCCTAGAACAAGGGAAACAAAAGCAAAAATAAACAAATGGGACTACATCAAACTAAAATGCTCTGCACAGCAAAGGAAAGCATCAACAAAACAAAAAGATAACCTACTAAATGGGAGAAGATATTAGTAAACGAAATATCCTATAAGGGATTGATATTCAAAATATATAAGGAAATCATACAAAAAATTAACAATCAGGTTAAACAATGGGCAGAGGAAATAGACACTTCTCCAAAGAGGACGTATAGCTGGCCAACAGACATATGAAAAGATGCTCAACATCATGAATCATCAGGGAAATGCAAATCAAAGCCACAATGAGACATCACCTCACACCAGTCAGAATGTCCATCCTATATAATAAAAGCCTAATATGCAAATCAACTGAACGGTGGAACAACCGGTCTGCGGGGGGCAGGGCTGGTGAGTGGGTGGTGCCAAGCCAGCCAAGGCGGGTGCCGGTGGGCAGAGGGAGGGGATGGCGAGTGAGGGGGTGGGCAGCAACCGGCAGTGGCGGAGGGGCAATTGGGAGTCGGGGCTGGCTGCTCACCAGCCAGTGCCATCCTCTGATCAGCCCGTGGTTCGCCTCCCACAAAGGCCATCTGTCAGACATCCCCCAAGGGCTCCTGGTCTGTGAGAGGGCACAGGCCAAGCTGAGGGACAACCCCCGCCAGTGCACAAATTTTCGTGCACCGGGCCTCTAGTCATCAATAAATCAACAAACAAGTGTTGGTGAGGATGTGGAGAAGAGGGAACCCTTGTGTACTAATGAGGAGACTGCAAATTGGTATAGCCACTGTGGAAAGCAGTGTGGTTTCCTCAAGCTTTCCTATATTTGCATTCTTCCCTGGAATTTAATTTAAAACATTAAGATTCTCTGCTATTAACTACTGTGCTACATTAGGCAACATGTTGAAAAAATATTCTATTAGGATTAAATAATATGTTCAAACTGATCTGAATATTTATATAATATAGCCTTCATTTCAAGGACATAGTAATGTAATAAAATAAACATATAAAATAGTCACAGTAAACAAAGATTTCAAGTAAACCGTTCAAAGCACTCCCAGGCGTCAGCTCTGAGAAGATGTAAAAAGCACCACAGGTATAGAGTAAAGCCACCAGCCCTGTGAGGCCTTGTCCTGAGCCTGGTCCTGCTGCCTCTGACCGATGGTCTCAGGTCACGTTCACAGCAGCACTGCAAGGTGGGCAGCACCTGGCCCTACTCCCCAGAGGAGAACACCTGATGAGAAAGGTCCTTTTAAAGAAATAGAAATGTTGGTTTCCTTTATGATCACGAAATGCAAGCTCTCTAGCTCAAAATTAAAAATGTGTCCCATAAACCTCTTCAGTCTTTTATTAGTAAGTGAAAATAATGCTCTTGAAAAAAAATAAAGAACAAGAAAATCTGATTAATATTTTTTTAAAAAAGGAAGAAAAAAATGACCTCTTTCCAAATTCTCTATTCAAATAATAACTAGTAAAAAAATGCTCAGTACAAAATGCTTAGAAAAATAATCCTTTATTGTCACATTTAATTAAGAAACATCACAGAATGCTTCACTGGTTGGAATAAATAAGGCAAACATTTAAAAATGTTTCTGCTCTATTAAAGTGCATTTTATAATTTTACCAATTACAATTAAAATAATAAATTCACTCATTTTAACTGTGCAGTATGATGAAATTTTATAGTTGTACACAACACTGTAACGTCTACTACACTCAAATGATAACAAACCCATTACCCCAGGATGTCTCCTGGTAGTCCTCTCTGGTCTCCCAAATTCCAGCCCAGGCAGTCACTGATCTGCTTCCTATGCCTAGTCTGGCATGATGGATTTTAATATAAACAGAACCAGACAGTATTTATTCTTTTGAATTTGACATCTTTCACTTAGCATAATTTAAAAAATTCATTAAAATTCGACATGTGTTTGCATCTATTAATATTTTGTTCCTTTTTACTTTTGAGTAGTATTCCATAGTACAGATATGCCACATTTAGGTTATGTCCAGCCTGGGACAGTATTATGAACAGCACTGCTATGAACACTCACGGGAAAAGTCTAAGTATAAAATGTGTTCATTTCTCTTTGACAAATACCAAGAAGCTGGGTTGTTGAGTTATATGGTAAATTTACACTTATCTTTATAAGACACCATACTGTTTTACAATTTGCATTCTTACCAGCAACATATAAGAGTTCCAGTTGCTCCATATCCTCATCAACATTTAGGACTGTTAGTCTTTTTAATTTATGTCATTTTAGTAGGTATGTAGTGGTACCTCACTGGGTTTGAATATTCATTTCTCTGACAACTAGTGATGGTGAGCATATTTTCATGTGTTTATTGGTTATTTGTATATCTTTTAGGATATGCCTATTCAAATCTTGTGGCCAAATTTTAATTGGATTGCCCTGTCTTATTATTGTGTTGAAGGAGTTCTTCATATGTTCTGAACACCAAGCCCTTTGTCAGATTTATGTTTTACAAATATTTTCTCCCAGTCTAGGGCTTATCTTTTTCCCTTAGGTATTATTTGAAAGATGTAAAGTTCTGAATTTTGATAAGATCCATTTTACCACTCTTTTCTTTTGTAGCCCAAGCTTTGTGTGCCCTGTTTAAGAAGGTTTAGGTTAGAAATCCAATCTAATGTCACAAGAGACAACGGCAATGGTTTCAACTGAATTCACACAAATCAGAACGTGCGCGTTCATTCGACACGCCTTTATAGAGCAGCTGGTACAGGAAACACACTTGGCCAGCAGGCTCTCCTGCCAAACTCACTTTCTCTTCTCTGTTTTAACACACCTCAGGGCTTAATAACTGGAAAATGAGCCTTCATTTTTACATATGGAATAAGAGTCAGAGAAGGAGACTTCAAAAATAGACATAAGTCAGCCCACGGCACAGGTTACCTCATATAATCATCACAGAAAACCCTAGGAGGTACATACTATCACTACCCGCTTACACCTAGTGGTTAAGAACATGGACGTGGGAGTAAGACTGCTTGTGTTCAAATCCCACTCCACCATTTCCTGGCTAAGAGACGTTGAAGCCACCTAACCTCCTTCTGCTTTCATTCCCTCATTGTGGCACAGAGGAAAATAATAATGCCCACATCAAAAGACCGTTTTAACTACTGACGACATAACATGTACGAAGACCAGCACAGTGCCTACCATATAGTAAATACTGTGTAAGTGTGACTTCTCCCATGTTTATTTTATGGATAAGATACAAACTATTTGAGGGCAAAAAAACCAAACAAACAAAAAAAACAACTAGTGGCACTCGAAGTGTGATCCTTAGATCAGCAGCAGCAATTTTACCTGGGAACTTTCTAGAAAAGAAAATTCTCAAACCTACTTGAATCAGATACTCTAGAGGTAGAGCCCAGCTCTGACAAACCCAGAGATTACAACCTCCACTAACGTTTGAGAGCCAGGAAGTGAGAGAAGTCAGGCCCCACAGTCTGGAGAGATAAATATATAGGCTGATGGGGAGGCGTGATTGGCTGGACTACCCTGCAGGGAGAGGGTGGTAGCTTAGCTGAAGGAAGGCCCATCTATATGTTGAGACCGGCTCAAAGGGCCAAGGGGACTGGTGGTTCAGGCTGAGTCCACAAGCACAGAGGCTGTTGTGTGGTCTCTCAGGCCCACAGAGCATACAGTGGCATTGTTCCATTTTAAGCCTCAGGTGCATGTCACCTTCTGCAAGGGACATTCTCTCATCATCTTGTCCCAAATAGTTTTCCATCACCTCAACTCTTCTCCAGCTCATCATTTGGTTTTCTGCATGGTATTTTTACAACTGACTATGCTTTCATTTACTTGTTGATTTTTTTTAGTCCCTACTATTACTAAGAATCTCCATTAGGACAGGAATATGATCTGTTTTTCTTATTTTCATATCTCTAGCTCTCTGCTTCAGGCATAAATGCAGCAAACACTCAATAAAATATTTGTGTTATGGATGAATAAGCAAATGGATACCTAATAGCACAATGACTTCTTTGATATCAACCTGAAAAAAAAATGTGCTGAGAAATTCAAAAATAGTAAGGGTTTCTCTGGTATATCTTGTAAAATATCAGCCCTATGAAATCCGTGTTTTAACATCAAAAGGTAAACTTCATGGAGGAATGGAAATTGAGTATTTGATCAAGATTATTGGTAATAATGACATGAGTAACAATTACCATCTGGGCACCTGCTGATGCCACAGGCACTGTATCAGGTATTTCCTTACGTTCTCTGACTCCCTCCAAACAACCACTGAAGTTGTTTCGAATACATTTACAGTAATTTCTGAGGTTATCCCACTGATAAGGAAGCTGAGGCTCAGAAAAGAGAAAACACTTGCCAAAAAAAATGCATAGTTAGTGAAAGAATGAGACTGGACTCAAACCACACTTCTGTGTCTTAAAAGCAACTTATTTCCACTATTTCTTTGTCCTTATGAAGGCCTGTGTGGAATTCTGTCTTTACATAAATTCATTCTTTCAGAGATGTTACAATGCAGCTCCTGGCTTTAGGAGTTCATAACTGAGTGAAGAACACAGATATATCAACAGATAGTCAATAGCAGCAGGTACTACATGGAAGCCATGAGCAGAGGTCAATGGGATTCAGAAGAGGTTCCCAGAGCTCCCCCAACAACTCTTATATAAGTCTGGGAATTTAAGAATGATCTGTTTGGGCCTGAATCTGATGGCCAGACTTAATCATGCTCCATTTATGAGCAATGCTTACTCAAGTAGTAATGGTAAAGCTGAGATATGGTCTTACCTGTTGGGCTAAAATAGAACATAAGCTGAATTAGTCACCAAGTGTTTGTTCTCATGTCCTAAAGCTATCAAATCAAAATGCCACAATTGCTGCATGCTCCACCCAGCAGCTTCAGTTCTTCTCAGAAGACACACCAACTATAGAAGAGACCATTTTAGGGAGAATACATAATCGGCAACTTAGAGCAGGTATTCTACTTTAAGCAAAATAAATAAATTTAGCAGTAACAACCATTCCCATGTACAAAGTGACTTAAGACCTTTTTGCTCTAGTGCAGTGGTTCTCAACCTTCCTAATGGCGCGACCCTTTAATACGCCAGGTACTCGTATGTGGGTGTATCTTCATGTGGGCGGACCCGCCTGGAGACGGATAGAGGAGCGGTGTCTCGGTTCCTAAGACCATCAAAAATATATGTTTTCCAATGGTCTTAGGCGACCCTGTGAAAGGGTCGTTCGACCCCCAAAGGGGTCGCGGCCCACATGTTGAGAACCGCTGCTCTAGAGTCTAACAAGCTGCAGCAGCTATTATGAATTTAAATCAGTGAAAAAGAAGTCCCTCAGGAAAACCAGTGCAAGCAATTGTTTCAACTATAAGTAAAGACCACTGGCCTTAATTTTGCTTTTCACCTCGAAGACTATGACAAGGATAGTTTAACTAGTGCCACTTCAGCGGACTTAACAGAAGCAATATTTGAATTAGATGTCTACTTTAACTGTTTTCCAGTATAGGTTAAACATTTGACTTGATGAAAGAGTTGTTAACTCTATGGCCAGTAAACTTGCGCGCGCGCGCGCACACACACACACAAACAAAAAACCACGAAACTTCTACCCAGCCGGTGTGGCTCAGTGGTTGAGCGTTGACCTGTAAACCAGGAGGTCATGGTTCGATTCCCAGTCAGGACACATGCCTGGGTTGGGGGATCAATCTCCAGTGTGGGGTGTGCAGGAAGCAGCAGATCAATGGTTCCCTCTCATCACTGATGTTTCTCTCTCTCTCTCTCCCTCGCCCTTCCTCTCTGAAATAAAAATATACTTTAAAAAACCCAATCTTCCTGGACCAAAAGAAAATATCTAATTTCCTTTTAACATAATGAAAACAGCTACGTGGCTGAAAGCTGCACTGTGGCACGATTCCAACAGCGAAGAAGGTCATTCTGCCGAGTCCTGACAACATGGAGGACGGAATGATGACCTGTGCTGTGCATGCCTGGTGCAGCATAGGCTTCCTTACATAAACAGTTTAGCTGAAAGGAAAATGAAACATTGTTTGGGAAGATGGAAGGAGTTTTGGTGTGAGATAAAATGTTGAGAATTCCAAAAAAATTAGACAGCTATTCATGACATACATAGACCACCCATTCATTTTCCCATGGTGCCCACAGTGGTAATTTCAGTGCTAGAATCTAGAAATACGGTGACAAAGTATAGTTTAGGATTCTCAACCCAAGGCTGTTTTATGCTACCTACCTCCTTTTAAAGAGTTACTATTGTTATAAAACCCCATAGTTAGTACTCCACACACAACCACCTGCACATGCATGCTTACCCACCCCCAAGTTACTAGTACAACCCTAATTAATATGCTGTGGACAGCACAGCAAGGAGACAAGAAATAGACAACCCAACTCTGTGCTGAGGCCCGAGTGTCACTGTGCTTGAATGCCTCGCCAGTCATGTGACCACATATAACTGAGCCCCTGCCTTCAGGACCTCTTGGTAACTTGCTGCCATGAACTGATTGATAAATGGCAGCTATTCCCTAGAAAGAAAGAGCATCCTTCATCCTCCCAAAGCTTCCAGTAATACTCCGCTGGAGTCCAGAACAACCAAGAAATCCTTCCGAAGCCTAAGTGGACCACTTGCTTTTCTCCCTTGCTCCTTAACCCTCATGGGCAGTACATCTGAGTCCAAGAGGCATTCCAAGGAGATAACACAGACCATCCAAATCCCCTGCTGTGTACACTCACAGCCCCCTGCACTGGCCCAGCCAGCACCTGCCTTCTCTGTTTCACTGGGAGCTCGGTGAAGGCAGGCACTGTGCAGCCCAGCTCTCAGAAGGCAGGTGCTAGGCACAGTGTAGGCCTCCACATGGTTCCGAAGTAAACTGAGCTCTTAAAGGTGAAGCAGTTAATCAGGTCTCATGAACCACAGTCAGGTGCTCATCTCACCATCCCTTTCTCTTTACACTTCATCGCAGTTAGAGATGCTCAAACGAATGCTCATTTTGGACTCTGTGCTTCCCCACAGCAGCTTTCAGCACACTGTGATGTCAGAGCATCTTAGCCTGCTCCACCCAGGACCCCGCTGCAGGCTCCACAAGGAAGAACACACGCCTGCACTGGTTATTTCTGTAACTCCCAGCGCCAGAGGGGTACCTGGGCCCAAGGACAGCTTCTCTGTACCGTGCACAGGAGGCATCATAGGGCACAGAACCAACCACACACCAACCAAGTCACAGGTTAAGAGAAGAGAGAATGAGGAAACCAGCCTAGCATTTAGCATTTAGCCTTACAGGAAGACACCTAGAAACATTGAAGCAATTTGCCCAACTCACAACAGTCAGTCGCAGAAGCAAGGCTTGAAACCTAAGTCTCTACTGAGTGCCAATGAGCCCAGTACTGCGCTAGGCATAGGTAGAACAAGCGAATCTATTTCAGAGGCGCTAAAAACAGAAAATTGACAGTCACTAATTAGTGTTATGCTCACCCTGTCATTGATATTCCCCCCATAAATTTATAGAGGAGATAATGTTATCAATGGTTAAGTCCTTAAGCTCCACTAAAATCTTTCTGAAAAGATGCTCCTCCCTAAAACAAAAAAAATGCTTTGCCAAGAAAATCAATATTTTAACATGCCCAGAACAAGTTATCAAATAGATTTCAAAGCCATGACAAAATATTAATGTTTCTGAGGTTGACAAAAATGTAAACACGATGTTGTTAAGTAAGGAGCAGACCTAGAGCCATCAATAAGCCAATCTCTCTACTTTTCAAAGTAAGCCTCTTCCAGGTATGGATTGGGAAATAAAAAACCTGACTTTCAGAGAAAGTACAGAAAAATTTAATATGTTTGTGAAAGTCAGTGAGAAATGGGTTAGAATTAAAAATGTTTAAGGTACCCTAACCGGTTTGGCTCAGTGGATGGAGCGTCGGCCTGCGGACTGAGGGGTCCCAGGTTCGATTCTGGTCAAGGGCATGTACCTTGGTTGCGGGCACATCCCCAATAGGGGGTGTGCAGGAGGCAGCTGATTGATGTTTCTCTCTCATCGATGTTTCTAACTCTCTATCCCTCTCCCTTCCTCTCTGTAAAAAATCAATAAAATATATATTTTAAAAGAAGATGTTTAAGGCCCCAAAGAACCCAAGATCCCATGCTTGCGAGTGATATTCAAAACCTTTAACCCTAGTTGCCAGCACTGTCCGCCAGCCCAGCTGACAGGAACATCAGTGTAATTGAACTTCATTTTCTCCAGGTATCAAATTCAATTATTTTCCATCTACAGGAGCTTTCAGAAGTCTTGTTTGGTGGGTTTACACAACAATAAACCCCAGAAAAAGATAGCAAGAGAGATGACAGCAAGAACAATGCTAACAGCCAACGTTCATCAGACACAGCCACGCCAAGGTGAACATGAAGACCTGAACAGGAGACGGTGTCAGAACATCTCAGCTACTGTTTTTATTTTAACTATATGCTATGAAGACAAGAACTGTATCCTTAAAACCTACACCCTTCTCAACACACCCCAAGATACACAGCAGTCAAGAAAGGTTTGCTAAATTGAACACACCCAATTATGTTGTATAATAGTCTTTCCCAAGGAAAGGCATAAGACACCGATGCATAATAATCCGACACTGAATATCCTAAAAAAAACATTCTTTGGGGCAAAAAAGACAGATAAGTATATTCCAGTGATCTCCTAACTCTGAATACAAACCCCAATCAGTAAAAAATTTTCAGCATGCGAGCCTCTGATATTTTATGATGATATGCATCCTACTATGTAATTTAAAATATAAAAAAGTTTTTAAGTTTGATAAAAATATAGAAATATTAAGTTCTAATATTTTTCCTACATCACTGCATACTTTCTTACAGACCCAGTGTGGGGTCCCTTCTATGCCATATTTGGAGTACCAATTTTTAGTGATTTAGAATACAGATTCATGTTATACTCAACGATAGCTAGTATAATTTCTTTGGTGACTTAGAAGACACATTAGTAACCTGAGACACTCCAGGTCAGCATGAGGTCATCTGCTTTAACGCTTACCTACTATAACCCTCTCATTCTACCAATGAGTAAACCAAGACCAAAACATAACCCATGGCCTCCCCAGTGACACACAACTCATCCATGGCAAGACCAGGAACAAGCTGCGAGGTTCCCAAAGGCCTGGGATGAACACACTCCATTTCTCTTCATGATTTCACACCAGAAGAGCCTCATACACAATCACTGTCAGTGCACTGAAGCCTGGTGGGGGCACTGGGAGGTGGGGGGCTGGTCAACAGAGCGCATGGGATAGCACACAGCACAGAACTCCACCCCGTCAGGTTTGATGGAACTGATGAAACAGCAGGTGGCCCCACCTTCAAGTACAAACAGTTCATCAAAAATCTAAATTCAACCTGATGTCCAGAGGCTTTCTTTATCAATTCAAGCACACTAGAGAATACGTTTTCTTTTTTATGATTTTACTAAATTTATTGGGGTGACACGGGTTAGTAGGGTCATATAGGTTTTAAGTGTATGTTTCTATGATACACGATCTGTATATTGCATTGTGTGTCCACCACCCCAAGTCTAATCATCTTCTGTCACCAGATATTTGGCCCCCTTTACCCTTTACTATCCTCCCACCTCCTTCCCTCTGGTAACCACCATACATTTTCAATAAATCTCAGCAACAGGGGATAAAAGCAGATATTTTTTTTTAGTGAAGAAATATTGGGAATCAATTACAGATGTGAAGAAATCTTCAATAGTGAAAGTGAAGTGTGATCTTAATTAAACTGGCTATCCATTTGGAAAACATAATCTCTTAGCCAGAATCTGACTGGTCGAGCTAAAAGAGACCTCTAAGACCAATTTCTGGTATAAAACATTCATATTAGATATGAAAAACTGAGACCAGACGACTAGAAAAATAAGTCATATTAGGAACATCAAAGCATTGATTGTTTGAAGGGAATTACTGTGAATTCCAGCGGGGGATAGAGCTGGATAGCATCTATCTCACATTCTGAAAAAGAAATTACTGCATTTTTAGTCAGTTTTTTTAAAAAACAAAATATACTACCAAAAAAAATAATTACTTAGCAGAAATGTAACACAGTGATGAATCTGCTATGTGGACATTATTAACTATTAAATTAGTACATTTCCCCTCTTTAGGCCTGTTTTAGTAACAGAACCGTTTCCAAGAATTCATAAGGTGGAGATCAGTTCAGTTCTTCCTCTCATCCGCCACCACTGTGCCATGAGATGAAAACTAGACCACCACACAATCACAGCATGCATAGGCTCTGGACACTTTTTAATGCTATCAAAGATCACATACCATATCAACCACTGCTTCCCTTCCCTTCCCTCATTCTGATTGGATCGATATCCTGAATCCTCAAGTTCCTGAACAATGTGAGCATCCTAATAGTCTACAGTCATTACAGGAGAAATGGGCCACGACGGAAGAAATGGTCACAGGCCAGCCCTGCCTTGACCATAGACAGCAGGCAGAGACTGGGCCTAAGACCCAACCTCCACCTCTCATCCCTCACCTGCCTGATGGGATCTTGAAGCCCCTGAAGCTCCATCATCATTAGACAAGAAACTAAAGAAACATATGATTTCCAGCTTAACTGCTAATGAGCAGTAATTTCTTCAATCGGTGCATCTTTGGTCTTGCCTACTCTCTAGGTTCTAGTGGAGTTCCACAAGTACCACAAACTTCTTTGTTTTTTAATGACCCAATGTTAGCACTAACATGTGATAAACAATTCATAGGTTTTTGTTTTTTAAAAAAATATATTTTATTGATGTTTTACAGAGAAGGAGAGGGATAGAGAGTTAGAAACATCGATGAGAGAGAAACATGGGTCAGCTGCCTCCTGCACCCCCCCCACTGGGGATGTGCCCGCAACCAAGGTTCATGCCCTTGACCAGAATCGAACCTGGGACCCTTCAGTCGGCAGGCTGACACTCTATCCACTGAGCCAAACCGGTTACGGCTACCACAAACTTCTTAAAACAAGAAAAAGCAAGGAGCCAGAGCACCTGTGCCTTCTGCTTCTTCCCCTCCCTCCACCTTCTGCCCTCCCAGCCATCCAATGGGGGGCTCTCTTAACACTGAACCCAGTGCACGTGCTTTCCTACAAGTTTCTCCCCAGGGAACTGGTGTGTTTCTCCATACAAGGTTAAAGACACTGTGCACACCCAGAGCAGTGACCAGTAATATTTCATATGTGCTCAATAACAGTCTCACCCAGATACACTGTTTTTGGAACACTGTTATGAAATGAAAGGTAGTATGTCAGACACTTAAGAATGAAAAATTACTTCCATTATCTTGTTATCAGCCTCATCCATTCATTCAGTAAACATGTCAGAGCCTTCCATTATAAATGGGCTGGTAAAGGTGCTTTCCAATTAACTGCTACATATTTACCCATTCATGTACCTATTCAGTTGCTCAAAAAATATTCATTGCACTCCAGTTATACATTAGATCCTGAGAATATAAACAAAGGTATAGCCCCGATAATCAAAGATAGCGATTCTGAGGCTGATTAAAATTTGAGTCACTTGTAAAGCTGGCTAAAAATCCAGATTTTGATATCTGACCCTAAGAGGCTTGGCTCCAGGAGAAGGGGATATGAACTAGGAACCCACACTTTTATCAAGCACCTCCAGGTGATTCTATCACAGGTAGCCTTTAAACAGTGGCCTAAGAGAAGTTAGGATACATAGAGAAAGAAACAGTCACGGAAGCACCTGGAAGTCCAAATCAGTGTCAATGACCAGACTACAGACCTTCACTGAATGAAACAGCTGGTCACAGGTGTATGCAGAATACGGGCCTTACAGCAGATGATCACAAAAAGTAAACACTGGATAAATGGGGGAAGATAGGTTTAAGGCAAGCTACAAATGCTTTTTGAATATATAACCAGGGAATCCAGTTAACATGGCAAGGATGTTGTGCCAGACAGCCAGAGATCAGTATCTTGGTTCTTTAAGTCTCATTTTTCCCAAACAATTCTTCAGAACCACCCAAGCTGCATGTCTCTAAGCAGTATAAAACCACAATTTTAGGAGAAAGACTTACAAACACTGTATTTCATTTCTATCATGTAGCTATAATAAAAACTTATTAAAATTAAAATATGATGAAATTTTAGAAACCATACAACCCCCTTATTTAATAACTGCACAATCTGAGAACCAGAATGGCCTTGTGACGAGGTCCAAATCGCACATTTCATGAAAGGCAGAACGAGGGCTAGAACCGAGGTCTCCTGGCTCCCATCCATCCCAATACTCTGCAATGCTCACATTCTGAAGGTCAACATCTGGATTTGTCTCTATGTCCTCTGCAAAAGTAACATCCTACACCCAAGTACAGTTTCATGCAGTTTGGGCAAAAGGCATCAGGGGCGGGGAACAATTTAATTTTCTAGAAATTAATTAAAACATGGATTTTTATAAACAGCTGGTACCGCATATATCACCATATGCTGTGCTAGAGTGCACATTACTTCTAAAAATATTAAAGCTTCTCTGATGGAATTGGATCCGAGATCGATTCGTAGCTGGCAACCTATACAAAGCCTCGTTTCACATGGAAGATCTATAAAAGCAAGCGTAGCTGGCTGGATTTCACCCATTAATAGTTGGTGCCCAATATGTAATTCTCCTTTTAGCTGGACAAAACCTACCCAGAACTTTTTGCTGGAAAGTAAAGCTACCTGTTAAGAAAAATCCCCCAAAACAAGCTGCTAAGGCAGTGATGGCGAACCTATGACACGTGTATCAGAGGTGACACGCAAACTCATTTTTTTGGTTGATTTTTCTTTGTTAAATGGCATTTAAATATATAAAATAAATATCAAAAATATAAGTCTTTGTTTTACTATGGTTGCAAATATCAAAAAATTTCTATATGTGACACGGCACCAGAGTTAAGTTAGGGTTTTTCAAAATGCTGACATGCTGAGCTCAAAAGGTTCGCCATCACTGTGCTAAGGTTTCTACCTCAAATATACCTTGTTACTCTATCTTCTTTCACCTTAAGATTGTCAAATCAGCCCTGACCGGTTTGGCTCAGTGGATAGAGTGTCGTCCTGCGGACTGAATGGTCCCAGGTTCGATTCCAGCCAAGGGCATGTACTTGGAGCTCCTGCATGGCCCGCACACACACTTGTTTTCACAACCAGCCTGAGAAAAGTAAGAAATGTGAGAAATGAAGAGGTGAAAACAGAGCAGAGGGGAGGCTAAAGCCACACCCTCCCAGGCCACTGTGGTATCACTGAGTCGCTAGAGCAGCAAAAGGAAACAGTTTATTACAAAGAGCCACACGGCCTCCCTGGACGGCAGGTGTCTTTTCTGCTATGGCCATTTGGAACCTCCTTCCCTGGAGGTTTGCTGGGTGCTGTCCTTTGCTTACCCGCAGTCACAGGAGGATGAAGGGCCATGGTGGGATAATAAATTCCTTACATCTCAGAATGCCTTCTGAGCCCAGCCACAGCAATTTATATTTTTAAATTGATAATCGAGCATTACATACAAATTACACTCTCAGAATTAAAATCCCTGAGCTTTAGGTTTATATGTTTCATGCCAATGTGGCTACATTAAGAAGACCTAGTAATTATAATTTCTTTTTAAAAATATGTATATTTTTATAAATATCAGAGAGGAAGGGAGAGGGAGAGACAGAAACATCAATGATGAGAGAGAAGCATCGACTGGCTGCCTCCTGCATGCCCTACATAGGGAATTGAGCCTCCACCGACTGGGAATCGAACCATGACCTCCTAGTTCGTAGGTAGACGCTCAACCACTGAGCCATGCCAGCTGGACATTATTTCCAATTTTAAAAGTCAGTTAACAAGATAACAAATGGGGTCTGCTTGCTATCACGACACTTCTGCTACTTTTCTTTCTCCAGCAGAATCACTGTAGGCAAACAGGTGACAGTTCTTCCCCTTCACTTTAGAAGGCTCTCAGCTGGGCTGGGAATGAAGAACCCAGCAAAGTGGCTGGAGATCGAGCAGGTCTTGAGAGCTCTGCCATGATTCCCTAAAGAGCAAGCCCGTTCTCTGCCTCTCGTGGAAGCTGAGTGGACGGTGGCCCCTGGGCACTCTCTAAGCTTTGGGTGACTTTGGCACTGCAAGACGAACAAGAGGGAGCGGAACTGGCGGCTGTCTTGCTGGTGGGTGCTAAAAAAATGACAGCTGGTGTTTTTGTCCCTAGAAAGTAGTGAAGGAACACTGGCTGGGCAATCTGGCAGATTTTACTTGGAGTCCCAGGGCCTCTCCTTATTACCTGGAATGTTACTAAATGTTTAACACCTACCTTACAGGGCATGCACAGGTATCCAATGAGGGGAAATGCACAGAGCACAGACTATGGAGGCTGACACAACGCCAGGAGAAAAAAGGTTGTCCTGCCCTAACCAGTTTGGCTCAGTGGACAGAGCGTCGGCCTGCGGACTGAAGGGTCCCAGGTTCAATTCCAGTCAAGGGCATGTACCTTGGTTGTGGGCACATCCCCAGTAGGGCGTGTGCAGGAGGCAGCTGATCGATGTTTCTCTCTCATTGAGGTTTCTAGCTCTCTATCCCTCTCCCTTCCTCTCTGTAAAAAATCAATAAAATACATATTTTTTTAAAAAAAGAAGGTTGTCCTGGCCCAGAACTCCGCTCAGGAAAACAAGAGGGGGGCAGGTGAGGCAGGAAGACAGGACCCAGAGTGTACAGCAGGGAGAGGCCATGTTCTAGGCCGGCTCTCCTTGGACTCCTCCACAGGTTAAAGGGCTCAGAAACCAAGGACAGGCAACGCCAATCCTCCCACAGAGGTGGAGAAGGCATACTGGAGGCCGTGCTTTGGAGAAGGGCTGTCAGATACCCACGAGAATCTGCAGAACGCCACGGAAGCTGCTCCTCAGAAAAATATGCTTGCACATGCAGGTAACACTTTCCTTTAATGTCAGGGGTCCACAGATTCCCTAAGAGTTCCCGACTTAACGGGCTTAGATCTATTGGTGGTGCTTAGCTGGTATGTACCTTGACATAAACGTACTAGATGTCATTGTTTTACTTTAAAAAATATATGCAAATCCAAGCCTTTAACAAAATAACAAAAACAAATGTGAAGTAGGAAACATGAGAGAAGAGAACTACAGCCTTTTTGAAGCCACACATCAGGACCAGCGAAGCTTCTAGAAGGGGCAGCTGTGTGGTTCTCTAACTTCAGGCCATCTCCTCAACTGCCCATCACAAAGGCCCCCTCAACAGCAATACTGGTATTTCCAAACCAGCCCTGGGCCAGAGGAAATCTGGAAATACTCATAGGAGGCGAGATCCCGACATATGGAGGCAACAAAAGGAACAGGTGCCAGGTAGGGTTCAGAACCCACCCCAGACCTGCACCTGCAGGACTCCCACAGGCTCCATCTGCTGTGTCCTCGGGCCAGAGCCTCCCTCTGTGGGCCGTAACCAGAGAAACAGGAGGATAACCACCCCCTCCCACCCCCACAGGAGAGCCCATCAGCTCAAATAAAGGGATCGGGTGAGGAAGCTCAAAACAAAGACAAGGAGAAAAGAGCATCCTTTCTGCTCTGCTTCCTCAACCACTAACAGCGAGACTGATTGGAACAGTTCTCCCTCATGGCCTCGGGTCACCCTGGGGTTTAGGACCTACTTCCTGGGTCTGGTTCTCCATGAGGATGCAGAGTGACCTCAGTCCCTTTCACACTGAAACAGTAAACCTGGCTATGTGAAGCCCCATGTAGGATGCTAATTAAGAAGGAAGAAATTGCCCTGACTGGGTGGCTCACTTGGGTGGAGCATCATTCTGTACACCAAAAGGCTGTACATTCAATTCCAGGTCAGGGCACATACCCAGGTTGTGGGTTCAATCCCTAGTCGGGGCATGTGCAGGAGGCAACCGATTGATGTTTCCCCCCTCTTCCCTCTCCCCTCTCCCTCTCTCTCGAATTAATATTTAAAAAAATACACAAAGAAGTAAGGATCTGCCCCAGTTCCTGCCCCCAGCAATTCCCATTCCTAGACCACTTCTAAGGGGCTCACTTGCCATCTTCAGTCTCTGCATTTCCAAGACCTAGGTGAATGAATACAGAATTGAAGTCCTGCTTCTGCCACTTACCAGCTGCTTCCCCTTTGGAAAGTTACTCTCTTTGCCTCGTTTCCTCGCCTGTAGAATGGAATTAACCTCTCCCCGATTACCACACAGGCTATTATTGAGGGGGTCCCAAGATAAGACACACAGGAATACTTTTTAAATAGCTCCTGACAGTAAGAAAATATCGGAAAATATCAGGAGAAGTGGGGGAGACAATGAGGGAAGGTGGACTGTTCAAAAGGAACCGTGTCTCCAAAGCCCTGCAATTAGTATTCTGCCCCTTTGACTCCGAAGCACAAGGTGTGGCTCCTGGAACAGCACCCAGTCCACAGCAGACATGAAGGCAATGGCACCACAGGCTGCTCCCACCCTGGGAGCCAGGGCCTCCTCCTCACCTCCTCCGTGTTTATTCACACAGGATCCCATGTTGAAGGAGAGCCTGCAGAGCTTGGGAGACAGCAGGACAGCTGAGAGTGCAGGCAGGCGAGGGACCAGGCATGCTCATTAACATGCAGGCCAGACCCTCCCAAAAAGGTATGGCCAGAGGGAAAGAAACACCATCTGTCCAGCTAACTCTAGCCAAGGCTTATGAATAAATTAAACATAAGAACAATCTTCATCTCAGACATACTCTGAATATATATTCTTCATTTAACCATTATAAATCACAACTTTCCTTTCTCATTTCCCCAACATTTCTACTTGATCCAAAATTCATCAACCAAGCAACTGGCAGTTTCCAAAACCTTGGCTCAACGTGTCTTACAGCCTACAGCAGCCTTTTTCAACCTTTTTCAACCTTTTTCATCTCGAAATACTTAAGCGAAATACTTAAATTCTGTGGCACACCACAAAATATATTTTTTCCCTATCTGATAAAAATTGATATTTTGATTGATTTATTAAAAAAGTAATAGTCATTATCTATCCTTCCTTTGCTCTAATGTGACTTTTTAAAAAATCAGGTGTATATAAAAAATCAATTTGTATATAAAAATTTCTAGTATCAAGAATTAATCAATCAGATATAACCTTATTATGTCATGTGACCAATAAGATTACCTATATATTTATGGTTCAAAATAAGGCATTCACACCAGATGGCTATTGTTGTGTTGGCTGTTGTCATTTTTTTGTTTGACAATCTAAGGGAAAAGAGGTCAGTGCCGCTGATTAAATAGCCAGGAATTGCATGTTTTAAAATCCTTGTGGCACACCGGTTGAAAATCGCTGGCCTACAGGATCAATGAAAACATGCCTTAAAATGCTGCACCTTTGCTCCACTAAAAGGAACCTGGGTTTCTCAAAGAAATGGTTAATTTCAGGGCTGGAGTAGAGTAGGTACAATAGGAGCCTGGAACATCTCATTATGATAGAAAGCAAAAATGAGTTCTTAAAAAAAAAAGATGGGGAAATATTACAAGAGCCAGTTTGAAGGGGCTTCCACTGGCCAATGCAGGGGCAATCTGGGCATCTAAATAATTGAGTTCAGTAGTGACTTAAAACCACTGGAAAACAGGAATTCATGAGTCCATAGGAATAACAGCTGAGAGGTGGACAGCAAGATAGACAGAAATGAATGAAGGCAGGATTCCTGCTCACAGTGGAATGCTAAATGCTGAGCCGGTAAACATGGAAGGAATACTGAATGAAAAACTGTGATTGTGCCTCTATCACAGTAAAGCCTGGGTCCAGTGAAAATCAACAAAGGACACTAAATATTGCATTGATTTTGGTGAGAAGCAGGATATTAGCATGATCTTAAAGTGTCTCCTCATAGATTTAGAAGAAAAAGAAAACAATGCCCAGTCAAGAAACTAGGCAAGACCTTGGTAGAGAGAAGGAAGTTCTGACCACCCATGCGCATAATTTGCCTCCAGAGGTGATGTTGAGATTGTATAACCAGAATCTAATCATAAGAAAATACCAAACAATCCCAAACTTAGCACCATTCTACTTTTTTTTAGGGGGAAGGGATATCTATCTTGAAAACTGTCAAAGTCATGAAAAATAAAACAAGACTGTCCAAGTGTTTCAGCTTAAGAAAGCTAATGAATGCAATTAGAGGGAATCTCATGCACTAGACTAGATCCTGTATTGGAGAACAAAATATACAATATGTCATTGAGTTAACCGGCCAAGTTAGAATATAAGTATTAGATTTGATTTCTTTAAAAACAACAAGTACCAAAGCTAAACTGACTGAAGTTGACAAATGTATTGTGGTTAAATAAGAGACTATCCCAATTCTTAAAAAATAAACATTTAGATATTTGGAGGTGAAGGCCATGATATATGTATATAACATATCCTCAAAATGGTTCAGAAAAGCACACTGTGTGTGTATGCAGGTTTGTAGGCATGTGTGTGTGCATGCTTGCATGCACAAATGTAGGAAATGATAAAGCTGAAAGTTGGGTTAAATTTTAACAGCAGGTAATTCTGGATAAAGGGGGCACAAGTATTCTTTGTACTTTTTTCCTGTAAGTTTAAAATTACTTCCAAAGAAAAAGAAAAAAATAAACAAAACTCATTTTCTAATTACATTGTTCTTGAAATACTGTAATGTTCTATCTTCCAGAACATCATTCTCTTCTGGATTTCCTACTTCTTCTCTCACTTCTTCATAGGCGATGGTTCTTTAGATTATTCCTCAATCTCTGTGGGTCCCTTGTTCTCAGTCTACACACTAGTGTATAGAGTCTGTCACTCACATCTGAGGCTTGAATCGTTCATGAACAGGACGCCACTTAAGTCCTTATTTCCAACCACTGTACTTACTGGACTTCCCCACCTAGATTCCTACAATCTCCTTGAACACAACTGGGCACTGCAGGACACAGCTTCGGGGTCCGGGAAACATTCAGACACAGCTTGGGACCTGAGAAAAGTAACACCACAAGACACCAAGCCCTTATTTGTCACTGGCCACTAAGGGCCCCTGCAGATGGAAGGGAACGGAGAAAAAACAGAACCAATGCCTTATTTTACGCTTCCAATCAACAGCCAGCTCAAGGAGAATGATCACCAGAAACCTCAGGAGAAGTGGAAGACTGAGGAAAGAGCAGGTATAACTGCATTCTGCAATATAACAGTCAGCAGTCTTCACCCTCAAACCGTGGCAGATGTCACAATTTCCAGTCTTTGTTCCCATGTCCCAGCCCACACTCTGCAAATGAAGGACCAGCAGGCCAGGCTCCAGATCCACCATTCTGTACCCACCACGGCTGCCTCTGACCTTCCTCATTTTGAAAATTAGGAAATCAAGGGCACCTTTTCTCAAGGAGTAAGACAGGCCAAAGGCTGCACCAGGAAACCGCAGGTTTGTTTAATCTCAGCTAATAGTCTTAAATTTTTAGTTTGTATTGCTTTTTAAAAAAATCTTTGTAGCCCTAACCGGTTTGGCTCAGTGGATAGAGCATCGGCCTGAAGACTGAAGGGTCCCAGGTTCGATTCCGGTCAAGGGCATGTACCTTGGTTGCGGGCACATCCCCAGTAGCGGGTGGGCAGGAGGCAGCTGATCGATGTTTCTCTCTCATTGATTTTTCTATCCCTCTCCCTTTCTCTCTGCAAAAAAATCAATAAAAAATATTTTTTAAAAATCTTTGTAGCGGGATACAAAAAATAAGTTGAGGACATCAATGATGGAACACAAGAGTCCTACAGGTAAAGGCTGAATCTGGAAATGAGACTTTTCACTCACAAGCAGCCTGAGCACCCAATTCCAATGTCCCTATCACCATGGAAACATGTTTCATCAAACTACCTTTAGAAATCCCCTCCCTCTTAAGAAAGCTGTTGAAATTACTACCCAGCCCCTGGCAGGTCTCTGAGTAAGAACTGGAAGCTATTCTCCCATTTGGACATTGCAGGTGGCTTATTTGCATATTACCATTCTCCTAGTTGATAATTATTGGGGGGGGCGGGCAGGGAGGGGATATGGGAAAAAGCAGATGGACGGACAAACTTTCTTTTTAATGTGTCACTCTGGTGAGTAACCAGGCTGATAAGCAATCCCTAAATATGAACTTCCACAACAACTCACACTGCAAATTCATTAAACAGTTAGGAGGAAAAGGTCAGTTTATGAATGCAGAAAATTTCAAAGTAACAGAGAAATGGCCTGATTCTAGATTTCTTAAAATTTACATTTGGGAATAGTCCAGAAAAAGCCAGATCCCCTGGCTCTTGAGGCAGGAATTAGTAACTTCAATAAAATTACACAAAATAGGGATGGTGGCTATGGAAAATTGAGGTGTAAAAATTATAGAAATTAAAAGTTGGAAAGTAAAATTTCTTTGAAAGTTTTTTAAAAATTGATTTGAAACAGAGGAATGGAGAGAAACACCGATGTGAGAGCAAAACAAAGACTGGCTGCTTCCTGCTTGCTCGAGCCTGCAATCCAGGCATGTGCCCTGACCGGGAATCGAACTGGCAACCTTTTAATGCACCTGACAATGCCCAACCAACTGAAAACCGGCCAACCCAGAAAGTAAAATTTTTTTCACTGGGCAAAGTGTAAAAAAACTAGAAAACTAAGATAATTACAGGCATATTTCCAGGGAAAAAGTCATTATAATTTTGTCCAAAAATAACCAGATAATTTAAAGTAAGCTTTGTTTTTGTCCTGAATGATCCACGTAATGGCTTTAATTCTCCACCACTTATCACACAGAGGCAGGCAAAATGCACACTGAAGAACAGGTATCTTGTAGTAGATCCCAGGTGTCTCTCCCACCATCAGCCAGACGTTAGCCGACTGACTCTCAAGTAACTTTAAATATCACCCTGGCACCAATGCTTTGAGGGAGTTAAAGAACAATGATCATCTTCTCCACTTTCTTACTTTATTAGACTTGTAAAACGTGGCAATATTCTGTGGGAATCGGGTATGGGTCATACTGAATAAACACACAGTATACGAAGTCATCATATGGCTGTGATTATAGGATCTGTTACACAAAGTAGGAAGTAAATGATCCAGTCACAGAGATCATCAGGATAACCCTCAACACAGCCCAATTAAGAGGTGGATCTGCACATATTTGGGGGACATCAATTCACACAAAACGTAATTTCATAAAATGTACTAAGATCTAGTCATTTTAATTCCGATCTATCTTCAAGGAAATAGTTGTTGCTAAATGCTTAAAGTGTTTCTGCACAAAGATATCAACTGTAAAATTATCCATAAAAAGGAAAAATGTCAATAACTTATCCATTCGAAGATTACTGATTATGCAAATAATCATAAAATCACACTATAAAGTTGTCTACAGGCATTAAAATGAGTTTTTAAAAAGATATTAAAATAACACAAATTTTTATGTTTGATACATGAAAACCCAGCAATCAATAAAATGTTTGTCAACAGCTCCGAAATCTACAAAACCTTCTCATAAAGTAGACATTGGAAATATTTAAAGAAAATTACTTTTTGGTAAATAAACTACCACAACAAATTAGGTGAGCTCCAAAGCTAATGATTGCTCAATAATTTGGAGACAGTGGCCTTCTGAGCATCTTTATCTTTCAGATCCCTCCCATCCATAACCAACCCCAAACTAAAATCATCTCCACCTCCCCAAAAACTTGCCCCTCCTTCTTCCCTGGTCTTTCCTATTCGATTTATGTTAGCACGTCACTCACCAGAAAATCTGGGCTTGACCCTCTTCTTTCACATTCAATCACCAACTCTGATGAATTTCCTCCTGATAAACCTTTATGAGCTTTCCATTTCTCTCCAACCCCATTGCTGGACTGTCAGTCATGCCCAGAGTATAGCACTAACCCCCTAACGGATGCCCCTCCAACTGGCAGACTCAGGCTTTGCCTGGGTTCAGATCCTGATTCAGCCGCTCTGTAGCTGAATGTCTATGATCATCATGGTACTTACCTCCTCTGTGCTTCTCATCATTTAACTGGAAACGATAATAGTACTTACCTACAGGCTTTCTATGAGAGTTAAATGAGTTAATATATATAAGCACTTGGAACAGTGCCTGCCACCTAAGAAGCACTACAAGGGTTTGCTATTATTGTAATTGCTAGAGGCCCGGTGCATGAAATTCATGCACTGGAGCAGGGTGAGGGGGGTGGGGGGGAGTCCCTTAGCCCGGCCTGCCCCCTCTCACAGTCCGGGAGCCCTCAGGGGTGGGAAGTGACCTGGTCATCAGGGGAAAGTGATGCCCCCCATCACACCTCTGCTGCTGCCACTCCCTGCAGCGCCAAGCCTTGGCCAGCCCTGGTTACCTGAGCCTCGGGCGGCCCTGGGCAGCTGGGCAGCTGCCATCTGAGGGTTGCCTGCTCCTCGGGCTGGCGCTGTGTGGCTGGGGGGCTGAGGGTGGGTCCGGTCACACCGCGTGCCTGCCACCCCTGGCAGGGCTGAAAGGACTGGGGGACTCTGGCGGGGCTGAGGGGACTGGGCGCTGCCATCTTTGTGATGGCATGACAGCCAATTTACATATTCTGTCTTTATTAGATAGGATAAATTTGTTCCTCACTGCATCCCCAACACAAAGTGCAGGGTGTGGTACAAAGTAGATGCTCCATAAATGTGTATGAAGTGGCTATTTTCCGCATACACTGATCACATACCAATACTATTCTGACCAGAATATCCCCTAATGCTGGATATACTTATTTCCTCCCGCTCTTCATAAAAATATGAAATGGAGCCACAATTTAACAACATGAAGCAACCTAAAAAGAAAATGGCAATCTATATATTTTTTTTTAATTTAAGGTTTTAAAAATCAGTTGTTCCAACTACCTAATTTGGGTGCTTTTTTCCCTGAGAAATTTCTTTTTTTTATTTTTACCTCTAATTTCCTGACAAATTAAAAAATCATACTAAGTGTCCAGCCCTCTGTCCATCTTCTCAGAAAACACCAGCTACTTCATCTCAGAATCAAAAACAGAGAAAGCAAGATTTGAACAATGGATGCTGCTGAGGGTGAATTCTCATGAGAGGATAAATTGGTGTGTCTGGCAGCATACATGAAGGGGCTGTAAAACGTTACCCACATTAAGCGGTTCCCTTTAAAAAATATTCCCTAAAGAAATAATCAGTGGTTGAGCCATGACCTATGAACTAGGAGGTCATGGTTTGATTCCCAGTCAGGGCATACACTGGGGTTGTGGGCTCAGTCCCCAGCATGGTGAGTGCCGGAGGCAGCTAATCAATGATTCTCTCTCATCACTGATGTTTCTCTCTCTCTCCTCTCTCTCTCTTCCTCTCTGAAATCAATAAAAAAATATAAAAAAGAAACAATCAGCGATGTAGACAGTAGACAAATATTTATACATAAACATGCTCATGCCAATGTTCTATTGTGAAAACTGAAAATAGCCTAAATCCCAACAACAGAAGACTGTTTAAATAAATTATGGTTCACTCAACTATTCTTTTAAGTGCTTAAGCAGCCATTTAACAATCAGACTTTCGAAAAGTATTTAACATAGACATTTATGTAAAACCACAGGGAGTGGGGCAGAGGGGAGGGGGAGGCAGCCTGTAGGAGATACAGCTGGATACAAACAGCAGCCCTCTCTAGCGGCTGAGATTATGGAAGATTTCCTTCTGTGTGCCTGAGTTCAAAGCCCAGCTCTGCCATTTACTAGGCATGGGGTGTTACTGTGCCAGTTTCCTCACTTGCCAATAACAGAATTCTGATGATTAGTTAAAACACATAATGTGTTGAGAACAGCCCCTAGCAAACAGTAAGCACTACACAGATGAGATTCTTCTCAATGATCTTACGTCATTTTTGAAATTAAAAAAAAAAAAATCAATAAACATTCCTAACCATTCCTAATTTCTTAAAAGAAGCCAAATTCGGCAAAAATTTACATCAATATATAAATTCACAATCCCTTCCCTGGCTGGTGTGCTCAGTGGGTTGGAGCATCATCCCATCCATGGAAAAGTTGTGGGTTCGATTCCCGATTAGGGCACATACCTAAGTTGTGAATGTGTACAGGAGGCAACTGATGTTTCTCTCTCCTTCTCACTTCCCCTCTCTCTAAAAAAACCAAACATATCCTTGGGTGAGGACTAAAAAAGGTTTTCCACAATTACTTATCAGAAACCTTTAGGGCTTAAAGTATTTCAAAAACAACATTTTTCAAATTTTTCAGAAAGCTGATACAGTGCATTGAGAGTTCTATATAAAACCAGAAGTGAGGTCTGCAGTCAAACACACGAACCATAAGTCAGTGCAGGTGCGGTATTACTGTTCAATAAATTATGAAGAAACTTTACATCTTCAGAGCTTTTTAAATTGTAGAAATGTGAATATGGGTCCTGAAACTAGATAATCAAATGCTAGTATAATGGCAACAGCAGTCGAAAATGGCACATAGCTGACTTATGTCACTTGAGATACTAAGACAAAGAAATAATGACGATATACTAAGTCCCCAACCCCAGAAGGGTCCCACTAGAGCAGGTTTCTCCGTGAGATACGTCTGACATTTAAGACTGGTGCCAACAGCACCTTCCCAGTTGTGAAAAACAAAAAATGTCTCCACACATGGTCAAATATTCCCTGGGGAAGGAGGAGAGGAGCAAAACCATCTCTTCTCCCTGCGCCCCCCCCCCCCCCCCGCCCCGCCCCCCGGCCCACCATTGAAATCAGTGCACTAGAGGGAAAAAAATCTACCAATCTACCACTTTCCTCTCCATGTTCCACAACAGACTGCAAACTGAAACTCCTGGAAAGCTGCTTAATTTAGAAAGTCTCATCTCTCCTTCACCCCCTACTATACTCCAGATCCGAGCCAAATGAACTGCTTGCTTTCCTCTCCAAGTACAACAGGATTCCACAGCTCGAGGCTTCTGTCACACCGGGCTCCACCCAGAATATCTGCTCTCGCCTGCCCTCATGCCCATCGACAGAAGGTGGTCCTGCCACACAGCTTTCCAAATAAGGTGTGTCCCACATTAAATATTGGGACCAGAAAAGTGAGCAAACTACAGGTGTCCAGAAACAGGACTGCAAAGGCAAGTGCTCCATCAGCTGAAAAGTCAAACCTTCAGTTATTTTCTCTAACGTTTAGCTATTTTCTCTATTTATGGAACTAGAACCTGGGAGACAGGAATCACACAGGCCATCATTTTCCAAACTGTTTTTTTCCACAAACTGCCTTGACAGATGTTAATAGACATCTTGAAACATATGATGCTCAAATAAGTCTGAAAAATTCTTTGACAGTTTGTTGTCATTAAAAACCACATGAGTACTTTAAGCCTTTAACATGCTGATTATTTTACAAAGCTCCAAGAGAAAATAGCCCCAACTGGTTTGGCTCAGTGGATAGAGAGTCAGCCTGCGGACTGAAGGGTCCCAGGTTCAATTCCAGTCAAGGGCATGTGCCTTGTTTGCGGGCACATCCCCAGTTGGGTGTGTGCAGGAGGCAGCTGATCAATGCAGGAGGCAGGGATCTAACTCTCTATCCCTCTCTCTTCCTCTCTGTAAAAAATCAATAAAATATATATTTTTTTAAAAGAAAATAGAGAACAGTGCATTTTCCAAGCTTATGTGGCCATTAAATCCTGTTTCCTTCTCCAGTAACATCTACTTTCCTGGTGAGGGTTCCAAGAAACACCAGTCTGGGTAACAATGACAGAGCCCTACCTTCCAGGGACAATCCTAAAACCATGTTTCAGCTATTTGTTTCCACTTCTTTCTAAAGAAATCTAACTATGTGTGCAATTTTATAAATTGCAGCATTGTTCAAATGAGCAAATTGAAACATTTCACATGTCCACCAGTAGCACAGCGGTTAAATGAGTTACAGCATAATGATACACCAGAATACTACCCTACATGAAACAATAACAATGCTCTCAATGTACCGGTGCAGAATAATTTACAAAGTAAAGAATGTGAAAACAACTAGACAGAATGGTATATTCTGCATGCCTCCATTTATACAAGAAAGGAAGGGAGGGAAACTAAAAGAACATATACAAATGTGTCAGCCTATGCACATTGTAGAGAAACACATAACGATAATACTGTTTGCCTCAGGGAAGGGGACTAGTCAGGGGAGGAGTAAAAGAGAGACACCAAATTTTGTACTATGCTGACTGTATTACATATTCAGAAAGCAAATTAAAGTTAAAAATCAGTATATAAACTAATTGTACCTGTCTCTTTAGAATCGAAATTAAAGTTAAGATGCAATAATCTACTAAAAGTGCAAGCTGTATTAGTAGAGAGGCACAACAAGGAACTTATTAAATCAAGGATGTGAGGCAGAAGGCTGATACCTTCTGTTTTTTAATGATAAATATAGGAGAACATACTTTCGGATAAAGCAGTAACAACATTTTATTCCTCTTCATCATTTGATAAAGTTTCATAATCTAGCAATTCACGTTGCTCTCTCATTTGCGGCCTCCTCCAATTCCCAGGCCCTCAAGCTCCTCTCTCCCTCCTCCACCACTTCAAAAACAAAACAAAACAAAAAAAACCCAAAACAAAACAAAAAGGACAAAAACATTACCTCCACAAAAATTACAATAGCTTCTTTTATTAGTTCAGTGCATATGGAATTCGTTTTGGCAGATTTTTCCTTGTTAATTGCAATTTTTAAAAAGTATCACTACAACCCATTAGCTACAATTGAAGTTGTACCTATATATTACGTTTCCCCCAATGGAACAAAAATGCAGCTGCCACCTTCCTGAAAAATGGGTCACTGATGATTCACTGTGTACATCGTAAAAGCCATCACACCTCTGCAGCGTTGTATCTCTTTTTCTAAAAACTGCAGAGCTTCCTAGTTTATCTTTTCCTCGGGACCTACCTGCTTCATCCACTGCGTGATGCAGGGTAATACAAAAAAACTTAGTAAATACATTTTCCTTGATAAACGAAGGCTGATGTAGGAGAAATAAAATAAAATAAAATTTGTTCAGTAGCTCTCTGCTACAGAACAAAGACCTCATTAATTAGGGAGACCTGGAGGAGGCAGAATGCTGACTGCCTCAGAATCTCGATTCCCATACACACCTCTCTGGGTCCTCCCACTGGGCACAATTTTAACTTTCTCATTCGCAGAGCTACAACCTGCCTCACAGTGGAGAAAGTAAAATGGTGGAAAAAACTAATTTTTAAACTGCCAGAGCAAAGTATCCACGGATTACAATGATTACACAATTTGCCTGAGTTCTACAAGGGCAGTGTTCAAAATTTTCTATGGAAAAGAAACAGAATTATTTCCTATTTCACAATGAGCATATATTGCTACAGGGAATTAAAAAAAATGCGGTGTTATAAAAGAAAAAATTGAAGATGGAAAGATAATGCATTTTAAGGCCAAATTTATTCATAGAAAACACAGATGGTCGATTATATGGTTTTATTTGAAAATGGCTTTTAAAGGTCCCAGAAAACACTTCCAGCAAAATAGACTTTGGGCAGGTCCACAGCCTCAACCTGTTGGTGCTCACCAGAAAGTCAACAAACACAATGGTTGCTACCGGTCACTCAGAACCTGCGAGCAGGCAGTGCACAAAGTGTGCAGAGTAGTTGGGTGGGGCCCCAAGGACAGGGGACCCTTCGAGCAGGAAGGGTGGGGCATGCTCAGATGGGCCAATGGGGTGCTCATCCTAAGGAACGGGCTTCATTAGATTTGGGTATCTCTGTGGGTCCCAGGAGGCCAGGGACGCTTGCCCCAGAACCTGGTAATGATGCTGTATAGCCATATGGACACAGGAAAATTGGAATCTTAACCTTTCTGGGCCTCAGTTTCTCCATTCATAAAATAGTTGTGGTCATAGGAATAGTAATACATAGCTCACAAGGTTGCTAGACGTACATCGTGTTTATAGAACACTCCATCCCTGACACATACGGGGTTCTCAATGAATGTTGGTGGCCTGCTCTTTTCCCCCAGAGTTTGACCTGTTACAAAAAAAAATAGCTATCTTGTCCCAATTCCAGGGCCTCTAAAGATTCTGACACAAATCTTAATAGGCCAGCCTACCCTGCTCCCTGAAGTCCAGCCAAGTCAATTTCCTTGACAGAAGGCCTCAATCCAATCTTCCCTCTTTCCTCCAATAGAGGGATCTGGCTAACCCTGTCACGTTAATTTCCAAGTCGGAAAGGGGCAAGGAGTTTTATCTTCTGTTCTCTTCTCAGAAACCATGCGTTTTCAGCATTACAAATTCTCACACACACAGCTGGGCTTCGCTGGAACACTGAGGGGAACAGAATGCTGGTGGTTTGCTTAGAAGGACCAGAGCTTCACAGCACTTAGAAAAACAGTAGTCAGGTTAAAGCAAGTACCTGACATCCCAAAGAGATCTGTTAAGAAAGCATGTCCCCAAAACTTGAAAAGACCAACAGTATTTTCCCCAGAGCCTTCTCAAATGGAGCCAAATAATTGTGTCCACCCACCAAAGAGGGAAAGGGAGACAAGAGGATAAAGGCAGCACAAAACCCTTTAGAAAGTGGCCACACAAGATCTCCAGTATTGTCTTCAGTCATTTGATAGACCAGGCAGCCAGCCAAGCAAGGCACTGGCAACGCAGTGGCGGTAAGAGGAGCTCAGGGAGGAGAGAAGAGGGAGAGAGAAAGCTTTTCATATTGCTGAAACCGAAATCAGAATTCAAAGGGGCTGTGTGAACACTAAGAACAGTGACATGCTAAAATGACTTCAGTACTGGTATAAAAAACATCTTCCTGCTGCCCAGCTGGTGTGGCTCAGTGGTTGAGCGTCGATCTATGAACCAGGAGATCATGGTTCGATTCCCTACCAGGGCACATGCCCGGGTTGCAGGATGGATCCCCAGTGTGGGGCGTGCAGGAGGCAGCTGATCAGTGATTCTCACTCATCATTGATGTTTCTATCTCTCTCCCTCTCCCTTCCTCTCTGAAATCAATACAAATATATTTTTAAAAATCTTCCTGCCAGTCTTTTCCCCGGGCTCAACACAAGACACACATCATGAAATGCTCACCAGAAAGCCTAAGAACAGAGCAAAGATTTTCCCCAATGGGGAAGGTTCATTAAAAGGTTTTTAGATATCCAGAGGAAAACACATTTGGCCTTTATTTGACAAAAATTTCAGACCTCAGCACGGACAACAGAGGAATGAATGCTGTCTCCTTCTGAGGAGCTTAAAATGACCGAACATTCACAACTGCAGGGAACAGACTGCTTGGGGGAGGGGTAATCGTGTGGTTTCTTGCCAAAAATAAAGCCATTGTTGTTATTTCTCCGAAGACAATATTTTGTCATTTTCATTTTCACCAACATCAGCTGGATATTTTGTACAGACGGGCACCGTGTTCAGCAGAGCGTGGAGGACATACCACCGCTTTCATGGAAAAAAGTGGTCAAAAACTAAGAAATGAAGACCCATTTGAAAAGAGAGTGGAAAATACTGACATTTTATTTCTTCAGTTGAAAGTATGTATCGATGCTCCTAGCAGTTCTCAGATCCCAGCTCTGGTGGCTTAGAAAAGCAACACAGGCAAGAAGAAATCACTCTTGTGGACTTTTAATGTACAAGGAAAAGACGGTCTCAACTCCAACAAGGCTAAGAAAAAAGGCTCCATCTCCTTCCTCCTTCTCAAAATAAGTTTAAATAAAATGACAGTAAAAAAAAAAAAAATCAATTATTGATGCATGTTACATGGAGGGAGCCTGAAAACATTAAGAAAAATGAGAAAATTCAGACACAAAGAACCAAATATTATACTTCTTTCATATGCGAAACATACAGAATAGGTGAATCCAGGCCATGAAGGCAGCAGTACATGAGCGACTGTCAGGGGCTTCCAAGAAGCGGGTGGGCGTAGGCAGGACACGGCCACTGTGAGCTAAGGAGGGTGAAGTTTCCTTTCAGGATGACAAAAATGTTTAAAATGGATTGTGTTGATGGTTGCTCAAGTGAATATACTAAAATCCCTTAAACTGTACGCTTTAATTGAGTAAAATATATGGTCTCTGAATTCTAGCTCATTAAATCTGTTATTTACAGAAAAGTAAAATGAGACAAATACACTCTCACATTTACAGACACACACCAGATGAAATGCATCCTCCCAGTCTCTCGTGCACACACCCCTCACCTCGCTTTCCACTGTTCGGCTTCTTGTCCCCTGAATTCTAGAGCTGGTGCTCCACAAACTTAATGAACGTAAGAATCCCCTGCAGACCTGGGGAGCGAGCAGGTTATGTTTCCTTAGCCCTGGGGGGAGGCTGAGAGTCTGCATTTTCTAACACGCTCAGGTGTGACAAGGTTAAGAGGCCTGTGTCCTTCCCACATCATAGATGTTGTACTACATACATGGACTCAATACATCCTAAAGCAGTGGTTCTCAACCTTCTGGCCCTTTAAATACAGTGCCTCATGTTGTGACCCAACCATAAATTATTTTCATTGCTACTTCATAACTGTAATGTTGCTACTGTTATGAATCGCAATGTAAAAATCTGATATGCAGGATGGTCTTAGGCGACCCCTGTGAAAGGGTCATTCGACCGCCAAAGGGGTCGCGACCCACAGGTTGAGAACCGCTGTCCTAAAGCAATAAACGCCAACAAGAGCCATGGCCACAAGTCCAGCCACAAGCCACAGCCAGGAGTATCCCAGGAAGAGCTTCTCCTTCCTGTCTCTCCATGCACAGTCCTACAGAGAGAGGACAGGAGGAAATGCCACCACTGAGCATCTGGACTTCTGACTCACAGGCTTGGCTTCTATGCCAGCCCCGGTGCTTCAAGACCTCCCACCAGGCACCCCCTCTTCTGAGCTAGTTTCCTTGTATGTACACTGGAGCCAAAACTACTAGAGGCCGACTTCACAGCATCATGTCCAGGCTGAGATAAGAAAATGCATGCAAACAGTTTAAAGAACCATAAAGTGCTGAGGTAGGCAAGTTGTTGTTCTGATTTCCCTGATGGACATGAAAGACAAGAGAAGTTGAAGGACGGCAGCCATTCCTGCTGTCTGCTCCTGTGAGCACTGATGAGAGAGGCCAAGGCAAACCGTCCTCCTACCCCCTTCTAAGTAAGAGGCGTTAGTGAAGGAAGACCAGTTCAGAGAAGGAAGACTTCAGCAGGCAAAGTTAGCCAGCCGTGTTCTGCGAGGTGGCAAAAGCTTTAGAATATCAGTGTGAGATCATGAACTTAACAACTTCATAATGGGGAGCTCGGTTATCAGTCGTGGAGTCTGGGATCTGAGGTCCCGTACTCAATTCACGTGTACATCACAGGAACACCACTGCAATGACATAAATATTCGAGGTCTCTGATTATACTGTGGCCTGGAGGGATTGAAGCCAATAAAGTTCCAAATGAGCCTTCCTTTCTATTAAATTGTAGTGCCCTGAGGAGAAGAGATAACTTATTTCGCTGCAGAATGTATTTTAGTTTTCATGAACCATTTCAACCAAATGCAAAAATGAACAAAAGAAACCGAAATGCAGTAGATGTCTACCGTGAACCCATATTTACCCCATGAAAATGAATATCAGGGAGGATCTAAGATGATAGCAGAGTAGGTGAATGTCACACTCACCTCCTCTCAGGACCAAACAGCAATTAAAATTAAAATGTGGAACAATCACCCTGAATAACCAGATGAAGACCAGCTGAACAGAAGTCCTATAACCAAGGATTTACAGAGGAAGCCACATGCAGAGTGGTAGGAAGGACGGAGACACGAAAAGGGCTGGCTCCACCCCTGTGGGCAGTGGCTAACAATACACAAGGGTATTGCATCTGCAAGGTACCCCATGAGGAGCAACCCCACGTGCCTGGGTTGCAGGTTTGATCCCCAGCCCCAGTCGAGACACGTGCTGGAGACACCAATTGATGTGTCTCTCTCACATCGATGTTTCTCTCTCTCTCACCCTTCCACCCTCCTTTTCTTCCTCCTACCCTCCCTCCCTCCTTCCCTTCTACTCTCTCTAAAAATCACTGGAAAAAATATCCTGGGATGAGGATTATATTTTTAAAAATGGGCACTTCTCCAAAGAGGACCTACAGATGGCCAATAGACATATGAAAAGATTCTCAGTGTCACTAATTATCAGAGAGATGCAAGTTAAAACTACAATGAGGTATCACCTCACACTTGTCAGGATGGCTATCAGCAATAAATCAACAAATAACAGGCACTGTCATCGAAGATGTGGAGAAAGGGAAACCCTCATGCACTGTTGGTAGGAATGCAGACTGTGCAGCCAGTGTGGAAAAGAGCATGGAGTTTCATCAAAAAATGGAACTGCCTTATGACCCAGCAATTCCACTTCTGGGAAGAGCCAAAGAAACCCAAAACACTAGCTCAAAAGTATATATGTAGACCCATTTTCATTGCAGTGTTATTTACAACAGCCAAGATTTTGAAGCAACCAAAGCTTCCATCAGTAGATAAGTGGATACAAGTGGTCTGGTACATTTACACAACGGAATACTACTCAGTCATGGAAAAGAAGGAAATCCTACCTTTTGCGACAGCATGAATGGACCTGGAGAGCATCCTGCTACATGAAATAAGTCAGTCAGAGAAAGACAAGTACCATACAATTTCACTTATATGTGGAAACTAATGAACAAAATAAACTAATGAAAGAGAAACAGATTCACAGATGCAGACAACAGGCTGACATCTGTCAGAGGAGAGGGTTAGAGGGACTGGGTGAAAAAGGTGAAGGGATTAAGCAGAAAAAAACCCTCATAGACAACAGTATGGTGATCACCAGAGGAAAAGGGGAGTGGGAGGAGGTAAAAGAGGGTAAAGGGGGGATAAATGGTGATGGAAGGAGACTTGCTTGACTTTGGATGGTGAACACACAATATTCAGATGATACTTTATAGAACTGTACACCTAAAACCTACATAATTCCATTAACCAATGTCACCCCAATAAATTAAATAATTTTTTTAACTTAAAAAAGTATCAGAAGTTACTTTCATAATTATAAAACTATTAAAGAAATATAGAGCTTATGATGTATTTCCCTAAAAACTGCTTCAAAAACAAATTTAGAAGACTTGTAAAACGCTATTCATCCAGTTAACTTTTACGAGACACTATTAAAACCAGAGGAAGTTACTCTACCTGTGCATTTCCTTATAGCAGAAATCACTGTTAAACTTTATAAAATAGAGGACTGATAAAGCATTTCTTTCTATTTGCAAGGCTATTAAAATAATGTCTACACTATGAACACCAAAACCTAATTAAAAAAACTTATTTACATCTGTCATGAAATAAAATGTCATAATGATTAAGTATAGTGTTAGAGAAACAACATAAAAAGAGTTAATTGCCAATTTAAGAAAAAACCTTTGCTGAAAAGAAATTAGTCTTATTTAAAACCTGGTACTATTAACATCTTCTCTTTATTAAGACAGTAAATTTTAAGTGTATTAACTTGAGGGTAAGGAGCCCTAAATTATAATGTATTCACTTAAAAAGGTGATCCTATTAGCATAAGAGAAGGCCTCATTTTGAAAAGGCATTACCCTATTTTTATTACAATTCTACCCTGTCAATCAGCAAACTATTTACAGAAAGCAATTTTTAAAAATTAGAAAATTTTACTGTGGCTTTGTTTAAAAAATCTGTGTGACACTTTTGCTCCTTCCAATCCTCCCCAGCCCCACCCCACCCCTCCAAAAAAACCCCACAAAAATATATCTAGACATTATTCAACCACCACAATGCTTACGCCCTGGTTTTGGGTTTCCCCAAGTCCTCAGTTCCCATTGCAGTGTACATTCACCCCAATGGAACAGTCACTGTAGCCATTCCAAGTGAATTGACCACTTACACCAATCCAATAAACATCAATTTTTATGTGCCCTTCATCCTAAATTATAAACTCCTTGAGAATAGAAACAGGCCTTAACTCCCATCTCAAATACCTATGCAGGAGCCTGTCGGCCAGAACACAGTGTAACTAGAATCAGAGCCCTGTGCTCACACACAGCCTTGATCTTCAGAAAGCTCCTGAGTTATCACTCCCATAAATCAAGTGATCACTGGAAGGGATAACAAGAAAAGGAAACTATCATTTGCTGTATGCCAGACCCTTAGGTGCACTTTAGTATCTTTTCCTTTCAATACCCCAATGATGCTGAATTTTGAGAAGGTGGACCTTGCCCAAGGCTGCACAGCTAGGAGAAGGTGGGACCTCAAGTCAAATCCGGGCCCAGGGAGCTAAAATTGCATACAGGTGACACAATAACACCCTGATCAACGTAGGAAAAATGTGCTTTAGTGGTACAAGGGCTCCGCCTTAACTTAGGAAATAAATACCTGGGCAGTGCACTTGCACCAAGAAAGTACCTCTGTTAGTGGCCTGGAGCTTTGAGGCAGCAAAACAACTCCGTAGCTTCTCAGTCTCCCACCCACCAATGACAGCCCAGCAAGAAAAAGCTAGGAAGCCAGACCCTTCTCTAGGATCAACCTCACAGAGCTCAGCTGAAGCTCTGCAATGGGATCTGTAACTTGTTTCAGAGAACCAAGTGTTCTCCCCACATTCTCAGTACGTCTCCCCAAACTTCTCTCCAGCACATGTCCAGGACAGCACATCAGAGACTCACAAACTCATTATGGTCCAAAGATCTATTTTTATGACCCACGGATGTTTTTTAAACCTTTGTTGGGGGGGGGGGGGGGGGGGGGGAGATGGGGGGGGGGAGGGTCACCTTCCCACAGCCACAGCTGCAGGAGGCTTTCCCGCTCACCACTGCCCCACCTGGCAGGCTCACTCCTCCACTCTCCTGCCTGGCTTCTGTAGGCATCTGATTTACAACCTTGAACTTGTCGGTTTCATAGGTAGAAACTGTGACCAAAAAAGTGCTCAATGGATCTGCTTCAACACTAGGTTATGCATCCCTGCTTTTTCTTTTCAGTCCTAACCCTCCTTTGCTAACTCACAGAAACATTCCTACTTAAACTACTTACTTGGTACTTGGGCTGTACGGTAATTGGGTTCAAACTCCAATTCTCCTTCTTATAAACTGGGGCCTGGAGCAAGCTGCTGCACCTCTGCACCTCCCCTGCCACATCTATAAACAGGGATGCCGCTAGTAACTACGTCACTGGGCTGTGAGAATTCTTGTCCATTAAGTGCTCAGTAATGTTGATTTCTAACAATGTCACCTGCTGGACTGAGGCCCATTAAGGGCAAGGACCATGCCTTCATCAGCCCTGCACCCCCACGGCTCCCCACAGTCAGTTTACTGGTAACAGACACAGGGATCAGTTTACCATTACAGATAACGGCAGTGAAAGAACAGATCCACTTTATGTGTCAGTTGGTTTCTCTTGGATCTCCATCCATCAAAACAGAGCTGCTTTACAAAAAATTTTATTTTTTAATTATTATGAATTAAGAGCATTGTAGCCACCTCCATGAAAATGTAAGTGCCTTACATTCACTGGAATAAAAAAGATTTAGTTAAATTGTATTTCCACTTAAATGTTACCGAAAATAAGTCATGCTTTTCCCCAACCCTAATTACAACCTCAAATCCAGCTGACAACTCCTTTGCTTCAAGCCTTGAATGATTTTATTTGCTTTCTTGAAATGTCTATGTAAAGAGAGACAGAGAAGATTCATGAAAGCATGTGCAACTCTTTCAAACTTCAGGGCTCTGTTCCTGACAATGCTTTGCATCTGAAATGTCAAAGCAGCTTAAAATATCACCCGCACTTCATCCATCAACAAACTGTCACTTCACTTGAGACAGTATGAGTCAAAATGGAAATAATCGTTGCTTCCAACCTATCTGAGTGAGTGAGACCAAACCTATTCATCCAAGTTTCCTTTAACAGGTTTCTACAATATGGTTTGACCCTAATGAGAGAGGCTTACAAATTCCAAGTTCAAACAAGATTTATTTCTAAATATCTAACTTCCTCAGTTGTTTATATACAAGTGCAAGCATTGGCCTTGCAAACACAGGGATTCCATTTTAATTTCAACAGATGAACTAAAGGGAAAGAAAAATCCTGAATTTCTTCAGGGTAAGAACATTTCATATTATCATAGGTCCAGAGCTGAGCAGAAGGATTTGGGACAGAAGGTATTCCATAAATCATGAACTGTATTTAATCCATGAGTTTGAAGGATCAGTGTGTGACAGTACCAAGTTTCACACGATTATTTTCATGTAATTTCAACAGAGGCGATTCTGCTATGAACGGAAACAAATCTAATCACAACAGACAAGCTCTTGGAGCCTGCTGGAAGTGTTAGTCATTCAACTTTTGAAGAAACAAGTCAAAAATACAACTGCACGCCCTATAATACGATGTAAATATATACAGACTATGAATAGTGAGCCTATAAAAAAGATACTTGGGACAAGGCCTTTGTATAATTTATTTGACTTAATCATTATTTAAGCTAAATGTGTTATCATTGTTTTTTCTTTTATATAAATAAAGTTTTCTTGGAACAGTCATGCTTTTTTTTAATTTAGAGAGATGAAGATAGAGAGGGAATGAGAGAGAGAGATAGACAGACAGACAGACAGACAGACATAGATGTGAGGAGAGAGAAACATGGATCAGTATACAGGCTGACACTCCAACCAACAGAGCCACACTGGCCAGGGCAATGTGTCACAATTTTAAAGAACTCTCCTCCTCTCTACCAGCCCCTGTAAGAAGATGAGAAAGAAAGGGCATCAGCTAGTGAGCATGCTCTCCTGAAGCATCGTGCTCGTGGAGGTTCTTCCATCTTTCACAAGCATTCTTGGGAAAGCACAGTGAGGCCTTGTTTCCAACTGTTGACGCTCCACTTCTAAATCACCATTCCACTGCCGGGAAAGAGCTGCCTAAACAGTCAAAACATCTTAAAGTTCACAACACTGTTTATCTGTTGTGGTAGCTATGAGCATCGTGGGACAGAGAACTCCTGATGCTTGATTCCTCCTTTACTTGCCTAATGGAGACAAAGGAAATGTCAAACAGAAAATGTTAGGCAGCTCAGACTTTGGGAGAATGTCAAGCTTTCACTTTACCAGAGAACATCAATTAAATCTAATGTAAACTTTAAAGGTAATTTTTGCTTTTTATTTTTTATTTTTTTTGCTTGTTAGCTCTCAGGATGGCTAACAAGAAGAAACCCAACTGGTACAGCCATGGGTGTGAGGCAAGCAGACCAGCATAGTTCACACCAATTAAGAGGAAAAGTGAATGGCATTCAAGCAAAGGAGAGGATCCTGGTTCTCAACCCTGGCTGCGTGTTGGAATCCCTCGGAAGCTTCTGGTTTCATTGGTCTGAGGAGGAGTGGGTCTGAGCACTTTTTTAAGCTCCCCTAGTGATGCTCACCCAGCAGTGAGGGTTGAGAATTACTGGATTAGAGTAGGTGGGGGGTGGGGGGGAAGCATTAGTGAATTGAGGTCAAGTGTAGAAATTTTAGGGCAGACAATGAGTCGTAGTGGGAGGATGTTTATCATCATTGTCCCTGCCTCGCACTATGCCAAGCTCCCCGTGCAGGCTGACCAACTTCTGGGGACACAGAAGAGTCAGGGACCCCCTTCCTCAGAAGACTGTGAGAAGCAGGCTCAAGAGAACACAGCTCCCACAGACAATAGGGTGGTGAAGGCTAGGGCAGGGGTTGGGGCTTAGAAGGGGTCAATGGGGGGGAAGGGGATATATGTAATACTTTCAACAATAAAGATTTTTTTTTTAAAAAAAGAGAGAACACACCTCCACCCTCAGCCCCAAATCAGAGTTTAGCATGTCTGCTCTCAGCACTGCTCCTGAAGACAGGACCTTGCAGACCTGAGGCCTCCTGCCTGCAGGGACGTTCCCTTCACCACCACAATAGACTGAGCTTGTTACCCTTAACCAAGTGCTCCGTCTGGGGCTTCCTTCCTTCACAACCACCACACCAAGACCAGCAACTCATCCCCCATCTCACACACTGTACACAGGAGAGACTAAGCAGTCTGGCTAAGAACAGAGAGCTAACAGGTGGTTACCTCTGGGCCTCCATCCCCCAAGTTGCCACCAAATTCTCCTTGCAGCAGAAGCTAGCAACAATAACAAAGACAATAATGGCAAGAAACAGCTATCGTTGGTTTGTTACTGTATGCCAAAACACCACGCTCAGTACCTAATATGGACCAGCTCAGTTAATCCCCACAACCCCCTCACGGCTGATGGGATTCCCATTTTATGTATTTGGAAACAGGTTTGGAGAATTTAGCCATCTGGGTGAATTGGGGTAAAGAAGCAGAGGCAGAGAGAAGCCCAGGCACTGTGACTCCCCAGCCCACCTCTTCACTGTCTCTATCCGGGCTGCCTCCATGGAAAACTGGTTGAGCCAGAGGCTGGAGGGCCACACCCTCCAATGAAGAGGGTGAATCACCTCCCGGGAGACCCAGCTTTCTCACCTGTAACGTGAGTGTGGGAGCAGATAATGAGGAAGGCCCCTTCCAACCAATCGCTTTGCTCACTGTATCATCCCCAGCACCAACCACAGGACCAAGAGAGCCACTCTGCACTGTGATGAGAGGAAAATCAGTGGCTCATTCGGGGGACTCACTGTTTTTTAATTGTGATAAAATATGCGTAACATAAAATTTACCACACTGACCGTTTTTCAGTGTACAGTTCAGTGGCATCACATATACGCACATTGTTGTACCTCCATCTCCAGAGCATGTTTCATCTTTCCCAACTGAAAGTCTCTAACCATTAAACCCTAACTCCCCATCCCATGCCCCAGTCCCTGCAGCCACCATTCTACTTTCTGTCTCAATGAATGTACCTCCTGTAAGTGGGATCACACAGCATCTGTCTTTGTGTGCCTGGCTTATTTCACTTAGCATAATTTCCTCAAGGTTCATTGTGATAGCATGTGGCTGAATAATAATCCACTGTATATAGACATACTGCATTTTGTTTATCCACTCATTTGTCAATGGACACTTAAGTTTGCTTCCACCTTTTGGCTATAGTGGCTAATGCTGCTATGACTTGGGTATCCTTTGGGTTTTTAATGAGGCAAAATGGATTCAATTTACTCAAACAAACCAGAATTCATTGCCCTTCCTAAATGGACCAAGCACTGTAATCACAGCCCAGACCGTCTGTATCAAGCATGGGAAACAGAGGCACACACAGCACTGCTCAATCACAGGTCCAGAGTCCCGTCGCTAATCTGGCTCTTTGCCTATAACTGGAGAATAATGAACACATCTGCCTAAGGAAAATAATCTGCCAACAAAGTACCATAAGGAGGAAAAATTGAGTGCACTTTGCAGGGGACTGAAGGTGGAGTTTTCTTGACAGCATATCAATTTCTAAGATAACTAGGATTTCTTTTAACCACCCTGCAGTTAGTGAAAGCAGTAAAAAAAAAAAAAAAAAAAAAAAAAAGACTCAATAATAAAAGTCCTTTGTTATTCTCACAAAATTTTTTCATTCTTGCTCAGGTGTCTCCTACATGTCTCTACTCCATTTTCAAAAAAAAAAAAAATTGGAAGAATAAAGAAGAAACTATGACAGTCAACTATCTTGTTAGCATTGCTTATAATCCCTCCTTTGCAAATCAATAATGTTTCAGGTATTTTTACTCTGTTTGGTCTGAATAAGAGTGGGGCCCCCCCTCTCTCCCCTGAGTCCCACCAGAAAGGCAGGATCCACCACCTTGACAGTCCCCAGACCTGCCAACTTCCTGAAGGCCAGGGCGAAAGGAATAAGGAGGCTGGAAGCCTCGATAACAGAATGAACTCAAGGAACTTGGAAAGAGAGAAGCTGAAGTTGCAAAGATATGTTTTCGCCAAAATGTACCAAATCAGAGATAGTTTTTTGCTTCATTATAACCTAGCTATAAAATTGATTTCAACACTGACCTACCATTGACTCCCTGAGTGAAACAAGACATTCAGATAAGAGCAATCAAACTGACACTCCATTGACTGGGTTTGGGAGGTGAATAAACTAAAGAAAATAAATGTCCCTGCACGCGACACAGCATCTTGTGGGCGAGAGGGCCAGACAGAGACAGGAATGCTTCTAAGGGTCGGAGGGGGCTGAAGTAGTCTATGAAAAAGCCCAGCCTCAGAGCAGGAGAGACAGGACAGACCTGAGAATAAATTCAAAGGTCATTGCAAACAACTTAAAAAATGGGAGCCCAGCAGCCCATGAGTTAAGATCACTGCTGTCGCTAGCTATCCTGGTCCTGAGGAAGGATGCTGGGTGCTAAACGCATCCTGCCTCGAGTCCAGAGAATGTCAAGGATGTCTGACTGCCATTCTTCAGTCTTTTCCTCTTCTAAGTCATACCATCCAATAAGCAGAGCTCTTCATTTTTGGCACTCTATATAAATAATGCCAATTTGGTTTTCAAAAGGGGAGAGACATCCTGGGAAGGAAGGGTGAGGTTTCATCAAGTTAAACAAGAAGTTCTGCCTGCAGTGCCCTTAAAATGGTGAGGTCTCAGCTCCCCTTACATGAAATGATCTATAAGATCCCCAGCTCATGATTCCCAATCTTGACATTTCCCTCTTATTTTTATTTATTTTTTAAATATTTTTATTTATTTCAGAGAGGGAGAGGTAGAAACATCAATGAGGAGAGGGAATCAATGATTGGCTGCCTCCTGCACGTTGGACCGAGCCCACAACCCAGGCATGTGCCCATGACTGGAATCAAACCTAGGACCCTTCAGTCCGCAGGCCAACACTCTATCCACTGAGCCAAACCGGCTAGGGCAACATTTCCCTTTTATAACGACCAGAACTAGAACTACTTATAACGATCTGACAGAATGAAATCCACTACAGACAGATGAAGACTTTCCCACTCGGAGACTCTCTCTCTCAATAACCATGTGCCAAGGGGTGTGAGAGGATTCAACAAGTCACCAAATAAACTGGGCCATGCAAACTGATTTAAAAAATTACTTCTAGCTCTTCTTAAACATTCCAGGGGACCTAGAAAAATAACGACATCATTTTCCATTCACTGGTTTCCTCCTGTAATTCTAAAAAAAAATTTAAATTTAATTAATGTCATGATTTATTTTAATCTATAACTTCATCTTTTCTGAAGCTTCTATGGAAATATTTTATTTTTGTAAGGACTAAAAATGATATTTTACAAGAGATATAAGGAAATGCTATCCATACAGCCATTAGACAAAATAACCACACTCCCATAAATCTGGGTTACCAATCTCTCTCTCTCTCTCTCTCTCTCTCTCTCTCGTTAAAACCAGCATTTCATTCTTTAAATAAAAACCACCAAAAATGGGAACATGAACCAATAATTATACCCAACTATTTCACGGAGAGTGGTGTGCTGCTTTTAAATCTAAAAATACCCTCTTATTATTAAGCCCTGAGTTTATTTTTTTCACCTTTCACTTGTTTTCCTAAATATCCTTTGGTAACAGATTGGTTCAGACTAAAGAATACACTATCACTTAAGACAACATGAGCTTCGATAACCAAGAAGAGACACACTTGAGCCCGTCAGGCACACCCACCCCAACAGGACCCGCACTATGGGCTGAAGAGGCCTCGCGGGGCAATGAAACAGGAGAAATAACAACATGCATGAGGCATCCAAGGGAAAGCTCAGGGGGTGTCTGCATGCCATGGTTCAAAACGCTGAGGGACACAGTGACTAAGAAAAAGAAATCACAATGGTTATCACAGAGCTAATGACAAAGAAGAAATTGCAGAAAAAAATGACAGTGATCCATTATCTATTGCAGCTCCAACAACATATTACCATCTCCACCCCCTAAAACCTAAACTCTAGATCCCCATGGCATTTTTCATCAACACAGACACTCCATCCCTTTCTTCCCTCAGCTCTGTCTTCCCACGATCCCTCGCATAAGACAAAAGGTAAAGATTTTTTTTAATCAAAATCCCAAGTGTCTCCACATTGTGGATTATCATAACCCCAATCTTTAAAGTCCATTCCCCACAAAATCCAAAATAGTGGTACAGATTTATTGAACTACCCAGAGTGCTGAATATCAAATGCTACTTACAGTTCTGAAATCAGCATAACCCTAGTAACTAAAACAAGCAGATACCTTACAGTAGGATAGAAATAGGGTTTTATGCATATATCATTAGCAAAATTATACAGTAGATTATCCCTGTTTACAGTGTGTGGGGGGTGGGGGGGAAACATAATTAATGCTTTATTAAACTCTGCTCAGAAGATCTGACTGAGAAAAGAATCTGAGCCAGCTGCGCTGTTTAATATTCTCTCTGGCGGAGGTGTGTGTGTAGGTGGTTCATTTGAAATTCTCCCTTCAACATTATACTTCAACATCTTTGACACCTTGGTGGTGGTGGTGTTTTTCCTCCTTTGTCTTACTCTGTCTTCTAAGGCAAAGAACATAAAACGTTTAATTAGCAACAGAAGAGTCTAAGAACAGTGATGCTTAAAAAGCTGTGTTTCTATGAAACATTGATCTGGTTCATGCAGGAAGGCTTTGTGCTGGAGAATAATCTCCAGGATTCATGCAATTTTAATGAAAGTGCTTCGGAACCCCACTTCCTTTCTGTGTTTGGCCTCCTGTTCAGTCCCCTGAATATTTCAAACACCTCTAATCCTGTGGCTCGCTCGGAAGGTCAGAAGTGGGAGTAGCATTTGTAGGAGTCAGAAATAAGTGTTATAAGAATTTGAATAGTACCTACAAAAGGATAACAAATATCTCAATATTTTATTTCATGAACTAAAAAACTGTTCAGATTAAAAAGGAATAAATAATGATACCCAATCTTACCTATTTACTGTCATTTCCTGGATAGTTTTATTTATTCAAAAGATATATGCTCATTGTTCTATTTTTAAAAAATCCAAAAATTTTTAAGAAAAAAGAAAACATTCAAAAGCCCACATCTAGCCCTGACTGGTTTGGCTCAGTGGGTAGAGTGTCGGCCTGCGGGCTGAAGGGTCCCAGGTTCGATTCCAGTCAAGGGCATGTACCTTGGTTGTGGGCACATCCCCAGTGGGGGGTGTGCAGGAGGCAGCTGATCGATGTTTCTCTCTCATCGATGTTTCTAGCTCTCTATCCCTCTCCCTTCCTCTCTGTAAAAAATCAATAAAATATATTTTTTAAAAGCTCACATCTAGAGATAATCATTAACACTGTGACCCTCATTTCAAACCCTATGCAGCGACTCATTTGGACACAGCCATGCCCACAATTTCACATGTACTTTCATGCTATCCTTGCCTTGCTAAAATCTGCCCTCTGCTTCAAGTATATCAAAGAAAGGTGTCCATGCTAATAGAGATCACCTCATTTTAAACATATATTTTTATATGAGAGAGAGGAAGAGAGAGGAAGAGAGAGAAACATCTATGCAGGAGCAAAGCATCCATCGGTTGCCTCATGCGGGCCCTCTACTGGGGACTGAACATACAACCCGGGCATTGTGTCCTGACCAGGAATCAAACAAGAACCTTTCAGTGCAAGGGCAATGCCCAACCATCTGAACCACACTGGTCAGGGCAAGATTACCTCATTTGTAATGGCTGCAGAGACCTCCATTGCGTGATTGTACCATGTTTCACCACCATTAACACAGTGGTGAATTTTGAGCATATGTCTCTGCACACATCTCCAATTTTCCTACCCTACTTGACAAATGTTAAGAAGTGCCTTCATCACAGGGAAGCCTACACATTGACACAATACCGGACTGGCTCCCGGAAAGAATTAATATGAATTTTGGCTCCACACTCTTGCCAAAACTGGGTTGTGTCCATTTTGTGTTTTAGTTATATGCTGCTCATCTTGCTCTCATTTGTCATTTAGACATTTGGGATGCTTTTGCTTCTCAGAAGTACTTCATTTTTCTGTAGCAAAAATCACCCATCTTTATTCTGCAGTCTCTAAACCTTATCAATCACGTCTGGAAAGTATTTCTGCAGCTCAAGAGCACCCATATTTTTCTTCTACTGCTTTACACTCTTGAACCTTCATATTTTCTCGCCACCTGAAATTTATTGTAGTATAAGGTGTGAAAAAAGGATCCATTTCTATTTTGTTTTCCAAACTGATAGGTAACTATCCAAACATGATTTACTGAATAATCCATTTTTTCTTCACTGGTTTGAAATGCTACCTTTATCATCTACCAAAATTACCACAATATACTGATACTACTTATCTCTGGACTTTCTTTTCTGTTCCATTGACTGAATGCATTGTTAAGTGATCAATTTCAGGTCTATTCCAGCAACCAAAGGATGGATTAGTGTCAAATTCTATCTCTACAGTTAACGAATGGCTGTGCTACTTTGGAAAAGGCCCTGAACCTCTCTGTGTCTTAACTGCCTCATCAGTAGGATGGGAATAATGGTACCTACCTTATAGGGTTTTTATGGCATTACACTAAATGGTAAGAGTATATACATGTGCCTTATCATCAACACTAAAAGTCAGCAAAGATACCGGATCCCTGCCTTTAGGAATTTAGAAAACAATGAGGGAGACAGACATGTAGTCACATGGCTACAAAATTAATGCACAATGACAAGCCACAATAAACGAGTTAAGGGGAAACTCATACAATCTGGCAGATCAGAGAAGGTGCTTCCGAGAAGTAACCCTTGAATCAATGAGCAGGAGTGAAGTATCCCCAGGGTGATGGGAGGGTGGGCAGTCACTCAGGCACATGGGCCTGGCCGCAGAGCCCCGCCCACACCTGTCTGTTCTGGGGACACTCCGTTGTGCTTCATCGTGTCCTCAGAGTGAGACTCCATGACCACCTCTTCCAAAAAGCCAGAGATATGGTCTTCCAGAAGAAAGATAATGATGTAAATCATATCATACAATCTTACTCATTCAACAGCAACTATCTGAGCTTCAGCAAAACACAAGAAGCAGTTCTTTAACTTCAAGACTATCCTTTCTGAATTAAAGTACGCAAGTGTCTGTGAAACCAACATCTGTTATTTTTTTTACATGCAAACAATAGTACCTTTCTCAGATCTGGAATAATTTCTGCTGGTCAGAGTCTCCCTGGCTACACCTGATAAACAGCCCTCAACTTTTCTACATGCTGAAGAAACAGTGTCAGCCATGGCCTCTCTACCACAGCACCCTCGTATTCCTTTGTTGTACTGTGACAGCGTCTAATTATATATTTGCATGATTATTGCTCCCTCTTCTACCCTACATGCCAGTTCCGTGCGGGCAGGGAATGAGTATTTTATTCAACTCTCTGTACCCAGAACTCAGCACAGAGTCTGGGAGGTAATCGATTTCATGTCTACTCTTTGTAAGGCAGATGGATGACCAGAGCCCAATGTGAGTGGGCAGAGGCAAGGGTCAGATCACGCAGGCCCTTGCAGCTCGCTACTTAGGATTTGGGTCTTTGCAATCAGAAGCAGGAGGGACATACTTGGGTTTTTAAAAGATCACCCAGGCCAACATGTGGCCTGATTGGAGACAGGAGGGAAGGCTAGGAGGCCAGTCAGAGGCTACGGAGGTGGTGTGCCTGAGATATGGTCACAGTTGGGGAGGGGGGCTAGTGTTGAGCAGTGGACTGTCTCAGGAACTTCCATGGCATTTCGAAAACTGACACTGTGACAAGTGTCAATATTTCACGGGGACAGATTTGGCATCAGAAAAGAAAATTCTACATGACTACTAACCTTGATACAAAATGTGAGACTACAATGTAGAAAGGAGTCATTATAATCAGAGAACCTAAAAAGTCAAAATGGTAAGGTAAACTGAAATAAAGTCTATTCCCCACAGAGGAGTCCCAGTTGTGAGCAATTTCACTCATCCAAAGGATATACTAGTATATATTTTTAAATAAATTTTTATTGATCAAAGAGGAAGGGAGAGGGAGAGAGATAGAAACATCAATGATCAGAGAGAATCATTGATTGGTTGCCTCCTGCACACCCCCAACTGGGGACAGAGCCTACAATCCGGGCATGTGCCCTGACCGGGAATCAAGCTGTGATCTCCGGGTTCATAGGGTCGATGCTCAACCACTGAGCCACACAGCCAGGCCATCCAAGGGATATTAATTATCAACTATGAAAAGACATCTCCTGTGTATTAAATATAGTGAATGTACAAACAATATTAAACCAAGACCACAAAGCCTAGTGGGTAAAGGCCTTTGCACTGTCCTATTTGTAACTCAACAGCACCATGGTTTATTACTCTTTATTTCATGAGGCGGAATCTTTGACTCTGTTTTTCAAATTAAAAGTTAATATTGGCTCCATAACTTTGAAGACATTTTGTAGAAGCTGAAAAAAACAAGCTTTCCTCCAGAAATGACTTCACAGCCTATTTGTCTCAGAGCTCAAGGCACTTTTCACTGCAGCCACCAAAGACTGCCAGGCCCCAGAGAAGGAAGGCCAAACCACCCATGAAGGCACACTCATGCCCAATCAGCAGCCACCACAGCGCTCTGCAAGCTCTTGTCAGACATGTCCTCTCTGGGAGGAAGCTGGACGTGGCCTGACCGTCTCAGGGCTGGGAGACCAGTCAGAGGCTACGGAGATAGTATGCCTGAGAGAGGGTCACAGGTTGGACTAGATGAGGTGGGGAGGCTGGGTTTCATGGTAGTGGTTCCTCCAATGTGTTCTATTTTGTTTGGGGTGGAGAGCAGGGGGTATTATCTTTCCATTCATGACTTCCTACATTTCACATTTTCTGTCCTCAAAGTAGAAACCGACCAGAGGTATTTTGCATTCATGCTCAAAGGGGACCACCCTATCTTCTCCTCACTCATTCTTCTTGGCTGGGATGGCATTGCCTCCAAGCCTTTTGTGGAGAAGCTAAGAAGGGATAGGCACCCAGGAGACTTCTGGTGTAAGGGCTGAAGAATGATGCTGAACACTTAGCACCAAATTACCAAGAACATCTTGCAGAAGTGCTCTTCTGCACTCCACGTGTCCCAGCCACCCTCCTTCCCAGAATCAAAGCCAGGACACTGTTCCTAAGAAAGACTAGGGACCTGGGGAAAACCTCCATTTAAAACAAATGCAAAAGTCACCCTAGCCCGTGGTCGGCAAACTGTGGCTCGCGAGCCACATGTGGCTCTTTGGCCCCTTGAGTGTGGCTCTTCCTAAGCCTTAGGAGTACCCTAATTAAGTTAATAACAATGTACCTACCTATATAGTTTAAGTTTAAAAAATTTGGCTCTCGCCAAAACCGGTTTGGCTCAGTGGATAGAGCGTCGGCCTGCGGACTGAAAGGTCCCAGGTTCGATTCCGGTCAAGGGCATGTACCTGGGTTGCGAGCACATCCCTTGTGGGGGATGTGCAGGAGGCGGCTGATCGATGTTTCTCTCTCATCGATGTTTCTGACTCTCTATCTCTCTCCCTTCCTCTCTGTAAAAAATCAATAAAATATATTTAAAAAAAAAAAAAAAAGAGAAAAAATTTGGCTCTCAAAAGAAATTTCAATCGTTGTACTGTTGATATTTGGCTCTGTTAACTAATGAGTTTGACGACCACTGCCCTAGCCGGTTTGGCTCAGCGGATAGAACGTCGGCCTGCAGACTGAAGGATCCCGGGTTTGATTCTGGTTAAGGGCATGTATTTCGGTTGCAGACTCCTCTCTGGCCAGGGCCCTGGTCAGGGCACTTGCTGGAGGCAACCAATCAATGTGTTTCTCTCACATCAATATTTCTCTCTGTCTTTCCCTCTCTCTCAAAAAAAAAAAAAAAATCAATGAAAAAGTATCCTTTTATTTTTTAAAAAAAGGAAAGAAACGCAAAGGTCATTAGCAGCGTTCTTTTTTATGATGCTCCTACACTTCTTAGAGAAACAGGAAATGCATTCAGAAATAACCCAAGCAACAGTTTAATTCCGGGCTCCATGGAGGGCGAGGCAGGTGCTCAAATAGTCTGAAGCTAAATGCCTAAACAGTAAACTGCTTTGCCCTCAATCACAGTGACTGCTTGAGAGATTCTTCTATTCCTTATTTTCAATTTAACCCGAGGAAGGTGGAGATGGGAATAGGAAGTGAAGACCATGGAGTGGAAAGAAAATTTAGTGACACACATCTAACTATAAATCACAAGGAAGGAAATGTAGAAACACAAACTCCTTACTCATGGGCTTACTGATCAGGAAAAATCACTGTTTAAATGTTAAGTTTAAAAATAATCTTATAGCCCTGCCCGGGTAGCTCAGTTAGTGAGAGCATCATCCCTGATATGCCAAGGTTCAATCCCCAGTCAGGGCACAAAGAACAACCAACCAATGAATGCATCAATAAGTGGAACAACAAATCAATGTTTCTCTCTCTCTCTCTCTCTCTCTCTCTCTCTCAAATCAATTTTTAATAAATAAATAAATTTAAAAAGATCTTACAGCAACATAGCACAGTGCCTGGCATATAAATTCTGTGTATTTTAGCTACTATGATAGATCCTTTTTCCCAATATTAGGCCTGTTGCAAAACTAGTTTTTGGCCTGCTTTTTTCACTTACCAATAATCTACACTAATAAAAGAGAAACATGGTAATTAGCGTACGACCACTACCCTTCCCATTGGCTAATCAGCATATCCTTATGAAAATTAACTGTCAGCCAAGATGGCAGCCGGCAGCCATGCACTGAAGCGAGCAGGGAGGCTTGCTTGCTCCAGTGACTGCGGACTCCAACGTTCCCCGCCTGCCGCTGCCGGCCTCTCAGCTGCAACTCTAAGCAACTATGTACTATGTTGCAAATAAGAAGTTAAACAAAACCCCAGAAACCGGCTTTCATTCAGCCGGGGAGTGCAACATTGCATCGATGTTTTCAGCAGCGAGGCCTCAGAGCTAAAGCTGGCCCAGAATAAAAAAAAAAAAAAAGAAAAAAAGAAGCGGTTGGGAGCTTCAGTCACCCGCTTCCGGAAAACAGCCCTCAGCCCCTCACCCAGACTGGCCAGGCACCCCAGTGGGGACCCCCACCCTGATCCAGGGCACCCTTCAGGGCAAACCAGCCAGCCCCTACCCGTGCACCAGGCCTCTATCCTATATAGTAAAAGGGTAATATGCCTCCCGGCACCAGGATCAGTGGAGCAGCGAGGCCCCCGGCACCGGGATCAGCGTGACAGGGGGCAACGCCCAAACCCCCTGATCAACCCTGCTCTGTGCCTGATAGGGGGGAGCTCCCCAATCCCCTGATCGCCCTGTGGCTCTGTGTGTGACAGGGTGCGGCGCCCCAAACCACCCCCCCCCCCATGGGCCCTGCTCTGTGTGTGACAGGATAGAGCCATAACCTCTCCATCGGCCCTGCCCTGAGTGTGACAGTGGCGGCGCCCCAACCCCCTGATCGGCCCTGCTCTGTGGGTGATAGAGGGTGGCGCCCCAACCCCCCTCCACGGGCCTTGCTCTGTGTGTGACAGGGTAGAGCCATAACCTCCCCATTGGCCCTGCCCTGAGTGTGACAGGGTGCAGCACCCCAACCCCCCGATCTGCCCTGCTCTGTGTGTGACAGGGGGGAGCTCCTCAACCCCCTGATCGACCCTGCTCTGTGTGTGACAGGGTACGGAGCCCCAACCCCCCTGATGGGCCCTGCTTTGTGAGTGACAGTGGGCAGCGCCCCAACCCCCTGATCGGTCCTGCTCTGTGTGTGACAGGGGGTGGAGCCCCAACCTCCCCATTGACCCTGCCTTGAGTGTGACAGGGGGCGGTGCCCCCACCCCCCAATCGGCCCTACCCTGAGCGTGACTGAGGGTGGCATCGCAACCTCCCGATCCGCCCTGCTCTATGCATGACGGGGCGGTGCCCCAACTCCCCAATCAGCCCTGCTCTGAGCCTGACCAGGGGCTGAACCTAGGGATTGGGCCTGCCCTCTGCCACCCGGGAGCAGGCCTAAGCCAGCAGGTCATTATCTCCCGAGGGGTCCCAGACTGCGAGAGGGCACAGGCCGGGCTAGGGGACCCCCCTCCCCCCCCCCCCCGAGTGCACAAATTTTTGTGCACCGGGCCTCTAGTCATAAATATTTCCCTACATAAATAAATACTGCCCTATAGGTAAAACGGCTTATATATACTCCATAGCAGCGGTCACCAACCTTTCAGACCCCACGGACCACCGGTTGGCGACCACTGCTCCATAGTATAGGCATACAATAATTTATTTCCCTATCCCCTAACATTCTGACATTTAGGTTGTTTCCAATTTTTTACTACAATACCTACTAAAGTGAACAACTGTGGGCACAAGTTTCGCATGCTTACATATTTATTTTCCGTGGTTGGATTCCAGAAAACATAATTACAAGGAAGAGAACTGCTGAGCTCTTCCATATATTTCCAGAAGTGTCTCAACAATTTACACTCCCACCACCCAATGAGAACCCACATTCCTACACCCTTGCTTACTAAGTTCTCCTCTTTCCATCTATGCCGTTCTAAAGAATGAAAAATGTCATAAACTGCTGCTTGATTACTATGATTTGTATATTTGTATCCTGGCCACTTGTAGTTCTTCCATATTGCCTTTCCATATGTTTTTCTAATTTGTCTATTAAGGTGTTCATCTTTATCTTACTTATTACTGTATGCTTTAAGATATTTCCTAGTTTGACATTTAAGGTTGGAATAGAACTCACAGTTGAGAATTACTGCCAGTTAACAACTTTGAAACTAGCTGGTCTACCTCTGAGGCTGTGTAACCTTGGGCAATTTACTTAACCTCTCTGTGCTTTAGTGCTCCTCAGTAAAATTAGAGCAAGAATGCCCTTATATGGTTGTCATGGGTAGTTAATGAGTTAAAATAATGCCTAGCCATGCTAGCCTTTTTTTACAATTAAGGAAGTCTGTTTTAAATTTACAAATTTACAATTTTATGAGGACATGCTTTAATTTAACATCTAAATTTACTCTTAAAAATATCTGATGTGGTCCTGGCTGTTGTGGCTCAGTTGGGTGGAGCGCTATCCTGTGCACCAAAAGGTCACAGGTTTGATTCCCAGTCAGGGCACAACCTCTACATTTAGAAGTACTCTGGGCAGTTTTCATTGCACATGGAAGGGCATTTGACACCCACCAAATTAGGGAAGGTCACATTTCCTCAAGACATTATCAAGCTGAGATATAGTGATTACTCAAGTATCAAGTACAAGAGAGGAAAGGGAAAGTCCACAGAGGGAAAGCATGGTGCAAAGGCTTAGAGGCAGGTATACTTGTGTGATACAAAGGCAAGATGTAAAAGATAAGCACACAAATAAAGAGCTGTGAGAGATGAGACTAGATCTGCAAACAGGGGTCAGATCATGGTCCAAACTCCTCTATGGGACTGATAAGGACCTTGTGCTGGGAGCCATTAGGCGCCACTGAAGAGGTTAAGGCAGAGGAGCAACATGAGGTGTGCTCTTCAGAATGACTGTAGGTACACTTAGATATGAATCAGAGGGGAATAAGACAAGGTGCACAAAACGTCGGAACTGAAACTCGTGCACAAGACCATATCCCTCAGCTCTGGAACTTGGTATTTGCGTTGGGGGAGGGGAGGGTGGTGAAGTCAAGTGACCAGTGACTTAGCTGGGGTCTCACAGGTCCTCAGAATTGGAAAACTGGCAGGACATCTGAATTCTCTGAGCTTCCTCTCCTGGGATCCTATTGATCATGCTCTATACAGACTGACAGTATTTCACCATTTCCTAAGTGATTTCAAGAGCTTCTCTTGAAATACGCCTCTGCCTCTTTTCTGATCATTAGTTACAGAATGGATGACTTCACAAATGGCCCCCCTTTTTAAAAATATATTTTATTGATTTTTTTACAGAGAGGAAGGGAGAGGGATAGAGAGTTAGAAACATCGATGAGAGATAAACATTGATCAGCTGCCTCCTGCACACCCCCTACTGGGGATGTGCCCGCAACCAAGGTACATGCCCTTGACTGGAATCGAACCCAGGACCCTTCAGTCCGCAGGCCGACGCTCTATCCACTGAGCCAAACTGGTCAGGGCCACAAATGGCCCCTTTTATGATACATAATCAAATCCCCTTGTCCTGGGCAGAAAATTCCTTGATGGTCAGAAACTGGTCAACCACTTATGTAGTTAAATCCTGGAAGCAGGCAGGTTTTGATCAGTAGGTGCAAAATTGTATCCTGGACAAGGATAACATTTGCTACATTCTTCTTTCAATCATCTGATTTCATGAAGGAAAGTCTCATTGTATTGTAGGGTATCTACTGTTTGTCTAACATTTGATAATCTCCTGTTTTAACAAAAGCAGAATAAACTTCAAGCTCACAGATTTACTCCAGCAAGGGTATCTAGGACTTAACATATCTGTGTGTGGAAATTTCATACACCTCTATTTCAAGTGATAGTGGTTCTTCCATTTATGAAAGTGATATGATTTGTTTTTCAATTAAACTCAAGTCAATAGTTTAAACATGAATGCAGATGCCAAAAGTCATGAAGATAAAACTGAATGACAAATCTGGGGAACAGTCAAATTATTCCACCATAACCATATGGAAAGAGTCTAAAGAAGTTGACTGCCTAAATGCACCTGAATCAACTAGCAGACAGTGACATCAGACACCAAGAATTTAGATCTTATAAAGGGCAAGCCAATACATATCGCATGATATCAGCATAATTCATTGCCTCGTAAAAGTAAAGTAATTAAATTTAGACAAGTGCATTGATAAAGGAATTTTCTGATAATCTTTCTGGCTAGGACACATTCTTTCATATAAAATGCTTTACAGTGAAAATGGATCAAAATGTTTTAAATATGTATATCCTGTGACATTAAAGGTAGTGCAAAGAGCTTTTGTGTCATGAATTAAATGTATTTTCAATTATTACAAAACATTTTATTTAAATTCTTTATTGTTTAAAGTATTGATTACAAAATACTTGTTGGACAATTTAAATTTTGAAACCACGATCCTTCCTATCTTCCCTGGCCAGTTTTCTCAGTGGTTAGAGCACACCAAAGAGTCACTAGGTCAATTCCTGGTCGGGGCAAGAGCAGGAGGCAACTAATCAATGTGTCTCTCTCCTCCCTATCCCTCCTTTCCTTCCATTCTCTCTAAAATGCAGTGAAAAAAAAAATATCCTCAGGTGAGGATTAAAATAATAATAATAAAAATAAATTTAGAGAAGAGATGGATGACAAGCACTATAAGGATCTCTATGAATAACTGGTACTGGGTTCAAGGTGAAGGTAATGACCAAAAATGTGGAAAATCTAAAGATTCTGGATTTGTGAGCTTTGAAGGGACACAGATACACAGACAGTAGTGGAAGAGTTGAACATGAAAGAGCTTAATGGAAAACAAGTTTATGTTTCTTAAACTTAATTAAAAAGTATAACAGAAGACAGAACTCAAGTGCAAGGTTGAACACAAGAAACAGAATCTCTGGATAACGAGACATTAACTCTCAGGTGTGAAATCTTGATGAGGTGATTGATGAGGAACATCTCCGGAAAGCACGCCCTTCAGTCAGCCTACAAGCATGATGGAGGAGAGGGACAGCAAAGGGTTTAGGTCTGTAGGTCCCTCTTGCTTTAGAAGTAGTCTAATGAGTAATATAAATGTGGCCAGCTAGCCACTGTACACAGCATTTATTCAACATGAAGAAGTACATTGGAATCACTTCCGTGAGCAGTAAACACAAAGAATGAGAAGGGTGAAAGCTGCGCCCCGCTCTGAACTCAATTCCTACCGGACACCTCCCCTTTGGGTTACTTTATTACTCAGATGCACAACCAGGTCTGACTGTGCTCTCCCCAGCCACGCTGCCCGACTGGCACCAAGTCCTCACAGGACATCCCAGGTGCCAGAACTCATCCCTTCCAGAGTGTCTGACACTGCCCACCAGCTGCACTTAGAACCCCACTCAGGGCTTTGGATCCATAAATCAGGTCAAAGAGCACAGAGCTAGCATAGCACAGACAAATCCCACAATGTGTACTGCATGCATCTGCAATCCTCAAAAACAACTTCATCAACAACTTCAGATTCCCATGGAGCTGGCTGATGTGCCAGATGAGGGCATGTCATTGTGTCTGTAGGCACTGACCTTCCACAGGCACAGAAACAGATGAAGGGTGAAGTGTAACCACTCTACTCTCACTGGTAAAAATCACTGAGACTCATAATTCAAAACCTCTTCATAGTTCTACAGTCTCTACATTCCAAGGTTAATGAAGCCGTCACTGTACTACCAAGTTAAGAAGCTGCTCAGAAAGTAAACAACTTCACTGTTTAAAATTGATCAGGAACAAAACAACAGCAAAAAACATGGCTCACCAGAGAAAAATACCTAATTCCAAAAAAATCTAAACATTGTAGGAAAAAACCTGTAAAATATAAAGTGTATTTTTAAAAAATATATGGAACATGACACATATTTAGAAAAGACTGACTCAGCAAAGTAGACTTACAATGTATATGAGTGTGTATTTATGTTGGATTATGTGCATACACATAAACTCATCCTATATAAGGCTAATATGCAAATTATCCCCTGGAGAGTTCGACCAACCAGGAGTTCGACCATTTGCTATGACATGCACTGACCACCAGGGGGTGTCGCAGAATGACGGAAGGCCCCAGCCAGCAGCTGGAAGGCCCCAATCGGCCCTGATTGCTGGCCAGGCCTAAGGACCCTATCTGTGCATAAATTTCGTGCACCAGGCCTCAAGTAATCATATATAAATTAATGTGTTATAGTCACAAGGAAAGCAAAGACTTCTCACTTCATACCAATACCTTCTTCTACATTGTTGGTACATTGCTGGACTACAATTCCCAGCCTCCTCCCTTCTTCTGTTGCACTTACATCTATTACAGTTGGGTCATATTACGAGTTCCAGCCAACTGAGCACAAACAAAAGTGATTGTTCCAGTTATTAGTTTTCCGTTGCTGCATAACAAATTACCACCAATTTAGCAGTTTAAAACAATAGCCATCTATTAGCTCACAGTTCTACAGGTCAGAAGTCTGGGCCAGCTTGACTGGATTATCTGCTTAGCATCTCACGAGGCAAAAATCAAGGTTATGAGCTAGACTGGGCTTCTATCTGCAAGCTCTAGGGAAGAATTCCTTTCCATCTGGTTGTTGGCAGAATCCATTTCTTTAAGGCTGTGGGTCTAGGATCTCTGATTCCCAGCTGGTTGTCATCCAAGAGCTATTCCCTGCTCCTAGAGGCTGAGTGCATTCCTTCCTACATGGCCCCCTCCACCTTTAAACAGCAGCGGCATGTCCAGTCTTTCTCATACTTCCAATCTCTTTGACTTGCCCTTCTGGTACCAGCCAGAGAAAATGCTCTGCTTTTTAAGCGCTCATGTGATTAGAGCAAGCCCAACCATAAAATTCTCCCTTTTGCTATGAAAGGTAACAATTTGGGAGTGACATCTTTTCATAGGGACAGGCTGACCCACACTCAGAGGGGAGAGGACTACACAGGAGGGAGGGTCATTGGGGGCCTAAGCTTTCTGCCCAGCACCCTCCTCTTCCAGGCCTGGCCCATGAAAATCTCCCATTCTTGTTCCAGTATACTCATTCCCTATGGCAACCTTAAAATGTGTATGTTAAAGATAGTGGAACCGTAATCATCCTGGATCCATGAAGCAGATAGGAAATGTGAATGAAACAAGCATTGAGCAACAAAGATCCATTAAAATTTCCTGGTTAAACTAAAGCATTAGGCCCTCTTGCAAAGTTGATATTAACACAACCAAACCAACTGGTTGAAAATTAGATCGAAAGAAGAACTTCCATTGTGGTAACTGGCAAATGGAACTGACCAGAAGAAAACAGTTCATAAGTGTTCTAAGGTTTTGAAATAATTTTATTGCCCACGTCATCCATATTCTGGAACACTATATTCTGAACTTAAAGTTGTACTAAATGTATAATCTTCATAAATAGTAAAGTTATTCCTGAAGCATCAGGCTTAGATGATGTTAGTAGTGTTTGAATGTATTTGTTGGTAGTCTGCAAAACCACGTGACAGGTGTCACAGCCATGATGTTTCAACAGGTAGACTTATAGCACTCCTCTGAGTCTTTATTACCCACTAGAGGCCCAGTGCACGAAATCTGTGCACTGGGGGAGGGGGGGGGTGTGAAGGGAGTCCCTCAGCCCGGCCTGCGCCCTCTCGCAGTCTGGGACTCCTCAGGGGATGTCCCGTGGGGAGTGGGCCTAAGCCGGCAGTCGGACATCCCCCTTGCAGTCTGGGACCCCTCGCTCCTTACTGCCCGACTCGCTGCTCCTTAGCACTGCCATGAAGGTGGGAAAGGCTCCTGCCACCGCCTCTGCACTCACCAGCTATGAGCCCAGCTTCCACAGGGGGAGCGCACTGACCTCCTGCATTGAGTGTCTGCCCCCTGGTGGTCAGTGCGCATCATAGTGACCAGTGGTTCTGGTCATTCCGCCCTTAGGGTCGCTTAGGCGTTTATTTTATAGATTACAGACCATATAAAGCCTCAAGCATTTGGGCTTCAAAATGATTAGGGAAATAAATAAAATCTAAACCCCCAAACTGAGAAAGGTTGTACTGTAAATTTTTAAAAAATATATTTTTATTAATTTCAGAAAGGAAGGGAGAGGGGGAGAAAGAGAGAGAGAAACATCAATGATGAGAATCATTAACTGACTGCTTCCTGCATACCCCCTACTGGGGATTGAGCCTGCAACCAGGACATGTGCCCTGACCTGGAATCAAACCGTGACCTCCTGGTTCATAGGTCAATGCTCAACCACTGAGTCATGCTGGCCGGGCTACTGTAAAATTTTATATTTTGCTGACTGCTGCCTTAACATGCCCCACACAAGCTGTACGCACCTACCCAGGTGAACAAGTACACCAGTGTGATAGATGACCCATCCCCTTTCTTGCTGCCCCTGACCATGACCTAATAACATTCAAATGCACCAAGGAAATCCCCCTCTAGCCTTCTCTGTGCACTCCAACCTCAACTCCAATAGAGGCACTTGCCTGGAGTCCCATGCTCTCTCTTGGCTCCTCACCTGCTTGGTTGAGCCTGCTCCCCGGGCCCTCTCCCCACTGGCAATAATCTGTTTTCCTGTACCTTTCTGGGTCCCCTCTTGTGGACACACCTGACTGATTATCACACCTAAGATCACAGAGCAAGGGCACAAAGGATCAAAAGAAAAGAAAGGGGGAAAGGGAGAGGAAGTCAAGGAAATCCTTTGGTTTCTGACCCCCAGTATCTTGCCCGTCTGGCCTTAACTTCCGAAGGCCTGCTCGTTCTGAGGAACCCTGAAGCTGTCCTTAAACTCCCCCTCACCTGCTCCTCATTACGGTGCCCCCTCCTTCCGAAAGTGCATGTTAGACCCCTCCCTTTTATGAAAGACCCACTCTAGCACCTGTTTTCACAACCACAAGAAATCCAAAGAGGATTTTCACTTTTATGAAAAAAGGCAAAAAGTGAATTCAGCATTTAGTGAGCCTGATAGAGGCAGCCGTGCCCCAGCAGCGACAGTGGCCCACCAAGCAGCCTCCCTGAGAAGCCCCCTCAGCACCCGAGCATCCAGCCGCCGGAGCTTGCCCTGTGTCTGTGAGCACCTGCGCTTTATCTCCATTTATTCTGTGCCTCCATCAGCAAGATGTGTCCCAGGGTATCAGAAGAACCCAAGAGAGCTCTAGGGTGTTAGGCTTAGCGTAAAATGACTCAATTAAGCCTTTGGGTTGTGGTGAATGAAATGAAACATGTGCATGCCTTGAAATGTGGGGGTAGAAACCCTCAAACATGATTCCATATAAATGAATGGCAATAGCTTCTTTGCTTTACACCATTTCTGCTTATGAAAGTCTTCATGGGAACACTCTACTTTCAGGAAATACAGTGGGGAAACCTGTATTCATCTATCAATGAGTCTTTTTTAAAATACTGTTCACAGTAATACAGATGTCCCCCAATTTCCCCCCCCCCCCCACCCCTCAAAGCTCCCCTCCTCCCAGCCCCCGCCCCAGCCCAGGCCTTCACCACACTATTGTCTGTGTCCATGAGTTATGCATATGTTATTTGGTTAATCTTTTCCTATCTCCCCCTCACTCCTACCTCGGAGATGTGTAGGTCTGTTCCATGCCTCTGAACCTGTCTTGTTAATCAGTTTTATTACGTTCATTAGATTCCACGTGTAAGTGAGATCATGTGATATTTGTCTTTCTTTGACTGGCTTATTTCACTCAGCATATTATTCTCCAGGTCCCTCCATGCTGTCGCAAAGGGTAAGAAATTCTTCTTTTTTAGCTGCATAGTATTCCAGTATATAAATGTACCAACGCCTTTTTATCCACACATCTTCTGATGGGCACTTGGGCTACTTCCAGATCTTCATAGAGGTGCATATATCCTTTCAGATTTCTTAGGATATATTCCTAGAAGTGGGATCACTGGGTCAAACGGCAGTTCCATTTTTAGCTTTTTGAGGAAACTCCATACTGTTTTCCACAGTGGCTGCACCAGTCTGCATTCCCACCAGCAGGGTACTAGGGTCTTGCCCTTCTCTGTCATTTTCTCAAGCTCCTCCTACTCTAAAGAAAGCCCTGGGGTTGCCTGATGCCCTGGGAATCTGTATGTAGCACAAGAGGCTTGGCAAAATGGAATCTGCTCTGCAAACATAAGCTCCCCCCCCCCCCCCGCCCCCGATTACATTTCTCCTCAAAATAGAAAATATTACCAGCCAGGTCTTGCCATTTTCAATAATATCTCTAATTAATTTGGGGGATACTTTATATTTTACAAGTAAATTGAAACTAAAATTCATATAAACTCAACTTAAAACATTGAAGAATCACGGGGGGGGGGGGGGCTTGCAAATATATAACTATATCAACAACAAAAACTTTGATCAAAAAGAATCTCAGTCTCAAAGGAAATTATTTCCTGTTGCAAGTTTCATTCCAAACAAGGTACATGTCCACTAGCCACGTGTATGAGAAAGATCGAGCTCATTAACAACTTTTTTAAAAACACGGTTCCAGTTATCCTTCTTCTGCAAGAATGGCACTCTCACAAACATTATCTAAGTCGATCCTGACACCTCTGGATGGATTTTTAAATATTTGATCGCCCCTCAGAGGAGGCTGCATTTTGAAAACACAAAATTTTAAATATGATAAAGGTTGAAGAAATTAGTTAAGACAGAAAGGCACAGAATACCAGTGTAATTAAATGTTTCCAGTTAAAGAATATGAGTGTGACAATAATCACATACCAGACTACATCATAATACACAACCTAACCAAATGAGTTTCATCACTAAAAACAAAATCAGGAGACAAAGTCTACAATCAGTACATATCCTATCCAAACTCAGTGAAAGAAGAAATCACATTATTTACAAACTGAATTATCCTTTTAAATGTTGAATCAAATACAATAGTTAAAACACTTGTGAATCCTTTTATGCAAATAATGAGTCTTATAGCTTGAATTATTGCCCCCCCCAAAAAAAAAAATTCACATGTTGAGTTTTATCCCCTAGTACCTCAGAATGTAACCTTATTTGGAAATAAAGTCATTGCAGATCTAATTACTTAAGATGAAGTCATACTGAAGTAGGGCCCCAATCCAATATGATTGGTGTCCATAGAAAAAGAGGAAATTAGGACACAGAGAGACAGAGGAGAATGCTGTGAACACGAAGGCAGAGATCTGGGTGAGGGGTCTACAGGCATACCTTGGAGCTACGGTGGGTTCAGTTCCAGACCATCACAATAAAGCAAGTGTCACAATAAAGCGAGCAGTAATATTTCTGCATGGAGAGTCAGTCCTTCAATTTACAAAAAAAACACAGCATCTGTGAAGCTCACTAGAGTGAAGCACAGTGAAACGAGGAATGCCCATGCAGGCCAAGAAACGCCAAAGATGGCCACCAAAACAGCAGAAGCCAGAAGAGAGGCCTGGAACATATGCTCGCCCAGTGCCTGCAGAGGGAGCTTGGCCCTACCCACCCCTGGACCTCGGCCTTCCAGTCTGCAGAAGTACAAGACAATACATGTCTGTTGTTAAGGCACTAAGTTTGTGATACTTTGTTTTGTAGCTCTAGCAAACGAATATAATGACCTGATAAATTTTACTCTGTAAAAGACTTTCACGTGTTACTATAAAGCAAGTTACATCCACATCAGTGCCTGATAAAGTAAAAAAAAATTATATATACTTTGTAAGAACAGTCTGTTACTAATCTACTACCAGTGTAAAACAAGTGAAAAACAATATTGCCATTACTCTTGCTAAAATGAAATCTCAATATGAATAAAACACTAAAAGTAGAATAATACCAGTACATGCTTATTTTCCTTATTTTACAGGAATAAACAGAGAGTACCTTATTTATTCTAACTGCATGGTAAATTAAAACCTTATAAAAGTAAAGTAATAAAGTTTATTGAAGTAAAAAGATGATCAATTTTTGCTATTTTAACATGTTCTTCTACTGTAGTAAAATTTATCTGGCAAAAGCAGCTTTTCACCTCCAAATAGTTGAGATATTGAAAAGAATTGTCAGCAACAAGATAGAAATAGTTCTAAACCAAGAGAATAGTTATGACACATCTAATCAGATATTTCAAATCAGTGGGCAAACATTAAACATGCACTACTTTTTTTCATACAAATATCACCCCTCCCTCACATAAGCAAACACACAGACACAGCAGAAACAAGAGGGACCTTCCACTTAGAAACACAGACTATCTAATCCAGCAAATCTGTTCTAAAATGGAAATAATTGTATGTCTAAAGCTTCCTTTGTAGATAAGATCAGGTTCAGGAGCTGTGTAGGGAAAATGGGGACTATGGCTATTTCCCCTAACATCTTTGTCACATGCAAACATTAGTGCTGGCTTTACACACCCTTCAAAATACACATACATGCACAGGGAGAATAACCTTTGCCTTGGGCTCTCTAAGATTGTGCTACATTAAGCAATGGATAAGAGCCTGTGTGTTGCTCCAGCTTTAAAATGAAAGGCTTTTCAGTAAAAAGCAGCAAATGATGTGGAGATTCTGCATCTGGATTCGGTGTGATAAACACTAATCTTACCACAGGCAGACATCCTCCAAGAATCTAAGAAGTTCTTTCACGTCACAATTTCAATTTTGTATTCAGAACATTGAAAGCTACATATAACTTCAGGATTTGGCTAAAATGGAGCCTTCTGATTATTTCTGTTACTGAAGCAAAACTAAAGAAAAAAAGTCTAGCTTCTATAATCTCCTCATGCTCATTCTTGCCAATAGAAGGGACAGTATGTTAACCTAATAAAATTATCCTTAATATTAACAGCATTTATGATCACTTTGTGTGTGTGTGTTCTACAAACTCGCCCATGTTCACATCAATTCTAAGAAATTGATATTATCCTCATTTTAGCAAGGACAGATTCAGAAGTTAAAGAACTTGCTCAAGGTCATAGACAGCAGAGGAGGGGTCAAGACAGCCGTTCCCACCCTAAAGCCAAGGTTCTTAATTGCCTTTAGAGCACCAAGATTTGCAAAAGGAAGTCCTCAGAATCAACGTGGGGGGGGGGGGGGAGAATGTGGGGTTGGTAAATCTGGTGCTGAGGTCTGCCCTAGAGAAGTGACAAATACCTGAACTAAAACAGGTCAGTGACATCAAAGACATCCTGCCTGCGACCTTACGGGAGGCAGACCTTACGGGTGGCACCTACGCTGGGTCTGTAAATCTGAGGGGATCTGAAGCATAAAGTTGTGAGAGGCCTTCCAAGTGACACCAACAACACACTTATATCCACACACAGTTCTGGCAGAGAGGTCACAGAAAGGTCCAATTTGAAAAGCAAAAATGGTGACATTGATGGGCACTTTTACTAAAACGGTCTCAGTTTCTTTGATTTCCCAAATGGACCAAAATAACCAGTTCTATAAAGGCAAGGTGAGTCCGTGGTGACAGAGATGGCACGTGGGTGCACACAAGAGGGATTTCGTGCTGCATCTGTCACCCTAACTGAACCAAGATTCTATCAAACACAACCCTCACCTTGCCTGGATGTGGTTTCTAGCAGGACTGCTACTGTAGTTGCCTGGGGAAAACCTCACTACTTCTGAGGAATTACCAGAAAGCTCAGCATTAATTAAAGCTAATCTATGAAAACAAGATGTAAGGCTAAATTATGAGGGATATTTAAACAAATCAACAAAGCCCTTAGCTAAAGATCCCTTAAACAACAACTGTTTCTGGATTGTAAAAAAAGAGTACTCATCCTCATTATGTAAGATATAGGTCACACTATAAGCATTCACGCATTTTTCCCTACATAACATCCTCCCACCAAGCCCACTGAGATGTCAATCATTAGCATCTGAATTAATGTTTCACAATAATCACAGCTTATCAAACCCACAGACAAAGATAGCCACATCCGGGATGTAAAAGGCTCACTAAAAAATTACTGTTAAATATATGATGAGTTGGTTAAGGCAGCGACACCCTTGGGAATTTTTTAAAGGCATGCAGACTGCTGGTCAAGCCTTGGCTTGAACGGAGTTTTGACCACCAAGTTCCCCAAGGAAAAGTTGATGCATGAGCTTCCAGAAGGCAGCCCCGTCCTCGCCTTCCTCTGAGCCCTGGGAGGAGTGATTCAGAGACCGGGGAGGAGCACCGACCGCGGACATCCCCGCAGCCACCCTGGGCGCGGGCCACCGTTCGTGCCAGCACATCCCAGGACAATCGGGGGCACCGACAGACACCGCAAGGTCACCGGGGAAAACGGGCGACTTTACATAATCCCCCACCGCGAGGCACCTGCGCGCCCGGGCGATGGTGCAGCGGGTCCCCTCCCGCTCGTCCCCGCACTGGGCGGTGCGGAGGCGGGACGCCGGGCACTCACGGGCGGCCGGAGCGCCGCACTGAGCCGGGGGTGGGGAATGGAGGGCGGGCTCCCAGTCCCAGATGCGGCGGCGGGCGGGCTATGCGGGCGCAGCGGGGAGAGCGGGGTCCCGCGCCCCCGGCCCCCTGCCAGCGCCCAGCGCGCCCCTCGCGGCTCCGCCCGGGACCGCCCCGCCGCGCACCTGCCCCGCGCCTTACCTGCGTGGCTTTATGGAATTGCTTCTTCAGCCCGGCCACCGACATGGTGCTGGAGGGCGCGCGGGTGCGGGTGCGGGTGCGGGAAGGAGGCGGCGGCGGAGCGGAGCAACAGGGCCGAGCGGGGCGGCGCGCTCCCGGCCGCCGCTCGTCGTGCAGCCGCGGGGCTGTGGGCGCTGGGGCGCGGAGCGGCGCGGGACGCGGGCTCGTGCGGATAGACACACTGACGTCAGGGGCGGGTGATGCGGCCTCTTAAAGGGGACGCGGGAAGCCCCGCCCCGGGCGCGGGGCTGGCGGACAGGTGCCGCGGCCGAGCTACCTGGGCGCGGGCGCCCTACACGTGGACCCGGCTCCGCGGAACTCGTGGGCCCGCTGCCTGGTCAGAAGGCCTGCGCGCGCGGTTCGTGGCCCCGCGGACTGTGGGCCGTCCCTGCGCTCCGATGGCCCAGGCAGCAGCGGGACTCAGGTGTCCTGCTGGCTCCCAGGTGGCCGCAGCGCGCTGCCCGCCCTTTGAGCCTGGCCCCGGAGGCCTGGGAAGGAGGGGTGGCGCCCCATGGGGATATGAATAAGTCATCGCTGCTACTCTGCCAGGCCCTGCTTGGCTGCCCGCAGCAAACACTTCTCTGCCCTGGTTTCGGTGCCCCTTAAACCTGCGTACCTTGGGAAAAACCACCCACCCTTCTTTAGTATTTATTTTGATCTGATACAATGTAAAGACTTAAAAAGAACAAAATTCTTAAAAATCCTTACAATTGGGTAAATAAAATTGAAGTGGGCTATTACTACAGTAATCGCACTTAAACCTCTGTTTACAGCTATGAAAAGGCCCGAATGTGAACTTGGATTTCACTTACGATAGTGGGTTGCAGATTGCCAATCCAAAACAAGCACTATTCTAACGTGAGCAAGCGTGATGCTGAGTTATACAAATACTGCACGTGTCACAAAGTACAGATGGCCGGGCTCAAGCGGAACTCTGATCGAATTCGATGAATTGGTAGTGGAACAGCACTAGATGTGTTCTAATTTCTGAGAATTAGCCACTTCCTCTGGCTCTTCTAGGACCGAGGAGCACATAGGAACGGACTTGAATGCTGTCCCCAGTTAGGGATGAAAGTTACAAGGAGAGGACAGAGTGACAGAAGGCGAGGTGAGAGACATGGCCAAGGAAGAACAGGTGCAGCATGGGTACTAGGAATCCCTTTCATTCCTCCCCCACCCCTGCTGCTTGAACAGAACCGCAGGCCTCACCTCCACCCCTCCGCAGGCTGCGTGGGCACAGGGTGAACATCTGATAGAAGGGCATCCTGTCTGCAAGCTGGGGTACCAATCATGTCCTGGTATTGTAAACTAAAACACATCAAAGCAGAGGCCAGCTGATCGTGGTGGATAAGGAACCAGTAAGAAGAGCACGTGGACTTGTGAGCCAGTTCCCAGAGAGAAGCAGACGAAATGAGGAAACCTCGAACGTCCCTTCCAGATACATACATAGTAGAAGTGCACGTTCCAAACACCTTGTGTGTGTGTATGTGTGTGTGTGTGTGTGTGTGTGTGTTAAGTGGGGACACAGTGATGCGTTTTTACTCATGGGTTAGGAAGGAAAGTGATGATCACTTCTTGCAGAGAATGTAACTGTTGGTATGAGATGCAACAACGCTTCCGCTTCCCTCTGCGACAGAGTCTTCTAAATAGCCGTGCTCCATCCACCAGAATCCAGAGTGAGGACCAAGCAGGGCAAAGTCACCAGCTGATGTTCAACAGACGTTTAGCATGAGTGAGAAATAAACCTTGGGGAATTTGAATCTACTGAGTCTGGAGTTGTTACTGTGGCAACACTAGTCTACCCTGACATGCATGCCCATTTCCCAGACCAGGCAGGGACATTCTCCAGTGCCCACATGCATTTTGTTTTTGTCATTAGATGAAGTTGCCTGTTTTATTCTTACAAAAGCCTCGCTGATGTTGGGGGAGACTCTGCCCCAGGCCTGAGGGCCAAAGGGAATGGTGTCTCCGCGCACAGACCGTACCCTGAGCTTTGACCCTGCATTTGCCTTACCAGCTGGAGAGGGTGAAGAGTTAGCTCTGGTGATCCATTCTAAAGGAATGTGTCTCAGAGAAACACCAGCCAGGGAAAGATGCAAGTCCTGCCAAGAGGTAGGTGGGGCTACTGAGCCGTCAGAATCTAGGTCCTAGATTCTAGGACAAACCATTAGAGTCACCTGTCAGAGGCCCCATGAGGTGGTGCACCCAGAGCACACTTACTCACTGTAAGGCCCACCATGGTGAGTCCCAGATTCCTGATGTGAGGGAACTCTGCAAGCCTCTGGGCTTACTGCATGAATGGGTGGGGCTCTAGGCTAGAGAGATTCAGGGGTGTAAGGATGACTGCCTTTATACTCTGACAGCTTGGTGATGCCTGTGTATACACACACACACACACACACTCACACACACACACACACACACACTCACACACAAGACTGCTGTAAAATGCTAATAATGATGTGCAGCTGGAGCAGTTCTTAAACTCCAGTGCATCCGGCTCCCTGGAGGATGTGTTAAAGCACAAACTGCTGGGGCACATCCCTGTTTCTGATGGACCAGGTCTGGGTGAAGACTGAGAATGTGCATCTCAGACAAGCCCCCAGGCGATGCTGACCCTCTGTCCGGGGGCCACACTTTGAAAACCACTGGGCTAGTGTAGAACTATTAGGAGGGAACGTTTTGCCTGATTCTCCAAATTTTTAAAATGTTTTCCTATGTCTTGCATAATAGAAAATTATAATAAAATTTTTCTACCTGATTCCTGACCGGAACAATGGAACATTTTCATAGAAGAATGGGCTTTGTTTAAAACTGCTAGGAGACAGAGCAACTAGCCTGGAATTCACGAGCTCTGGTCTCTCGCCTATCAGTGTGAAATGGGGACCTGAGGAGTCGCCTCAGATCTGTGAACCCTTAGCTGAACCCTGAATTAAACACAAACAAGTCTCTATCTACCCCTGGTTCTTCATTCACCAACTTAGAAGGCTTACGCTGCTATCCTTCAAAGAGAAAAAACTACTAGGGACTTCAAATCCTTTTGAAACCATGGCTAATTCTCCATGAGATTCTCTGGATCTCATGTAAATCCCGTACTTCTATGGAAGCACAATTTATGACTGTAAAGACCTCTGAGATGTTACCTTTGAAAGCGACTTGTTGAGCTCCTTTTGATCCTGGCGATAAGGGAGACCTCAATCTGATACTGGGATACAGGTTCTTGTCACGGAACAAGAAGGATTTGGAGAGCGTGCCAGAAAGATTTAGCAAAGCACAGTAAATTTATTAAAGTGACAGGACACAACCCACTTGAGAAGTGAGAGCAGGTGACCCTGAAGAACTAGATGCTCCCGATGGGGTCTGTGTGGAAGGTTTTTATTAAATGTGGGGAGGGCAGGGGAGTCCTGGGCTTCTGAGGCTGGTGGGGACTGCTGACAGGTGTGTCCTTGTCTCTCCTCGCCAGATAGCACTTTCTTTTTGTCCTCCCATAACTGTCATGGTGATTTTGGGGGCCAGCAAAGTGATCCCAAAACCGTAAGGCAAATTTATTATAAAGATATTTTAGTATGGCCCTGGCCAGCATTGCTCAGTGGTTAGAGTATAGGTCTGCACACTGAAGGGTCTCGGGTTTGATTCCTGGTCAGGGCATGTATCTGGGTTGTGGGTTCAATCCCTGCCCCCGGTTAGGATGCCTGTGGGAGGCAACCAATTGATATGTTTTTCTCATATCAATGTTTCTCTCTCCCTCTCTCTCTCTCTTCTCTGTCTCTCTCTCTCTCTCTCTCTCTCTCTTTCTCTCTTCCATTCCTTCCTCCCACCCACTTTCTTTACAAATCAATGGAAAAATTATCCTCATTCCTTGGGTGAGGATTAAAAAAATAAACGATATTATGATATGGCTGTCGAATCTGGCTGATACTGATTTTTTGGTCTCAACCACAGGAAATTGGGGAGAGGGAAGGGGAACCAGTGGTCAGTGAAGGTCACAGCTTCCATGTTCCAGCCAAGACGGAGAAGGGGGTAGGCCTGAGGCCTCTGTCCCCTGTTCTAACTTTCCTGGTCACTTTTACTAGCAGGCATCACGGCAGGAGGTAAGGTGAGACATCAAGACAAGGTGGAGAGGACCTTGAACCACAGGGAGCTTCTAGGCCAGTCATTTGGAAGATAACTTCTTAAAGACAGCAACTGTGACTTAAATGCAGAGGACGGATGCCCCAGACACTGGAAAATCACCCTCAAACCTGAGTGCCCTCCTTGCTTGCACAGAAGCTGTGACGGAGGCTCTGTGGAGAGACCCGGAAGCACAGGTAGGGAACCTGTTAATTAAGAAGAATCTTGTTGAACAAGAGGGGGTTTCGATTCAACATGCTGCCCTCTCCTCTCCTGAGACCAAATCAATGTAAAATGGTAAGCAAACGTAGATCTGCTTTTAAAAGCTCCAATGCAGTGAAACCCCCACCCTGCACCACCTCACTAATTGGGTGGGAAAGTCGCGGTCAGAGGTCATCCCATCCCACCCTTCGAGCAGTTTCTCCTTGCATTTTGCCAAAGCTACCGGTGCATCCCTGGCGCCTTTCAGGTGCCTTGTTCCAAGGGAGCAGCAGACAAGCCCAGCTCTCCTCTTTCTGAGCTGCTGCCCCCAACACCTCTCCCTGGCCCGCACAGGGCTGCTCCTGCCTATGTGTAAGTCAGGAAGCACAGGTCACACCGCACAGCAAAGGCATAAAACCCCAACTTCTCGTTTTACAGACGACAAGACAGAAGCAATGGGAAGAAGGGACTCACTTATTGTTCCTTTTTCTACTCCTCCTGTAGCCTCAAATCCGGGCCGAGGCCCCAGCCAGTGCTAATAAATACAGATGGGAGGGAGGAGTGAAAGGTTGAGCAATTATCACTGTCCCTGATGCCGTGTTCTTGCCACATGCGGCCGCATATTCCACAGCCTTCACACGATAGCCATGGACTGGACAGCACTCCATTGTCTGGTGTGACTAGGTCTTCACATGAGATTTTGTGCCTCGGGGGGCTGCCAGGAGCCTCGGGCCCCCGCCCAGAACAGACAGGGCTCACAAACCCTTTCCTAAACAGAGATGGGGATCAAGGGAAAAACCATCCTCATTTCCTTGTGTCCAGGTTTGTCACCCTACAACAGATACACAGAGAAACACGATTTTGTCTTAGAGGTAGAATGTGTGGGTCTTTCTTTTTGTCTCCCCTTCCTGCCCCCCTGCCCCCGCCCCCACCTTCCCTTCTCTTCCACACAACACGCCTGCCTCCAAAGGAAAGGAGTCTCTTCCTGCAGAAACTACCCTTCATTTAGCTAAGCCCTATGAACCCAATCACAGGAGGAGGAGGAGGAGGAGGAGGAGGAGGATGAGGAGGAGGAGGAGGGACACACTCAAGTGGGTGACTCACATTAGGCTCTGACATCTGGGCCCCTCTCATTATTTACATTCCGGTTTGAAATGCTGACAACTTCCTTAGCAAAAGCTGCCGTCGCCAATGCTCATCTCCAGGGCCTTTCCTTTGAAGTCTTTCTCCAACCTCCTAACCTCCCGTCCTCTCTTCCTCGTGGAATCCCAGAGCCCCGATTGTGCCCCTGCCGTGAAGCTAACCCACATGTACCGTAGATGTTGGTTGATATATAGAATTAGATTCTTCCCTCTTTGTGTGTAGGGCCTTGCATTTACTATCACAACCCTTAGCAGTAGATAATATAAATACCACTAGATGTAGACGAATGGAAATTTTAAAAGCTAGACCCAGTGGGGGGTCAGAAAGCCTGGAACCCGCTGACCCTTTCTCCCGCTGAGCAGAGCAGGCTGTTCAGGGGTCCTTGTTGCTGCTCCCTTGCTGTGTCCAGGCCCAGGTCTCCAGGCTCCTGTCAAGTCTGAGAGTTCCCAACGACCATCCCATAAACTCCCCTTTGTTCATTCAGTTAGAAATGCTTTCTGTTCCTTGTAATCAACAAACTCTAAATGCTCTATCCTCTCCACTCCCAACCCCTGCCACAATATTTCTTGTTCGGATCTAGCAACTCAAATACAGTAATTTGAGCCTGGCCAGTGTGCTCAGTGGTTGAGAGTTGTCCTATGAACCAAAAGGTCATGGTTCAATTCCCGGTTAGGGTTAGGGCATGTGCCCAGGTTGTGGGCTCAATCCTCAGTAGGGGGCATGCAGGAGGCAGCCGATCAATGATTCTCTCTTATCACTGATATTTCTCTCTCTTTCTCTCTCTCTCCCTTCCTCTCTGAAATCAATAAAAATAAAAAAATAATGCAATTTAGGCAACTACAATTCCTGCTAAGCACTGCATTAGGCCCCCTTCTCAGACAAGAGTGGACAGATTGAGTGACAAGGAATATAGCCCTCAAGCAAATGTCCATTTTTCCCTGTAAGATATTGACATCCTGATTTACAAATCAAACCTTTCGTGTGTTTGGTGAATATATGTCAGGCTGCCAGGCCCCAACCTCCTAATTGGCAGCAGCTGAACAAATAAAGGTGAAGCAGCTGGACTCTGAGAAAGCAGTGCCCACTCCTGGAATGAGAACAACCTAATTAAGTGTAACTGTGAGGGCATCTTCACCATCGGTTTACTTCTATTCCTGGTGGGTATTATCATTAGAGATTCTGAAGGCATGTTGTTAACCCTGAACATGGGATCTGGCTAGTCAGCCTGTTAAAGCATGTGTTAAAGAGGCCAAGTTCTATTTTAGTAGCTAGCCATGCAGAGGAAAGCTATTCCCTATTAAAGTACGCGTTCTACTGTGCCATACCAAGGGTGCGTTCTCTTAATTACCGGAAAGTCTAGGTAAGAAAGGAATAATTTAGTTCAGAAAACAAAAAAAAACCTATCAACAACACTAAAAGCACAACCTTATACTAAAGAATACAATCTTCTGATATTTTGTCAGTATTAGCTTTATATAGAAAAAATGTATTTTACTTTGCTAGTTTTTAATAAGACAAAGTACACTTTAAAAGGGATAAGGGAATCTATAATAATAAAAGGGTAATATGCTAATTAGACTGGATGTCCTTCTGGACATCATTCCAGATGAAGCTGGGGCCGGAGGGAAGCCTGGGTCCCAGTTGCCTGCCCGGGTCCTGGGTGCCAGAGGGAAGCTGGTGCCGGCAGCCGGTGGGAGGCGGGGAGAGTGGGGAGAGGGGACGGAAGGCCTACTCTTGCACAAATTTCATGCATCAGGCCTATATCTATAGATCACTTCTCTTTGATTGTTTGGCGCCTTTTATTCTTTGCTTTTTAAGAACTTATCAGTGGTTTTACTAAATGTGCACAACTTGTATTTTCCCTGACCCAACCTATATAAAGCTGACTTCAATGATGAGTTAAGTATATAAAGCATTATTTTCAAACAGCATTTCAAACATTTAAATTAACATTAAAACACCACTTTCTCAAGACTACAAATTTTCTCTCAAGGCCCAGTCGCAGGAAGGTTGCCATGCAGGGAAGTCCACTCTGTCAGGGCTCCCTCCACGCTGACTTTTTTACTTTCCCCATAAACCCTCCCCAAGTGACTACCAGCCCGGTCGTGCTCAAACTGTGGTCCCCAGACCAGCGGCACCAGCACCATCTGGGAACTCGTTAAATTAGCAAACTGTAGAGGCCCCACCCCTGACCTACTGGATGCCATCTGTGACTTAAGCCCTCCAGGTGATTCTGGCACATGTTCAAGTTCAAGAGCCGCTGGTCTCCAAGTTGCAGTGGTAGTGCTGGGGCCAGAGGGGGTGGAAGCCATGGAACTTCCCCTCAGGCCAGAAGGCTCAGGCAGCCAGTCATGAGACTTTCCTTTAAAGAAGCCCATGGGATCATTACAATGGACGGGGATTATTTTTTTATTCCCACGGGATCATTACAATGGGCCGGGATTATTTTTTATTCCCACGGGATCATTACAATGGGCAGGGATTATTTTTTTCTTACTCTACAAGAGAAGAAATTGAGACAAAATTATTAAGCAGTTTGGCAAATTATTAAGCAATTTGGGATCTATATCCGTTTGCTAGGGCTCCTGTAACAAATTAGTACAATCTGGGTGTCTAGAGACAACAGAAATTCATTCCCTCACAGGTCCGAAAACCAGAAGTCCAAATTCCGGGTGTCAGCAGGGTGGGTTCCTCTGAGGGCTGTGAGGGAGACGCTGTCTGTGCCCCCGCCTGGCTTCCGGTGGCAGCCCGTGGTGTTCCTTGGCTTCCAGCGGCTGCAGCCCAACACCTGCCTCTGTCAGCCCATGGTATTCTTCAGTGTGTGCATCTGTGTCTGAATTTCCCTTTATAAGGACACCAGTCAGATTGGATTAAGGGCCCACTCTGGCCCAGCGCGACCTACGTCATCTAAATTTAGCTAATTATACCTACAAGGAACTTATTTCCAAATAAAGTCACGTTCTGAGGTACTGGGAGGTTAGGACTTCCAAAGATCTTTTGGTGGGAACACAACTCAACCCATAAGAGGGCCCTGACTCAGGACTCCTGCTGAAAACATTTCTTCGGCCTCAGCGTTCTTAATTCCCCTCCCTGACACCAGTCTGGCAGTTCCTAAATACTTGCAGATTCCCCACTGACTGCCACTCGCAGAGAAAAAGCTCCACAGAGGGATACGATACTTACTCCCTTCGCACAGTGTATGTCCCCAAATCAATGATGTTTGTATACGTGAACTTGGGATCTTTTCTGGGACCCTTCTTCCCCATTCCTCATCTGGCATACTGAAACATAGTAAGTAGTTTCTTCCTATTTCTTGGATCTATAGGTAGCTATTTAAAGACAGAGTTTAAATAAAAGAATGTAATGTCCATCATCCACCCCACATGACTCTGTGCTTCTTCTGGTTATGGCCATATAGAACAACCAACTCAGGGTAGGGAGGTACTCATTAGGCCTAGAAAAAGAGAACTGAAGTTCAGATGACTATAGATTCAGACCTACTCTATACTGTTGGCTAAGCCCTTTTGGGCTCACAGATCTTCCTAAAGAAAAATTGGAGAAGTTTGTAATCCACTTATGTGACTAAGTATCCACCAGCTCACTGCTCACACCCCGCCTTCAGGAACCATTAGCCTGGGGGTGCCCCTTACACGTCAGTGACTTCCGTTTAAGGATTTTGTTAGCCCAGTGGTCGGTAAACTCATTAGTCAACAGAGCCAAATATCAACAGTTCAACAATTGAAATTTCTTTAGAGAGCCAAATTTTTTAAACTTAAACTATATAGGTAGGTACATTGTTATTAACTTTATTAGGGTACTCCTAAGCTGGCCTTTGCTAAAAACGTCCTCAATTTGATTGAGGTACTTTCGCTGAGGTCGACCCCTTCCAACTCTCCCATCCACACTCGTCTTGTATACTTGTTTCATCTATCTCCTTTCGTTCATCCTCTCGATATGTCCAAACCATCTCAACATACCTTTCTCAATCCTCGACACTACATCTTTCACTCCACAACGTCTCCCATTGCCTGACCGACCGACACCCCCCACTTCTTCTAACGCCACTTCTTCAAAATAGACTCGCCCAGGCCAAAAACCGACTTCTGCGCATGGGCGACGAAGTTCCAATTGCACTGTACGTGCGCACCCGCACGTGGTATTTTGTGGAAGAGCCACACTCAAGGGGCCAAAGAGCCACATGTGGCTCGCAAGCCGGGGTTTGCCGACCACTGTGCTATCCAAATAGTGATAAGAGCACTTAGACCTAGATTTTATCATGAAATACTTTTAAATACAAGTAAACACCGAGAGATCTACACTGGGCAATGTATTTTTTAAAATGAAAGCTCAAGTTATTTAAGTGCTTAAGAAGTTAAATGAAAGGATCAACCCCCAAATAATTACCACTCTAATTTCTTCCATTTCACTGAACATAAACTAGCATCAAATTTTCAATTAGATTTGTTGAAGCACTGAGGTCTCATGTAATCAAAGTGTCCTCTCCCATTTAGTTTCCATTTGTGTAACACTGTGCATTATGTAAACAACCAAATATAAGCTTATAATTTTTCTAAATCTCTCTTAGTACTTTGGGAATGGTTATTCTGCTTGGTAGTTCTGCAAGGGTCTTGAAATGTTGATTTTTCTCAAAGTATAGTGATAAATTACTGGAAAACTTTCCTTTTCTATCGCAATCTATTCAAGATGAACATTAACTATTTTAATAATTTCCAAAGCAAAACCTAGACTCAATAGGAAAATGTACAAAAAATACAACCTCACTGGAGTTATATGAATAATTATGTAATATTGAAAAACGTTAGTATCACTAGAAATGGGATTAAAATAAATAATTCCAATTTCACTAAATTGGCAAAGATTTTTAATGTAATATTTATTTTGATGACAGTGTTATGAAACAGAAATTCTCTTTACTTCCAGACTGAGTAAAATTGGTATAACTAATGAAAAGCAGTTGGGCACTACCCATGAACTTTAAAAATGGAGTAATTTTATATCCAAAAAGTACCATAATTAAATAGAAGTTCAGTAATTTTATATCCAAAAAGTACCATAATTAAATAGAAATTCAGGCAATTAGCCATCAGGGAAATGCAAACCAAAGTGATAATGAGGTAACACTTCAGACCCATTAGGATGGCTATAATTAAAGAAACTAGATAATAAGTTTTGATGAGGATGTGGAGAACTTGAAAACCCCCTCATTGCTGGTGGGAATATAAACTGGGGCAGTCGCTTTGGAAAACAGTCTGGGAGTTCCTAAAATGGTTAAACATAGTTACCATATGACCCAGCATTCCCACTCCTGTTTATATACCCTAGAGAAATGAAAACATATGTGCACACTAACGTACATGAATGTTCATACCAGTATTATTCAAAATATCTAATAGTGGAAACAATCCAATGTCCATCAACTGATAAATGGATATAGATAAATTATGGTATAGCCATGTAGTGTACTATTATCCTATCTAATAAAAGACAAAGATGCAAATTGACCATACCTTCCCTACACCCACCAGCCAATCAGAGTGATATTCAAATTAACCACCAACAAAGATGGAGGCTAATTTGCATACTGCAGGCTGGGCGGGACAGCGGGAGTCACCATCCAGGCCCTCGTGTGTGGCCCCAGGCGGCGGGGCTCCGGTGGCGTGATCAGCAAAGTGGGACTGGGGATTGGCAAATGGGCCCAAGGCAGACCTCCTGGTCCTTCCCCCCAGCTGGTAGGCTCCTATCAATCTTTAGTTTCTACTGAAAGGAATGTGGCGCCTCCACTGCGTAGCCTCCCAGGACTTGGACTCGCAGGCTCTGGAGTGGAGACTTCAACAAGGACTTTAGCGCCTGCTCAGGGGGAAAACCGCCACCTCCCTACTCTACAGCTGTTTCTGTATCTGCAAGAAACTGTGCATGCTCCTCCCTGTGAGATGGGCGGGGCCAGAGCCTGAGTTGAGCGGTTCCACGATAGCGATAGCAGCTGGACCAGTGCAGGGATGGAGGGAGGAAGGGGGGGGAAAGAGAAGGGGGAAGCCCTGGTTCCCTGCTCCTCCTCCCACAGGCATGGCCCGTGCTGCTGTTATGATAAAAGGAGTTGTGTTTTTCTAACTCTGTCTGGATAAAGGAAACAAGTGTCTGTTGACTTCTGGTCTTACTCTCAGAGCTGCCAGTTAATCCCTCTGGATGCATCATATCCAACCTCCAAAAAATCCGAGGGGAAGGATCAACCTTTGTTCCATAGTTGAGGAAACTGACCAATAAACACATGTGTCTCATGCCTCAGTGTCAACTCCTGCAGAAATCTCTGGGTAATGACTCAGATTCTATATCTAAGGGTATATTTTCTTCTGTTTTCATGTTTAATTCAGCCCCAGGAATCAAATAATACAATAAAGAATAAAATGAGTTCAGAGGGCTCAGCATTGTATTCCCAGGGCCTTTGGTCCCACACAAACTGCAGAGCTCAGTTATCCCGAGATGAAAGGAAAAGAAAGAGAAACGTGAAAGGTTTCCCAGCTCAGTCACAGAGACATCTTATAACCACATATTAAGGACATGACATTAACTTAGGGGTGGAAAGGACACAAATGGAATAGAAGATGGAGCCATTTGGAGTGAGCAGGCCAGCAAGGGGGCAGTTGGGGGCAAGCAGGCCAGTGGGGGGGGGGGCAGTTAGGGGCGAGCAGGCCAGCAGGGGGGGTAGTTGGGATGAGCACACTGGTATGGGGGGCAGTTGGGGGTGATCAGGCTGGCGGGGGGCATTTGGAGCCGAGTAGACTGGTGGCGGGGGGAAGTTGGGGGCAAGCAGGCTGGCAGGCAGAGTGGTTAGGGGCAATCAGGCAGGCAGGCAGGTGAGTGGTTAGGAGTCAGCAATCCCAAATTGTGAGAGGGATGTCTGACTGCCAGTTTAGGCCCGATCCCTGTAAACCGGCAGTAGGACATCCTTCCAGGGGTCCCAGATTGGAGAGGGTGCAGGCTGGGCTGAGGGACACTCCCCCGCCAAGTGCACAAATTTTTGTGCACCGGGCCACTAGTTTGGCAATAAAAGACATGAAGTACGGATACATGCTACAATATGGATGAACCTTGAAAATATTATGCTAAATGAAATAAGCTTGTCACAAAGGACTATCTATTGTTTAACTCCATTTACATAAAATGTCTAAAATAGGCCAATCTATAGAGACAGAAAGTAGATTAGTGGTTCCTTGGGCTGGGGGCTGGGGGTGGGATAGAGGGATTGGGACGGATGACTAAGGAGAGTGGGGTTTCACGGGGGGATACTGGAATAGTTGTAAATGGACGGTGAAGGATACACAGCTGGCTCTAACCCCTGGATTTGCCATTCTGTGGTTCTATGGTTACCTCTGCATGTAGGAAAATGTTCTCTGAGACTGTCACCAGTTGCTTTCCCAAACTCCTCTCCTTCTCCAATTCTCAACACCAAGTAAAACCTTATTGACCCCAGCTTGCTGTCTCTCTCCACTGTTCTCTTCCTTCTGCCTCTCTTCTGTTGTCTTCCCCAGAATCCGGTTTGTGTTCCTATGCACATTATCTGATTCTGCAGAGCAGACACCTAGGAACTGAGCCAGCACAGGCAGAAGTCACCTTTACGAGGATGGAAAAATCCCCTCTGGCTTGTCATGACAGGAAGGCTGTAGACACTCACGCCACAGTAGTTTCTGTGCCACCATCATAGTCCAGTGTTCAAAATAATCCAGAGACTCATCTTGTTCTCCTTCCTGCATCTCCTCCCTGCCCTCATCTTTCCTCCCTTCTTCTTCCAGCCTGCATTTGGGTGAAATCAGTCTGCATTTGGGAGCTACAAATGCTTTCCCTCATCAGCTCAGTGGGAAATAGGCCAACTTACTAGTCCAGTAAGTCTTGGTCTAAAACACTTTTAAGTAATTCTTGGGTTCTTAGTGTAGTCAGTGGGGAAAGAAGACAAGGTCTGAGTCAAGGTCAAAACACGCATTCTAAAACAGAAGCTAGTTAAGAGTCCAGCAACGTGAAATACAAATATCTTTTTTTTTTTTTTTGAGCATCATTCTGTGCGTCACATTTTGTAGACGTTACCTCATTTAATTTTCTTATGCTGTGTGGATTCTTATTCCCATATATGATGAGAACACTGCAATTTGCATAAACCAAGTACTTTTGCCCATAGATACAGTTTGGTAAAAGGGGGACCATGAGTTCAAGCCCAGCTCTGTGGGTCTCTACAGATGCGTTTCCCACCAGCTCTGCTTTTCCTGCCCTGCCAAGCACAATGTGCCAGGACAAAGGCTGAAGAGAGAACACGAAATGCAACTTGGAAAAGGAAATTCGTCGAGGAGCTAAACTCGTGAAGTCCAAGAATGGAACTCCCTGCCCTAGCCGGTTTGGCTCGGGGGATAGAGCGTCAGCCTGAGGACCGGAGGGATTCTGGTCAAGGAAAATATATCCCCGGGTGAGGATTAAAATTTAAAAAAAGAATGGAACTTTCTGGTGGTCCTGCATGACAGAGATTAGAATTTGAGGTAGGTCAACTTGGCAACAATCCTATGTCGTTTTGGGGACTTTCACTAGATGACAATTCTTTAAGATAGGCTTCTTTGTCTATTTCTCCTCACCCAAGCTTGTTTACACGGGAGGATGAACCACTTTCAGACTTGTTCTACCAGCCCAAGTTCCCTGGACCCTGTTATGATAGAGGATTCTCCTATAGGAATCTGTTTTTCTTTTCTCCTATTGATGAACATTTGGGTTGCTTTTATTCATGGGCTGTTACGAATAATGCTGCTGAGACCATTCTTGAACTCACGGCACACACATACAAGCACACCTGTTGAGTTTTTACCCAGGAGTAGAATTGGTCAGTCACAGAGAGTATGTGCAATTGTATCCTATATTGTCAAATAGGTTGACAAATGGTTGCACCGATGTGCACTTTCACCAGCACTGTCTGACAGCTCCCCTTTGTTCCACATCCTCACTAGAACTGGGTACTGCCAGCCTTCTTGACAAGCCGTTCTGTGAGGATAACTAAGAATTTCACTTGCATTTCCCTAATCATTAATGAAGTAGCAAGCATCTATTCATATTTTCATTGGCCATTTGAACACTATCTTTCATGAAATACTCATTTAAATCTATTGCTCATGAGGGATTGTCTTTTTCTTATTGATTTGTTGACAATCTCAATATATTCTAGAATCAATCCCTTTGCCGGTTATATCTGGCCCAAGTCATTTTTCTCTATTCCATTAGTCTATTTGTCTTTGTTCAAGAATGAGACTGGCCTGCTATTTCCCTTTTTCATCCTGTCTTTTCCAGGTTGAGGTATTAAGGTGATGCTGCTTTAATAAATCATTTTGGGTATATTCCCTTTTCTCTAATTCTCTGAAAGAGTTTATGTAATATTTTATTTCTTCCTTAAGTGATTGGGAAAGTTCACTGCCAAGGCCATCAGACCCAAACCTTTGGGAGGTTTTCAATTATAGACTTAATATTTGCCAAACTTCCTGTTTCTTTTTGTATCAGATTTATTCTGTTTTTCAAAGAATTTGTAGATTTCATATAAAAATTTTAAATACATTAGCATTAAGTTGTTCATTATACCCCCTTATACATTTAATGTCTATAAAGTTATGTAATAATGTTGCTTTCTTCATTCCTGACATTGGTTACTTTTGCCTTCTCTTTCTGTTTCTTGATCATGTCTCAGAGGGATTTATCAGTTTTATTAGTTCCTCCAAAGAAGCAATTTGGGGTTTATTTATTTTCTAAGTTTTATATTTGCTTTCTATTTCATTAATTTCCCTTTTCTTCCTTTAATTTGATTCATTTTCTAACTTCCTGAGATGAATGGTGAGCTCACTGATTTTCCTTCATTGCATACACACTTACAAGTTTCCTTTCAAGCATAGTTTTAGTTGTAGCCCACAGATTTTAACATGCAATAATTTAGTATTCAACATATTTTCTAATTTCTATTATTTCTTCGCCCTGACCTATGAGCTATTTAGTAGTATACTGCTTAATTTTCAAATATACGAAAATTGTATAAATAGCTCTTTATCATTGATTTTTAACTTAATTCCATGGTGCACATAGAACATTATCTGTTTGATTTGAATATTTTGAAATGTGTTGAGATTTGCCGCAGGTCCCAGCAAATGGTCAGTTTTTGTAAACATGCTGAATGTTTCTGAAAATAATGTACATTCTGCCATTGCTGAGAATAGTACTCTATTTTTGTCGACAGTTCTTTGATAAATATGTTGTGAAATCTTCTATGCTATTATTGATTTTTGTCTATATATTTTGTCAATAGCTGAAAATGTCATGTTAAAATTACCCACTATGAATGGGAATGATTCTATTTCTTCTTGTATTTCTGGTAAGTGTTGCTTTTTACTTTAAAGCTATATTATTAGTTATATACAATTTAGATTCATTACATATTTCTGGTGAGTAAAACCCTTCATTCTATTAAACATGTCCTTTACTTCAATTGCTTTTATTGAAAAATATTGTATCTGATATTAATATTAATAAAAGATGGCTATTATACATTAGCATTCTTTTCGTTATTCTTTGTATTTTAATATTTCTGTATCCTCATGTTTTAGGTGTATCTTTTAAAAATCACTTAATTCATTTTATTTATTTATTTATTGAATATATTGGGGTGACATTGTTTAGAAATTATATAGTTTTCAGGTATACAATTCTATAATATATCATCTGTATATTGTTTTAAGTATATCTTTTATAAACCCTATAAATATTTTTAATCTGAAATTTTTTTCTTTTAATTTGTTAATTTCTTTTTATTTACATTTAATATAATTTCTGATGTATTTGGTTTAAAACTATGATCTTATTCCATATTCTTTACTTGATCTAGCTGCTTTATCTTCCTCATTCCTGATTTTCTTAACTTTTTTGGATTGGTTCAGTGTTTGTTATTTCATTTTTTGGTACTATTAGCTTCAGAGTTATAAACACTTTTTAATGGTTATATGTGAGATTACTACATACAGTCTTTTTAAAAAATTTACCTTCTTTATTGTTGAAAGTATTATATATGTCTCCTTTTTCCCCCATTGTCCTCTCCCCGGCTGCTCCCACCCCCCAGCACATGCCCTCACCCCCCTACGTCTGTGTCCATTGGTTATGCTTGTATGCATGCATACAGTCCTTTGGTTGATGTCTTAGGCCACCCCCCACCCCCGTTTCTACCGTCCTCTGCCTGCCCTCTGAGGGTTGATGGTCTGTTCGATGTTTCTGCATCTCTGGATCTATTTTTGTTCATCAGTTTACATAGTTCAGTATATTTCACAAATGAGTGAGCTCATGTGATACTTATCCTTCTCTGACTGGCATACTACATGCAGTCTTAACTTATTAGAACATGATGTTGATCAGTACTCTGGCCCTTCTCTTGGACAATGTAAGGATTCTAGAATACTTTAACTCTACTTGCCTGCCTACTGACTTAAGTCTGTAAGACAATTCCTATACAGCCCATATTCATTCCAGTTTATTAACAAACATTCCTTTCTCTTCTTTCTTCCTGCTTCTCCCACCTTCCATCTGGAAGGATTTTTATTCTGCCTGAAAAATAGCCCACTGTATTTTCTTAAGAATAGGTGTGCTGGTGGTGAATCCTTTAAGCTTTAGTTCATCTGAAAATGTTTTAATTTCAGTTGCATTCTTTAAGGGTGAAAATAAAATTTTAGATTGGCAGTTATTTTCTTCAAGTACTTCATGTACATATGTTTTCATTTTCTTCTGGTTCCCTTATTTCTCATGCAAAGTCAGCACTCCAATTTTTGTAATTGGAAGGTAATGTGTCTTCATGCCTCGTCACCCATGGCTGCTTTTAAGATTTTCTGTTTGTCATTTGTTTTCAGCAGTTTAACTGTGATGTGCATAGGTGTGGATTTCTTTTAATTTATCCTAGTTTGTAGGACTTCTTAATTTGTACATTGATGTGTTTCACCATTATATCTTAGCCATTATATCTTCAACAACCTTCTTCTTTATATTTTTGCCCTTTTGTCTTTCCGTACTTCATTCTTATTTATCTTTTGTTAGCTATCTTCCTAAATATGTTCACATTTTAATTCTTTAGTTGTTTGAGTTACTATGTAAATGTATGATTGATTTTTTTGTATAATGAGCTTTTATAATGACCTTGAGAAATTCATTTATTAATTATAATAGTTTCTTTAAACATTCATTTGGATTTTTCTATGAATGCAAATATGTGGTGTGTGGCTGGCATTACTTCTCTCTTTCCAATGTTTAATTATTTCCCTTGACTTAGCTGTACTGACTAGCACCTAGAGTGAATTGATGAATAGCAGTGGTAATTGCAAGCATCCTTTCTTTTTCCCCATCTCAGGGGAAAGATTTTAATATTTCTTCATTATCTACTGTATTTGTTCATTCCTCTTTGTAGGCACCTTCTTTTCTATTTTAAAAATTCCTATCTATTACTAATTTGATAAGTTTATTATGAACATGATTAAATTATATTAAATATTTTCACTGCATCTATGAAATAATCACTTTTTTCTTTATTTTGTGGTGAATCACATTGATTTTTAAATATCTGAATAACCCTGCATTCCTGGAAAACAAACGACTTGTTCATTTCATATGTACTTTCGTATGTTGGTAGAAATTAATTTGCTAATATTTGGGGAGATTTTTTGCATCTCTGCTCATAAGAGTAATTGGCCTATCACTTTCCTTTCCTGTAATATCCTTCTCAGGATTTTTGTTTGATTCTTCCAGACAGCTGAAGGCGCAAACATTCTAAAATCATCTCAACACAACTTAAGGCCCAGAGAAGGTTCTAAGCTGACTGTGGTTCCTGAGGGCGCCAGACCGCTCCCCGTCTGCCCTTCTCCCTGTGTGGTCACCTTCTGCATGCCAACCCACACGTGGATTTACACATCACCATTGCTTTGACAGGCCTTAGACTTCAATTTTTGTCTTCCTCAACTCTGGAAACTTTAAAAAGTGTTAGTTCTCAGTCTGTCAGCTGTCTTTCCTAGAATTTGCAAATCTCCCCAAGGAAAAGCAACTCCCAAAAACCATGTTCACTCCTCCAGATTCCCATATTTCCCAGGATTATGGTCTAGTTGGCTTCAGCAAGAGGTTGACCCAATTTCTTTGTTCGCCATCACTGGCATCAGATGTTCCGGGCTGAATTATGTAATTCAGTGATTGCATAAAATAAGGTCCTGAGAGTCACCAAAACCTTCACTTCACAAAGAGCTGCCTCTCCCCAGTGTGATGCAAGGGGTCATAGACTCAAAGAAACATTTGAAAAAAAATACAAGATGCCATTGATTATATGGATGAATAAGAATTGAAGTCGATTGGATAATTTTATTTGGGATGAAACAAGACTTTAACAGAGAAATCAGTTTCTTCATCGCTGAAGAGGAATCAGCAAGCTTGTTTCTAGTGCTTAGCAACAGAATTGAAGATTTAGAAATTTTTTAAATAGGAAAAAATAATAGATTGACATTAATGTAGGCAAAATACAATTAAGATGGGAAAGTATTGAATAATTATGCTAGAACTATTAATAACATCATGAAAATAATCAATTCCTTAACTAATTCCACAGTTATGACCCCACAAATGTCCGCATTGGCCAGGTGGCTATTGGCTCTCAACCCATTATTTGTAGAATAAAAATAGTGAACAGCTCAGATTCAGAGTAATAAGTTACCTACCCACCTCACTCTCAGCCAGGAAAAATTAGAGAGAAGATAGGGCAAATGACCCCATCAACCAAATGCCCTTTTGTTTACATTGTCTTATTTTTACATCTTTAAACAGGTGTTTCCTTTTAAGAAGATGTTATCTTTAAAGAAAAAAAGAGTCGGTGCAAATGGGGAGTGTTAAAATAAGCTTCAAATAAGCAGCTCTCGAAGACCTCCCATCGATTAGCTATCACGCAGGCGGCTTCTCCTCCACCCCGCAGAGGAGCAGACAGGCTCTTGCTGAGTAATAAATCTATTCACAGATAACATGGCCAAACCCTTCACAACCTCGAGAGTGAAAAATGAGACTTTAAAACAACCTTATGAACAACGCAAGAAATATTGAAGTAGAGCAAATAGGATCTTGGACGGAGGAAATGCAGTGACCGAATTCCCAAGACACCAGCATGTTGCCACAGCAAAAATATTTGACTTTCCACAGAGCTCTAACGCTATAGAATCAAAGGATCTGTTCTAAGCAGTGACCAATATAGAAAAATTGTCTTCGAAGGTAATTGGAGGACATAGGCCTTAATCTATTCTATACCTGTTTTACCATCAGCGTTGGCGAATACTGATTGAGCTGTCGGAGCATTTAGCCAGGCCTGCAAACACTTGCAGTAAAAAACCCAGAGAAGAACCAGTCCTTTTCCTTTAAGAAACTTCATTCAAAATGAGGGAGACGTACAGCTCATTCTCTTTCTGTGGGCAGATGTCATTTTCATTTTTCTTTCTACCATGTGGGATTCTTAGCATCTACCCCCCAAATGAAGATTAAATTGAGGGAATTTGAAGAAATGTGTCTTTGAAGAAATGAAGAGGAAAGCAAGCTTGATGACTATATAACATTTTTGTTTTAATTGTAGGGAATTTGGGGAATTCTGAATTGTTGAATGAGGACTAGATGCCACCAGGGATTATGAAATCAAGTGCCAGGATGCAGGCCAGAACATGCATGAAAACATAGGCCCCTCTCTTTCTGCCTGAAGTACAAGGTTCTCTCAGTTTGTCGTTTGTTTCTATAGACCTAGACGTTCAGAGAAATGTTTCTTTACCTTAAGAAAATCTACTGGCAAGTCTGATGATAAATGATAGCCAATCTTTGTCCTTGGTGTAGGGAGTACATAGAGCACATGGCATGGGTGATCCAGGCTCATAGAGTCTAAGAATTATACAATTGCGGAGGCCTCTTTTAAAAAGAAAAAATATATTTGTACAGATTTCAGAATGGAAGGGAGAGGGAGAGAGAGATAGAAACATCAGTGATGAGAGAGAATCATTGACTGGCTGCCTCCTGCACGCCGTACACTAGGGATCAAGCCCTGACCAGGAATTGAACTGTGACCTCCTGGCTCATAGGTCGACACTCGACCACTAAGCCATGCCAGCCGGGCTGTGGAGGCCTCTTTATGAAAAAAAAATACAGACTTACAAATACAACATTAGGTCAAGGGCCTCGGAGCAGCAGAGCGCTCACGCTTGAGCTTCCTGTCTTTACAACATAGGACCTCAGCTCTAGCTAACCGATACCCTTAGGGAAACTAGGAGGGTGGGCAGATCTTCTATTTTAAGAATAGGCCAAAATTTGGATGTTTTTAGGGGGCATTTCACCCACTTTTAAATGTTGACAAGAATTTTAAATTTTAAAAACAGCACTTTGTAAGACTCAGCCTTTGGTCATCACCAATGGCAAATTAAGTTATTCAGTAATTGAGGTCAAAGGAAGATTGTTGTCCAAATCCCTCAATGTGCCTCTTAGCTGTCCACCCTGGTGGGGCTAACTTAGCTGAAGCAGTGACCCCTTGAGCTTAGATAATGGTTTGGGGTGAGGCACTTGAGAAGATGATAAAAAACATAAAGAAAATGTTAGAACAGGGTGGCAGAAGGAGATGACAGATTGGATGTGGGAGGAGAAAGAAAAACTACTTCCAGACCCCTTTCTTCGGAAATAGATTGAATTATGGCCCCCCGCACAGTGATTTGACAGCTGGGGTGCATGGAAGATTGAAGGCAGCGTTTCTGAAAATGTGGTCCACAGACGGCTCAATCCTGGAATACATGGTGTGCTTGCAAGAATGCAGATAGCTGGGCCTGACCCCAGAGTCCTGTGTAAGTCTCTGTGAATGGGCCTCAGCAATGTTCACTTAACACACACCAGGTGATTCTTAAACAAAATGGTATTCAAGAAACACTGTAGATAATTTTTTTTTTTTAATCCAGCCAACAGCTGTCTATGAGAATGGATACACATGGAAGCTTCCAGACTTCCAGTTACCAGAATTGGTACTTCTGGAAGGTATTGGTAAGTTGGTCTACAACCATTTACTGCCTTCTTCACGGTATACACACTTTCATTTATTTATTTTTAAAATATATTTTATTGACTTTTTACAGAGAGAAATGGAGAGAGATAGAGAGTTAGAAACATCAATCAGCTGCCTCCTGCACACCCCCTACTGGGGATGTGCCCGCAACCAAGGTACATGCCCTTGACCAGAATCAAACCTGGGACCTTTCAGTCCACAGGCCGACGCCCTATCCACTGAGCCAAACCGGTTAGACCCACGGTATACACACTTTTAGTTCTAAACCAGAAGGGCCTCCAAGCTGCCAACAGAATGAGCCACTGACACTTTAAGAACAGCGTGTAAATGAAACAAGCCATGTCCCTGAAGCCTTGACCCTCTGACTTCCTCCTTAACATTCTTGCTGACACAACACAAGCTCAGCTGTGTTTTGTTGATACTTAGCAGATGAAGTGTCCTGAAAACCCAAGGTGTGTTTTAAGTGAATCCCAAAATGCTTACCAAAGACAATGTCAATACCGGAGCCTTCTTATTAACACACTAGAGGCCCGGTGCACGAATTTGTGCACCAGTGGGGTACCTCAGCCTGGCCTGCTGGATCAGGATAAAACCAGCTCTCCAACATTCCCTGAGAGGTCCTGGATTGCGAGAGGGCACAGACCAAGCCAAAGGAGCCCAACAGTGCATGATCAGGGCCAGGGAGGGACATGGGAGGTTGGTTGGCCGGGGAGGGGCCAAGGGAGGTTGGCCAGCCATGGGAGGTTGGCTGTGGGAGTGCACTGACCACCAGGGGGCAGCTCCTGCATTGAGCATCTTCCCCCTGTTGGTCAGCATGCATTATAGCAAGTAGTTGAATGGTCGTTTGGCCATTCAGTCATTCGGTCACTTAGGCTTTTATATATAGAGATTTTTTTTATTAGACTAACTTTGTTTCCAAATCCTCTGAAAAAAAATAAAATAAAATAAAAAATTAAAATCTCAGGTGTTTTGTGCCACAGGAAGAGGGTATGTCCAAGAGGCACCCACCCCCTAATGAAACCCTATTCTCCATGGTATCTCCACTGCTCTACCCTGTGTGGCCTGAACTTAGAGTGTCTGGTCTGTTCTTCCCTCATTTGCATGAATAGTTTGACATTTGTGCATGTACTTTATTTTCCCATCAGAATTGTAACTCTTTAAGAGTAGAGACCACATGTTATTTAATAAAAAGTCAATATCAACCAATTGGGGGGAAAGTAAATGATTAAGGACTTAGAAGAACAGAAGATCATGTGAGATTCCGGGGAACTGAAAAGCCAAGTTACACCCTGACAAAGGCAGACACTGGGAGGGGACTGTCCGTCTCATTAGGGCTCTTTAAATAATCTGAGCCTGAGACAAGACAGAGCCCACATACAAAGGTAATCTACATAGCACACCCTCTGTTTTGTACCAGTCCTTGATGCAACCAGAGGTTGTCATTCTGCAGGGGACCAATGTGGGGACTCCTGTCCCTGAGATACCATCCAGCTTCTTTATTTGGGTCACTGTTATGGGCTGAATTGTGTCCCCCGCAAATTCACATGTTGAATCCTTAGTCCCACTACCCTGAATGTGACTGTACTTGAAGAAAAAAACCTTTAAAGAAGTGATTAAGGTAAAATGGGACCATTAGGGTGGCCTTAATCCAACATGACTGTGTCCTTATAAGAAGAGGATATTTAGACACAGAGTGACAACCAGATGAAGAGGCAGCAAGAGGGCAGCCATCTGCCAGCCAAGGAGTGAGGCCTCGGAGGAAAGCAACCCTGCTGACACCATGATCTTGGGCTTCTAGCCTCCAGAACTATGAGAAATTCAGTTTCTGTTTAAGCACCCCAGTCTGCTATGGCAGCCCTAGCAAACTAGTACAGTCCGGTTCGTGAGCTCTTCAAATATGGTTGCTACAATCCCAGTGGCTCCAGCAACTTATTTAACTGTGGCTCTAAGTTTGTGATCTAATAGCATCTCAATAACAGGCTGACAGAGGGGGCAGCTGGGCTTGAAGCAGCATCAGGGGAAGCCCAAAACTGCTGTTGGCTGCAGTATTGCCTGGCCTCCCAGGCCCTGGGAGGGAATCAGGAATTAAGATGACTAGTGAATAGTTGGTAGAGTTTTTCGCAGGCTTAGCTGCACATTAGAATCAACTGGACCGGTTTAAAAACTGCCCAGGATGCCTTTACTCACCCCCACACCTACCAAATAAATGGAATCAGAATCTCTGAGGATGAGGCCCGGGTGTCTGTATATATTTTTTTAACTCTCTTGCTCTAAGAAACACAGAGTTAGGGGATAAATGTCATTATCTTTTCCTGAGAATCTCTCTGACGCTGAGAACCAGGGGCATTTTGCTGGTTACAAAGGCTCATTTACTAGGCCATAGGACTTGAAGAACATACCATTCTAGACATTTAAAAATGGCAAAAACCAAGTGTGTATATGTGTGTGTCTGTGCACATGCACGCATGTGTGTGTCTGTGTGTGTGTTTGGCCACATGCACACACACAGACATAGCTTGCAAATATTACAGGTTCATTCCAGACCACCACAATAAAATGAATATCACAATAAAGTGAGTCATAATTTTTTTTGCTGATGGAGGCCTTGCCTTTTTGTAAAAAAAAATGCAACATCTGTGAAGCACAATAAGATGAAAAGAAAACACAAGGTAGGCCTGTATTTATAACTAATGATCTAGTTTATGGTGTCACACAGTGATCATGGATACTTACTAGAGAGTCTTATTGATGTTATACCCATTTCACAGATGAGGAAAGTAAACCTCTTTGACAGTGAATGGGATCATTCTCTATGATTGAGTGGATCGGGCCCTACCCAAGAGCTTCCAGGCAAAGGCACAGGGGGCTGAGATAGAGCCTATGCACTGCTTTCAAGCCCTGGCCCCTGGCATAACCCACCCTGAAAATGTTGTGTTTTAAATTCACACAAGAGGTTGTCTGTGCCAGTAGCAAACCTCCAAAGCTGAGGGGTTGGGTAAGAGAGCCCGAAATTCCTCCCTTCCTCTCTGCACTGTATCGTCTGTCATTGAGCCCCAGCAGGGGCCGGCGTGGTGCTCAGCACTGGAGGACGGGCTCATGCACCGTCTGGCCAGCAGGCTCTCCCTCGCTGCCCCCCATCCTCAGGCAGGGCGCAAGGGCTGGAGCAGCCTGAGGCAGTGTGACTCAGGTGGGGAGCTCTGGCCTGAGTCAAAGGCTGTGGCATGCTTCTGGGCTTCAGTTTCCCTAGCTGCCCCCCTTCTAACATTCTACAGGCTTTAACTTATTATTATCATTGGCTTCCTAAACCTGTGCCCATTGAATCCCAAGTCCATGGGAAGAAAGAGTTAGGGAGTGACTGCCAACAGTACTTTCAGGAGACATTCAGATCTGCTAGAGCAGTGGTTCTCAACCTTGGCCGCACATTAGAATCACCTGGGAATCTTTTTAAAATCCTGATTTCTGGGCCTCATCCTCCGGAAATTCTGTTTCTTTGTTATGGGTGGGGTCACAACATTAGTAGCAAAGAAACAGAATTTCCGGAGGACGAGGTCCAGAAATCAGGATTTTAAAAAGATTCCCAGGTGATTCTAATGTGCAGCCAAGGTTGAGAACCACTGGGCTAGAGAAACACTTCATCTCTTCTGCTAAAGTGAGAAATTAATCTTATTTCAGCATCTTCCGACGTGAGATACAGACTCTAAACAAAGGTTAAGTTCAAACTGACAGTGACAGTGATGTCTTTTTCTTTCTTTTCTTCCCATTTTTAAAAAAACTGTGAAAATAAGCCAACATAATCAAACTCAGAGTATGGCATTTATAGCTTATGCATTATGTTATGTATTATGTAGTGTATGTATAGAGTTAGTTATGGAACATGCCATTTAAAATCTCAAAATTATAAAAATGAATTTTTCTTCTCCTTCTACCTTAACCACTAAAGTCCACTAACTCTTTAGTTCAGAAAATATAAACTCTCAAGTTGTGCTTGGTTGTAAACATCTAATCCACACAGTGGGGTGGAACTGCCTGAGGACACCCAGCCCCGCCTCTGCCTCAGAGCAAGATCCTGACTAAACCCGCCTGGGAATAGAAACAAGGAGACTCAGCCCTCTACCCGACACCAACACCATACTTTCTGAAAGAAAATCACATTCTCAGAATCAGGAGCAGCTCTTTGCACAACTGCTGGAGGCTGAGGTTGACCTCATGCCCAAGTACCGCAGAAGTAGAGTACAGGACTTTCAAAGGAGAGGATGTGGAGAGTGACACACATAAACCTGGCATTGCATGCCTGCGGCTGGAGGAGAGAGAGGTTAGCAGGAATAGAAGTGCCCATTGTTCTGTGACGAAGATAAGGGCTCCCGCACCTTGGGGAAAAGATCATTTTCAGGGAGCTTTGGGACACCCAGGCAGTGACCTCCAACAGTCCAACAGTCAGACGTGCAAAAGTGAAGGCAGAGCTAAAGGCCAGAATTCGATTGTTGTAGGATTGTCCTTCATCCACTTTTCTACTCATTCAGACATCCCCGCACTCAGCCACTCATTGAATGAATGCTGATTGAGTTCTTACTGAGTGCAATGCTGTGCTAGTTCTGGGGAGACAGAGACAAGGACAAGCTCTGCCCTCTGGGATCTTACAGCCTCTTGGTCCAGGACAGCCAAGTAGTCCTTGGGTCCAGGGACCCCTTTGCACCTAGTAAGAGTGATAGCTTCTTATTTTGTACTAGAGGCCCAGTGCACGAATTTGTCACCAGTGGGGTCCCTTGGCCTGGCCTGCGGGATCGAGCTAAAACCGGCTCTCCAACATCCCCTGAGGGGTCCCGGATTGCGAGAGGGTGCAAGCCAGGCCAAGGGACCCCACCAGTGCACAATTGGGGCCGGGGATGGATGCAGGAGGTTGGCCAGCCAGGGAGGGATCATGGGAGGGCTTCAGGGCATGTCTGGCCCATCTCACTCAGTCCCGATTAGCCAGACCCCACCAGCAAGATATATAAAAGCCCAGCGACTGACATGGCAGAACAACCAGAACAACCAGAATGACTGGTAGCTATGATATGCACTGTGGCAGCCAACCAGCCTTATCGCCCCCCTACTCCCACCCCCCCCCCACACACACACACCCGGCTGGCCCAGCCCCTGATCAGCCCCCAACATCCCCACTGGGGGCAGGGCCAGCTGCCAACCACCCGTGGCCCCTCCCTCCAATCCGCTCCCAACACCCCCACCATGTGGGCTGGACAGACCCCACTTGTGCACAAATTCATGCACCGGGACTCTAGTATAGGATAACACCTGAGAGAAGTGCTTACTGGTACATTCTGCAATCTGACAAATAGGAAAAAAATTTATCCCCACTCTAGACAGATGGAAAAATAAAGGCCTAAGGGACTGATTCCAGGTCTCTCAGTGGGGTTCACTGGTTTCTTGTGTGCTGTTCTTTCTATGGCCACGTGAACACCAATCATCAGAGAGCGGAAAACCCAGGGCCTGCAGCCCTACAGCACTGTGTACAGATGGGGAACTGGTGAAGAAGCACAGGAAAGGTGGTGGCAGCACCTACTAGCTTGTCCTCCTTGTGACCCCTGAGCAAGGCTGTCCTGGCAGGAGCAAGAACAAGCAGGTAGCCCAGATGCACCTGACAACTCAGTTGTTCTGACTCAGCTCATTCCCCTGGAGATGAGCTGGGGGCAGCTCCTTGGTTATTTGACTCCCACGAATTCCAGAGACAGCTGGACAGGAATCTACTATCAAATAACACAACACCGTTCACTGGCTTGTCCAACCCTTACCATCCTCTGGCTGTAGGGTTTCCAAAAGAGCTCTGGGATTTGGGGATACAAGTGCTCACCTACTTTCCCTTTTCCCCTCCTGTCTTGAATCTTGCAACTGTGAGGAAAAGGCCAGAACAATCGCAGCATTGCTGTCCCTGATATCACTGAGCCACTGGACAAATACTGGCAGCCACTCGCCTTCACATGGCCTGTCTGGTCTTGTTTTAAACCACCCAAGGCAAATTCTGATACTGTAAGAATGCATTCTTGATTAATATAATGTGTGGTGTTTGGAACCAGACACATTCAATTCCTGACTAGTTAGAAAGTAAATTTTACCTGATTTCCTTCACCCTCAATTTTCTCATCTGTAAAATGGGAATAATAAAATAGCTTCTTAGGGTTTCTAGAAGGCTAAAATAAGGTGATTATGAAGGTGCCTAGACTATTGCCTGGCACATAGCATTAGCTCCCTTCCCTTACGGATCCTGAATTTGTTAGGTTGATATTTGCATTACTGCTTCCTTTTCTTTTAGGTACATTAATCTTACCTGCCAAGAAACTGTCAATGGTTTTTAAAAATACATTCATAATTAGGATATATTTTAGCTTATAAATTGTTCTATATTTCAGGAAATTTATAAAATGTGTCTTCCTGTTATGACATATAGTACAAGTATTTCTGAGGGAGTTACCTTTCACCCATTATGAATATTCACTTAAGCAAAGTAGTATTGAATAATATCAAAGCAGCTAATGAGCATTTCTTGGACACCTTTTCTTGGTGTAGGTCCCTTGCTAAATATTCCAAGTGCTAAAAAGATAGTAAACAAGATGTGATTCTTCTCTGGAGATGTTTGATTTCTATTAGAGGTATATACAAGCTTTTTTTTTTTTTTTTTTAGCTTCTGTAAGCAGGGATTGGATTGAAAACAATTAAAATCCCATTATGAATTTTCAAATGAGAATCAAGTAGTTCACAGTAAACAGCATTTTTGTTTCGGTAAGTTACAATATATGCATTCAAATGATTTTTATCAAAATTGAAAATAAGAGTTTTCTTTCATTCAAGAGGAAAACTGCATTTTTCATTTTAAGAGTATTACATAACATAATGGCTAAGAGTATAGCCTCTGGCCCCAGCCTACCTGCATTCAAATTCTAGCTCTAGTAGCTAATAGTTAACATATATTTGGCTGAGTTATATAACATTTCTGTACCCCAGGTCTCCATCTACAAAATGGGTGTAATTATGGCGCTTTACCCCACAGGGTCATTATAAAGATGAAAGGAGTTTTGAACAGTGCCTGGCCCCTGTAACTGCTAGGCACAGTCGACTAAACAATAACTGTTTTCCAGAATAAAACTGGAGTTTGTACTGATTTCCAAATAGTATTTTAGCAACTTGAAGACTTCTTTGTCTTCTGCACTCCGTTAAAGTATGGCCAGTAGCTTTCCATTCTCCTATTTCTGGTTGATTGTAATGATCTTCCCTGCCCCATCCCTAAAATCTAAAGCACTAAGCCAGGAGCAGTTGGCTGAGCAATGAAGGTGGCCGTGGCACTTGAGAAAACCCAAAAACAACCCGGGGACTAGACAGTGACAGGAAAGCCAGAGCATGGACGCTGCTGTCTGTCCTGCCAAGGCCACCCTCAGGAGCTCAGTGGCCCTCCACCTGCCCAAGCCCCAGGAAGGTAAGCTCGCGGCTCTCCATTCTGTCCACAAACCACAGGCGGCTGCGGGCCTGCCCACCTCTCCTCCCACCATGCCTTTGTCCTCCCTGACTCAAGGTGGCTGACCACAGCTGTAAGACAGGTGTCAAACAGAAGCCCTCTCGGCCCTTCCCAGTCCCGCCTGTCACCACACCTATGGGGGAAGCAGTTTGAACACACCCCTCAGGCCCAGTCTGTCTGACTCCTCCTCTCTCACCAGGGTAGTCTGACTCATGAACACAGACATAAATAAGCAAAGGCAGTTTTTGGTGATCCTACCATGAAATGGAACAAAATAGTGAAAGCAATTTTTTTTAAAAGTTTGTACTAATTTTGAGTCTGAGAAGGCAATTTAATTTGCGAAGCCGGATCAATTGTCAAGATAACTCATCATCCGATTGACTCCAGGTCAAAGTGAACAACGTTTTGGGCCACATGTCACTGCGTAATATCTCTTGAACAACAGGAACTACTGGGAAATTCATTTTCAAGGTGGAGACTTAGAAAAACCAACGTTTAATTAATTTGATTTGATTAACAGGAGGCTGAAGAAGAAAGTTGCATATTCTGTGAGGTACTGCCCCCTGGTGTCCACAGACACTACTGACACGTGTACTTGGAAAGAACATTATGATGCTGACTTTTCTTTTAATTTTGATAAAGATGGTTTGGTTTGTTCGATGTTCAATGAATTCTTACCGTCTTCTTAGGGTGAATTTAGCAATCATAATAGTGAGCCTACAAATTAAGACCAAAAAAAACAGAACAAAACGAACCTGGTAGTGAGGATTGGGTAACCCCCAAATTGATCATATTTGAAAAAGAGGAAGTGCTCCTACTTCCCAGTGAAAACTACTCAGGAAACTTTCTATAACAAAGGACTACTTGTCCTCCTCCCCTGGCTCTATGGCTCTTGGCTATTTCTTAGCATTTTTGCCCTGAAACTCGACAGAGTTTCACCAGTTAGCATCTCTGGTGAGCTGCCTGGTAGGGGCAGAAGGTAGGGTAGGTTGCATTCACCAGCTGCACCTACTTCAAATGAAAATAACAGCTCTGGCTTATTTTCTCAGTGGTTAGAGCATTGGTCCATGGACTGAAAGGTCGAGGGTTCAATTCCAGGTCCAGGGCCCGTATCTGGGTTGCAGGAGGCAACCAATCAATGTGCCTCTCTTCGTTGATGTTTCTCTCTCTTTCTCTCTCACTCTCCTCCTTCCTTTCTATTCTCTCTAAAAATCAATGGGAAAAATATCCTTTGGTGAAGATTTTTAAAAAATTAAAATATGGATCTAAATGAGATCTGGGTATTATTTTCTTAGACTCCTATGAATTTTATGTCAACTTTTTGTCACCAGTTGCTGCTCAAAGGTCAAGGTTAGGTTTCGAAGGTACACACGTCCCCATCAGCTCTGCTGATTCACCAAATATTCCAAACAAGCCAACGTCCTTCTTAACTCCTTAAAAAGGAGCCCACAAGGCTTCAGAATGAAGACAAAATAAATCTACCTGTGTGTCTGGGTGATGGGAATTTGTGATCATTAGACGGATAGAAATTATATTTGTCCTGCATTAAATTTAATTTCTTCAGAGCCCCTATTCTGTTAGGCTGGTGTGGATTCCAGTCAAGCTTATTACCTGGTTTTCCTATAACCCCACCCCCATCCTCGCCCCAGAATCCTTTGAGGGTCTGAGGAGTCTTATGCAGAACAGAACATTCCAGAAATGCCTGCTGATCTTTGATCCACATCTGTGGTCACACGTATGTTGTGGGAATTGGTGAGGAAACTGAGTCATAAAGTCATTAGATCATTTGCTTCCAATTTCACAGCAACTCCTTAGGAGAATCATGGCTAAAGGCCGAGTCTTCTCAGCATGCATGGAAACGCGCATACTTTTTAGAAAATCACTATATTTTTATTCATCTCTTTGGAGTTGTAACTCACAATTCATAGTATGTTTTGTGATATTACTCACTTCACCCTTACCTCCTTCCCTCAAAATGATAACAGTAATAGTAATAATGATAATGATAATCATGCCTGTCACTTATTGAGCTGTGCTAAGTGCTTTCCATTTATGATTTGATGTGACCCTTATATCAATACTGTGAGTGATATTATTGTCCTGTTTTACAGATGAGGTTCAGAGAGATTAACTAACATGCCCAGAGTCACATAGCCAGCAAGAGGCAGAATGAGATCTAATCTAGATTAGACCTAAATTAGATCCTGAGTTTGTCTGGACCTCAAACCTATGTACTTAACTGCCATGCTATGTTGTCTTTTCTAGTAAAATTAGGAGAAGGGATGAAATCATATACTTTTAAAAGACTAAATTGAATCAAAACATTCGTGGGTGTTTTTGTTTTTCTCTTGGAAGAATTTTAGACATTACTCTGTAAAGCCACTGGCTGGAGTTCCTATGCTAGGCTTTGCATTTTCCGTGGCTTAGCACAATGGATAAATTCATCTGCAAAGTGCAAGTGTAACATTATGTAGATGGATGACAGTAACCTAGAACTAATATCCTAAGGCTTCTTGCAATGAAAATATTACCAGCAATAGTTTAGCATTCTTACAGGGTAGTGGGGGATACGTGTCTTACATCCCATCCTCGTATGATTGACTACAAGGACCTCTTTTCCCTGGATCTCCATGTTAGAGCTTCCAGATTCTCATGACTGACTTAATAACCTAACAGTCACTAGTGTAAAAGCTCAAAGAAACATTAAAGAAAATAAAGATAGAAGAAACATAGGTACAATGAAAAAAACAACAACAACACAGTACAGAGTGGAAAAAGAGTGTAAACTTTTGAGCAGCTCAGAATTTAAAGATGGAAATACCTGTTATGCAAGCCTGCCATCTTGAGGTCAATTAGAGAAATACTTGGGCTTTGAGGGAATCCATACCATATAAAAAAGCATAGTTGTTTGGAATGAGATTTTTTTTTTAACTGTAAGAATAAGTAAAAAAAACATGAATTACTCTCAGAAAACATGAACCCCAAGCTTGCCACTAGGGCATGGTAACAGTCAATATTGCTTGTTTGGATCATAGTTTTGCCAGTGCCCTCTGGCAGGGGCCACCCCGAAACAGGTGGAGTTGGACAAAGTGGTCCTCACTTTGGCATCGAGGGAGAGCACAGGCGACAGGACACTTGGGGCATCAGAAAGGACTTAGGGTGGAATTTAAGGTCTAAGAAAGCGGGCTTTGCTCTGGGTTGGATGTTTTCATGTGTAAATGCATTTGTAAATAAAGCAGCATTGGCGAATTTTTATTATGTCCACGTGTTCACATTTCCTTAGTTTTTACCCGGTTCCAAGACCCCATCCAGGATCCCATTACACTTGGAAGTCATGTCTCCTCAGGCTACTCTGGGTGGGACAGGTTCTCAGACTGCCCTGGTTTTTTATGACCTTGACAGCTTTGAGTACTGGCCAAGTGTTTTATAGGGTGCCATTGCCATTTGTCTAATGTTTAACTCATGACTAAACTAGGATGATGAGTTTGGGGAAGGAAAGCCACAGAGATAAAGTGCCACTTTCATCAAGGGTTCATGTAGTATTTGTCAGGTACAATTACTCTCCCCACCCCACTTTCATATGATCCTCTTGGAAAGAAGTTACTATGCGTGACCCATGCACAGGGTCAGGGATTGGCCCTCTCCCTCCTCCCCATTCCCTGGCAGATCATCTACATAAAGTATTTAGACTTCTCTGCACACGAGATTTGTCAATCCTCCTCCATTTATCTATTTGAGTACTTGTTTGTGTCAGTCTTGACTCACAGATATTTAGTTTATACTTTGGGTTATAGTCCAATACTACTCTATTTATTTTGTTGATCAAATTGCTCTAGCTTGGTCTTTGGAAATTCTTCCATTTGGCTCCTGAGTCTCTGACAAACCCATCTAAGTAGGGATTTTTTTTTCTCTGAGCACTTTCTTCTTGCTGGCACTAGAAGATGCTCCAGGCTCACCTTGTGAATTTCCTGCCCCAGATCTAGGATCAGCATTTCTCCTTGGAGCCCATGTCTTTTTTTTTTTTTTTTTTTTTTTTTAGAAACTGAGATCTGAGTGCTGGGTGTGCTTATTGCTACCAAGATGACATGGTTTCTAGGCTCTCTCAGCTAACAGTAAGGAAATATATGTGTGCATACTAACCACATATACATGTATCTGTATTTCTATATGTAGTCATCTGTGTCTATATCAAGCTGAACATACTTCATACTGATGTCTCCAACTCTGATTCATTTCCACATGGATCATTCTAACCTCCTCCCACTGGTTACCTGTACATTTCCATTCCAACAGGCTTCCACCATCTGCTATCCATGTACTTAATTCTCCAGTTCCAGTATTCATACACAGAATTGTTAACCTGTACTCCTACAGGAAACATCTTTATCAAGTAGAGTACAATAGAGCTAATATTTTAAGGAAAAATTTAAGTCCTTGATAGCATAGCCTGCTTGAAAAATGTTAGCTTTTTTTTTTTAAGTATGGACGGTCAACAAACAATTCAATCCAGGTTCTCCAAGGGGATATGTAGGCTCGGGAAGAAGTGCCACTTTAGACTGAGAAGATTTCATGAGAACTGAGTGGGTTGGTCTTAAAGATGATGCTTGTGTAGCTGTGTCCCTGGAACCCGGCCAAAGGCCAGCATTTACTACTCAGGACTTAACCAAGCCTCCTGATAACAGGCAGATGAACTAAACAAAGCCCTTCTCAAGAACACAAGACCTACAAAGAAGCCCTTACTAGGCTTTGATCTGGTAACTCAAGCCAAAGTTTGTCCATAAAATATAGGTCTCAGGGGTCCCTTCTGAACTCCTCAGCTCCCAGGGTTGGCTCGAGGAGAGAGTTGAGACATCAGAGACCTCTGTCCATCCTGTACTTAGACTTCCTCTTATAGACAACACTCTAGATGGTCACTCAAGACATGCCAACAGGTCATAGGGCGGTATGTTACAAGTTGGAAAATAATTGCATCAAGGAACAATAAAAATTCAATCACAACCACAAAAAATATCCCAAGGAACTTCATTCCTAGGAATTTAAAAAGCAGCCCAATGCTGAAAGGCTTAATGAAGTTTCAGAGCTGCATTCAGTGTGGATTTCTCTCTCAGGAAAGGGCAGGTAGAGGCCAGGCAGAGAAGAGGGATCACGATGTGCACTCTAGGACTGAGTTGAGGGTCCTGGTGCAAAGCAGGGCCAGCTTCAGGTGAATCTCAGCAATTGTTTGTTAATGCCTTTCAGTCGAGGACCAGGAGGCGTACATCTGCAGTTAAATAACTTGTATCACTACTCATTGCAAGGAGGGAGAATGCACAGCCTGGGAACTACAGGGCAACTGAGTAAGAAGCATCAGAAAGAACTTAAGAGTTTGGGGAAGGTTTAAGGAAGTAGGACTTACTTTGGATTGAATGCTGTCAGGAAATGGGAGTAATTCCATGGCTGAGTATCTTAACAAGTCTTATATAGAAAACTGGAGGCCTGGTGCATGAACATTCGTGCACTTGGGGCGGGGGGGGGGGGGGGGGGGGGGGGTCCCTCAGCCGGCCTGTGGCGCCCTCTTGCAGGCCAGGACCCCTTGGGGGATATCCACCTGCCGACTTAGGCCCCCTCCCCAGGGGATCGGGCCTAAACTGGCAGTCAGACATCTCTCTGGCAGCCCAGGAGCCCTCAGGGGACATCCTTAGTGCTGCCAAGGAGATGAGAGAGGCTCCCGCCACCGCTGCTGCGCTCGTAGCCTTCAGCCTGGCTTGTAGCTGAGTGGAACTCCCCCTGTGGGAGTGCACTGACCACCAGGGGGCAGCTCCTGAATTGAGCATCTTCCCCCTGGTGGTCAGTGCGGGTCATAGCAACCAGTTGTTTCCAGTAGTTCCACCATTAGAGTCAATTTGCATATTACCCTTTTATTATATAGGATGGGAAGACTAGAATGAGACTTAATCTATATTGGTAAGGAAAATGGCAGTCACTCATATTAACAATGATGGGAGACATTTTGGTCATGTTTATGGTTTAGACTATATTCATGGTTTTATCTATGTTCGAACATAACTAGAGAGTGGTTTTATTTGATTCTAACATTTTGATTTTCTTACATTCAACAGGAAAATATTGAGGCCAGCTCAGATCCTAGCAACAAGGCCCAGAGGACAGGATCAAGCTAGCTCTCAGATGTCCGGAGCTGCTTTTCTCTCTCTCTCTTAAATGTCTACGACTGAAACTTTGAAAACACACACACACACACACACACACACACACGGACATGTGAACACACATGTGTACACACCAAGGTTTTATTCTTAAAAGCACAAAGCCAAGAGTGTTTTGATAGAGCTACTGAGTCATAATCAACAAAGAGCAAGGTTTGAAAATGTATAACAAATAGCTATGTTCTTAAGAAGCTCACTGGAAACTGAGGGTGGACATTTAATCTGATTAAAATCAGTAATGGGATGTTGGGATGGTTAATTTTGTCAACCTGACTGGGCCACAGATGGCCAGATATCTGGTCCCACGTTATTCTGGGTGAGTCTGTTTCTGGGTGAGATTAACATCTGAACCAGTCAACTGAGTAAAGCGGATTGCTTCCCCTCATGTGGTTGGGCCTCACCCAACCAGTGGAAGACCTGAATAGAACAAATCCTGAGTCAGAGAAAACTGCTCTCACCCGGTTGCTCAGACCTGGAACATCAGTCTGCTCCTGCCTTCAGACTCATCAGCTTTCTTGGGTCTCCAGCTTGCTGGCTGCAGACCTTGGAATTTCTCATCCTCCATAATCAGGTGAACCAGTTACTTACAGTACATCACATAAATATTTATGTATAAATCATGCATATATGTGTGTATATATACATATGTGTGGATATATAGCCATACACACACACAAAGCCTACTGGTTCTGTTTCTCTGGAGAATATTGACTAATACAAATATCAAGTTGATATTAACTGGTATGAGTCATATACAGACAGTCTGTTTACAAATAACCACTTCTTGAACCTTCTCCATGTTAAGAAACATTTCACATACTTTAAATAAGAGTAAATGGGAAAAGGAAAGGATTTGTTAGTGAAAACTGTTCTTAGTGTTCTTTGACCAAAGAAGTTTCTACAGACCCACAGGGGTCACTGTAATGGAGGAATGTGTTCAATTGATGAGCGCTCCTTTAATTCACATTTTCACTGATTTTTCTGACTGTCACAGACCCAGGCTTCTTTATGGGATCCCTCTTAAGGGATAAAAGTGACATCAGATGTTCCAGTTCCTGAGACATAAGTGTAAAAGTTCTGGAAGTCTCATAGGCACTAAGCAAATGCCAAAAGATAAGTAAAAAAGATTGTAAGAGGCTAAAGATTCAGACAGCAACTCTATGCTGAATAAAGAAAACAAAGCAACCAATCCATAACATAGTCTTCAAATTCATTTTTCCATTGTTAAAAATCAAGGCAGAATTACACTCAAATTTGTTTTTACGTACTAAGATTCTTTAAAGAAATGCATGTACATGTGTATAAGTCCCTCAGAAGTCACCTAAAACCGCTCTTCAAGTTTTAGGAATAATCTCATGGTTGTAAAGTTTATTAGATGCAGCAGGCTCTACATACTGGAGTTTCTAGATTGGGCACAAGGGTATTCTTGGGGGGGACCACGTTGGTGCCTCTTAAGAGATTCTAGACGTCTGCATCCCAAGATTTCCAACTCATCTACACAACCAGTGGGGTGTTAGTGCCTTTCACGCAATGATTTTGGAAACTGAGCTACCAAAATACACACAGCAATTTAGACAGAGGTAAGACCTGTTGGAAAGAGATAAGACCTGGAAGATGGGGCCAGAATTTACTTGGACTTAGAGGAACGGACAGGAATCAAGAGGATCTGTCAGCGGGCTATGCAGATGAAAGGAAAACAAGGTGGACAAGAGCCAGTTACCTGTGGTTTGTGCACCACGTCTTAGAATAAGTATTTACCAATATACCTCTTTGTACTTGTTTATCCTCACGTGTGTCGTACAAAAGGCTAGATGGCCTCAGTCCCTGTGCCTCGGGAGAAGGGCAGGCTCGCTTGAGCCGTGTGCCAGCCATGGCTGCCTTTCTGAATCCGTCTGAATCTGCAGGGCTCAGCAGTGCTGTATTGTAGTTTAAAAGCTAAATGTGGCAAAAGCACAAGAATTCTTTTCCCATGGGACTCCAACCCCCAAAGTAACTCAAAGTCTGCATGAGTGATGACAGGATCTCCTATTTGGATCGAAGAATCAAAATAAGGATGACATACTGGTCAAAGGTTTGCAAGTGCAGAGGTTGAAGATCCAGCTCACCCAGGTAATGGCTGTGAGATCTTGGGAAAGTTAGTTAACTGAGCCTCATTTTCCTCACAGGACTGTTTCAGGGATGAAACCAGTTAGCACCGTGCCCAGTCCATAGCTCAACAAGCAGCCAGTTCATGCCTATTACCATCAGCTGAAATGAATGTACGGAGGGAAACCAATTGACATTTAAATGGCATCTAGGATGGGGCAGGCAGTGTACTAGTCATTTTCATGCATGACCTCCTCTAATCTTCACAGAGTCCCGGGAGATACGCTTCTGTGTCCTCAGAGACTGAAACAGACACTGCATCACATCAAAGTGCAGCAGAAAATGCACTGAGCGGGGGAGGGTGTCTTAGCAGAGGGTCGCTAATTCCTCCTGCAGCTCACAGGTCAGGAGCCCAAGGCCCCATATGATGAAGCTACTGTGTATGGAGTTACAGTCAGGTTTCACAGTACTGACAGGAATTTTAAAGGGGAAAAATAATAACTTGGAGAAGCTATCGTGACAATGAATCAACATTTGCAGTATTTTAGAGCAATACTTGGAAGAAACTGTCAGTAATTCTTGTTTCAGAACTTGTCTAAGCAGCCCCAAATCTATTGTCCTGGAGGTTGTGGCTGATAATGTCAAAGACGGTCAAATTGACAACGCTACTGGGGGCTGGAGAGGAGCGGAGTGCCTTCTCCCTTCCCGGCACCTGCAGCCTGGCGAGCTGCCACCTGGTGATAGCAGAGCTCCACGCATCCGAGAGGAAAGGACGCTCTCGCTATGGAATAAGCCACAGACGTGCTGATTGGTTTTTGTTCGAGGAACAGCTTTCTCTATTTTTTAGAAAATAGCTAAAAATTAGGTTATTAATTAAACCAGTGTTATCCACCCAGACATACCCGAGTAAATTTTGGGGGAAATTATGCAGTTGAGCAAGTCTCCTGCAAGTCCTCATCGCTAGAACCAGCTAAATCATATTCCTGTTCTGCTCTATTACAGACCCTGGTCGGAGGGTTGCTCTCCTGGCTCCCTTACTGCTTAGCCGGTCCCAGCAGCGCCCTTGCAGCCTCCCCCACCTCACCCACTGTTCCTCACATCCATTTCCCTCCCTTCATCCGCCCCCCCCCCCCCCCTGGCTTTTCTAAAAGGGACTTCTTTCCTGTCTTCTGAAAACTCTCAAATCCCAAATAATTGCAGAATCTTTCATCAAAGCTTGCAGTTTTTATTCTTTTTAAAAAACTTATTTTGACAATTGTCCCATGCTCCCTCTAGCTGGATTATTTGCAGATAAACAGTTTGAAATCTCATGTATTCATTTTATAAATTTTCATTGCAAGTCAGTGTTCAGTTCTAGTGCAAATAACAAAGTCCATGGAATGTTCCATGCTTCAGTCTTGAGTTATGTTTTAGAATAATAAGAAGAGGACCACTTTAATTTCTTTATTACACAATAGATCACTTGAAAGATTAACATTGTCTGACCTCCATCACCAAAGCTTAAGGCCAGGGGGCTGCCCTGACCATTAAAATTGGGGCTTTTCTTTGTTGCCAACGCATGCCAAACCTCTATTGGAAATAACTACAGGAAAAATTTAAAATGCAACAGCTGATATTTTGCTCTTAACAAAAGCGAAATGTACTAAATTCAGCTCCTGATTTTATCCTCTTACTAGCTTGCACCCCGGTTATCAGTTAAAATACAATGCTCTGGCGGGTGTTGCTCAGTGGTTAGAGTGTTGGCTGGCATTTCCGGTCAAGGGCAAGTACCTGGGTTGCAGGTTCGATCTCCAGTCACGATCGGGGCAAGTGTGGAAGGCAGCCAATCGATGTGTCTCTCTCACATAAATGTTTCTCTCTATCTTATCTCACCCCTCTCTCCTCCCCCTTCCACTTTCTCTGAAAATCAATAAAAAAATATCCTCCGGTGATGATTAACAACAACAAAAATACACCAACCCTGTTGTCAATAAAGACAGTCCTCTTTTCACTGTGAGGGACTGTCTGGACATATAGCCAGGACCACCTCTCACTTCCAAAGCAAACACCGTGTTTCCCAGGAAGTCCCTTCTGTGTGGGTCGAGGTTTGTGTTTTGCATTAAGAAGAACACACATGGCTAGGCCATCCTTCTGGGCAGGCCACAGTGGCTAGGGCGATGACTTCTTAGCTTTTTGCTAACTCCAGATTTCCCCCAGGGTCCAGCTATTCCAGCTGAAAGCTCCGGGCACTGTTTCTCTGGTCTCCTCCCTGTGCTCTGAGCCTCTCTCCATCATCCTATACAGCTTAATCATGTGTAAGCCCGAAGTCCTATACTACACCCCTTCACTCCTGTAATACATGCTGTGGCTCTATTTTCTGGATTGGACCCATTTCCATCATTAAAAATTATACCAGTGGTTATTACAGGAGATCAAAGAAAAAATTTCACAACATCCCGCAAAAGTTTGTCTAGTGAAAAAGGCAAAAAATACTAATTAATGGAGCAAATGGGGGAAAATAGTCTTCTATTTTTACAGATGGCTGAATTCACACAAGAAAAAAAGAAATATTTGAATGCAAGTGAGGATCCTGTGTTAGGTGCCTTTACTGCTAAAAAAAAAATCACAGGTTTTTACTTTGGAAAACATTGCTTTTCACTGCTTGCTCTCCTGCCCTCTCAGAAGGCTGGCTGCACCGCCCGATTCCCAGGGCTTGTTTAGCAGGTTCCCGGCCTGCCTCCTGCCTCACCTCAGCTATAGCATAGCTTGATTTCCTGTTTGTTAATACCTGAAATAGAAACTCGACTGACACTGAATGCATTCCACTGACACTGGCTAGCAGACTTGTAATTGTCTGACCTTCTCATCCTCTCTGCATGTTAAAACTGCTTAAGGAATGGATGTGCTAAAACTTCAGTGCCCTGCAATTGTTGGAGGAAAAGGTCACAGAAATCCAATAAACACATACTTTTATTTTTCACTGGTGATGAAGTCCAGGATCCAGTACCATACGCCGTGCAAAGAAAGTGTAGAAAAGCATTCAGCCCTCAGAGAGTGCTGACAGGTCTCCGTAAATCCCATACATTCCCCTCCTATCAATCTATGTTTGAATTAAATTTCCAACTTAGAGCTCCGGAGCAGTGAATCTTTGTTGTATGTATGTTTCCAATTTTGATGTGTAATAGCACCAGGAAGAAGTTAATTATTAAACAACAAGCTCAGAAAGTTATAATTATGTTTTAAACCCTAATTGAAGTTTTTCCTTGTGAGGACTAGGTGACATTAAAATCAAAATGAGGAGAGTTAATTTTATGCATCTGACTTTTTCCTTCATGCAGTACTGTATTAGTCAGGATGGGATAAGTTTTTCCATAGTAACAAACAACCCCCAAATCTCAGTGGCTTTTCATCGCAAAAGTTTATTGCTCACTCACAACGTGGTGCACTGTGAGCCAGGAGGGATGCTCTGCCTATCATGTTCATGCAGGCATCCTGGTGACTGGATACCCAACCATATGTTCTATTGCCAGAAGTGCAGGAGTAGAAGGAAAGAGGTGGATACTCATGTACTATATATATATATGATTGATTTCAGAGAGGAAGGGAGAGGGAGAGAGAGAGAAGCATCAATGATGCATGCCCCCCACTGGTGATTGAGCCCAAAGCCCAGGCACATGCCCTGATCAGGAATCGAACCATGACCTGGTTCATAGGGCAATGTGCAACCACTGAGAAACACCTGCCAGGCTCATGTGCTTGCTCTCAAAGCGTCTACTTGGAGGTGACACATGGAACTTCCGTCAGCACCTGAAGAAAGTCTTATGGCCTTGATTAACTTCAGAGTGGGTGGATAATTAAAATCCTACCATAGGCCAGAGGGAGGACTGGAATATGTACTCATGAGCCAAAACTAAAGTTCTTTTTCAGATTCCAGACACATAAGTATTTCATTAATGGCATTATGAGATTACATTACAATCCAGTGAGTGTCTGCCTTATCAATGGGGAACATTCTCCTTGGGAGGAGGGGCATAACCGAGATTTACAATGGTCTGTGGCTGATCAAAGGGCCAATTACATAAACAGATACACTTTTTATTAAAAGTTTATTGGGGGAGTGATTGGGAAAAATGTCTAAAAAGGCTACTTACGAGGTAATATTGAAAATAACGCTGAGAAGCACTGGTGTAGGAAAAAGCTCACTAAATTGGAGAATCAGGAAGCATGAGTTCTAATTCTGGCATTTAAGTAGATTAATTAACTGGTCACTCAATTAACTTGAAAAGCTTAGCTCTTCTCATCCTGTGTATTAGTTTCCTAGGACTGTGGTAACAAATTACACAAAGGAGGCGATGTAAAAGGACAGAAATTCATTCTCTCAGCTCCAGGGGCTAGAGGTCCAAAATCAAGGCATCCCTGGGCCATGCTCTGAAGGCCCTGGGGAGCAGCCATCCCACGCGGCTGTCCTTGTCACTCCTTGGGCGCTGGCGGCAAACCTGCAGTCTCTGCCTCTGACACCACAGGGGCTGCTTCTCTCGGGGTGTGTGTGCATTTCCAACTCGCTCTGCTGATAAGGACACTCACTGTTCACTGGAATGTAGCCGGCCCTATTCCAGTATGATCTCTCCAGAACTTGATGACATCTGCAAAGACCCTACCAGTATTTCCAAATAAGGCCACATTCACAGGTACTGGGGGTTAGGACTTGAACATATCATTTTTGGGGACACAATTAGACTATCAATACTCTGACTCCATAGCTTTATGTATGTGAGTTTCTTTGTGTAATTTTTTTTCAGTGCCCACTACATCCAGGCTCTGTGTTTGATATAGAAAAGAGTCCTTTACTCAAAGCATATTTCTTTAGTCCCTACTGTGTGCCAGGCATTGTCCTAGGCACTAGGGTTGCAGGCGTACAATAAAACAAACAAAATACAGAGGAACAGTTGAACAAATTGTGGCACATCCATATCATGGAATATTCCTTGACAATAAAAACAGCAAATTATTGACATATACAAGTTGGATGCACTTATGGGGAATTATGCTGAATGAAAAAAGTTATAAATTCCAACTCCAAAAGTTACATACTGTGATTCCTCTTATCAAACACTTTTGAAATGATAAATTTCAGAACAGAGGACAGTTAACAGTTGCCAGGGTTTGGGGGGAGGGTGGAAGGGAAGGGAGTGTGGCTGTAAAGGGGCAGCATGAGGGATCCTTGTCATGATGGAGGGATCCCCTACCTTGAGCGTGGTTGTGGATACATGAATCTAGGCATGTGCTAAAATGGTAGAGTGCTAAACACATAGACGCACAGAATAAAACCGGGGAAACTGAATAAGATTGGTGGAATTGACTCACTCTCAATGTCATGGCTTCAATATTATACACATTATACTGTTACAATGTTATTTGGGAGAAACTGGGTAAAGTGCATATGAGTTCTTCTCTATGTTGTTTCTTACAACTGTGTGTGAATCTACAATTATCTCAATAAAAACCTTAATTAAAATTTTATCTGGAAAAGGAACTACACAGTAAGAGGCTTCCAAAAATAAAAGACACACAAACAAAACACCACTGACGGAGATATATCTAACTAGATATCAAGAAATAATATAAAGCCACAATAATTAAACAGAGTGTTATTAGCACAGGGGTCAATCGCACATGATAGGGAATCCACAAACAGAACCATGTATATTTGAGGATGTATGTTATGAAGACAATACTTTATGTCATTGGGGGAAGGAAAGGTTAAGTAATAGAAAAGTTTATTATTAATTTGGAGAAAATAGATCCCTATGTCATACTACAAATAAAATAAATTCAAGATGGATTAAAATTAATGTATAAAGAACAAAGCTATAGAGCTGGTCCTCGATGGAATATAGGAGGATTTTAAAATATATATAATTTTAAGGTAGGGAAGAGATTTTGGAGAAAGGCAAAAAATTAACAGAAAGTAGACAAATTATTTTTAAGGAATTAATTTAATGAACACTTTGTGATAGGACCACAGGTTGTAAAACTCCATTGGGAGTTACTTTGCTATTTTGTGACACCTGGAAAACAATCAACTTGCCCAGGTAAACTAATGAATTTACCTTCATAGACAGGTGATTCTGTTGTAAGACATGATGCAACCCTAACATGTGACTCGGTGGGTCGGCAGTCCCCGGCTCATGATGGACAGCTGTGCCCACTCACATAGCCTCGTGCTGTCATATGGTCAGGCACTCAGGAGCCAGTCTGGAGCTGCATTTTGTACATCTTTCTCCAGAAACAGATGCTGCTCTGTGACTCTCCTATTGGGGCTCCTCAGAAAACCCTCACAGTCACCACGGAGCTTCTATGCTGCTAGGACCCTCCTCACCAGAATCCTTACTGTTCTAGTGAAGGGAGCGGCCTCTGGGCTCTCCTGGGCAGCAAAGTCAGCTGGTGAGCTGTATAGTTTCTATAATAAATCTAATCTAGCACGACCACTCTTGGGACCATTTGACCTCTTCATCAAAGCATTGCTGGTATAATTATGGCACCTCTACTCAGTTTGCCATAGGCTGTCACTTTTTTCCAAGTTTCAAGGAGTCATGTTAGCAGCATATGAAGACCAGTCTCAGGTGTTCTTGGCCAGATGTTAAATTATGACTCACAGGAGAGTGTCCCGTATCAACAAACTCTTCCATGTCCAGATTTATATTCTGTTCAGTACCCTCAAGATCTATTTCAGATATGTTCTCCTGGTTCTTGCTGCTATTATTTTAGCTAGATTCCGTAGCTCTTCTGTGAAATATATCTTTACTTTTCAAGCTTGGGCATCACTTCCACAGTTGAGCCATGCCACAACTGGACAGTAATTATTGATCTCAAAGCAATGGGGGATGGGGGATGACCTTGAGGAAGGTGAGTATCAGTTTGAGAGGCATTTGTCTCAAGTGAAGTCTTTGCCTGGTCTCTAGGCAAAGGAGGGCTGCTCTCCTCCAGCAGAGAAGGAGTGGGCCTCTCTTGTCAGGCCAGAGGGTTCAGAGGAATCGAAGGGCTTAAAATTCTCACCTGCATTTTCTCTGATGTCTCCTGCCTGGTTCTCAGCACCCCGCCCTTCTCTTTCACCATGTGCCGAGGACTATGTGTAGGAGCCTTGCTGGGGACATCAGACTAAATGCAATGAGAGTTGCTTGGGCTATTAATTTCCACACGCACACACACACACACACACACATCTCTTCTTTGGCACTTACTCTTATTACAAACAGATCCTTTACCTAATATTCAGTCCTACTCTGTCCTGTTGTTGCAGAAGATGAAGTCTCTTTAAATGCTGTCAAATATGTTTTTTTGGCTTGTTGTTAGTTGACTGACCTAAGACCAATGCATCAGTAGCACTTAATAGTGGCCACCCAATTTTGGTTTCTTTTTAGTTATTGTTCCCCCATATCTTTCAAATATTAGACATACTACAGAAGTGCATCCTTTACCACTCACATCCCCTCCCAACTCAGTACAGTTTTAGTAATTGGGACACTATAGAATGTGGGGTTATCTTCCAAAATTACCACCAAAACTGGGGTCTTTGCTGTCATCTGGACAGTGAATGATACAATTCCAGAACTCATTCCTGAAAACCTGCTTCCTGGGACCATTTCTGATACATCTTCTTGGTTGGGTTCTTGCAGATACAGACCTCAAGACAAAGATTTGCATGCAAGGGGTTTATTGGAGAAATGACCTCAGGAAACAGCAGTAGGAAAAAGGTAAGAAAAGTCAAAGATAAGCAATCAAGTGTGCCTTCCCACAGAAAGTAGCACTGTGAAAAACTCGAGTTTAATCCTAAAGGGGGAATTGTGTAAAGGTGTGCCTTGGACTTTGTCACAGAAGGGGCAAAGGAAAGGAGTATTTATATACCAACTTCTGCCAGGGTTAGTTGAGGGTTGCTCCTGAGTGTTAGTTTTCGAGATTTTTGACTGCTAATGACTTCAGGGTTTCTTTGGGAAGTGATGAAATATTCTGCAAGTGGATGATGGTGGTGATTGTACTTGTGAATATACCAAAACCCACTGAATTTTATACTTTAAAAGGGTTAGTTTTCTTATAGGTGAGCTGGATTTCATATAATACTAGAGACCAGGCACATGAAGTCTTGCACAGGTGGGGTCCAGCTGGCCCACCCGGATTGGGGCTGATAAGGGCTGGGATGGCTGGGAGAAGGGGCCGTGGGGTGTTGGCTGGCTGACCCCATCCCCTGATCAACTTCTGGTTGAGGGGACAATTTGCATATTAAGCTTTTATTATATAGGATATGCAAATTATCACTCCACCAGATGGACCATTTTATGCATTATATCTAATAATTAGCCATAGATATGATTGTTCCACAACTTATTCAACCATTTACTGATGGGCAGTGAAATTGTTTATTGCCTTTTGTCTCTACAAACTATTTGTTTATATTTATTCCTATTTGTTTATGCTTTTATTCCATGGAGCAGATTCCCAAAAGGGCCATTCCTGGTCAATTTTTAGCAGATACATTAAATTATCTTGCAAAAATTTAACAACTCACAACTCACCAGCAATAAATGAGATAGCTGACTTACATATGCTCTCACCGGCACTGATATTTTTTTCACTCAGAGGTAAAAATTATTTTTATCTCCATTTGAGATTCAGTATCTTTTTATGTCTATTGGCCTTTTTCAGTTTCTCCTTTTATTGTCATTTGTCTATACAATTTACTTTATAAAAGCTGTTAAATTTTATCATATGCCACAACAAGTATGTTTCCCCTTTATTCTGTTGGCATAATGAATTATTTTGATATATTACTTATTCATTGTATTTGGATTGAAATCTATTTGGCCAGATAGGCTGTTATTTGAATAACTAGAATTTCTATTTTTACTTAGACTATTTCTACTAGTAATATTGATCTATCATTCTCTTTTTAGTTATATTTATCTGGTTTTGTCATTTAGCCTCTTTGCTTCATAAAAATGACTTATAGGATCGCCTCATCTTTTTTCTGTGAATAGTTAAATAACAGGAATCATCTGTTCTTTGAGGATGGACAGGTTTCGATGATAAAATCATCAGGTCCTGGAGCCTTTAAATGTTCCTAATTTGTTGCAAGCAATGGTCTTTTGGAACTTCCATCACTTCCTAAGTGAACCTGGCTTATTTATATTTTGCCAGAAAATCATACATTTCCCCAATATTGATAGAGTTCATATCCTTTTATAATTTTAATTTAAAAAAATGTCTTCCATAGCTTTTACAGTTCCTAACATTGCATGTTTTCATCTTCCTCTCTTGTATCCTTAGGTTTTCCAGGGTTAAGTGAATTATAAGTATCAGGTTTGTTTTTATGTCTTCTAAGTTGTTTTTCTTTTTAAATTAATTTCACTTTCATGAATTCCTTCCTCCTATTTTTAGGTTTATTTTTTTTCTACTTGTTAAGTTGCATGTTTAGCTTATTTCAAGTCCATTTTTAAAAATAAACATTATTTGAGTTTTCTTTTAAATACAGCTTTAGCTGTGTCCCACAGATTTTTTAATTAAAAAAAAAAGATTTCATGTTCATTACTTTTTAGATAATTTTCCATTTGCATGTTCTTTATCTTCACTTCAGAGATGATTTAAGAGTTTATAAAAACTGTCTTTACATTGTAAGAGAAATACATGCCCATGGGAACATACTGGAACAGTATAAAAAGATGTACTGTAACAAGCAAGATAGTCTCCAACAGAGACCTCCCAGCCCTCTCTCCAGAGAAAACTAATCTTGATCAGATTCTGGTGTTTCTCCAGTAATATGAATACACTGTACAAATATGTTGTGAAAGGCATTCCTTAACTTCTATTTTATTTTGTTAGAAGGCTGCCAAGGTCATTGGTATGGTAGGGTAGGGTGGGTTTGAGGAGCCAAAGACTTGTTCTACTCTGGTCTTGAGTCTCTAACCCTTCTACAGTTCAAATTTGAGAAAGGGTCACAGAATGAACTCTGATGGTCTGAATTTGTAGATTTCTGATACTCGTTTTATTTTGTTTGCTGTGGAAGTCCAGAGATGAGAATTTATGACCTTATTTTTTTTAATGTTTTTATTGATTTCAGAAAGGGTAAGGGGGGAGATAGAGGGGGAGAGAGAAAGAGAGAGAAAGATCAATGATGAGAGAAAATCATTGATCGCTTGCCTCCTGCATGCCTCATACTGGGGATCGAGCCCGCAACCTGGGCATGTGCCCGGACCAGGAATCAAACTCTGATCTCCTGGTTCATGGGTTAATGCTCATCCACTGAGCCACACTGGCCAGGCATGATCTCCTTAATCTGTGGAGCATCTTTAAGGGATGGATCCCACTTTTGGCAGGGAAGGTTCCTTTTGTTTAAATCCTATGATGATGGTGCCAAGAGGTGTTTGCAATTTTGCGACCCATGAACGCTGTCTTTCTTCCCCAAACAACACAAATAAATAACCATTCTAAGTAAAATCAATACTTACCTTGTAAAGATGGGTTCAAGGAGGATTCTCCAGCAGCTCCGCATCGTCTCCATTGTCAAATCTAGACACTTGCCACTCCTGAAATGGTTCCTAATGGTCTCCACTCTGTTTTTCACATTCTTGTGAAATCTTCTCCGTGTGTGTGAGATGAAGCAGATTGCCATACTGAAGCTGAGGGCAGCCTCTAGCCCAGTGGTTCTCAACCTTGACTGCACATTAGAATCACCTGGGAATCTTTTTAAAATCCTGATTTCTGGGCCTCGTCCTCCGGAAATTCTGTTTCTTTGTTACTAATGTTGTGGGTCCACCCCATAACAAAGAAACAGAATTTCCGGAGGACGAGGCCCAGAAATCAGGATTTTAAAAAGATTCCCAGGTGATTCTAATGTGCAGCCAGTCTCTAGCCAATAGCTTGCAAGAAACTGCAGCCCATAGTTAAACAGCCTGTAAGGTCTGAGTCCCACCAATTACCGGAGGGAGCTAGAATGTGGGTCCCTTTGAGTTAAGCCTGGATATGACTGCAGCCTTCTGAGAGACCCAGTGTCAGAGAATCCCTTCAAGCTTTGCTCATATTTCTGTCCCAAAGAAACTGTTCCGAATAAATGTTTTAAGCCGCTAAGTTTTAGGGTAATTTGTTATGGAGTAATAGATAATGAATAGGCCTGTGTTTTAGAAGTTCTTTGAAAAACCTGTGATTATGGGAGCTTGTTTTTTTCCAGATAATTGGTCTGGGCAAGAATTATGTGCGTCACCCAACTCCAATCACCTGTTCCCATTGGCCCATACAAATTCAGGTTTTGAAGATAGAAAAGCAAAAAATTACAAATCTGATCAAGGAGAGAACAAAACTTAAAAATAAAAACATTACCATTATATGCCCATTAGAATGGCTAAAATAAAAAGTATCAATACCAAGTCTGGAAGATGAAAACCAACTTGGCCTCTCAGACTTTGTTAGTGGGGTTGTAAAATGGACAGCCATTCTAGAAAAACAGTTTTGCAGTTTTTTACCAAATTAAAAACACACTTACTACATGACCAGCAGTCACACTCATGGGCATTTATTCTAGAAAAAGGAAAACTTTTGTTCATACAAAAATCTATACACAAATATTCAGAGTAATTTTATAAGTGATAGCCAAAATCTGGTGTATAGCCAGGGTTCTTCAGAGTAATAACCAATAGGATGTGTGTGTGTGTTCGTTGTGTTGATGGAAAACTCTGTGATGGTTATATTAGCTATACATGTGATAAAATTTCCTAAAACCACCCCTCCAAAAAAGTGAATGTAAAAACTTGTGGAAATCATATATGTTCTATGTCAGTTTCCTGATTTTAACAATGTACTATGGTTATGTAATGTTGATATGCATTGAGTTCTTTTATATAGGTATAGTGGCACTGTATAATAAATACAATGCTTTGCCATCTAACTCAAAAGCAAAATAATCCACACTCCACTATGCCTTAAAAGTGTGACATCTGGTCTGGCCTGTGTGGCTCAGTGACTGAGCATCAACTTATGGACCAGGAGGTCATGGTTCATAGGGCACAGGCCTAGGTCAGTGGTCGGCAAACTCATTAGTCAACAGAGCCAAATATCAACAGTACGACGATTAAAATTTCTTTTGAGAGCCAAATTTTTTAAACTTAAACTACATAGGTAGGTACATTGTTATTAACTTAATTAGGGTACTCCTAAGGCTTAGGAAGAGCCACACTCAAGATGCCAAAGAGCCGAATGTGGCTCGCGAGCCGCAGTTTGCCGACCACAGGCCTAGGTCATAGGCTCAATCCCCAGTATGGGGCTTGCAGGAGGCAGCCAATTGATGATTCTCTCATCTTTGATGTTTCTATTCCTCTCTCCCTCTCCCTTCCTCTCTGAAATTAATAAAAACATGTTTTTTAAAAGTGTGACTTCTGATATTTTTCTCTTTCTTGTTTTGACATGATGGATATACACTGGTATTTTAAAAAGCTACAGAATTGTGGTATTTGTGGCCCTTGAAGTGTTGTCAAGTTCTAACTGTGTCACTGTGATCTTCAGTGTGCCAAGCAGCAGTGCAAGGTGATGAGTGCACCATACACAGCCTCTGCCATGATCCACCCTCACTACTGCAGTGTGAAAGTAGCCATAAACAATGCGTAAACAAATGAGCATCGCTGTGTTCCAATAAAACTTTATTGATGGACACTAAAATCTGAATTTCATATAACTTTCACATGCTACAAAACATTATTCTCCTTTAAAAAAACATTTGATAATGTAAAAATCATTTTAGCTGGTAGGCCACACAAAAACAGGTGGCAAGCCAGATTTGCCAACCTCAGCCTAACCTCATGGGTCCTATTCTAAAGGTGGGGGGAAACAATAACAAAATAAGTGAGCACATAAAGTAGACAGTTTTGTGTTATACATGAAATTAAAGTGTAAGGTGGTCAGGGAATGTGTCTCTGAAGGAATACATAAGATGAACCTGCACCTGAAGGAAGAGAAGGAGCCAGTCATGAGAAAAGTTGAGTACAGAGTATTCTAGAAAGAGAATAGCAAGGGTAGAAACTGGAGGCAGGTACAAGTTTGGTGGATTAAAGGAATTAAACATGGATGGCACCACTGTTAAGAATTTAACTCTAGTTGACTACAGTCGGATCTAGCCTAATTTTATACACTGGGTTTGTGGTCCCGTGCTAATTTATATGACCACACCAAGAATATGATATTTAAAAAGAGAGAGAAAAGGAGAAAATACTTTTATTTCTGCCAAATAGTTCTAAGAAAATACAGTATCTCCTATATGATCCAGAATATTGAGAACAAATATAGTTGGACCACACAAGTTATTTCACTAAATGCTCATCCTTAGGTTATGCTGCTTCATTTTATATTTGCTTACAATACAAATGTTTTGCTCACTAGATGATTTAAGGCCATTTATAGCAGTTTTATGTAAAAAGTCTAGTTTCTTTATAAACCTTAACATATTAAATCCTCTGTTTACATCTTTTTGTTTTTATGTTCAGCCCAATGTGAGTGTGCCAAGCTGGTTCTGATTTCTTCTAATACAATGAAGGGAAAAATCATTTTTAAGTCTGCATTGATTTGTGGCAATATTTGTATTCAACAATCAAATGCTACACCATTTCCTTTTAAATAGCTATGCACTTAATTAGTTTCACTCGTGTGTTCAGCAATTAATTAGTTTTGGAGACTTCTATTTTGGTATTGAACCTGAATATTGACAGTCAGAGTATATACTGTTTCAGGATTGCAATGCATGTTTTCTAATCACACCACATAAAAAGTTTTCACATTTGAAAAAAAAGTTCTTCATTGTAATATCATCTAATATCTTTCATAATTGTGAAATACACTTCAACCAGTTTCTTTTTTTCATTTATTTTCTCCAGTATTGCTTCTAGTAAATATGAGGCAAAGGGAAGCTGTAAGAGAAACACAGGAAAAAAAGGATTATCAAAACTCTATATTTTCTTCAGTTCAAAAAATATACTAAATATCATTAAACCATTAGAACTTGGCTGTCTGCAACTTTGCACCCGTATGGTACCCTACTGGGTCTCTTTTCAACTGATCTTGCTGGTTAGTGTGGGTAATTCTGTCTTTTACAATAAAAATGATAAAAGAGCTGAAGTAAAATGAAAAAAGATAAACGCCTTATTGAACAATTCATGGTTTACTGACCATGTTAATGATGTAATCTGCAATACAAGCAGCTAAGCCATTTATCTTCAATCAGCTGATCAATAGCAGGTTACAGTCATCTCTAGGGCCCAGAGCCCACAGAAATGGTACTGTATGTTCATCACTCATAAAAGAATGAGAGAGAACTATCAATACACTTGTCTGTGTTAGAGCTGAACATCTTAAGTTGTAGGATAAAATTTCAGAGGGAAAAAAAATGGCAAAAGTATACCCATTGATTAAGTTGTTATAGAAAAGTTTGGCATATCAAAGTGTAATACACATGTTGCAAACTGCTGAGTTTATGAAATGCAGAGTATATTTTTAAATTTCATAATTTATAGAACTTTCCTAGTAAAGTTTTATTGTTCCCCCTGCTTCACTGGGTTGCCTGTAGAACTCCAACTCATACAATTTAAAACGCTCCCCAAGTACCTCCCTTATAGCCCTAACCACTTCCTTTTACCCTTCTCCCCGATCTAGTCTCATATAAAAGATTTATAATAGTAAGTTCATTAAGTCATTTCTTGGAGTTGTCCTCTTGATTAACCAGTGAAAGGTAGGTGTTTTTTTCCTGAATATACTGATGAGAATGCTTGTCATGCCGGATCCCTTCCCTACAGAGTTGTAACAGGCCCTTCTTTGTGCTAGGACGATCACTGACAGTATCACTGGTCAACACTGAGCAAAGACGCCCTCTGTATGAGCTGCTTAGCTATGCTCAGCTCAGCTATGCTCAGCTAAGGTGATTACAGTTAGCTAAACAAACCAGGATGGTTCTTGTCCAAATTTGAACTGGGTAAAAAGAAAAGATTGGCCAGCAGCAGTGAAAATAGTCCAGACAGGGACACACACAGGTGCCCGCATGCGCATGCTTGCACGTGTGAACACACACACACACACACACACACACACACACGCATGCACAAAAACCACCTTACATAGGTCCTGAAGGAGAAACAGAGACTGAAGCTGCGCCACAGAATTGTGTCAGATCCTAAATAACTTTCTAGTTTAACTTCCTTCTTAGCTTTATAATAAACTGCCTTATCCTTAAGGAAGTCTGTGTCTCTATCAGGACAGACTATGTCTATAGTTTATATCAGAGCTTTACACATTGGTCTTACTGGACACTTACCATTACAGAAAGCATAAGATACCAAAATATCATGTATATTCAGTTCTAAGATACCGTTGAATATAAAAGGCACACACTGATTTTAAGAAACAGCCTTTCCTGTGAAAAACTCTACCACTTGAATATACCCACACTGCATATGCATTCCAATTTCAGAAATGTAAAAATGTGGGGAAATATCATCTTAGAATCAATGAAAAAGAATATAGATTGGGTACATTAACAACTAAAACTATACTTAAAATATGACCTGCCTTGTATAGTCTTTAAAAACTCACATGGTCTGTTTGTTTGCCATATATTTTTAAAGTGAAAAATGTTTTAAAAACAAAAGATCTGAACTTTCTACTACTTTGGAGTTTAGTTCATACAGTCAGTTTAGAGTCAATTGAATTTTCTCCCTATGACTCTGGAGGGGCTAAGGCTCTTCAGAACCCCCTCAAATACAGAAAGCACAACCGTTCTTGTACTGGTGAGATTTTGGAGTTGGATTGAAGTGGCAACATGATGGGACAACAGCAAAAATTTTTTTCTCACTTGCCCTAATATATATATATATATATAATCTTTATTGTTGAAAGTATTACAGATGTCCCCTCTCCCCACCATTGGTTCTTAGTTAATCTCTTCACCCCTCCTTCCCTCTAACATTCCATTCCCAACAATTATGCTGCCTCAAGTTCCATTTCCAATGGCACATGCCAGGGAGTACAAAGCCCAGAAAGCCTGCCTGACTTCTTTCTTTTGCATCAAAAAGGAGAAGCAATACTCCCAGTAATGACAATGCAGAGTTACACAAGCTTGAACTCCTCAGCATCAGAAGAAAAATGGAAAGGTAAAGAGTTGATACTACGTGACATTTCTTAGTTTGAAAATTCAGCTAAGGACGTGGGCCTTCCTAGTTGGTCTGCCTGTCCCTGTTGTAAAAGGTGATTTTTTTTACTGGAGGGATTTCTCCTGACTTCACACAGATTTTCAGTTTTTCTTACATGGAAACACCTACAGATGTTTGCCTTTAGCAACTGCTAAGCCACTGACAATCTCAAATTTATCACTTACACTTACAAATAGTGGCTTCATTTAGAGGTATTTCTGAATAAAGGTAAGATATGAATGATGGTTGCATATGTTGAGAGCCACCTGGGAAATATAACAAAGCCTAAAGACCATGACTGGAACATAGTCATATAACTTAGAGCATCAGCACTAATTGGAATGTAGTCCTTAATAATGTAAAATTAAAATTTTTTGTGCTGAAAGAAAATAATTAAAGTAAAGGTAACATAAATCTAAGGGATAAGGCCGAAACCGGTTTGGCTCAGTGGATAGAGCGTCGGCCTGCGGACTGAAAGGTCCCAGGTTCGATTCCGGTCAAGGGCATGTACCTGGGTTGCGGGCACATCCCCAGTAGGAGATGTGCAGGAGGCAGCTGATCGATGTTTCTCTCTCATCGATGTTTCTAACTCTCTATCTCTCTCCCTTCCTCTCTGTAAAAAATCAATAAAATATATTTAAAAAAAAAAAAAATCTAAGGGATAAGATTAACATTTTCACCATTTTCATTCTTGTTTTTGGTTTGAAAACTATTATTATAAAGATATTGCTTAAAAATACGAATTGACTTTAATCTAGTTTGAGTCATATTGAAAGTGACTATATTAAATTTTATGTATTATACCTGCTTTTACAAAAGATATGATTCAGTGAGACTCTGAGACTTAAGAAAGGCCAATGCAGTTTGAGTATTGTAAAATGAATGGTGCAAAAATTTAGTATAAATAAATATATAGAGATATACACACAGTGTATATAAAAACACACATATACATTATGTATTTATATGTGTACTAGAGGCCTGATGCACGAAATTTGTGCAAGAGTATGCCTTTCTTCCCCCAGCTGCCGGCACCGGCTTCCCTTTGGCACCTGGGACCGGGGCATCCCTTGCAGCCCCAGCTTCGTCCAGAAGGTCATCTGGTCTAATTAGCATATTACACTTTTATTATTATAGATATTTTAAACACATTTAAATGGCTAGGGTATAATCTATTATCTTATAATTAAAAATTTTAACTTGTGAAAATAACCAAGAATGCTATCAGAAGGAACAATTAATTTCTAGTTTAAATCTGGCATGGAATTTTGAGCTAAGTATCCTAAAATAGACTCACAGAGAAGTCAGCATATGCTATTCTCAAACTTTGGTAAAGTCTATAATTTGTTTTCACTTTGATATTGTCCCCAACTTTTTTATAGTGGTAAAATACACATATTATAAAACTTACTTTTGAACTTTACACCACATCTATTTTCAGGAAACATGAAAATAAGGCTTGAAATCGTTAAATTTAAAAATCCCAGCAACACTCTAAATGGAGAATTTTAAATTTTTGCTATTTCAGATCAATCTGAGAAATCTCTGTGGGTGACTGAGCATGTAGGCTTATGTGTGTAAGACAGAGTGGTAGAATGTGAGTGTGCATGTGTCATAAGTGTAACACAGAAAGCAACAGAGTAAATGTGTTCAGAGTTGAAATAAGAAACTTTCAGTAAACCTTTAGGCTAGAAGTTACTTTTTTTTTTTTATAAAAGCCAAGGAGATTTATAAGCCCTCTCACTGCAACATTGCAAGGCATTCTACAGAAGGTAAGCATATTCTGCAGAGAAGGCACTGGGGAAGCAGCCATTTTAAACTTCAGCTTTCATAAGCTCTGAAAAGGAACAAGGATATGTAATGAAAAATCAAAAGTCTATATTCTACATTCTCGATTTAAGGCAGAAAGACAGAATTTTTGATATTATCCCAGCACAAGAAAATGTAGCTGGACAAGATGAACTAAAATAGACTGAATGACAGGAGGGTGAGGGCATGAGTGGGGGGATGGGGGGTAGTGTGGGGTAATGTGGAGATAAGGACACATATGCAATAACTTAATGAATAAAAAATTTTAAAAAATAAAATAAAATAAAATGGGCTGAATGAAATCCAGAAGAGGATTAGCTAATAACAGAGACAAGGCAATGACAAAACAAGTCTCTTCTCCCTCAAAATAATCCTACGCACTGATTTCATGTATTTTTCTAAAGCACAACTTTGATTACATCTTTTCTTACCCAAAAGCTTTTCTAGTTTTGCCCTGACCTATGTTTTTCTATCTTTGTTTCTTTTCCAATTCACTAAATTACAAAAACAAAACAAAACAAAAAACTAATTTGGTTGGTAGCCCATCCTATTATAGTAATTAATTTGCTTTTTGTCCTCTGCCATAAATTGTAAGTTTTTGGGATTTTTTTTGGTGTTTTTTAAAGAAATATATATTTTTATTGATTCCAGAGAGGAAGGGAGAGGAAGAGAGAGCTAGAAACATCAATGATGAGAGACTCATTGATCAGCTGCCTCCTGCATTCCCCACAAGGGGATCAAGCCCGCAACCCGGGTATGTGCCCTGACCTGGAATTGAACCGTGACCTCCTGGTTCATAGATCAATGCACAACCACTGAGCCTGGCCATAAATTGTAAGTTTCAAAAGGCATATTAATGTAAAAAAGAAATTAATACAAGAAAACATGTTTAAAGAAATTATAAGGCTGGAGAACCAAGATGGCGGCATAGGTAAAAACATGTACTTGCTGCCTCTCACAACCACATCAAAACTACAACTAAAAGACAAAACATCGATCATCCAAAACCATGGGAAAGCTGGCTGAGTGGAAGTTCCACAACTAGAAGGAAAGAAAAAAGTGCATTGAGACTGGTAGGAGGTGCGGAGTTGTGGAGGTGCAGAGGCACGCGTGAATTGGGTTGGCAACTGGGTGTGCTGTTGTTGTTTCTTTCAATCAGGAGGGAGATACAAGCTCCCGATTGCTCTGAAATCCAGTTCTGGGTGAGACTCTGGGGACCCAAAGTCATACAGGGAGAAACTGGACTGTATGGCATTGGGCCGGAACACAAGGGCGGCTTTCTCTCAGAGGTGCTCACAGCGATCATTGTTCCTGTGTGGGGGCGCGGATCACAGGGATGCAGGGAACTCTCCAATGCAGGGCTGACTGGCAGCCATTGCTATTTGCTCCACCCTGGTGATTCCCAGACACCCCGCCCCACCCAATTTACAACCCCACCCAACCTGTGTGCAGCGGCTTTTGCATATGAATGGCCTGTCCTTTTGCAGCATAAATCCTAACTGCAGCTGGGTAAGAGAGCTCCAAAGCTTCCAAAAGAAGGCCCAAGGCTCAGCAACAGCAACCGGCCTTGCTTCACACCCGGGCCTCATTTGGGCACTTCCAAACCCCAAATAAAGAGGAGGAATCTGCAGATCTCTCTGTAGCTCCTGCTGGGTGGCCTCAGGCAGTGGCTAATTTAGCACCTCCTTGGAGATCCAAGAGCCAGTGTACCCAGTGGTCAATGTGAGACCATACCAGATTACAACTTTTCACATCCATAAGCGACACACTCAAGGGGCAGACTCAGTGAGCACCAAAGCCCCTTATGGGTCAAGTCTTGCCCCATAAGGGTAACTCCAGAACAGAAGTTCTCCCATTGTAGACACAGCTGGTCCTCACAGCCAACTGGCCTGGAGGTCAATTCCTTCCAGTGATACCAACAGCAATCAAGGCTTAACTACAACAGGACTGTGCACCCAGCCCACAAAGGGGTGCACCAAGAGTGTCCACCTCAGGTGATTGGGAAGGCTGAGCCACTGGGCCCTATAGGACACCTACCACACAAGGCCACTCTATCAACACAGGGAAGCAGCCAAAATGCGGAGACAAAGAAACAAGTCACAAATGAAAAAAATGGATGAAAGCAAAATATTGGATGTAGAGTTCAAAACCACGGTTATAAGGTTACTCAAGAATCTTCTAGAAACCTCCGAGAAATTTAGTGAGAACCTCAAGGATATGAAAAAGGACCAATCAGAAATTAAGCATACACTGACTGAAATAAAGAATAATATACAGAGATCCAACAGCAGACTAGAGGATCCCAAGAATCAAGGCAAAGATTTGAAATACAAAGAAGAAAAAACAGCCAACCTGAAAAGAAAAAAGAAAAAAGAATCCAAAAATATGAAGATAGTGTAAGGAGCCTCTGAGACAACTTCAAGCAGACCAACATCTGAATTATGGGGGTGCCAGAAGAAGAGAGAAAGCAAGATATTGAAAACCTATTTGAAGGAATAATGACAGAAACCTTCCCTACCCGGTGAAAAAAATAGACTTACAAGTCCAGGAAGCACAGAGAACCCCAAACAAGAGGAATCCAAAGGGGACCACACTAAGACACATCACAATTAAAATGCCAAGGGCAAAAGACAAAGAGAGAATCTTAAAAGCAAGAAGAGAAAAATAGTTAGTTACCTACAAGGGAGTACCCATGTGACTGTCAGCTGATTTCTCAACAGAAACTTTGCAGGCCAGAAGGGAGTGGCAAGAAATATTCAAAGTGATGAATAGCAAGAACCTACAATCAAGATTACTCTACCCAGCAAAGCTACCATTTAGAATTGAAGATCAGATAAAAAGCTAAAGGAGTTCATCACCACCAAACCAGTATTATATGAAATGCTAAAAGGTGTTCTTTAAGAAGAGGAAGAAGAAGAAAAAGGTAAAGATAAGAATTATGAACAACAAAGTGACAACAAATACGTATCTATCAACAAGTGAATCTAAAAATCAAGTGAATAAAAAATCTGATGAACAGAATAAACTCATGAATATAATAGAATTAGGGGCATAGGAAGGGAGTGGACTGACAATTCTCAGGGGGAAGGGTATGAGAAGTGTAGGAAGGGACTGGACAAAAATCTTACACCTATGGACGAGGACAGTGGGGAGGGGTGGGGAGTACGGGCATGGGGTAGGGTGGGAACTGGGTGGAGGGGAGCAATGGGGGGGGGGGGGAAAGAGGAACATCTGTAATAATCTGAACAATAAAGATTTATTTTTTTAAAAAAAGAACCTAAAAGAGTTACAAAGAAAACAAAAGAAATAATAAGGCAGTTATGCCATAAAAAAGTACAAGTAGGTATTAGAAATATTTTTTCAGTGTGATTCTTATTAGAAATCTGTGGGAATAAAGGGTAGGTGCTGATAAAGATCAAATATCTAAAAGTATCAACTGCATCAGAAGCACTTGAAATAATGAAGACATATATTTGCATTCTGTATTAAATATAGGCATGTTAAGGTTTTAGACCTTTTAGTTCTCATGTACTTTTGGCTAACAGTAGCAGTAGGTATTATTATTGTGTAGTCCCATATTGCCACATGGCAGAACAGCTTTTTATTTTGTGGTTAATATTTTATCAATATAAATTTTCAACAAATGAATGCAGAGAAGTTTATTTAACAGGAAACAATTCTGTGGCTTAACCCTTACACAAAAGAGAAAACCACAGACCAGATCAGCTCCTATGATCTCAGAATTCTATTACAGAATCCAGCAATTTTCAACCTTTTTCATCTCATGGGACACATGAACTAATTACTAAAATTCTGGGGCACACCAAAAAATATATTTTTTACCAATCGCACCAAAAATAGGTATAATTTTCATTGATTTACCAAAAAAAAAAAAAAGAGTAATTATCTTTTTTGCTCCAAAGTGACTTTTAAAAAAAATCATGTGCCTATACTTTTATATAAGGATTTCTGGTACCAAAAATTAACAAATCAGATGCAACCTTATTATGCAACATGACCAATAAGATGCAACTCTATTATATGACCTATATATTTATGGTTCAAAACGGGGCATTCACACTGAAGGGCTATTGTGTTGGCTGTGGTCATTTTTCCATTTGATAATCTAAGGGAAAAGAGCTCAGTGCCCCTCAATAAATAGTCAAGTATTGCATGTTTTATAAAATCTTGCGGCAAACCTGTTGAAAATCGCTGACATATAGCGGCCAACCCAGAGGAAGGTCATAAAAAAAAAGTTTTTCTATAATTTTATTTTCCAAATATTTTAATAATCAAATACCAACACTGAATTATTTAGTATTTATTTTAGGGAATGTACACAATTGTCCTACAGCTTAAAGATCATGTAACCTCAGATACAGGAAGCTGTATATCATAAAATAAATTGTATGAATGAACGTATCTACGTTTTGCCCACACAATCCCGTGAGTATCACTGAGACTCTAAAAAACTGGTGAATAAAGAAAACCTTTTCTAAAATTCAGGACAAATGTAATTGCTGGAATTGAGAGAGAAGAAAAGTAGGCTAGAAAAAAAAAGAGATGTTTTCCATTTTATAGATTTTTCTCTTGGGCATAATTAGAATAAAGTGACATTCAAGTGCAACCAATGAAGTTTCTATTTTTTTCTCACAAAATTCAAAGACATCAGCAAAACCACCTATGTCAGTAATAAAAATAAAAAGTCTTTGACTTTTTAAATGTTATCATGCTGTCACAGTGGAATAAAATTAGCTTGAAAAATGATCTAAAGGCACACGCTGCAGTTCATTACGTGTAGCAGCAACAGCAGCGGTTTCCCAGTGTTCATAAAGGCTGCTCAATTAAATTTACCTCAGTCAATAATTAGGAGTCCACAAATAAACCTGGGCAATTAAATCAATACTGCCAGGCAATTACATTCCAGAGTCCAGGCTCAGTGGCACAAAAAGGCACTATATCAAACTACAGTATTAAGCAGTCCAATGCCATTTTTAAAGGGATTTTTTACACTAACTGGCCAGAATAAGCATACATCCAGATACACAGAATGTGTGTGTGTGTACATCTCCATGTGTGAGTCAAAAAACCCCAGGCCTGGTGTCAATATAGCTTTTTTAAAATGTAATAAAGATTTATACATATGGATTTTTTTTTTATGTTCAAAAATGATGATAAAAATTTCCATACTGAAGGGTCATTTTTACAAGTTGAGCATTAAAAATCATTAAAAAGTTTGTTTTTATTATTTTCAGCTGAAAAAAAACCCACACCAGACCATAAGAATCATTACTGAACTCCTTTGATCTGCCAGGCACTGGGCTGGGTGCTGGTGCTGGGCATGTGATATGATTAACAAATGGTATTTCTTCTCAAAACCAAGTGTCACAGTAGAAAGCTATGTTTAGTACTTGCACGCCTGCACTTAAATAACTTTAAGAAAAAGATTGCCAATCACCTTCTTTTACTATTGAATACAGTTTCAAAATATATAAAACTGATACTAAAAATATGAATAGTTCAGATATTCTTTACTTACTCTTGGCTTTTTCTAAAGCATAGACAACTCCATTTGTTAATATAAATGTAAAATAAGTTTCATTTAATATCAGCCTTTATTTTTAATCTTCATACAGAAACATTTACAACTTTCCCAAACTCACAGGACAATACTTTTTTCTATTTTGAGAAATATGTTTTAGCTGCTTTTTATTCCAGTTCATTTTTAAAATAAACAATTAGGTTGAGCAACAACAAAAAAACTATAATGAAAAAGTTTTAGAATACATTACATGCTGTCAGTGATGTGGAAACAAAAGCTGGCTCTGACTAGAAAAGCAAGGCTCTCACCTGCCAATAAACTGCCCTTGATCACTTACAAGAGGGGCGCCTCCCAGCAGACTATATGTGTATTAAAAAATACTTGAAAGGGAGGAAAAAGTATCACACAGGTCACAGCAGCAGTCTCAATAGACCCCTCCGGGACTTCCACTCGCCTTGGCCTTGTCATCCTCTATGCAGCTTTCCACGCGGCCCAGAAAATGTCGATAGGAAAATGTTTGAGGGGCCTCTGGTGGAAATTTTTTCATTCTTTCTGCATTGACAGGATGCCAAATCAATATTTACTTCCCACTAACAAGCTGCTCGAGGTCTCAGTAGAAAATATTGTAGGGAATGCAGGAAGACACAGTAATAAACAGCTGTCTGGCTGTGAGGAAAACATGAATTGACTGGAAACAGGTCCATAGTAAAAGGTCACTGAAACCCATGAACTCCTCAGGTGTCCACATAACCACTAACTTTAAAGACACATAATAAAAAATCTCTTTTCCTAAGAGGGCTGAGAGAATGGATCCTTTTCAGTCTAGGAAGCATAGAGGTTGACTCAATAATTTAATTAATGCATTTGCTAAGATCCATGTTGGCTGTTTCCCAAGGCATCTACTTCATTTGTTAAGTCCAGGAGTACAAATAGAGAGTTAACTTCTGGTCTACCTATTGGAATACTTCTATACCTAACGGAAGCAAATAATGCATAAGCAAAAAGTTAGGCACCTAGTAAAAATACAAGGTTTAGAATTCTTATCTAGTTTTCATCTATGAAGTAGAAAATGAAATACCTGTCCTTCAAGAAGTTTCTGAATATACAACATCCACTCCCTGTCATTTTCAGCATCTATCTTTGTCCTTTTGAGTTCCTAGAGGAGGAAAGTAAAAACACTGGTGTTAACTGTATATAAATGAAGTTGCTCATACTATTAAATATTAAATAAATCTAGAGAGATATCAGTAAAACTGGATTCAACAAAGAGTAGCCTGGTCTTTCAAAAGTAGAGAATATTCAAATCCATGCTCTTTAATATTTAATTTCTAAATATTAACATACATATGGAAGATAAAGCTGTAATTCTATATTGAAAATATAAGTCAGGAATTTTTTTTCTTCTGTTTTCACAGTGGAGCTCAAGGTAGGGACAGAGGTGGAGGTGAAAGCAATTAAAATAAAATGAAAAATAAGATGCAGCTGTATAAAAGAATCATTTATTTACAAGTGACCCTCATAAGATAACATTAAAAAATCTGACTTTTCAATAGATAACTAAAGAGTAATTGTTACAATTACAATCAAAATATAATATGGCATGGCTCTGGTGTAGGCTTGTTTATTTAAAATATCCAATAACTCACTGATAGGCCAGGAACCGACACTCCAACTTTGTACTGCAAGTCACTAAGTATTTTTAATCTATCAATAATCAAGTTAAATATTCCTAAAAGTATAATATATTCACATATGCAGTTGATTATTTACTAAACTCGTAATTCATTTTTTTTAAAAAATGGACTTTTCAAAAGGGGAAGGGATTTGGAAGCTAGCATTTGTTAAAATTTACTGTATGCCAGGTATCAGGCTAGACACTTCACATAGGTTATCTCAATTTTTTACATGAATTTACTAGGGTTTGATGTATAGCTTAAGGAATATGTTAGGTGGTTTGAACTCTGCTTGGTTGGGTAATTCAGTCAACCCTTCAGACCTCTGAAAGATTCAGGGATCAGTCTAAACAGGCTCTGATCTATAGTTATGTCTAGTAAATACATTGATATGTACCGATCCTTCTCAGAACAGTGTGTTTTTACTAGTCCTTTTGCTTTCTGCAGGACTTCCACCCAAGCTTGTGTGAGATGCACACTGCAGTGCTGTGTCCTCTGGCTCCAGACTGCATCTGCCCAGAGGCAGGGGAGCCAACTCTTTACAGGAGGGTGTCATTTATTCTTTGGGACCATAAAGTGATCCTTTTTTATTTGTCCAATCAGAAGGGATGTTTTTTTCTAACTTGTAAGCCCAGAGAGGGCATCGTTTGAGACCACACGAAGGCAGGGGCAGGGGGGGCCCGTCTTCAAAAATATGTATCTGTGTTCACACATGCACACACAAACACACATACACACACTAGGGATTTTGCTAAATCTGCTTGTTTTAAAACCCTTAGGCAAGAGTGGAGGCCTTAAACTTAATTTTTGTTAGCTTTCTCATTATGAATCAACAAATTTTTAATTAAGTCTATAATAAGATATATTTCATACTCTTGCTACAGGTAGCATTATTTCCTGCATGTCTTATATTTGATACTATCCTATATAATAAAGATGTAATATGCAAATGGTCATTACACTGTGAAGTGTAACGACTGACCGTGTAATGACTGGATCACGGATCAGCAGGAGGGTGGGGCAGAGAGCTACAAGCAGGTAGCAGAGAGCTACAGGAGGGGGCAGGGCAACAGGCTATGAGGGGTGGCGGGGGGAGAGGGGGGAGCTACAGGAGGGCGGGGGTAGCAGGCGGAGAGCTACTAGAGGGTGGCAGCGAGCTACTGGCAAGCTACTGGTGCACGGATTCGTGCGCAGGGCTACTAGTCTCTTATAATGCTCTATACTTCAAAGTTCAATATTCAGTAGAAAGCTATGGACAGTGTGGATAAGTGATGAAAAGAGGAAACTGATAATTCACTTTCCTACTCACCCACAGGATGAAAATAATCTCTGCAGGATTCCTCTGACCACTTTTCTAAGAATTCTTGGCAGACGAATTTCAGAGGGGCAGGGCAGGCGGAGAGTAACCAAAGAACTTATATGCATATATGCATAACTATGGAAAGATAATGATTCAGGAGGGGGCGGGAGCTGGGTGGAGGGGATCAATGGGGGGAAAAAGGAGGACATCTCTATTACCTTTAACAATAAAGATAAGTTTTTAAAAAGATAATATGTAAAGCAAATAAATAAATAACTAGCCAGCAAAAAAAAAAAAAAAAAAAAAAATTAGCAGAATACTTGGCACAGATGGCTATTCACTAAATATTAGCTGAACTAAACTGAGGAGCCATTCCCTCTATTATAATGGGTGGAATGCCACAGAAATGTGTTCATGTTTTATTTAAATTATCTCAAAATTTAAAATAAACATTTTTGAATATTTAGTAAGCAAAAAAACAAAACACCAAATAAACAAAATATCCTTTGCAAGTTGTAGCTCTTCTCTACTCTAGAAGCCCTTTGAGAAGCTGATGGAGGACTGGAGGATGTTCTCACACAAACATGTCAATCTAACATTTTCTTTATTCACTGAGCAAATATTTATTGGGAAGCTGCTGGTGCTGTCATCTCTTTAATCTTTCCAAACAATGAAAAATTGAATATTAAGGTATTAAATTTCAGGGACTTAACAGTGGAATGGGGTTGAGTATCCTCCACAGGTTTCACAGATCGTATACAGCAGGGGTGGGAACCTTTTTCCTGCAAGGGCCATGTGGGTATTTATAGCATCATTTGTGGGCCATACAAAATTATCAGCTTAAAAATTAGCCTGCTATTTTTGGTCAAACATTTAATGAACTCACTCCTAATGCTTTGGCAGCACCAGGCCAAAGGATTTCTCAGGCCTTATAGGGCCCACAGGGCTGGACGCTCCCCACCCTTGGTGTACAGGATGGGATTCTGCTGTTTATGAGATAACAACTATGTCAAAAGTGCAGTGCCTTTCCCATGAGGTACAGAGATGCCACTGAAGACCTATACTTACATGCACATAAATTCACTTGGACAGGAATATTTTACCTGATTTAAAGGAATAAATATATTTTTAACTTTGTCAACAAAAATTAAATTTAGCTAAGAAAGCCACTAGATTTATTACTTTTTCCAATCTCACACAGGAGGAAGGAATCCCCAAATCTATGGTGACCCTGCTACACTAAATCCATTCAAATTGGCTTAACTAAAAATACTAGCTTACAGGATATATGATTAATTACGTCAAAGAAAACAGATAGGAAAGGATAACTGACTGAATAACAAACAAGCAGTTCTAGAGGTTATATGTACTTGCTTTTTCCCATATTACAGTTAAATTTCTCTAAAGGTTTTTAAGTTGGTTAATACTCTTGATGTATCTTTCATTGGTGCATTAATAATCTTTTTTTTTTTAAAATATATTTTATTGATTTTTTACAGAGAGGAAGGGAGAGAGATAGAGAGCCAGAAACATCGATGAGAGAGAAACATCGATCGGCTGCCTCCTGCACATCTCCTACTGGGGATGTGCCCGCAACCCACGTACATGCCCTTGACTGGAATCGAACCTGGGACCTTTCAGTCCGCAGGCCGACGCTCTATCCACTGAGCCAAACCGGTTTTGGCAAGGTGCATTAATAATCTTACCTTCATAAATATTATCTTAAAGATAAATTCTAAGAATTTGAAAATAAAGATATGTGCTTAAATTCAATGTGCAAAGGCCCTTTATTAATAAATGTTTAAGTGATCTTACCACTTCATCTTCTGTGTCCAATATTTCCTCTAGATCTGATGGTGAAATGTTGAGGATAGAAGCTGCCAAGGTCTGGGCTTTATGAGTTGAGGTTTTATGAGCATCCTTCTTTCTCTGCATTCTTTTAAGCTCTCTGATTTGTCGCCTTATTGTATGGACATCAACTTGTAACTCTTTGACCAAAGCCTGTAACATATTGGAAAGAATGCAGGCTCATATGGAAGTAATAAATGAAGATAGAGCTCTCATAACATAAAAATGTGAAGATACTAGCAAATCTTTTTTTTATTAGGATCACTCTGATTTTATTTATTTTGGAACATAATGGATTGTTCTTTATTTATTGTCAGTATGCAGTAAAAGCTCTCTTAAATGACCATTTAACCAACTTGCTGGGTTAACCCAAGCTCCCCAACCCCTCTTTCAGATTCACCAACTGCTCTCCCGGCTAGTGAGCACTCAGCAGACAGGCTACTCTCCGGGATGCCAGAGCACCACTGCTCCCAAATGAGCCGATGCCAAGAGTCAGTTCTATTTATTTCTGAACGTGGGTATATTAGTTGTAACAGTTTAGTTACATAATTCATTTAATTATTATACAAACTGATGAATTATGCCTGCAGAAAGAGTTGTTTCTATTTTATTAAAACTGGATTAAAAATGCTTTGGAAGAACTTGATAAAGACAAGTTGGGTAAAAGTGCAATTAAGTTACGTATGGGCAAAACAATACAGGATTTAAAAAATCATAAAAATTGTGGGATTACTTCACAAGAGTCTTTAAGTTCCCCCTTTGAGAAATAAATGCTAGCTCATGCCATGCCTATGTGTGCATAAGAAAAAGACAGCCCTTAACCTGAGTGAACAGAGACCCACCTAGGTTTGTGAGTTGAGAGCAGACTAGCTAGAAGTTTGGGATATTTTCAATTTTTTTGCAAGTTCAAGCAATATTGCAATAAATAATGGTGCTCATATATACATTTTGCAATCCTAGGATATTTCCCTAGAAATGAAATTACTCGATCAGAGGGTGTATATAACTGTAATTTTGAAAGCCATTATTTAATTCACTATGTTAATATCTTCAAAAAGACTATATGAAAGTATTTCTATCTCTATACCATTAGCAAAACACCAATCTGGTATTTCAGTGTAGTTTGTTTTTTTCACTGTATTTTTGTTTCATTTCTCTTATTAAAAACAAAGTTGAGCATAAGCCTTAAGAGATAATTATCTTTCTTCGTCACTTTTTCTTTTTTTTAGTGATTTATAAGAGTTCTTTATATATTCTTTATTTGTATAATATTATACATATTATACATATATCTGTTGTATATATCTACATTTTTTATATTTTGTATTTTTCTTTTGACAGTAATTATAATGTTTTGTGCAAAAGGAAATATTTTTATTTTATTGATTTCAGAAAGGAAGGGAGAGGGAGAGATAGAAACATCAATGATGAGAGAGAATCATTGATTGATAGGCTGTCTCCTGCACTCCCCACATTGGGGATTGAGCTTGCAACCTGGGCATGTGCCCTGACTGGGAATCCAACCATGACCTTCTGGTTCATAGATCGAAGCTCAATCACTGAGACACTCCGGCCAGGCAAATAAAAAATATTTTTAATTTTTTATGGACTCAATGAACCTTATCCCTTTCTTATTTTTGAAATTAGTGTGATACTTTAAAAATCATCATCCATAATGAGATATAAACACATTTTCTAGCCATGCTTTTTTCTGCTACCTTTAAGAATTTATTTTTCAGTTTTAATACTTTTATCTATTAATAATCATTTAGGAAATTATTACATAAACTCAAACTCAGTAGTCCCACCATCAGCTAGTAAAAGGTCCATCCTTCCCTAACTGATCTCATGTATGTCTAGGCCAGTTTCTGGACTTTCTATTCCATTCCATCTCTCTTTTTATTAGTGAAGCTATCTACACTAATAAAAGAGAAACATGGTAATTAGTGTACAACCGCTACCCTTCCCATTGGCTAATCAGCATATCCTTATGCAAATTAACTGTCAGCCAAGATGGCGGCCGGCAGACATGCACTGAAGCGAGCAGGGAGGCTTGCTTGCTCCAGTGATGGCAGACTCCAACTTCCCCACCTAAATTGCCGGCCTCTCAGCTGCAACTCTAAGCAACTATGTTGCAAATATAGAAGCTAAACAAAACCCCAGAAACTGGCTTTCAGTCAGCTGGGCTTCAGCCAGCCGGACCGAAACATTGTATCAATGTTTTCAGCAGCGAGGCCTCAGAGCTAAAGCTGGCCCAGAATAAAAAAAGAAAGAAAAAAAAGGAGCGGTTGGGAGCTTCAGTCACCTGCCAGCCTGAAAACGGCCCTCAGCCCCTCAGCCAGACTGGCCAGGCACCCCACTGGGGACCCCCACCCTGATCCAGGACACCCTTCAGGGCAAACCAGCCGGCCCCCACCCATGCACCAGGCCTCTATTCTATATAGTAAAAGGGTAATATGCCTCCTGGCACCGGGATCAGCGGAGCAGCGAGGCCTCCTGGCACCGGGATCAGCATGACAGGGGGCAGCGCCCAAACCCCCTGATCGCCCTGCGGCTCTGTGTGTGACAAGGGGCAGGGCCACAACCTCCCTATCTGCCCTGCTCTGTTCGTGACAGGGGAAGGCGCCCCAACCCCCTGATCAGCCCTGCTTTGTGCCTGATATGGGGGAGCTCCCCAATCCCCTGATTGCCCTGCGGCTGTGTGTGTGACAGGGTGTGGCGCCCCAACCCCCTAATCGGCCCTGCTCTGTGTGTGACAGGGTGCGGTGCCCCACCCCCCCTCCCCCAACCCCCGCCATGGGCCCTGCTCTGTGTGTGACAGGATAGAGCCATAACCTCTCCATTGGCCCTGCCCTGAGTGTGACAGTGGCGGCGCCTAACCCCCTGATCGGCCCTGCTCTGTGGGTGATAGAGGGTGGCGCCCCAACCCCTCTCCATGGGCCTTGCTCTGTGTGTGACAGGGTAGAGCCATAACCTCCCCATTGGCCCTGCCCTGAGTGTGACAGGGTGCAGTGCCCCAACCCCCTGATCTGCCCTGCTCTGTGTGTGGCGGGGCGGTGCCCCAACTCCCTTATTGGCCCTACTCTGTGAGTGACAGGGGGGAGTTCTTCAACCCCCTGATCGGCCCTGCCCTGTGCATGACACGGGGGAGCTCCTCAACCCCCTGATGTGCGCTGCTCTGTGCGTGACAGGGGGGAGCTCCCCAACCCCTCTGATGGGCCCTGCTCTGTGAGTGACAGGGGGCAGCGCCCCAACCCCCTGATCGGCCCTGCTCTGTGAGTGACAGGGGGCAGCGCCCCAACCCCCTGATTGGCCCTGCTCTGTGAGAGACAGGGAGTGGCGCCGCAACCTCCACATCGACCCTGCCTTGAGTGTGACAGGGGACGATGCCCCAACCCCCCAATCGGCCCTACCCTGAGCATGTCTGAGGGTGGCATTGCAACCTCCCGATCCGCCCTGCTCTGTGCATGACAGGGGGCGGCACCCCAACTCCCCAATCGGCCCTGCTCTGAGCCTGACCAGGGGCTGCACCTAGGGATTGGGCCTGCCCTCTGCCACCCGGGAGCAGGCCTAAGCCAGCAGCTCGTTATCTCCTGAGGGGTCCCAGACTGCGAGAGGGCACAGGCCGGGCTGGGGGACCGCCCCCCCCCCCCCCCGAGTGCACAAATTTTTGTGCACCGGGCCTCTAGTATAATAGATTTCAACTAGTGAGGCTTTATAATAAATGTTAACATCTGGTGGGGCTGTCACCCTCCTATTACCCTCCTTTTAAAGATTATTTTCTTGGTAATTTTTGCATGTTTGGTTTTCCACATAAAATTTGGTTCAGCTTGTCTAAATTATATCCTCCTAAAAATTATTATTGGCAATTTTATTTGAATCATGTTAAATTTTATTTGGATCATGTTAACATTTTAGGATGTTCATTCTTCCTAATGAAAGACCATGGTATTCTCTTCCAGTTGTTTTTTTTTGTTTCTGAGGATCATTTTTAGTTTTTTTCTTTCTAGTTCTAATTTATTTCTAGGCGTTTTACTTTTTGGGGAGGTGCTTCTAATCATGATTATTGTTGTACATATAAAGACTGTTAATATATATTTAGCTTACTGAATTGAAATTTCTAGAAACTGAGTAATATCAGCAAACATTGATAATATTATCTCTTTCCAAAGTTTATACCTTGTATTCCTTACTTTTCTTATTGTATCGCGTATTAAGCTCTTCCTGAATAATATTATATAGTAATATTATTGGCCATACTTAACTTGTTCCTGATTTTAATTGAGTCTGTCTACTTTCTAGGAAATGCTTTTGAGATGAGAGCCTTATTTTAATATATGAAGAAATGTATTTTAATATATTAATATATACAATATAGCTTAATGTAGTTACCTACTCATTTTACTTTTATTTCTTATAAAAAATGAATATCAAATTGTCTTAAATCCATTTAGGATCCATAAAAACATGCGTTTTTCATCATAAATCTATTAACATGAATATTAATAATTATCTTAGTACTGAATTATCCTTGCATTTCTGGAATAAACTCCACTTGCTGTAATATGTTATCTTTTATTGTGCTGCTGAATTCTATTTGCTAATATTTTATCCAGTATTTCTACACTAACATGAGATTTATTGGTTTTAATTTTGTGTAATCTTCAAAAAATTTGGAAGGATCTTTCTCTTTCCATCCTCTGTAGTAGTTTTCATGAGACTAAATTTATCTGCTCTTTATTGATGGGGTGCAATTATCTGAATTTGGCTCAGTATCTATCGCACATTTAAGTATTTAGTTTTACAAGCTTTGACAATTGTCTGCATCTATGTAGCCACCATCCTAGGCAAGATACAGAACATCTTCACACTCCAGAAATTTCCCTGGTACCCTTTCCCAGGCAATTCCTCCCCCACATAGACAGCAACTGTTCTGTTTTACATCATCTTATATTAATTGTGCTTGTTCTAGATAACATATAAATGGAATGATATACTACATATTCTTTTATGTCTGACTTCTTTTTTTCTGATGTTTTAGAGATTCATTCATATTGTTTTGTGGGTCTGTAATTTGTTTTTCTTTTAATTAAATACAATAATTTCAACATATTTATATACATACTAGAGGCCTGGCACACGAAATTCATGCATGGGGAGGGTCCCTAGTCTGGCCTGCAATCAGGGCCAATCTTCCCCAGCTGCCAGCAGCCAGCCTGGCCCCCCGCCATGCTGCTGCCTGTCCACTTGGGTGATCAGGGCCCTGGTGTAGCTTGTGTCCACCACCACCCACCCCCGGTTCCCCATTCCCCATTGGGTGATCGGGGCCTGCAGGCTGGGGGCAGCTCCTGCATTGAGCGTCTGCTCCCTGGTGGTCAGTGCACATCATAGCCAACCAGTCATTCTGCCATCTGGTCAATTTGCATATTATGCTTTTATGTATATAGAAGATATATGAAATCAGCAATATATATTTTTTTCTGAGATAATTTTATTTTCTCTTAGTTCTTTTTCTGCTAACTTGCTTTCATCTGTTCCTATGTCTCACCATCTTTAACCTAAATTCTGCATTTATTTCCACCTTAATCATGTACTTTTAAAAAATATATATTTTATTGATTTTTTACAGAGAGGAAGGGAAAGGGATAGAGTTTGAAACATCGATGAGAGAGAAACATCAATCAGCTGCCTCCTGCACACCCCTACAGGGGATGTGCCTGCAACCAAGGTACATGCCCTTGACCGGAATTGAATCTGAGACCCTTCAGTCCGCAGGCCGATGCTCTATCCACTGAGGCAAACCGGTTAGGGCAACATGTACTTTTAAGAGGAAATTATTTCATTAATATTTGTAATTTATACTAAGTATGAATATGCTTTATGGCACCTTATCAGTGGTGAAACTTCTTTTCCTGCCATTCACTTTTCCTGTTTATTTCCTCCATTCATACTCTAATTTAATCTTTTTATAGAAACTATGTAGCTTCATTTTCCAGGACTCAGTTTTGAAGAAGAAAAGTGTTTCCTAGATCATCTGTTTGAGGAAAGTTATGTGGCATAGGGGTATGTGCTGTGTTCCAAGCTGATGAAATTTTACACCTGAATTTAATTGTTTTCTGATAAATTCTATTAGCGAGGTCATTTTTGTTATGGTTTGTTTTATAATGTAAGGACTCTCTTTTCTTGGCTGCTATGAAAAAAGAAGCCTCCTACAGATTTGCCTTGTCTTTGTAATTCCTCCTTAAGCCCTGCCTTTTCGTCTCCTTGAAAATAAACCACTTCTAGGAAGCTCCCAACACGAACCATAGATCATTCTACTGTTGCAAGCACAGGATTTAAGGTCTGTACCTCATGTGAGCATCTTAGAAAACTATTTTTGCTTGGTCTTTCAAAGGTCTGCAGCACCTAAGTATTCTTCCCCTGGTGTCTTATTTCTATTTCCTTTTGCATATCTTCAATCTTACTTGGTTTTGGCTACTCTTCCATGTATTTCAAAATACAGAGTTTTAGTTGACCTACGTTTGCCGTAAAAAGAAGTTGAATTTTTGTTTCTAATTCTCCTTATCTTTTGTATAATTCCAAGGGAGAGAATGGGAGAGATGATTTTACCCCTTTATAATCAAGTCAAAATTCTCCAAAGTGCATTTTTCTTGAATTATTGTGAAAAATTTCAAATGTGCAGAAAAGTTTAAAGAAATGCATAGTTCCCACAAACACATTATTAATGAAAGATCAATATCCTATCTAATAATAATAAACATGGTAATTGACCGTACCTTCGCTACACTTCCCATTGGCTAATCAGTGCAATATGCAAATTAACCACCAACAAAGATGGCGGCTAATTTGCATACTGCAGGCAGGACTGGACAGCGCAGCTTCCAGCATGAGCCGCTATGCTGGGCTGCAGGCCAGCCCCAGAAGCCCCAGAAGCCGGTGATCGGGGGGAGATGGGGGTCTCCTGCCCAGGCCTGACACCTCTGGCAGAGGCGTCAGGCCTGGGCAGGGGGGTGGAGCCAGTGATGGGGGTATATGGGGGGTCCCTTGCCCAGGCCTGACGCCTCTGCGTCAGGCCTGGGCGAGGACGGAGCTGGTGATCAGCGGGGAGATAGTGGTTCCCTGCCCAGGTCTGAAGCCTGGCCAGAGGTGTCAGGCCTGGGCGGGGGGTGGAGCCGTCAATTGGAGGGATCTGGGGGGGGGCGGAGCTGGCAATAGGAGGGGTCTGGGGGTCCCCTGCCCAGGCCTGATGCCTCTGACCCAGGCGTCAGGCCTGGGCAAGGGGTCGATCCTGCGATCGAAGGGTGATGGGGGTCGATGCCTCTGGCCGAGGCATCAGGCCTGGGGGTCCCCTGCCCAGGCCTGACGCCTGGGCCAGAGGCATCAGGCCTGGGTGGGGGGCGGAGCCAGTGATCCGGGGGATATAGGGGTCCCCTGCCCAGGCCTGAAGCCTAGGTCAGAGGCGTCAGGCCTGGGCGGGGGGTGGGGGAATGGGCAAGCCGGCGATTGGTGTGAACTACAGAGGAAACACCTTTTCTGACTGCTCATTGGTTAAGCTCCCTGTATGCCACTGGTAATATTCTTAGTAACTTGGGTAATAAGAATCCAAAAAGGTGATCTAGGGTTTTTCACCACAATCCTGGCGAAAAAAACGAAGGTCCGCTGCTGGAGGGCTAAGAAATGCCATATCCTGCCCTAGCCGGTTTGGCTCAGTGGATAATGCCTTGGCCTGCCGATGGCAGCGTCTGGGTTCAATTCTGACCAAGGGCATGTACCTAGGTTGCAGGCTCCTCCCTGGCCAGGGCCCAGGTGAGGGCTCATGCCGGAGGCAACCTATCAAAGTGTTCCTCTCACTTTGATGTTTCTCTCTGTCTTTCCCTTTCTCTTCCACATTCTCTAAAAATCAATGGAAACATATCCTCAGGTGAGGATAAAAAAAAAATAATAAAGAAATTATTATTATATGAAAGACACATCTTGAAAATGCCTAAAGAAAGTTGTCATTTTTTCATGGTGAAAGGACGGGAGTCCGTGTTGATAAAAACACCTTGGTGGCTGTGGTGACTGGCAGTGGCTGCAGCAGCAGCGTGATGGGGCTGGTGCCTTCCCCTGATCAGCCCAGTCAACTCCCACAAAGGGAGGCCAGACTACGGCTTAGGCCCTATCCCCAAGGGGAGCAGGGAGCAGCGGGCCTAAGCCATCACTAGGACATCCCCTGAGGGCTCCCAGTATGTGAGAGGGGGCAGGCTGGGCTGAGGGACGCCCCCCACTAGTGCACCGGGCCCCTAGGCCTATCTAATAATAAACAAACATGGTAATTGACCATACCTTTGCTACGCCTCCCATTGGCTAATCAGTGCGATATGCAAATTAACTGCCAACAAAGATGGCGGCTAATTTGTATACGGCAGGCAGGGCAGGACAGCGCCATCCCTCCTGCCCCGCCGCCATCCGGGCCTGCTATTTGCCACCCGGGGCGGTGAGGCAGGGCAGCGCCATCCTGCCTGCCCTGCCGCCATCTAGGCCTGCTATCTGCAACCCAGGGCGGCGGACATCCTGGGTGCAACCTGACCCGGGGCGGCCGGGTGGGGCAGCAGCGATCTGCCGGCCCGCCCGGGCATCCCGTATGCAACCCGACCCAGGGTGGTGGGGCAGGACAGCGTGGCTCCTCTGTTACCCCAGCTTCCTCATCACAGCTCCCTTGGGGGCCTAAGCCTTTAGTCGGACATCCGCCGAGGGCTCCCTGGCTGTCAGAAGGATGTCTGACTGCAAGCTTAGGCCTGATCTCCCGGGGAGTGAGCCTAAGTCGACAGGTGGACATCCCCCAAGGGGTCCTGGACTGCAAATGGGCGCAGGCCGGGCTGAGGGACACCCCCCCCCCCCCCCCCGCAGTGCACAAATTTTTGTGCACCAGGCCTCTAGTTTATATATAATTCTCTTTACTCCTTTTTGAGACAATAATTATATGCAGTGATATGCATAAGACTTATTGTATAGTTTTTTGAGCTTTTGACAAATGAAAACACTGGGTTCCCATACCCAGATCAAAGTACATTTCCATTACTCCAGAAAGTTCACCGTGTCCCTTCCTAGTCAATCCCCAAACCTAGCCCCAAGAGGCAGCCACTCTGGGGGTTTTTTTCTCCATATAGTTTAGTTCGGCCTGTTCTATAAACTCATATAAGCATAATCACACAGTATGTATTATTTTGTGTTTAAGTCTTTCATTTACAATATTTTTGAGATTCATCCATATTATTATATGCATAAGTAGTTCATTTCTTTTTATTGTGAAGTTGTATTTAATTATGTAATTATAACACTGCTAGTCCATTTTCTTGTAGATGGACACCTGGGCTGTTTCCAGTTCTTGATGCTTATGAATAAAATGGCACTAAATATTCCTGAATACACATTTTGTGTGTCTGTGTGTATATATGTTTTCATATCTCTTTGGGTAAGTACCTAGAAGTAAAATTGCTGAGTCATATGGTAAGTGAATGTTTTATTTTTCAGAAACTTCTACAGTTTTCCCCAAAATCTTGCATCACCAACAATGGATGAGAATCCCATTCTCCAAATTCTTTCCAACATTGGTGTTTTGCATATGTTTTCTTGAATTTAGTTCTAAGAATTTTTTATGCTATTGTAAATTGAAGATTTTTTTTCATTTTCTAATAGTTTACTGCTACGATATAAAAATAGATATGATTTTTGTACTTTGACTTTGTATCCCATGAAAGGGCTAAACTCTCTTGTTAATACTAGTTGTTTCATAAATCTTTAGGATTTCCTATGTAAAAAAGCATGTCTTATCAGAGAAATGTAACTCAAAACAATGCAATATCATCTTACACACATTAGGATGGCTACTATTTAAAAAACAGAAAACAAAAAGTGTTGGCAAGAACATAGAGATATTGGCACACTTTTGCACTGTTGGTGGGATTGTAAAATGTTGGAACTGTATTGTCTCAAAACTGTATGCACCTGTTTATGCACTAATCACACTACTGCATTATAGCATTCATTGATGTTTGTTAAGGAAAATCCTTCTCTCTCTGCTATACTTCTTGTTCTTCGGTCATTTTCATTCTTTTTCTTATTTTTTTTCAATCAGTTTGTCAATATTTGGATAACAATGACATTTAGATTAATTTTGGAATGAATTCTAGCATTTGCAATATTGATTATTCCCATTCGGAAAAACAGTACTTCCCCCAATTATTTAGTTCTGTTTTATGTCTTTCAGTGTTTTACCATCTGCTTTACAGGTTTCTTCATTTCTTAAAAGGTTTACTACTAGGAATTTAATAGTTATTTTTTATTATTGTAAATAGAAATTTAAAATAGCATTTTAAAATATTATTTGTAAAAACGAATTTATTTTGTATGTTGATCTTTTTTGAACTCATTGCTGAATTCTCTGGTTAGTTTTAATAGTTTATGATTTTATTCTCTTAGATTTTCCAAGTACACAAATATGCCATTGACAATCAGTTTGACTGTATCCATTCTTATAATTATATATTTTTCTTGTTTATTTGCATTTCCTGAACCTGTAGAACAAGTATTTATCCCTGAAGTATAAGGATGAATCAACAAATGCAAATAAATACATGTGACATACTACATTAACAAAATAAATGATAACAATCCTATGATCATCTCAATAGATACAGAAAAAGTAATGGACAAAATCTAACATAATTTCATGATAAAAATTTCTCAACAAAATGGGTATAGAAGGAACACACCTCAATATAATAAAGTCCACATATGACAAACCTAATGCTGACATTATACTCAATGGTGATTCCCTCCATGATCAGGAATAAGATAAGGGTGCCCCTCTCACCACTCTTATTCAACATGGAATTGGAAATCTTAGAGCAATTAGGCAAGAAAACAATAAAATGCATCTAAATCAGAAAAGAAGAAGTAAAATTATATTTCTTTGCTCATGACATGATATGATATATAAAAAAATCCTAAAGAATTCATAAAAAAACCTTAGAACTAGTTAACAAATTCAGTGAAGTTGCAGAATACAAAATCAACATACAAAATTGAGTTGTGTTTCTAACCACTAACAACAAAGCAGCTGAAAGAGAAAACAATTCCATTTATAATAGTACCCCAAACAATAAAATATTAGGACTAAATTTAACCAAGGAAGTAAAAGTTCTATAAGAAATTGATGAAAGAAACTGAAGAAAAAACGAATGCATGTAAAGATATCCCATGCTTGTGGAGCAGAAGAATTAGTATTGTTAAAATGTCCACACTACTCAAAGCCACCTATAGATTCAATATAATACCCATCAAAAATCCAATATCATTTTTCACAGAAACAGAACAAACAATCCTAAAATTTATATGGAGCCACAAAAGAACATGAATAGCCAATATAATCTTGAAAAAGAACAAAGCTAGAGACATTGCACATTCTGATTTCAAACTACATACAACTCATACAACTCACTAACAAAACCCCAAATAATCCAATTTAAAAGTGGGCAAAGGACCTAAATAGATTTTTTTTTTCAAAGAACACATACAACTGCTGGTGGGGCTGCAGACTGGTGCAGCCACTATGGAAAACAGTATGGAGTTTCCTCAAAAAATTAAATAATGGAACTGCCATTTGACCCAGTGATGCCACTTCTAGGAATATATACTAAGAAACCCAAAACACCAATCAGAAAGAATATATGCACCCCTATGTTCATAGAAGCACAATTTACAATAGCTAAGATCTGGAAACAGCCCAAGTGCCCATCAGTAGATGAGTGGATAAAAAAAGCTGTGGTACATTTATTCCATGGAGTACTATGCAGCAGTAAAAAAGAATAATCTCTTACCTGTTGAGACATCATGGAGGGATCTGGAGAGTATCATGCTAAGTGAAATAAGTCAGTCAGAGAAAGACAAGTATCACATGATCTCCCTCATCTGTGGAATCTAAGTAACAAAATAAACTGATGAACAGAGTGAATCCAGAGACATGGAAGCATGGAACAGAGTGGGGAATCTCAGAGGGAAGGTGGGGGAGGGTGTGTGGGTGGGAAGTAATCAACCTAGAACCCTGTATGCATATATGCTTGGGTCATGGCCACAGACAATGGGGTAGTGAGGGCCTGGGGCAGCGGGGGGGGGGGGGGGGGGGGGAGGGGCGAAGCAGGCTGGAGGGGTCAATGGGGGAAAAGAAGGGACATATGTGTAATACTTTCAACAATAATTATTTTTTTAAAAAAAGAACATACAAATGGCCAAAAAGTACATAAAAAGGTGCTCAACCTTATTAATCATCAGGGAAATGCAAATCAAAACCACAATGAGATATCACCTTATACCTGTCAGGATGGCTATTACCAAATAGACAAGAGATAACAAATGGTGGCGAGGATGTAGAGAAAAGGGAATCCTATTTGGTGGGAATGCAAATAGATGCAACCACTATGGAGAACAGTATAGAGCAGTGGTTCTCAACCTGTGGGTCGCGACCCCTTTGGGGTTCAAACGATCCTTTCACAGGGGTCGCCTAAGACCATCGGAAAACACATATATAATTACATACTGTTTTTGTGATTAATCACTATGCTTTAATTATGTTCAATTTGTAACAATGAAAATACATCCTGCATATCAGATATTTGCATTACGATTCATAACAGTAGCAAAATTACAGTTATAAAGTAGCAACGAAAATAATTTTATGGTTGGGGGTCACCACAACATGAGGAACTGTATTAAAGGGTTGCGGCATTAGGAAGGTTGAGAACCACTGGTATAGAGGATCCTCAAAAAATTAAAAATAGAACGACTATGATCCAGCAATCCAACTTCTGGTTATATCCAAAGGAAATTAAATCAAGACTCCAAAAAGATATCTGCACTTCCATGTTCACTGCAGCATTATTCACAACTAGAGGCCCTGTGCATGACATTTGTGCACTGGGGGTGGGGGTGGGGGTCCCTCAGCCAGGCCTGCGCCCTTTCACAGTTCCAGAGCCCTCTGGTGATGTCTGACTGGTGGCTTAGGCCCATGGGGAGTGGGCCTAAGCCACCAGTCAGATATCCTTAGTGCTACCACGGAGGTGGGCCACTGCGCTTGCCAGCCATCAGCCGGCTTGTGGCTGAGCGGTGCTCCCCCTGTGGGAGTGCACTGACCACCAGGGGCAGCTCCTGCATTGAGCGTCTGCCCCCTGGTGATCAGTGCGCGTCAGAGCGACCAGTTGTTCTGCCGTTCGATCGATTTGCTTATTACCCTTTTATTATATAGGATAGCCTAGACATGAAAACAACTTAAGTGTCCATCAATAGATGAATAGATAACAAAAATGTGGTACATACGTATATAAGTACAGTGAAATAGTAATCATTCATAAAAACGAAAGAAATCCTGCGATTTGCACAACACAGATGGACTTTGAAAGCATTATGCTAATTGAAATAAGTCAGGCAGAAAGACAAATACCATATGATCTCCCTTATGTGTGAAATCTTAAAAAGCTGAACTCATAGAAGTACTTGTAGAGAGTAGAATGGTTATTTGCCAGGGGCTGGTGTGGGGTGGGGGAAATGAGATGGTGGTCAAAGGGTATAAACTTCCAGTCATGAGGCAAGTATGTTTCAGGGGTCCAATATACAGTATGGTGACTACAGCTAAAAATACTATATTGTATATTTTCAAACTGCTATGAGGGTATATTTAAATATCCTCACCATAATTACAACAATAAAGTGGTAATTACATGAGGTGAAGGATGTGTTAACTAACCTTATTGTGGCAAACATTTCATAATACATACTTATATCAAACCATCACATTGTATACCTTACACTTAAACAATGTTACATGTATATTATATCTCAATAAAGCTTGAAAAAAAGAACAGAAAAAAATTGTAAGAGACTAGATCAGTACACCAAAGTATTAACAATTATACATGTAAAAATAAAATTATAATGCTCCACAAATGTTCTCACTAAAGAAGCAGGAAATTATATGCCCAAAACATCTTACTAAATCTCACTAAAGCAAGTACATATTGATAATTAAATGATTTAAGCTTCAGGCTAAATGTTGTACTTTAGCTGATATTTATTTCACAGCTAACACAAACCATTGAGAAGATGAAGTCTGGCATATGACTCTCACATACAAGCCCATTAACAAGCCTATATCAGGACTCAATCAAACTGAGCAAATACTTCTAGAAATTTCCCTTGTGTGTTTTATTCAGTTAGTAGGAGAATTCAAAGCCTCAACTCTGCCACATATATCCAGCCCAGATGCTCAAAGCACTTGATTTTACCCCAGGGCAAAATTCCATATTCAAGACTAGATCTAGAACAGATGGCCACTCCACCTCTATAATCTTGCTGTGCCCTATGAATAAATGAAAGGAATAAGGGGAACAGAGATTCCACAACAGGGCCAGAATAAACATTATTACTATTAATACTACTAATAATACTTATTAAGTACTTTTGTGTACATGATACCCTAATAGCTCTGCACAGAATGAGTCCTGGTGATCATAGTGTTTCATGTAGAAGCTATGTACATTCTTTATGCTCATAAAGAATGCAGCTCTGGCCTTCACAGAGTTTTCCATCTGAGCAGGGATTAAGTATCTAGTACCATTCTAGCAGATATAAAATCAATTCCTCAAGGATTTAGTGAGCCCTATTATGGGTCAGTTCTTTGGGGATAATGAATGATAACACCTCTCTTTTCACATTGGCTATAATCTACTTGACACAAAAATAAAAATACAAGAGTTCACAGTTACATGTTAATTTATGTGGTACATACAATAAATATTCAGGAGATAAATGAGAGTCCTACTACTACTACTACTACCACTACTACTAGCTGACACTTAGATATCACTTCTGGTATATTGGGCAATGCTTTATCTGTGTTAACTTATTTAAATGCTCATCTCAGGTATATTCCATTATTATACTCATTCCATAAGTGGGGAGATTGAGGTGCAGAGGATTAAGTCACTTGCCTGCAATAACTGGCAGAGTAGGGCTCTTACCTCTTAACCACAAAGTTAAAGAAAGGACTCATGAAAGAAGGAGGCATTGAACTAAATGTGCAGGATTTAGCAAAGAACAAAGAGGAAAAGATATGTCAAGAGAGAAGCAGTCCTTGAGCAAAGGCAGCAATGAGCACAATATGAATGAAAGATGGAGAGCAGTGGGAAGGAAGATTCAATTCTGAGCAAGATAGAGTCAAATTATGAAAAGTCTTAAATTTAAAAAAAGGTTTAAAAAAATAAAAAAAGGTTTAAGCTTAGATGTAACACAGTAGGATTTAGAAAGCCACTGATGGTATGCTGCCTCAGATGACAACTCCTGAGCATCACTATGGTCCTAGGGGCATATGTGCAAGGAAGAGAAGAATTATGCCATCTCATTCCTCTGAACCAATGATCCAGCCTTTGCCAATGTTTCTGGTTTTAGCATTAATTTGCTGGTGGCTCTTTATAATAAAAATTAGAGGCCCAGTGCACAAAATTCGTACACTCTGGGGGGCGCTCAGCCCGGCCTGCACCCTCTCGCAGTCGGGGAGCCCTTGGGGGGGATGTCCCACTGACAGCTTAGGCGGGAAGCGGGCGTAAGCCGTCAGATGGACATCCTTAGCACTGCTGCAGTCCTGCCAGCTGTGAGCCCGGTTCTGGCTGAGCAGTGCTCCCCTGTGGGAGCACACTGACCACCAGGGGGCAACTCCTGCATTGAGCGTCTGCTCTCTGGTGGTCAGTGCACATCATAGTAACTGGTCATTCTGCTGTCAGGCCGAAACCAGATCTCTGACATCCCCCGAGGGGTCACGGATTGTGAGAGGGTGCAGGCCAGACCAAGGGACCCCACCAGTGCACAATCGGGGCCGGGAGGGATGTGAGAGGCTGGCCAGCTGGGAGGGACCGCTGGAAGGTCCCAGGGTGTGTCCAGCCCATCTTGCTCAGTTCAGATTGGCTGGACCCCAGCAGCAAGCTAACCTACCGGTCGGAGTGTCTGCCCCCTGGTAGTGCATGTCATAGCGAGCAGTTGAGCAGCCTTAGCATATCATTAGCATATTATGCTTTGATTGGTTGAACGGCCGACCAGATGACTGGACACTTAGCATATTAGGCTTTTATTATATAGGATACATTACTCAAAAAGCCATGAAACTACAGCAATCTTGAATGTTTACCTATTAAGACATCTATACACTCTATATTATTTGTTGCTGAAAAATATAAAGGACCAATAATGTTACTCTTGAGCAACTAGAGATTAGATATGCATTTTATTATTAAATATCATTCATATCTTTGGACATAAATACAAAATTTGATTTTAGAAAATAATTTTTGCTAAACTATTTTATGTGAAGAGGTATACCCATTACATTATCATGAAGGTCAAAAAAACTTCTAGTCATAAAATTCATTTTTCTATTTAAAAAAATTTCTGGTTATCAATTCTTTTTAAAAAGGACCAATTAAAAGAATATTTCAGGAAAAATAATTAACATTTTGAATAAATCTTATAATTATGTACTTCATGTTTTGTATCTTGGCTAAAAATACAACAAACAAGACCCTCAGATGAATATAAAACAAGAAAACAAAGGTTTCTGAAGCTAAAAGTCATAATGAATGTAGTTTTACATCATGAATTACTGACAATATTCAATGAGAATACTTGTCATAAGTTAAATAGTGAGAGTATTCAACAGTATTTGGAAGAAATGATACTTTAAATCTGGAAAAGGGAAATTACATTTACTAAATTAATACTCTGCAATCATTTAGGTTCCTCTGAGTCAAGCATTATTGGTTTGACTTTACACCAGTTGAAACTTTCATTATAGAAATAAAAGAGACAATTCATTCATTTTGTAGTTATTTTTAAAATGAGAAAACTCCCACAGTATCTATTCCAAAGAAACAAAAGGATTTTTTCTAAATGGAGCACTATTAATACTCACATAAAATGTTTAAACTCCTATTTTTAGAGGAATGAAGAATATAGCATTATATATAAGATCCAGTTATTTGCAATCTTATATTCAATCTATGAGTCCAGGAATATTATTTCTTATAAATACAATCAATACCTAAGCAGATAAGGGAACTATTATAAATACTGTACTATATGTTGACCAGAGGACCTTTTCAACTAGGAGCATAAGATATGCCAAACTACTGACCTATCTAGAGAGAAAAACCAAAAAAGGAGAAAAGTAAAATACCAATATACATAAAATAATATACTTTAGTATATGTTACATATATGCAACAAGTATAATTATGCACATCCAGTAATGGCGGGGTTATCTGGGAAGAGACAGTGGTGATGTTATTTTATTCCATCAGAGGACACGGTTTAACTTCATTTTATAAAGATTACATAAATTAAATATTTTATATATTTAATAAATTTATACTGATATGATATGCTAGTTTTTAATACTGCAAGCCATTTGAAGAAAAAAGTGGTATGATAAACTTAATCTTATCCAAGATTGCTCAAAAAAAAGAAAAGAATATTGTAATTTTAGACGAAAAGAGTCACTCTCCTACTATAGTCAAACTTCTTTTTAAATGCCAAAAGGACAATTATTACATTTTCACATTCCTAAAGGAAATTTAATTTCATTAGCTAGTGATCATTATTGCATGCGATTCTGAAAGGTGCTATGTTACACTTTGTGGAAGCAGAGATTAGTAAAATATGTCCTTCACTTTAAGAAACTCTGAATTGCCCTGACCGGTTTGTCTCAGTGGATAGAGTGTCGGCCTGTGGACTCAAGGGTCCCAGGTTTGATTCCGGCCAAGAGCATGTACCTTGGTTTCGGGCACATCTCCAGTAGGGAGTGTGCAGGAGGCAGCTGATCGATGTTTCTCTCTCATTGATGTTTCTAACTCTCTATCCCTCTCCTTTCCTCTCTAAAAATATCAATAAAATATATTTTAAAAAATAAAAAGAAACTCTGAATCTATCTAGTGGCAATAGATCCACAATAGATCCGTTTGCTAAATATAATTTAAGTCAGAATAAATGGTACTAAATCGGGGTGTAAACAACTCACAGTGAGATTAAAAGGGGAACAGCAATCACAGATTCCTGGCTCTCAGTACCTTGTTTCTCTGAATGCAGAGCTGCTCCTGCTCGGTTTTTCCAGAAGGGTGAAGGGAGGAAGACTGCCTGACTATATGGGCTATAAGCACAGACCATAGGTCTGAAAGCTCCTTATAAACACTTTCAAATAAACCACCTTTTTAGCTCTGTATCTGCCCTTCCCCCATCGCTCTCTGCTCTGGTCATTCCTTATGGAGTCAACTCCTGAGTGTTTCTGGGTTCATCAGCTGTCAGATAACTTCTGGAATGGCACCCTTTGCAGGCACTTGGGCTCGTCCTCCTTTTGTTCTGCTAAGTCATTGGCCAATCCTCTATGGATTCCATGTGGATTGGGGTTCAGATGTCTTTTTGCTTGGGTGATTTTTCAAAAAGGCAGTACAATGGAAATTACTTAATTCTTTCATCTTACTACCTGCCTTGATTATGAGATTACTACAATTTCACAGCTAAGTTGACATTAAGAAAAGAGTATTGATAATAGAAGAGAAAATTTTAAACTCAAGATATAAAAATAAATATTTTATAGAGAAATTTTTCAACAATGTGGCAAGTAAGGTAGGAGAAGATGCTCTGTGGTTTAGGAAAGCAGAAAGAAACTTCAAAGTATTGCCCAAATCATCTGAATCAGGCCACTGCCCACTCTGTCAGAAGAAAAGAACAAGTTAGTAATGCACAAGTAATCCAAACCTTCACAAATAAGGTGAACTCTTCCACTTTCTCACTGGCTATCTGCAGTTTCTTCTGTGCACCTTCTAGGGCCTGCTCACTTTGCAATGCTAATCCTTGAAGCTGCTTAGAAGCTGCTGTTTCAATTTCTGCCATTGCAGATTCAGTCTCATTTATTTTTGATACTAGGAGAGAAAGCTTGAGATCCTGCAAAATACAGTAGTCATGGAATAAAGATATTTCATAAGCAGATTTGGAAGAGGTAGTTACCCATGCCAGATAAAGGATTTCATGACTCTCTATATGTGTATTTATTTTATTTGGGTAAAACTGATGGTTGTATTTATTTATTTTCAACAAAATAGCCTGAGCACACATTCTTTTTTGTTGTTAATCCTCACCTGAGGTTATTTTTCCATTGATTTTTAGGGAGAGTAGAAGAGAGAGAGAAAGACAGAGAGAAACATTGATGTGAGAGAAATACATCGACTGGTTGCCTCCTGCATGCGCCCCAACCAGGGCCTGGGCTGGGGAGGAGCCTGCAACCAAGGTAGGCACCCTTGACCATAATTGAACCCAGGACCCTTTGGTCCACAGGCCAACGATCTATCCACTGAGCCAAACCGGCTAGGATGTGTGTACATATCCTTATATATTCATCATAAAAATTAATTTATGCTTTCTAAAAATAATAAATCTCATATAGCAAATGGAAATATTAAATGAGTTTGTAAGTTTAGGTGGACTTAATTTATATCTACTTGTTCCAGTTATTAATAATAGTTTTCATTTATGAGAAACTAGGAGCCCAGCGTGATTCAAAATCGCACGGCGCCACCCACCCTCCAGTCTGGCCCTGCCTCCCTCCCCAGGCCCCTGCTGCTCCGCCCCCCAACGCTGCATGTGCAAACTCCTCCTGTCCAGTTGACCCGTTACAGCATCCCGGGTTAATTAGCATATTTCTCTATTTTTTATATATATATGTAGATTATCAAGACACAAACTCTGTTTCTCTAATGTAGGAGTACCTTTAATGAAAACAGATTCTCAGTGTTTCATGTAGAGATAAAAGTGTTCTTTGCATTTATCTGAAACATTTAAGTAGCTCATAATAGTTTGGGGGAGAAAAAAATGACAATTTAAAAAATAAAAAAGACATTGTTATATTCCATTTCTAAGCAAAAGTGTCCTAAATGCATACCTTTTTTTCTAATTCCTCTTTAGTTTTCTGATACATCTCTTCATACTGTGACTTCTCTTTAACGGCGACACTAAGTCTTTGCTTTAGTGAATCAATTGATATCTTCTTGTTGGAACATTCTTCAGTCAATGTCTTTACCTAGAAGTGAAAGCATAAAGGTAATTATTATTGGTAAAGGCATTCTAATAGTGTACTTTTTGTTTCAACAGAAACCAAATGAACACATGAGTAAGTCTAATTTCATCTGGTTTCTCATAAATAATATCAATTTCAAGTATAAGATTTGTAGAACTAATATTATAAATGAGACTAATAGTCCTTAAATCAATAACAAAACTAAATATTGCACCAAAGAAGTATAAATGCTGGCATGTGTAGTCTTTCACCTAATAATACAATACTAATTTAAACTACATTTCCTTTAATTACTAACCTAAACCTCCTTAAGCAGGAATGGTTGTTTTTGATTCTTAAATAAGCTAAGTTATGGATAATTATTTATTGTATTCTCCAATATTACATGTACTTTTAAGAATAAAAGTAAGTGATGCAAGATATTTATTATACATATGAAAAAATAGAGGAAATAATTTTTCTTTTTCCATTGAATGCCAATAAAGATATATCATTACTATATTTAAAATAATTATTAAAGTTAAAAAAATAAGAAGATTTAAAGGATAACATTTAAAGGATAACATTGAAAAACTATAAGGAAGTAATTATAATTTATGTGGTATGTGGAGGAAAAAGAAAGAAATCCATATACACTTGTCTTGGTGGTATAAATTTTCTCCCTTAAATCCATTTGAGCTAATAGATACTTATATTTTTATCTCCAAGTAAAATAAGAAAAACACTTTCTCTGGAGTTGCTAACACTGAGTGATTGCCAAAGCACAAGCTAATTTATGAGTTATGCAAATAGCACCTTTAATATATATATACATATACTAGTATATACCTCTTAGTCAGAAAATTGCTATTTCTACTTTGGGGTTAAATATTATACAACTATTTTAAATACAACTCTCTTCCTAAGTACACTTAAAGTGTATACAAAGAAAAGTATACTTTAAAAAATAATCCTCATGCTTAGAGAGAGGAGGTAAGTATATATGTGTATATACACTGAGTGGCCAGATTATTATGATCACCCCACCAGTACTTTGTTGGGCCACCTTTTCCCTTCAATACTGTGGCGATTCTTCTTGGCATTTACTCCACGAGATGCTGAAAGGTGATGCGAGGAATCTGACACCATGCCTGATGAATAGCACTGTCCAGTTCTGTGAGATTTGATGGTTGTGGAACCAGCTGCCTGATGGCTCTCAATTAGATTGAGATCTGGTGATTGTGGGGGCCACCTAAGCAAGGTAAAATCTCTCTCATGTTCTTGAAACCACTCCTGCACAATATGAGCACCGTGGCATGGCGCATTGTCTTGTTGGAAGAAGCCATCTCCATTGGGATACGCCATCAACATGATAGGATGAACTTGATCAGCAACGATACTTAGGTATGTTGTGCTATTCAGAGGTTGTTCCACACGAATTAAAGGGCCCAAATCATGCCAGGAAAACATGCCCCAAACCATAACACTGCCCCCACCAGCTTGAAGGGTTGTATTCATGCATGTGGGGTGCATGCTTTCATGCTGTTTCTGCCAAATTCTCACTCTGCCATCTGCATGATGCAACTGGAAACGTGATTCATCGGACCACATGACTTTTTTCCAATGCTCGACTGTCCAATCCTTGTGTTCCTGTGCGAATTGGAGACGTTTTATCTTGGTAACTGCAGACAACAAAGGTGTTTGTTCAAACAGGTCTTCGGCTTCCATATCCCATACGATGCAGTGTATGGCTAATTTGCCTACAAACATCAGGTGGTCATAATAATCTGGCCACTCACATTCAAATATATCCCATGTTCAAAGGCTGTTAAATCACATTGTTTATCCATATCTTCAGAAAAAAAATCACTTCTACTGTTGTGATAAACAACCTTCTTCCCTATTTATAATGGTCTGGCCCTCTAGCAACTTCAGCATGAAATTATAGCTAATTTGCCTACAAACATCAGGTGGTCACAATAATCTGACCACTCAGAGTGTGTGTGTGTGTGTGTGTTTTAATATATATTTATTGATTTCACAGAGGAAGGGTGAGGGAGAGAGAGAGAGAAACATCAGTGAGAGAGAATTACTGACCAGCTGCCTCCTGCACACCCTACACTGGGGATCAAGCCTGCAACCTAGGCATGTGCCCTAACTGGGAATCGAACCATTATCTCCTGGTTCACAGGTCAAAGCTCAACCGCTGAGCCAGGTCAGCCAGGCAGAAAAGTATATTTTAAAAGATTGTGGTAATATACTTTAAAAAAACTTTGATAGATTTTGGTTACCACTTTTTTTCATTTAAAAATATATGCTTGGTTTTATAATTAAAAATTATAGTTTAAATAAAACAAAATGCTGAAAAACTGTAATTATGTATCCTAGAAATATTCAAACCTTTATAAATTAAACTTGATTATGTTCTCACATAAAAATATCGTGCTATATTATATATGAGATTTTAGAGTCATGAATTTTAAAACAAATAGTGTACTTACAGAACAAATAATGAAATTATGTAATAGTACCCATATATTCTATGGATATTTCCTATAAATTTTATTAAGAGTGAATATTTGAGTTAAGCAGGTAAATACAATGGGTAATGATTTTTTTAGTTTCAGGGAACATATAGAAGTTCATACCTTTTTTTCAAGATTTTCTAGCATTTCATTAATGTTCTCATTACTTTCCAAATTTACTTTCTGTCGAAATTTCAAGTCCTCTATCAAATGTCTTTTCATGGTTATATCCCTTTCCATTCGAGACAACCTTAAAAGGAAAAAAATGGCATTTTATCAAAAGTGATAAAAAATACTTTAACAGTGATAATACCTTATCCAATGTTACATCTACTGTTAATTATTAAATACTGTTTGATATTAATAAAATTGTAAATTAATAAAATAATTGAAAGTAATAAATATTGCTCTATTAATGAGTACTTGTAAAATCTATAATCCAGTTGTCACTTGTTAAAGATAATATTGCACATACATTAAAAAAGTGACTGAGAAAGATAAATAAAATTTATGAAAAGTCAAAATTGTTATATTTAAATTACAGTTTCATTGGTAAAAAAGTCAAAGCGATATTCAGAGATCATCCAAAAGCATAACACTGATAAGAAGTAATTCTATACTATAATAAAAAAAATATTAAATTTTATAACTGTTAAATAAGCAAAACTGTTTATTAGATAAATTTCAAGATAGTCTGTTTAAAAATTAACCAACCTTTTGTGTCTAATAGTTTTATCTACTGATATCACTTTTAAGCAATCCTCACATATAATGTAGATTATACATGTATGCATGTAAAATATATGTATTAAATTATTAATGACAGATTAGAATCCTACCTAAACAGGTTATCACTTCTAAGCTCTAGTATATCTATAAAAGATATAGAAATAAAATCATTTTGAGATAGAACATTTTATTTTATTTTTAAATAATTTATTGATTTTTTACAGAGAGGAAGGGAGAGGGACAGAGAGCCAGAAACATTGATGAGAGAGAAACATCAATCAGCTGCCTCCTGCACACCCCGCCACGGGTACATGCCCTTGACCGGAATCGAACCTGGAACTCTTCAGTTTGCAGGCCGACGCTCTATCCACTGAGCCAAACTGGCTAGGGCATTTTTCCATTGATTTTTAGAGAGGGTGGAAGAGAGAGGGAAAGACAGAGAGAAACCTTGATGTGAGAGAGACACATCAATTGGTTGCCTCCTGCACGAGCCCTGACCAGGGCCCGGGCCAGGGAGGAGCCTGCAACCAAGGTATGTGCCCCTGACCAGAATCAAGCCCGGGACCCTTTGGTCCACAGGCCGACACTCCATCCACTGAGCCAAACCGGCTAGGGCATGAGATAGAACATTTTAAACCTTTGTTAATAAACACAGAAAGTACAAACTTTCATAATCCTCCAGTAATTTTAAATACAAACAAAGCTTTACCTTTTTTCCCAACTTAGTTTTGTAAGTTTAGGCATTATATCCAATATGAGAATCAATCTACACCTATATCTTTGGTTGAATAATCAGCACATTCTAAAGTTTTTTGTTCACAGTCTTTAGGCTTTTAATTGATATTTATTCTAAACTAAATGTTTACTCTAAGAAGGAAAACCTAACTTTAGATATTCTTACTCTAATTAAAAAATAGTAACCATATTGCCATCAACCACACTATATGTAATATTCCTTACATTTTCATTTTAAGTAGGCTTAAACATGAACTAAAAAAGGAAAACAATTTTTGACATGTCACTATTGTTTCTTGGATTGCATTTAATAGAGTTAACTGCCACTAGGTGGCACCAAATACAATAGATGCAAATATGAAAAACATACTTTTCATGCATTTCCTTTATGTGTTCTTCTTTTGCTAGGAGTTCAAATTTCAGAGACTTCATGCTTGATGATTGCTTAGTGAGTTCATTAGTTGCATTCTAGATTTAAAATACAAACAAATTTAAATGCACCTTTCAATCTTGTTCTAAAGAGCATAAAAATAAATGCCATTCTCATGAAGAGCAATTTTCAATTATAGTTATAAATTAAAATGAACATTTAAATATTTAAAATGCTTTATTTTATAATAAAAATACTATAGTATACTAAAGTTTTTAGACGACATGCCCAAACCATAGAGGTACACATCATGAAACAACTGCAAAGAGTACACTCCCAAAATACATTTATGGGAGAAATGGATTGTCTTTGTAAAATGTAAATGTGTGATTAAGTACTGTAATGGTTTAATGAGATAACTTAAAACTAATGCTGGATTTTACTAGTAACTTGTAACAGCCTCAATATGTTCACAGATGCTTTGCTGCTCTTCCCATGGAGAGGTGGAATCTATCTCCCAACCCTTTGAATCTGGGCTGGCCTGTGATTTGCTTTGACCAAAATAATGTGGCAGAAATAAAACTGTAGAAATATCAGTCCTGGGCCTAAATCCTTGTAGCATGTACCTGTGCCCTCTTGGAATGCTGCCCTGGAATCATCTTCCAAAAAATATGGAGGAAAGGCCATTTAAAAAAATTGATTAAATTTTATTATTTTTATTATTTTTTAATTAAATTTATTGAGGTGACATTGGTCAACATGAACATATAAGTTTCGGGTGTGGGTTTCTATGTTACAAGATCTGTATATTGTACCATGTGCCCACCACCCAAAGTTAAATCTTCTGTCACCATATATTAGAACCCATTTCTTCCCCTACCCTCTTCTCTCTGGCAACCACTACACGGCTGTTTTATGTTCACAAGTTTCAGTTTTATATCTCACACTAGAGGCCCAGTGCATGAAATTCGTGCACGGGGGGGTCGGGTGGGGGTGTGTGTCCCTCAGCCTAGCCTGCACCCTCTCCAATCTGGGATCCCTCTCAGAATCCAGGACTGCTGGCTCCCAACTGTTCGCCTGCCTGCCAGCCTGATCACTCCCTAACCACTCCCTTGCCAGCCTGGTCACCCCTAACTGCCCTCCCCTTTTGGCCTGGTTGCCCCTAACTATCCTCCCCTGCAGTCCTGGTCACCCCTAACTACCCTCCCCTGTTGGCCTGGTTGCCCCCAACTGCCCTCCCTTGCAGCCCTGGTCGCCCCCAACTGCCCTCCCCTGCTGGCCATCTTGTGATGGCTATCTTTGACCACACGGGGGCAGCCATATTGTGTTTTGGAGTGATGGTCAATTTGCATGTTACCTCTTTATTAGATAGGATGAGTGAAATCATATAGGAAAGGACATTTGGAGGAGTACTGAGTTACCCCAGCTTATAATCAACTGACCAATTGTCAGGCCCATAAGTGAGGAACTCCCAAGCCTGGTAAATCCTTATTTAGAAAGAATGCGGGCATATTAGGGAACCTAGAATATTATAAGAAATAATAAATTGCTGTTGTTTTAAGCTTTGACATGTTAGGATTATTTTAGTAATAGATAGTAATAGATAATTGATAAAGAATCCTATGAATACTAAATACTTCTTTACCTGAACATATTAATAGTATGACTTATTATTAATGTATCTATACTAATAAAAGCCTAGGTGGTCCTCACGCCCTTGCGCAACATCTTCACAAGATAGCCACCACAAGATGGCTGCCACAGGATGGCTGTGCACACAGGGATCTGGATCGGGCCTAAACCGGCAATCGGACATCCCCCAAAAGGTCTCAGATTGGAGAGGGTGCAGGCTGGGCTGAGGGACATCCTCCCCCCGCCCCCGTGCACAAATTTCATGCACCAGGCCTCTAGTTTATACATAATTATTAGTTTTTCAATGTAGAACAGCTTTGGGGTATTTGTTGTCTGCATAGCCTAGGAGCGAGAGGTAGCAACTAGAGTGTTAAGACCCCTAACTTTATATTTTGAGTCAAATTCCAAGTAAGCATGTAATCTGAGACATCACTTGATATTTTTTTTCCACTTACAAGACAGTGTTGACATACATTGAGTCATTTCCTAAATTCAAAAGTATTAAAATAATATAAATATGAGAGCTTTAAAAATATTTGGAGTAGTAATTTCATTAATCTTTTTAGTAACTATAATCAATTTTTTCTATTAGAATTATTACCAGATTTGACTGACTCATGCTAAAAAACATGTAAGCCTGACAAGATAAAACCATTAATCACATAATGTAAATATGAGTCAAATTCATTAGACAGACTTTAACTATCTTACTGGTATACTATCTACACTAATAAAAGAGAAACATGGTAATTAGTGTACGACCGCTACCCTTCCCATTGGCTAATCAGCATATCCTTATGCAAAGTAACTGTCAGCCAAGATGGCGGCCGGCAGCCGTGCACTGAAGCGAGCAGGGAGGCTTGCTTGTTCCAGTGACTGCGGACTCCAGTGTTCCCCGCCTGCTGCTGCTGGCCTCTCAGCTGCAACTCTAAGCAACTTTGTTGCAAATATAGAAGCTAAACAAAACCTCAGAAACCTGCGTTAGTCAGCCGGGCTTCAGCCAGCCGGACCGCAACATTGTATCAAATACAGAAGGTAAAGGCCAGAAACCTGCTTTCAGCAGCGAGGCCTCAGAGCTAAAGCTGGCCCAGAATAAAAAAAGAAAAAAGAAAAAAAGGAGCAGTTGGGAGCTTCAGTCACCCGCCACCCAGAAAACAGCCCTCAGCCCCTCACCCAGACTGGCCAGGCACCCCAGTGGGGACCCCCACCCTGATCCAGGACACCCTTCAGGGCAAACCAGCCGGCCCCCACCCATGCACCAGGCCTCTATCCTATATAGTAAAAGGGTAATATGCCTCCTGGCACCAGGATCAGTGGAGCAGCGAGGCCTCCCAGCACCAGGATCAGCGTGACGGGGGCAGCGCCCAAACCCCCTGATCACCCTGTAGCTCTGTGTGTGACAGGGAGCGGGGCCACAACCTCCCTATCCACCCTGCTCTGTTCATGACAGGGAAAGGCACCCCAACCCCCTGATCAGCCCTGCTCTGTGCCTGATAGGGGGGAGCTCCCCAATCCCCTGATTGCCCTGCGGCTGTGTGTGTGACAGGGTGCGGCGCCCCAACCCCCTGATCGGCCCTGCTCTGTGTGTGACAGGGTGCGGCGCCCAACCCCCCCACACCTCCCCCCCGCCACGGGCCCTGCTCTGTGTGTGACAGGGTAGAGCCATAACCTCTCCATTGGTCCTGCCCTGAGTGTGACAGTGGCGCCGCCCCAACTCCCTTATTGGCCCTGCTCTGTGGGTGATAGAGGGTGGTGCCCCAACCCCCCTCCACGGGCCTTGCTCTGTGTGTAACGGGGTAGAGCCAAAACCTCCCCACTAGCCCTGCCCTGAGTGTGACAGGGTGCAGTGCCCCAACCCCCTGATCTGCCCTGCTCTGTGTGTGACAGGGGGCGGTGCCCCAACTCCCCTATCGGCCCTCTGTGCATGACAGGGGGGAGCTCCTCAACTCCCTGATGGGCCCTGCTCTGTGAGTGACAGGGGGGGGCTCCCCAACCCCCTGATTGATCCTGCTCTGTGTGTGACAGGGTACGGAGCCCCACCCCCCCTGATGAGCCCTGCTCTGTGAGTGACAGGGGGTGGCGCTGCAACCTCCCCATCGACCCTGCCTTGAGTGTGACAGGGGGTGGTGCCCTAACCCCCCAATCGGCCCTACCCTGAGCGTGACTAAGGGTGGCATCGCAACCTCCCTATCTGCCCTGCTCTGTGCATGACAGGGGGGAGCTCCTCAACTCCCTGATGGGCCCTGCTCTGTGAGTGACAGGGGGGGGCTCCCCAACCCCCTGATTGATCCTGCTCTGTGTGTGACAGGGTACGGAGCCCCACCCCCCCTGATGAGCCCTGCTCTGTGAGTGACAGGGGGTGGCGCTGCAACCTCCCCATCGACCCTGCCTTGAGTGTGACAGGGGGTGGTGCCCTAACCCCCCAATCGGCCCTACCCTGAGCGTGACTAAGGGTGGCATCGCAACCTCCCGATCTGCCCTGCTCTGTGCATGACAGGGGGCGGCGCCCCAACTCCCCAATCGGCCCTGCTCTGAGCCTGACCAGTGGCTGCACAGAGGAATTGGGCGTGCCCTCTGCCATCCGGGAGCAGGCCTAAGCCAGCAGGTCATTATCTCCCGAGGGGTCCCAGACTGCGAGAGGGCACAGGCCGGGCTGGGGGACCCCCCACCCCCGAGTGCCCAAATTTTTGTGCACCGGGCCTCTAGTATGTAAATAAAAAACTTGAAATAATTTTCCAGCCAACCTCCTGGATCACAAGAAATAATAAATAGCTACTGTTTTAATTTTTATATTAAATATATTAATTTTCTTAAAAACCCAAGGCTACCTCAACATGGCAATTGTGCTGAATATTAGAAGTTTTAATTAAATATCTGTGTAATGCAATATAAATGTCCATATTTCACATGTTTACAGTGATGAATAGTGTTTTATTTCTAGCACTGATAGATGTTCCACACTAGTGAATTTACCAGATAATTGAAGCTTTTGCTTTAATTATTAATCTTAAATTCTCTTTGGAATGACTGCTTATTCATTTAGAAATATGTATATCTATTATTACATTAAACTAAAAGTAATACTTTATTATAGTAATATTATATTATAAATATCATTATATGAATTATGTCATATTACTGTATCTATTATATTATCACTAAATCATTATGTAGTGTTGCCTTTAAAAACTATTACGATGACATAAAGGACTACTTATCCCTACTCTAAATGGTACCAGGCTGCTGCTTTTTAAATTTTGTATTTTTACCTTAATTTATTTATATTTCCTTTTTCTCCTTGTCATAATCTCTTGCTTCTGTCAATATTCCTGACTAAAAATAATTATCCAGCCCTTTAATATGCATACCTCTAGATTGCTTCTTCTGAGGTGTTTTTGTGCTGAGAAGTTGGACAAATAAACTTATTAGAGCTGCATGTAAAATAAAAGGCAAGAGGCAGTAAATGAAGCCTGACAATATCTTCAGTGGAATAAATTAAGTGGATTTTAAGATAGCTTTTTTACTCTATTCTGTTTTTTTTATTTTTATTTTTATTTTTAAATATATTTTATTGATTCTTTACAGAGAGGAAGGGAGAGAGAGATAGAGAGTTAGAAACATCGATGAGAGAGAAACATCGATCAGCTGCCTCCTGCACATCTCCCAGTGGGGATGTGCCCGCAACCCAGGTACATGCCCTTGACCGGAATCGAACCCGGGACCCTTCAGTCCGCAGGCCGACGCTCTATCCACCGAGCCAAACCGGTTTCGGCAGCTCTATTCTGTTTTTAAACTTAAGGCTGCTATTTTAGGTGGCTCACTTGCTGTACCTCCGACTTCTGGAAAATTGAGGGATTACTGAATTATAACAAATGAAAGAATGCCAGCTTGATATGTTCTTTTGCCAAGATCTTTAAATCTCACAGGTACTCTATTAGATCCTCAAAAGTCCTTATTAAGCAGATAGAAAGGTATCCCTGCTTTAAACCTCTGGAGAAGTTAAATAATTTCCTCAGTCAGGTCCTACAAGAAGTTAAAGGACAAAGAGTGATCAAAACCCAGGTCCTCTGACCCTTTTCCAGTTCCTACTATATTAAACTTATCTGCAGCATGACTTAAAATCTGGAGTGAAATAGCAGAATATACTTCAAAAATGTCTCAGAGGTGAGAACCCATCCTGGTTAGAGCTTTCCTATCTAAGTTTGTTAAATATATATTTTTATATTTTCATAGTGAATGAGTAAGAAAGAGCATGGACTCTGGAGCTAGGTAGCTTGAGTTTGAATCTCAGCCTTATCACTTAGTAGCTGTATGCCTTGGACAAATGACTTATTCTCTCTGTCTCAGTTTTTTTTTCAATTGTAAAATAGAAATATTAATAAAACTTTTCATATAGGGTTGAAATGAGAATTAAATGAGTTGATATTTGTAAAGGACTTAGACCTAGCCTAGAAATAAATTATATATAATGACTAATAGTTGAAAAAAACTATTCTTCATTATTAACTTACTGGGAAACTGGAAGATAGCATAGCATGTACAAAAAGGAATGTTTTAAACAATTAGGAAGTCAAAGAATCACAGATATAAATTGGAGTACCATTCAAACCAGACTGCATAAAGAACTTCAAAATAAACTAAATATAACTACTATAACCAGAAGGAATTTATAGGTCTCTAAATATTTTATTACCTCGATATGAAGTTGGGTACCTTGGAGAAACATGTCTAATATGGGTAAACTAAAATGCACATGAGCACTCCAATTACTGAATGAACCACATATATCTAAGAAGTACACCTAAGAATTTGCATAGAAAAGCCTAAAATTAATTGGATAAAATAAAAAGATGTATATAGACCTTTAAGAGATTCAAATCTAGCCAGTTTTTCTTAATTAAGCATAAAAACATCAGCTAGAAAATAAGTTATTTCTTGGAAAATTTTGTTAGCAATTTGATACCTATTATGGGCTGAACGAAGTTCATATGTTGAAGTCCTAACCCCTAGTACCTGAGAATGTTAATGTACTTGGATAGGGTCTTTAAAGAGGTAATTAAGGTAAAATGAGGTCATATGGGTGGGCCTTATACCAATATGACTGGTGTCCTTATAAGAGATGAGGACACAGACCACACACACTGAGATACAACCACATGAGGATGCAGCAAAAAAATAGCCATACAAGCAAAGAATAAAGGCCTCAGAAGAAACCAAACCTGTTTATACCTTGATCTTGAACTTCTAGACTATGAGAAAATAAATTTCTATTATTTAAGCCACCTAGTCTGTGTTATTTTGTTATAGCAGCCATAGCAAACTAATGCAATATTGAAACAAAAATTTGTAGTATCAGAAAGTATTATGTACTTAGAGGAAACTGGTCTTGTAGAATATTTCCAGATTGAAACATGGAACAAGACAAAAGTAAAGATTTATCCTTTTTGTCCCTATGCAGCCTGATTAGTGTTCTGGGACTCCAGGGTAGTTATGGACAATGTCAATTCAAACTTACATCAAGCATGATCTATTGCTTTAGGCATTCTCATCAGTGTCACCCTTGTGACTCACACATTCCTCCAAAGCAGTGGTTCTCAACCTTCCTAATGCCGCGACCCTTTAATACAGTTCCTCGTGTTGTGGTGACCCCCAACCATAAAATTATTTTCGTTGCTACTTCATAACTGTAATTTTGCTACTGTTATGAATCATAATGTAAATATCTGATATGGAGGATATATTTTCATTGTTTGTGACCCACAGGTTGAGAACTGCTGCTCCAAAGTGAGAGATAAATTTATAGGTGGGTAAAAACTTACATCATGAGAGACTATAATGCAAATAACAGAGATTTTCATAGGGGCCTATTATTACCAAAACTAGAGGCCTGGTACATGAAATTCATGCACTAGGGGTGGGGGGGTCCCTCAGCCTGGCCTGCACCCTCTCACAGTCTGGAAGCCCCATGATTGATCACCCCAAAGAGGTAGGCCCTGCCCACTCAGCCGGAGCTCCATGATGGATCGCCCAGGCAGAAGGAGGCCCCGTCCACCTGCCAGTAGCATGAACTTCCCTCTTTGAGGCAATTGTGGAGGCCCCCAATTGACTGCCCCACCGACCAGTGGCCTGGACTTCTCTCTATGGGGCGATCGTGGAGTCCCCCGATTGATCGATCGCCCCTCTGGTCGGTGGCCTAGGCCTCCCTCTACAGGGCTATCATGGGGCGATGGCCGGGCCCCCGACCAATCGCATCGCACCGCCTTGGCTGGCCTGGCGCCAGTGGGTGTCATAGCATGGTCGTCCTGCTGTTCAGCCATTCGGTCGATTTGCATATTATGCTTTTATTATTATCGATTAGGTTATACCAGTGGTTGGCAAATTGTGGCTCGCGAGCCACATGCGGCTCTTTGGCCCCTTGAGTGTGGCTCTTCCACAAAATACCAGGTGCGGGCGTGCACATACAGTGCAATTGAAACTTCGTGGCCCATGCACAGAAGTCGGTATTTAGTGGAAAAACCACACTCAAGGGGCCAAAGAGCCGCATGTGGCTCACGATCCGCAGTTTGCTGAGCTGCAGTTTGACGACCACTGTGTTAGACCATTAGTAGGAAGTAAAATTAAATAAATAAAATATAAATAAATTGAAACCTATTAACAATTTAAAATTTTTTAGAAATCAGATTAGACATTACTAGATTTAACATTCTATTTTATTTTGGTGAAAACTGAAGTTATGTAAGGAAAATGCAGACTTACATATAAAAAGAATCACAAAACTATGAATTAAAGATCTGTAATAGATAAGATAAAAAAAATTTTTACCCTAGCTGGTTTGGCTCAGTGTATAGAGCATCGGCCTGCAGACCAAATGGTCCCGGGTTTGATTCCGGTCAAGAGAACGTACCAGGGTTGCAGGCTCCTCCCCAGCCTGGACCCTGTTGGGGCTTGTGCAGGAGGCAACCAATCGATGTGCTTCTCTCACATCAATGTTTCTCTGTCTTTCCCTCTCTCTTCTACTCTCCCTAAAAATCAATGGAAAAATATCCTCAAATAAGGACTGACCAAAATAAAATAAAATAAAATAAATAAATATCTCAATGATTTTATCCTCTATATAGAAACCTAAACACTGGAATGCTCTATTTATATATTTTATTCCACTTTTTCAGACACAAAAACACATTTTAAGAAAAGATACATGCACCAAAGCCTAAAACTATTTTCCTCACATTTCTATTATGTCAGGTATTTAAACTTATAAAATGTAGTGGTTGAGGCAAGTTCTGTACAGAAACACTGTCTAAAGAATATGGTATTTAAAAGCATCTAAATTAATTCCAGTGTGTATATCTGATTATTTAAAAAGCAAAATATTTTCAAGCAATAATACATTCATTTACTTTAAACTCAATCATATTTTATCTTATTAGTAATTGCTCATTTGAAGATATTATTGGCAAGTGCACACATATTTTAATTGAAAACAACTGAGATATTTGACAATTCAGTATTTTAATGCTCTCTTAACAGTCACAGTTATTCTACTCCTAACAGACTCTGCATTTCCAACCAGAATTTTCTTTCCATTGTTTCTCATTATAGTAATGGTACCATATACATTGTTCCTTTAGCTTCCAGCTAGAAATCCCCACTGAAGAAAATATGTGAGGAATAAATGAGTTTTTTTAAACAGCAAGATAATTCTATTTAAATTAAGGTTAGCCTTATTTTTAAGTTGTTGACAGTTTCACCTGGACTTAACTATTATTTTTTATAAACAAAAGAAACACTGCTTTTTATTCTTACTCTCAGGTTTAACTTACTGAAATCTATTAAACCCACCCACCATTGCTCTGTACTTCTCCCTCCCCTCACTTGCCTCCAGCTACCTCATCTGCAACCAACAACAACCAAATTAAAATAATAGCTTGTGTGTAAAGGGAAGCATTCTACTTATGTTGATAATTACTATTTGAAAGGAATTCTGTTCAGTAGAGGGAGGAATGGGGGGCAGAGAGTTGAGCAATGGAATAGAATGATAATGTTCAGTTTTCATCATCTCTCAAGTTAGGATGATATCATGGTGTGTTGTCATTTTTTTCAGAGAATAGTATTATGAATTACTAGATAAGAATCTACCTGGTTAAACTAGAAAGATGAGGTCAGTTTTAATAATTTTTTGATTATTTATACCATAATTTACCATTGTTACTAGAATTAAATTAGAATAAAAGTGTCTTTAAGAGTCAGTAAATGAGTGTTTCATCTTTAATAAAAATTATAGTCACCTTTAGTTTGCACTGTAATTGCTTCATTTCCAAATCCATGCTTCTTGAAGGACCAAGTGATGTAACTTGTATCCGTGGAATTGTTACCTGGGAAACTTCTCCCAAACTTGTGATTTCAGATGAGGACTCCAATTTCTTTAATAAGTCTTCTTTTTCTTTCCGAAGATCAGCCAAATCCAAATTTAGCTTCTTTTTTTAAAAAAGAAAATAAAAGTAAATGTATTATAAAAGTAATTACATTTGATATAGCACTTATCAGCATAAAATCCTACAAGCAGAAAAATGCTAAGGAAAAGAAATAAAATTAATTATAAAATAGCTATTATAAAAATTATAACCTCTATGAGTTTTTTCTTAAGGTTGTAGGGCTTGTAAAGGTTAAAACAAAAATGGACCAGCTGTACTCAATAGCTTTTGGCTGGCTGGTCCTCACTCATGATGTGCTATTTCTATGCCTTCACATATACATGGGTGAGCCAGAGATTCACATATGTGATAACCTTGACTTCAGGGCTGATGTACTTAACTGGTAAAAGCCAAGCTGGAGCAGGACGAGATAACAGATGTTAGTTGTTTATTCCATTGGGTAGGTCTTACCATTCTATATAGCAGCCAAAATGCTTCTCATTTAGCAACATAAATGTTAAGTCCAATTAGCAGAAGAGGCTTATTAGAGATTTAGATCAAATAAATAGCATATAAACAAATTTGCTCACTCTTATGAACTTGATTGATAGTTGACAAGTCCTTTTTGTAATGTTGAGGTAGACTGCACTAAACTCCTTACATCTGAATTTTTAATTACATAAACATTTTACTAAATGACATACTGGCAATGTTTTTATGAAACCATGTAGAAGAAACTGTCTTAATGTTATCCCTGCTCACACCAATCTGTAGTCAGCAGAATGCCACCAAGCTATAAAGGCATAGCAACCCAGAGCTCCTGAAGAGGATAACTGCACTACTATTTTATTATTCCAAAGAAGCTTGTAATATGGTAGTTTAGCATAAGGAACAATTAGACAAAATGGTACTGAAACCTCTCAGAGGGGGGGAAATCTGTCTTTGTTAAGAATTCTAATTAGAAACAGTAAAAGATGTAGCTAACGTGCAGAGTAATATAAGACTTAATAACAAGTATTAACACTATATTTAAAAACAACTTCTAGAAACTATACAAATAAATCTATAATTCCATATTTATCTATATATGCATGTGTATACTGTTAAATATGAGTATATCAGATCACTGATTTAAAACTACGATTTGATATTATACTAGGTTTTCATGAAAAAAAGTATACTTGCTAAAAAAACAATTTCTTTGGTTATATTTTAACTTATGATCTAAAAGTATGAGTCTATGGAATCTCAGGAAAGATTCATTCATGAGTTTTCCCAAAGGTACCTAATAGTTAATATCTTAAAGTAAACTCATAATTTCCCTAAAACTGAAAATCTTACTGGTTACCATCCAAGCTTGTATCTATCTCCCGCCCTATTTATTGATTTTCTATGTCCAATCAATAGTCAGGTTCTACAAGTTATGTGATGTTTCTCATATTCATTCCCTGCTGCCACTTTTAAAAATTTTTTTTAAATATATTTTTATTGATTTTTTACAGAGAGGAAGGGAGAGAGATAGAGAGTCAGAAACATCGATGAGAGAGAAACATCGACCAGCTGTCTGCTGCACACCTCCCACAACCAAGGTACATGCCCTTGACCGGAATAGAACCTGGGACCTTTCAGTCTGCAGGCCCATGCTCTATCCACTGAGCCAAACCGGTCTTGCCCCTATTGCCACTTTTTAATGAAGACTCTCCACTGGGAGTACTGTAATAACACTCCTCCCTGCAACTTATTTCCTAAAACATCACTGACCTGTATTCCTTTATTCAAAAACCCTTCAAGCTTCTGCACCTATGTAGAATAAAGCTGGGATGTTTGTAGTTATATTAGGCTCTCTAAGATTTACCTTCAGTTCAGGTTTCAGTCAGACAGCACCTGCAGTCAAACTTGCCTGCCATTCCCCAAACATGTCTGCCATTTCTCCATCAAGGACTCTACATATGGAGTTTCCTTCTGCTGAATTCACTCTCATGCTTAAAGAGCAACTTATTATTTCCTTCTTTATGAAAATCCTGTATACTTTATTCTTTTTCCTCAACAAAGCAGCTCCCCCATTTTCTTAGCTCCCATAGCAATGTGCCTGTATCTCAACCAGGAGCCCCAGTAAATCTATGCGAGAGGACTGTGACTTTGTTCACCTGTGTATTCCCTACAGTATCTACAAACAATGCTTTCTATATAGTAAGAACCACAAGAATGGTTTCAAAAACTCAAGTCTTCCTATTTGCAGCACAGATGGTGCTGAAAAGACAAAAATTAATTTCAGTGGGTATTTATAATCCATTAGTTTATCACTATATAAGTTTAAATACACTTTTATTAGCCATGTCATATCATTAGCTTTTACTTAAGTAGCGTGCATTGGAACACTTATCAATCCTGGAAGTAAATGCTCTGCATCTAAATTGGACTTTTGAGATTTTAATTTGGTGAGACATAATTCATGGCTACAATTCTATGTGGGTCCCAGGCAACTCAGAAAACTAAACTTTGATGAGGCTCTTTATTTCCTATGAACAGTCCCGGCAGCTTCTTTCATTTGTCAAATGTGTATGCCATTCGATTTCTGTCTATTCCTTTCACAGTGGCAGATCCAGACACTGTAAATATATCCTTCATTGAGGAGAAACCAAGCCAATAAATGTTTTCTCTAAAAGACACATATATGTAGATTCTAATTTTAATTTAACAATATAAAAATTAAGAAATACTGAAATTTGGAGATAATAAACCCAATAACTTAGAATATATTAAAATGTAAATCATGTTTTGCTTAAACAATATTTAAAACCTGCACCATTTAAAATATATTTCTAATATTAGTTATTTATGCCTTGAAATAAGAGCACTTGTCAAAAAAGAGAAAACAGGCCATCAATCTGGAACCTTCTGATTATCCCTTAGAATTTTGGACAGATAATTATGGCTCTGTTACTTCTCTTAGTCTAAGAATTCTATTTCTTATTTGAGAAGTACAAGAAGTACAAATAAAACCTTCTTTGTTTACCAATACTCTTGGTTTGGCATGTGAGACTACTTCTGTGGCAATCCTGTTAGAAAGAGATTTGCAGTAAAATCTACCAATAAATTGAGATTACTAGTAGTCATTTTTAAAATCAGGAGCATGTTTCTTATTTCTATATTATTGCATTTCTATCTACCATCAAAGATTTAAAAATAAATATTTGTTATATTATATTAAAACCATAAATGATAAGAAAACACAAGGAAGACTCATCATCTCTGAGGTCTACTCTGGGGTCTACTGCTTACCAGCTGAGTGATGTGGGCAAGCGGGCATTTCACTTTCTGTCCTCATGGAAAACAGAGATGCTGCTGCTTACCTAGCAAAGGTAATTTTGAGGGCAGAGTTTTCTTAAATATCAATGATAGCACTGGGTAAATTTTAAGTACACAGCATTATTGCTAGCATTATTATCTTGAGGTAAATGCAACCATGTAGTATGAGGAATGTTTTAAAGGCCAAGGACCTGGATTAACAAAAAGCTTTCTTATATATGTACTAGTAGCCCTAAGCACGAATCCCTGCGCCAGTAGGTCGCTGCCGCCCTCCTGTACTCCTGTAGCTCTCTGCCCACTGCCCTGCGCTCCTGTAGCTCTCTGCCTGCTGCCCCGCCCTCCTGTAGCTCCCTGCACCTTCCCCTCATACCTTGTTGCCCTGCCCTCTCCTGAAGCTCTCTACCTCCCGCTTGCTTGCTGCCCTGCCCCATCATGTACCTCTCTGCTGCCCGCTTGTAGCCAGTTGGTCGCTGCCGCCCTCCTGTAGTTCTCCCCGCCCCCCTCCCCCTCCCCCTCTCGTAGCTTGCTGCCCTGCCCACTCCTGTAGCTCTCCACAGCCCGCTTGTACCTCGCTGGCCCACCCTCCTACGGATCTGTGATCTGGTCGTGACACACTTGGTCTTTATGCCTCAGAGCGTAATGGCTAATTAGCACATTCCTCTCTTATTATATAGGATGATAATCCTATCATTTCTCATGGCAGAAATCTTACTTTGTCTTAAGTTACGAGTTATTTGTTTGATCTTTATTTAAGATCACTACTGGACTACAAGTTTATTGAAGGCAAATGTGTGTTACTCTATATCTCGGCAGTACAATCCCTCTATAATCTTTTAAGTCTATTCCAATTTAAAAGTTGACTTCAATAAGTACTGAGATTTGTATTGATTTACATGTATTCAATATTCTAACCAAAGGTTATAAAATAGAACTTAACACTATAAAAGTTTAAAACTAGACATTAGTTATTATTTATTTAAATATAACATTGAAGAAGCATTAATCTCTGAACAGGAAAGAACTCTCTAAGCAACTGTAAGAAACAAGTACATGTTGGAGAATCCATTCTTCAGTAATGGGCAAAGCAAAGGATTCCTTCTGTAATAGGGCAAAGATGGTTGACAGAATTCTCAGATGATCCCCAATAATCTATGCTCTTGTACAATTTTCTCCCCCGTATGTGGGTGGGACCCATGGATATGATGGGCTATCGCTCCAATGATTACATTATTTGAATTATATCATATACAAATAGAATTCTATAGATGTAAATTATGGCCCTTAATATGACTTTAATTTCCTCAAAAGCAAGATTATCCTGGCTGGTCCTAAACTAATCAGGTGAGCCCTGTAAAAGAAGGCCAGGGGCCCTCCCTGGTCAGAGAGATTCTCCTATTGATCTTGAATAAGTAACTTGGCAATGTTGTAGGGGACTATAAGTCAAGGATCTAAGGGAGGCCTGGAGAGCTAATAATGATCCTTGACCAGCAGCAATCAAGAAAACAGGGATCATCCTGGCCAGGTGGCTTAGCTGGTTGAAGCATCGTCCCGTGCACCAAAAGGTGAGGATTTAAAAAAAAAAAAATTGGGACCTCAGTCTTGCAACCACAGGAACTGAATTTTTCCAACAAACACTTGAGCTTGGCAGAAAAGCCTGAGCTCGAGTAAGGAAAACAGTCTGGCTGACACTCTGATTGCATCCTTGCAATACTCTAAGCAAGGGATCCACTAAGCTGTGCCAGATTCCTGACCCTTAGAAACTGTGAGGTAATGAGTGTGTGTTATTTCTAAGCTGATAAATTTGTGGTAATTTGTTATGTAGCATGGAAAACAAGTGAATCCCAATTTTTTTTTAAAAAAATCAACCCTTTTCTTGAACCTATTCCTTGTTCCCTTTTGTCACCCTGCCCGACCTTGAGCAAGTATTCTAAACTCCATAGTATATTGTATATATAATATCCTCACTCTGATTTAGTTTTCTATTCCTTAACCATAATTTTGTGTTAATTTTATTTCTTCAATTGCTTTTTAAAAAAATATATATTTTTATTGATTTCATAGAGGAAGGGAGAGGGAGAGAGAGAGAAAAACATCAATGATGAGAGAGAATCACTCATCAGCTGCCCCCTGCATGCACCACACTGGGGATTGAGCCCTATCCAGGAATGGAACCTGGTATTAAAACCTCCTAGTTCAGCCCTAACCGGTTTGGCTCAGTGGATAGAGCGTCAGCCTGTGGACTCAAGGGTCCCAGGTTCAATTCCAGTCAAGGGCATGTATCTTGGTTGCGGGCACATCCCCAGTAAGGAGTATGCAGGAAGCAGCTGATCGATGTTTCTCTCTCATCGATGTTTCTAACTCTCTATCCCTCTCCCTTCCTCTCTGTAAAAAATCAATAAAATATATTTTTTAAAAAAACAAACAAAAAAACCTCCTGGTTCATAGGTCAATACTCAATCACTGATCCATACTGGCTGGGATTCTTCAAATGCTTTTTAAAAATTGTTCCATTTTCTATGCTAGAAATAAATTGCCTCTATGAGATCTGCACTTTGTAGTTTAATTGCCAAGCAAAACTCCTATAGCCAGAAGCTTCCTTTTGCTGCTTTCAACTGTAATTATGGAATCCCATGAACAAGGTAGATAAGTGAACCTCCCTTGACATCTCTCCCTTTTTCTCTTATGTGGTTCATTCATAATTTTTTTTCTGGACCCCAACTTAACATTTTCTGGAAGATTTTGATATGGAATATCTAGATTCAGAAACTGGCTCAATATCTATCATTCATTCTTTTTTAATTTTCCACCCACTTCCTTTTTTTAATTGTTGACAGTATTACAGATGTCTCCTATTTCTCCCCCCTATACCCCTTCAACCAGCCTTATCCATTCATTCTTTTTACACATACTATGTAGTAGGAACGGTACTAACTCTATCCTTTCAATGGTAAACACTAAAGTTATTCTTACCTTTAGGTAGCTACCAGTCTATAACCTAGAAATATATAAAGAAATAAAACAGGGACTAAGGAAACTGCTGCTGCCTTTAACATTTGTCTGGTAAGTGCTTGTTATAGCCAGTTTCCTTCCATGCATCCCTCTTGATTTCTTTTGTCAAGTGTCTCCTTGATGCATGCTAGATAGAACATTAAAGACCACAGCTACAGCAACCACTCCTATGCTTTCCAAAGGGAAAGGATCACCAGTAAACTGAGGGCAGTCCTGAGGAGATCGAGGATCTCTTCTCCAGGCTTGGTAAACATTTTAATGTTCAAGAATGAATTATCAGAAAAAGTCAAACAAGGCCCATGAAAAAACATTTTCTTCTACAGTGCAAGTGAAAAGAAGTAAAAAGAAATAAAAGGCTTTTATGAAAAGTAAAGGGCTTAAAAATTAAAAATTGTTCCATTTTCCTAATCACACTGCACAGTGTGATTTTAGATACTCTCAGATCTTGATGTCTCCAAAGAAGAAAATACTCAATATCTGCCTATTCAAGGACATGCTGCTAGTTGTGACACACGTAATGAAAATGCTTTTGAGTATTCAACTAGTTTAGGAGCAGTGTTCCAAGGGAAAGGAATAGGATGTGGTATAGCTCTTCACTTCTGATAAGAGGCAGTTTCTGACCTAACATTTTTCTGAACAGTGGCCACACTATAGCTTTGAAAGTCACTGTTCTTCTCCCCATGTTTTCTTACCACTGGATTAGAAACAATGTAATGAGCCATTTAAAAGTTTGGAAAGCATTTTTAGTTAGGACAGTGGGGTCTGAAAAGTAGACACATGGAAATTCTAAAAAATCCATCTAAGTGTGAGGTTCAATGTCAGGGTCACAGGAGCTGTGTTTCTGGGAAGTCTACAGAGGAAATCGTTGGTGGCAGAAGGATTCTTTCTAGTCTAAGCTGGGGCAAAAGTTAGATGTCAAACGTTGAAAAAGGTCAATAAGTAACCAGAGTAAAAAATGAGGGTCAGTTCCCATCTATAAGAATGTTGGAGTCTGTTATTTTTCTTTCCCTTTTGAAACCCAAAGGCCTTGACAGTCAAAGTAGGGAAAGCAATCATTAATTGGAAATAATGTTTCCAATTTTTTACCAAAATCTTTAATCTTGAATTCTGCATATGACTGAGAATATTAAATGAAAGTATTTCATGGTAAATAAATAAATAAAATCATTTATATCTCATAATAAGATTATTCTGGATCATACTTGAGTATAAGCAGCAATTTTATTTTATTTTTTTAATTTCATAGAGGAAGAAAGAGGACAAGAAAGATAGAAACATCAATGATGACAGAGAATCATTGATCGGTTGCCTCCTGCACACCCCCTACTTGGGATCAGCCTGGGACACCCTTCAGTCCACAGGCCAATGCTTTATCTATTGAGTCAAACCAGCTACGGCTAGAAGCAGCAATTTAAAAATCTTATTATTGTAATTTTAAAAATTTATAATATCATAATTTTGTTACCAGAATCAAAGCAAAAGAGACTGAGAGAAAATTGTGGTTGAACAATATCTATGTAAATCCTATGGGCAAGAATCTCCTAGAAAGTCACCATAATCTTAATGATCTTTCTCCCTCTGTGAATAGAATCAATATTCTTTCATTGGGAAATTATTTTTTTTAAGGAACAAAACTAAAAGAAATAAAATTCTGTGCATTGTACATATATAAGACTAAAAGCATAGTCACTTAATTAAAACATTATATGAGATACAAAGAAAATTACATGGGTTTCTAGGTTGCTAGGAGAATATTTTCCATACAAGTACTTATCTACAAAAATAAATGGCTCAGATTAATAACTTTCAAATTAGTAACAAGTGTATTATACTTAAAACATGAGTTTTCCTTTGTTATGATACTTGAGATCTTCTAGAAAAGAAATTAAAATTTTAAACCACCAACCAAAAAGAGGAAAAAGAACAAAGATCTTAGGCAGAGATGAGGTTATTTATATAACAAAATTTCTTATGAAAAATATACTGAGTTACTACATCACCCATTTATAAACCATTTTCTGACAAATGCAGTTATTAAAAGCCTACAAGATGTTTCACAAAATGTCAAGCAAATGAAGGTAAGATAGAGGACTTTTTACCAATGCTTTTGCTAGTAGTTAGACTTCAGTAGCCTTTAGAGACCATTAAGTACCCTTTGGCTAATTGGCCATTGGTAGATTAATCCTCTTTTTATTCTAGCAGCACTATTTTAACACCCTTTACACTCTGTCAGTATAGTGTCTGAATGACAAAATAATATTGCGCATGAATAATAAGCAGAAAAGTTAAATTAACATTTCATGTTTCATATGCCATACCTATGTGTCAGAAGAACTTTCTTTATAAGTCACTGACATTCAACTTTTTAAAACAATCTCATGTTGACATCTTATTGAGGTGAATCTCCTAATTACTGCTAATTGTCTATCAAGAAAAAAACCTCTATTCATGAAGTGCAGTTGTCTAGTACAGATGAACCCAGCTCCAGTGTGCACATTAAAGACAAAGCTTGACACTTATCGTGCTACTTTGTTATAAGGTCATACTAAATATGGTTAGCAATTAACAAAGCAGTTTTTTTATGGTACTGGAGATGCCAATCTGTCTTGATGTGTTCAAATTAGATTCTGTCAGAGAAATATGGATATCTGCATATGGATAAGAGAGAGAAGTGCTACTCTCAGTAACATTTACAAGAAGTAAAATTAATTCAATGCCCCTATACTTTGTCATGCAAGTTCTAGGTAATGCCCAATTAAATAATTATTTTGTCAATATGTTTGAATGGGATTTCTCAAAGTGAAAATCACTGTTATTTCAAGGATCAAATTATTTTTTAAAGTTTACTAATACTTTAAATTCTCAAAACAACACCAGATACTGAAAACATTTAAGATGTATTTTTTAATTTGTTTTAATAGTTTTGACATTATAGGCATTTATAATAAGTATTAATCTGTGATACTAGCAATATAGTGTGCTTCTAAATAATCTGAATAACTAAATTAATGAATATTAACTGAACTGAAATTAAACCACATCACTTAAACGTCTATCCACACAACTATGAAAAAAGGATCAGTAAACATATATGCGAAGTTTGAAAAATTAACTAATACAACTGTCTTTCAAGTATTCATGAAAAAACATATGATATATTCATAGCAACAAGAGCTGAGTTGCAGGTTTGTTATTTCAAATTCTCTATTTTAGTTAACAAAAATAAAAGTCTCTGTAAAATTTAGATACCAAATATATATACAGATACAGACATTCAGAACCAAAAGTATACTCAGAATAATTCATCATCATTACTAGCATAAGAATTTCTCAATGTTATATGGTAATAGTATCAGTTCAATTTTTGCCCTCTTAGACATTTGATCTACATACGGCATTCTTCTTAATGACTATCAAGTTGCAACGCCTTCCCATTCTGAGTCCCTTCATTAATAGGAATGAAAGAGGACAGCAGTGACATCTGATGTCTCAAAGGATAAACTGAGCAATGTCTTTTTAAAGCCCTCTTTTTCCCTCTCCTTCCCCTACTTTATATACTCAGCTAATCATATAGAAATATCTACTACTAATATGTATTGTATACACATATCCTTTTTAATTCTATTCTCCCCAATCCATTTGTCAATATTTTTCTCAGTAACTTTAGTTTTGTGGGAGCAAGAAGAAAAATTTCACCCCAATTAAAATACTCAAACAATGAAGATAAAAGAAAAATAAATAAATAAGTAAGTAAGTAAACTGGCTAAATCATCAAAAAATATTACTTGGTGTTTCAGTGTGATGTTAATTCTGTATCTAAGTAAAAAACAGCCATAATATTTCAAGCGAAGTTATAGGGAATGATTGAGTTATCAGGAACAAAGACTATCAAACTATAGAATATCTGCAGAAGTCTCAGGAAGTCTGTCTCATCCTCCTCTAATTAAACTTGGTTTTCCTAAGCAACAGATTTCAATACTTTTATTTGATTGTTTTTCCATCCTCCTGGGATGATACTGCTTCTTATTGTACTGTATTTTATTGCACAAAAAGGTCTTTATGGACTGGCCTGAGGAAACTAATGCTCACATACAGTATTATTACTAAATGGAAGTGAGAGTCTACACAATTAAAAATTGGTCATAATACTTAATTCGTATATAGACTTCAAAAGATATTGGTATTCTTTAAAATAATTTTTGACTTCTAAAATTTTATGTGAGACCATGATATATTTCTGTAATTCATATTTTATAAGATAAAGAATTTTCAATAAATATGCCTCTAAAGAGCATGTATGTGAACATTAAAGTTATTTAAATTATACTGGAATCAATTCATAAGGATAATGTAATATCATTCTAATATAAAATATTCAACTTTTGAGATAATAAACCCAAAGGCTTAGGATTGTAATTTCTAGCTCCAACTTTATACCAGTATATTAAAAGTAGTAAAATGACATACATTGATAAGTATGCTCTAAATATAAATAGCATGTTAATATTTAGAAATTGAAATATTTTACTGATAGGGTCAATAGTTAACTGTCTTTCCTCAGATGTAATACATCTAAGCTCTGCAAACAAATTACTTGGATGAAACCCAGTTGGGGGATTTTAAAAATCCTACAACTCATTACAAATTTAACAGTGGTATTACTAAATCTTCATATGATTTTGATTAAATTTATAAATATACCCTACTAAAATTCTCAAGGGAAACAACTCAATAATATTTGTCTCTATTTCTTGTGTTCATTACAAGAGAATAAAAAATGAAAATTTCTTTAAAAAATAGTTTTTGCAGTGTTTGAATCTTATAAAATAAGTTTTTGATATCACTTTAAAAATGGGATTCTCATCATTAAAAACTAAAGTATGTGAAAATTACTAAAAAAATTACCTTTCATGGCATAGAGTAAAAAATTCTTTTAAAAAATAAGAGATTTATAAGATATTTTTCATGTTTCATTTTTAAAAGTTCCTTTTATAACACAAAAATTTCACATAGGAACTTCTTCCATTATCCCTCACTTCATTTTCTATTTCGAATTATTATCTTCTGTTTATCACAATCTTTCGAGGTTTGACATAACAGAGTAGCCACTCAGTAAACTATTTGAATCTCAGCTAGTTGTACTATGTGATTCATATAGATCTTTAGGAAAAAAGTAATCTGGAGTTCTTTTTATTTTTATTAATGGAACCTGTTTCTCTGCTTTTCTCCTGTATCAGAGATTCTCAAAGAATACATATTGCCTATGTATGTATTTTGGAAATAAGTGGGGGCACTTCTGAGTACCACAATGATTGACACTGAAATGGATGAGAGCCAGGAACACTAGATGTACTGCATGTGTAGCACAGAAACTGCCCTGTATCCTGCATGACTTCTAAATTTCCTGCCAGTTATTCATGTAGATGAAAATATGTATATCTAAATTAAGGGAAGACTAAAAATGAGAAAGAGAAATCCCTTTCTTCTCTGGTGTCTAGGGTATAAGGATATTAGCACATGGCCAGTATCCATAACCATGAAGAAAGCTAGTCCGAGAGGAAGATATGTGAGATAAAGAGAAACATCAAAGATATTAGAATGTCTGGTTCTGGTTATCACTACTCTTCCCAAGTCTATTCTTTTCAGTTCATCATTTGACTTTTGTAAGCTTTCTTTTTCTTATGTTAGTTTGAGTTCAGTTTCTATTACTTGCTATCAAGAGAGGTCTGCTAATAAAGCGTTCTGAGAGAAGTCCAACGATCTTTTCTCAGTCATTTTCTTTTTGATTCCTCTATGACATCTGACACTGTTGACCACTATTCTCTTTTTCTTTCTTTCTTTTATATAATATGTTTTATTGATTTTTTTTTTTACAGAGAGGAAGGGAGAGGGATAAGAGAGTTAGAAACATCGATGAGAGAGAAACATCGATCAGCTGCCTCCTGCACACCCCCAACTGGGGATGAGCCCGCAACCAAGGTACATGCCCTTGACTGGAATCGAACCTGGGACCCTTCAGTCCACAGGCCGATGCTCTATCCACTGAGCCAAACCGGTTAGGGCTATTCTCTTTTTCTTGTTAAAAATGTTCCCTTCCTGTTCCTGTATTACAGCACTTTCCTACCTTCTCCTTCTCTGACTCCTCTTCTACCCATATATCATATACTCCCCACCCCAAACTTAACTTGCTGCAAAGATTTGCTCCACCTCCAGCATTCTTTCTCTGGGATAATTACAACAATAGGTTTCTTTCTTCATTTTTTGGGGGGGAAATATTTCAAATATGTAATAGATATATAAAGGAAAATATAATGAATGCCTATAAATCAACCACTCAGCAAAGACAATGAGTTACCAAATACATTTGAAGGCCATGTATCTTTCTCATCTGACTCACCAGAAATAATCATTATCCTGAATACCTTTGATGTTTATAATTCCTTTACGTTTCTTTACTCAAAATACATATTTGCAAAAAGCATATAGCAATTTTAAGACATTCCTTTTTTCACATTTTCACATATCTAAATTTTACAATCAAATATCCTACTGTTCACTTGTAACCTTCACTTCAGTGACAAATTACCACTTGGTTACAATGATAAGTTTTCATTTATTTCAGCTCCTAGGTATTTACATTTTTTGGCAAGGTCTAATGTTCATTTATAAGGATATTTGCTATATTTTATCCAACTTTCTTGGTATGCTTTCATATGAGTTTCACCCACACAATATTTAGTATATTATATTTTCACAAATATACTGTACCATCTACTTTCCAGTTGCTTTAATTAGAATCCTGGCAGGTTTCTTCAATATTTCACATTTTTTAAACTTCCAATTTGTGATTGGTCACCAAACTCTGTTATACCATTGTAAAATATCTTGTTTGTTTACCTAAATCTTTCTATTTCTATTACTATTGTTTGGTACTTATCTTCTGCCTTGACAGTTAAACAGTCTCTTATCTGTTTACTTTGATCTCTATTCTCTCAAACTTGAGTCTCAGTCCTAACTGGACATCAGAACCACCTCAGAGATTTTAAAAACTAGCAAAGTGATTTAATTGCTCTAGGGTAGGGCAATGGGCATACTTTTTTTTTTTTTAAAGCAAGTGAGGTAGCATGCAGTTAGGGTTGAGAACCACAACTCTACCAGATTACTGACTATTCTCAACAAACTGCATCTCAACTTTTGCCTTTTAAAACTTTCCATCTTTTAATGGCTTTGTTCCACACATGCAACTTTCAAAATCAACCAAATTTTAAGTGTAAGGCCAAATGATATTTTTACTAAATAATGACAGCAATAAATGACTGTATATTCCATCTACTACATGTACATATATTATACACACATAGATGCATGTGCACCCCCCCACACACTCACACACTCCAACCATGCTACATATATCATGATTTATTTATATTGTGATACTCATGTCCAACTCCCCTATTTGTACCTTTTATAAGACAAGGACCATATTTAATTTGTGGTTACACATCCCATTATTACAGTGCTTTACATATGTTAGATGCATTAAACTGAATTGTAGCAAACAAACACATATATCTATGCATTTGCAAACCAAACTCTACAATATATGCATACTTAAATATAATAATCCCACAGTGAGAAAAATGTTATAATTTGTCATTTCTAGGCATGTTGCTTTTTAATGAGACATACTTACCTGAAAGTATATTGATGCAAAGAATGAAAACACTACTAAGAATATATTACATAGGAATATAGGAAAACGCTACTGTGCAATATTTTATAAGACTGCTCATTATAAACAGTTGTTCAGGTTACATTTTCTTAATATTCTCTGTGATAAGATTGCAAGTGCATCTGAAAACAGAGTATAAGTATGATTGTATAGCACAGAGTATTCTAAATGATAATAATAGTTCCTTACAAAGTCTAATATAGGACACATATATTCTGTTAATAAATATCACTTGGTTCATCTAGAAGATGTAGGAATAAGACAGTCACGTCCAATTCCACCTGGATTCTCAGCACAGATCCTGGTTTTTGCACAGTTTACCTTGTGAACATGATCCAAGTGACATTTCACAAATTCCTGGATAAATGTTGCTACACTCTGCTAGGAGAGAGACAGGCTATGCCATGCACAGATCAATAATAGCACTGTGTTTCATCAGCCTCAAAATCAAAAGTGCTTCATCTGGCAAAAGCCATGGCCCTGGAGAATCTGATATATATAAACTGAATACTCTACAAGAAATGTATACTATACAAGCTATTGGGGTAGAATAAAAGAAAACTCTCAAAAGAGTTCTCTAGGCCATATTTTGTAAAGCATTCCTTCCCTAACTTTTGGAAATACTGTCATGCCTCCTTTTGTTACACAAAACAATGGGAGTTATATAAAGAGGGAGAAATAGCCTTGGGGGATAAAATGAGTATCCTCTTCTTTTAGAAAACATATAGGGCCATTGTGCAAATCAGGGTTCAGAAAATTAAATACCTGTAGTAACTAGAAAGGTAACGTAAGTTTTATGGGTCTAGTAGGATTTGCCACAAACAGGAGATGGTACACCCCATTCTCACTGAAAGCACCATACCACTACATTACTAACTTTCATATCAAAATCATACCTTCCAGCACTTTCATGACACTATTAATCTATTAGCTGGTTTGTCCACTTTTTAGTCAGCTCCTTCAATATCATCAATGCCTTCACTTCCTTAATGTGAATGGATATTCATTCTTGACCTATGTATATCTGGCTCTTCCACTTCTAACTTTCAGATTCATTCTCCAGTTCCTAATCACAAAAGCCTATAGTATACTTCATTTACACGTCAAATTACTACATCAGACTTACTAGATTACAACAGAATTCTTCCTTTATTTTATGCTAAACTTAAAAAAAGAAAAGGCTCTGGGAAATGTTGCATATAGGAAATGATACATGAACCAGGCTTAACAAATATGCATTATAATATAAGTGACTTGGTAAAACTCCATCCTTTTACTGAGAATGTACTATGCTCTGCGAAAGACAATGTTGAGAGAAAGAGAAGACTCATTCTGCCACAGACTGGGAGAAAATATTTGCAAAAGACATACCTGATAAAGGATTATTATCCAAAATATACAAAGAACACTTAAAACTCAGCAGTAAGAAAACAAGCAATCCAATTTAAAAAATGGGTGAGAGGCTCAAGCAAATACCTTACCAAAGAAGATAAACAGATGACAAATAAGCATAAAAAATGATGTGCTATATCATGTCATCAGAGACATGTAAAGTAAAACAACAATAGGATATCACTACACACCTATTAGAGTGGCAAAAATCCAGAATACTGACCACACCAAATGCTGGTGAGAATGTAGAGCAATAGGATTCTCACTCATAGCAGGTGAGAATTCAAAATGGTACAGACTTTAGAAGACAGTTGGTGGTTTCTCACAAAACTAAGCAGATCTTACAATATGATCCAGCAATTACATTCTTTAGTATTTACCCCAAAGCACTGAAAACCTATGCGTACACAAAAACCTGCAGACAGATGTTTATAGCAGCTTTATTCTTAATTTCCAGAGCATGGAAGCAATCAAGATCACCTTCACTAGGAGAATAAATAAACTCTGAACATCCAAACAATGGACTATTATTCAGCATTAAAAGAAATGAACTACTGTCCAGCTGGTGTGGCTCAGTAGTCAAGCGTCAACCATGAACCGGAGGTCACAGTTTGATTCCTGGTCAGGGCACATGCCCAGGCTGGAGTATTGATCCCCAGTAAGGGGTATGTAGGAGGCACCTGATCAATGATTCTCTCTCATCATTGATATTTCTATCCCTTCCTCTCTCTCAAATCAATAAAAAATTTTTTTTTCAAGAAATGAACTCCTGAGCTATGAAAAGACATAAGCACTTAAGGAAGAACCTTAAGTGCTTACTAAGAGAAAGAAGCCAATCTGAAAAGCATCCATATTGTATGATTCCAACTATAGCAATATCTCATTTTATTGCACTTTGCTTTATTGTGCTTCTCAGATGTTGAATTTTTTTACAAACTGAAGGAAGACCCTTCACCAGCAAGAAAATTATGATTTGCGTTATTGTATTATTTGTTTTATCATGGTGGTCTGGAACCCAACCCCAATATTTGTAAAGTATGCCTGTATATAACATTCTTGAAAAGGCAAAACTATGGAGACAGTTGCCAGGGATTGGAGATGGGGATAAATAAGCATAGCACAGAGGATTTTTAGGTCAGTGAAATGTATAATTTGGACAAATTACACATTTGTCCAAACTCAAAGAATGTACAGCACCTTAAGGTAAACTACAGACTCTGTTTGATGATGACGTATCAATGTAGATTTGTCAATTATAATACATGTACTTCTCTGGGAGGGATATTGATAATGGAGGAATTTATGCATGTATAGGGGCAGGAGTTATATGGGAAACCCTGGTAGCTTCCCCTCAATTTTGCTGTAAACCTAGAGCAGCTCCAACAAATTAAAGTCTTAATAAAAATATACAAATTCACTGCTTACATGTTCTACCTTCTGAAAAACACTAGAACACAGTCCAGCCAAGGAAAGAATTCCCTTTCTTCTGTTCTTTTAATAACATGTTCCTCAGTCACATCTGAGACCTCTCCAGAATGCCCTTAATGTCCAAATCTCCAGTATGCAATTCAAAACTCTTCCAGAATCTACCCATTATCCAAAGTTGCTTCCAAATTTACATATGTTAAAATGCCACCCAACTCCCAATACTAAAATCTGTATTAATCTATTCAGGTTGCTATAATCTATACTAATAAAAGGGTAATATGCTAATTAGACCAGACATCTTCTGGATGTTCTTCTGGACAAAGCCACGGTGGCGGGGGCCATAGCAGAGGCAGTTAGAGGCGATCAGGCCAGCAGGGGATAGCAGGTAGGGGTGATCAGGCCAGCAGAGGAAAGCAGTTAGGGGCGATCAGGCGGGTAGGCAGAGGGGTTAGGGGCAAACAGGCAGGCAGGCAGGTGAGCGGTTAGGAGCCAGTGGTCCCGGATTGCAGGTGAGTGGTTAGGAGCCAGTGGTCCCAGATTGCCCACAGGGATTGGGCCTAAACTGGCAGTCAGACATCCCCCAAAGGGTCCCAGATTGGAGAGGGTGCAGGCCGGGCAGAGGGACTCCCCCCCCCGACCCTGTGCACGAATTTCGTGCACTGGGCCTCTAGGCCTATATAATAAAATGCCCAGCGACCAAAACAGCAGAACAACCAGAATGACCACTCAACCAGTCACTATGAGGTGCACTGACCACCTCTTGGTCCCTTTCCCCAGCCATCAGGCTCCAATCTCCTGATGGCAAACTGGGAACCGGAGTAGGTAGTGGCAGGGGTTGGGACTGGCGAGCGGGCAGAATGCTGACCTCTTGGTCCCTCCCCCGGCTGGCAGGCTCTGATCACCCGATGGCAAATGGGGACCCGGGGGTGGATGGCAGGGGATGTGGGCGGTGCCAGACCAAAGCTCCCGCCCCGCTGGTCATCCCACACACAGAGGGCGACCCACGGCGGGGCTGGGGCTGGAGAGTGGGTGGAATGGCCGACCTCTTGGTCCCTCACCCCGGCCGTCAGGCTCCAATTGCCTGATGGCAAACTGGGAACCCGGGGGGGGGGGGGGGGGGCGGGGAGGCAAGCTGCTGGTAGCCAGGGAAGATGGCCCTGATTGCAGGCTAGGTCTAGGGACTGCACCCGTGCATGAATTTCATGTGCTGGGGTGCTTTAAAAAACATAATACTTTCTTACAATTCTGGAGACAGTAACTATGAGATTACAATGCCCGCATGGTCCAATTCTGATGAGAGTTCTCTTTCTGGCTTGCAGACAGTTACTTTCTCACTCTGTCCCCCCATGGTGGAGAGAGAGAGAGCTCTGGTGTCTCTTCTCATCTTATGCAGTGGTTCTCAACCTTCCTAATGCCACGACCCTTTAATACAGTCCCTCATGTTGTGGTGACCCCCAACCATAAAATTATTTTCATTGCTACTTCATAACTGTAATTTGCTACCGTTATGAATCATAATGTAAATATCTGATATGCAGGATGTATTTTCATTGTTCGCGACCCACAGGTTGAGAACTGCTATAAGGGCACAAAGCCCATCATAAGGACCCCCTTCCTTATAACCTCACCTAAACCTAACCACTTCCCCACAAACCCCTCTCCAAATGCTATAACACTAGGGACTGGGACTTCAATATATGATTGGGGTGGGGATAATTCAATCTATAACGATAATACATCTCTTGAAATCCATTTTGTTATTTAAATAAACACAGAGAATAACACAGCTCATATAAATGAATCATAAGGATTATTCTGTTTTTCTAAACACAGTATTTCAGGAGAGAGCTTTTTAGAGAAGAAGTATTACAGTATGTAAAATTTCACAAATATTTACATTTGTTATCTATCCGTTGATATATATATATATAATTACTTGCTACTTAAAATAAAACATTCAAAAGAAATTCTAAAATGTGCACTTATGGGCAAGCTTCATTTTCCCTTTTAATATGGATTCTGGTAGTTTGCCTCTGTGAGTCAATGCTGTTTACATCTGTATGATGACACAGATGTGACTATAAAGGAGTTTCCATGGTCATAATACACTTAAGTAGTATTATTGGAACAAAAAAGGTTGACCTTTCATCTTGCTATTCTTAAGATTAGGACTCATTTTCCAAATGTTTCAGATGAAATATGAGCAACTCTCTTAAGTTAAAGAACTGAACATTCAAAGTGGAAAAGGTAGTCAATACTGTTAGCTTTAATATATTCCCTATTCATTTTTGCAATAGAGAATTGAATATGTAAGGAAAAGAACATACATTGTTTTAATTAGAAACTAACTTTAAGACAATTAACCTTAAACATATTTACTTTGTCAAGTTTAGTAATAATTGAAATGTTTCATGTAATCATATATTACTTACATACCTAAAAATGTTACAATGGCTCTTACAATTCACCATAACATTTACCTAATAAACTTTTATCTCAGCAGTAGGCTTTATTAATTTGAATAATAATTTTTATTACATTATTGTTACTGATGAATTATCAGCAAAATTCATATAGTACTACTGCTTGTCTTTTATTTTCCTACTTAAAACCAATATTTAAAAAATGTTTTACTGAGATATAAATTTACATTCCACACTATTCACTCATTTAACGTATACAAGTCAATGTTTTTAGTATATTCACAAATATATTCAAATATGACCATAGTCAATTTCAGAACATTTTCATCACTTTAAAAAGAAACCTGTACACTTTAGCAATAACTCCTATACTCCTCTATCCCTCCCAGTCCATAGCATTTAGTAATCTACTTTCTCTTTCTGTGTCTATTCTGGATATTTCACATAAATAGAATCACATAATATGTACTCTTTTGTGACTTGCTTATTTCACTAGATTTAATGTTTTTAATGTTCATCCATATTGTAACATATATCAATACTTCATTATTCTCTTGTGTTTTCACAATATTCCCTTGCACGCATAGATCAGAATTTATTTACCCATTCCTCAACTAATGGGTATGTGTCCTCCAGATTCCCAGGAACGTGTCAGAGCCATTCAAAACTCTTATGAATATCTCATTCCACAGCTTTTCCTTTTAAGCCATTTAGTTAATATATTGTTTGACCTAAACTAGAATCCATCCTCTCAGGCCAACTAGAGTTTAAACAATTGCCTGTAATAGTTTTTGATAACACCATGTCCTCCCCACTGCTCCCTCTTCTCCCCCAGGAAAAAGATGGTTCACACTGAAAGCAATCCCAGTCATCTCTTTACAGGGGTCTATTAAGGAACCATCAGACAGGTCAAAAGATGACAATTATTTGGGAACAGAGCTTTGAAAGTGCTCCAGCTCCATTAGGCTTCTTTTGGAAGTTGCCAGGCTGCTACTGAGCTGGGAGAGTGGGGATGGAACTAAGGCAAATTAAAATGCCACAAAGTTTCCTGTTTGTAGCTGAGTTTTTGTTTGTTTGTTTATTTGTCTGTTTTTAATAAACTCTCCCCAGATTGTTGCAAGTCCTTGGATCATTTCCAGTTTCAGAGAGGAATGTAAGTGTTCCTCAACGTTCACAAAGTCTCAATAAAATGCTTTATCGTTTTCATGTAAAATACTTTTATTTGATCTTCAATCATTTTATAAGAAATCCATGTCTTAGAAACTTGTAACTTCGAGTCATCAATTAATTGCCTTAAATATTACATCAACATTTAGAAGACTAGATTCTATACCCAATGCTATGAAAATGTTGACTCTGACTATTTTTGCCTGTTTTTATTGCTTTTATGGAGGAGTACATTTTTAAATTTCTACATTCTACAACATGGAAAACTTTGAAAATATAATGCTAAATGAATGAAGCCAGACACAAAAGTCACGTATTGCATGACTCCATGTATATGAAATATCTAGACTAGGTAAAACCACATAGACAGAATATAGATTAGTGGTTGCTCAGGGCTAGGAGAGATGGTGGAATGGAAGAATGATAGCTAATGGGTACAGGGTCTATATTTGAAGTTATAAAAATGTTCAAAATTGATTTTGGTGATTGTCACACAAATTTTTCAGTATTGTAATAACCGCTGAATTAACTGAGAGAATTGTATGGTATGTAAATTATGTCTCACTGAAGTTATTACAAGAAATAATGGGTGATTTCAATACTTCACTTTCAATAATAGATGATAGAAAATCAGCAAGGATATGGATTAATTGAATGTCATTATTAACCAACATATATAAAAAGAACATAGATCAAGTTAGGATATATGGCCACTTTGAAATAAAGCCAAAACACCTGTTATTGGTATACAAGTATAATATTAAGTCCTTTATAGTTAAAACATTTCTGAGTATTGCTTGAATTAAAGCATTAGATGTTAGAAGTAGAGAATCTACGTATAATTTAAACATTTTGTGATTGTGATTTAAAAATTATTTTCTAAAATGTGTGAAATAATCCTTCTGTCTAAAACAACAAATTTCCAAAATTCATTCCTTATACAAACAAATGCCTTTAGGAATGGAGACTTAAGAAACAATCTTTTCTTTTTCATTTGCTCTAAGATTAAATATGATAACCAGCAATAATGTATAATATATCTAAAAATTGTTACAGAAAACTCAATTCACCTAAATAAAAGAATCACAAATAAGTTATAGGAACATATTAATATAGATATTTATATTAAAACCTTCACATTTTATACTAGTATTTGAAAACAGGAACTGAGGCAATTGTCAGTTAACAATGTAATTTATAATGATAAATTCAAACTTGTATACATGGGCAAATGGGCAAGCTATATGCATTTATATAGCCTACATTTAAAATCTAAGGTATAATGCAAAAAATATATAAAAATGATAGATGTCAAAAGGAATGCTAGTAAAATATTTGTCTTTTTTATTTGGAGTTGTCTTCCTGATAAAGGTTGTTCCTTAATATGAATTTATTAAAGAAATCTAGGTATTAAACTAATTATATTAGTTAGTAGTGCCTAGAAAAATTTTTTAACTCAAAGATATGTCTAACACAAATATGAACCAAACAAAACATGTAAAAGGAAATACATACTTTTATAATATAGTCTATTATAATTTATTTCCTTTTACCTTTATTGTCTGTCTGCTTATCTGAAATCGTTGATCAGATACTTGCTGCTGGTGAAGGAGCTTTTCATTGACTTCTTTATATTCTTTAATAGACAATTCTGCTGTTTTTTTGGCATTCTGAAGTACACTGTTTTGTTGCTGCAAGGATATAATTCTTTCTCGTAATAAAATAACATTGCTACTTGATTTCTGGGCAGATATACTTTTTAATTTTTCTCTGTAAACTGAGAAAATATAACTGTTATATAAATAATGTTGTTCATAATATTTTTAAATCACATTAAATCACAAAGACACTATTAATTACATATGCATTCTTACCTCTGGTAGGACCTATTGTATGTGAACTCTTTTGAATATTACCATTCTTCTTTTGAAAAGTTGGCCTTTTGGCATTCTTGTAATGAAAATAATCCTAAATTTGAAGGTTTCATAAAGGTTAGATTGTTACTCAAAAATATCAAGTGAGCTAACATGATAAATAATATTTCTTTACTTGAAAATATATTTGTTTATGCAGTTAAAAGCCTAGACAATAAAATTCTATAATTGATACCAGAACTCATAAATGAACATAATGTGTACACTAAAACTGCCCTAGAGGGCAGAAGATACAAATACAAAAGTCAACCACAAAGTAGTACTAGTAATTTAACCTAGGGACCATTTGTAAACCTAGGGGGAAATACAGTAAAAGCAACAAAAATAAAATATTTAATAACTTATTCTCTGGGAATCTACGTTCCTTTTCTCAAATACTGTTTTCTGACTGATGAACTCCTCCTGGCAAATGAAGCTAAAATAATGTTGATGATCATAAAGCAAGTTTTCTTGAAGCTGCATGTTTTCCTCATGACATTTCAATACACTAAAGTTAAATAAAATAAAGCTATGTTGACTTTTGTTCCAAAATATCTCATCAGTTTAAAAAAGCTTCCCCAAAGCAAAATTTTAAATAGACTGTTTCAAATATTATAAATCCTAATAATAAAATATGTGGTCTTGTTTAAGACTTTATTGGCTGGGGAAAGGAGAAATATTAATCTAGACCAGAGGTCGGCAAACTCATTAGTCAACAGAGCCAAATATCAACAGTACAATGATTGAAATTTCGTTTGAGAGCCAAATTTTTTAAACTTAAACTATATAGGTAGGTACATTGTTATTAACTTAATTAGGGTACTCCTAAGGCTTAGGAAGAGCCACACTCAAGGGACCAAAGAGCCGCATGTGGCTCGCCAGCCGCAGATTGCCAACCACGGATCTAGACTAATCTAAATTACTTCTTTAAAAAAAATTATTTTTCAAAGATCTCAACTCAGGAACAAATAAATAATTATAGTAAAAATTAAAAGAAAAAGTAAATTTGGCCCAATGTTACTTTGACAATGAGCCCTATATTGATGAATACATAAATTATATTATATTATATACAAGGAATGGTTCTAAAGTAATAAAACTGATTTGTTAACACAAATACCAAAAACCCCTATCTAAGGGTTACTTTCCTTTGAAGTAATCATTTTCCTTTAAACTATATGTCATTTCTCAAAATATTTTTGAAATGTCTTATTTGAACTTGTCCTCATCAACAGTGTATAAAATGTATTTTTTAAAAGTTTCAGTGCTTTACTAAGATTCAATTAATATTTAAGTGCTATTATTGAGCACTATAAAAGATCCAAAACATTATTACAAAATTTAAATATTAGTCACTAGACTTATTATTAAATTAACTAGAACTAAAATAAAAAAGGACTTCAGAAAAAATTTCATACTTTGAAACAAACACAGTTGAAGTATCTTTGTAATATGGTAAATAATAAGAGAAATTCTAAGGCCAAAAATGAAGTAAAGCAGGAATCAAGAAACAAAATACAGAACAACTGATAATCCCTTGTGACCTTGAAATTCTATTTAAATAGCAACACAGACAGGAAAAAAAAAGCCTGAGTCCAAACTCAAACTGATAAATTTGAGGTAACAGAGCTAAGACATTGTGTAACAACAATTTGTACTTTCTAGTGCTGAGCAGTATTCACGGAATGGATGTATCACAGTTTAACAATTCAGCTAATGAAGAAAGTTTTAGTTGTTGCCAGTTTTTGCCTTTTACAAATAAAACTGTTATGATCATTCATGTATAGGATGTTTTTTTTTGTAAACATAAACTTTCGTTTTTGTGGAATAAGTCTCAAGTGTGAGATGGCTGGTTTGTATGATAAGTATATGATTACTTTTTTGAAGAAACTGCCCACTATTTCTCAGAGTGCTGTACCACTTTATAGTCACACAGAAATGTATGAGAGATCCAGTTTCACTACATCCTTGCAAGTATTTGGTATATTCACTATTTTTTATTTTAACTATTCTAGTAGATGTGTATCCTCACCTGAGAACATGCTTTATTGATTTTATTTTTAAAAAATCTTTATTGTTGAAAGTATTACAGATGTCACCCATTTTTTCCCATGAACCCCTTCTAGCCCACACCCACTTAGCATAATATTCTCCAGGTCCCTCCATGCTGTCTCAAAGGGTAAGAGATACTTCTTTTTTTCTGCTGCATAGTATTCTATGGTGTAAATGTACCACAGCTTTTTTTTATCACTCATGTACTGATAGGTACTTGTTTTATTGGTTTTAAAGAGAGGAAAAGAGAGAGAGAGAGAGAGAGAGAGAGAGAGAGAGATGAGAGGGAAACATTGAGACTGGTTTCCTCCAGTACCAGCCATGTCCTGAGAGCCAACCTGTAACCTAGGTGTATGACCTGACCAGGAATCAAACCCACAACTTTTTGATGGATGGGACAATGCTCCAACCAACTAAACCACACAGCGAGGATCCATCAGGGTCTTAATCTGCATTCCCCTAATTGTTAATAATGGTGAACATCTTTATATATACACATACATATATATATGTGTACATCACTTGTACACATACAAGTACATATGCATACATATATATATGCTTGTCATCCATTTATATTTTTTGGTGAAATGTCTGTTCTTATTGTTTGCCCATTTTCTAACTGGATTATTTTATTTTCTAATAGTGATGACATTAGAATTAAGATGTTCTCTTCCTTGACTCATAGAGACCAAGCAGACAGGTCTGGTGGGAAGGGGAATTGTTGGGGTGGGGGGAGAGGTATTGAGCATAAAAGAAAAAAAAGAGAGAGCGAACTCACAGACATGGACAACAGTGTGGTGACTGTGGGGGGTGGGGAAGGTGGAAGAGGGCATAGAGGGAATAAATGGCGATGAATTAAATTAAATTAAATTTAGGAAAATGTTCTGTTCCTCAAAAACTACAGCAATACATCTTCAATATGTATAACCAACCAAAGGCTCCAAAATAGCATATATAAGAACTTCTACAAATAAATAAGAAAAAAACAGACACCTCATTTTTAAAATGGGCAGAGAATTGAAAAGGCAATTAATTTACTAAAAAAAACCCTTATGGTCAATAATCATGAGAAAGTACTTAACATCTCATCAGTAATTACAGAAACATAAACCCACAATGGTATACCTTAACGTACATACAAAAGTGCGTAAGATGAGAAATACCAACATACCAAGTGTTGATGAGGAACAGTACAATTTTTCAGAATCTGCTAGTAGATATAACAAGTTGGTGCAACACTTGGAAAATAGCATTATCAATTAAAATCTTAGAAAAACATAACCTATGGTGTAGTAATTTCACGCCTAGTATTTCATTACAGAAATGCCCACACTTATGCAATAGAATACATGTACAAGAATATTCATTGCAATATTATTTTCAAGAAACCCAAACTGAAGCAACCCAAACTTCAGCAGAATGGATAAAATGAAGTATAGTCAGACAATGAAGTATAATATACAACAATAAAAGTGAATGAACTCCACCCAATATTGAACAAAAGAAGTCAGACATAAAAGAAGATATACTATACAGAATCTATAAAATTCAAAAATAGATAAAATTAACCATAATATAACGATAAAATAAAGTAGTTGGGTATTAAATTAAAGTTAAAATAATGGTTATCTTTGGGGTTATAGAGAAGTTCTAATATTTTCAAATCACAATTGCTACAATTTGGTCAACATTTGTTTTCTGACTACAAACAATGTATATAAATTTATTCAGAGTAGTTCATACTATATTATTATTATATGAATTGACTATGAGTTACTTTTATTTACAAACTCATTGTGCTATAAATGACTGCAACTAAACAAAATTCCCACCTGAATAATATGTGGCAAAATAGATTTTATAGAGATTTCTATAAAATTTATCTATTTACCAATCAATCAATGAATCAGCAGACACAGCATATAATGCTTCATCTGAACTTTATTCTGGTGGTAACTAAAAGAAATTTTTGTTATCCTTGAACTTTTTCTTCCAAAGTTCTTATGAGACCTCAAAAAATAAACACTTTTGGATCTAATTTTAAAAGAACCCTATAGGTTAATTAAAAGATGATATTTTTACAGCAAAATTATTTTTCCTCTTTTTCACTGATTTATGCTGAACACATAAACCTTTTGGTGACATGATGTATCCATAGTAAGAACTAATAAGTTGTTTGAAATATTAATTTTTTGGAACATTAGTATTTTAAGATTTAAAACACTTTGGAAAATTAGGTAAATTCTAGAAATTCATATATTTAATTCAACTAAACAACTTTATCATCACAAAGGCTAATAAAATACATAATTTTCTACATGTGGTATATACCTGAAAATAAATACCACTTTTAATTTTGGGCTGAGACATAAATACCTTAAGATTTATATTTAGGAGGATAATACCTATTTCCAGTTTATCTATACAAAAAATAGTAACAAATTGGAGTTGAAATTATTAAGAAGTGTGTATCTGCACTGCATATTTCTAAGACAAGTTCATTTTTAAGGATTCACATTAAATCAGTGGCAACAAAATTTGATTTAAGTAATGAAGCATAAAATAAAATTAAACACATAGCTTATAATTAAGAAAAAAGTGTATATACCTTCGGGATCTTGCCATCTGTATTTGAATATGTTTGTACTATTCTTTTTCCTTGCATGTGGCTGTCTTCTATTTGATCACTTTCTTTCTGGTCTCTTCCATCTTCTACAGGACTTATTTTCTGGGATGTTTCTACAATAATTGTTCCTAAATTTTGAGAGGTCTGTATTTCAGAATCACTGCTTTTGGGGAATGATAGGGGAACATAAAATCAAAAAGAGTTGTTAAATGTACCTCTTTTAAGTTCAAGACCAAATAATATTATAGCACAAACTGCATTTAACCTGAAAGTTTAATTTGAGGACTTACTGGTTTTCAGCGGTAAGAAAGAAAATTAGTCTAAATATATTTTAGAAAATTATAAAATCTCATCAAGAAATTCAATTATCGCCCTAGCCAGCTTGGCTCAGTGGATAGAGCGTCGGCCTGCGGACTGAAAGGTCCCGGTTTTGATTCCGGCCAAGGGCACATGCCTGGGTTGTGGGCTCAATACCCAGTTGGGGTGTGCAGGAGGCAGCCAATCAATGATTCTCTCTCATCATTGATGTTTCTACCTCTCTCTCCTTCTCCCTTCCTCTCTGAAACCAATAAAGAAATATATTTAAAAAAAAAAAAGAAATTCAATTATCTATGATCAAATACAAACTAGCATCATTTTTATAGTATTTCTATTAAGTATTTCTCAGGCAGCAGCAGTTTGACCACTTCCAGAATTGGTGTACTCACTGCTTTCTGAGCCAGGGCAGAAAGTTTTAACATTCCTAACAATGTTTCCCTTTACTCTAGAACAAAATGTGAATCCCTGAGGCTTTCTCCCATTTATCCCAGTTTCATTTCTTAGGGCCATTCATCATTCAATAAAATGTTTGTTAAGCATCAACTATGTGCCAGGTACTTTTCTGGGCATTAGTACGTGAAAAAAGTAGATAAATATCCTACTCTCATCCTAGTGGGATGGGGGGTGGGGGGCAGGCAGGTAACAAATAAAAATAAGTAAAATATATAGTATGTTAATAGAGTGTGTTAAAGAGAAAACATAAAGCAAGGAAAGAAGATTTAGAAGTGCTGAGGTTGAGCAGAACATACAAGTAAATCCAATCCCTTTCCCACATGGATAATCTTGTAACTATCTAAACACAGTTATATGATGCTTGAGACATCTCTAGCTTTTTCATATTTTTCCAATATGAATGCTTCTGAGATTCTTTCTCACCCTGGTCACTCTTGAATGTGCTCCAACTTATGTGCAGAATTAATTTTATAATCGAAGTGTACTATGAGAAGTACTTAGTAAACTCCTGGTGGGTGCAGACTAAAATTGTATAAGCTTCTCTGGCATGTATATTGTACTGTAGACACATACAGGATTTAACAAAGCCTCATAAAATATTCTTATGTACACTGTTGCCAACTCCCATATTTTTCCCAATGTATAGTTGAGCAAATAGCATTTTATAGCTAAGTAAAGTACCCTGTAGTCTTGTGTATAATTGTATCTTCCTAGTCTATTGAGATATTGGAGATTTTGATTCACTTTTATAAAATAGTTTTCAACCCTTTCAATATCATAATATCCACAAATTAGATTAATATATTTGCTGAACTTGTTTTTCTTATTTAAGGTATTAACAACTCCTGATTATCACCCATTACTGAATGGACATTGATAAAGGTAATTTGTATATTGGGACCCACAAAATGCAGGATATGCCCCAGTGGCAGGGCCCATGTCAGAAATCTAAACCTAAGTCAACCACACTTATGGGCAATGCCTCCAAGGGAAAACAGAGTTTTCCATCCCAAAATATGCCTTTTGGAATATTGATTATTTTAAGCTGGTCATTTTCAAGAAAGAAAAAAAATCAGGAAAAAAGTTAGAACTTCCCTCTTTCTGCCTGAAAGAATGTACATAGAGAACCTCCTCCAGTAAGGAAAATATGATCATAGATAACTGTAGTTTAATATGAATTAGTGTGTGATACACAGGGAAGAACCTAGCAAGGCCTGTTTGATTAAAGCCCTCACTGTGTCCCACTGTTAAAGATGGCCCAGCAAACATTTATTTACCAAACATTTGCTTTTCAATCTCCATGTGAACTACCTTTCTTCCCTTTGAAGTCCCAAACTACAACACCCATATTCATATGGAACCCCAGTAAGTACACATGTAACATATTTAGACATTTTCTCCTGTTAATTTGTCTCATGTCAATCTGATTACTAGTCCAGCTGGAAGAATTTAGAATGGTAAAGGAAAATTCATTTTTCCACCCCACACTTCACTGTCAAGGAAATCTAACCTACCCCAATTACAATCCTTCAACTCAGCTTTAACTTACCTTGGAAAATAAGATGTGTTAGCCTTATTAGGAAATACTCAACCTCCTAGCCAATCATTCCCTGTTCCTTCCTTGCCTCTTCTAATGCTCTATAAAACTCTCTCTTGTCAAAAGTCCCTCAAGAATAGTGCTCCACTGATTGTTAGGCTCAGTAACCCACTAATTCATGGGTGTTGTCCCCTGAATAAAGGACTTTAAACTCATTACTAAATTGTATTATTTTTGTCATTTGACAGCATACACTTATAATACTAAGCAACTATAGGAAATAAATACTAATAAGGTACTAATTATATAATACATTTATATATAAAGGATAAAGTTCTGTTTTTCTAAGTATCCAAGTAAATTTCTTATATTCCAGATTATGAAAAGCTAAAATAAATAGAATGTTCTGAAGTCCTTAGGCTCCACTGTGGGATTTCTAATTGTTGAAGAATTCTTTGCAGCTGAATGATTCCTAAGGATTTTCTGTCAGGCAAGAAATGGAACACTAATCCTCACAGTATAAAATTGAGTTTCACTGCTCAATAACTTAAATGACAACACTATGTTTTAAGAGACAGTGTGTGATATATCTCCCCAAATGTAATCTTCTGCACATGCATTAATATAAAATTAGAATTGAGTGTATTATGTAACTTTCATATACGTATTCATACATACATACTCACACATGAGTAAAGTGGACTGCAATATTATGAAGAGTGTGATAGTACCAACTGGATGAAATATAATTCGTAGCTGAAACTAGAATTTCCTTGAAGACATAAATAAGTGTTTAGTGGGTTTTAAGCTAAATAGTATTTTATCTCTAAATGCTTTTTGAGAACAGGGGGGAAAACCTTAGAAGAGGTCACAAAGAATAGAAATGCAGATTTGGTCCTTCTTCCGTACTTTCATAACCTGCCTGATGACAAAGGGCTTGACCCAATGATCATTTAAAAGAGTGGTTTCAAAACTTCTCTACATATTGGAATCGGCTGCCATGGTCGGCAAACTGCGGCTCGCGAGCCACATGCGGCTCTTTGGCTCCTTGAGTGTGGCTCTTCCTAAGCCTCAGGAGTACCCTAATTAAGTTAATAATAATGTACCTACCTATATAGTTTAAGTTTAAAAAATTTGGCTCTCAAAAGAAATTTCAATCGTTGTACTGTTGATATTTGGCTCTGTTGACTAATGAGTTTGCCGACCACTGGGCTAGAGAGTTTCAAAAATACTGAAGCTTGTATCCCATTCCAAAAGTTAAGAATGAATTGTACTGGGGTGTGATATGAGATTTTGGAATTTTTATGAGATCCCCAAGTGATTCTAATATGCACACAAGTTTGAGAACTACATTTTAAGATAAGTTTCAGTTCTATGTCTATGCTTAAGAAAACTACCTAGAGACATCCTGAGGGGACCAAAGTTTTGTCATCCCTAAATGTGACATTTGTGATATTGATTTTAAGCTGGTTATTAAGAAACAAGATTCAGAAAGAACCTGTGATCCTCCACCGTTATGTCTAAAGAAATTCAGATAGAAAAACCTGCTTCAGGAAGAGAATCTTAGCATATTCACTTTAGCATATTCACCTTAGAACATATGAATTAGCACCTATGTGACAGACAGGAAGAAATCTAGCAAAGTCTGTTTCCTTCTGTGTCCCACTATTTCTGGATGGCCCAGCAAGAATTTGTTGACCATATGTTTGTTCTTTCTCCTACCTGTTAATCACCTACTTCCTTTGGAATCACAGACCCCTGTGCCACTTTTCCTTTGTCCAAAATAGCACATAAGCTTCACTTTTTCAATGCCTTTTAGGTCTCATATCTTATTATATGCTCCGCGTGTACAACCATAGTAATAAATCTTGAATATTTTCTCCTTTTAATCAGTCTATATTAATTTGATTGTTAGCCCAGATAGAAGAACTTAGAAGGTAGAAATAAAGTTATATTTTTTGTATCCCCCTCCTTCCCCAATCCTAAATCTAAAACATACCAGTATTCAGGGTTTTAAAAAAATACTTAGGAAAATAAAAGGAAATATATGCCATTATAAAACAAGACAAAATTGATGCCATTGTAATTAGCTAGTTATTGATAACAAGAAAGGAGCAAAGGGAAGGCCAGATATTACAAGCATGTCATTCAGACAGTTTCATCAGAAAGCTACAACTTTACATTCTGCAGAGGTCCAACAAAGGGATGATTGACACATGCCCAGTAAAGCTGGGATGACCAGGGAAGGTGCCTCTGTCAGTCACACTTGGGACTTGTATGACTTTGGCCTTATGGGGCTCTTTTGTTCCTGCTTCCCTCCATTCACCCACGGCCATATGGACCCCTACATAATGGACCAACGGATTGCAACTGGTCTGATGCTAAACTGGAAAGGAAATTCTGGATGCTGGCTTTGATTTTAGCTTTACTGAAACCCCAGCTATACTTCTTCTATGACTGGACAAAGGAAGGGAAATGGGACTTTAGAAGCTCATGGAATTAATTAATTAAAAATCACTCGTTCTCCCATATGAGTTTCAGAAAATTCTTTTTCTCTGGATATCATAAGAACTTCACCCCCAGCAACACCCAGTGGGGAAGAGGACCCCACTTCATCTGGAATAAGAATTATGGAAAATTGTTTAATTTGTCTATTAACAATTCTGACAACATTAACTTCTATGTAAGTCTCAAAGAGGTGTCTATTATCCATTTATCTTTGTGGTTACTGATGTGCTTCAAGTGCACATATGAATGTATAGCCAAAGATAAGGGAAAATATTATAGATTTTTAGTATTCTCCTGTTGCTACTCACTAGGAGTTGTATAATTTAAGACTAGGAATCTGCAGAGCTATAACTTTAAAGAACTAAATTTTAACCATCATTCAATTAAAGTTAGTACAATGACTTTGCATAATACATACATGAAATAATTAGTGAAGATGGTTCTTAATTTAAAGGATGTTAAACAGCTTGTAGACATCTGGTAACAAGCTGAAATGGGTCATTCAAAATTTATCTAACTAAATTAAGGGGGAAAATGTTTCTCCTCCCAGGTTGGCATGTCACAAGATAACTAAACCGACTTAGTAGGCTTGCCTGGGAATCCTTAGCTGTCAGTGTGAATATGCAAAGGGCCAGCAAATTAAATCAACCTGCCAAACTGTCAATTTCAAGCCTCATGACTGCATGAAAATAGCATCACTGGAAGAAATCAAGCATTGCCTTCTTTTGGGGTTCCTGGCACCTATTCAAATACTCATGCAGTTGTGGCTAATTTTGCATGCAAATTTTAGTCAATAAGCTCAGAACAAGACCTCCCAAGATATTTCAAAGGATCTGACAGTATTTTTTCTGAATACCAAATCGACAGTAGTTTAAATTCAATCTCCATTTGCTGGTGCTTTACATATGCACAGTGTCCCCACCACAGAGCTAAGTTAATGAGAGTCTTACCTGCTTTCACTCACATCCTCCCAGTCCTTGTCCTTGCTGAGGTTCTCAAACACATTGCTCATAACCTTGATGGAGTGATTGAGAACAGTGTGGTAACGACCGACAGAGCACTTTTTCTTGGCGGCTTTAAATTTCACCTTGGTAGTGGTTGTTTTACAATCATATTGCCCAGATCTTACTTCTGTGGTGTCCATCTCAGATCTAGCTTTGTCTACTGAGTGCTGCAATTTCTCCATTGAATTAATCGGCTCTTCATTTTTATTTTTCAACACATTAGTTTCTGCCACTTGTCTCCTTAGGGAAGTGACTTCTCTCTCGAGCTCACTGATTTTTACTTGAAGTTCAGCTTTGTTTTTTACTACATCTTTACTCCCTTTTTGTAGTTGTTCTAGCTCTTTTTCTCTGGTCTCTGCCTCTTCTTGCTGCTGTTTTAAGAGGGATTTCAGGAAATCATTTTCTTTTATTAATTTTTTATTCCCTTCTTTTAATTTTCTTGACCTTTTCTCAAAAGATTTTAGCCGATTTTCCAACTCAATGACCTAAACAGAAGAGTTTAATTTATTCGTTTCAAAGTCAAAACCCATAATCTATTGTATTTTATTACCATGTCTTAGGTAAGTAAATAAAATTATATTAAGCACAAGGACAATATAAATCCAAACTACTTAATTTCTCAGGTACATTCTAAAATGTAATACAGTCTAAAATGTAATAATACAAAGGACAGATGGTAAAAGAAGTTACAATTTTACACAAAGTGATACAAAAATGTGTGCTAATAAACTTAGCTGAGTTTTCTGAGATCTAAGGGCTTTAGCAATATAATCTACTCATTGTGAATAAAATTTTTTTCAGAACAAAACAATTTATACAAAACAGGCACATAGAGAAACTTTATTAATAAAATAACATTCTTCAATATTTAACAATCATATGAAAAACTGATGGCCTATTTATAAAATAATTATGAAGGATGCTTATTGCTAAATTATAAAAATATAATTTTCATAGTCTAAGGTTCTTAGTTTACACATAAAAGAACATTTTACCAAAAAAAAAAGCCTGACAACTTTAAAGTACAATTATTTAAAGGTTGCATATGAATCAAATTTTTTCATTTATTTCAATAGACAATGTTAATTGAAGGACACAAAAAATGACAACATCCTGACATTAAAAAATTTCAAAAACTATTTGGAAAGACACTTGCATAAATAAACCTAATAAAGGATAGGATCTAAGTGCCATAAGTCTGAGTAAAAAGAAAGAGGAATTAATTCTAAGCAATGAGTTCCAATGAGGAGTTGATTTCAATTTAAATCTTGAAAATAATCACTATTGTTTGGAAAGTAAATTTTATCATTAAAAAAGACCTCTTCTGATTATCTCACCATGTGAGATAAAGAGAACCAATAATTATCTTCCAAGAAGAAGAAATGGAGGCTCTGAAAAGTGAAGTACCACATAAAGGTAAATATTTCCTAGTTTAATCTGGGTTTCAAATTCAGGATTTTTGCCCCTCTCACTGTTATACAAACCATATAGGGAAGAAGAATTACAGATATATGGGGTGGGTCAACTATACAGTTTATAGTTGTATGTGAAACAGATTTTATTCTTATATTATTATTAACTATAGTATTATTTTCCATGCTTTTGTCCCACCCTATATATGGAAAATGGACAAAGAACTGGAGTAAGGGACCCTACTGGTGTACAAATTTGTGCATTGGGCCACTAGTTATTGTATGACTATATACCACAATTTTTGGCAGACAGTAAGTTTTATAGTTTATCACATCATCATCATTGTCATTATCTCAATTATTCATTCTTACAGTTATTTTAGAAAATTACTTGAGCTGAAATAAAATTATTTATACCGAATATTGCTGAATTAGGCATTAAATCAACTTTATACTTTTGATTAAAATATAATGTAACAAATAAACATCTTAAATTTGAGGTTGCAATTCTGAAGATTAGCATGATTTTTTTCTTTTAACTAAAATCCATTTAAGTGTGAGTACAATTCATAAAAAATATTATATACTGATGGAAAAATGTCTGTCAAAGTCTATTATGTTTAAAGTGTGTTGACTCTCTAGTATGAATCAATGTCTAATCACAAGAACTGGCCAAATTTATTTGCATTTACGTTTAAATTGGAGGCCAAATAGTAAAACACAAGAAACTACTTCCAAAGACTTTAAAGGGGAAAGTCCATAGCATGCTTATGTTATTCAAGGTATACTCTCAAAAATTTTTCTTCAACTTATTTTAAGACCTCCAAAAATGGAAAAGGAAAATTTCAATAATTTTTGAGAATGGAAGTCTGAGGAATTGTTAAAGGCATTTGGTTTGTGTGCTATAAATCAACCAACTCCATACTTTTCCTCCAATACTGAAATTTTTTTTAAATTTACCAAAAAGATGGCTCCTTTCAAAACAAATAAAACACATCACTTTGTAATGTGTATGTATTATATACTTACTAGGAGTGTCATGACAAAGTACTACAGACTGGGTAGTTTAAATCCTAATAACCTTCTTTTGACTTAACTCATTGAAGACCCCCATCTCCAAATTCAGTCATATTCTGAGATACTAGGAATTAGGACTTTGACATAAAGATGTGGGGGGTAGGGAGGGTAGAGAGACAATTCATTCCGTAACAGTGTGTGATGTTAATATATTATTTTAAAATAATCTAGTTATAGTTGATTTCTATTGTGCACAAATATTGTTTTCATGCTGTTACAATCTTTTAAATCCATTTTGAGTAAGTTTCATATGGATTGTGGGGCATTAAAAAATAATTTTCCTCCCACTTTCTAAGTGCTTCTAGCTGGGCTAATAATCAAACTAACAGACACATATCAACAGGAGAAAATAAAATTTTAATACGTGTGCATGCGGAATTCATATGTGTGAAAATTACGAAGATTGTGGCAAAATGAGGTATATGTGTCATTTTGGACAAAGGAGAAAGGGGAGGAGCTTGATATTTCAAAGGAGAAATAGGCAAACTCATAGGTAGCTGAGATAGTGACAAAAAATTATTGATAGGCACTCAGAAAAAATGGGACAGAGGGAAATTTAGTGAACAGATATTTGCATGGTTCCCTCCTGACTATCATAATTCATATGTGCTAAAGTGAATATGCTCAGGTGATTATTCTAGGGATCCCTTCCTGAAGCAGTTTTTTTCTATCTGAATCTCTAAGAAGAAAAGAGGGAGTTAAAAGAAAAACAAAACAAACAAACAAAAACACTCTTCCTGAGTTTGTTGGGCTTTAATTGATTTCAGTTTGAAATAATTTGAGACTACCCACAAAGTACATCCTTTTAAAATAAGGTAACTCAACTAAAAGGGGATAAATCATGACTTAGACAATTGCATTAGGTTAATATAGAAAAAAGTGACAAATTTGTATGTTAATTTGACATATGGTCCAATGAAAATAATTCCTTTTGGCATTTTAGTACTTAAATAGATTTCTGAATCCACAACATTAGTAGTTATTTATAACAGTTGGAATGAAATTATGGATTTCTTTAGGGTTTCTACCCCAAAGCAGTAAAATAGTAGCATAATATTATATATCCATAGAGATAAAAATTATACAAAACCTGGAAAACAAAAAATATTGTTTTGAAAGAAAGAAGGTAAGCTAGGATAAAGTGTATAGCATTCTAACTGGTAGTGTATACATTATTTCAATTATTCATTTTACCTTAAGTTAAATAAATGTGAGCACTTCCTGTTCTTTATTATTATGTTAACCTGGTAATGGTCATTCAGTAATAGTGAAATTACAGCCTTTGTTACCTGATCGTATGGCAAGTATTAGAAGTACAATATAATAAATCCATCATCTGCTGTAAATCACTAGGTTTCCTACAAGTCAATTCACAGATGTAAGAAATGTAGGTAGCCACATTAACATTTTTGTTGACATGTCAGTTTTACCTAAGTATTATGTAGCCAAGTGACAGTTAGAAGAATAAACCTATTTAAAGATTTTCTTTGTAACAATAAAACTGCTAAAATGCAACCAATCCCACTTAATTTAACTTGATAAAAATGTATTTATACACAAACATATAAATTAAGTGTAAAACTGTAAAGATAAATGTTAAGATGTTTACATAACATTTTACTATTAATGATAGGTACTATGTAAACTAACTACAGGGTTTATTTACACAGATGGTTCTATTAAAATAGGAATAACTATACTAAATGATATGGATATCAATTTTCATCCAAAATGAGCTGAGTCATTATATTTCCAAGTTTATAAATATATTATCATTTTGCTGTGCTGAAGCTAAGTATCTCATATTTTTAGTACAAATATTGAAAGTCTCTATGCTTGCTGAAGTGAATAACAGAGTCTCATAGTCCCATTTTAAAGTAAAACTGCTTAGTTATAACTAATAAACACATAGTGAAAATTTTTATAATTTCTATTGTTGTCATTCTCATTTCACCTTCACAAATATTTTTAATCTATGTCAACAGAAGCATAAGTGTTTCCACATTTATTTCACTAACATTGATTTTTTTACCCCATTCTGGCAAGTCAATAATTTTGAATTATGAATTTAAATTAAGGATTCACACAAGGTTTAAGTTCATGCACCCACATTTTAAAATATAATCCTTTATGTTAAAATTCAGATTAAACTTGCTCAGTTCAATATCTTAAAGATTAGACTACCTTCTGTAATGTCTGCTCCGACATTTCTTTCCCATTCTTCTCTGGAGTACTCTTCTTGACCCCATCATCTTCACCATGTCTAAAGAGTTGTTCTGGTAGAGAACAAATAATACATTATGGCACCTTATTCACTACTAAAACATTGTCCTGTAATTTTAAGGAAAAGAGTTCTACAGTTTTTCAATTAGCAATAGTTTATTGTCAAGTATATAGCCAATAAATAAATGCTGATCTTAAGATTTTTAGTAACATAATTATGTATCTTTCTAGTGTCAATTTTTTTTTTGCAGTATAAGATTTTCAAAGGTACAACAGATCTGCAGGTTAACAATGCTGTACTTTTATTCCGATTTTCATTCTATTGTAGACTATTCCCCCTTTGCCTTAAAAGCGGAATTCATGGTCTTTTTATCTACACAAGTCACTACTGTTTTGTTCTCTGGCTCTTGTTCCCTGCCAGGAGGATCAGAGTGATTGCTGAACAAAGCAAACAGTAACAGAATTAGGGTGTACTAAAACTGTAACATACTCTATCACCCCCTTTTTTCCAAGTAAAAGATCATGCATTGGGCAGAGTAAATTATAAATATCACATTTACAGAAAAACTATGACTTTGTAACAAATAAAAATCCAGGTAATGGATTAAGTTATTTCTAGAAATCATTCCTATACTCACCATGCATTTGACTGTGAAACCTTTTCAATCAACAGAAATACATAAGTAACATGGTAACTTTAATAAAAATCATAAAACTTCAGTTAATATTATTAAAATTGAAATGCATTAAAACCTATAAATAAATTCTTGTTATCTGATAAATGACTATAACAAATTTAACTAACATTTTCTTACTGAACTATTTTTGGGATGAAATATTTCACAAAGAATAAAAAAGGGGACAGAAAAAGAATACATAAACCTAAAAGGATATACATATCTGTGTTAGACTGAAATGATTTTGCTTTAAAGTCTGCATGGCTGCTGCAGGTCAGTGTAAAACTTTGATTTATCAACAAAGGAAAAAGAAAACAATATTATTCTCTATAGAGTAGAAATCCTCTTGGTATAAACAGTGACTAACAAGTTTGTTAGAGTGAATTAGGCATTTCTTTTGTCTTTGAAACATGACATATCCAATTAAAACTTCTGTACTTATGAAATAAATAGAACACTATCCTAAGGAAAATAAAAGCTAGAATAGGTAGAATTTTCCATCTGGGGAATATGTACCTTTACCTTGATAGTAATCTATTAGTTCCCAAGTTTCTTTTTCTAGTCCCCTAACACCATGGTGCTGAATTCATTTACAACACTCTTTCAGGATTATAAAAATAATATGCAAATACTATTCATCTGTTATAGTCATTTAAATATCTGCTAGAGTTCTAAATGTGATATTTACTCTCAAGAATATAAAGAAAATAGTTCTATACTCAAATAACATAGAGTACTAACAATGATTAAATAACTCCATTAAAATCAAGGCTGACAATTTGACTTAAAAATAAATTTGGTTGCTCCTATGTGCTCCTGGGTATAAGCAAGCCCACTGGTGGGTCTGGCTGACCATGTTCACTTATTGTTGTCTGCTAAAAAGTTTATTTCTCACATTCATAGGTTTTATAAATAATACTCAAGTAGCTAAGCACAAGGCATGGAGAAAAGCAAGAAACCAACACTTTGCCCCTTGATTCTTTTTCCTGTCAAGGATCTCATAATTTGGAAAATGAACAAAGAGGAGTAGTTAGAAATATATACTTCAATTCTTTCTCCTACAGTGGAAATCACCTTACTGGAGACTTATTTTTAAAATTTCATTCTATATGTTTTCCTTTTATTATTACTACTATAAAAAGACATTCTGATTTAAAAGAATTTTTAAGGAGATCCATCTTGCTCCACTTTCTTTGTTTTTAACTTTTAGATTTGCTTATTCAGAGTTTTTAAATTTATTTTATTCTAGCTTCTATGTTTTTTTTCTTTCCTCTTAATTCTTTTGGATTACATTAAAAATTAATTTAAATTGATCTGGTCAAGATGGTGGTAAATGTGTTACTTGCATCCTCCTACAACCACTTCAAAATTACAACTAAACTACAGACCAACCATCATTCAGAACTGCCTCAAGTCTAGCTAAACAGAAGTCCTAAACTAAATATATAAAGAAGAAGCTACATCGAGACTCATAGGAGGGGCTCAGAGACTCAGAATGGGCTGGTCCCACACCCTGTGTGGTGATTAAAAATGAGAAGGGATATCTCCGCTGCAGAGGTTCTCCTGAGTAGCAAGGGGTCAGAGCCCCACACCAAACCCCCAATACCAGGGTTCCAGTGCCAGGAAGAGAAGTCCCCATAACCTCTGGCTGTGAAAATCAGTGGGGATTGTGGCTGAGTGCAAGGAATTGCTCTTAAAGTGCCCATGTACAGACATACTGGGACTCACTTGCTCTGAGCTCCAGCACTGGGGCAGCGGCTCGAAAGGTACCAGGGATATACTGGGTTCCAGGAACTGAGCTGTCTGGTTTTGGGGCAACAGCTGAAGGGGCAGCTTTCTCCCAGACAGAAGTGCTGGCAGAGGCGATGGTTCCTCTCTAAGCCCTCCCCCGACAGAGCTGGCTAAAGAGCACTATATCTGAGTTTCCAACAACCAGGCTGACATTGTTCGCTCTGCCCTGGTGATTTCCTGAAATACCTGTCTCCTCCCCAACCTTCATGCCAGGCCCACCCAGGCTGTTTCCAGTGGCTTTTCCATATAAATGGCCTTTCTTGGCTCATGCTGCAACTGTCCTAAAATTTCTGAAAGGTTCACAAGCCCCAAACAAGCAACATCTGGCCTTGACATGCCCCAAACCTCATGCTAAGTGTTCCTAGGCGCAGCATTAGTGGCAACCATCTTTGGTTTACAGGTTGGCCTTTGCAAGCTTAGCCCAAGTAGCAACCCTCTGCAGATAGCTCTGTAGCTCATGCTGGCTGGCCCTGGGCAGGGCACAGGTGGCAGCTGACATTTACCTGCACCTCCTTAAAGGCCTCAGAGCTAGTGAACCTGGTGATTAGTTTCAGATCACATCAAAGTACTTCCACAACTACTTCCACAAGCGACACACTCAAGGGGCAAACTCATCAGGCACCAGAGCCCCACTGAAGCGAGTCCTACTCTGTGGGGTTGACCCCTGCAAAGCAGCTCCTCCACTGTAGTCAAGAGTGTCCTCATAGCCCATCAGATTGGGGCAAATCCCTCCCATTGGTGTGTCAACAGCAATCAAGGCTAACTACAACAGGAAGATGTACACAGCCCACACAAGGGGCACAACTGGAACACTCAGCTCAGGTTACCAAGGAGGCCCTTCAGAACACCTACCACATAAGGCCACTCTACCAAGGCTGGGAGACAAAACAGCTCTACTCAGTACATAGCAACAAATACAAGGAGGCAGCCAAAGTGAGGAGACAAAGAAGCATATCCCAAATAAAGAACAGGCCTCCCTAACTGGTTTGGCCAGTGGATAGAGCGTAGGCCTGCGGACTGAAGGGTCCCAGGTTTGATTCTGGTCAAGGGCATGCACCTTGGTTGCGGGCACATCCCCAGTAGGGGGTGTGCAGGAGGCAGCTGATCGATGTTTCTCGCTCATCAATGTTTCTAACTCTCTATCCTTCTCCCTTCCTCTCTGTAAAACAATCAATAAAATATATTAAAAAAAAAGAAAAAAGAACAGGACAAAATTCCAGACAAAGAACTAAATAAAATAGAGACAGGCAATCTACCAGATGCAGAATTCAAATCATTGGTTACAAAGATGCTTTAATAAACTTAGTGGAAGTATAGAGAAACTAAGTAAGAACTTCAACAAAAAGATAGAAAACATAAAATGAACATAGAAAACATAAAAAAGAACCAGTCAGAAATCAAGAATACAATAAATGAAATGAAGAATACATTACAAGGAATCAATAGTAGATGAAGCAGAAAATCAAATCTGTGATATGGAAGTAAGGAAGCAAAAAACATCCAATCAGACCAGCAAAAGAAAAGAAGAACCCAAAAAAATGAAGACAGTACCTGCTGGGACAACTTCAAGTGTACTAACATTCACACCATGGGAAAAGAAGAGAAAAGAGAGACCAAGGGATTGAAAGCCTATTTGAAAAAATAATGATGGAAAACTTCCCTAGCCTGGTGAAAGAAATAGACATATAAGTTCAGGAAGCTCAGAGAATCCTATAAAAGATGATCCCACACAAAAACACATTATAATTAAAATGTCAAAGGTTAAAGACATAGAGAGAATCTTAAAAACAGCAAGAGAAAAAATGTTAGTTACTTACAAGGGAACTCCCATAAGACTGTCAGATAAATTCTCAGCAGAAACTTTGCAGGCCAGAAGAAATTGGCACGAAATATTCAAAGTGATAAAAAGCAAGCACCTAAAACCAAGACTACTCTATCCAACAAGGCTATAATTTTGAATTGAAGGACAGATTAAAGAGCTTCCCAGACAAAAAATAGCTAAAGGAGTTGATCACTACCAAACTAGTATTGCAAGAAATGTTAAAGAAATGTATTGCAATATCCTACATTTTAATTCAATTCAATTCTGTTACTAACTGCCCAGAGTTAGCAGAGACCCATGAAATATATTTTCCCAGTTCCTTTCAATCTGTGTGTGTCTTTTGATCTGAAATCAGTCTCTTGCAGACAGCATATGTAAGGGTCTTTTTATATTATCCATTCAGTCCCTGTGTGTCTCTTGATTGGAACATTTAATCCATTTCATTTGAAGTAACATTTGGCCTGGCCTGTGGGGATCAGGCCAAAACAGGCAGTCTGACATCCCCTGAGGGGTCCCAGATTGCGAGAGAGTGCAGGCCAGGCTGAGGGAACCCACCAGTGCACGAATCTATGCACTGGGCCTCTAGTTTTAAATAACATATTTTCCATATTCAAGTGTTTTATTACATTTTAATTATTATTTTTACATGTTTTTCAAACATTTATCTAAAGTTCAACAACAGTTCCTTTACTTTTATGTTTGCTTTTATTTGATTGATCCAAAATAAAATATATGCAAATATCTTTTCTTAAAAAGAGCATATATTATGATTCATTTTATGTAATTTCTCTATCTAAACTTATTTCTATATTAGTATGAAGAGATTTTTTTGATTTGATAATCTCTATATCTAAAACCCAGCGACCAGAACAGCAGAACAACCAGAACGACCAGAATGACTGATGGCTATGACGTGCACTGTAGCAGCTAACCAGCCTGATCTGGGTCCCCATCAGGGTGGTGGGCCGGACCCTACCCATGCCCAAATTCGTGTACCGGGCCTCTAGTTATTTAATACTGAAATTCTGATTTTTAAGTGTTTGTGAATTAGTTTTTTTCTTTTTTTTTTCTTTTTATACTTTCTCATTGCTTGAATGCTTTTAAATATGTATAATTTTTAAAAAATGTGTAATTTTTCCAAAAACAACAGAGGTATTATTTTTAGGAAGTAAATCAAAGTTAAAGTATTAGAGAACACCAATAGTTAAGGGAAAAAATATAAATAAGTTCTAGTAGAAGACTGAAAAGATACAGGAAAGAAAAGTAGAAGGTAAAACAGGGGAAAACCAATGTTTCAGAAATCAGTGAAAAAGTAAGCTTGAAATATGATATAAATCAATGGTGTAAAATAAAGGGGTTCAAATATTGAGCCTGACAAGTCACTGGTGAGAGCAATTGGAACAACAATAATTGGTACAATAGACTGATAAATGGTACATGAAAATTTAATTATTAAGTATAAATTAGTGAGTATACATTGTCAACCCTAAAACATATACTGGTAACAATTAAGCTGTAGCAAGCTTAAATAAGAAGAAATTTTGTAAAATCAATCTTATTTACTTTTTTTCTAATAAGGTACTAAAACATGGATTGAAGTCTTTAGTAAATATAGTTATCTTGATTTTAACAAAGGAATAAATTTTCATTGGAAAGGATACATTCCTTTTTACAAAACACATTAGGCTATTAGGCAGGCTGGTTGCAGAATTGCAGATACCCCAGTTTCATTCCAACTCTAAAATTTTGATTCTAGACAATAGATAAGAACTAAACAATTTCCAAAAAAAAGTATGTCAAACAAAAATAATGATATTGAGTAGAGTAACTCTATATTATCTATAAAATTTTAAACAAAACATAACTAATAAAACTTTATCAATGACTAATAAAAACAAATTACGTTTTCTCCTTATAAAACATCTTACTTGAACTTTTAATAAATTAAAAGCTTACTGACTTTTAGGTGTTCTATTTCATTTTCTCATGAGAAGTGATGTTAATAAGATACAAACCAGTAAAGCCATGGGAAAAGGGGGAAAATGTAAGATTCTTAGAAGAAATTGAAAATAAAACATCACGAACTAAAAATTTTAAAATGCCTACATTAAGTATTTATTCTCACAAAAAATTTACCTTCTGCCGAAGCCGGTTTGGCTCAGTGGATAGAGCGTCGGCCTGCGGACTGAGGGGTCCCGGGTTCGATTCCGGTCAAGGGCATGTACCTGGGTTGCGGGCACATCCCCAGTGGGAGGTGTGCAGGAGGCAGCTGGTCGATGTTTCTCTCTCATCGATGTTTCTAGCTCTCTATCTCTCTCCCTTCCTCTCTGTGAAAAATCAATAAAATATATTTAAAAAAAAAAATTTACCTTCTTTTTTCTCTGCTATCCATGTATTCAATTCTTGTATTGTTGCTTTGTCAATAGACATATGCACTTTAAGTTTATCCAATTCTTCCTGAAGATTCATCCTATGAAAATTAACATAAGTAATTATTGAAGTGAATAATGTAACAAACAAATAAAGGCAGCAGGCTATTTAAAAATATATGAACTAAACTGAAGTAAAATAAAAGCAAAAATATATTAACATTAACAAATCTTGCCGAAACCGGTTTGGCTCAGTGGATAGAGCGTCGGCCTGCGGACTGAAAGGTCCCAGGTTCGATTCCAGTCAAGGGCATGTACCTGGTTTGCGGGCACATCCCCAGTAGCGGGTGTGCGGGAGGCAGCTGATCGATGTTTCTCTCTCATCGATGTTTCTAACTCTCTATCTCTCTCCCTTCCTCTCTGTAAAAAAATCAATAAAACAAATCTTAACAATTAAAATAGTATTTAATGAGGACGTGAAATTTTTAAAAATGTTAAATACTTAAAAAATAGACTATATGATTTTTAAAAATCATATATTGAGTTATCTGACCACTTCCTAACACTCAATATGCTATGTATAACATTATAAAAATGTTAATTTATACCACTTAAAGCAAAGATAGTAAATCTCTAGATGCCAAGATAAAGAACCCTTACCAGTAAAATGGAATTGACGTTCCATCATGAGAGAGCTGGATCAAGTAATGCCCATGGAGGCCTCAGACCTTGAGACCTCAGTGGGGATGGAAGCTTATGCACAAGGCCCTTCATGACTGATAGATAAACATGGGCTAACTGCAGAAAGCTGGGAGACAAAATATTGCTGAATAAAATCCTGAATACCAGAGCTTGTCTGGTTAGAGCTCTATTGAAAAGAGGCTTCCTGTTCCAGTGTGAGGGCAGGACAGAGTGAACTATATGAGATCAGAATCCTAAGTCTCCAATTTGGGCCATATATATTTGCAGAGACCTGACAAATCAATAATAATGTAAAAACAGGTTTATGGCCAATGTACACTGGAGAGTTCACAATCATCTAATACAGACAGGCTTACACAATTGAAAGAAAGGATAGGAGAAACACCACCATGAAAAATAATTCTCAAAGAAGTCAAGTTTACAGATAAGAATAAACATATAAATAACTTCAAAGCTATGAATGACAGTCTACATATCACCACTGCTAAAATCGGCAAAGGCACAAGAAAATAAATATAATAGAGCAATTAGAAATGATTTATTATTTATATTAGAGTTTTTAAAATGTTGGAAAAAAGAAAAAGAGGTGACAAGCATATTAAAAAGAACAGGGATTTATGGAACAAAAGAAGACAAAAAATAAATCTACATACCTGTATATATAGAAATGCTAAATAAAGTAAATTTATTAATAATAATAACACAATTGAAATTTAAAACTCAGTGGATGAGTTAAATAGCACACAGATAGAGCTAATGAAAACTGGAAAATCAAAGACCACACAAAGAAACAAAGAAGAGAAAAACAGTAACAATATAAAGTATGTTGGAATGAGAAGTCCAGAAAACACCTAATTTCTGAGATATCTGAGAAGATTTGGGGATGGGGAGACAATATTCGAAAATATTACAACTAAAAATTGAGAACTGAGTAAAAGTATGAATAAACAGATGAAGAAAATATAAAAAAATGCAAACAGGATAAATAAAACTAATCATACTTAGAAACAGTGAAACTGAAAAAGAGACAATTTTAAAACCCACTGAATTGCAAACAAAAATCAATTAACAACTAAAGAATTTTGGAATGACAACAGACTTCACACAAACAAGAAAAGCTAGAAGGAAAATAAGTAATATTTTCCACATTCCAAGGGTTACTATTCATGCATCATAGATGAAATAGCTATTAAAAATATAATTTAAGAAAAAAATTTGAAAGCAATGAATGAAACAAAATAGGCAATGATGATGAAATACGTTTGTAAATGTATACATGTAACTAAACAAACATTATTATTCAAAGCAATCATAACAATATTGAAGTTAAGGTAGAGATAAAATAAGGTAGAACTGAAGTTCTGAACAACAAAATAATATAAGAACGTAGAAAGGTTCGGAGTTAAAAGCATTTAAAAATCTTTGCATTCATTGTTGTACCAGGATAGAGGTAGTTATGAACTTCAGACTTTGTCAAATAAATGGTGTATGCTATAATTTCAAGAAAAAGCATTTAAAGAATGAAAAACAAATATAAAATATTCAAATGAGAAGAGGTAAAAAAGAGAAATACAGAAAATATAATCAAATAGAGTTTGGATTAGTTTCCTACTTTGTTTAGCTAAGAACATGGAACAAACTGAAGCAAGATGGCCCCCCAAAGAAAAAGCAGATGTAGCTCATCTCAATTTAGTTTCCCTTGGCTCTCAAATCACTAACCCAGCAGAACAAAGGGCTACAGTTGTTGGGTAATGTTATTTCTTGCATCTTTATTTTATACTTACAGCTAATTCTTTTTTAGGAAGAACTCACACAATCCCTACTTCTAATAAAAAGTATTTATAAACACTAGGGGCCACTTATTCTTAAGTCAAACAAAGTTTCAAGAAACCACATCTTACTGGGTGTTTGGAGGATGGGCTGACAGAGTCAATGCCCAGGCACTCCTGAGCCAGATGAATATTGCCTATCTACAAACAACCCACTAATCTGAGGTTTCAAATTATTCTACTACTCTGTTGAGTCTGAGGACCACAATTCATAATCTACTACTTACTGGACAAATTATATGAAATGACTACATTTAAAAGCTGGACAATAAGCAGCAAAGAACTATGATCTCTGTGGGATACAAAATCAACAAAGACTGCAACTGAGGGTCCTTACAACTGATGAAATTTTAAATCCTAGCTCTAGCAATTATCCCCCACCCACCCAGACGTTTGCCCAGATAATCAGCAACTCCTGAGGCAGCAGAAGAGAGTAAGCCCGGACATGACTAAGGGTCACATGGTCCAGACCTCTAGCAGGCTAGAATGAACATCTTAAATTATGTCTCAGTTCCTGAGCCCTAAAGTGGAATAAGCCCCTGGCTACTTTCCCATAAAACTGTTTAGCATAGGTAGCTAGCTAGGTATTAACAAAAGAGAATGGAGCTAGACATCTAATTAATGGGATTAACTAGGAAGCTACAGCTTCACAGACACCCCAGGGGACAGCCACATCCTCTGCCAAAGGGACTAATCCCTGAGTGTGCAGAAGCAGGCAGGAGTGAACAGCTTTCCAATCCCCCCAGGAAACAACCAATCTGGTCCTGCAAACTAGGAGCAGGAGTGGAACCAGCCAGGGGGGAAATTCCTTTGCTGGGCACATGCACAGTAGAAGTCAAGATAGGCAGGGGAGGCCTTCCACCAAGTTTATGGGCAGTACAAGTCAGATGACAAACAGAACTTTGAGGCATGCACAGTAGAAGCCAAAATAGGAATCAAAAAGGGGAGGAGGTTAGCCTGAAAAAAAAGGTCAGATAGGATAAGGCAGCCGTGGGCAAACTACAGCCCGAGGGCCGGATCCTGCCCGTTTGAAATGAATAAAACTAAAAAAAAAAAAAAAAAAAAAAAAAAAAGACCGTACCCTTTTATGTAATGATGTTTACTTTGAATTTATATTAGTTCACACAAACACTCCATCCATCCTTTTGTTTCGGCCCTCCAGCCCTCGAGTCAAAAAGTTTGCCCACCCCTGGGATAAGGGCATGGAACCCCAGAAGATTCAGGAAAGAGACTAGATAGGGGGAGGGCCCAGCACAAGCCTGGGAAGAAAAAGGAAAGAGATTGGATAGTTTGAAAGAAAACCTACTCTCTCCTAAGGCCAATGTAATATAATCAAAGCTTAACAAAGGCTTGAGGGATTCTCCATTTCTCTCCATAGCAGCCACAGGGGCCTGGGTATGGCAGCCAAGTAGGAGGAGGATGCACAGTACCGAAAGCTGGAGAGATGGGAACAGAGACTGGGCTGAACTACTAGAGACAGGAAGTGAGGCTAATGGCAAGGCAGCTCTGGCTTCTGGCCTCTTCCTGGTTTTGGTGCAGTCCCAGAGGCTGGACTTCTTCTGCAGCAAGAGTGAGCTGAGCCACCTGCCATGGATGAGACATCAGGAACCTGGGGGCAGTCCACTGTTTTTGCTCTAAAAAATCTTGCCACTATACCTCATCCTCTTCTGCATGTATCTTTGAAATGCATTTCCTATTTGCCCCAGTAACAACTGGACAGAGTGATGCTGGCAAAGACCTGAAGAAATGATCTATTGCACAAATCCAACCCACTGTCTCATGATTTTTGCCCATATAACATGTAATCTACATGCCACTGGGGAGTTGGTTTAGTTAGAGTACTAGCTCTTCATCTCCATATTGACCAATTCAATATTAAACTACTTTTTTTCTTTCTATACTGCAAACTCCTGTTTGTGCATTTCTTTGGGCCAGCACATCAAAGCAGGTAGAACCAAGGGAAAACATTGGGGTTCCATTAACAAGAGAACCCTAAAATGTCAGCCCATACTTCTGCCAGGAGACAATCTTCATACCATGATGCAGGGAGAAAGGGGCCACACTATTGTAAGTTGAAAGAAAGGAGATTGGAGCCCTGGCCAGTATGGCTCAGTTGTTTGATCACTGTCCTGTGCACAGAAAGGTCACAGGTTCAATTCCCCTAGTCAGAGCACATACGCAGCTTGTGGTTCCATCCTTGGTTAGGGTGCATAAAGAAGACAACTGGTTGATGTTTCTCTCTCACATGTTTCTTTCTCTCTCTCTCTCTCTCTCTCTCTCTCTCTCTCTCTCTCTCTCAATAAATAAATAAATAAATTAATTAATTAAAACATCTTTTTAAAAAGAAGAGATTAGAGTTTTGGAAGGTTGAAATGGCTAGAATTTGTGAAGTACAGTACCCAGAGAGGAGGAAGCTACAAAGAGAAAGAGCTACAGAAATCTACATAAGAATTCTTTTGAGTCTATGGCTAATATTTTGTTGCATATGCATAGTATGAAGCTAAATAAGGCAGGCAAATAACAACTAGAAAAACAGTTCACAGCACTGGAGACATTTAAATTGTGAACTAATGATGAGAATCTCTGTTGAAAGCAAAAGGCATTCAGGAAAGAACCCCACAGGGTCATTCTAATGAGTAGGGATAAGCAAGCATCAGTAAAGGATATCCTAAACTTGTGTTAACAGGAAGTCTTCATGTATTCTGGATGCTAGTCCTTTGCTGGACCTATATACTGCAAATATTCTTTTTACTCTGAAACTTACCTTTTAATTCATTTAGTACTATCTTTCACTGAACATAAGTTTTTTTATTTTAATATAGTCCAGTTCATCAATTTTTAGTTTATATTTAATCCTGTTAAAATCAGTTTAAGAAACCTTGGCCTACTATAAAATCAAAAAGATGTTCTCCTATGTTTCCCCCAGAAAGCTAAATTATTTAAACCTTCACATTTAGGTCAGTGGTCCATTTAGGATTTAATTTTTTGTATGGTATAAGGTAAAATATTCTACTAATTATAATAATAGCTTTGTAAAAAAGGAAGTTCTTAGAACTTCTAGCCATACAGTTATATCAACTAATATTTTGGTTGTTTCCAGTTTTTTCATAATTATAAACATTGATGTAGTGAACATCCTTATATGTGTCTCTATGCAAGATCACTTCAATGATATTTTTTAAAATTTAATATGTTTTATTGCTTTCAGAGCAGAAGGAAGAGGGAGAGAGAGATAGAAACATTAATGATGAGAGAGAATTATTGATTGGCTGCCTCCTGCACCTCCCATTTGGGATCGAGCCTGCAACCCGGGCAAGTACCTTTGACTGCAATCAAACCCGGGACCTTTCAGTCTGCAGGTAACGTTCTATTCACTGAGCCAAACCGGCTAGGGCTCAATGTTTTAACTAGAAGTGTAATTACTGGGACATTGAGTACATACTTAAATAAATAGAACATATTTCAAGCACTAAAAAAAGTATGGAGAGCAGTATAACCGACATTAATGTACTAACAATCTAGATTTTAAAACACTAACATTATGCCATATTTAATTCAAGGTTTAGACCAAGGTTTCACATTTTTGTGAAAAATAAAATGATCTGTAAATAGTATTACCCGATACAATATTACATCATTCTTCCCTTCCCAGAAATTATCAGTATCTTTAATTTGGTGTGTGTGTTTCATGTTTTAATACTATATACACTGAGTGGCCAGATTATTATGACCACCTGACATTTGTAGGCAAATTAGCTATAATTTCCCACTGAAGTTGCTAGAGGCCAGATCATTATAAACATCTGAATAGCACAACATACCTAAGTATCATTGCTGATCAAGTTCACCCTATCATGTTGATGGCGTATCCCAATGGAGATGGCTTCTCACAACAAGACAATGTGCCATGCCACGGTGCTCGTATTGTGCAGGAGTAGTTTCAAGAACATGAGGGAGACTTTACCTTGCTTCGGTGGCCCCCACAATCACCAGATCTCAATCCAATTGAACATTTGTGGGACGAAGTTAAAAGAGCCTTCAGGCAGCTGGTTCCAAAACCATCAAATCTCACAGAACTGGACAGTGCTATTCAACAGGCATGGTGTCAGATTCCTCACATCACCTTTTAGGATCTCGTGGAGTCAATGCCAAGAAGAATCGCACAGTATTGAAGGCAAAAGGTGGCCCAACGAAGTACTGGTGGGGTGATCATAATAATCTGGCCACTCACGTTCAAATATATCCCATGTTCAAAGGCTGTTAAATCACATTGTTTACCCATATCTTCAGAAAAAAAAATCACTTCTACTGTCGTGGTAAACAACCTGCTTCCCTATTTATAATGGTCTGGCCCTCTAGCAACTTCAGCGCGAAATTATAGCTAATTTGCCTAGAAACGTCAGGTGGTCATAATAATCTGGCCACTCAGTGTGTGTGTGTGTGTGTGTGTGTGTGTGTACACACACACACATATATAGTTATATATAATTATATTTTTGTGTATATGTGTATATACATACATGTATATCCACAAAAATGTACTGTTCTATGATTGAAAGTTCTATATCTTTCAGGAATATATCATAGCATATATGCTACTATTCAACTTTCTTAAGTCAGCTTTTGTTTTATAAGCATATCTATTTTAATAAATAAAGATCAAATTTATTCATGTTAAATGCCACATAGTATCACATTATACCAGGTATTAACATACCACAGTGCACTTATATCACATACTAATAGACATTTAGATTGCTTCTAATTCTAAACTATTACAAAAATACCACAATGAACACCCTTATTCATAATCCTAGTTCAAGTTATTTTTAAAAGTCCTAAGAATATATCTCAGAGTGACATTTTTCTCTCAAGGGATGGAACTAAAAGTAAGATATTTGGTAAGATATTACCAAATTGAATGTCTTTTCACATCTGAAAATAATGTTGCCTATAACATTCCTACATTAATGATATATGATACAATTTATTTCTTATGACTCCTAAGAAGCAACTGCCCTACACTGAAAACAAATTACTCTAAAGCCTGAAATGTTTTTTAGAATATGTACACACTTTGTATTAGTTACCTATATCATTCAAAATAAAAATTTGATATTTATATATGGTCTTTAGCATTCAAATCAGATGTTAAACTCAATATTATTGATAATTTTCCATAGAGAAAAAAGTATTTTAAGACAGACTGAGTTCCATTTATAGAAATTAACTTTGATAACTATTTTAGAAAAATCAAATGATTATTCACTAAATACTCAAAATTTACTATATAATTCTTTAAGTAAATACTTTGTTATTATTTAAGTAATTTAAAAAATGTTATTTTTAAATATGTATGAAAACAAATTAAGGCAGTAATTAAATTAATTATATGTATGGTGCTATGATCCAAATGCTTGTATCCCCTAAAATTCATGTTGAAATTCTAACCACCAAAGATGCTGGTATTAGGAGGTGGGGCCTTTGGGAGGTTCTTAGCTCATGAGGATGTAGCACTCATGCATGGGATTAGTGCTCTTATAAGAGACCCCAAAGAGCTCCCTTGCCCCTTCCATCATGTGAAGATAAGAAATCTGCAACCTTGGAAAAGGTTGAGGGTACCCTAATCTCAAATTTCCAGCCTCAAACTATGAGAAATACATTTCTGTTATTTATAAGCTCCTAGTCTGTGATATTTTGTGATAGTAGCACAAATAAACAAATATATATGACCTCAAAAAATAAATACTATATGTATATGGTCTTAAATGTATGAAAACAACTTAAGGAATCAACATGTATATTAATATGAAGAGATAGAAAATGAAACTGAAATACTGTTTTCTATTTACTCCAGTGAAATATTTGCCAATAGATACAAAATAATATTTTTTCTTATTCCAAATCTTGTTAACTGCAGCAAAACACAATGAAAACACAACAAAAATATAATAGCCCAAAGGTGGAAACAACCCAAATAGTTATCAACAGATGAATGAATAAACAAAACATGATTTATACATACAATGTAAAATTGTCCCACCGTAAAAAGAAAAAAAATTCTGATACGGGCTAAAACATGAAAAAAACCTTGAAGACATTCTGACAAATGAAATAAGCTAGACACACAAAAAGTATTGTATGATTTGACTTATATGAAGTACCTAGAAAAAGCAAATTCATAGAGCTAGAAAGGAGAAAGATATAAGGGATGAGGGAAAAGGGAATGGGGAGTTATTTAATGAGTACAGAGCTTCAATTTGAGAAGATGAAAATGTTCTGATGATGGTAGTACAAAAAATGTGAGTGTATTTAATAACACTGAACTATACACCTGAAAATGGTTACAATGGTAAATTTTATGTTATGTATATTTTACCATAATAAAAAAGTATATATGCCGCACAATTTTGGTTGATTATACATACAGCAAACAAAGTGTACTATACTACAGAGGATGGCAGGAACTAGAAGGAGGGAGAAAAACATGGAAAGAATTAGGAAAAACACAAACATAGAAAGGCATAGAAGAGCTTTAGCTTCATTTTAATCAAAGTTTATAATTATATTAGAGGCCCAATGCATGAAATTCATGCAAGGGGCTCGGCCCTCGGAGCCGTGGCGGCTTGCCTTGGCCCTCACAGCCCTGGCTTCATCCAGAAGGACGTATGGAAGGTTGTTCGGCTGTCTGGTCTAATTAGCATATTATGCTTTTATTATTATAGATATTCTTGTGCTTATTGATGATTATTTGTGGTGTCAAATAAACTAAAGCCCTGTGAGGCCTGCCTGGAGCCATGTGTTTTGCTCAATATTTTAGTTCCAGGTCCCAGCATATTTAGAATTAGTGAATGAAAGCACACACAATACAAAGGATCATACAGATTTGGTTATATGTAACTAATATGATAAATCTCCATAGTTTAAAGGCCTTTTAAACATATTATTTACTTAATTAAAATTATTTACTTGCTTCCAGGCCCCAGTACTTTAACAGTATCTTGAGTGAATTCTAAAAACCTACCTATAGGTCTTTATTTGCACCATATTCTGAAGCCTTCTACAGATAGATGAAAGGAATATAAAGGACTCTGGGCTTTGGGGCTCTAGCTCAGCAATGAATTAGGTTTTGTGCTAATCTTGTTCTGAAACTTCCTATACTCTTACCTAAAAATACTTTAGAGGTGAATTTAGTTCTGAAGACTTCAATCTCACTGGATGAATTTCTTGTCCTTAATTCTGAATCATAAAGTAACTGGAGAGTCAAAGCTTGTTGCCAGATAGCCTTGATATCTATTGCCTCTCAACAGACCCTGATAACTTGTACAACCCTTGATATCCCAGAACTTCTTTGCATGTGGCTTATGATAACCTTTGATGTTACATGGTGGACTGATTTCTTAAGGACAGATATATTTAAATTTTCAACTTATTAGTTCATTTCATTAACTTTTACATGTGATATTATAGACTGTTTGCCAAAGCCATAAAAAGAGTACCTGGGACAACTGGATATTCACATGCAGAAGAATAAAGTTGGACCCCTACTTTATACCAAACTTTAAAAAATTAACTAAAAAATAAACTGAAGATCTAAATGTGAGTTAAAACTACAAAACAGAAGAAAACATGGTTATACATTTCCATAATCTTGGACTTGGCAATGGCTATATAGATATGATGCCCAAAGCATAAGCAACAAAATAAAAAATAAACTGGACTTCATCCAAATTAAAAACTTTTGCGCATAAACAGACACTATTAAGAAAGAAAGAAAAACCTACAGAATGGAAAATAATATTCACAAATGTCTAAGAAAAAGAATATGCAAATAACACCACAATAAGATATCACTTCATAGTCACTAAGATGGCTATAACTTATGAGAAAGAAAGAAGAAAATAAAAAAAGAGAAGATAACAAGTATTAACAAAGATGTGGGGAAAGTTGAGCCTTTCCTTAGTAGACTGGTGGGAATATAACATAATAGAGCCACTATGAAAACAGTTTGGCAGTTCCTCAAAAAGTAATTATTTGCAAATATTTTGGATTCTCACACTTATTTTCAGGTAAGAGCCAAAAGTGAAGCCGAAAGAGAGAAAAATAATGTGGGGCTGAGAAAAGCATTTGAAGAAACAATGACCAAAATTTCTGAAACTTGACAATAGGTAAACCTAGAAATTTAAGAAGCTGTGAGAATCCCAAACAGATAAACCCAAAGAAACCCATGCCAAGACATGTCACAATTAAAACTGTGAAAAGTAAAGAAAAAGGGAAAATGATTGAAAGCAGCTAGAGGTATGATGTATTACCTTTAGAATTACAATGATTCAAATTATACTGTATTTTCCAAAGAAACTATGGAGACCAGGAGAAACCAAGATGGCGGCATAGGTAAACACCAGAAATTGCTGCCTCGCACAACCACTTCAAAAATACAACGAAAAGTCAAAACAGACATCATCCAGGACCACAGGAAGGCTGGCTGAGTGGAAATTCTACAACTAGAAGGAAAGAGAAAAGCACACTGAGACTCAGAGGAGGTGCGGAAGTAAAGTGCAGAGGAACGGAGGCGCACGTGGAAAGGGCTGGCAACTGAGGATGCAGCGCACGTGGAAAGGGCTGGCAGCTGAGGACACGGTTGTCTTTTTCAATCGGGAGGGAGTCTCAAGCTCCTGACTGCTCTGAACTCCAGTTCTGGGCGAGTCTATGGGGACCCAGACTCATACGGGGAGAAACTGAACTGTCTGGCATCAGTTAGAACTCTAGGGCAGCTTTCTCTCAGAGGTGCTTGCAGTGATTACTGGGACACTGAGAAGAGGGGCCTCTTAGGGCAGGACTGAGGAGCAGCCATAGCTGTTTGCTCTGCCCTGTTGATCCCCTGAGACCCCGCCCCACCCAAGCTGTGTGCAGAGGCTTTTGCATATGAAAGGCCTGGCCCTTTGCAATCTAAAATTACCTGACAAATTGCAGCTGGATCAGAGAAACCCAGAACATCCAAAAGAAGGCCTAAGGCCCCACAGCAGCTTGCATTGCTTCACAGCTGGGCTCCTACTGGGTAGCCTCAGGCAGAGGCTAAATTAGCACCTCCTTAGAAATCCAAGAGCCAGTGTACCCAGTGGTCAGAGTTGGACCATCCAGATTACAACTCCTCAGATCCATAAGGGACACACTCAGGGGGCAGACTCAGTGAGCACCAAAGCCCCACTGAAGCAAGTCTTGGCCCATAAGGGTGTCTCCAGCACAGAAGTTCTCCCACTGCACACACAGCTGATTCTCACAGCCAATTGGCCTGGAGGTCAATTCCTCCCAGTGATACCTACAACAATCAAGGCTTAACTACAACAAGACTGTGCACAAAGCCCACAAAGGGGTGCACTGAGAGTGTCTACCTCCAGTAATTGGGGAGGCTGACCCAGTGGGCCCTATAGGACACCTACCACACAAAGCCACTCTATCAACACAGGGAAGCAGCCAAAATGCGGAGACAAAAAAACATGTCACAAATGACAGAAATGGAGGAAAGCAAACGACTGGATATAGAGTTCAAAACCACACTTTTAAGGTTTTTCAAGAATTTTCTAGAAACCGCCGATAAATTTAGGAAGACCCTCAATAAGTCTAGTGAGACCGCCGATAAATTTAGTGAGACCCTCAAGAAATCTAGCGAGACCCTCGAGGATATGAAAAAGGACCAACTAGAAATTAAGCATACAATGACTGAAATAAAGAATATTATACAGAGTTCCAACAGCAGACTAGAGGATCACAAGAATCAAGTCAAAGATTTGAAATACAAAGAAGCAAAAAATACCCAACCGGAAAAGCAAAAAGCAAAAAGAATCCAAAAATATGAAGATAGTGTAAGGAGCCTCTGGGACAACTTCAAGCGTACCAACATCCGAATTATGGGGGTGTCAGAAGAAGAGAGAGAGCAAGATATTGAAAACTTATTTGAAGAAATAATGACAGAAAACTTCCCCTACCTGGTGAAAGAAATAGACTTACAAGTCCAGGAAGCACAGAGAACCCCAAACAAAAGGAATCCAAAGAGGACCACACCAAGACACATCATAATTAAAATGCCAAGAGCAAAAGACAAGAGAGAATCTTAAAAGCAGCAAGAGAAAGACAGTCAGTTACCTACAAGGGAGTACCCATACAACTGTCAGCTGATTTCTCAACAGAAACGATGCAGGCCAGAAGGGAGTGGCAAGAAATATTCAAAGTGATGAATGGCAAGAACCTACAACCAAGATTACTTTACCCAGCAAAGCGATCATTCAGAATTGAAGGTCAGAGAAAGAGCTTCACAGATAAGAAAAAGCTAAAGGAGTTCATCACCACCAAACCAGTATTATATGAAATACTGGTTTTTTCTACTTTTAAAAAAATTTATTGAATTTATTGGGGTGACATCGGTTAATAAAATTATATAGGTTTCAAGTATGCAATTCTATAATACATTATCTTTATATTATATTGTGTTGTGTTCACCACCCAAAGTCAAGTCTCCTTCTGTCACCATTTATCCCTCTCTTTCTTTTTCTACCTACCCCAACCTCCTTTCCCTCATAATCACCATACTGCTATCAGTGTCTATGAATTGTTTTGTTTTTATTTTGCTTAATCCCTTCACCATTTTTAATATAACTCTAACAAAAGTATTAAATGTATAGAATCTACATTATAAAACTATAAAGCAGGGGTCCTCAAACTTTTTAAACAGGGGGCCAGTTCACTGTCCCTCAGACCGTTGGAGGGCCGGACTATAGTTTAAAAAAAAACTATGAACAAATTCCTATGCACACAGTGGCGGCAAAAAAACCCGGCAGGCCGGATAAATGTTTTTGGCGGGCCGCATGTGGCCCGCGGGCCGTAGTTTGAGGACCCCTGCTATAAAGCATTGATAACAGGAATCTCAGTAAATTAAGAAACAAACCATATGCATGGAATAGAAGACTCAACATAGTTAATACGTCAATTCTCTACAAGCTGATCAATAGATTTAGCACAATTCAAATCAAGATTCCTACATTATTTTGGTAGCTACAGCTATTTTTCCTTACCTATTTTTGTAGTTAAAACTTATATAAAAAAGGAAAGAAAAGCCATAACAATTTTAAAAAAGAATAAAGCTATTTGACTCACACTAAGTTTAAGACTCCTCAGAAAGCTACAGTAATCAAGACAATGTCGTATTCACTAAAGTTTAGGGATTCAGATGAATGGAAAAATATAGAATTTGCAATAGGCTGACAGAAAATATATTCAGTTAATATTTGACAGTTACAAAGGCAATTCATTAGAGAAAAGGTAGTCTTTTCAAAAGTGATGTTCATACTACCTGGACAAAAATTTGCAAAAAATATAAAATAAACTTCAACCTGTAATTTATAACTTATACAAATATTAGCTCAAAATGGATCACAGAGCTAAATATAAAACTTTTCAAAGAAAACGTGGGTCATGAAAATAGTTATTAAACGGCCCCTGTGAGGTTGAAACGGCCCCGGTGAGCTCGGGACGGCCCCGGTGAGGTTGAAACGGCCCCCGCGAAGTAGGGACAGCCCCGGTGAGGTTGAAACGGCCCCTGTGAGGTCGGGATGGCCCCTGTGAGGTCAGGACGACCCTGGTGAGGCTCAGACGGCCCTGGTGAGGTTGAGACTACTCCAGTGAGGTTGGGACAGACAAAGGGGACCAGTATAGACTGATGAACAGGAGTAGATACAGAGGCAGAGCAACATTGAACAGACTGTCAAACTACAGTGGGAAGTCTTGGGAGGGTTTGGGGGGGGGGGATTAAGAGATCAACCGAAGGACTTATATGCATGCATATAAGATTAACCAATGGACACAAGACACGGGGCGGGGGCGGGGGGGCGGTGGGTAGGGGCCGGGGGAATGTCAAGGGGGGGAAAAAAGGAGACATATGTAATACTCTTTGTAATAATTTAAGAAATAAAAATTATTTTTAAAAAAATTAAAAATAAATAAATAAATAAATAAATAAAAGAAAATAGTTATTAGATATGACATCAAAGCTATGATCCATAAAATAAAAAAAATATTAAGCTGAGCATTAAAATTGAAACTTTTGTCATGTAAAAGACACTGTTAAGAGAATGAAAAGGTAATCTATAGAGTGGGAGAAAATACTTGCAAATCACATATTTGATTAATGACTTATATTAAGACTATATAAAAAACAATGGTCATTTAATTGATTTAATAACTATTAGCTCTTAATGGCAAAAATTTTGAACAGAAACTCATAAAAAAGATATAAAGACAGCACATAAGCACGTGAAAAATTATCAATACCATTAGCCATTAGGGAAATGCAAATTAATATCACAATGAGATACCAATGCACTAAAAAAATAATGACAAAGCTAAATGCTGATAAGGATTAGAGCAACTTGACCCATATGCATCCTGGTGGAAATGATAAATGGTATACCCATTCTGGAAAACAGTTTGGCAGTTTCTTATAGTTGTACATGCACTGACCATATACCAGTAACGCAACTAAGAGTATTTCCCTTAAAGAGTCAAAAAGTTATTCTCATGCAAAAACCCATATACAGCAGGTCTATTCATAATTGAAAAAAACACACAAAAAAAACATGAAAAGACCCAAATGTTCTCCAGGAAATAAATAAATCCACTGTAGAACATCCATACAACAGAATACCATTTATCAATAAAAAGGAACAAACTGGATGAACCAATATGAATGAATCTCAAAGGCATTTTGCTGAGTGAAAGAAGCCAGGCTCAAAAAGGTAACGCTTATATAATCCCATGCATATGACATTCTGAAAAAAGGCAAAGCTATATGAGGAAGAATAATTCAGTGGTTGCCAGGAGTTAGGGACTTGACTACAAAAAGGCAGAAAAAGGAAATTTTTTTTGAAATAATGGAACTAGTTTGTATCCTGATAGTGGTGTTACTCAAATCTATTGGATAAATATAAATATAAATAATATAAATATAAATATATACACTGTTATAACTCATAAAACTATATGCTAAAAAATTCACCTACTATATATAAATTTTTAAAAAGCAAATAAATTCTTTCCTCATTATAAACAAATTTTAATGAATAAAATATTTACATTTGTAAGTCTTGTTTCACTACAAGACTTTTAGTTTTATTTTAACATCATATTTTATTTGAACATTTAATACTGAACATGTTTCCAAGGACGTTCCTTGAGATTAGAAAGTGTGTCTAAAACTCTCATTTCATTCACATAGCACAGTACCTGTCACAGAGCAATAGCTCAAATACACTGTTAACTAAATGTTTCACAAAATAACTCAACCCTCCCCCTACAAAGCGCTACTATATGATTTAAAGTTTATATCAGTTATTTATCATTCTTTAAAGTTTATTAATCCAAATTTCACTATGTTTAACTAAGTTAATACTTATATTTACAAATGGCTATCACAAATGAATTTAAACAGATTTCAGGAAGGAAAAATTCCACACTTTTAGTAATGACTCTTAACATTTAATTCAAAGAGCTACCTGTAACATACACACATTGCTGAATGAACAGAATGTTCTAAGAAGTTCTCTAACTTCCTTAAACAGGCATTATTTTTTCTTTAGTTCTATTTCATTAATTAATAAAATAAATCCCAAATAATCCCCACTTATAGCTAAACTCTGTCTGAAATTTTCTTGAATAGACTAGATCTTGCAACTAAGTAGGCCAGGTCTTCTCACCTAATTCACTTTGTCCAAAATTAACTTTCATTTATGTAGACAAAAAGAACACTAAAGATTACCAGAGAAAATATTGATATGTACTACAATATGGGTAAACATTAGGAAAACATTATGCTGAGTGAAAAGAGGCTAGTCACAAAGGAACAGAAGTTGTATATTTTCATTTATATGAAATGTACAGCATAGGCAAATCTATAGACACAGAAAGTAGATTAGTGGTTATGTCGGGCTGGTGGGTGGAGGGACACATATTCACAAATGTGAGTGGAAGAATTGGGGAGGTCACAGCTAAGTGGTGTTGGGATTTTAGGGGGGCTTAATTAAAATCTTCTAAAATTTATTGTGATGCACAACTCTTCTAATATACTAAAAGTTATTGAACTATTCACTTTATATAGTGAATTATATGTCTTGTGAATTATATCTCAATAGAGCTATTAAAATTATCAAGGAATATTTCTGGGACAAATCTATAAAATTATTTTCAAGATAAGAGACTATTATTAGCATTGAAAAAATAGCACTCATAGAGTATAGTACACTTTAAGAGGTAATTGGAAGTATACATTTAAATCTGATATGATCATTTGCTCAAATGTTTACAATTACACAGAGAAGGTAGTAATCTAAAGTTACATGTGCTATTATATAGTATATAAGATTTTGATTATAGCTAATTCAATATTTAATTAAATTATTCCACACGTAATGCTATGTTCTAGTAATCTAAAAAACATCCAGGCTTTCCCCAAAACTGCATGGTCTGAATATCAAAAATTAACTCTAAATGAGAAAATAGTTAAGTAGCAAAAGAACTAATTATATTGTTCCATCTCCTTTTTGTTTCAAAAAAAAGAAAGTGCTTTTTTTTTTCCAAGCTGAATATAATAGCCTGTGAATTATAAGATCAAGGAAGCAAACTGTATGTTTTTATAAATATGAGAATCCTTCATCAAGTTTTATATTTAAGGCAGCTAAAAGACCTATGTGAGGGATCAGCATTAAGCCCAAAGGACAGGCAGTGCACAGCAAGAAAGCAAGCAATTCCCTAGTGTCTTTTGCAGGTCACTACCAAGGACCATGTTAGCAGATACATACCAGACCCTTAACAGGCAGTTCTGCTGCTACCAGTAATTAGCTTAGACAGCTCTGGCTCCAAGAGTAGCAGCAAGGCTACACCATAATGAGCTCAACTGGGATTAGCAGGACAGGGCAGGGAACCAAGAGAGCTCAGGCATTCTGCACTGCGTATGTATCTGGGAGATCAAACAAGGATGGCTGGCTAGGTTATCCCCTCTCCACCTCATTCCAAAAATGAAGCACAGCAGTGTCTAAAATACAGGCTAATGAAGAGCGACACCTCCAACAGATGAGAGCCACATTAATTAACACAATCCCTAGATCATATTATACAGTTGCAGCTAGAGCTAGCTAATGTGCAACTTGTTATTGCATTATACATATATATTTTACAAACTAGTCCTTTTTAAAAATTTCATTGGCATAATAAAAGATGATTTCATTTCCAAATTTTCTAAGGTACTTCTCTCAGGGCCTTTAAATCACAAAACTTTCTCCCAAATGTTTATCTAAGCCCATATTGTTAAAAAAGAAACTCACTTTTGAATCATTAGCTCCTGGTTTTCCCTTTTGAAATAGGCCAGTTCATTCCATACAGCATCGGAATCTTCTTGTCGAAGTTGTTGGGGATCTGCTCTCTTTATTTTAAAAATAGGACTGAAATCAGAAAAGTAAAGTTGCTTTCTTCCTTCACATGTTCAAAGTGCAATAAAAATCCATATAAATATTCCCTAAATTTAAAAAATATCTATTGACCAAACATCTAATTCAAGCTCACTATTTATGGAATGAATTCCCTAAAACCTAAGTACATAGAAATTAAAATCCTGTATCATAATTTCCTAAAAAGTTAAACTGTTACTGTGGAAAGTAAACTTTCAAGCAGGAACATGATATTCTATTTTTCTCATTCATTCCACTAGTAATAAAACATACATTGTAAGATTGTCAGTTTCTAAAAAAGGCTATAGTCAATCAAGCTGTTATCAGTGAACATGGGAGAAAGTAGTTTTCACACTTCTAGTGACTACTAAAAAGTCAAGTGAGCATCTAAATTGTTTTATCACTGCTTTACTGACAAATTGTTTTATCACTGCTTTACTGACAAACTGTTTTATCACTGCATTTTCCATTCTTCAAAGGAAGAAAATTAGATATGACAATTAGATCTACAAAACATGCCAAATGCCCTTTATGTTTTCATTTTCTATACATAAACTCTTCGTTTTTATTTTGTAAAAGTGCTGTACTAGCCAATTTAGAAATAGTATTTCTCTATTGAATAGACCAATGTGTACCATCAACATTGCCCTAAAGGATCCATCTCAAAAGATGAAAGGGTAGTAGATTTTCTGTACACATTCAGTCCTTTGCCCTTTGTTGATACTGTTAACAAGAGTGTCACAACTAACCAACAACTGAACACCTGTTCAAGAGCAATTGAACTGAGACCTCCAATTCATTCAGATAAGCTGCAGAACAAACTGATGAATAGTAAAGATTTTCAAATTACATACTAAGTTGAATTAGTTTTAAGATAGTTAACTATATATGTGTGAATTTCATATTTCTCTTGTCTTTCAATTAAAATTTAAATACTTTTTGAGTAATAAATATTGTAACACCAATATTTTATTTATTTAAAGTAGTTTTCAATCAAATAAATATGAACAATTTTTGCTTTAAGTTATAGCATTTATTAAGCTACACTAATGAAGTAAAGATTTATATAAGAATTCATAATTACTTATGCTAATGATTTCTGCAAATGATAGAAAAACCTGTAGTTATTGCTAGCATATTTTCTGTTTTCATTTATTATATTCTTTATTTAAAAATTCACAATAAAGATTTGACTAACAAATAATTTCTTTAAAATCAAACAAAAGCCATTAAAACACTTATATGATGCTACTCCATTCCATTTAATATTTAGGGAAATGCCTTTATGAGCTATGTAACTCACATGCCACTGCCTTCTTCCCACTGTTTTAATTGCTCTTTTACTGCCCTGTAGTTGGTCTGTAACATCTGTAGCCTTTCCTTGCGTTTTTCATGGGCATCTCTTAGCTCATCATTTTCTTGGCTCTATTGAACACAAAAAAGCAAGCACACAAGTCTGAAGTAAGTATTAGTATAACGTTACACATAAAAGGTTTCCTATCAAAATATGAAATTTAAAAGAAAATAGTATATAAATATGAATGAATTTATACTTATGTAGTTTAAGAAGAAAAACATTCCTAAAGTCACAGGATTGCTTGATAAATTTGACTTTCATTGATTTTTTAAAGCTGATGAAGTAATTTCAAATATTTGCTATCAAATTAGTTTTCTTTTCCTTGTTGTTAATACATACAAATATTTATTGAGCCAATCTTATAGAGGTTTTATTTTTATTTTTCAACAAAAGGATTTATCCATATATTAACCTGATTAGTTTGTTAATTATAAGTGCACATATAATTTATGTAAGTGACTTTAAGTAAGACCATTCTTCAGCCCATGTATTCATGATTAGTCTGTTATAAGGCACAATAATTACACAAGAGGAAGAAAATCAGTTTGGACCTATGCTAGGAGGAGTGCAGTTTAGCCTTTTGGGTTGTACCATGAAGATGGGAAAGCTGAATTTAGTACTCTTGAAGAGGTCATGAAATAGACAAACCAAACATTACTCGGTTAAACAATTGTCTTAAATAAAGCACACACAATAAATCTTTATTTTTAGATATAACCACAAAATGAACTTATAAAGGCCAATTTTTCAATTCAGAGGATATATTTGTATTACTTATGAACTGTGTTTCTCAAAGTAAAGTAAGAAAATTCTTGAGTTTTTTTACCCTTGAGAATTTCACATTTGTTTTTTAAACTCTCATATTTCTGTATGAAGGAACTTGTATACTTATTTAGTGAGGTTAAGAGGTACTCTCTAATAGTATAGTGAGGTTAGATGAGCAGGCACATGGCAGTCAGAAAGATATGAATTCCATTCCTGAAGCTTTCTCCTGTTAGTTGCATGCATAATCTTAAGAACACTATATAAATTAATACAATTTCTTTCTCTGTAAAATATACAAAGACAGAGATCTAAATTATGACGACTAAATTAAACAAGCACTGTGATTGCCCTACAGAGGCACAAAGCACAACTCAGCTTCCTTAACGCTCTTATCATTTGGAAGCCAAATTCACTGTTTCCTTGACTATCTATCTCCCTTATCAATAGTAAGATTAAATATAGAGTTTGCATTATTTTATTGAATTCTAATGATCTCAATAGTATAGCTATTTTGTCATTCTACTTTTAATAAATGTCTACAAGGATAACTTTAGTAATTCTATTAAGTAGTTATTAGGAAGTATTTGAGTCCTTTGTGTACCAAGTACCAAAAAGTAACTGGTTTATATCATAGTTAAAAATCCCGGCTCCTGAATTCATTTTTGTTCATTTCAACCTAAGAACCATATATTAAGAGCCTAAATACAGGGTGTTAAGTGCTGATAAGAGTTCAAGTCCTTTAGCCTCACACCACTCTGCCCATCCCCCCCATGGGGCTTCACCACATTATTCTCTTTGTCCAGGGGCTATGCATATATGCATATATATTCTTTGGTTGTTCTCTTCTAGTCCTCCCCAAACTCCTCCCCTCTGAGATCTGTCAGTCTGTTCCATTTATCCATGCCCCTGGTCCTATTTTGTTTGTTAGTTTATTTTGCTCTTTAGATTCCACATATAAGTGAGATCATGTGATAGCTGTCTTTCTCTGACTGGTTTATTTTGCTTAGCACAATAATCTCCAGGTCTATTCATGCTATCGCAAGGGGTTAAGACTTCCTTTTTTTCACTAGTATAACCAAGTAGTATTCCATTGTGTAAATGTACCACAGCTCTTTTATCCTAGAATGTTTATATAAGTCTTATGAAATTATTAAAATCTAAGCTATTTAAAATGAAATCAAGTTAGAGATTGATAAATCAATTTCATGGACATAATATATAATAATTATTTTAACTAAAGTTTCATCCATTAATTTGTGCTTTGATAATGCTAATATTCAACTGTAATACATGGGTTAAATTAGTCCTAGAGACTATTGTTCTTTTAGTCTACTTCAAAATAGACAGTAAAGTCCTGGCCAGGTAGTTCGGTTGGTTGGAGCATTGTCCCATACACCAAAAGGTTGCAGGTTCGATTCCCAGTCAGGGCACATACCTAGGTTGCAGGTTCAATCCCGGGTCAGGGAGCATATGGGAAGCAACCAATCGATGTTTCTCTCTCACACTGATGTTTTTCTTTCTTGCTCTCTTTCTCTCAAAAATCAATAAACACATCCTTAGGTGAGGGTTAAAAATGTTATATAAATATAACCTAGCTAGCTAGCTAGCTAGACAGAAAGATAGATTATATATATTCCAAATAAAAGTTTTCTTATTTTACTACAAGAATAGATATATATCAGCCAAAAGTTATATATCTCAAAAGAAATGTTTATAAAGAATAATCAATTTTTTTATAATATTCTAAAAATACAGGTTAACTGTAGTTTGGATTATGATTATTTAGGTCCCATTTGACTTATAATAGCTTAAGTCAAAACAATTGCAATTCAGTTGGGAATTATTATCCCCAAAGTTCTTAAAACAAAATCAAGTATAAGGAATAAAAAATATATGTAACATCACTAATTACTATATTTTCCTAAGAGGACACACAAAAATATGCAATGGACAGTCACTGAATTAGATCCACTTATTAGATAATTCAATAAAACATTTACTGAATACCTATTATGTATTTTGCAATTAAACTAGCTAAAATAGAGGCTCTAACTTCTATATTTAACTTATATGTACAAACAAATCTAAATAACTAAAAAATTAGAAAATAGGAAAGTTGTATAAACTGACTTTCTTCAATGATATATGCAATTCTACTTTGAGTTCATAAGAACAGAATGATTCTTAATCTAGTCTTCTAGTTGGACAAAGGCTCCTTGACAGGCATAAGACAAACTAAGAGTATAAACACTGTTAATGAAACATTGGCTCAGTCTTCAGGGAATAAAGTATTCCATTGATGTTTAATTTCAGCAGAATGTATAAAGCTCATAAATATGAGAGTATTAAAAATAAGACATAAACTGTAATCAGAGGTCATATTGATGTTATTAAATGGCAGAGAACAGTGCTAATGGAATCAAGTTGGCAAATGCATGATAGTAGAGAAAGATTCATGGCATTAGTGATCTCAAGGATAGTATGAATTTCATAAAGCTCTGATGCATTGCTTTCCAAATTATACTTTGTAAGTTGTTAGTTCACTACATTCATGAAGTCAGGATTTGAAAATGGATGAGATTTTTGTGATAGGTTTCATTTCTTCCATTACTGTTGGCTCTTTTATTACAACACTGGTCACCCATCTTGAAAACTTGTACAACTAGCCACAAAAGAAAGCTGAGCAAGAGAATGTGTTAATATTTTTACAAAACTCAAAACTAGTATTAAAATAATATGCATGACTTATGGCTGATCTAGTACCTACCATCATTTCAATGTATCAAAGTGCATATATGTAAATTAAAAAGCACCCTGGGCCTTAGAATTCCTTTACAATACAGGTTTTGTTTACCCACTTCTTTTGTTATATGCACTTGATTACAGTACCCATTTTATGCAATTCTTTTACTCCTTTAAAATAAGAAATCCTTCCCTACTAAATGATAACATGCAAAAAAATATTGCTCCCATTTTTTGCCTTATCTTGCAAATCTGTGACAGAAAACATGCATTTGAAATTCATGATTATCATACATGAACTTGAAAAAGGAATATAGAAAAAGTAGAAATGAAAAATAAATTGTCTGAAAATCAATGTTACTTTGAAAAATAAACTTGAGGCCTTATGCAAGAGAGCTGTTATTAGATAAAATAAATGAAGAAATAAATTAGTAGAATGCTCCTGAGACTTTCTGAAATAAGAAATTCAAGAAGTGGAAGAAAATAGCTCTAAAAATGTCTGAATTGTTCTATTCCTTCCTGCCAAAGACAAGGGTCTATCAAAGACTCACAGAATGCTGGGGGAAAATGAGTGGAGATTCTCTACTACTAAATGGGATATTTTATATGCCAACTTCATTGCCTAGATATTGGGTTAATCATTATTTTTGGGTGTATCTGTGAGGGTACTTATGTATGAAATTAACATTTAAACTAGCAGAGTAAAAAATCAGATTGCTCTGCCCGGTTGGCATGGCTCAGTGGTTGAGCATCAACCTATGAACCAGGAGGTCATGGTTCCATTCCCCGGTTGTGGGCTCGATCCCCAGTGTGAGGCGTGCAGGAGGCAGCCAATCAATGGTTCTCTCTCATCATTGATGTTTCTCTCTGTGTGTCCCTCACCCTCCCTTCCTCTCTGAAATCAATAAAAATATATATTTTTTAAAAAGCAGATTGCCCTTTGCAATGTGATGGGCTTCATCCAATCTATTGAAGGCCTGAATAGAATAAAAGGCTGAGTAAGAAAGACTTCTTTCTCTATGCCTGACTGTCTTTGAGCTGGGACAAAGAGCTCCTGCCCTCAGACTCAAACTTGGACCGAGACTGGAACTTACACCATCATCTCTCCTGGTTCTCAGGCCTTTGGACAAGGCCGGACCTATTCCATTGGCTTTCCCAGAACTTAATGACTGTAGATCTTGGACTTCTCAGACTTCATAATAACATGAGCCAACTCTTTATAGTAAATCAATCTCTCTCTCTCTCTCTCTCTCTCTCTCTCTCTCATAATGATGTCTATTTCAGGAAGATTAAAGGGTTATAGTCTATTGGTTTTGATTCTCTGTAGAATCCAGATTAATATAGGATAGAAGCCGTGGTATGTGAATTTCAAGAACTATGCAAAAGGAGGAAAATGATAAACTTGACTTCCTAAACATGCCCATAATATCCTGTAATACCCAAATGTTGACACTGAAACGCTATATTTATCTAATCATTTAGCATGTTCTTATCTAGAGAAAGGATCTTAGTAATAGAAAGTCATCTTTTCTCCTATTGTACAGGTGACTAGCACTTTGCTTGGCTAACTGCATTGCTTCATAAGTTCTGGAGTAAACAGATAAATAGGCAAATAACTCCAGGCATACAAATTTAAGTAGGCTAACTGCTAACAATCTGAGGTCATAATATGATCATTTTATTTTGGGTAGAAACAATAGATAATAATTTCCCTTTATTTGAGAACTAACAGTTTAACTCTGAATAAATAGAAATTAACACAATGTTTAGTGAAAAGGCAAAAAAAATAGTAATTGTAGCCATGGTTAACTATACCTCTACTAGTAAACCATATTTTGTTCTAGACTATATATAATGTAAGTCAAACCTCCTTCTCCCTAAGAGTAATCTATATTATATGACAAAGAATCTAAGCTTTAAATATATTAGACTAATCATGTGTAAGTTGGGCTTGTCATAGAATATCATAAAACTATTTAAGAATCAATTAAGTGGAAAATCTCAAATAGTGCAGGCCTTCAGGTAGTTGTAAATGAAGAATGACAAGATTAACCACATTAAAATCTCAGAAAAATAAAAGCCCTCAGTATAACATTGGTTCAATATGCACAACCAACTTCTGCTGAGAAATAGAATTCAGAGTATAACTTGGAAAGAATAAACTCTCAAAGATAAGCTGAAAGGTATATACTTCTTAAACACTGGTAGAATGCCAATTCTAATGTCATATATTCTAAAACAAATTCAACTGAAATGGAAAAAATAATGTATATTTATTTACCATTTTGACTATGTAATTTTTCTGTAAAGGACACTAAGTGGCCTGAGCTAGCTTGTATTTATATTCCTGTGTAAGTTGGGCTTGTCATAGAATAAATTAAAACTCACCAGTCTTTTTGTTTATCCTATCAAATAAAGAGGGAATATGCTAATTGACCCTCACACCATCGCAAAGATGGCGTCACCCACAGCCAATAAGGAGGGAATATGCTAATTGACTACCCCGCCCTCAAAGATGGTGGCGCCCACAGCCACACAATGGTGGTGCCCAGTCTCCTCAGCCCCCCAGCTGCCTAGGGCCGGCCCGAGGAGCAGGCAAGCCTCGGATGGTGGCTGCCCAGCCGCCCAGGGCCACCCGAGGCTCAGGTAACCAGGGCAGGCCGAGGCTTGTGCTGCCGGCAGTGGCAGCAGCAGAGGTGTGATGGGGGCATCACCTTCCCCTGATTGCCGGGTTGCCTCCTGCCCGTAAGGGCTCCTGGACTGTGAGAGGCAGCAGGCCGAGCTGAGGGACCCCCCTCCAGTGCATGAATTTTCATGCACTGGGCCTCTAGTCATATATAAAAAAAACAAAAGAAATTGCTTTTTAGTTGTTAAAATTCTATTTTTTTCCTCTGAGAAACTATAATAAATGTATTTCCAATATTAAGCCAAAATATTCCCCAATAATTTTAAAGTGATAGTTTTCAAACAGCAATTTTTTATTACTTTATGATCCTCATAAATCTTAAAACAAGACCAACAGATTACACATTTTTATACATATATTTAAATTCAGGAAAGATAAAGGATAAGCAGTAGTTTGTGAAATGAATGTTTACTTTCTCTATCTTTACCTTTGTAAGGTTATTACTAAAGGAATGATTTAATGTTCACCTTTAGTTGTAGTGCCTTCTCTAAGTTTTCAATCTTTCTTTCAGCTTTTCTCAGCTTCTTTAGCTCCTCTGAGTCTGTGAAAGAGCTCTTTGGGGACAAAGACCTTGAACGTTTCACAGGTGGTTCCTCGAGAATAAAACAAGGACATGGTTGAACTAGTTGGAACACTGGATTATGAAAGACATGCAAAATTAAAGAACACGTAATTTTGAATACTAATAATGAATTATAAAAAAATCCTGCATGGAATACCAGAGAAATAACAAGCCGAATTACCACAGTGCTACTGCTAAAGGTTTCTCTGTGACTCGTTAATGAGAATATTCATTTACATTTACATTGTTTCTTTCAGAATAATGATGTCCCATTAGGGAAGACTAAAGGGTTATAGACTCAGAAATGCAAGAAATCTCATTACAAAGGAGGGGATAGAGGCTGGTCTAATTGCTCTATAAGGGTCCAAGGTTACACTTGATAGGACAACCAGAAACAAGAGGGAAAGGATTTTTCCCCCTTTGAAATAGTTTAACACACTGTGAAGTTGAAGGAACAATATGCTTGAGGAATATAAATACAACAGACAGTAGATCTTATACTGTAATGACCATATGGTCATTAACTATAATGTGGCTAACTAGAGACATGAATGTGTGTTTATATTATGTACAGCTTCATATACCAATCTGGAGAAGGAATATGTAAAAGCAACTATTAAGCTGAGCAACATATTGTTCATACTTACTGAATATCCTTATGAAAGAAAAAAATTTTGTTAAAAATATGCCTCTTGTTTTCTTGACTTTTTTAAAAGCAATGAAACAGCAAGTCAATGCATTTTTTAAACTTCAGCAATAAAGCAAGTAACCAAATTAGGTCCTGTAATGTTTTCTTTCAATTTTAGGAATGTCTTATTTCACTTAAATAATGCTCAATGCCATGAAAGTACTCCAAAATTGCAAGAAACATAAAATACAGTTATGCTTAAATAAAAAAGTACATATATCATACATATACATAAAGCTCATTCTTCTGAAAATTACAAACATTAGAGAAAATAAATAAAAGTACCACAGAAACATGGATCTAATTTTAAATGCTTTCTTTATTCAGATAATTTGTTCCATTCAGGAAAAACTGAAAAGAACCAAAAACAATTATCTTAAAATCATGGCTTACTACTTAATAAAAACATTATTTTCTATTGCTAAACTAACAAGTATAAGAAAAATATGTCTAAAACTTATTTTTAGGGAAATGTTACTTCAATTTTGTCTAGAAATAACATATTTACAATGTGATATGAAGTTTTAATATTAGTCAATGTTCAAAGAATTTTTTGCATCATAACAGGAATATATAATGAATACTACAAAAAGGGAAACCTGAGACATTAATAGACAACAAACATGCTACAAAAATTGTTTATTTTTCACTATTGCTATGCCATTAAATCTCAGTACTTATAACTGTACATATTAATGTTAAATTCCATTTAATATTTTATATTCCACATGGGCAGTATTTAAATATAATTGAATAAAAAAATTAAGATATCTATTTCTTATAATTAAAATTAGAATATTGAATTAGTGACTATACCACTTTAAAATTATTATGCAGATAATGTATCTAATTAATGCATTTAGCTAATCTATAGATAAATTAATATATGAACATTAATTTACTGCAAAACAGGAATAATAAGACTAATATATTTCATTAATTAAAGTAGGAATATATATTCAGTCTTTAAAAAGGGAAAACATTCTTTTCTCAATTATTTTATTGAATGTTTGGCACATAATATTTTTTAAAAGCAGAGAAGTAAATGTGCCTGTTTGTTTCTTAACTTTATTGCTTGCACTGCCAACTTCATTCTGACAAATTCACAAAAATGACAAAAATGTCCCTACCTTTTGTTTCCCTTCAACACTTGTCCAGAGGCTCTTTTCTGAGGAACCCTGGTTGATCAATCTGTTCTCTGACAGTTTTTCATTTGCTATTTTCAGTCTCTCCTGTAAATACTCAATTTCAGACTTCTGTGACACCATTAAGGTTTCCAAACTCGATAAAGATGGCCGTTGAAATACCTATTTTTAAAAAGCGTATTTGCAAATAAAAGTACAGCTTATATTACTCACATATATGCAAATATTTAAATATGTGTCATATTTACTCAAAGAATAAAAATTTCATTTCAATAATAAACTGTAAACTAGCACTAGCTTAACTTCTATCATTCTACAAAATAACCAAGAGTCTGTATAAACATGTTCATAATTAATATTGTCATACAGACTTGCAAGAGAAGAAATTCAAAGCATGGTTTCATGATACACACCATTGACTTATAAATTATTTCAATTTTATGATTATACACATATGTAGTTCCTCATGAAATAATCAACCCACCATCTGATCATCAAGAGTTATGCAATACCATGGGATCTAAAACTGGGAAAAAGAAACGAATAGTACTATAGGCCTAATTAGCTTTTAATGCATTATCATTTAATAATAACAATTCAAAGAACTCTGATAATTTTAAAAGTTAATGTAGTTTACAGTATTCTCTTTTGAAATTTATTCTTATGTCAGATCAACTGCTAATGGTAAGCACCACATTTTAACAACAGAAATCATAGAAACATTAAGCTTGAAGAAACCTGTTTACGAAAACTAGCATTCTGCAAAATTCTATTGCCATCCTAACTTAATATGCTTGAAACATTAAAATCCATGCATATGTGCTATTTCAAATTAACAACTTCATTTACAAAAATAAAATATAATAACTCTTAGTGAAAACAGTTTTTGTTCATTTCAAGCAAAGTCAAATCTTATGATTCTAGTATTAATAATATGGATCGAGAAGCCCTGAAAATAATTTAAATATATATATATATATATATATATATATATATATATATATATATATATATAAAATCTCCCCATGTTTCCTAAATGATATTCTTAAAGACTATGAGAAAAATATATATGTCTAACTTTTCTGAACCAAGAATGAGAAATATTACCCTTTTCTGGTTTTGACTACTTTTTTCTTTTTTTAGGGGATTGGCAAAATTTTCCTAATTCTAAGCTGTAATTTTTATAATTAGTGGTAGCACCTATCTGTGATTTATACTATTATATTTCCTTCATATATAAATTACCTGATTTGTTTCCCAACCTTTATTCTATCATACTACTAAACTTTTTCCTCAGTGTTGTTCATATATTGTACCTTTACCACACTTAAAATATAGTAAAAATTTATTCTATTAACTTGCTTTGAACATAAAATTAAAACACTTTAAGGCTTTCCTTCCAAACTCTAAAGGACTTTGCCTAATTCGTTCATCGCCCTTTTAATAATTGTATGACTTTGATTTCTTTTATTTTTTTCTTCCTATTATGTAACCCAATATATAATGTTTATAAACTATATCATTTTTAGATTGTTTTAAATGTTTTCCTTTTTTAATTTATTGGGATGACACTGGTTAACAAAATTATAAAGGCTTCAGGTGCACAATTCCACAACACATCATTGGTACACTGTATTGTATGTTCACCACCCCAAGTGAAGTCTCTGTCCATCACCATTTGTCCCCACTATAGCCTCCTCTACCTACCATACCCACTTTTCCCCCCAGTAATTATATCCTTTGATCAGGATGCCAATCTAAACAATATTCAAAGACTGCCTGCTCTTGTCCAGGTTTCATTAAAAAAAAATATAAAGAATATATCAAATATCCCATCATTTCCAAAGAAATTTTAATGGTTCAAGATCAAACAAAAATTTAAAATGAAAGAGGAAAATATAACTTAATTTATTGGTATATCCAATAAGCAGTCCTGTGTTTTTTTAATAACTGAGTTTTCTAAGTCATCATTAAATTAAAATGCAATTGATACAAGTGCAAAAACATAAATATTCATTTAGGAAGCTGCAATGATAAATAATTCAAATAGTCATGAAGACATTAAAAATGCTCCATCAGTAGATATTGTCACTATAACAGTAAAAGATTTCATACTTAGGTAGCATTCCTTCAAAAGACCTCAATAACCAATAACAGAACTTTAAAATTAAAAAAAACTATTAAAGAAGCAATTAATCATTTTGAGTTTATTTTTGTGTATGGTGTAAGTTGGTGGTCTAGTTTCATTTTTTTTGCATGTATTTCTCCAATTTTCCCAGCACCATTTGTTGAAGAGACTGTCTTGACTCCATTGTATGCTCTTGCCTAACTTTGTCAAATATTAATTGAGCATAATGGCTTGGGTCGATTTCTGAGGACTCTGTTCTGTTCCAGTGATCTATATATCTGTTCTTGTATCAGTACCAGGCTGTTTTGATTACAGTAGTCTTATAGTATAACTTGATATCCGGTATTGTAATCCCTCCAATGCTGGGGATATTTGGGGTCTTTTTTGGTTCCATATAAATTTTTGGACTGTCTGTTCTAGATCTGTGAAATATGCCATTGGTAATAGGAATTGCATTGAATCTATAGATTGCTTTGCGTAGTATGGATATTTTAATGATGTTAATTCTATCAGTCCATGGGCACGGTACTTTCTTTCACTTGTTTAGATCTTCCTTTTTTCAACATCCTGTAGTTTTCTAAGTACAAGTCTTTTACCTCTTTGGTTAAGTTTACTCTTAGGTATCTTAATTTTTTTGTTGCTATGGTAAATGGGATTGTTTGTTTAGTTTCTCTGAGATTTCATTATTGGTGTATAAAAATGCCATCAATTTCTGTGTATTAATTTTGTATCCTGCTACATTGCCAAATTCCTTTATTAAATTTGGTAGCTTTTTGGTGGAGTCTTTTGATTTTCCTATGCACAATATCATGTCATCTATGAATAATGACAGTTTTACTTCCTCCTTTCCAATTTGGATGCCTTATATGTTTTCTTCTTATCTGATCACTGTGGCTAGCACTTTCAGTACTATGTTGAATAAGAGTGGTGAAAGTGGGCATCCCTGTCTTGTTTCTATTCTTAGGGGAAATGGTTTTAATTTTTGTCCTTTGAGTATGATGTTGGCTGTATATTTGTCATATATGGCCTTTATTATGTTGATATACCATATGATCCCTTTATTCCCACTCTTCTGAGTTTTTATAAAAAATGCATACTAGATTTTATAGAATTATTTTTCTATGTCTACTGATATGATTGTGATCTTTGTCTTTAAATTTGTTTATGTGATGTATCACATTTATTTATTTGTGAATATTGTACTAGTCTTGTATCCCTAGAATAAATCTTACTTGGTCATGCTGTATAATGTTTGTAATATATTGCTGGATCCGGTTTGCTAATATTTTGTTGAGGATTTTAGCATCTATGTTCATCAGAGATATTGCCTGTAATTCTAATCTCATATTGGATAAAAGACTTAAATGTAAGCCACGAAATCATAAAAATCCTCAAAGAAACTATAGGCAGCAAAATCACAGACATCTCTTGCAGCAATCTGTTTGCAGACACATCTCCTAGGGCAAAGCAAACTAAGAAGAAAATAAACAAATGGGGTTAATCAAAATGAAAGCATTTGCACAGCAAAAAACACACACACACACACAAAACACCATCAACAAATTGGAAAGGGAACCTACTGTATAGGAGAACATATTTGGCAATGATATATCTGATAAAGGAATAATATCCAAATTATATAAGGAACTCATACAACTTAACAAAAGGAAGAAAATCCAATTTAAAAAATGGGCAAAGGCCCTAAATTGACACTTTTCCAAAATAGAAATACAGCTGGCCAAGAGACATATGAAGAAATGCTCAAAGTCACTGATCATCAGAGATGCAAATTAAAACGACCATGAGGTATCACTTTACACTTGTCAGAATGGCTACTATCAACAAATCAACAAATGACAATTGCTGGCAAAGATGTGGAGAAAAGGGAACCCTAGTACACTGCTGGTAGGAGTGCAGACTGGTGAAGCCATTATGGAAAACAGTATGGAGTTTCCTCAAAAAATTAAATATAGAACTGCCATTTGACCCAGTAATCCCACGTCTAGGAATATATCCTAAGAGACCTAAAACACCCATCAAAAAGAATGTATGCACCCCTATATTCAAAGCAGCACAATTTACAATAGCTAAATCTGGAAACAGCCCAAGTGCCCATCAGTAGAAGTAGATGAGTGGATAAAAAAGCTGTGGTACATTTACACCATAGAATGCTATGCAGCAGTAAAAAAGAAGAATTTCTTACCCTTTCAGACAGCATGGAGGGACCTGAAGAGTATTATGCTAAGCTAAATAAGCAAGTCAGAGAAAGACAAATATCACATGATCTCACTCATATGTGCAATCTATGAACAAAATAAACTGATGAACAAAATAGATCCAGAGACATAGAAGCACAGAACAGACTGTGGAATGTCAGAGGGAAGGCAGGGTGGGAAGGAATCAATAAGGGTTTAATGGGAGAAAAAAATATTACATATGTAATACTTTATACAAAAAAGATTTAAAGAATAAAGTAACAATTAACACAAATTCACATAGGAGCCAGAAATATAAACAAACTAGAGGCCCAGCGCGCACGAAATCTTGCACAGTTAGGGTCCCTAGGCCCGGCCTGGCCTCCGTCGCATGGCCTCTGGTACCCTGTGATGCTACATGAAGCTCCCTGCCCCAGAATGCTCCGCAAACCCCGCGACTGCTCTGCGAGGCTCCCTCACCCTTCGACTGTTCCGTGAAGCTTGCTGCCACCCCGCGAAGCTCGCCACTGGATGCTCTGTGAAACTCCCCCCTCCCCCCACCCCGCGACTGCTTAGCAAAACTCTGAGGCCTCCCGGTGACTGCTCCACTAAGCTCAAAGCCACCCCACAAAGCAGCCCACCACCACCGCTCAACAGTCCCCAGTCCCACCCTGCCACCAGCACCCCCTCATGGAGAGCGGCTTGGGGGCGGAGGTTGGGGGGGAGGACCGAGAGGTGCTCCATGCACTTCATGGTGACTAGTCGCCCCTTTGGTTGTGACGGCACCTAGCTTCTATATATATATTAGGATAAGTAAAATCAACTGTGTTGATTTTGAAATTACAGCTTTAGAATTTGTGCAATAGACACTCTGTATAAATATTAAATATGTAAATATATTCTTTACTTCTATAAGGACACACACACACACACACACACATATATATATATATACACGTATATACGTATCCCAGTGTATTTTTTTAATGTGGTCTTTTCTCCCCCAACCCCCTCTCTCTCTGGCAGCACACCTTTGATCACTTTCCTAGATATACACGCAAAAGAAGTATTTCAGATTTCTCTTAACACAACCATTTTTTAAAGCATAAGTGAAATGTCAGATGACACTCAGCCATACTTTGAGTGAGTAGAAGGCAATTGGTGTCAGTAGTTATTCTGCTCCAGCCAACTGTTTGCATAGAGGAATGTGACCTACTACTCCCAGGTTTACTAATTTTTCAAAAGAAGCTAGGAATTTGGATTTCTAAGGGAAATCTCCTAATTTTAAAATATTGGCCAGATCAATTTATGATTACTGTATTTGAAGAACATGGTGGTGAGAGTATAAACTGCTACAAATTTCAAGGGAAATTTTAAAATATGCATCAACGCAAATGAAAATGTATCAAGTATTTAATTTAGCATTCTAATCAATGCTGAGGGTTGATACAGAAAAATATAAATGATAAACAGTTAAGTGAAATAAGCAAGTCACCAAAGACTATATATAGTGTATAGAATAGATTCGGCAAATATGCATAGGAAAAAATGTTATAGTGTTATTTCTGAGAGAAGGGATTATATGTGAATTATTTGTTTTATATTTATCTGAATTTCCTTAAATTCTTTACAATGAACATGTCACTAAATGTTTTTAAAATGTAATTTTTTTTTCTGAAAATAAAAGGAATTAAAGTTTCATATTAAAAAAATAAATATATGACCTGGCTGGTGTGGCTCAGTTGGTTGAGGGCTTTCCCATACACCGAAAGGTTGCTGGTTCGATTCCCAGTCAGGGTACACACTCAGGTTGTGGGTTCAATCCCCAGTTGGTATATGTATAGGAGGCAATTGATCAATGTTTCTCTCTCACATGTATGTTCCTCTCTCTTTCTTTCTCTCTCCCTTCCTATCTCTCTAAAATCAATAAAATATTTAAAAATAGTAAGTATAAATAGGAAAAATATAAATGAAAGTCGCTCCATAATCTCATCTCTCAGAGTATACTAATGATAAATTTGGGATTGTTATTTAGACTTAAAAAAAAAAAAAAAAGAACCACCATTGTAATTATGCCTTTTAAACTCCTTTTTAAAAAATATATAATTTATTTTTAGCACAATTTTTATAATTACAGAAAAACTTAGTTCTCCTAAACTTCCCACTCTCACACACCCAATTTCCCCTATTATGCACCTCTAAAATTAATACAGTACATTAATAAACCAATATTCATACATTATTTTTAACTTAAGTCGATAGTTTATTATTTACCTAACCACCTTTTCTGTTCCAGGATCTGATCCATAATACCATAATACATTTAGTGTCAAGTCAGCACCTCTTAACTGTGACAATACTTATTTTTACATCAGTGACAGTTTTGAGTATGATTATTCAGGCATAATTTAGGATGCCCCAGCTATTATAATTTGTCTATATTTTTCTCATGGTTAGAATGAGCTTATAAGTTTTAGGGACGAAGATCACAGAAGTAAAGTGCCATTTTCATCATATCATATAAAAGGTGCATACTATCAACATAATTTGACTGTTGAGACTGACTTTGATCACCTGGCTAAAGTAGTGCCTGTCAGGTTACTCCATTGTTTAAGTGACTCTTTCGTGCCTCATCCATACAATACTCAATTAACCTGCTTTTTTTTATTGTCTAAAGTTTTACATATGTCTCCTTTTTCCCCGATTGATCTGATGAGTGGATTAACCTGCTTTTTAAACTTAATAATTATATGTATAACTATAATAAGTATAATAATACTGGTGGCCCAGCGCACGAATCCGTGCACCTTTGAAAGGAACTGTGGGCCGTGAGGCTGCAGTAGGCATAGGGGCAGGTCTTGCCCATCTTCCGCACCCCCACCTGGCTCCTCCTGCTGCGGCCCCTGGTTCCCTGTCTGCTGGCAGCCCTGCTCCCACCACTCCCAAGTGCTGACGGCGCTGGCGCTGAAGGCACGGAGCGACTGGGGCCAGCACCAGCAGCGGGTGTGAGTGGGGCCGCCGCCATCAGTGGGTGCAAGGGGCAGCTGCTGCCCCAATCACCTCTCAGGAGCGGGGGGAGGTAGAGAAGCCCTCCGAGACAATCGGGGCCAGCAGTCACTGTTCACACTCACTGATGGCACCGAGCGATCAGGATAGGTGGCAGGCACTGGCAACAGGTGTGAGTGGTGGCTCTGGCGCTGGCTGCAGGTGCAAGTGGGGCTATTGCCGGCAGCAGGTGCGAGAGGCGGCTGCCAGCCCCGATCTCCCCTCAGGAGCAGGGGGAGGTGGAGAAGCCCTGAGGGGCGATTGGGGCCAGCAGCCACCACTCACACCTGCTGACAGGGCCGAGTGATTGGGGCCAGCGTCAGGTGTTGACAGCAGGTGCAAGCACTGGGCAAGACCATGGCGCGCAGGAGCTAAGAATTTTCAGTAATCACCAGAGGCTTGCCCTGATGACAGCAACGGGCGCCCTGCCTTGGTCTGACACCCCCACTCATCTGCTCCACCATCCCACCGCAGCCAACACCCACCATGTTCCATGCACGCCTCCTGGTGGTCAGCACACATCACAGCAACCGATTGTTCGGTTGTTCTGGTTGTTTTGCTGTTTGGTCTATTTGCATATTAGTCTTTAATTATATAGGATATCTGAGGATATATGTATACCATCATATATCTTTACTTATCCTTATCTTTTTTAAGTACTGTTTTTACAGGCTTAGTAAAACCAATCCTCCTGTCTATGGAAGTTTATTGTATCTGTTTGCCCTTAAAATCTTAGACTCTTTGAAAAGTTAACTCTTCTTGCTAAGAATTATTAATATTTTATAAATAAACTATTTTTTTCTAATATCAAAAGTCCTGTGCACTTTTCAGTTTACAGTATTGTTGGATAATGGTGTGGTGCTAGACCAGTGATGGCGAACCTATGACACACGTGTCAGAGGTGACACACGAACTCATTTTTTTGGTTGATTTTTCTTTGTTAAATGGCATTTAAATATATAAAGTAAATATCAAAAATATAAGTCTTTGTTTTACTATGGTTGCAAATATCAAAAAATTTCTATATGTGTCACGGCACCAGAGTTAAGTTAGGGTTTTTCAAAACGCTGACACGCTGAGCTCAAAAGGTTCGCCATCACTGTGCTAGACCATACTTAATCGGATGACAAATGATCAGTGAAGGAGGTGTTAAAATACCTCCAATTGGAACTAATCTCTTTAAACTGACCATTATTAAGGCATAATTACTTTTTCACATTGATCCTCATAAGTAATTTTGATCAAAAAGTCCTGTAGAAGATACAGAGTAGAAGGAGAGGGAACAAAAGACTTGAAGTGGTGTGCCAATTACTAGATATAAAAATTAAATATCCAGTCATGTTGCATTAAATTCAAGCAACATTGTATGGCATTAATACACTAGAAGCTGAGGAAATACTGCTTAATAAATAGAAAAAAATCAAAGCTATAACAGTTGCAAATAATTGAGTTCAATTGTTTTGTCTTACTAGTAATTTTTAATTAAATATATTAATTTGTTTCCTACTATAGTAAAATAATAATAAATA